>NW_024466340.1:5387500-6732500 GCF_017591425.1 Ochotona curzoniae | reverse complement strand
GGAGCTGGATGGGAAGTGGGGTGCCGGGATTAGAACTGGTGCCCACATGGGATCCCAGAGTGTGCAAAGCGACGACTTGAGCCACAAGGCTCAAGCTCGTGGTAAAGGTGGTTACTGAGAGATGTTTTCATCCAGGATCCCACTTGGATCTGGTTCGAGTGCAGTTCCGCTTTGGATTCAGCTCCCTACTTAACGCTCCTGGCTTCGCCTGGTGCTGGCTGAGGCGCTGACTGCCTGTGGGAGTTACAGTGGGTCATGGCCTGCAGTCAGACGAGAGGCAGTTCTGTAGGTTTTGTGAGTCACTTTTTTCTTTAAATTTTCATTGTTGCAGGACTTTGGAACACTAATACCTTACATTAAAGAGGTCTCTTCCTTGAAACGCAATTAAGCTGGGGGGGATTATATTCTCAGAAACCCAAGCCATTTCTTGTCTTAGGATCTGGGATCTTTTGGACACAGTTTAATGAAAGTCAGTAGCTGTTAGGCAGGAAGGACAGGCCTCTCACACGGATGAGGTGCAGGTGAGCGTCGCGCAGGTGACAGCAGACCACAGTGTCCTTGGAGAAATCAGATCTGTCTGGTTTAGGCCTTGAGATTTCCCCGGACTGCAGGTGAGCTGCGGGTAGCCAAGCCTCTGTCCTGTTGTTGCTCCAAATACATGTATCCATTTGCTTAATTTGGCTGGCAGATTGCAGGGAAAGGCCTTTTCTTACTGGGGGAAGTTTGTGTGAAACACTAAGGTCAGACTGATTTTTAACAAGCATTTTATCATTTCATAGACCAGGTGGTTCCAGCTCTTCAGTTTGGTGGAGAAGCAATGCCAGGAGCAGATTGTCGCCCAGCAGGAGCAGTTCCACCACCAGATTCAGGTATTTGAGATTTGAAGAAAAACCAGTTAGTGTGCCAGATCAGCTTTGTATAGCAGTGATGATAAAGCACCACCACATCATCAGAGCAATGACTTATTACACTTCAGAATATTGTGATGTTTAATGCTCTTTTTTTTACCCAAATCTACAATTTTTCCTTTCCAGTGTATACAGGAAGAGATCAAGAATTTAGTCAAACTGCAGACCAGTGATGTTTCCTGGGTTTCCTGTGGTAGAAGTTCTTCCAGCAAACAAGTGTCTTCCGAGAGTCAAATGGGTTTTTTGTCTCCGAGCAGTGGGAGACATGAGCGTGGTGACAGCTGCCCTGAGCCTAAGGAGCCTGAGGCGCGGCGTGCGGCGTGCCCCCCGCCGGACAGCGCCGTGGACAGCAGCTCCGTGAGCAGTGGCTACGGCACCTTCTGCATCTCAGAATTAAATTCCGACTGGGCCATGGAGTCCCCAGGCACCTCTGAAGGGCAGTGTGGGGCCCCCAGGGACCAGATGGGCTCACCTGGGCACGGTGTGAAACACAAGACATTTTACACGCAGACCACTGAAGAGCCCTGTGACTCTTCAACAGCAGAGGGGGGCTCCATTTTCCCTGGGGAATTGGAACACAAGTTTCTTGCAGAAGATAAGATTTCTGAAGTATGTAACGGGCAAACAAGTAGGTGAGTAGAATTACTCTGCTGAAGGAAGGATTTTTTTTCTATTTGTCTGTGTAAGATGTTGAGTGTAGCTGTGACCTAGTGGGTAGAGTCTGCAGCATTGATGTCCTGTGCAGGCACCAGTGTCACTCTGAGCTGCTCCACTTCCCATCCAGCTCCCTGCTTGTGGCCTGGGAAAGCAGTCAAGGATGGCCCAAAGCCTTGGGACCCTGCACCCATGTGGCAGACCCGTAAGAGGCTCGAGGCTCCTGGCTCCTGGCTTCGGATTGGCTCAGCTTCAGCCGTTGCGGCTGCTTGGGGAGTGAAGCATCAGATGGAAGATCTTCCTCTCTGTCTCTCCTTTTCTTTGTATATCAGTCTTTCCAATGAAAATAAATAAATCTTTAAAAAATGAGTGAGAGATCTTGTGTCTGGTGTCTGCCGGTTCACTCTCACGATGGCCGTAACAGGTCCTGGGCAGGTAAGAGCCAGGACTCAGGAGCTCCACCTGGGTCTGCAGGTGGATGGCAGTGGTCCAGGGTTTTGCACCATCTTCAGCTGCTTTTCTAGATGCACGATTGGAGCACTGGATGGGAAGTAGAGCAACCAAAAATTAAACCAGCACTTATATGGCCTGCTGAGCCACCTCCAAGTTCATGAATTAAAATAATGTGTTTAATCATAGCAACACGATTCTTGCCTACTCTCAGCTGTAATTGTGAGTCCCTGACAGTAAATATGCCTCCACTCTAGAGTTACGTTTCATGGTTGGAAGGACCGCTCTGATCATACTTGCTTTGTTCCAGGGTTGCGGAGTTGGTTCATTGTAAGTCACTGTTGTTCCTGTGTTTACTTTGCCTTTGTTAGTAGGAAGTTGAGAAAGAAATTAAGGAAGCACTGTCTTTCTTAAAAAACTCAAAATAGATCTCAAGGCAGTAATTTAATTTTCTTCCTTTCAGTAGCAAATCGCTCACATCATGGGCACAAAAGCTGGAGCAGAGCCAATCAAACAGAGCACGAGAGGAAGCATGTTCAAGGTCTAAGCAAGGAAATGAGCAAAGCAGGCGGTCCCCCAGCGAGCAGGTGGGTGCCCGTCACGTCCCCCGCCGTGCCAGCCGCTGCGGAGTGTGTGGCTTCACTGGACGCTCAGCGCTGTCCTTTCTTTTACATTATTTGCTCATTCACGTATCTGGGTATCTCACAGGATTGAAAATACCGAATTGTTGTATTGCTTTTTAAGATTTATTTTTTAATTGAAAATTCAAATATACAGAGAGGAGGAAAGACAGAAAGATCTTCCGTCTGTTGATTCACTTCTCAAGTGACCTCAGTGGCTGGACATAAGCCTATTCAAAGCCAGGAGCCAGGAACTTCCTCCAGGTCTTCCACATAGGTGCAGGGTTACAGAAAGAGAAATCAACCATGTGCTGGTTCACTTCCCAAATGGCTGCAGTGGCCAGGCTGAAACCACAAGAGAGAAGCTTCTTCTGGGTCTCTCAGGCGCTTGGGCCACCTTCTGCTGCTTTCCCGGCAGTCAGCAGGGAGCTGGGTCAGAAGGGAGCAGCTGGACTTTTGCCGACGCTCATGGTGGGATCACTGGTGGTAGCTTAAATCACACCACAGTAACATAGCTGTCCCAGGAGGAAGTTTTAATATGTATTTGTAGCCTTACTGGCTTAGATTTTTCTAGGTTAGCATTATTTAGTATAACATATTGAAATTGCCTGATCAGATTTGCCTGTGCCAGCCTGATAGTTGTAGCACGTGGCTGTGTCTGGGTCATCCTCCTCAGTCTGTCCGTGTTCGCAGAGGATGGTCCTTCACCCTCGTGTGGCCCTGCGGCTGTTTGCTTCCAGTACCTGTTCTCTTCAGCTCATGATAGTTAATCTTGATAATGTCACTGTTCTTTGGACGTTTTCAGATTTGGGTTGAGGAAGAGGGGATCTGCACAAATCAGAAAAGCTTCTTGGGGACACGGAAAGCTGTTGGCACGCATGTGGTAGTTCTGTTCTGGACAGGCCCGTTATTCTCACCGGGTCGCTCCTTTCTGGAAGCACCGTTTAGTTCCCGGAGGGGGCTCTCTTGTGGACAAGCTGTTCTTACCTAACCGTTCTGCTGTCTGGAGCCTGGATGCCCTGCAGGGCCCTGCGGCCTTGTCTGGTGGAGTCGGTTGGCCTGGACGGAGGCCTCTTTTCCTCCACACTGGCTCTTTTCTGCCTCTTGCTAGGTTAGGGTTGAGAACATCTTGAGACTTGCCCTTCTGGCACACTCCGGTGCTTGTGTGCCGGGTGGCCACTGGTGTTCTTGTTGTCTTTTTTTTTTTTTTTCTTTCTTTCCATTGGAAAGGCACATATACAGAGAAAAAGATTTTCCATCCTCTGGTTCGCTCCCTAAGTGGCCTCAAAGGCTGGAGCTGAGCCAATCAAATCCAGGAGCCAGGAGCTTCTTCCCTTCCCATTCTCCCACATGGTACAGGGTCCAGCTCAGCAGGCTAGTGGCTAGGGTCCTCACCTTAAGCATGCCAGGATCTCATGTGGGCGCCAGTTCTAATCCCAGAGGCTTCACTTCCCATCCAGCTCCCTGCTTGTGGCCTGGAAAAGTAGTCGAGGATGGCCCAAAGCCTTGGGACCCTGCACCTGCATGGGAGACCTAGAGGAAGTTCCTGGTTCCTGGCTTCGAAACAGCGCAGCGCTGGCCGTTGCTGTCCCTGAGGGAGTGGATCATTGGATGGAAGATCTTTCTCTTTGTTTCTCCTCCTCTATGTATATCTGACTTTGCAATGAAAATAAATAGATCTTTTAAAAAATTGTACATTGTTTGGCAAAAGGGATGCCCAGTGCCCGTTTTTCCTGTCTGTTGTCTTGTATCATTCTCTTTTCCGAGGAATTCAGGGTCGTCTGAAACTGTTCTGAGGTAAAATCATGTTGGGCTGATGATGGCATCTCTGCATCGCATGGCGTTGTTTTATTTTTATTATTATTATTATTATTATTATTATTATTATTATTATTATTATTATTATAAGCTGGCTCTCTTGGCCCAGTGCTGTGTCATAATGTGCTGAGACCCCATCTGTGGTGCCAGAATCTCATATGGGTGCCAGTTCATGTTCTGGCTGCTTCACTTCTGATCCAGCAACCTGCTCATGGCATGGGCCGCTGTGGGGGATGGCCTAAAGCAATCGTATACATGCGTCGGAGACCTCGAAGAAGCTCCTGGCTCCTGGCTTTGGATCAGCTAAGCTCCAGCTGTTATGGCCATTGGGGAAGTGACCTGATGAAAGGGAGATTTCGCTGTCTCCTCTCTGTGTAATTCTGAATAAATAAAAATAACATTAAAAATAAATAACATTAAAAAAAAAAAAAGCCCAAGAAACCCTGGCCTTGTCTGCCCGGGGCAGGCAGCTCCTGGCCTGTGTGTCAGCCTGGGCTTTGACGTTTCCGCTGAGAGTTCAGGTGGGACAAATGTCTTTGTTTTGGGGTTACTAGCCTTGGTCATGCTGTCGCCTCTCCTGGTCCTTTCTGTCCTGAGTGAAAGAGACAAAAGGTGAGTTTGAAAGTCCCTCCTGGAGGTTGTGTAGTGCTCTGGATGAGTCTCCGGGAGGGCAGTGTGGTGGTTTCTGCCACCCTGCCTGGCACCCTGCCTGGGGTCTTGTAAGCACGTGCGCGAGGAGTTACCAGAGCTGGCAGAACTGTTGAGAAGACTTCTGGTTGAAAGTTTGTGAGAAATGTGGACAGTGTCAGAGATGGTGAGGAGAAATGAAGGATTTTTGTTTTCAGGCTGTTCTGGATTCATAAGCAGTTACAAAGAAGCAGCTTGTCATTCTAGGTTTATGTTATTGCTTTGTGGTGGACAAAGTGAATTTGATTATTTACAGGTATGATAATGCATGAATTGTAATGGCTTTTACATTAGTTTTGATACTTAATAGCTTTAATTCTAGCCACTTTGCAGTTTCCTTGGGAAGTAGAAGGCAAATTTCAAATGCATTTTAGTCCTGAACTCATTCTCTGACACTTGCTCCAGTTTTCTCTGGCTCTTCAGAGAACCAACATAAGCATCAGTAAACTACCTGGGCAAAGAAAGCCCTTCCCTGTTCGTTCCTGTCACTTGGCGTTCTTGCCCTGTGGGTGTCCTGGCTTCCTTCTCTGTCACCCCGCGGGCCCCGGCCCCTGGTGGGCCCCTGCCCTTGCTCCCAAGCCTGTGCTAACCAGCCTTTTGCATTTTTTGATTTGTAGGCTGATTTTGCTACCGCCATGCGTCCTCATACTTTTTACCTCAGTAAACCAGAGGAGAGTCCGTCCTGCTGGGAGTCTGACTCAGGGACAGGTATGGTGCCTACATTCTGGAAGCTTCTCTTCTGCCTGTGTCCCAGCTATGAACCATCAGTGTGGAGTGGGGTGCCTGTGGCAGCTGTAACTTCTCTCCTTGCCTAGATTAAACACACAAACAAATACACTTTTCAAATTGAAGATTTATTTATTTTTATTTGAAAGGCAGACTTACAGAGAGGGAAGGAGACGGACGGAGATCTTCCATCTGCTGGTTCACTTCCAAATGGCCACACTGGTTGGAACTGGGTGGGTCCAAAACTGGGAGCCAGAAGCTTCTTCTGGGTTTTCCCATGAAGTTTTCTCAGGTGGCTCAGGGCCTTAGACCCTCCTGAGCTGCTTTCCCAGGCCCTTAGCAGAGATCTGTATCGAAAGGGGAGCAGCCAGGACAGGATCTAGCATCCATTTGGGATGCTGACATTCATTACAGACAGCAGCTTCACCTACTGCTCCACAACATCAACCCTTTGGCCGTGATTTTGAAGAGCTGCAGAGGCCTCATCCAGCTTCACTTGCTTCGTGACGACTAGCAAACTCAGACCCTCTGTGAGCCATCACTTAGTGTTCTGGGGTGAACTGTTCTCCTCTTAACCACTCTATACACCGACTCCCTCCCCCTCACCCCCCACGTCCAGCTCATCAGGATGAATTTGCTTTGCCCAAGGTGGGGCTCCAGGACCCGGCCACTTCTTGCCACCTTCACCCTCATCTGCCCCCGGGTGCCTGCAGGCTTCCAGGTTGACCTCCGTGCTCCCATCCTCTCCATTCAGTTTGTTCTGGACATAGTAGCCCATGTGAGCTTTTTGAGAGCTTATTTAGATCACCTGACTGTGTTCAGTTTAATTTGTCATGAGAAAGTGTTGTGGTCAGGCCTGGCACTGTAGCCTAACTGCTAATGTTCTCGCCTTATATGTGCTGGGATCCCATATGGGTGTCTGCTCTAATCCCGCTGGCCCCGCTTCCCATCTAGCTGGGTGGGAAAATAGTTGAGGATGGGCCAAAACCTTGGGACCCTGCACCTGTGTGGGAGACCTGGAAGAGGCTCCTGGGTTTGGATCGGTGCAGCTCTGGCTGTTGCGGCCGCTTGGGGCATGAACCAGCAGATGGAAGATCCTCCTCTCTGTCTCTCCTCTCTGTATATCTGGCTTTCCAAAAAAAATAAAAAATGAATCTAAAAAAATGAAAGAGTTGACAATTGCAGGGGGTGGGGGGAGTGTTGTCGTCTTCTCTCACGGCTCTCTGCCCGGTGCCTTGTGCTTCAGGACTGACCTACTGGAGGCTGGAGGAGAAGGACCTGTACCGCTCTTTGCCTGACACTTTAGAGAAGGCATTAATCCCCTCCCCCTGCACAGACCTGTCACCAAGCCAGGTAACCTGAAATCGTGTGCGCCCGTGTGTGTGTGTGTGTGTGTGTGTGCGCACGCATGCGTGCCTGCCCACAGGCATGACATTAAGTCCATTATGAATTTTGTGTTTTTAGCTTCTGATATAGCAGTGAAAGCTTGGGATTTAGAGTCAGGTTCATCTAATTTTAAATTTCTTCCCTGTGTAATCCTATGAAATCTACTAATGTTTTGTGACATTAAATGAGAAGATTTGTGCCTGGTATTTTATATCTAGTATGTCCTTAGCTATGAGCTTGGGCCCTTTTCTAGCCTGATGTTTTTCCGTCCTGTCACATCTCCTGCTGATCTGCCTTTGCCGTAAGTTGTGAGTAGCTTAGTTTGCTGCATCAGTGTACTTCAAGCAAGGAATGTAAATATTTTGGTTGTGTTGAGCGGAGCACTGGGAGTGTTGAGCATGTGACGTTGAAGTGGACGTGCGGGGCCTTCCCATGAGCTTCATGAAGCATGCTCCTGTTGCTCTGTGTGTGGTAAGGTATGAGAGAGAGACATTTGGGAACAGGAAAGACAGGACTGAAGTGGCCAGGGGAACTTGTCTGGGCAGATGGGGCATTGGGACACCCAGGTCCTTGAGAAACTTGGGAGTCCTAGAGAGTGACAGAAGCCAATGCTCACACCTGAGGCAAGGCGCAGAGGGGAACAGGTGAGCGTGATGGGAAGGAAATGGGGGGCCCCTGTGGGGGACGAGGCCCCGTGGCTTGACACCTGCAGGACCTCCCTTTTGCTGTCTTTGGTTCCTAGGTTTCCTAGTTCATGTTACATGAAGGAAAAAGCACCAATTGTGCTGATACAGTGTCTTGTTTAAAAAATTGTTTTTATTCACTCCTAAGGTGGAGAGACAGAGATATTCAATCTACTGATTCACTCCATAAACATACGCAAGAGCCAGGGCTGGACGAGCCAGAGCTGGGGACCTGGAACTCAACATGAGCCTCCCACACAGGGTAGAGGGGACCCAACCCCTAGAGCCATTTCTCCTGCCTGTCAGGGTTGGCGTCAGCAGGGACCTCCAAGAGGATTTGAGCATCTCAAGGGGCTGGTTACCTGTGCCGTTACGGAGTACTTGCCTTCTAGATTGGTGCTTTGTTCTTGTGCAAGGGTTTTAGACTTCACATAGATTTATATTTTTGTTTTGCTTGTTTGAAAGGGTGAGGGAGAGAAAGCTTCCATCCACTGGTTCACTGGCCCTATACCGAGGTCTGGGGCGGGTCAAATCCAGGAGCCTCATCTGGGTCTCCCACGTGGGTACAGTGTCCCAAGGCTTTGGGCTGTCCTCGACTGCTTTCCCAGGCCACAAGTGGGGAGCTGGAATGGGAAGTGGAACAGCTGGGATCTGAACCAGCACCCATATGGGAAGCTGGCAGAAGCAAGGCTAAGACTTAAGATGCTAAGCTGCAGTGCTGGACCCAGACCAAACCTCTGTGTGGAGCTCACACTGTTATTCTTGAATCTTTACGCTACTGATATTACCACTTACGTAATTTTGTTTCATGTCTTCCAATCTGATGCTAGTAATGAGAATACTGATCGGAAAAGGAAACACAGCAGCTAGCTTGGAGAGTCCTGCTTTGATTTCTAAGCCAATCAGCTTCCAGAGGCCACCTTGTCAGCGCTGAGCTGACAGCCAAATGCTGCATGCCTCCAAGGTCCCTTACACTCCACCTGCCCCGGAGAAGCAGTTCTGCCTAGCTTAAACCCAGCCTGACGTGCCTTATGCCCTGAGCATGCTATGTGCTGCCCCGTTTCTAGGTGCTGACCCTGGATCCAGCACTGCGCATGAAGGCCACTCAGCAGGTGTCTGGGCCTCCACCACGTGACTTTGTCAACACCCTTGATGACAGAATATCCTTTTCTCCGGACTCCGTTCTAGAACCCAGCGTGTCTAGTCACTCTGACATAGACTCATTTTCTCAAACAAGTAACATTGCTGCTCAGCTGTCTGGATTCCCCAAGTATCCTTCAAAGACCCAGGCGTCACCTGTGGACTCTTGGAAGAACCACATGTTCCAGACCCAGAGCAGGAGCAGTTCCACGTTCCCCTCGGTGTACACTCTCGCTAGTAATGACCTCTCGGTCAACACTGTAGACGAAGAACACGCTGTCTTGGTTGCTTCGACCTCGGTCAGTCAGTCCCAGCTTCCAGGTACAGCCAACAGTGTCCCAGAATGCATTGCATTGACTTCCTTGGACGATCCTGTGATATTGTCTAAGTATGTATTTCAGTGAATGGCTTGTAATGTTACTAGATTTTCTCTGATGTCTGATTGAATTATGAATGGAGTTGACTAACACCAGTAATGCTTATAATCTTCACTAAAAAAGTACAGTAATTTTAAAATAGATTATTTCATTTTTAGGGGATTTTCACCTGCTAGCTTTTTGTGACTTGACTTTGTGGGTGTTCAAAGGAAACAGGCTGCGTCTGTGCTTGCAGGGCTGACCCTGTGCTTGCTCAGTGGGAGGTCAGTGTGGGGATGGGCTCCCTCGTGACTGTTTTACCTTCAGCAGAATTAGGCAGACCCTGAAGGAGAAGCATGCCCGGCACGTGGCAGATCTTCGCGCTTATTATGAGTCAGAAATTGCTAGTTTGAAGCAGAAGCTGGAGGCAAAGGAGATGTCGGCTGTCGAAGACTGGAAGAAAACCAATCAAATTCTTGTCGACAGGTAAAGCTTATTGAACTCTGAAGTTGGTGTTTGTTCATCTTGGATGCAGTGTTTGCAGAAACATTATGATGAAATACTTAATTTTTTAAACTTAAATTTTTTTTTTAAATTGGAAAGGCAGATATTCAGAGAGGAGGACTGACAGAGAGGCAGATCTTCCTTCTGGTGGTTCACTCCCCACGTGGCTGCAATGGCTGGAGCTCAGCTGATCTGAGCCAGGAGCAGCGTCTGGGTCTCCCACGTGTGTGCAGGGACTTAAAGCTTTAGGCCGTCCTCGACTGCTTTCCCAGGCCACAAGCAGGGAGCTGGATGGGAAGAGGGGCTGCCGGGATTAGAACCGGTGCCCATATGGGATCCCACTCAAGAGGGAAAGACTTTAGCCACTAGGCTACCATGCTGGGTCTGATTTAACACTCTTTTTTTTTTTTAAGTTTGTTTATTTTTATTTGAAAGAGTGACAGAGTGAGAAGTAGAGACTGAGCTTCCATCTGCTGGTTCACTTTTCAAATGACCCCAGCTGCTGGAGCTGGACCAGGGTGAAGCTAAGAGCCAGGAGCTTCTTCTGGCTCTGCATGGGTGCAGGGCACAAGGCTTTGAGCCGTTCCCCATTGCTTTTCCAAGGGCATTAGCAGGGAACTGGCTCGGAAGTGGAGCAGGCAGGACTCAGCTTGGCTGTGAGAACTATAACGGAGCTAGACTTTGTTCAGAAGTTACTGATTGCTGTCTTGTTCCTGAGGTTTTTCTTGTCAAGCTTGCATTTTGCTTTTGCTAGTGGGAGAACAGTAATGAGGAGAAGTAAATAAATTTGAAAAAAGGCAAAAGCTAACTTCAGATTCTTTAGGATAAAAATGAGAGAGCTGAATAGAGGGTATAGATTCTGGTTTTCTCTTAGAAGGCAAAGGTGACTACAGGTACTTTCAGTTAGAAGAGAGAAGTTTGAAAGCCCTCTAGTGGACTTTTTTTTAAAGATTTATTTTCTTTTTATTGGCAAATCAGATATACAGAGAGCAGGAGAGAGAGAGAGAGAGAGGAAAATCTTCCATCTGCTGCTCCACTCCTCACGTGGCTGCAGCTGCTAGAGCTGAACCAATCTGAAGCCAGGAGCCAGGAACTTTCTCCAGGTCTCCCACGCAGGTGCAGAGTCCCAAGGCTTTGGGCTATCCTCGATTGCTTTCCCAGGCCACAAGCAGGGAGCTGGATGGGAGATGGGGGTGCTAGGATTAGAACCGGTGCCCATATGGGATTCCAGCGTGTTCAAGGCGAGGACTTGAGCCACTAGGCCACCGCATCAGGCCCACCAGTGGACTTTTTGAAGATGACAGCAAGGTGCTGGAGAAGGAGCCCGGTCAGTGCTGTCGGCTAAAGCAGGTTCGAGTCTAGGATGTGTCAGGACATAGAGACCAGGAGTTGAAGGAACAGTGGGATGTCAAGGATTTCAGTAAATGTCAGTGTTGTCTCCCTGACCACAGCTGTCCAGCTGCTGGAGTCAGGGCCACCAGGCTATGTGAATGGACAGCAGGATACTTTTTTTTCCTTGTGTTTTTAAAAGGATTGAAAGTGGCTTTCATTGTGGGTGCTGTGTGTCGCAGGGGGCAGTAATGAGAAGTGATGTTTAGAACTATAAAAGTGCTTCCCCTCGTCAAAAACTAGTGTCGTCAGGGCACTGACCAGTTTCTCAAGCTGAAAATTACAGGTTGGCAGATTCTACTGGTCCTGCACGAAGGCCAGCTCTGACATGGTTATGGTATCGCACAGTGGCTGCCCTCAGGGGTGGTCCCTGGCTTATCACAATCAGTATGGTGATGACAGCAGCGAAATAGTGAAGGGGCCTTCAGGTTGAGAACAGTCATCTTAGCATGTTATCTCTGTTTTTTAAGAATTTAATTTTCTTGAAAGACAGAGACAAAGAGAGAGGTCTTCTGTCTGTTGGATGACTGCAGCCGTGGGAGCTGGGCTGGGCTGGGCTGGAGCCAGGAGCCAGGAGCTTGTTGTGGGTTTCTCATATGGGTGCCATGTCCCCAGGACTTGGGCCATCTTCCATTGCTTCCCTACACATATCAGCCAGAGCTGGACCCAAAGTAGAGCAGCTGGGACAACCAGTGCACATTTGGGATGCTGGCCTTACAGGTGGTGGCTTTATCTGCTGCCCTAGCACCAGTCCCAGTATTGCATCTCATAGGATGAAGTGTGGTTAGGGATGTGGACTCTGTACCCATGGAACGGCTTACATCCTGTGTGGAGCATGGGTCCTTGTCTTTGTTTCCTCATCTGTAAGATGGGACTGGTTATGGGAACAATACTTTGCACATTGCGTTTGAAATGGAACAGAGGATATATTATGAAAAATAGATCAGCTATCCCAGTTCCTACTGTCAGCACTGCAGACGTAACGCTCCCTCTAAAGCTTACATTGCATTTATGTGTGTATGCGTGAGGAGGAGTCTTGAGAAAGTTTATGTAAAATGTCTATTATGAGAAATTATGCATGAATTTCAAAAATTTTTTGCTACAAAATTAATCTTTTATTTTTTAAGATTTATTAATTTACTTGGAAGGGAGTAAGAGAGGGAGAGAGAGTTCTTCCATACATTGCATGTAAATGGTTGCAGCAGTCAGGATTGGGCCAAGACAGAGTGGGAGCCCGGAGCTCCCTCCCGGTCCCGTGTGATGTTTGGGCCTCTGCTGCCTTCACAGGGGCATTAGCTGGAAGCTGGATCCAGTACCATTTTGTTTAAAAATTTGCTATTTATTGTGCCTGGCATCATGGCCTAGTGGCTAAATTCTTACCTTGCAACTGCCGGGATGCCAGTTGGTGACCCAGCTGATCTACTTTCCACCCAGCTCCCTGCCTGGGAAAGCCGTGGAGGGTTGCCCAAAACCTTTGGACCCTGCACCTGCGTGGGAAACTGAGGCGGCTCCAGGCTTGTGCTTCGGATTGGTGCAGCTCTGGCTGTTGTAGCCACTTGGGGAGTGAACCAGTGGATGGAAGATCTTTCTGTCTTTTGTTCTCTCTGTAAATCTCCTCCAATAAAAAAAAATAGATCTTACAAACAATTTTGTTATTTATTTTCGTTTGCAAGGGAAAGGAAGAAAGAAGGGAGGGAAAGAAAAAGGAGGAAATGAGGGAAAGGAAAGAAAGCTCTCTTGTTCACTTGTTCACTCCCCAAATGCCTCCAGGCAACAAAACCTCCACCAAGGCCCCGCAGGGAGTCCGTGGAATCCAAGTCCTGCACTCTGGAGCTGTCCCAGGCGGCCTGCCAGGAGCATGGCGGCAGGAGCTGCGTGGGGCCACCACGCTGGGCTGGTTCTTCCAGGGGATTCTTAACTTGATGCACACCAGCATCTAGCCCTGAAATCTTGGAATTCCATGTTTCCACACATTTTCTGATCTCTACGACTAAGATTATCCAGTCTTTTATAACTTTATAAAAGTTTTAATTTGATTTTAAATTATACCATGTCTTTAACAAAATTTGCTAGTGTAACCATTTTTTAAGGTATGTACATTTTAACCCTTTTAGAAATGTAGGCACTCACATGCAGGGCACCTGCCACTGCTGTCCATCTCCAGAAGCCTTCTCACCTCACAGACCTGAAGTCCTTGTCCTGGCTGGCACGGATGCCCTGTGCCTGCCTGCCTGCCTTCTCACCTCACAGGCCTGAAGTCCTTGTCCTGGCTGGCACGGATGCCCTGTTGCCCTCCTCCCCAGCCCAGTGCACTATTCTGCCGAGTTACTGCTCTGGAGTCTCCTGGGGCTGGACTCATGGCACTTTCTCCCTCAGTGCGATGGCGCGTCCTGCTGCAGCCTGGGCCATCCTTCCCTTCCTTTAGGACTCAGTGATCCGTCCTTGGTGGTGATCCGTCCTTGGTGGTGACCCGTCCTTGGTGGTGATCCGTCCTTGGTGGTGACCTGTCCTTGGTGGTGACCCGTCCTTGGTGGTGACCCGTCCTTGGTGGTGACCCGTCCTTGGTGGTGATCCACCACGCTGACCTTAGTGCCTATGTGGGGCTCTTGTGAGGAGCTGACTGCTCTGAACATGCATGGACAAATGTCTGTTTGCATGTCACTTTTTGCACGTACTACTTTGTAGGGGGTCTTTTCATGTCATTATTTTAGCCTGTTTTCTCTATAGATACTGTACCATTAGATTTATTGGAATATAATTTACTGAAATGGCATTTGGTCTTGGGTAACGTTGAGGAATTGCTAACATTGTGTATTAGAGAATCAGATTTATGTAAAACTCTTAAGGAAAATGATTTTTTTGTCCTAAAGTTGAATTTATGATTTTTAGATGTAGCCAATTGGATAGTGCCTTGAACGAAGCCACTTGTCGTGTGAGGACACTTGAAAACAAGAATAACTTACTGGAAGTGGAAGTGGTAAGCACTTTGGTGGGTGATTGTCCTAGTGACTTAGAGTTGAAAGGCCTTCCAGTTAATCCAGCTGGCATGGTAAGTGCGCTGCTGATCGTGTCAGTTATGTGTTTCTTCCTAAGAAGACTTTCTTAACTAAGTGTATGTATTTTCAGTTTTTGTCTTCATGTGATACCTTAAACTCTGTTTAAAATATTTTTCTTTCAACTGGAACATAGTTTATATGACATAAAATACCCTTGTAAAGTGTGCAATTCAACAGTTTTTAGTATGTCCAGTATTGTGTAGCCATAGTAATTTTTTTTTTGCTATCATAATTTTAAAAAACATTTCTTTGAAAAGCAACAAGACAGAAACAGACAGAGGTCTCCTGTCTTCTGATTCCCTTCCCAGCAGCCCCTGCTGGACCATGCTGAAGCCAGGAGCCAGGATCTCATTCTCGATTTCCCGCGGGGGTGATCGAGACAAAATTACTCACGATCACGTGAATCTGAAGCTGAAGTTGGGAGAGCAGCTAGGGCTGAAACAAGGGCCCTCATAAGGGTTGCGGGTATCCCAGGTGGCACTGGAGCCATGATGCCAAATGCCTATTCCTATGTTTTAAAAAATGTATCTCATTTAAAAGGCAAAGAACAATCGTTTCTATTTCTTTATTTGAAAGAGTTACAGAGAAAGACTCTTCCCCTCTGCTGGTTCATTCTGGACAGCTACAGGGCCGGATTGGAGTTCTTCTGGTGACACGCAGTGGGGCCATCTTGTACTGCTTTCTCCAGGCTGTTAGAGGGGCCTGGGCTGCACGGAGAGCAGCTGGGACTTGAATTGGCGTGCATATGTGGTGCTAACATCATAGGCAGTGCTTTATCCACTATGCTGCAACACCAGCCCCAGACATGAGAAGGTCCTCTGTGTGTCTTAGCCATGAGTTTGAGTTCCCAACCTCAGCTTGCTTTCTCTCTCTCTTCCCCCATCACCATGCACACCTACCTCCTCCCTACCTTCCTCTCCTCCAAGCCCTCGGCAGCCACTACTTTGGTCTGTGTCCCTGTGGACTTGCCTGACTTGGACATTGGTTTCAGTGCAACAGTCGTCTTGTGTCCCTTGTGCCTCTGACTCAGGCTGCGCTCTCGGGTCTCGCCCGCTCTGTAATTCAGTCTTGTCTCTGTCCAACATGTGCTGGATGTTTCCGGTTTTTGATTAGTGTGATTTGACATTGTTGTTTGTGTACAAGACAATATGCACTTATGTTTTTAGCTGTCTTGATTATCTTTCAAATTAAAAAAAAATATATATATATATATATATTTAAGATTTATTGGAAAGTCAGATATACAGAGGGGAGGAGAGACAGAGAGGAAGATCTTCCGTCCAATGATTCACTCCCCAAGTGAGCGCAACGGCCGATGCTATGCCGATCCGAAGCCAGGAGCCAGGAACTTCTTCCTGGGCTCCCACGCGGGTGCAGCGTCCCAAAGCTTTGGGCCATCTTGACTGCTTTCCCAGGCCACAAGCAGGGAGTTGGATGGGAAGTGGAGCTGCCGGGATTAGAACGGGCGCCCATATGGGATCCCGGCACATTCAAGGCGAGGACTTAGACTGCGAGGCCACGCCGCCGGACCCAAAAATATATTTTTTGAGATGCAGAGAGTGAGAGAGACTGAGCTCCCAGCCTCTAGTTCCCTCCGCAGATGCCTGCAGTGGCTGGGGCCGAGCCCACGTTTCCTGTGTGGATAGCAAAGGTTGTGCGATCTGCTGAGGTCTGTGGCAGCAGGAGTGAGAGGTGGGCATTGAGCTGACACCCTCCCGTTTGGGATGAGGGCATGTGAACCACTCAGCCCAATGTCTGCCCCCAAACTGCACTAAATCCCTACCTTTCTTCTTTCTGTATTGTTTTTTTTTCCCTAAAGATTAATTGATTGACTTGAAAGTCACAGTGAGAGAGAGAGAAGGATGGATAGATCTTCCACTTGCTAGTTCACTGCCTGGGTGGCTGCAGTGGGCGAGGCTGGGAAAGGTTGGATCCAGGAGCCTGAGACTCCAGCTGAGTTCCCCATGCAGGTGTAGGGCCCAAGCACTGGGGCTATTTTCTGCTGCATTTTCCAGGCTGTTAGCAGAAAGGGCAGCTTACTGTGTGTATTTAAAAGTAATGTTATGGGGCCCGGCGCGGTGGCACAAGTGGTTAAAGGTCCTCGCCTTGCGCGCCCGGGATCCCATATGGGCACCGGTTCTAATCCCGGCAGCCCCTCTTCCCTTCCAGCTCCCTGCCTGTGGCCTGGGAGGGCAGTTGAGGACGGCCCAGGGCTTTGGGACCCTGCGCCTGCGTGGGAGACCCGGGGGGGGGGGCTCCTGGGGGGCTCCTGGCTTTGGATCGGCATAGTATCGGCCCGTTGCGCTCACTTGGGGAGTGAATCATCGGACGGAGGATCTTCCTCTCTGTCTCTCCTCTCTGTATATCCGCCTTTCCAATGAAAAAAATAATAAAAAATAAATCTTTAATAAAAAAAAAAAGTAATGTTATGGAGTTGTTAGTAGATAATCCTTGTAGATTTTTCAGCCTAAGATATAACATACTATTCCATGAATTTTAATGTATATGTTTCATTTTATTACCTTTGCATTTTGATGTCTATACTTCCTTAGCTACTGCTTGAGAAATCTATTTTTCCAATTAGAGTAATGAATTTTGTTTGTCTTTATTTTATAGAATGACTTGAGGGAACGCTTCAGTGCAGCCAGCAGTGCCTCCAAACTTCTGCAGGAACGAATTGAGGAAATGAGAACAAGTAATAAAGAAAAAGACAATACTATCATTCGGTTAAAATCTAGACTGCAGGATCTAGAAGGAGCCTTTGAGAATGCTTACAAACTCTCAGATGATAAAGAAGCCAGGTTGAGACAAGAAAACAAAATGTTTCAAGATGTGAGTTTCCAGAGCCTGGTTGGCTAAAGTATTTTACATACTGTGTTCTTAAATGCAGTGCTGACTTTTCCCAGGTTTCTTTAGTTGTTTTACTTGGTCATTGCTGCAGGCACACGCCCTCCTGATGGAGGCTCTGAGGCAGGAAGCCAGAGCTTTAGGACCATGGTGTCTCCCACTGCTCTGCCTTGAGCTGGTCCACCTCGGAGCTGCCTTAATATCCGTGCTGCTGGCAGGATGGAATGCCATCAGTCTCCCACTGCTCTGCCTTGAGCTGGTCCACCTCGGAGCTGCCTTAACATCTGTGCTGCTGGCAGGATGCAATGCTGTCAGTCAGGGTTAGAGTGTGCTTGGTGGAGTCTTTTCACTTTGATTTGGGCTTGTGTAACATTGAAATTAGACAAAGTATCAGGTTGCATATATATATTTTTTTCTTTAACATTTATTTATTCTTCTTGGAGAGGCAGATTTACACAAGAGAACGAGAGACAGAAAGATCTTCCATCTGCTGCTTCACTACCCAAGTGGCGTCAACAGCCATAGCTGAGCTGATCCGAACCCAGGAGCCAGGAGCTTCCTCTGGGTCTCCCACGTGGGTGCATGGCCCCAAAACTGGTGCATCCTCCATTGCTTTTCCAGGTCACAAGCAGGGAGCTGGATGGAAGTGGAGCAGCTGGGACATGAACCGGTTCCCACATGGGATCCTGGTGGTTGCAAGGCAAGGATTCAGCCACTAGGCTATCGTGCTGAGCCTGTGTATTTTTCTTAAATTCTGACTCCTGAATAATCTGAGAGTATTCCGTTTGCTGAAGTTTTCCATTTAATAGCTTGAGGCTTGCCTATTTGTTGTTGTTTTAGTTTTGAAAATTCTTTTGTGTAAATGGTTAATCAACTGTCCCATGAACAACAGCCATTTCCTGCACTTACCTTGTACAGTGGTCAGCTACCCTGGAGGTCATTACTCTCAGCTCTTCAAGCAATTCTTACAACATTTTCTTCCACTTTTCTACATAACACACACTGTCCTTTCATTTTTACAATCTGGCCTTCCTTTGTGGTGTTGCGGTTTAGTTTTATTATGTGATTTATGCTGCTAAAGATGCTTCTCTCTCTTCAGTGTGGATCGATACTAAATGTGTGAGATCTGTGTATTTAATTTGCTCTGAACTTGGCATGTATCTTTGTGCCACAGTCTCCTAGTTTAATTATCAGCATTTTTTACTCTTCTACTAGATCATAAAACAGTGGTTAGATTTCTCATCTGTAGTTTCTACGATTTAAAACATAGGGTCTGGTTTGGTAGCCTAGTGGCTAAAGTCCTCACCTTGCATGTGCCGAGATTCTATATGGGCATTGGTTCTTGTCCTGGCTGCTCCATGTCCCTTCCAGCTGCTTGCTTGTGGCCTGTGAAAGCAGCACAAGATGGCCCAAAGCCTTGGCACCCTGCACCCACATGGGTAGACCCAGAAGAAGTTCCTGGCTCTTGGCTTTGGATCAGCTCAGCTCTGGCCATTGTGGCCTCTTGGGGAGTGAACCAGTGACAGAAGATCTTTCTCTATATATCTCTTCTCTATAAATCTGACTTTCCAATTTAAAAAGAAAAAAGAATGTACTTTATAAAAGCTTTAAAAAGTGATGTATCTTCAGTATTTCTAATTTTTTAATAGTATTGCCTTAGTGCTTTTTTTTTTCAAAATTATTTATCTGAAAGGCAGAATGACAGAAAAGATTAAATGATTCATTTGTTTGAGAAGCAAATGGATAAAGAGGAAGATAATTTTTCATCTATTGGTTCATTCCTCAAAGGGGCACGACTGTGGGAGGTTAGAGCTGAAGCCAGCAGCCACATCTCCCGTGTGGGTAACGGGAGGCAAAGCAGGGAACTGGGCTGGAAACAGTGTGAGAGGCTGGCGCCCAAGTGGGAGCTTTACCTGCTCTGCCGCGTGCTCAGTTGTGTTGGACTTTTGGAGTTATATGTCTCCCCAGTGGCAAGTGTAGTCAGAAGTAATATGCAGCATCTGAAAAAGAGCTGTGTGAATTAATTTTACTCTTGTGAAACTTCAGTGTATTGATAGTGTTCGTATCTTTAAGTAATTTCAGACTTGCAGTAAGCAAGGGAAGTGATAGAATTGCATGTGTTACATCAGGGTGTGCATGGGTGTGCTTCAAGGCTGTGTGAATCATTGGTGCGTGGTCTGTTTGATTGTGTGGTTTAATTCTGTGTTTTGTTTTTCTTGTAGCTTTTGGGAGAGTATGAGTCTCTTGGGAAAGAACACAGTCAAGTCAAGGTAATGGCTGATGGATCGCATTGTGGGGGTGGAGGCCGGAGCCTGGGGTCAGGGCCCAGCCCTGCCTTTCCCCCTTGCTTGACTCCCCGTACCTGTTGGAACAGACCACTTGCTGCCTCTATCTGGTTTTCAGATATCTGCCCTATTTAATTCACAGATTGTTAGATGCATTAATTAAACAAATATGTAATCATTGGCTGTTTATGGCATTTGAGATAAATTGGGATAAAAAATTGTGTAGAACAGTATAAGGTATCATACAGATACTAATAATTAATTTGTGGGGTTTGGGTTTTCTTTTTTCCTTTTTTTTTTTTTTTTTTTTTAAGTTTTGTTTGAAAGGAAGAGTTGCAAAGGAGACAGTGGGGGAGAGACAGGAAGAAGAGATCTTTGATTCGCTGCTTTACCCCCCAGATGGCCTCACTGACTGGGGCTGGTCCAGGCCATCACAGAGGCTAGAAACTCCATACGTAGATGGAAGAGGTCCAGTGCTTTCCCGGGTACATAGCAGAGATCTGGATTGGAGGTGGAGCAGCTGGGACTGCAGGCAGCACCCATGTGAGATGCTGGCATTGCAGAGAAAATTCTGAGTACTGTGTGTTTGAACTTAGTGAAAACCCACAATGATGCTGGAACTGCTTGTGCAGGGTTGTGATTACCTAGGGTTAGCGCAAAGGATTGCCCAGCACGGCTTGGGAGCCAAGAGTTCTGGGAGTCAGGATTTGTAGTATTTTATTATTCTGAAGTTTCAGTCAAGTTTGTGGTTAAGTTTGTCACTTTAAGTGCTGGACTATTTCTTTTTTCTTTCCATCTTCCTTCTTTCCTTCCCTCCCCTTCCACTAGGCTTCCCTTCTTTTCCCCTCCCCTTTATCTATCTATCTATCTATCTATCTATCTATCTATCTATCTAACTTGCAAGGCAGAGTTACACAGAGCGACATCTGCTAGTCCATTCCCCAAATGGCCAGAACACCCAGGGCTCGGCTGGGCCAAAGCTAGAAGCCTGGAGCTTCTTGCTGGTTTCCCGTGTGGGTGAAGGGCCCAAGGACTTGGACCATACTCTGCTGCCTTCCCAGGCCATCGGGGAAGCTGGGTCAGGGCTCTGTGGATGGACTGGCTCTGTGGGGATTGTGGGCTGCACAGGGCTGTGCGCACCGGCGGCTCTTTTTCCCACTCATCTTTCTCTTCAGTTTCCTGTTGCTTCTAGGGTTTGTACCCCACTTGAGGAGTGTTTATAGAATGTAGAGTTAGTCTTAGATTAGTTTTGTGTTACACATTTTAAAGTGAAAGGATGTATCTGAATATTTACTTATATTTTTTCTTGTTTTTGAAGGATACATTAAACACGACGGAAAACAAGCTGCTGGATGCCCACACTCAGATTTCTGACTTGAAAAGGTAGAGTTGCGGTCTTCCCGAGAAGCAGGTGTGCAGTCCACACTGAGCACAGGGCAGGGCTCTGGGCTGCAGAATCGCTCAGCCTGTTGAACACTAGTTTTTCCTGATATTTCCCTTGCATGGACATGTTTTGTTTTAGGCAAAGAAGGTTTTTTTTTTTTTTTCTTTCTTTTTTTTAACTATTTTGAAGATTAGAGCATGCTGGTGGCTGTGCCTCTGGGATGTGAAATCTAAATCTCACTGAACTTTCTGAAAGAACTCTGAGATGTACCCTAGCTCACTGCACTGTTTCTGTGCTTTGGGAAGACACATCCCTCAGAGCAGCCTGTGGCCCCTCACCTTGTTCAGGCCTCGCTGACCACGTGGTAATGGCCTGCGTTGCTGTTACACAGGAGCAGCGTCCTGATGGTCTGCACTGGAGACTGATGGAAACGTCTACATTGCCTTGAGGATATGCAAGGGTGCTTTACTATACATGACTTGGAAACTTTTTTTTGAAGATTTATGTGTTTTACTTGAGTTACAGGGAGAGAAAGAGAGTGAGAGACAGAGATCTTTTATCTTAGTTCACTCTCCAAATGGCCTCAGAGGCCACAGCTGGGCCAATCTGAAGCTTGGCGCTTCTTCTGGTCTCCCACGTGGAGAGGGGCCCAAGCGCTCGAGCGCATCCTCCCCTGCCTCCCCAGGCCGGTAGCAGGGGAAGGGACCAGAAGTGGAGCAGCCAGAACGTGAACCAGTGCCCATATGGGAGGCTGGCGCCACAGGCTGAGCCCAAGTTTACTGTACCTTGGTGCTGGCCCCTGAAACGTTTTCTTTTCACTGAAATAAACATTTTTTAATTCTACTTTTCCACAAACTCTTTGATTTTCACTCTTGTGTTTATATTTGAATCTGGATGTAAGTCATGCAAGAAATCTTCCTGAGGTTTCTGAGTTGTCCCACAGAGAGTCTGTCTCCATGGCTCGTCTGCCCACCTCGTCTTTAGGATCCGCTTCTCGCTAGTGGTTAGCTTCTTTGTCAGATTGGATACAACATGAGCCTTGTCACAGCTCAAGCTGTCCTTTAGCTCTTCAGTCAGACTAGGGAAGAATAGATATAAAAGATGAAATGAGGACATACACAGACTTTAAAGATTGATTTATTTGAAAGATGGAGTTAGAGACACAGAAGAAGGCCGGTCTTCATCCACTAGTTCACTTCCTAAGTGACCGCAGTGCCCGGGGCTGGCCCAGGTTGGAGCCACCAGGTTAACAGCTTCTCCCTGGTCTCCCATATGGGTGCAGGTTCCAGCATGCAGGCCACTCTGCTGCTTTCCTAGTCACATCAGCGCAGAACTGGACCAGAAGGAGCTGCTGGGATTCGAACCCTGACAGACAAATAGTGCCAGAGTGACACTTTATACCTTCCATGTTTTGTAGTTGCCTGTGTATAGCCCTTCTTGTGTTTAGTATATTAAGCCTGTTGTTGGCTTTTCTTTCAGTTGTAGTTTCTGAAATGTTCCTTTGCAGAGTTCAATGTATTGTCAATTTCTTTTCTCTGGTTTTGTTCAGCTTTTGAAAGTTTAATGGTATTTTCTTATGAAAAAGTTTTGTGGACAGGCAGCTGTTTGGTCACCTTTTCTTGCAATATCTGTTGAAATAATGTGTGGTAAGGCAGTATTTAAAGTTTGTTGAAATGTATGTAATTTATCTTATTGC
The DNA here is from genome assembly GCF_017591425.1 of Ochotona curzoniae. NCBI lineage: Eukaryota > Metazoa > Chordata > Mammalia > Lagomorpha > Ochotonidae > Ochotona > Ochotona curzoniae. The sequence goes on along the minus strand of NW_024466340.1, from coordinate 6,709,911 downwards.
TTTTGAACCAGAACAATTTCAAAACTGGAAGCTCAGGTCAAGCAAGTAGAGCATGAAAACATGTTAAGTCTTCGCCATCATTCTAGAACTCCTGCGCGACCCTCCCGTGCCAGGTGAGTCACTGTACTTGGTCCCCGGGAGGCTGAAGAAGGCGCACACGTGTTCCGCCCTGGGAAGCCCCTCTGCCCAGGTCGTGGGCACTCAGGGTTCGTCACGACAGATTTAGAGCTCAGTTGTGGAGTCGTGCAGGGCTGGCAGCTGAGGGCTTGCCCTTGAGAATGGTGGGACCAGCTGTGTCACAGCAGGCAAGTCGCTTCCTATGTTTGGAGCTTATCTGTGACCTGTGACAGTAAGGACACACCTTGGCCCTCTTGTCCCAGCTCCTCATTGTTGTGTGAGTGCAAAGACCGCCAGAGCGTCGGGACCTCCCTTTAGTTCTTTCAGAATCAACTTTGACAGAATTTCAGAATCTTGTATTGTTCTGTTCCAAGATTATTTACAGAAAGTTTTCTTTTAAATATCAGAACTTATTCTTTATCATTATTTTGGTGTAGATATTGAGTATTGACTGGATTATAACTTTGTGATATTGATGTTTATCAAAGAAGTTATGTTCTTTAAATATTCATTTGAAAGAGAGAGAGGGAGAGAAAGATACCTTCCATCTGTGGGTTTACTCCCCGGATGAGCATAATAGCCAAGCCTGGGCCAGGCTGGAGCCAGGAACCAGGAATCCCATCGTTGCCTTCCATGTAGATGGTCGGGGGCCTCGACACTCGGGCTGTCTTCCCCTGTCTTCCCAAGCACATGGGTGGGGAATTGGGTCTGAAGCAAAGCAGCTGGGACTTGAATTTGCACTACCATATTGAATGCAGTGACACCAGTGTCATAGTTGGTAGCGTAATACACTGCACCTTAATGCCAGCCTCAGAAAGAAATTTTTTTTTTATAATTAACTTTTTAAAGTTATTACTAAATGAGAAATTTTTGTTAATTCATCTCAGTGGAATATAATAAATTTTTTTATTTAGAAGAGAAAAAATTGCAAATACCTGACATGAAATGTTTGAGATTAAACCAAAAGAGGATGTAAGTGTGGGGTCAGGGAAGGCCCGTATGGGAGTGGCATATGGAGGTGCAGTGTGCCTGGAGTGCTTGGAGATGGGGCCTCCTGGAGGAGACAGTGCGAGCAGGTGGGGAAGATGCAGAAGGGACAGGAGAAACTGCGTATCGGTGGGCAGAGCTGGACACGTGTGTCGACAGGCACTGGAGAAAGGAGCCTGCGAGTCCTGAGAAGGGAAAGAGCTCAGCATGTCTGAGGTATCTTGAGGAAGACTAAAGGATTAGAACTGGCACCCATATAGGATCCCGGTGCATGCAAGGCGAGGATTTAGCTGCTAAGTTATTGTGCTGGGCCCACAGATAAATAATCTTTAAGAAAAAATAAGGAAATAAAATCTGAAGAATAGTAACAAGTTGGATGGCCTGCAGTGTCTAAGCATGTTTGAAATACATTTTTAAAGCGAATTAGAACCAATAAAGAAATCCAGAATATAAAAGGACTTTACAAATCAATTTAAAAAGGCAATCTCCTCAATAGAAAATGGTGGAAGAGTATGAGCAGATAGTTTACACAGCAAGCAGTTCAGATGGCGGGTGAAAACGAAAGGACACTCTTGCCACAGTGCGCAGAAATGCCGCTCGGAAGGGTGACAGCTGGACTGCAGGCGACGCTCGCAGGCGGCCCAGGCGGCAGCTCTGCCTCTGCTGAAGTCTGGCAGAGGACACAGGAGCGTCGGACTCAGGTGACAGGACACTGGCGCCGCTCGCTGCACTGTGTCGAGCAGTCTCCGGAAGGCCTGGAGTGGTGTACGGTCTAAGTCCACTATTCACTCTTATTTTTACTATTTTAAAATTTTTATTGAAAGAATTTTAGTTTTTTGAGAGACAGAAAGGACGACTCCCATTTCGTGGTTCGTGCCACAGATCCTCCCAAGGCTGGAAGGAGGCCCGGAGCTCATGGCAGGTGTCCTGCAAGGCAGGGAACAGGAGCCGGCGTGGAGAGCGGAGTCCAGGTGCTGCAGCCTGTGACAGGAGGCCTGCTGTGCTGTTTTTAAATATTTACGTTAGATAAAGTTTTATACTTTTTAATTGTAGTATTGTTGAAAGGTGAGGTGTTTCAGAAACCAAACTTTCTTCTCTAGAAAATGAGTAGTGTTGGGCCTGGCATCGTAGCCTAATGACTCAAGTTCTCACCCTGCATGGGTCAGGATCCCTTATGAGCACTGGTTTGTGTCCCGGATGCTCTGTTTCCCATCCAGCTCCCTGCCTTTGGCCTGGGAAAGCAATCGAGGATGGCCCCAAGCCTTGTGATCCTGCACCCACATGGGAGACCTTACAGAAGCTCTGGGCTCCTGGCTTCGTATCAGCTTAGCTCCAACCATTACGGCCGTTTGGAGAGTGAACCGGCTGATAGAAGATCTTTCTGTCTCTCCTCTCTGTAAAGCTGACTTTCCAATAAAAATAAATAAGTCTTTTTTTTTTTTTAAGATTTATTTTATTTTTATTGGAAAGCTGGATATACAGAGAGGAGAGACAGAGAGGAAGATCTTCCGTCCGATGATTCACTCCCCAAGTGAGCGCAACGGGCCGATACTATGCCGATCCGAAGTCAGGAGCCTCTTCCGGGTCTCCCACGCGGGTGCAGGTTCCCAAAGCTTTGGGCCGTCCTCGACTGCTTTCCCGGGCCACAGGCAGGGAGCTGGAAGGGAAGAGGGGCTGCCTGGATTAGAACCGGCGCCCATATGGGATCCCGGGCGTGCAAGGCGAGGACCTTAACCACTGTGCCACCGTGCCGGGCCCCTAATAATAAATAAGTCTTAAAAAAATAAATAATGTGGGTCCCGGAGACAAGGCCTAGCGGCCAAAGTCCTTGCCTTGAACGCGCCGGCATCCCATATGGGCGCCGGTTCTAATCCCGGCAGCTCCACTTCCTATCCAGCTCCCTGCCTGTGGCCTGGGAAAGCAGTCGAGGACGGCCCAAAGCCTTTGGACTCTGCACCTGTGTGGGAGACCTGGAAGAAGTTCCTGGATCCTGGCTTCTGATTGGCACAGCACTGGCCGTTGCGCTTACTTGGGGAGTGAATCATCGGATGGAAGATCTTCCTCTCTGTGTCTCTTCTTCTCTGTATATCTGACTTTGTGATAAAAATAGCTATACATATTGGCATGAATAAGTCTCAACAATGAAGTTGAGTAGAAAAAGCTGCATTAAGATGTGTGTGTACCCATGTATACAATTAGTGTGTTTTAAAATTAAAAACAAGTATGCCAAGGTCTTGATATTTGTTAGAACTGAGAATAGGTAGGTGGGTTCTTATTGAAGTCTTCTTTGTCATTTGTAAGAATGTATGAAATTTCACATAATTTAAAAATTGGAAGGAGTGTCTGGGAGTTGAGGTTGATGGCAGAGGCATCTCCCAGGAAGCACAGGGAGAGAGGCAGCAGTTCTCGGAGCGTAGTTTGATGGCTTTTGACTGGAGGTAGTCACCTGCAGGTGAAGGCTGAAATGAGAGGTGTGAGTGGAGAAGCTGCCAGACACTTGACTCCAATTCTGCTGGTGGGCAAGTTGCAGTGTCAGGGAGGGAGGCGTCGCTGTCGACCAGGCTTCAGCGTAGGCTGCCAGTCAGTGTGCTGGAAGGTGAGGGGAAGAGGCACAGTGCTGGGTGACTGTGCCCCGAGCGTGGACTGCAGTGTAGGGGCAGGGAGTTGACCAATAGGAAATGGTGAGCCAAGGATCTGGGGCCATTAGAACCATGAGCCTGAGCAGGAGAGAAAGCATTGGATTCTCGGGGTCTCCCAGGGTACGGGGTGCTTTCTGTGATGTGAGGTCCTGTGAGTGGCCTTGGGGTGATGGAAATGGAGACTCAGGGTGAGGTGGGAGCAGGAGTGGAGAGGACACAGGGTTCCCGTGCCGTGTGTGACCCTCAGCAGGATTTTCAGCAAAGCTGTCGAACAGTACTGCCTTTTGTGGTTGTGCAGGTGCCACATGGGACTCCGGACTTGAACGGACGTTAAGTTCCCTTGGGAAACTGAGTCTGAGTCTCAGTGCCACATCTCGGGGTCCAGCAGCAACCTGTGTCTATGGCTGCTGTCCTAGACACAGGGAGGACAGCGCTATGGGAATAGGCAAGGCGGCAGCCCTGCCCCTCCCCTCCGGCCGCACTGGGAGGTGGCAGGGCTGAGATATGGCCAGCAGCAGCCGTAGAACACACAGACCTGGGAGCACTTAGTCCATCTCAGCTGAGATCTGGGAATGCAAAGAAGGAACAGAAACCTACAATACCAGTTTAATTTAATCTTAAAACTGTAAAATGGAATTAGTGTGTCAGAACTCATGCTATGTTTAAGTTAGTGGGCACCTCTGTAAGTGGGATTGGAGCAGGCTGGCTCCGACCTGGCTGAGACCTTGTGATGCTTTGCTTCTGCAGCACGGTGGCCACCACGGACGTCAGCAGGCGCAAGTGGCTGATCCCGGGCGCACAGTACTCCATCTTCACCGGGCAGCCCCTGGATGGCCAGCACAGCCATGTGGACAGCAAGCTGGAAGAAGCATGTGTTCCCGGGTGAGAGACGTTGCTGGAGCTCCCTGTGTGAACTGTTGCTTTCTTAGATGTTTCTGTTGCTTTTAACTCTTCAGAAAGGCAGAAAGAACCATCTCTTTGGCTGGTGTTTTTTTTTTTTTTTTCCGGTTCTGTGTGTTCATTTGTTTATTTCAAAGACCTTGTATGTATGAGGGAGAGTGACACAGATGTACCATTTGCTACTTTTCTCCCCAGATGTGTGCAGATGCTTATACAGGACTGGGCCAGGTCAAAGCCTGGGGCCAGAACTGCATCCGGGTCTCCCCCGTGGGTGGCAGGGCCCAGGTTGTTCATGGGCAAGGAGCCAGGACTCCCATCCAAATGCACATCTTAACTGCTGTGCTCAATGTCCACCCACGTGTTCTTCTTTAGGGTCTTGATAATATATGTATACATATATGTGTGTGTATATATCTGATTTATTATTTGAAAGGCAGAGTTAGAGAGAAGGAGAGGCAGAAGAGATCTCCCATCTGCTGGTTCACTCCCCCAATGCTGCAGTGGGAGGAGCTGAGCCGGTCTGAAGCCAGGAGTCCAGAGCTGCTTCTGGGTTTCTAATAGGCCATCTAACATGGGATTTGAGCAGCCCAAGTGCTGCCCCACACCTGCTTGAAGCACGGATTCCTTAAGTGCAGGTTGAATGGTAAAGCACAGACTATTCACAGAGTACAATTGTCAACTTTGGTTTCATTGCCCTAACCGTCATTGTGGTCACACCTGTGTGTCATAGTGTAGGCTGCTATGCCAACCGTCACCGCCAGACAGCTTCAGTGGAAGACTTTCATTTTCACAAAACCTGGGGGCGGCTGTGGTGAGGTTTTCAGTGAGGGCCCCTTTCAAGGTTCTGCGCTCATACGACCTTCGCCCCGTGTGTCATCATCAGGGAGTCCTCTCTCATGACCTCGTCCAGCTCTGGTTCCCTTCCAGGTGTAACCCACCTCCAGGTGCTGTCACGCTGAGGGTGAGGGCTTCAGCAGCAGTGTGCATCCAGACCTTAGTACCTTGTTATTTCCAGGGCTGGTGTTTGCCACCGTGAGAGAAGTCTACAGTGTTAGCATGCCCTGTGGGTGCTGCGCTGCTTCTGATCCAGTTGCTTGCAAATATGCCTGGGGAAGCAGTGGAAAACGAGCCAGGTCCTCGGACTACTGCACCTATGTGGGAGACGTAGATGATCCCCCTGGCTTCAGACTGGCTCATCCCCAACATTGTGACCGTCTGGGGGTGAACCAGCAGTTGGGATATCTTTCTCTCTGTGTGGGTGTGCATTTGGGTATGTCTCCTCTCCCTCTGTAGCTCTGCATTTCTAACAAATATAATTTTTGAAAAGATTTATTTTATTTTTGTTGAAAAGGCAGCTTCACAAAGAGAAGGACAGACAGAGTTTCCACCTACTAGTTCACTCCCCAAGTAGCTGCAATGGCCAGAGCTGCACCAGTCCAAAGCCAGGAGCCAGGAGCTTCCGGATCTCCTACATGGGTGCAGGGTCCCAAGGCTCTGGGCTGTCCTCAGTGCTGTCCCAGGCCACAAATAGGGAGCTAAAAGGGAAGTGGAGAAGCTGGGATACGAACTGGTACCCATATGGGATCCCAGCAGTTGCAAGGCAAGAGCTTTAGCTACTAGGGTATTGTGCCAGGCCCTAATAAATATAATTTTTTAAAGATTTATTTTTATGGGGCCTGGCACAGTAGCCTAGCAGTGAAAATCTTTGCTTTGCATGCACTGAAATCCCATATGGGTGCCAGTCCATGTCCCAGCAGCCCCATTTCCCATCCAGCTCCCTGCTTGTGGCCTGGGAAAGCAATGGAGGCCCAGAGGCTTGGGACCCTGCACCTGGGTGGGAGACTCAGAAGAGTCTCCTGGTTTCTGGCTTCAGATTGGCTCAGCTCCTGGTTTCTGGCTTCAGATTGTAGCTGCTTGGGAAGTAAGTTAAGGGACAGAAGATCTTCCTCTCTGTCTCCTCCTTTCTATATATCTGGCTTTTCAATAAAAATAAAAATCTTTTAAAATTTTTTTATTTTCTTGGAAAGCTGGATTTATAGGGAGAAGGAGAGACGGAGTGATCTTCTACTTGCTGATTCATTCCCCAAATGGCCAGATTGGCTGGAGCTGAGCCAACAATGAGCTGCTTCTGGTTCCCCACGTGCAGGCAGGGACCCAAGGTCTTCAGCAGTCTGCTGCTGCTCTACAAGTCATAGGCCAGGAGCTAGAGCAGAAGTGGAACCGGCACCCATATTGCTTGCTGGCACTTGCAGTTAAAGGCCTAGCTTGTTGAACCACCATCCCAGCCCAATAAATACGCATTTTTAAAAAAATTATTTCAGATATTGTTCTCCTCCGGAAAAGGATTTGTCACCTGCAAGTTCATCAACCAACTTATTAGTGAAAAAGCAAAGGGAGGCATCAGACACACCAGTCATGAAAGCATTAAAAGAACTGGATGAAGAAAAAATATTTAAAAATTGGGGGACACAGACAGAGAAAGAGGATACCTCAAATAGTAAGTATTTCTTATTCTGTTTTAGACAGATGTAGGTGTCCTTATTACCCTTTATATTATTGTGTGTACTGTGTGTATATTTTATGATTTATTTGTTATTGGAAAGGCAGATTTACAGAGAGAAGGGGAGACAGAAAGGTCTTCCGTGTGCTGATTCACTCCCGATGGCCAGAGCTGAGCCGATCGGATTTGAAGGTGGGAGACAAGAGCCTCTTCTGGGTCTCCCATGTGGGTGTGGGGTCCCAAGGCTTAGGGTCATCCTCCACTGCAGTGAACAGCCAGGACATGAACCAGGGCCCATACGGGTATGCTGGCACATGCATGGCAAGGATTAAGGCTAGGCCCTTCTTTTAAAGATTTTGTTGTTGTTGTTGCTTTAATTGGAAAGAGAAATTTAAAGAGTGAAGGAGAGACGAGAGAGGCCTTTCACCCGTTGGGTTACTCACCAAATAGCCACAGCAACCGGAGCTGAGCTGATCTAAACTCAAGCCAGGAGCTTCTTCAGAGTCTCCCACGTGATACAGTCATGAGGCTTTGGGCTGTCCTCTGCTGCTTTCTCAGGCCACAAAGAGCCGGATGGAAAGTGGAACAGCCGGGACATGAGCGGCACTCACATATGGTGCTAATGCTCATAGTCGGAAGAATAACCAGTTGAGCCATTGTGCTGGCCCCTTTTTATTTTAAATTCTTCAGATGCTGACATTAAGATGACTTTATTATATTGCAGCATCAGTTCTGACATAACATGTATCAGGTATGCAAAGCAAGCTGCATATTGCATTCTGATGATTAAAAAGGCTTGCATGGAATTCTTACGGATATTTGGCAAGTTGCCCTGCCAGTTTTTCCTGTTTGCACATGTGGGCATGTGTTGACAGATGCTGGTCGAGGTTTTGGTAAACAAGCCAGCCATCATCAGCTCTGTGTCCTCCCTCGGACCAGGCCAGCGGCATTGTCTCTGCCCTCTGTTCCCGCGCTCAGACCTGCAGGGAAGCCCCTCTGCAGCTCTGCTGGGGTGTCGGGAAGGCAGCGCCTCCTAGAAAATAAATCAGGAAACACTTGAAAAATCACCTGCAGGGCCGAGCAGCACAAGGCAAGCAGGATGAATTCATTACACAGCCCTGCATTTTTTTTTCCAACAGGCGTTTTGCGCCATTATAGTGAGGCACTTTTGCAAACTAATCATTATATGAGAAGAAATGCGGTTAAGCAGGACGTGAGCTGAGGGGAAGGCCTTGCTTGAGCTGGCCATCTGTTCATACAGGCGGGCAGCTGAAGGCAAGGTGGTATTGTGATCCGTTTGTCTGATACAGGATCAGTGACTCCTCGGCGCTTGGAAACGCCGGTCACTGCGAGTCGCTGCCCCGAGAAGTGTGTCCAGCAGAGGCCCAGGAGACTCGGCTCTGCCTCCCAGAGGTCGTCGTCCTTGCCGCCTTCTGGTCGCAAGTCCAGCACTCCGAGTAAGCATTTGCTGCATCTCTCAGGCTCGAGGGGCGCAGGCACTGGGCACTGTCTGCTCATTTACCATTGCTCAGTCTGGCACCTCCGGGCTGCGCTGAGCACGGCCCTGTGGTCTCCTGTGCCTTACAGACCCTGCAGGTACAGCTGAGCAGGCTGTCTGCTCAAGTGGGTCTGTTACGAGTTTATGTCGAGGAACCTATGGGCAAATAATCGCTCTTCTCAGTTTTTGGAGGTGATAAGACAGCTGTTAGTCATTCATTCAGACCTGGGAGCTGAGGTTGGTCAGCTTGGAGAAGGTGCATCTTTGTTGCCCCGCCCACCCCCTCAGCACTGAGTCTGTGGGACCCCAATTTCCATTTCATACACAGAGGGGATCCTTCGGGTACTGTGTTGGAGGAATGCTCCCTGTGGTTCCAGCTCATTTCCAGTCCACTTCTAAAATCCTGCAAAACCAGTCTGAGCTGGAAAGTTGAAACTAGCCTGATGTACTGAAGTGCTACTGGTGTTGCTCTCTAGATGCCAAGACAGGAGCTATCCGATTGTTTTTGTACTCTTAGCATTTCACAATGAAATGGTCAAGCCTTATACAAGTAGAAAAAGTTCTAAAAAAGAAACTGTTCTGCCAAAATAAAAAGAATATTTCCTCTTTGTTTTCTTCTGTAGCAAAAAGAGAGATTATGTTAACACCAGTGACTGTGGCTTACAGTCCAAAGCGATCCCCTAAGGAAAATTTGTCCCCAGGATTTAGTCATCTACATAGCAAAACTGAAAGCAGTCCAGCTCGGTAAGTACTGTGCCACTGTGGCATAAAAGGTATATGTAAATGTACTGTTTTTAAAAATATGAACTCATGCCTTTAACCATCAGATTTTCGGTCACCATACATGGGGCTCTTACTATTCAGATGAATACCCTGGTAACAGTAACCTCGTCCTGCTTTTGGATGGAGAACCCTGGTTCTTGTTCTCTCCAGGATGTGTGTGACACAGGCGGACTGCTGGGCCGTTTGCAGCAGCCAGCAGTGGCTCTGCCGTGGCCCCGGGCCTAGCTCGGGCTGCCCTTCCAGGAAAGCCCTGGAGTGTCGTGGGTGGATCTCTCCTCTGCGAGGTCCTGCCTGCTTCCCACAAGCACTTAATCTCCGGTGTGTAATATGGGTTTGTGTTAGAAAATAGCGAATTCCGATGCTAGACAGCCATATGACCAGCTTTTTTTTTTCATTTTTAAGAAAATATGTAAATATGTGAGTTACCTGGACGGCATCTCATATTTGTAGTGGAAATGGGAAAAATCACTTAGCATCTCATTCCAAGTCACTTGCTTCATTCAACAGGTGTGATATCCTTCTGGATGATTTAGACACCGTTCCTGTGTCCACATCACAACGCACCAATCCAAGAAAACAACTGCAGTTTCTGCCCCTGGATGACTTGGAAGGTATCTTCTCCTAAAGATTGTTCCATAGTTTTAATTGCTTAGTATGTGCAAATGTACTAGATTCCCGAAGTGCTAACATTTTCTTACAGCATCCCATGCTCAAAGTCCTCCTGGGCCTGTGAGCATTGGTGGTATGTTGTTCAGCTTTGCATTGTTACATCAGCATTGTCATCCTCAGTGAAAAGTCGGGAAACCAAGGTACAGGTAAGGTAATGTTTAATGACCAGGGCCCTGCTATCCAGTAATTTCCTTTATTTTATATTCCATAGTTTATATATAATATCAAGGTGATTTTTTTTGCCTTTACTCACTGCTATTTTAAATTTGGAAGAATGTTACAATATGTAAGGGCCATGTGGGTAGGCCCTCAAGAGAACTCATCGTGCATGGTAGGGGGTACAGGTCCACTCTGTGGATTGCCTACTGTGGATTGCTAATCCTAGTAGCTCTACTTCCCATCCAGCTCCCTGCTTGTGGCCTGGGAAAGCAGTTCAGGACGGCCCAATGCTTTGGAACCCTGCACCCAGAAGAGGTTCAGGGTTCCCGGCTTCGGATTGGTGCAGCACCGGCCGTTGTGCTCACTTGGGGAGTGAATCATCAGACGGAAGATCTTCCTCTCCATCTCTTCTCCTCTCTGTATATCTGACTTTGTAATAAAAATATATAAATCTTAAGAAAAAAAGATTTATTTATTTGAAATGCAGAATTATAGAAGCAGAGTGGAGAAATGGAGAGTTCTTCCATCCACTGGTTCTCTTCCCAAATGGCTACGACAGCCTGGGCCAGGCCAGGCTGAAGCTAGAGCTTGAAGCTGTATCCTGCTCTCCTAGGTGGGTGCATTAGCCCAAGGAGTTGGGCTGTTCCCTGGTCCTTTACCAGGGTCATTAGACGGGAGCTGGATCAGAAGTAGGACAGCCTGGGCTTGAACTGGCACCTGTTGAGGATGCCAGCATTGTAGGCAGCAGTCAGATCCATCAGACAGCAGTGCAGTCTTTAAAGGTCGTTTGTGTTCACATTCATTTTGAGGAGTTGTGAAAATTGTCAAGCTGATGGCAAGGCACTGCGTCAATACTGATCATTGTGCTTGTTTCCATTGCTTCTTTGGGCCCTATAGCAACCATTTCGAGAAAGTGAAGTTGGGCGTTACATTTAACATATGTGTGATATATTGGAAAAATTGATAAAATGTCTTTCCCCTCTGACAGAAAAAAACTATTCAGAAAAAGCCACTGAGAGCCATATTCATCACAGCTCCTGCCCCGACCCCTCGCCAAGTGGAGTGAAGAAGGCGCCTGTGCCAGCAGCCCGGGAGGAGTGGGAGTCAGCTGGCCGCCAGCCGTGCCAGCCTGTTCCCGTAACGGCACAGGGGGCTGACTTTGAATACACAGCCAAAATTAGAACTCTAGCTGAAACAGAACGATTTTTTGATGAACTTACAAAAGAAAAGGACCAGGTAAAAACAAAAGTATTTTGAAAATCTCTTTGTGCACGTAATGCCTGTGTCTGCAGAGTGGTTAGAAAGGAAGACTGAGTCACACCATCGCAGGAAGTGATCGTGGGGGCGGGGGGCCCACGGCACCCGCGCAGGGTGCTGCTCAGGGGTGACAGGCGACCCAGGGAACCCAGGTTCACACAGTGCTGGGCTAAAATGTTTTCTTTCCATTCTTGGGTGACTGGAATGCTTTTATTTTTATCGGAACATCTGCATGTTCACAGATTGAGGCAGCACTCAGCCGAATGCCTTCTCCCAGAGGAAGAGTCACTTTACAGACGAGATTAAATCAGGTGAGCAGTTCTGCCGGAATCTCCTTGCTGGCCAGTGCCTGCGAGTCCCCACACAGCAAGGGGCGTTTTAGGACCAGCACAGGGACAAGTGGCTCCTGCGCCGACGTGTGGCGCCTGGCAGGAAGGGCTTACTGATGACATTGACAACTGCATGCTAGCTTTCAGGAATAAAAACTCGTCTGACTTACACACTTGAAGAGGATGCTGTTCATGCCGTATTATATCCCAGACCTAACGTGGGAGCAGCTGGCCACGTGCCCGTGACAGATTGGCATTGTTAGTTAATCCTCCCTCAGCAGAACTCCCTTGAACTCGCTTTAACTCGCTTTGTGGATTTGAGGGAGGCACAGTGCTGAGATTCAGCAGCAGAGGGTGCAGCTGCCCTGGCCAGGGACGTTTTGTAGATCATGCTTGCTTAGTTGCTATTCAAAGATTTTAAAGACATGAAACCATGAGACTTTTAAAATCTGCTCAGTTAAAAATGTGCCAAGGCCTGGTGTGTTAACTTAGCTTCTGAAGTCTGTGCCTTGCGTGCCCTGGGATCCCATGTGGGCGCTGATTGATGTCCCAGCGGCCCCACTTCCCATCCAGCTCCCTGCCTGTGGCCTGGGAAAGCAGTGGAGAACAGCCCAAAGCTTTGGGACTCTGCACCCACGTGGGAGATCTGGAAGAGGCTCCTGGCTCCTGACTTCAGATCGGTTCAGCTCTAGCTGTTGTGGCCATTTGGAGAGTGAATCATCAGATGGAAGATCTTCTTTCTGTCTTCTCTCTGTATATCTGCCTTTCAAATTAGAAAATAATAATTTTTTAAAAAAGTTCCAACTATAACAGCAAGAATGTTCATTTATTTATTTATTTACTTACTTGCTTATTGGAAAGTCAGATTTACAGAGAAAGATCTTCCACCCACTGGTTCACTCCTCACGTGGCCGCAACAGCTGGAGCTGAGTCTATCTGAAGCCAGGAACCAGGAGCTTCTTCCAGGTCTCCCCCATGTGTACAGGGTCCCAAGGCTTTGGTCGTCCTTAATTGCTTTCCCTGGCTGCAAGCAAGAGAAGTGGAACAGCTGGAACACAAAATGACGACCAAAAGGGATCTTGGCGGCTTCAAGGTGAGGTGTTTAACCACCAGTCTGCGGTGCTGGGCCCAGCGAGTCCATTTCTTGTGCTGCATGTTTGGCTTTTGAGTGTCTCTGCTTAGAGTTCCTTTAAGCAGAAGTCTTTGGGACTAGTGTTCCCATTTCCTCTGTGCTTCTGAACATAACACTTGTTACGATTTTTGATCTGAAAGTTTTTATTCAATAATTCATAAGCTTGGATTAATCATGAAATTCAAAATAATTTACTAGGAAAGCAGAAGAAAAACTTGTGGACAGTCTGATGCTAAGTCGATCTGAAATACTTCTTTCATATATCCTTGTATATTGAAAAATTTGGGCTCTTCCTAACTCAGGGAGCACTGTGTCTGTGACAGGAAAACGGCTGACAGCGCTCAGTGCCGACGCAGTCTGCTAGTCAAACCAGATGGAGATAGGTGATGAGTGTCCTGTCTCATGAATGAATAGAAACAGCACACCTTTTTTTTTTTTTTTTAAGATTCATTCATTTTCATTGTACAGTCAGACATACAAAGTGGGGACAGACAAAGAGGAAGATCTTCTGTCCCTTGATTCACTCCCTAAGCGGCTGCAATGGCCGGAGCTAAACAATTCGAAGCCAGCAGCCAAGAGCTTCTACTGAGTCTCCCCTGTGGGTGCAGGGTCCCACGGCTTTGGGTCGTCCTCGACTGCTTTCCCAGACTACAAGCAGGGAGCTGGGTGGGAAGTGGGGCTGCGGGGATTAGAACCAGTGCCCATAGGGGATGCCAGCACATGCAAGGTGAGGACTTTGGCCGCTAGGCTATTGTGCAAGGCCCTGAAAATCTGATTCATACTCTTTAGTTTAGAAGAAAGAATATAAATAAGATGGTTTGTATAAAAATCAAAATAACTGCAGATTTGATGTTTATACTTACTTTTTAGGTAAAAGGTCAGTTTGGTTGTAATTATAGAAACCATTGAGCTTGATGCAGAATTCGAATTCAGCTTCTCCCTCTGTCCCACCTAGGAAGCCTTGGAAGACCGTTTGGAGAGGATCAACCGAGAGCTGGGTTCAGTTCGGATGACACTGAAGAAGTTCCACATTTTACGCACCTCTGCAAACCTTTGAGATTTGTATCCATTAAATTCTGAGACATTTTTGTTTGCACTAATGTATAATTATGCACTCAGACAAGGCAAACTATTTTGTACTGTTTATGAGCCTTCAAACAGTAGTTTTACAATCATGCTATTCTTACACTTGCTATTTTATACTTCAAATGGCCACATATTTTCAAGATATTTTTGTTATGCTCAGGATCTCTTGTATATTTTACTATTTAAAAGGTATTATTTTTAAATAGTATGTCTCCAATTTATATCCAGAAAAAAGAAATGTAAATAAGAAAGGCAGCTTGTTTCTAAATCGTGTTATCCTTTTATGATAACTTTGCACACCAGTTTTTTAACTTGTTCTACATTGTAAATATCGTTCATTTTTTAAAATAAATGTTCAGCAATAGCTTCCACAATGATAGCTTAATACATGCTGACTATAAAAAAGGTTGACACACCTTGGATATTAGTGTTGAGGTTTGTAATAAATAATCATGTAATTCCTGTTTGAAATATGGCATAGAGTGATAGTAATGGTGGACTCTTGCAACTCTTTGGAAATTACATGGATGGAACTTAGTTTCCCTTAAACTCGTTGATATGAAAAAAAAAATGACAGGGGTGTGAGTCTCCAGTTTTCTCTCATGTAGTATTTCCAGAAAGGGGTCAATAACAGGAGAGCTGGTGCTCCTTCCCCATTATTCTGGATGTAAGTTGTGGCCCTCTGGATGGCAGGTGGAGCATGGCCAGCCCCCAGTAAGCTGCCAGCAGGGATGCTACTGGAGCTCTAGGTTTGGGGTCAGAGCTGTCCATGCACCTGCTTTTGGACGGGGACTGTGTATACGCAGAGGCTGCTGAGTTCCACATAGTTACCTGGGTCACTGCAGGAACTGTCCTGGGCAGCACTCCCTGGCTCTCAGAAGTACCACGTGGCAGGGTACTCAGCTCTGATCCACAAGTACTTGTGGGTTTGCACTGGGAACGCTGGCTCAGTCAGTTACTGAACCATCTGATGTGTGGCACCAATCAGAACCTGGTACCCACTTGCTCACACTTGGTGCGTGTTGATAAAGACTTATCCAGGCTTGAGCACCCAGAGCCACTGCAGATACTCGGGCTCCAGTGCTAGCTTGTCATCACTGGTAGTAACAGTGAACCAGCTCAGCCAGGGGCTCCATCCAGGGTGTCCATCCGCTTCTGAGCAGGCTCTCTCAGCACTCCTGGCTGGGCTCCAGAGAAGGGGCCCATAGGCTGTCCTGTATATGTGTGCCGGATTAGAGGGACCCTGGTGGAGCAAGGGACCCTTTCCACAGTCCAGGGGGAACTTTCCACAGTCCAGGGGGAACTTTCCTTCCTGCTCAGGCAGCCTCATCAGCCTAACTTAGGAACAAAACCAAGTGCCTCTGGAGTTAGTTCCTGTTCTCCGACTTGCTGTCAGATTAGGAAAGCTCTTGAAGGGACTGGGAGGGTTGACTTTCCTGATCACATTGCCGTCCTTGTTTTTTTCCTGACTTGATAGAAAAAAGTAACCTGAAAATTGTTAATGCATTTCATTTTCTCCTTTTGCTGTTAAGTCTTCCATATTTTTAAAAGAAAGGAAATGGCAGCTTCAGAAGTACTGAGAGCTTTTTCTTGCTGTCTTAGTAACCTATAATTGGCTGATTCTGAAAAAGACTTTAAGCTCCATCAAAACATCTTCTGTGCCTCTCTCTGCAAGCATATGTTTTGACTTTTAGCATGGAATACACTGGAACTATCAGTTACTTTTTTTATTATCATTATTTCTTATTTGATTTTCTTTGAAGCCATGAAGAGGGAAACCAAGGCAGACCCTCTGTCCCCTTTGTAGTGCTTGTCTTGTAAGAACATTCAACCAAAAAGTGTGAAAGGCGGCAGTCACATACAGCACCTGTTATCCCAGCGAGGTAACCTATTTTTGTTGCTGGCTGGGACAGTGCTGCAGTTAGTGGTGAAAAAAAAAAAATCCCTGCGAATCTTCCACTCCTGGAAAGTGCCTTTGCACGCAGAAACCAAGTGAGCCCTCCTGGCGGCCTCCGTCTGCTTGTCACTTTGCAATGCAAAGCTGCTGTCGGATCAATGCAAAGCTGCAGAATCTCTCCAGTGGAAGCAGTGGCAGGTGCAACCCCAGTCAGTGCCAGGGCCTGACACAGTTGGGCACAAGGGGCCAGGAAAAGGGAGATTGGCAGGCAGTTACCTGTGGGTCCCACCTGCCTCAGGCCTGGCTCGCCCTGCAGTGTGTGACAGGACCAAAGGGAAAGAACAGTCCTTTGAATCAGAGAAGATGAGATTAAAAGACAAGGTTATTTGGGTGCAAAGTTGAAATCCATGTTCCTTAAGTGTTCAGAAGTTCATGGGAAATGAAATGTGTATTATGCAGATGCACATGGGCTTCCACTGTGGCAGCAAAATAAACAGTTCTATTTTCTCAGAAACTTTCTGCATTACCCACATACTTTGGAAATCATTCTAAGTAGGTTTTTGAAGATTTATTTATTTTCATTGGAAAGACATTTGCAGAGAAAAGGAGAGAGAAAGATCTATGAATTGGTTTACTCCCCAATGCTGCAGTGGCCAAAGCTGGACTGATCCGAAGCCAGGAGCCAGGAGCTTTTCGGATCTTCAGTGTTTGTGCAGGGTCCCAAGGCTTCGGGCTGTCCTCTGCTGCTTTCCCAGCCCACAAACGGAGCTGGTTGGAAAGCGGAGCAGCTGGGACATGACACGGCGCCCACATGGGATTTCGGTGCTTGCAAAGTGAGGCTTAAACCATTGAGCCATCACGCCTAGACTCCAAGTAGAATTTTGAGACCTGTGTCTTAAGCAATTTGAAAGTGCCTTGGGCTGACTTTTCTGTGAGGTGAAATGTAAGAAATGTTCTCTATGCTTTGCAAAGAAATATTTTTTTTTTAGTTTAAGTGAACTTCCATCTTACGTGTGTTTGAAATCTTAAAAGGTTGATGCCCCAACAGATCAAGTACAGAGAGCACTTGAATCTTCATTGGTGATGCTGGGTATTATATGTTACAAATTCAGGTCTGGCTGGCAGCATGTGGTGGCTGGTAACCATCAAGTGAAGGAGGTGCCCGCCCTTGGTGCTGAGGGGTTAGGTGGGGAGGAAGATTCTAGAGTTTGATAACCAGGTACTGCCCTTTTTAACCTGGAAAAGTCAGATTCCTTTCTGAATGCTATTTGAAATTCTGAACCCATGTATATGCAGTATTTGTTATTTTAATTTGTAGATCTCCCAGAAGCAGTTTTCACTGAATTTTAATGTACCACTTTGTGTTGTCTTTAATAAACTCTAAAAAAAAAAGTCCACCTGGATCCCTGTGGAAGTGAAAGATAACTGCGACAGCCGTATGTGGTTAGATTTACAGGTCTGATTAAATCGATTGTATTGCACAGCTTTTGCTCCAAAAGAAAAGTCCTGCCAAGATCTCTATGGCAGTTTGATAATCATTACCCAGCATTCTTAGATCTGTGTTTCTAAGCCTTTCCCCATTTGGTTTGTGCTTTTATTTCAATGCCCCCCCCCCCGGGTATATAAGGAATCAAGCCATAATGTGCACTGCTAGACATTATATGCCATATGACTACAGATTTCAGACAATTACATTTTTAACAATTTCACTGTTACATTGACCGATAATGTGAAAAGTTGGCTTCCTCTAATGCTGCTAAGTAAACCCAAAGAAAAGTGCTTGTAACAGGTGTTTCTTCATGTAGTCCAAACATTGGGGTGATTAAATTGTAAGCAGAGACCATGTCTTCATTCTGGAATATAGGTACTCAATAAACATGGGTGGAGATGAACACTACGTCAGTGTTTTTATTCACACCTGCTAGCTGTCCCTAGCCTTGAGGTCCTGGGTTTGTGCTCGGCCCCCGCTAGCGGGATCTGGGAGCACTCCCAGAAATCTCAATTCAGGAGAGCTCTTGGGCCTTAGCAGTTGGGGCCCTTTCCCTTGCCTTGGTGTGCGGCCATCCCACAGCAGGCACTGTGAGGCCAGTCAGGGTGGCAGTGGCCTTCCCAGCCGGCTCTGGCCCTCCGCTTCGGCCAGTGACCCAAGGGCAGGGCTGACCCAGCTGGCACTCTGACGTGGCCACCGAGGGCCATGTTAGCAATGCCTGTTTGCTTTCCTACTTTAGTTTTGGGCAAACCAGGCTCTGCTCAGCCCAAACAACCACATTGTTTTCTTTCAAACTGCACCAAGGCCTAGCTTGGCCTTTTTAATTTACAGATGGAGAGTCCAGCAGCACAGGGACGGGAAGATGACGCTTCTTTTCTGATCCTCTTCCAGTTCCTCTTGGCGAGGGACAGCTTGCAGCGCACACTCCAGCTCCTGACATCCGCGCCGCTGTAGGCCGGCGGCTTATCCGCATCTGACAAATTCCCGCAGCCTGGCCTGCCCTTTGCCAGCCCCGCTGGCCCTTCTGCCCCATCACTTCACGCCCGGAACACTGCCATTTTACAAAGATGTTTAAGCCGGGCGCGATCACCGGAGTGAGCCGGGAGTGAGCGGCCGCCCGGCTGAGGGTGAGGAGGGTGCGAGACCGGACCCCACGAGCGAGCGCACTGCCACGCGAGGGCAAAGGCGAGGAACAGGTCGGGGTGCCCAAGCCGCAGAGCTTCTTCCGGCGGAGGCGCGGGGCCCGGGCCGAACTCGGCAGCGAAGCGCCCCCACAGCCGCCGCCGCTCCCGCGCGCGGCCTGAGGAGGCGCCGCTCGCCCGCGGCCGCCGAGTGAGGGAATGCGAGCCGGGCCCGGCGCGCGCGGGCAGCAGCAGCGGCCGCTGGGGCGCGCGGGGCACGGCGGCGCCGCGGCGTAGAGCTGTCCAGCCGGCCCGCTCGCGCCCCGCCGGCCCGCCGCTTCCTCAGAACTGCGGCCGCCGCCCCGGGAGCAGCCGGGGGCGCCAGAGCCGCGGCGCCGGCACGTGTGTCGCCCGCCGACGGCCCGGAGCATGCCCGCTGGTGCCCAGCCGCTCGCGCGGGGCCAGCCGGCGGCTGAGGCGCGCGGGGCCGCGGGGCGCAGCCGGCCCGGCCGGGGCCGCAGGGCCAGCGCACCCCGGGAGGCGGCGTGAGGCAGTGGCGGCGGCCCAGCCCGCGGCGGAAGAGGACGGAGCCCGCGGCCCTACCGAGCGGGGGTGAGTGTCCCGGCGGCCCTTCTTGGGCCCACGGGTCGGCGGGCGGCCGGGGGACGCAGCCAACCCCGCAGTGCCCGCCGCGGGCCGGGAGCCGGGCCCGTGAGGCCCTGTCCGCCGGCTCGCCTGCCCGCTGCCTGGGCTGGAGATCGGAGGCCAGGCGCCGAGGCGGACCGGAGGATGTGGCCTGCGGGCGACCCCCACCCAAGGCGGGGTCGCCCGGATTCCTGCCCCGAATGCAGATTTTCCAAATTCCAGAGGTGGCTGCGGGGGGAGTGGACTTCCCCCTCCCCTTGTCGAGTGCCACGTGTGGAGGCAGGTGTGAGTGCAGGACTCACCTACCCCGGGGACCACCGCTTGGCCGATGGGGCGGGTTAGGGCCTGGGTCCGGGCTTCTGCGCGGGTGGCTGTCAGGTTCTGGGATGGGGTGGGATCATCTTCATGGGGGGTCTCCTTTCCTGTTGCAGCTGGAGGTGCCAGCTCCCCCTGCCCTCTGCTTCCATGCCCCCTAACTCCTTCCGCACCTCAGCAGGGGCAGGGCCGGAGGGTGATGCGCGGTCATTCCCTCCAAGAAGTCCTGACGGGGTCAATGAGCACTGTGCCCCCAGCCTTGTCCTTCCCAGGCTACTGAGCGCCCCCACTTAAGGCTCCCCATCCTTCCGTCCATCCCTCCCTCTGTCCTCTCCCTTGGCTCTGTTCTCTGGGGGAGTGAGAGCTCTCCCTTCCTCACTTCTCCCTTCCCCTCCCCTCCACTCCCACTGCCTCTTATCTGTGTGGCTCTTATCATCAGTCTGCTTTATTTTATGGTTACTTTTGTGCCTGGCTTATCTCATTTGTGGGATTGTGAGCTCGGGATAGTTTGATTCCGCTCTAGTTCCTTGCTCTGTAGGTCTGGAGAGTAGGAGCCCATTGGTTCGGTGGTTGGATGCTTGCCTGGCCTGCCCGGAGGACCCTCCCTGTCTGTGGGAGGCCACGCTCCATGGCAGGAATGGAGTCCCAGCCGTCTCGCGCTGCGGAGACCCTGGCAGGGCCCTTTTCCCGCAAGCAGCGGTGATTGTGCCCGACGGACAGGACAGCACCATCCCATGCCCTGGAGGCGGGCACAAGTGGACCGTGGAAAGGGCCTCTCCTCTGGTCTTCCCACCTGCCGAGGCCTGGGAAGCCGGAGGGCACAGGGTGGAACTGTGGGAAGCCAGGGAGCTGGGTGCCAGGCCGAGCTTTCTCCACAGGCTGCTGCCGAAACCTGACCGCATCCCTTGGTTTCCCCACTCTTGATTGCTCCTGAGAGAATCTTCCTTGGCACATCCGTTAGTCCTTGGGGATCTGGGCTCTGTCCACCTTGTCTGCTTCCTCTCCACCATTCCCTTCCTCTGGCACTCAGCTCTGGCCCCCCAGGCTGCCTGGGGGTTCTTCCCTCTGGTGGTCTCCCCCATTGTTGTCATGGGTCATGCTTAGAGAGAGGTTCTTGACGCCACCATCTTTTTTGCGGAAGCTCAGCCTGCTTGCTGGCGTGGAACAACAGTTATCCTGGCTGGTTATCTGTGGTGCTGAATTGGACTAAACTTCAAAATGTCCAAGAAGAATTTAAAGGAAATAGGCATTTCCCGCAAACTTCCTAAAGCCCTTCACTGTTCTGTGTTTTTCTCTTGTGGTCACAGTAGGCACCCAGGAAAATCCTTACTGGGTAGATGGTGCCAGGGTTGGTTCAGATGTCCCCTGGATGTTCTGCGTGGTGGGGGCCTCGCGTGGCCCACCTCCCTGCCCGGAGGCCATGCAGTGCATCCGGTCCTGCCTCTCCAACCTGGGCTTTGAGCCGAGCCGCTGTGAAGGATGTGTGGCTATTTGGGGGGTTGAGAAGAGGAAACATCTGGTGCCTCGAGATCCCTGCTTGCCACGCTGTTTTTGGAAAAGATGCCCCGGGCAGGGTTGGGGGAAAAACAGTGACATCGCAGCGGCATCAGTTACCACAGGCAGGGAGCTGCTGCTTGAGGCCAGCAGACGGTCCTCCCAAAGTGACCGTTCACACCCACCCGCCAGGCTCAGCTTGGCACAGATGGGATCAACCCCCCCCCACCAGCAGCCCTGGAACCCGCTGACAGGGGCCCCTGCCTCCGGACACAGCTGTTGCTAAATGGTCCTTACGGGTTCCCCAGAGGCCACTGGATCACTGTTTACTAAGCTTTTTCAAGTAGTGCCACAGCAAATCCTCATCTGGTCAGCTCTAAATCCATAATCTGAGGCACTGCCCCTCTGCTGAAGCCTTCTTAGGGCATCTTAGATGAAAAACTTCTTTCAGAAGCAAGGACCAGGCGGCCTTTTGGCCTTCCTCCAGAAGCTAGGTTGCTTTCCCATTTGCCAGTGATAAGGGAGGCGAGAAGAAAAGGAGGTGTCGTTGGCCGGTCCACATCACGCTTCGTGGGGACAGCGGTGTGCCCACCTGCCGTTAGACTTTTGAAGAGGAAGATGTTGAGATGCAGTGAGGTCAGCTGCTTCACAGTCTGTCTGCATTGTCCCCAGTTCTGCTGGACACTTTCTGCACCCCGCCCTGGCTTTCCTGTGATTTGTGGGTCCGCTTTCCTCCACGCACACTGTGAGATGCTCTCCATCTCGTTGGCTGTGGTCCGCGGTGGTCCTCCACCTTCCTGTAGGGTGGCCCTTACAACGCATATTTCTGTGTACGTCTGTCCATCTGGACTCTGCAGCAGTCATTACCAGAGGTTTCTGGAAAACAGCGGACAGACTGGGGAACTGAGTGTGCTTACTGGCCCTGTACGCAGCACTGATACCAACCCACTGTGTGCTTAGCCAGATGAGTTCACACGTGACACAAGGTGTGTGTGTGTCCTAAGTGTTGCTTCAAGACAGAGTTCAAGGAGGGAGACGCCCTTTCTGGGTAAGGCAGTCAGGGCTGACTTCCTGGAAGAAGCGGAATGTGAAGGAGGTCTTGAAGAGCAGGCAGCGCTTTGATCAGCCCACCACAGCGTCTGTAAAGGTGTGGAGGACCAGGAGTCCAGCATCTGTGGTTGTCACGAAGGTCCACCAGGATAGGGCTTCTGATGGGAAAGAACTGGCCCAGAGGCTGAAGCAGGGAGCTGTGGTGCAGTGTCTGAGTCCTCAGGGAGGCCCACACCCAGCTGAGGATCATGGAAAAGAAGTGACTTGGCCAGGGCCTATAAGCCAGCCTGGAGCCTGATTATACGTACCAGTCCAGTCTGGTGCTCTTTCTGACGGTTCTAGTCCCAGCTGTCAGTCCCAGTGGTGCCAGCGGCCCTGGGCATTGGACCTTTATTTATTTAATAAAATGGGAATGGCAGTGCCGCCTTCCTCATGCACAGCCCAGCAAGCTCCAGGACAACCCTCCGTAGAATCTTTATGGCCAAAGACATAAAGAGCTCTGTTAGGAGGGGCTGGCTGGCATTCGCTGAAATTACTCATAGTAACAGCTGCCCTTGCCAGAGGACAAAGAGGAAATGAACCAAGAGGCAGGGATCTGGGAACCAACAAATCAAAAACCCGAACAGCGACCTTGGACAAAGAGCATCGAGAAGTCAGTTTCACCCCTCTTCTTGCTGAAGTCCCCGTCCTTCGTAAAGCTTTCCTGTGAGTATCCTCCCTCGGCAGTCAGGGGTCAGGGACAGCCGAAGGAGTCCCGGTGGGGTGGCAGTGTGGGGATCGCTGGGTCTGGCTCCAGTGTGGGCACAGTAGCTTGTAGCTTAGCTGTCTTGTTGGGTATGGCATTGCCAGCCTTCAGCTCCAGGCCAGCTGAGCCCAGCTGTATTTCTGACTCATGAATGTTGGACTCAGGGCCACAACAGCGTCACTCGTGCCTGCAGGGCGCCAACCTCACCTACGTGTTTTCTTCTCCCACGAGAACCTTCTTAGCTTAGGAACATGAGGCAGCATGGCAGTCCTGGGCCTGGGGTCCATTTTAAACAGTACAGTTGCCAACAGAAAACATACATTTGTAGAAAGCCAGCACGGAGTGGACCCCAGAAGGAGTGTCGTTTACAGACTGCCCTGTTGGACCTCAGCTGCTTGCTGCACGTGGGGCCCTGTGAGCTTTTCGCCACTCTTCACAAGTTAGGACATGACTTGCAAAACATTAGGCGCTTTGGTTTGGGGGATACAAATAAATTTTAGCAATTAGGTCAGTTCATAGATAGGGCCTCCACGAGTAATGAGGTGCCCCGTTGGTATATCCAGTCTGAAGCAGGGCACTTGGCTGGCACTCAGCCAGTCCATGGGGACACTGGAGCCCGGGACAGGCCATTGGGCAGATTCTTGCATTTGCTCATCTTGGATGCTAGAGAAACCTCGCTTGGCCCTTCTATAGCTTCTTTCAGAAGGGCCTGCCTCCCGTTGAAGGGCAGTACCCACTCCCTCCTCCACAACGGAGGAGAGACCCCCAGCTCTGACACACAGAGGGTGACAGCAACGGCATGGGTCTTCCTACAGCAGAGCTGGGCACAGTCCTTCCTGGAAGGAGCCATCTTCCCAAGGAGCTGCTTCCAGAGGGATGGGGCTTCCTGGGACCCCCACATCTCAAAGTCCCTCTTTTGTCCCAGACTATCTGATCAGAACCTTTCTCAAACACCGGCTCTGCCCTGCCTGGCTGTAGGTCCTGCCCCTCCTGGTGACCTGTCTCCTGGGCTGCCTTGCTTGCCTCTTGTAGAGTGGTTCTCAAGTGGGGGGACTGTTTTTTTTTTTTTTCTCCCACCCCTCTGTCTCATAGGCTCCGGGGAGGGAGGGAGGAGATGGAATGGGGATGAACTGTGCCAGGAGAAGCAGGTGGCCCTTCCTGAGGTTGGAGGCCAAGCCGGGCCTCCACCTGCAGCACTGGACACGTGGAAGACATTTCCTTTCTCGCACGGAAGGGCCCATTCATTGCTTTCCTTGGCACTCCATAAGAGTTGTTTTTTCCCTTGCCTGGGTTTTGTGTGTGTGTGTGTGTGTGTGTGTGTGTGTGTGTGTGTGTGTGTGTGCATGCATGAGTGTGTCTGTTTCAATAAGAGGGAGAAAAACCAAATACTTTGTGTGATTAGAATTTTTTTCCCACTTGGGTAATCACAGTGGGAAAAGAAAGTCTGTAAGCCCTTTAAAAACCACAGATCCGCGAGGCTCACCGGGCTGCGACAGCCAGACACGCAGGCAGATCGCAGAGGTTATCATGTAAGGAAACAATTCTTGCACATTTATTTTGGGTTTGCTGGTTGCAGCATATTTCAATTAGTTCTTCAGTGTTGCGCATCTGACAGGCCAAACGTTTATTGTGGTTGAGCCATCTGGGAGGTGGGAGGCCTGCAGCCTTCCCTCACGGCAGTCAGTAACTACCAGTTTAAAGGAAATTTGTTTGATGTGTTTAAGAACTCAACACTAAAACACCATTAATAACAAAAGTCTGAAAGCGCTCTCCCTTGCTGAGCCATCCTTGGTAGCCCGCAGCTTCATTTCCCCTTCAAGGCTTCCAAGTTGTCCTCCACAGTGATGCCTGGGCTGGAGCTAGATGGGGAGCTCATGGGGTGCAGTGTCACCTGAGCCTTTGGTGCTGGGCGGGTGAGGAAGAGGGGGAGGGGAGCACTTCACAGATGCTGACCCTCAGCAGGCAGCCCAGCAGCTCTGCCTGGCTTCAGTTGTCAGGCTTTGGGGTGGGGAGCTCAGCATCGCCACTGCTCACCTGCGCTGTGTCCTGCATTCCTTGGGGACAAGGTGGCTTTTTTTGGCGCCCAATTTCACCCCGTTTTACACTTTTGCTTCGTTACATTCCCTCCCTCCTTCCTGCCTTTACTCCCTTGAGAAGTTCTCTTCCCTGAGGAATGTTCTTTAAAATCCAGCACACAAGGGAGCCAGGAGGAACCCTGGAAAAAACCCGAGTCCCCGAGCCTGACCTTTCCGCCGTGAAAAATGACTCTTCATTCCCTGAAAACCTAGGATCACAGAGCTGGGCGTGGGGTGTCGGCAGCAGAGCGGGATCCAGACTCAAGGTCATGGCTGTTGAACTGGAGGCTAGCTTGGAAAAAATCCAGGATGCCCAGTTCACCCAGGGTTGCCTTGATGGTGGCCCCGGGCCAAACGGGGTCTTGGAGGGTCCTGGTGGGTGGCAGCCACACACTACCCCTCCAGATGTGCCCTGGATGATGGACTTCCTTGCAGCTAGGGGTCCAGGAGAAGGCCACTCTCCTCCTCCTGGGAGACACCCTTGCCGAGCCCAGCGCGGCCTAGCATGGCGGCCTGGGGTCCCTGGGGAGACAGTGGTTAGAGGTGAGGAAGACTTTCCTACTTACACCCACCTTCTGTGGGGTACAAATGCTGCACACAGGGAATTTTCTTTGTCTCCCATGAATCCTGCTGTGCCGTACTATAGGTGAGAAAACTGAGGCTCCCCACCCCCAAGTGGAAGTTGTGTGCCTGGGCTGGCAGGCCTGTCCAGGGTCTAGGACAGCAGCGCCCACCCCCCTCTCTGTTGCGTGGCTCTGCACACTCCAGTATCCCTTGTCAACCTGATGCTAGCACTGCAGAGTAGCTTGCAGTGTGCTTAGCTGCCATTCCCACCCTGCCAAACAAAATGCCTCTGCTGTGTTGCTGTGTAGCTTTTATTTGTCAGGGAAGCCAAAGGTTCTCTGAGGGCAGACTGCAGATTCAGAACAGGGTCCTGTGCTCTAGGCTCTCTGACCCTGCTGCCCAGCTAAGGCTGCCTTGCACTGTAGCCTGGGCTCAGAGGACAGAGACCATGTGTGGGCAGGGTCCCTGGGGTCAGGTAGGGGAGGAGCCCCCAGGTGCTCAGGGGACCCTGTGTGTGGCCTCTTTTCCCTTGGGGCTGGAGAGGGCCTTTAGGAAAACATAGTTTCCAGGGCCAGGCCTGTGCACAAAGGAGGTCCTGCCCTTCTCCAGCCAGGCTCCGAGCCATTCTTTCTCCTGGCTTCTGGCCTCATAGGGAAGGAGCAAGGACCCAGAGGTGGCTCTTAAAGAGGGCACCAGGAAGCCAGCTGGGGACGGAGGCCGGGCCGGGCCTTGCACTTGGCTCCCCATGGGTGGGGCCTGGCTTCCTTAGTGGCTGAGCTCTCCTAGGAGCGGAAGGAGCTCAAGGGCCCGTGACTGCCTGGCTAAGAGGATTAGGAGGTGACGCAGTGGGCCCCCTCAGCAGGCATTACAGGGTCTGCTTTCCCAGTGCTGGGCAGCCGCTCTAGGATGGGCTCTCAGTCCAGTGTCCATGGCCATCTGAAGTCACACCTGCCTGGCTGTCCTCTTCGCTAAGCTCGAAGGTTCAGGTATCCCAACGGGGTGTAAGCAGGGTTCCCCCTTTCTGGTTTGCTTAGTGCCTCCCATGGAAGCCTTGAATAGAAGAACTCCTGGGGAGGGGTCTGTCAGGCCAGGCCCAGGGATAACAAAGAGGCTCTCCCCAGTGAAGCAGAGGTGCCCCAGAGGACAGACCATGGGTTCCTCAAAAATGAACACTGGAGCCTCAGGGTCACCTGTTTTCCCAAGTGACTGCTAGCCAGTCTTTTCCTGCCTTCCCCTGCAGTCTTGGCTAGGTCCTTCAGAATAGCTCAGCTGGACGCTAAGCTGCTGTGGTTCGGAGTATGGAGAGCAGTGCAGCCCAGGCAGTGTGCAGGCAGGGCTGAGGGAAGCCAGTGCCAGAGAGGGTAAGGAGTGAGGCCAGCAGGAGCGTGGAGAGGCGCAAGGTGCTCTTCCGTTCCTCTGGAGGAGAGACACTTGGTCAAGTTCATCGGAAGTGCATGCGTCTGCGGTATTCCGTGCATCCACAGTGCTAGCCGAGGTCTGAATGCTTTCCCCATTCCTCTGCCTCCTGTCTCCAGGGACGTGCCTGTCCTGGACATCCCCCTGTGTCACTTCTGTGTCATGTTTTCAAGGTTCATCCTCTCTGTGGAATGAGTCAGTCCTTCATTCCTTTATGGGTGTGATAAAATATGCAGAAAGATTTACCACGCCAGTTGTTCTCAGGGGGGCATGCAGGGTGTTCACAAGGCTGTGCCAACCATCCCCGTCATCTGTCTCCAGAACTCCTTGGTCCCAAGTGAAACTGTGCCCTCTGCCCACTGCCCTGGGCCTTGGCACCCATCCTTCTCCCGTCTGTGTCCGAATCCGACAACCCTAGGTACCTCCTATGGGTGGACTCCTGTGGTGTTTTGTGATGCCCTCAGGGTTCACCTGTATTATAGCAAGTGTCAGAATTTGCTCCTTCTCTTTTAAAGGCTGGTTGATAGTCCTGCTGTATGGATGAATGGCCCACATTTTGTTTTCCCATCCATTGTTGATGGACTTTGAGTAGTCCTTGGCTTGCCTCTGCAATAAAGAACAATGAAAGGTCCCTGAGATGCTGGCCTTTAGCCTTTCAGTGCCCTGCTCCCTCCTTGGGTGCATGGGGAGACTGGGTGGGAGCTGGTTTTAGGTGCAGTTGGCCACCTCGACGTGGGGGGCTGTTGTCATCCTGCTCAGGCCCAGACCAAGTCTTTACCAGTCAGCTGTGCGGGGTGGGAGGGGGTGGATGATGGGTCCTGGCCTTCCCCAGCCTGAGTCTTGCAAAGGTGCCTTCCTGATCATCACACCTGCCAGGAGGGGCCTCTCACACGGGGCTCTGGCCTTCTGGATCCTGGGTCTTCTGCAGGATTGTCACCCTGTTCATCATCCTGGTGATGCTCCAAGCAGTGACCTCAGCAAGTCTCCCCGGGGTGGCTGAGCCAGAGTGGAGAGCCAGTCTGGAACCAGCCTTCATTAAGCTGATTAACTTCGGATGTGAATTAGCTCTCTGACTTAGGGAATGCTCATGAGCCTGCCGGCTTGTTGTGCGGTGGTGGTGCCTAGGAGGCGGTGGTGCTGTGCAGTTTCAATATCTTCACCAATTAAGGGTGCTTAATTATTAACGTAGGGCCGGGTGACTCATGATGCGTTGCATCCATCATGCTTTATCTGAGAATTTTAAGGCTGTTTGTAAATTAGCGGTAGCAGGCCTCATATCACAGTAGGACTCTTACACCGCGCGTGTTGCAGGCGGAAGGGTTGCCTGCCGAAGGCCATACAGATGGAGGATGGGGAAAGAGACTGAGAGGAGAGGAGGACTACAGGAAGAATAAACAAGGGACCTTTGTCTTCAGCACTCGTTTTATTTTTTTTTTTAAAAGATGCATTTGTATTTGAAAGGCAGAGTTACAGAGATAGAATCAGAGACCGAGAGAGATGTTCCACTCACTGATTTACTCCCCGTAATGGCCACAAGGGCTGGAGGCTGATCTAACCCCAGGAGCCAGGGCCCTTCTTCTAGGTCTCCTGTGTGGGTGCTGGTGCCTTAGCACTTGGGCCATCTTCCAATGCCTTCCCAGGCCACTCACAGGGAGGTGGATCAGAAGTGGACTTTAACCCGTGCCCATGTGGGATGTCAGTGTGACGGGCAGAGGCTTAAGCTGCTATGCCATGGCGCCAGCCCCCAGCACTAATTAATTTTCTAATTTTTCTGTTCCTGGTTTTGTAAGTGCATTAGAATATTATTTTAAAAAGCAATACTCTGGGCTCGGCTTGATAGTGTAGTGGTTAAAGTCCTTGCCTTGCACGCGCCGAGATTCCATATGGTCACTGGTTCTAACCCTGGCGGCCCTGCTTCCCATCTGGCTCCTTGTTTGTGGCCTGAGAAAGCAGTAGAGGACAGCCCAAAGTTTCACACCTGCACCCAAGTGTGAAACCCAAAGAAACTCCTGGCTCCTGGTTTCGGATTGGCTCAGCTCTAGCCATTGCAGCTGCTTGGGGGGAGTGAACCATCACGCTGAAGATCTTCCTTTCTGTCTCCCCTCCTCCTCTCTGTATATCTGACTTTCCAATTTAAAAAAAAAAAAAAGACTTAAAAAAAAAAACAATACTCTTATGGCCAAAGTAAAAAAGATATATTTTAAGAATCAAATCGCATAGATTCAGACAGTGGAACATTATTCAGCCTTAAACATCTGTATGTAAGGGTGTGCCGTCTCTGGCAGTGGTATGAATGAACCTGAGCATGTGCAGTGAGGTGAACCTGTCACAAAGACAGATACGGCATAGTGCCACTTCCACAGACTCAGGGAATCAGAGTGGAGTGGGGTGAGGGGTAACGGGGCTGGGCGAGGGGAATGGGGACCGCCTGGTCAGGTGTGCTGAGTAAACCCTAGAGACCCAGAGGCCAGTACCCCGTGGCACCTGCACCCGCAGTCTGATGCACTCACATGTCTGTTGTAAGAGTCTGCCTTATGTTTAATGTGATTGCAATAAGCAATCTTAAAAGACTAAATAGTTTTATTTTTTATTTAAAGATTTATTTTTATTATTTTTTTTTTATTGGAAAGGCGGATATACAGAGAGGAGGACTGACAGAGAGGAAGATCTTCCGTCTGATAATTCATTCCCCAAGTGAGCGCAACAGCCGATGCTATGCTGATCCGAAGCCAGGAGCCTCTTCTGGGTCTCCCACGCGGGTGCAGGCTCCCAAAGCTTTGGGCTGTCCTCGACTGCTTTCCCGGGCCACAGGCAGGGAGCTGGAAGGGAAGCGGGGCTGCAGGGATTAGAACCGGCGCCCATATGGGATCCCGGGCGTGCAAAGCGAGGACCTTAACCACTTGCGCCACCGCGCCGGGCCCAAGACTAAATAGTTTTAAAATACACTAAGAAAGTAGATTTTTCTCCAGTTATAAACACTTTTTTTTCTTTTTTTTTAAATCTAGTGTAGGGGCTGATGTTGTAGTGTAACGGGTTAAGCCACCGCCTGTAACATCAGCATCCCACATAGATGCTCCACTTCTGATGCACCTCTTTGCTGATGGCCTGGGAGAGCAGCAGATCGCAGCCCAAGTCCTCGGATCTCTGCATTCCCAGGGTTCCTAGCTCCGGTTTTGGCTTAGCCCAGGCCTGGCTCTTAACGGCCATTTGGGGAGTGAGCCAGCAAATGCAAGTTCTCCATCTCTTTCCCTCTGCCCTGCCTCGACAATTCTGCCTTTCAAATAAATATTCAAAAAATGAAATTTAATGCAACTTTCTTTTATGTGTAAGTCTTAAAAAGACTTATTTATTTGAAGGTCAGAGTTAGAGAAAGGGAGAAAGACCTTCTATCTACTGGGTCACCTCCCAAGGGACTGTCATGGTTGGGACTGGACAAGGCTAATGTCAAGAGCCACATGGGTGACAGGGCCCAAGTAGCTGGGTCTTCTTCCATTGCGTTTGCAGCTACAATAGCAGGGTGTTGGATAGAAAGCAGAGCACTTAGAATTAAAATCAACAGGTTGATTTGGGATGCCAGCACGTATGGCAGTGGCTTAATGTGACGAGCTACATTTTGTTTTGTAATGGTTTGATCTGGCCTCTGGGAAAGTTTTTGCCTTCCTCCTGGACACTTCCACTTTCTGTTGCTTTGACTTCTATTGGCTCTGTGGACTGAGGATAGCCGTTCTTAGCCCAAGTGTGACAAGTTCCACCTGGCACTGTGAAAGGCTGCTTTCCATGGGGACATCTGCTCACAAGGTCAGGCTAGCCCAGCACAAAAGCAGGACCCAGCACGGAGCCCTTCCTCTTCGGCCAGGCCCTTGCTTCATCCCACAGCATCGCTTTGGTGTGACTCTCATCGTACCAACAGGGAAGACAGCATCCTCAGGGTCCCATGGCTTCTGGGGTGAAAGCTAGGCGCCTAGCTGCCCCCTCCGGCCTGCTGATTGACAGTGTGTCGGGCACTGGCCTGCCTTTGAGTTCCCCTTCTGCCCTGGAGTTGCAGCACTAGTTTTTGGAAGTGGAGACCTGCTTCAGGACACATCTGACAAAGGACTCTTCCCATTTCGCAGGCTTGCCCCACCTCTGTCCTCCACGGAGGGTGCGTTTGTGAGTTCATGGTGTCTGTGGCCAGAGAGCTTCCTGGCAGTCGCCCGTGCAGAGCCGCCCGTGTGGCCTCAGGGCCTTCCTCGGCCACTGAGGTGTCCTGTTGGTCACTGGTGGAGCAGGAGGGCGGGGGTTTCAGGAGGTGGACATTCTATTTTTAGCCCCACAGTCTCTGTCACCATGGAGATAGCAGGCTGATGGCCCAGGAGGCCACACGCCTTCCTTCCTGCCAGCTAGGAAAGGAGGTCCTGTTTCCGTCCTGCAGCTCCTTAGCCAGGACTTCGTTTGAGCTGTGTGTGTGTGACATACTATTATTGCTGCCGTGTCAGGCCTGGCTCTGGTGTGCAACACACAGCACTCACAGTTGCCCGGTGCTGCCCCTGTCCTGGAATAGGAGTCCTGGTGCCTGTGGGGCTGGGCTGCGCATCCTGGGGCAAATGTGTTTCACTTCTCTCTCTGACCTGTGGAGATGACAGCTCCTGCCCTGCCTGCTAGGGCTGGATCCGATGATGTCATTGACCCAGGCAGTGTTAGCCAGCGGCAAGGGGCACGTGCACGCATGTGTGTCCAGGAGTGGCAGTGAAGCCAAGGCCGCACCTGGGAGATCATCCAGGCTAAACCCCACTCCTTGCTCGTCTTCCTACTTTCCTCCTTCATTTTGGCTTCTCCGTTCAAATGTCGAGAACACGGAGGCAGAGAGGGAAAGTGTCCCAGACCTTGTCCTGCACACCTTTTACCCCTGCAAAAAAAACATTTTTTTTAAGATTTATTTATTTATTGGAAAGTCGGATACACAGAGAGGAGGACTGACAGAGAGGAAGATCTTCCGTCCGATGATTCACTCCCCAAGTGAGCGCAACGGCCGAAGCTATGCCGATCCGAAGCCAGGATCCAGGAACTCCTTCTGGGTATCCCATGCAGGTGCAGGGTCCCAAAGCTTTGGGCTGTCCTCGACTGCTTTCCCAGGCCACAAGCAGGGAGCTGGATGGGAAGTGGAGCTGCCGGGATTAGAACCGGTGCCCATATGGGATCCCAGGACGTTCAAGGCGAGGACTTTAGCTGCTAGGCCACGCCACCGGGCCCACCCCTGCAAAACTTATAAAACACTCTAGCGAGGTCCCCTGTTTGTGTCGGATCCGTGTTCTACCTCCAGTGGACACACTGTGCTGGCAGTGTGCCCACCACGCACATGACAGAGCCTCAGAGTGCCCATGGTGCTCGGCCAGGGCTACCCGGCACTGCCCAGCGGGGCTGCTCAGACCTGAGTTCTACCGACTCCAGGACAAGCCCTTGTGTGTGCTGCCCCACCATGTGAGGGCAGAGAGAAGTGGACACAATAGGGGCTGGGCTCTTCCTGCTCTTTAAAAATCTCATCTCTCTCTCTCTCTTTTATTGTTACATGAACAGCAGTTAAAACAAAACAAAATAAAATGCAAAAATATCCAGGGCCCGATATGATGACTCAGTGGCTAAATCCTTGCCTTGCATGCACTGGGATGTCATGTGGTACTGCTTTGTATCCCGGCTGCTCCACTTCCCATCCACATCCCTGCTTGTGGCCCAGGAAAACAGTCAAGGATGGGCCAAAGCCTTGGGACCCTGCAACCGTGTGGGAGACCTGGAGGAGGCTCCCAGCTCCTGGCTTCAGCTTGGGCCTTTGCAGACGCTGAAGGAGTGAACCAGTGGGTAGGGGATCTTTCTCTCTGTATGTCCTTCTCTCTGTAAATCTGCTTCTCCAATAGAAACGAATAAATCTGTAAAAACAGAAAATAAGACTTGTGGAGAAGCTTCTCCCTCATGCATTACTACTGTGAATAGAGAATGCCACAGCTGTGCCAGGGTAGTTTGGTGGCCAAGTGCTTAAGCACAGCCTGCTTGCTGCCCGACCCAGACTTGACAGAAGTCGAGTGACCCGTGCATGCGCTGTGCTGATGCAGGTGCAGTGGGCCATGGGTACAGCAGTGGTGATGTGGGGGTGGGGCAGCCCACCTGTGCAGCAGCAGTGATGGGGGTGGAGTGCCCCCCGTGTGGCCGTGGTGACGTGGGGATGGGGCGGCCCACGGGTGTGGCAGTGGTGATGTTGGGGTGGGGCAGCCCACGGGTGTGGCAGTGGTGATGTTGGGGTGGGGCAGCCCACGGATGTGGCAGTGGTGATGTGGGGGTGGGGCGGCCCACGGGTGTGACTGTGGTGATGTGGGGGGTGGGGCAGCCCACGGGTGTGGCAGTGGTGATGTGGGGGGTGGGGCGGCCCACGGGTGTGGCAGTGGTGATGTGGGGGTGGGGCGGCCCACGGGTGTGGCAGTGGTGATGTGGGGGGTGGGGCAGCCCACGAGTGTGACTGTGGTGATGCGGGGATGGGGCGGCCCACAGGTGAGGTGGTAGTGATTTGGGGGTGGAACGGCCCACGGTGTGGCAGTGGTGATGCGGTGGTGGTGATGCGGAGGCGTGTGAGTGGGCCATAGGAAAGTAGTGAAATCCTGATCTGGACTGTAGTGTGGGCGGGCCTCGAGGACATGATGCGAAATAAAAACCAAGCACCAAAAAGCAGCAATTTTTGCCTCCGGTTACATGAGGTTGCTTACAGTGGACAAATGCAAAGACCAATAACTGAAGGGTGGCTGCCAGGGCCGGGCGTAGGGGCTGGGAGTTACTGTTTATAGGCTTTCTGTTTGGGATGGTGCTGGAAATAGACAGTGGTGACGGCTGACAGCAGCACTAAATTTGTACACCTAGAAAGGGTTAAAACATAATAAGAAGAGAAAGAGAAATGGAATACACCATTGCTCCTGGGTTTCCATTTAGGACCTTGAGTGGCTCCTGGGCCCAGGCCACACTTTTTCCCACTTGGAGGTGCACCTGGTTTCACCCAACCGCAGGGAGGGGGCTGCCCCCACCCAGGACCCACTGCTCAGGGAATGCTCTGGGCTCCTTGGAGGGGGTGTTCCTGCAGCCCGTGGGAGCCCTTGTGCACCTGACATTGGGTATGTTCTTTTACAGCTCTCGTCGGCGCTCAGCGAGTGGAAAGATAAATACCTTTTCCAATAGCAGATGCCAGCTGCATGCATGCCCTGGGTCCCCAGCTGCAGAGTGAGCAGGGTGTGCTGAGCCCCACAGGGCCCAGGCGGGCCAGCCTCAGGGAACTTGGCTGGGTTCCACGCTCTTTCCCTTCTGGGGCTCCGGCAGGTCCTGAGGGTGTGTGAAAGCACCCCCGTGGTGCTGAGCCTACCACGCAGAGTCACTGCTGAGCATGGCCCACGACAGTTGCTGTGCACAGTCTCTTCCTGCGAGGCCACAGGCAGCTGGCATGGGCTCTGGTGTGCCCGGCAGTGCAGTGGAAAGTGTGGCTGACTGGTTGGGCATGAGTAGGGGAGGCGTGATGTGCGCTGGAGGGTTGCAGACCAGAGCCTCTGCGGGCTAGCAAGTGTGTCTTTCAGAGTCCTTCACAGTCAAGAGGGCGCCACGTCTGTTCAGGGTGGTACCTTCTGGAGGTTGGAGGGTGTCCGTGCCAGGCTTGCTGTCATTCTTGATTGGCGGATGTCTCACCTCACTTCCTGTGGTCAGCTGTCTTCCTCTGGGTAGTTCTTTCCATGAGGTTCCACCATGCTGGATTTAGGGTGTACTCTGCTCCAACATGACGTCAGCTCGACACCCCCAGAGATCCTATTTCTAAATAAAATCACACCCAAGTTTCTGAGAAGGATGAGCTTTAGGGGAACATTCTCCTGTCTGTACATGATAAATGAGTGAAGGTGGGAGCTAGCCAGCATGTCTGCTCAGGTGTGTTGATGTCGAGCGTGGGGACATTGTGGGCGTGTACTGGGAATCTTCCTGCTTCCCCATCCAGGCTCCTTCCTCCGGCCACTGCCTCGTGTAGCCAGTGGCCAGGTATTCTGAAGATCTGTGTACTTACTTGAAAGGCCAGGTTACAGAGAGGTGGAGACACAGAAAAGTCTTCCATGCGCTGGTTCACTCCCATGCCTGCAAGAGCTGGGGCTGGCCCAAGCAGACGCCAGGAGTCTGCAGCCTCATCTGGGTCTCCCACGTGAGTGCAGAGGCCCAACCACTTTGCACATCAGCAGGGAGCTGGGTTGGACATAGAGCAGCCGGGACTCAGGACCTGCACCCCTGTGGGATGCTTGTGTCATAGGTGGTGGCTTATCGCACAGTGCCAGAGCGCAGGCCCGCAGCTCGCCGTCAGGGTGGAATGTCACACACATAGGTGTTCCTGTGCCCGAGGCCTCCACACTGTCTTTCTCTCCCTGTCCCCACCCCCCAGAGCCAGGAAGGATATCCTGCTGTCTCAGTTCCACTCACTGAACCCGAGCTCCTGTCAATGAGGCTGGAGTGGGGGTCTCTGAAGAGTGTGTTATCCCTGCTCTTTTCCCACGGAGGTGATGATGGTTCAGGAACGCGGGCCCTCAGGACTCACATCCCCAGGCCTTCGTGCCCAGCCTGTCCCCATGCCCGTTGTACCACCTCCTGCAGGAAGCCCTTTGCAATGAGCCTGACTTAGCGGGGGCTCGCTGGGTCCTTTCAGTTCAGAGCAGTTAGCTTGCTGGTCAGTGGGGTGTGTGTGTATGTGTGTGTGTGTGGTTTTCCTCGTGTCCTTTTCTGTTTTCTCTGTAAATAGGAACTCTTTATCTCTCTGTCTCACTCCCTCTCTCTCTCTCCCTCTCTCTCTGTTTCTCTGTCAGGTCCCCAGCCCAGAGTGCATTATGCTAGGCTGTGACCAGCCCTATTAGCAGATGGTAACACACACACACAGAGCCAACTAAAATACTTTCGATAGAAGCCGGGAAGGCATCTGAGTCACTGCACTGAAAAGCAGAGACAGGGGGATAGGCCGAGCTTCCCGTGGCTGAAGCACACCTCCACTCAGTGGTGGCTCCGTTCTTCCCCATCAAACACTCTAGGAGCACTTTGCAACACGGGCAAGAGGAGCCCAGAGTGCTCCTGGGTAGGTGTCAGAGAAGGACATCTAGCAAGCACCAGCTTCCCCTTTAATGACTGTCAGAAGGTAAGCACACCCTCTCATTAATATTAATGTATTCTAGCCGGAAGCCAGTGCACTAGGCCAGGGTAGAGGGACGAGACACACCTCTTAGAAAGGAGGTTTCTGGGGCAGGCTGTGTGGGACTCCTACATCCCCTGTCGGCGTGCTGGGTTCAACTCCCAGCTCAGTTCCAGGCAGGCAGCAGATGAAGGCTGAAGTGGTTGGGTGCCTGCCACGGACCTGGGAGGCCCCGGTTGATTTCCGGGTTCCCTGCTCCTGGCTCTTAGCTGGCCCAGTCCCAGCTGTTTCAGGTGTCTGAGTGAGCCAGTGAATGGTAACATTCTCTGTTTCTCTCTCTGCCTCTGAAATAAACTAAAAGTAAGAAGAAAGGTGGCTGCAGGATTAATGTTTTGAACAGATACAGCAGTTATCTTAGGTTTTCAAAGTAGATACACTGAAATTTAGAATAAGACAGCATGGGCATGGCAGCCAGTTGCAAGGCAAGTAAGCAAACACCAATGCCTTTCCAGTTAGTGAACTGAGCAGGAAGGAGCAGCTCGGACACCTGTTTGCTCGGGTGTCAGCAAACCAGCAGCCTCATTTCCTGGTTAGTTAGAAGTTGGGCGATACCTGGCAGCCCAAGCCAGGGTCGGTGTCCCCTGGGGACATGGAGGGCCTGCAGATGTTCTGACAGGGAGGTTCTGAGGACTGCCCCAGCAGGCTGTAAACACTTCTGTAACAACCACGAAGTCCCTGCCAGTCTCCCAGTCCAGCATCCACCCGACTCGCCGTTGGTTCTGGGTGTGGATTGCCGCAGAAGCAGAGAAGGCCCATTCTCCGTGTTTTTCTCCAAGAAAGACGCCTTCGGATTTCCTTCAGCTTTGCATTCCCTGTGCTGGCATCCCCACGGCCTCCACTGAGGGCTGGGAAAGGGCGCTGTGCTTCCGGGAGCTCCTGGGGGAGGAGTCTGGTGGGTGAGAGAGAAAACCAGAGCCCACCGCAGCCACTTTGTCACTAAGCTGTGTCACGGCTCCCCTGTGGTCATCCTGATGTTTCTCAGGGGGTTTTCTCGTCCGTCTTTAAGGCAGCAGAGAACACGAGAGGGAAGTCAGCCTTTAGGGGTTGGCTGAGTCATTGCACTAATGATGATGAAGGTGAGGTTCTGGGGTCGTGACTGAGGAAGCCACGGCTGGCTGCGTCCAGCAGGTGTGCTCAGGCTGAAGCCGTGGGCCACTGTCTGACCATTCTCCTCCCACTGACTCGCAGCGACTCTCGCTTGTTCCTCACTTGCTTTAGGCTCTCTCCCCA
Source organism: Ochotona curzoniae (assembly GCF_017591425.1). Taxonomy (NCBI): domain Eukaryota; kingdom Metazoa; phylum Chordata; class Mammalia; order Lagomorpha; family Ochotonidae; genus Ochotona; species Ochotona curzoniae. The sequence goes on along the minus strand of NW_024466340.1, from coordinate 6,672,597 downwards.
CTTGCCATGGCTCTCCCCTCTTCCTTTCCAACCTCCTTCCCCAACTTCCTTTTCTTTGGTGCTGCCCTCCCTGCACCTCCTTTCTGATTATCTACCTTTTCCTTTACTTCCTTGCTGATGACCACCCCCCCACACTCACTTCCTAAGAACCCTTCTCTCTCCCTTTAATCCTTTCTGGCAATAGTTCCCTCACTTCCTCCCCCACTTCCTGTTCTTTCTCTCCCCAGTATGGTTCTGCACTTTTCATTTTCTGCCTTATTTTAAGCAGGATTGCATGAGCTCCCGGGGGTGTCCGTGTGATTCTCCCAGCACTAACGTCCTCGAGGAGGTTTGTGACAAACTACTGTCCGGCCCACTTCTGCACAGTCCAGGTTGCTGCTGTCAGCCTGTTTGACAGCTGGGGTCAGGCCCAAGCAGGACAAGGATGGGTAGGTCCACGGGGAGACATTCCAAGCCAGATCTGTGCACCAGTCCCTGGGGAACCTGAACAGGTAGAGAGGACAACTCTTGGAGAATCAGATTCACTTTTTTTTTCAGAGGAAGAAAATTCAGCCGGCGACAGACAGACAGGACCCCCTTCCACGGCTAGCTGCCCAGGACTGGCCCAGGCTGGGGCCAGGAGCCAGCACCTCAATCCATATGTCTCTCCTAGGTAGCAGAGCCCCATCTGTGGCCTCCCAGAGGGTGCATTGACAGAAAGCTGCAGTTGGAAACGGAGTGGGGATTTGAACCCACATCTCCAATGTGGACACAGGTGTCCTGCCTGGCATCCTGAGTACCAAGCCAAATGCCTGCCCCATTGTTTTTCAGGCCCACTTTCTGACTATTTGGGGTCCAAGAATCAGTTTTAAATAATTAAAAGTCTATGATGTGGGTCCCAAAAAGGAATCTTTTTTTTTTTAAATTTATTTATTTTCATTACAAAGTCAGATATACAGAGAGGAGGAGAGACAGAGGAAGATCTTCTGTCCGATGATTCACTCCCCAAGTGAGTGCAATGGCTGGTACTGCACTGATCCGGAGCCAGGATCCAGGAACTTCTTCCAGGTCTCCCACATGGGTGCAGGATCCCAAAGCATTGGGCCATCCTCGACTGCTTTCCCAGGCCACAAGCAGGGAGCTGGATGGGAAGTGGAACAGTCAGAACATGAGCAGGTGCCCATATGGAATACAGGGCTTGGAGGTAGAGGATTAGCCAGGTGAGCCATTGTGCTGACCACCAGTCTTGCATTTATTAAAAAATAATAATAATTATAAGACATTCAGAAGGTTATGCATGACTTTACACCAGGTTCCTGAGGTGCACTGGGTGGGTCCCTGGAGGTGTTTGTAGGATTTGGGATTGCGCAGTGCTGATTGCATTTGGTAGCAGGGTGAGGTGGTGGGTGTGCATAGCACGAGGCTTTCCCCGCTCTGCTCCCCGTGCTCCTCCTGGGCGTGGGGATGCTGGGTGTGCCCTTACAGGAAGAGGCTATGCAAATGTGGATGTGTATTGCCTCAGACGTCATGCAGCTGTCTCAGTGTCATGCACCTGCCTTTTTGAACTGACCCTCTAAGCGCTGGATCACATTCTCCGGGGTTCATGCCGAGTTACCTGGCTTTTGTAAAGAGCTGGGGCTTCTGCCAAGGAGGGACCCCTCTCATGGAAGAGTTTCCCTGGTGGGTGGAGCTGCAGAAGAAGGTGGGGGCGCAGACAGCCCCGCCACGACTCCCGACTCCCCAGCTTATAGGTTTCCATGCAGATGTGTTCTCTCCTACCCACTGAATAAATTTCCAGAGGCGGAATTGCTGCATCAAGGGCTGTTCCCCAGCCGTGATTGCTGTTGCCAAATTGCCCTCCATAAAGGTGGTGCCAATTTGCAGTGGTGCTTGCAGTGCGTGTGGCCACGGTTTTTAACCTCAAAGCTCCAGGCAAGGAAAAGCTTTTAAGTACAATGGAAACCTCTGTGTGAGAGCCTTTTCCACCCCAGAGAGTAGGCCCTGGCGGAGCCCCAACAGCAGCAGTTAGGAAGGCCCATACCCGTCAGCTGCCAGCTGGAGCACGTGTGCCTGGGGAAGGGGCCTTAGGTGATGGGTTCTGTATTCCCGCCATCCCACTGCGGTCTGGGAGGTCCCTTCCTGGGTGGGGGATGGGGTGAGAGGCAGCAGCTGGCTTGTCCCTCCTCCGTAATCATCTGTCACAGTGTCTGAGGTACTTCCTGGATCCCAAGTAGGCCTGACCTGAGCAGCCTCCCCCCCCTTGGGAGGCACCCACTTGGGGAGTGCCAGAAGGACCTTCTGGGGGCTGGGATCTCACAGAAATACCACCTTAAAACAAAGACCTTTCATAGTAGATGACCAGGGACAGGGAAGGCAAGGAGTAGGATGGGGGAGTGAGAGTTTACTAATGGGCACAAAGTTCAGTGTGAGAAGATGAGGAAGTTCTGCAGAGGAGTGGCGAGTGCCCTCGAGGTGAGTGCCATGGGTGAGTGCCCTCGAGGCCACAGAACTGTGCCCATGCTCTGTGTGTCTCAGCCAGGCACACTGAAGAGCCACGGCTGTGGAACAGCAGGAGGCTGAAGAGGATCCAGAGAGCTGGGTGTCTTGAATACCTTGTTACTATTTTATATTATTAACTTACTTGAAAGAGTTAGAGATAGGGCGAGACCACACACACACACAGAGCATCTTCCATCTGTTGGCTTAAGCCCCAGATGGCTACAACGGTCAGAGCTGGGCCAGGCTGGAGCCAGGAGGTTTGTGTCTCTCATATGGTTGGTAGGATCCCCAGGACTTGGGCCATCCCCATGCTCCATTGCTTCTGCAGGCCATTAGTCAGGAGCTGGGTTAGGAGTGGGCCAGTGCTCCTATGGGATGCTGGCATTAACAGTGCCAGGCCGCTAGCTTCTTACCGTTCTCGCACCTTGAACTGCCAAGGGCTTGGTTGGATCTGGTGCGGATCTGTCTTCCTGGAGTGCGGGAGCTGTGGGGGTCCTTGAGTGGGGAGCTAGAGGAGGCACTGAGGCAGGATCCGCAGTGGCTGTGTGATCTGTGCTTCTGATTTCCAGCCTGAGGGGCCTGGGCCTGGCCTCTGGTCCCCGCTCCAGGGTACTGTGTCTACTCTAGAATGTCTCATTTCCCCTTACTTTTAAAATAAGAGTGAGTGCATGTGTATCCAGTAATTTTTTTCTCCCTCAATGCCTACCCTGGACGGGCCACAAACTCCTACAGGTCTCCCACATGGATGGCAGGAATGCTGTCACTGCTGCCACCTGGGCTCTGCACTAGTAAGAGGCAGAGTAGGGAAGCAGAGCTGGGAACTGAATCCGGTGTTGCAGTGTGGGTTACAAATGTTGTCCCTGGCAGCTTAACATCCAGGCCAGGTTTTGAGTCCCCCTGTTCCTCGCATTTGACCCAGGTGCCTCCCCAGCCTGCTGCTGGCTGTGTCAGAGCCTGGTGTCAGCCAGGTCCCCAAGGACCTGGGTGTGGTCTTTGCTGTGATTTCCCTGTTTCCCCAAGGCCTGAGAGGACTTTGGCAAATCCTCGTCCAGAAGCAAGGGGAGCAGGTGACTGCATAGCTGTGTGCTGAGGCTCTGAGCTGGTGTTGTGGGGTCTGCCCGGCAGGAAGGAGCTCCTCAGAGACCTGGCTCGGACATGGCAGAGATGCCAGAGTTGCGGTAGTGACACCGTCATCCCTGACTGGCATCCTTCTCGACAGTGCAGCTGCTGGCTTCTGGGGCTGTTGGAGGGTGTGGCGGTGAAGTCCTGTCCCTCTGGCCGCAGGTGGCCTCCTCTGGTGTGGGGCCTCTGAAGGTGAAGGAGCCTCCTCTGGTGTGGGGCCAAAGGCTTGCCTTTTCACCATCCTCTCTCCATCTTGGGGGTCGGAGGGTCCCAAGTGCGGAGAAAGTTGCCCTGGGCTAGCGGCAGGCCAGTGACTCCCTCAGTGGTCCTGCACACCTGTTTGACAAGGCCTTGTCGTCACCCCACCGCCCAGACTCCCAGGCACCAGCGTGGTGACATGGTGGTGAGGCTGTTGTCTTTGAACTCAATATCCTGTGGGCACTGGTTTGAGTCTAGACTGCTCCACTTCCCATCCAGGTTCCTGCTGATGCGCCTGCCACCCCACTTGGAGGACCCAGATGAAGCTTCTGGCTTCGGATAAGCCCAGTTGCAACCAATGTGGCCATTTGGGGAGTGAACCAGCAGATTGAGGAGCTCTCTCTGTGTCTGTAATTACTTTTAAAATAAGTAAATAAAATCACAAAAAAAGATTCTGAGGGCTGGTGGTGTAGCATATATAGTTAAGACGTCTGCAGTGCTGGCATCTCCTGTGTGTGCTGGTTTGTACCCAGCGGCTCCACTTCCCTTCCAGCTCCCTGCCTGTGGCATGGGAAAGCAGTCAAGGATGGCCCAAAGCCTTGGGACCCTGCACCCGCTTGGGAGACCTGGAAGAAGCTCCTGGCTCCTGGCTTCAGATTAGCTTGGTTCAGCTCTGGCTGTTGTGGCCACTTGGGGAGTGAACCAGCAGATGGAAGATCTTTCTCTCTGTCTCTACTTGTCTCTGTGTATCTGCTTTTCCAATAAGAATAATAAATGTTTTTTTAAAATAAAATAAAATAAATCACGGAGGCAAAGTGTTTCTCCGTGTACAGTGTACACTGTCCATCAGAGCCAGCACCGGTTCTCTCAAAAACATATTTATCTATTTTCGATAGTTCGTCCACTGGTTCACTTCCCAGATGCCCAGTGTGGCCAGGGACTGGACTGGAGTGGATTGAAACCAGGAGCCTGGAACTCAGTTCAGATCTCCCCTGTGGACGGCAGCTGTTACCTGCCGTCACTCCGGGAGCTGATCTACGACTCCAGCCAGCACTGACCTGGGAGACCGGTGTGCCCAGCAGTATCTGAGCTGGTTTATGCCTTCATCCCAGTGCTGGCTCTTGAACCCAGTCTGGATGCGGCCAGGCCCAGAAGGCCGAGTACCAGGGCAGGAACAGGAGCGACAGACCCCAGCTCCTGTGAGGCCGACCCAGCTGTCCTCACCGACACCTGGGATGCACTGCCATCGGCTCAGCTGTCAAGGGGGTAACACGACTTCCCACAGTCACGGGGGATGCCACACTGGCGACAGTGACACAGCCTCCTTCTGTGGGTGGCAGATGTAGGCTTCTCAAGAAAATTGCCGCTTTGGAGTAGGCTCCCATGAAACTTTTTTTCCTCTTACTAAAATTAAGAAAATAATAATAAAGCAACCCACCCTACTCAAACTTAAAAAAAGAAGAAAAAAAAATCTGTGCATTCAGGCTGGAATTAAAACTCAGTGGTGTTCTGTGATGGACAGAGTGGAGAAGAAATTCTCATTTAGCTAAAGATGGGTCGCCATCCTCTACCCTCTAGCAGATGTGACACCCAGTCCTGGCCCCTCCTTCCGAGCGTGGCACCACGAGTAGAAGCCGCTTCCGGTGCCAGGAGAACGGAGCCCTGTTTGCCTGTGAGAGTTCCCAGCAGCCCCCGAGATCACTGCTGAAATCCCCCAGGTGGCTGCGGAATCAGAGTGCTCTTACTGGTGACACTTGAGTCCTGAAGAGCCCTTGATAAAGGGAAGTTAGACTGAGATTATCAACACCCAGCCCAGATAGGTCAGAGGGCGGGACTCAAGAGCCTGGCTCCTGGCCCGCAGGTGGCTGAGGCGGACCGTAGGGGTGGGCCACAGACCCTCCAGGCGCAGAGGGCCTGTCCAGCTCCCTGCGGTGGGCCAGGCCCCGCAGGCGGGCGCAGCATTCATGCTAGGGCTTTGTGCTGACAATACTGCATCCAGTGGCCAGATGGTCCGAACAACCCATCGCTGGTGCTGCGTGTAAATATTCCCCACGATTACTGTGGCGCTGCCGTGTTGACTGTAACAAGGAGGAGGAATTGCTCTGAGGAGCTCTGACAGGAGCCGGTTAGGCCGCGGGCTGGGCTGCCAAGCCGTCTTTGTTGTCCTGGAGGCAGCCAGCTTCGGGGCCAGGCGTGGTGTCCCCTGACGGCTACCTCTCCAGCCCCCAAAGCCCTGACACAACCCCCCCCGACAGGCAGGTCCCTCTGAGCACCTCACAGCGGAGTTTCCCACTGCCAGCAGCTCTCTGCCCTGGCGGCTTCCCCTCTTTGCCTTGGAGACGGCAGAAGGCTCACTTTCTCTATAGACTGCCCTCTGTTAGGATTCTTGGTATGAAAGACCTTTCTGTTGGGTTTCTTTGTCTTGTGTGTAGGAGGGAATGTAGTGAACTGATGTTGCAAGGTTTTGGAAAGGAGATAGAATGGGAACGTGTTGAAGAATACAGACACGCTCCTTGCGTGGGCTTGTATAGGATCAGGTGCAGCACTGGTGTGTCCAGCCTCCCTAAATCACCCCGTAGGCCAGTCATTCCAAGAGGGCCACAGTTGGGCCCAGGCCCGATCTCCGAGTTTGTCCACGGGTCTGACAGGTGGTATCAGTTTGCTCAGGTAAGCAGTGCCAGCCGGTTTCCCAGCGTGGCTGGCACAGTCAAGACACATCCTCATCCTTGTCACTGTGGAATCAGGCTCTGTGGGTGACCCGCAGAGGCTGATCCAGGATCCTTTCAACTGTGGCCTTGTTGTTCCCCGGGACAAATTTGGCGAGAGAGCATGCATGCCAGGGGCCAGGCTGGGATATTGGCGTCCTTCCTCTACCAGCAGAGCCAGCCCCATGGCCTCAGGTGCACTGCAGGGTGTGCACCCGCGATTTCAGAAGTTGGAGCAGATTGCCACGTGGACTGGCGTGGAATGGGAATCACAGGTTGGGGAGCTGGCTTCAAAGGGGAACCGAGTGAGAGCCCCAGTCTGTAGTCTGCCCCATAAGCCTCGGTGCTGGTCCCTGGCCTCTGTGTTGGCATCAAAACCATCTCATGATGGTGCAGAGCCAGATGGGGAGGGCTCTCAGACCCGAGCTCGGCCAACCCACTCACTGGGCACATGGCAAAACCAAGGCTGCAAGTCAGCCGGTCAGAACCCTGGTCACGTAGCACTCTGGAGGGCGTTTCAGTCCCCGCCAGAAATCCTATCGACCAGTGTGGGAATCCCTGCTCTGTCCCTTGTTCGGCAGAGCCCTGCCATTGAACCACAGTTGGAGTTAATAGCCTTGCTGCCCACTGGTACACGGAGCGCGCTTCCCGCCAGCTTCCTTTCAGCAGTCGCCCCACTGGGAAAGCAGTGGAGGAAAGTCAGCCTCTTTCCAAGGCTCATTTGTATGCTAACTTCTCCCAGTGACTCCAACATCAGAGAACAAAAGGTTTCCCCAAGTCCCATGTTAGAAATTTCTCCAAAATCCTTTAGAACCATTGTTGCCTGCTGCTCTATGGAAGCATGTTCACTCACACTATGGCTGCTGTGGCCGCGTGGACTGGGCTCGGGGCTGGGGACAGCTCCTCTCGGCTCCGCTGGTGTCAGCTGGGACGACCTGACTTAGCGGGCAGGATACGTTTCTACAATGGCTCCCTGCCCAGGACTGGCAAGGTGGCAGTGGCACCGGGCTGTGCCAGCAGGGACACTGACTCCCTTCATGTCACCCTTCACCAGGGCTCGGTTGGGCATTTCATGGCCTGGCAACCTCCAGGCTGTTGGCTTCTTATGTGGCTGCTGTTTCCCCCAGAGCACGAACATAGAATCCTCCGAGTTACTGCTGCTATGTCTTCCCCTTATTTTCTTTTTAAAAGATTATTTGAAAGAGAGAGAGAGTGATAGAGAAAGCCTCAGTCTTCTGGTTTACTCCCCAAGTGTCTATAGCAGCCATAGCCCAACCCTAAGGAGCCAAGAACCCATCCGGGTCTCCCATGTTGCTCATGGGCCCAATTTGGGCCTTGAGCTGTTATTAACCTGCTACCTTCCCAGGTGCCTTAGCAAGAAGCTGGATGAAAAGCGGAGCAGACAGGAGTTGAACTGACACCCTGACGCTGGCATTGCAAGTGGCACCTTAGCTCGCTGTGTCACAACAGTGCTACACTGCCAACACTCAATTTGTTCTAATTGTGAAATATAAATGACACAAAATGGATGAATTTCCCCATTTATACACATAAAGTGAAAATGGCATGAAGAACTTACACCTTATCGTGCAACCATCATCACTATTTATCCACAGAACTCTTCCCATGCCCAAAGCCAGAAACCATTCCCATTAAACACATACTTACTCATTGTGCCTCCCTGCCTCCACTCCCTGCTTCGCCTTTCTGCCTTTACCACCGTGACTGCTCTCGGTCCCTCTCGCGAATGCAATTCTACAGCATCTGGCTTCTTTAACGTGGCGCCACGTCCTCAAAGCTTGTCCTCGTGGTAAAGGATGTGCCCGTCTGCCTCCCTTCCTTTTTGAGGCTGAGTCATCCCGTTGCATGCCGGTCCCCCGAGGTGTGTCTGTCCGGGTCGCTCCCAGCTTCGGGCCGTCATGAAGAACAACGCCGCAAACTCCTGCTGAACAGATGTCTGCATCTCTGCTTTCCGTTCTCAGCCTGGCACGCCATTGCTTCCACCCCAGCTCTGTCGCTTGAAACAGAAAACAGGACCCAGAGAGAGGGGATGCCATCAAAGACCACCCCGAATCACACTCTGCCGCGGCGGTCTTGGGTTCAAGTCCTCAAGCCGACTGGCTCACGGCAACTCACGGCAGCCTGGCTCTGCCTGTACATGCCTGTACAGCTCCTCGGCTCCCCAGGTCCTGCCAGACCCCAGCTGTGCCCTCCAGGGAGAGGGCAATGATGCTCGCCCTGTGTTGGGGGTTGCTGTTGCTTGCGCCTCTTATTACATAATCTGTCATTCTGTGTGCCGCACCAGGCCCCGGTTGCTTGTCAAAAGTCTAAAAGCCAGCTGCATCCGCTCCAGGCAGCCGGGGGTGCTGCCCCTCCCTCATAGTATTAGTCATTCTGTACTTAGCTAAATTTGACTTTTTATCATCCAAATGATATTTTTGTGGGCATGGGACTTTACATAATGCTACCAACTGCTGCAGGCTAAGAATACTCCCTTTCTGGGGTGTGTGTGTGTATGGAGTTTTTTCTCTCCATGAACTTGTGCATGCCTGAGGCAGCATTGTGCAGCTGCTTCCCCAGGTCTGGCTCTTACCCTCCCCCTGCCTTTGCCATTTCCCAGCTGGGAGAGAAGTCGTCCCTAACAGCTTCCTAATGGGCCTGCTAATGCTGGCGCTTCTCGCTCAGGGCTCTCCGCCTGCAAGGTCTCTGAGGGCTTCCCTGCTGCCTCCCGCCATTCTGGGCCTCAGCAAGAGCAGCTGTGGTCGAGAGGAGAATGTTTGTGGAAAAAGCAGACAGAAGATGCTAAAAGGGGAGGGCAGGAAAAGATGCAGAAATCAGAAATATAGCCTGCCTGATCAAGGCTTGGCATCCGAGGTACAAGGCTCTTGCCACCACTTGGCCTGATAGGCAGAGGACTTGGGGGCTGTTTGTGGGTGATGGTAGAATGGAGATCTGGCCTTTTGGGAGGACCTAGGGGCAGCACGTGGAGAGGTGGGGGTGCAGCTCAGCCGTCCTGACTTCCCAGAGCCTCTGCTGCTCAGGGCTGTATGCTGGCCCCTTTTCCTGGGGTAGTTTGTGTGCGCATGTATGTGTGCCTTGACGAGGTATGAGAGCATGAGCTCAGCTCAGAGGGATGAAGTGGCAAGGGTAATGAAAGTAGTAGTAAGTGTGGAGCACTCGCCGTGTACCAGCCTTGGTGAGTGTGGAGCACTCTCGGTGTACCAGGCTTGGTGAGCGTGGAGCACTCGCCGTGTACCAGCCTTGGTGAGTGTGGAGCACTCTCGGTGTACCAGGCTCGGTGAGCGTGGAGCACTCGCCGTGTACCAGGCTTGGTGAGCGTGGAGCACTCGCTGTGTACCAGCCTTGGTGAGTGTGGAGCACTCGCCGTGTACCAGCCTTGGTGAGCGTGGAGCACTCACGGTGTACCAGGCTTGGTGAGCGTGGAGCACTCGCCGTGTACCAGGCTTGGTGAGCATGGAGCACTCGCCGTGTACCAGGCTTGGTGAGCGTGGAGCACTCGCCGTGTACCAGGCTTGGTGAGCGTGGAGCACTTGCTGGTGTTAACTCTTGGGCGCTTTGGTGCAGTGTCGGGAAGTCGGTTACTAGTGTCAGTGCTCATTTAGACAGGGATGGGGTGTTCTGGGGAGGGTCAGCGGCTCCCTGAAGGCCTTGGAGCCAGGACACAACACAGCCTGATCTTAGACCCCCGGCTGCTTTTGGGCCTCCTCCTCCTCATCCTGTTAGCTTTTCGGTTCTGTGGCCTCTTCAAGACCAAGTGGCTTCCCAGAGGTGCATGGACAACAGTGACACAATTCTTGGACTATGGCCTGTGTCTAGGTTGGTTCTGGCTGGATCTGACAGGCTCCTCCTAGGTAAGCTACCTTTAATCAGTCCATCACTTGATCTTTATTTATTTGAAAGACAGAGAGAACTAGGCTCTTCCATGTGCTGGTTCATTCCCCACATGTCTGCAGCAGCCTGCCTGGACCAGGCCAAAGCTGAAAGCTGGGCACTTCATCAGGGTGTCCCCTGTGCGTGCCACTGTGGCCAGCCAGAGTGTATATTCACAGGAAGTTGGGGTTGGTAGTGGAGCTGGGACTGGAACCAGGCATCTGCTTTTGAATGGCTGCTCCTAGTGGCATCATAACTGCCGTGCTAACATGCCTGCCTGCACGCCGCCTTCCAGAGGCAGCAGGGGTGTGTGTGTGTGTGTGTGTGTGCATATGCTGCTTCTGGAAGGATCAACGAGAAACTGGGATTTGTTTCTGGGCAGGGGAACTGGGTGCTGTGTCCCAGGGACAGGAGAGAATCTCATTTCTACCTGGACCCGTCCCACCTTTGAATCTTAGAGTTTTCAAAGTATAGATGCTTTACTTGATTGAGGCAAAGTGAGCACCACAGAAATAAATCTCCCATCAGCTGATTCACTCCCTAAATGCCCATCACGACTGAACCCACGGACCAGGAACTCCATCCAGGTTTCCCACCTGGGCATCAGGGGCTCAACCACTAACCTGTGTCTTCCAAGGTGTGCAAGCAGAAAGCTGTCGCTGGAAGAAGAGCCTGGCCTTGAACCCAGGCATGTCCGTCTGGGTTATGGGCTTCCCTGCTGGCGTTTCTACTACTTTTGCAATGCAGCCACTCCAAATAATACTTTATTTGAAAATGAGGAATGCCTAGGTGTATTCCCAAAAGAATGAAAAGTACACAGGCACACAGCGGCGGTCACCACAGCGCTCACAATAGCCGGAAGCTGGAGAGAGCCTCTGTCTGTCCACCAGAGGGTGAATGGACACACTGTGCATGAACTAAGCATACAATGAACTCTTGTTTGGTCATAAAAGGAAATGAAGTTGTGATAACAGCTGCCAGGCGGAGCAGTCCTGAAAGCGTGATGCTAAGTGGATGCAACCAGACAGAAAAGGATGCATACTGTGTTTCCCTTTGTACGAAGTGCCTGGAATAACTGAACCCGTAGAGGCTGGAAGCAGACCAGTGCTGGCTACCAGGTGTTGGGGGGAGAGCTGGCCGAGGGTGGGGAGTTGCTGCTGGTGTGTGCAGGGGCTCCTCAGGGGGTGTTGAAAAGGAACAGGAATTAGATCCTGGTGATGGCCACACAGCCTCGTGACTTGATGAATGACCATCACCGTTGGAAACGGTGGACTCCGTGGCGTGGAACTGTATCTCAGTTTTTAAGGCTCAGGAGCCCTGTCTCCACCTGGAGTCCCAGGGGCCCGGGCATGCTTGCTCTGGCACCACCTGCCATATGTGACGGTCCCTCTGGCCATTCTTCAGCCACCTGCTTTGGTTTCCACGTCAACCGGGACAGCTCCGAGCTATGGTGGCACCGCCTCCTCGCTTGGAACTTAGGCTTTCTGCAGTGGCCAGCTTGAGGCGGGCGGACGTCTGGGCAAGCTCATAACTTGGCACCCTATGAAACCGGTATTCTTGAAGTGTTTGTTTGACATTTATTTAGTGGGAATGAGGAGAGACTGATATTCTATTAATAGAAGACACACACAGAAACAGATTCACTCGCGAAGTCACTTCCACTGCCTGAAACGGAGTCGGGGATCTCGAATTTTTAGGAAAGTGGTTTCAACTCAGGCGGCTCGCATCTTTGTGCATCTTTCTTCTTTGTCCCGCGGTCCTCTAAATGAAGAGGCCTGTTGAGGATTCAGATGTGAAACTTGGCAGGTGTAGTCTTTGTTGATCCTGAACCTCCTGGCCAGGGGCGGCGGGACTCCCCGCTGGCTGATTCACTCCTTCTGCCGTGGGAGGAGTGGGGGCAGAGGTGGAAGGGTCGGGGGCAGACCTGAGTGGCTGTTTTGCTTCTTGCCCTCAGGGCTGGCTGATCTTTTCACCTGATTCTTGCTTTCACTTTCTGGGTTATAAAAGCGGGAGCAAGGAACTCTTGACCTCCCTGCACCACAGAACCCACGCACCCAGGGAACCTCCTTTGTCTTCCCTCTAGCTCCTGCCTGTCCCATTCTGCAGTGTGTGCGTCACCCCGACCTGCACACAGAGAGGTGTCCAGCTAAGGAGGGGGCTCAGGGCCTCCCTGTGGACCAGGTGTTACCATGGCCAACCCTCTTGTGGATGAGACAACCCCAGGCCCACCTGGGGCAGGTAGCCACTTGGCAGGGGGAAACCTGGGATATTGATTCTGTGCGCCCTGGGTTCCAGCATGCATGGGGCTGTGTCCCACTGCTGTGGACACAGGAGCAGGGCAGGTCTCCAAGAAGTCCCGACCCCGGAAGGTCAGTCCCAAAGAGGAGGCGGCCCACTCCAGCAAGGCTTCCCTGGGAATGTGGGTGCAGCAGTGTGGGGAGGGCGTGTGAAGAGCTGCGGCTGCTGCCACCACACCTCCCACCGCCACGCGTAGCCAGCTCTCTTTGCACCTCCACCATCCCCCTTCCTCCCTCTCACTACTGCCTCTTAGCACCTCCAGCCCCAATCCCCTTTCCCCTGACTTGTGTCTGGGCCGCTAACTGGTCATCTCTAGCCATTACCACATCCTTGGTCTGGTTCTTTTTGCCTCTGTTGAATCTGCTCGCCCCTTGCCGGAGTGCCTGGCTATAACCCTTGAAAGAGGGTTGTCCTGCAATTAAGCATCAGTTTCTAGAAGAGTCCAAGCTCCTTAATCACCACAAGCCCCAAGGGCTCTCAAGGTGGGCAAACAAAGATGTACTTTGCCTTGTAGTGTGGACCTAGGTGGGAATCCATTTCTCTTGTTCATTTTGTTTTGTGTAAGCTCCCGGCCTCTGGGTGCTTGGACTCACACAGTCTGCCCTGAGGGACTTGCTGGGCAGGTAGACCACACCCCGGCCCCGGCATCAGGCCACTCAGCGGTCAGCCTAGCGCCCTCTGGCCAGGAGTGGCCCACTCTCCTGGCTGCTCCACTGCAGGTCAGTTGAACTGTTCCTTCTTCGTATGTCCCTGCTGCAGGCTGAAGTCATCACATCTCAAGGGAACTCGTGATGAGAAAACCTGGGTTTGAGGCCGAGAGAGCCCACTGTGCTGAGGAGCCGGGTCGGCTCCCTGAGCGGAGGGGCGCTGGACGCTGTGGAGTCAGGAGCTCCACCTGCCTGGTCCTCGTGGTCTCTCTGGCTTCCTAGTCTCTGGTGCTGCTCAAGCTGAGGCCCGACTTTGCGGAGTTGTTGGTCAGCCGGCCTGAAACAGTCCGAGGGTCCTGGCCTCACCGCCTTTCTCGTTGGGCTTCTCCCTGCAGGATGCTGGCCCGTGGGTCCTGGTTCCCGGCACACAGCTGAGCCTTGTGAGCTGTCCCTCCTGCGACAGGGATGCTGACGGAGCCGCTCAGAGCTGCAGGTAGGACCACCGTCTGTGCGTGGCCTGGCCTCCTTCCAGGCTGCCTTGGTCTTTGGGGTTTAGGGGTGCAGAGGTACTATGCTGTCTCCTTCCTTTAAAAACGTGATTTTATATGATTAACATGGGGTGGGGAGAGATTTGTTTATTTATCATGCTTCTTGGAGATATTGACTTATCTTCACTAAATAGAAACTGCTGATGTTTCTCTGGTCGCTTTTGAATCCAGACTTGATAAAAGTTGTTCTCCCATCTCTGGGGCTGCTTGCTGCTTAGGCTCAGCCTGTCCCTCCCCAGCCCCAGGACACAGGCACAGGACAGACAGCGTTCTGTACCTGAAGTCGTGGCTCCTGGACCTGGAAGCTCCAGGTCCACTGCTCTCCGGCCCTGACCGCGGGCCATACTCAGTGGCCTTGAATTGCCAGGCTTGTATTTCCGCAGGCTCTATTCCCTGGGAACCGTCACCCACACTGGGAGAAACCCAGGCTGTGCCTGTCCCTGCTGATGACAGCAGGACCACAGGGTCTGCCCTGTGGCCTCTGGTCTTCCAGCCCGACTTGTTCCCTGTGCTCGTGTCTCATCCATAAGCCCATGCCCTGAGCTTCTGCTTCTGTGCCAAGACCGTGTTGTGGAATGGGAATGAGGTGACCCCTCCTTCTCCAGCCCTGAACTCCAGGGGTCCATCTCCTGAGTGCTGGCAGCCGTGGACTGAACGTGGACGGAATGGTGGACGTGCCTTCCTGGGAGAGAACAGATTTCCTGACCCAGCCCCCGCTGTGGGTCGCTGCTGGCCATGGAGGCTCAGAGATGGCCAGTCAAAGGGGAGGGGGTGGGAGGGCCCTGTCCAGCCCTGCCTCCTGGCTCTGTCTCACTCCTGACCCACAGCAGAGGGTGGCTGTTCCCTGGCAGCTGTGCCTCTAGGCTGCCACCATGAGCTGTTTTCCCCTCTAATTGCTCACTAGCTGTGGAAAGGCCTCCAAGGCCTCCAAGTGTGAAGGAGAGTGTTATGTTGTTGTTGGCTTTTCTTTTTTTCTTTTTTTGTTTTGTTTTAGCTCACTTCCCTAGGTGTTTCGGCAGCTGGGAGGGGACTCACGGAAGGGCTGCTCTGGTGAAGCTGTCCCCCAAAGTGGTGGGTGTGGCCGCCAGCTCAAGGCTGGGGCCCCGGCTGAGCTTCTCTGTCGGGCAGTCCTGGGAGTGTGGCTGCTGGTCATTGCCCCACGAGTCCCTGCCCAGCAGGGCCTTGAACTTTCACATTGCTTCCTTTCTTACCGGAAGGGAGGTGGTTCCTCCCCTAGACAGTAACTGCCTCCCAGGGAGCTCGTGGGAAGGGCCTCACAAGGCGCAGAAGGCCCTCAGGTCCATGTCACACCCTCACTCAGCATTTGTTTCTGAGGTGTGTCCCATGCACCATTGGCTGGTTTATGGCCTGGTTTATGTCTGTGCTGTCCCACCGGGGTCCTGAACCCTCTTTTTTCAGCCCTGCCAGCACCCGCAGTCCTTGTCCACCACATCCCATCAGCTTCTCATCACAATGACCGCCCTGCCCCCAGCAGAATCCTGGGCTCCGTTTGCCCTGAACTCTTTGGGCAAGTGTCCAGTGCCTGCCAGCAGCCTGGGAACCCTGGGGGCGGGGCGGGGGAGGAAAGACACCTCTTGCCAGGGTAGCCCAGTTACTTCCCAGAACTAGGGAACCCACGTCACTGCCTTGGAGTCTCTGTGTTTCCTTCTGCAGACCCCAGTGGGGACAGTCAAGGGCTCCTTCTGCACCTGCCTCTGAGCACCCCTGGCAGTTTGTGGCTTCAGGGGGCATAGAGGCCCCCCAGGATGACTGAGAGCCAGAACCCTCCTCTTCTGCATGGGAGGCGGGGACTGTATTTATTTTTAGAGATGCTCCTTGTACACATTTCAGAATGTGGGGGTGTTGGGCTTTTGTGTCCCAGCTCAGCTTGGCCCAGGGGCAGGGGCACCTGCAGAGAGAGTCTGCCTCAGAAAAGGGGTCTCCAACAGGGACAGCATTTGCTGTCAGCGCTCACTGACTCTCCCCACCGCTAGGAGGAAAATTGTTGCCTTTCTGCACGGGTCCACGGAGCTTCCGGCACAGCTGCCGGGGTGGGGACTCGGTAGGGAGGGTTCCTGGAGCCAGGGGTGCTTCCTGCTGGTGTGTCTGTGACAGGCCTCAGAAAGGCCACCTTCTCTGAGGAGGAAGACAGCCGATGACTTTGGCAGGACCTCAGACCACAGCAGCAACTGCCACTAGCATTGCATGGCTCTCTCCCCACGTGCTCACACCAGCCCTCTGTCCCGGAAGATGAAACCTGGTGCCAGAGGCACCAGTGAAGTGGCTTTCATCCGCTCTCCTGCCTGGCCTGTGCTTCCCTGTTGCTTCTCTGAGGCAGCCTCAGCCCCTCATGGGAAACTTGGCCATTGCACTCCCTTGGGGTTAGGTCTATTAGAAGCTGCAGCCCCAGGCAGGAGGAGCTGGGGTGGAAGGTAAGGACTCCCGGCATCCGCTGGGAGTGAAGCTGCTGCCCTCTGGTTGTGAGGGTAGGGAGCTGCTGTCCCCATGGTACCAGGGGGAGAGATGGGCGGGACCTAGGCCCCAGGTCATGCCAGGGCAGCTGTGTCACTTTGTCCCATGGTGCTTTGACCCACATCTGGTGCTGCTTGGAGAGTACAGACACTTCTCCACCTGTTCTCAAGCCCCGCGGCCCCTGTGCCCCTGTCCCGGGAGGTCTGACCTCTTCAGCCCCCGCCCCTCACACTGACAACCCACAGTGTGTGTTCCCAAGAGTGTCCTTTAGTATACCCAGGAGGCTGAAGCTGTATTTTCTGGTGTGTGTTTCTGGCTGTGGCTGTCAGTCATCTGTTGAGGTTTGCACAGGCGATTCAAGGCACAGGAAATGGCCTAAGTGTGGGGAAGCTCGGGTGGGGTGTCAGGCGGGGAGCCGGCCCGGCCCATGCCACACTGGCTTAGCCGCAGTAGTTGGGGCTGGGGTCTCCTCCACAGGACAGCCTGTGGGTTCTCAGCCTGGAAGCCCCCTCCCATACCCTTCCTTTTCCCTTTTCCTAACGTGTTTGTTATTATTATTATTATTATTATTATCATCTACTAGAAAGGCAGAATGACAAAGAGAAAAATCTTCTATTTGCCGGTTCCCTCCCCAAATGCTAGGAAGAACCAGGGCAGAGCTAGCCAAGTCCAGGAGTCAGGAACTCCATCCACATGACTCACCCACGTGGCTGGCAGACCAGCCAGGTCCATTAGCAGGCACCTGGTTGGGAGGAGCACCCAGGCCCAGATGTGGGATGCAGGGGTCCCAAGTGGCAGCTTCACACTCTTCGCCCTTTGCTTGCCTTTCTGATGGGGAACCCCTACTGTACTTTGCAATGCACTGCAGGAGACTGCACTTACAACCTTGTTTTACCAGCAAGGAGACACCTGGAGGCGTCCTCTTGTGAGCTGGCCTCTCGTTTTTCCCCTGGTAATGAGGTGCCATATCAGGAGATCTTTCGGGGACGTGGTCCTGTGTCATTTCCTAGCCCTGACTCTTCCCAAGACGAGAGCCCTGCCTCCGTCGGCGGCTTTTACTCCCAGAGACAGTGTCCAGGGCTTGGGCACTCAGAGGGGTCCCCAAGACGCCGCCGTTCCAACCAGGGTGCCGTGCAGCTGCAGAGTTGTTTCAGCAGCACAGCCGAGCTCACGGCAGAGCAACATTGGTTCATCCAATGTGTATTTAGTGAGTGCCTGCTATTCTAAGAGCTGAGTATAAAGATGCCTGAGACAGTAAACATTCTGGCCCTGCTAGTGGAGGCAGACAAAATAATAAAGGGACGGGCGGTAAAACATGCGAACACAGACATCCCTCTGTATCCGCCGGGAACTGGCCGCAAATCCCCTGGGGTACCAAGGGCCCTGCGTGTTTCCGTGCCCCTCGTAGAGCAGGGAGCATTTCCACATGACCCACGCACATCCTCTGCTGGCCTTTAAATCAGCCCTAGATCACTTTAATATAAATAGTTGTATCATTTAGGGGATAAAGAAGAAAAAAAAAATGCATGTTTAACATGGATGTAACTTTCCCCCCAAATATTCCTGATCTGTGATTGCCTGCGTCCGTCACTGTGGACTCTGCAGGGAGGGAGGCCAGGCAATAACAGAAGCCGTATAAAGCAGGAGAGAAGTCTTCCTAGGCTGGGGCAGTTGAGCAAAGCCCCAGAGAAGGTGAGGGAGTGAACCAGGAGGAGCGTGCTGGTGCCAAAGCCCTGGAGCAGGAGCCTCCCCGGGATGGCCAGGGACGGGAGTGAAGGAGAGGAGCAGGGGGGGAGGTCAGTGGGGAGCCATCTGTCATGTTCTTGGAGTCACATCAGCATTCGGGCCTGACCGAGTGACACGAAGCTACCGAAGCGTGTGGGCAGAGGAGGAACGGGCTCTGCGTTTTGAGAGAATGGTTTCCGGGGGCTGGCAGTGTCAGGGCGCAGTCCTATGGGATGAAGAGAGAAGCAGGGAAAGGCATGGGTACTTGGGTTGGGGTGGCCTCTGGGGAGGGGTGTGGGTGTTAGGCTCTGGGTTTGTGCCAAAAAGCAAACTTCAGGTGCTCCCTGTTGAAAAAGAATGTTCCCTTGGATTAGGAGGACCCAGGAAATCTTCCAGTCCAACCTTCTGTAACCTGCTGGGACCCTTAGGCCTTATTTGTCCAATGTCACACAGCAAGCAGGGTGGCCGTGGAGCCAGGGTCAGTGTTTTTGCTGCTGAATTGGTGGGTGATTCCACGGAGCAGAAGGGCTGCAGAGGGGCCAGCCCTAGGCTCCTGCTGCTGAGCCTTGGTAGCCTGGCAGCATCAGCCATGGCAAGGATGCCTCTGCAGACGCATGGGCATCTGAGCATTGCTGGCACAGGGCTCTGTTAGCGGCTCTCCCTGGCTATCGTTGTAGCCTCAGCGAAGCTGCAGTCTTGACGCTGTCTGAGGGCTTGGGCATTACCCTGTCAGCTTTTATTGAGCTGCCTCTAATGGCCAGGCAGGAGGAAGCAAGACTTAGAGTTAGGGTCTGTGCCAGTTGGATCATAAGACCCACATGTGAGGGATGAGCAGGGACTGGCTAGCAGGTCACAGGGTCTGTCCACTCAGGAACAGGCACTGAGCAGCCTCAGCCACCCGGGGAACCCAGGCAGAGGCCTTGTGTGTATCTAGAAGGTCTGTTTAAATCTGTGCTGGAGTCCTCTGTGATAAGGAGGGCACAGAGGGGCAGTGAGGTTTCGCTTATCCGGTGAGGAACCACTGTGCTTTGGGAAGCCACTGTGTGACATCGTGGAGGGGCACGTGGGTTGGAGAGCATTTTTTCAGTTGGCAGGGCTGCTCTGAGGACAAGCTTAAAGGCCTCTGTGTCCGTGCAGTTCCCAGCTCAGGAGGGCAAGGCCCAGGAAGCTGCCTCATACCCCTCAGTGCCTACAGAAAAGATTCTCCTTTGGCTCTCCTGGGAGGAGCTGAATCTGTAATCCCAAGGTTGAGGTCGGGGTTTGGAATCCAGCTGATGCTTTTTCTTTCAGCCGTTTCATTTGATCTGTCCCCTCACAGTCTGGGCACTACCGAGGACTGACAAGTTGGTAATTACTCCCACTGATTGATTTACGCTTGCCTGGGAGAGCTGCCCGCAGCGCTGGTGAGTGCTGGAGCCCTCCAGCGCTCCCCGTGGATTACAGGACTGGGCTAAACAGGCCGGGCTGGCCGTGGAGCCAGCAGAGGTGGTCTTAGGGGGGCCCTTGTCCTTGTGGGCTGGAGGAAGCGGGGCGGACAGTAAGGGCGCTGGAGACGAACTCCAGGCCTCCAGCAGATTGGGACAATGTCTTCACCGTGGCCCACTTCCTCCCCAGTGTCCCCCCAACCATGTCCCCCTGCTAGCTGCAGCACTGAAACGCATTGCCGGGGGCTTCCTTGCCGTTCTAGTGCCCCGTGCTAAGTAGACTCTCAGGTACACATAACCCCCAAACACCCGAGGGAAGGTGCTGTGCCCAGGCTGTTCCTGACCGGGCACTGATGGGGGCTTTAGGCTTGCACTCCACTTTGGGCTCCAGTTTGCTCAGAAAAGGGGGCTGGCTGGCTTGTTCCCAGCAAGGCATTCTCCCAGAACACCCCAAGAGACGGGTGCTATGTGGGCGGCAGGGGCTTAGGAAGGGCAGTCATTCAGCACCTGGGAAATGGGGCTGTGTTTGAGGGGTTTAGGAAAGTGCTGCTGTTTCCATTTTACACAGAGGGGTGCATGTTCTGTCATGAACCCTACAAACCTGTCCCGGAGGTGGCCTAGATTTGCAAAGACAGTGACCCAAGGAGGCAGAGTGGCTGAGAAGTGCGGAGCCGGGTGCTGGCTTCCTCGCGGCCTGCGCCTGCACCTGGGAGAAGACCTACATGGTCGTTGGGGGAGCTGTGTTTCACCTTCTAAGTAACCACAAGCCCACCTTGCCAAGCAGCTGCGCTGTGCAACACAGCCCACTGTTCTGTGATGACATGCTTTGGCGTGGGGCCGGGGCAGGGGAGTTGCAGTTAGTGCAGGCTGCTGGGGTCACCCTCTCGCCACTCTGTGTGCTTTCAGCGTGCTGTGGTGAGGATGGAGGGAATGAATGTGTGTGGGGTCCCCAGGAAGGGCTGTGCAAATGTGGACTCCTGTGCAATCCCCCAGGGCTGCCAAGCTCTCAGCGAGGGTACGTTACTCTGGCTGTCCCGGGGGGCAAGGGCCTGGTGCACCTGCAGCCCTTTCCTCCTATGAAGGGGCTGACTGAGGGAGGCCCAACAGCTGGAGGAGAGGAGTACCTCTGAGGGGCTGTCGGTGGCCCTGGAGCTGCTCCTGATGGGCAAAGTGTCGAGGGCAAGCAAGGGGCTATGGCAGCAGTCAGGGCCAATAGAAGAACAGTGGCACAGGTGCAAGGAGGCAGACCACAGCTCTCTGCAGTGCCACTGGCCAGGCTGGCTGCCTCTCCGGCTTATCCTGGGCTCGAAGCCCTGGCCCCAGTGTCAGCTTCCTGGCTTGTGTCCTTGGGTGTCACCCTAGGAATACAATGAGGAAGGACCAGAGGACACCCGGTTCACCTTTTGCCCTCCTCATCCAAGGGAGACCTAGGATGATGGTGCAGTCTTCAAATTTTTTGTTTGCAAAAATGGCTGTTATTAGCAGTTCAGCTGAGATGGCTGCTGGAGCAGAGGACCGGTGTTCAGTATCTGGCTCTGCTCCAATTCCAGTGTCTTGCTCCTTCAGACCCCGGAGACAGCGGCCGTGGCTCAAGGGCTTGGGTTCCTGCCATCCACCTGGCGAACCCAGATTGATTTTCCAGCTCCTGGCTGGCCCGGGGCCATTGTAAGCTTTTGGGGGAGTAGATCATTGTGTCAGAGCTCTGGTCTATCTGCCTGTTTCTTTCTGTCTGCCTCTCAAATAGTTTTTGTTTGTAAAAATGACAGCTCTTTGTGAGCACAAAGAAGGGACTGAGTTTTGCGGCTGGCTGCGTGCTGGGGCCAAGCCATGAGACTGCGGGAGACCTGGAGCAGGGAGCAGGCAGGTGAGGGGTGAGGCTGAAGGGCAGCTGGGGCCATCGGAAGGCAGCAGCTGATGTGATGGGGGAAATTTTCACAGCAAGGGAGCTCCCCAGGAGAGAAGGGAGAAGGGCTAAGTGAGTGTGAACCGGTGCCTTTGGTCCTTAAAGCACATGCTGTGTTTGGGAGTGTCTGAGAGTGCCAGGCTGCAGAAACGCAGGGTCAGAGGCCGTGGAGTGGAGGCTGAGAAGGGCCTGGATCCGGCTTCAGGGTCCTCACTTGCCGTCCTTTTGGGCTGCGTGGCATGTATATGCTACTCTCGGCCACCCTCCGTCTACACATCCTGTGGTGGCACCTCTGGGCTCAGGCCTGACATTCCCTGCCTCACAGTGCTGCATCCTCCTGCTCCCCGACAAGCCTGTCCCATCCCCTGCCCCTCCCTCTGCCCAGTTCTGAGAGCACTCCTCAGGGCCTGTAGAATGACCCATCCCCTCAAGGACAGAAGGGGAGCTCCCCATGTAGTCAGCCTCTGCACTTTGCCACTTTGAACATCAAATCTGGGGAAGCTTAACCCCTATCGTGGCTCACTGCACCCCAGCTGATGGCTCTGCTGGGGCCTGAGTGGGACTCCACCTGGACAGCAGGCCACGACCCTTCCGACCAGGAGGCCCTTGGTGAATTTGTGGGTGGACCCTGAAGCTGAAGAGGAGGCAAATGGTCCTCATGACTTGGTGGTCTTGCTTCTCCCTGGCCAGCCCGACTGACCCTGCTTTGTCCACCCTCCCTCCCTGGCAGCAGGAGATGGCTGGCTGTGAATGCAGGAGGGCAGGGAGGGTAACCTGGTTCCTGGAAGCCTGGACGCTGCCTTTCACTCTCCTTGGCTGGCTGCATGGCCTGTACTGAGAAGAGTTTGGATGCCAGGGAGCTACGTCTGCTCTGGTCTCCCCGCAGCCCACCGGCTGCGATGCATCGTTCTGGACGCATCCCTGCATCGCCACAGAGGGCCGCAGCCGGCGGAGAAGAGCGATTGTGCTGTTCCCATCTGGCTGCAGCCGCTTCCCCGGCCCTGTCCAGCTGCTCCCCATTACCCACTGTCCAGCGGCAGATGTTGGGGCGAGGTCAGGCTGGGAGCTGGGGACCTGCCTGTCAGCTTCACGTGAATGTCTCCAAAGCTATTTCTGGCCTTGCCATTATCCCAACGGCTTCAGGCGATAAATATAGACACGGATTGCAAAGCCCCAGTGGCAGGCAGGCAGGCAGCGCTGGCGTGTGCGGACAAGGACTGGGTTATAAATAAACTGCCGGCACACCTCCCCAGCCGCGCAGCACCACTGCCCAGCGTGCGTGGGCTCGGGAAGACACGCCTGCTTAGCCGTCCCTGTCCAAGCACATTCTCGTACATGGTGGGTGGGTGTGGGGTCCACCGAGGGGAGCGGAGGAGGCACAGCCTGCAGTGACAGGGTTGCCCAGGCAGCCACTTAGAGAGAAAGGCCTTCCAGTGTCCCCCAGTCCCCTCTTTGCAGACCCCTGGCTTCCTTAGGCCTCGCTGTGGTTGAGAATACACCAGTGCAGCTGAATAAAAGGAACTGGGTCTAGAAGGTTGTCACGCCTGGGACCCGTGGTCCTGCCAAGTGGCCCCTAGGCGTTCACAGGCCTCAGCTGGTATTCTCCTCTGGGATTCCCTTCTGTTTCCAGGCCCAGTCAGTTCTGGGACCTCCCACCAGGCTGGAGCTGCCAGGGAGGATTCTAGAAGCCCAGGGCGCGAGGCTGGCTCTCTCCCACCTCTCTGCCCCTTCTGTGCACCTTGGTGCTTGGTTCTGTTTTCTCTCCTCCATTCCCACCCAGTCCCCATCTTCCCATTGCTTCCTCTCGACTAGAAGCAGATAGATCCCTGGGGCTGCTGGCGGGCAGGGAGCAGACTGTGCCCAGGGGACACTTTTCTTCAGTCAGAAAGGTGGCAAGGCTCCTCCTGGCAGCTCACCGTGAGTCCGACGTTGTGGCTTTGCAGTCGCCATGGGAGTGGCGTCTGTGAACCCACTCCCTTCCTGTGGGGACATTGATGGCCACACGAGTCAGGCACGGCAGGAAGTGACACTGGTGACCACACTGATGCCGGCATGTCGCTGATGGCAGATGGGCAGCGGGCCGTCCTCCGGCGTTCGCAGCATCTAACGGCCTCAGCGGACCGAGGCAACCACGAAGCCACTTTAGCTCCTGGAGTCCTGCATGGACCCTGAGCAAGGTGCTGCAGGGGTGAACTAAGTCCTCCCTGACTTCTCCCGTGTGAGGAATCTGTGAGCCACCAGGGCGACAGAGCCACAGAGGTGGCATCAGCCAAGCCCTGTGGAAGCAGTGTGGCAAGGCACTCCCAGGGGGATCCTCAGGGGCTGACGGGCATGAGCGTGCCCTGCACAGAGGTGGGGTTGGGTGCGAACCAGGGATGGGCAGAGGGCACCAAGGTAGGATGGGCACCACCAGCTCCTGTGTAGGAGACAGGCCATGCTAAGGGCAGGGCGAGGTGGGGGGCCTCAATGTGCCAGATAAGTTTTGATTTCATCTTGAAATCCGAGGGGGGCGTTGAAGGGCTTTCATCAGAGGATGCACACGCACTGATGTGTGTGTTAGAAAAAGCTTCATCCAGCTCGGTGTGGGTGACGGGGCGGGGGCGGGGGAGGAAGGGCAGGCTGCTGGCAGCAGCACGACGCTTTGCTTTGTTGAACACCTAAAAGATTTTATTTTTTTGGCTTTCCACTGAGCCCGTTAAATGAGGATGTGCACATGTGGGTGCACACCCAAAAGACATTGCTTCTGAGGGTGACAGCACCAGGCATCATTGGCAAGGGCTGGCGAGGGGCCCAGCCGGGCATGAGGCTGTTGGGCCCAATTTGCTCAGCTGTCCTTGTCACTAAAGGGTGACTTTTGTCCAGCAAGCATGGCCCTGCCAGTAGCTTGGGTCTGGAGTAGAGATAACTGCCTCCCCGGGGACCAGCCTGGCCTGGTTCCCTGTCCCGCCAAGCTATCCAGGCCCTGGACACATCTCCCAGAGCCTCAACCCAATCCCAATGCTGTTGCTGGACTGGGAGCTGGTTCTGTGGATGTGAGCTGATGGATAGTGAGGAGAGCAGGGACAGGGCACCAGCTGCCATCTTGCCCTAGGGCTGCTGCTATTGGCCAAGGTGGGGCAGGAGCGACATGGCAGGGAACAGCACGGTCCGCCTCTTCACAGCCTGGGACGGTCAGAGCCAACACCCCCAAAGGCCGTCACTGGTCCAGGCCTCTGTTTATCACATAGAGAAGCTGATCTTCAAAGGGGTAGATGAGGGGTGCGGCAGACAGAGCCTGCCTTGACCCCTGAAGCCTGCCCTGGAACCTGTGGGAGGCATTTCTGTTCCCCTCAGAGCTAGGTAGATACCTCATGGTGCTGGCCTGGGCTGCTATCCTGCCATGCTCGCTGCCCCCTACTGATGGACTCACAGGCCACAACGGTACCTCCTGGGCAAACCTCGCTTTGTCTTGCAGCTAGCTGCTCCTTCCGATTATACCGTCTTGGCTGGGCAGTGCTAGTGTCTGCAGCTGGCTTCTGTGGCTAGGGAGGCAGCTCAGTGCTGGAGTCAAGTTCCTGTCTCAGAATCCAGCAGATCTGGGCTCCATGGCTTTGGACAATGTGGTGTGATTCACTGAGCCCCCAGAATAGACATCACACAGCAGTGGCCTCACTGGGGGGCTGAATTAAGCCCAGGCTGGGTTAGCTACCACAGGTGGCACCATTGACCCAGTCAGCTACCCTCTGGAGCAGATGGTAACAGCAGGGAAGATTGAGGCTCAGGAAGGCTATGAATACTAAGGGCCCTTTAGCCACCATGTGCCTGGCTCTGCCCTTCACTCTTGTGGGGTACCTCTCCCTACAGCAGTGACTCCCCACCCTGCCCCCATACATACATGCACAGCTGTTCCATGGGTGTGTGACAGTCAACTGAGGGCAGCTGCAAGAAAGGGTCTCCGGTCAGAAGTCAGGAACCAGCTGGATAACCTTGAATGAGTTCCTGAGGGCCCGGTTTCTTCTGCCGGGCACTCCAGCACTGTAGGTCCTGGCTCTGGTGTGGGTTTCTTGGCTCCATCAGCATACACTTGAGGGGTGTCTGACGGCTTGTGTTGGGGGAGGCATTGGGAACCTTCTGTTCTCTTTCCAGTCCTTTCTGGCCCAGGCACTGGCAAGGCCTGTTCTCTCTGGGATACAGAGGAGGAACCAGTCCTTGGGTTGCTCAGAACCGGTGTGCAGGCCTGCTCATTCTGTTACTGCAGTGCTCCCACCAGGGCCCAGACTGGGGCCTCTACGAAGGCAAGGCTGTGGCAGCATCCCACACCACTCCTGCCTGGGCCATGGCACTTCCTGTGCAGACGGAGGTTGGAGGTGGTCATTGCCCTAGGGGTTACTGACTTCCTGCATTCCTGGCCTGCTGGATGCCCACGGAGCTTTGGCTGGCCTTCGTGGGACGGAGTGGGTAATGTCTGTGCTATGTCTCTGTGCCTGAGCCACATGCATCAGGGGACAAGTGTGAGAGGCAGCCAGACCTCAGCAGGCTCAACCCAGGGCCAGCCAGGTGAGGACCTTGCTAGGAAGCCCTCTCTGAAGGCCTGGCTTGGCCTCTTGCCTCAAGCAAGTCCCCAAGTCGCTTCTGCTCCATCCCCTGACTATCTTAGCTCCTTTAAATCAGTCAGGACATGCGACTCCAGTGAGATAAGTACTTCAGAATGAGTCCCTCCTCCCTCAGTTGGCCCAGCTTGCCACTGCCATAGCAGTGAGACTGAGTGGTTGCTGTGGCCTGCCGGAAGCTGGATGTTGGATGATGCCAGTGTCCACTTGGTCCACCCAGGGCAGCTGCGCTCTCTGCCGGAATCTCGTCTGGGATTTGTCCCTGAGGTGAAGTCTAGTCCCAGAGCTGCTCCTGCCAAGCCCTGCCTAAGCCCTATCTCACCAGTGTTGCCCAATCCAGGAGATCCGTGGGGTTATCCACAGTGTACTTCTGCCCCAGGGCTACTGCTATTGGCCGAGGTGAGAGCCAGGCAGTGTGGGTGCTGCTTTCCATCTCGGGCTTGGAGGTTAGGAGACATGAACTAGGTCGTGGATGTCTGCATCAGTGTGGGGCTCACAGGGAACTGTGTCTTCACCTTGCTCTCCTGTCCAGCACCCACCTAGAGTTGCTACTTCAGGGACATGAATGTGAATTGCAAATCTGCTTAAGGAGGGGCAGGGTGGGGGAGAAGTTGGGGCCAGAGGGGGCCCCCGCACCATAGAGACTCCTCTGGCCACCATGTTGTGTGTGTTAAGGACCATCATTCAGCTTTGTTTGCTTTTGTGTTAGAATACTGTTGGTTTTTATACATGGTTCCACATGTTATGGCTCAAGGCAACCACAATTGAGAAACACTTAGAAAAAGTCCTGAAAAGCAGAACTTGAATTTGCTCTACATTGCGTGAATCCATGAGAGTGGTGTGCAGGTGTTGTATTAGGTGTCACAGATAACCGGGGCTGACTTGAAGCCTATGGGAGGATGAACCTTGGCTCTTTGCAAATACATGCTACTTCCCGCAAGGGGCTCCAGCACCCAAGGGTTCCCGTGTGCGCCGGGGCCCCAGCAACCAGTCCTCTGCGGATTCTAATGGGCGCCCGTCAACAGTGTATCTGAAATGGATTGCATCTGTGCCATTCACTCATTCAGAGTGCACCACTCAGCAGTGTTTAGTCTATTCACGGAGTTGTGCGACCATGACCTCAGTCAGTTTTAGAACATTTTCATCATCCTGAAAGGAACCCATAGATACCACCCCTACCCCAGGCAGCCACACGTCTTCTTTCCTTCTCTGTGGATTTGCACGCCCTGGGTGTTTGATATAAATGAAGTTATGCACCGTGTGACCTCCGTGTCTGGCGTCTGTCACCCCTTCTCAGATCCAGTTGTGCTGTAGCGCGTGTCAGAACTCCAGTGCTTGCATCGTAGGGTAGGCCACGGTTTGTTCCTCTACACATGTGCTGATGACAGCACATTTTCAAAGGGAGATTCTGTAGCTTGCACACAATCCTAAATTGGAATAGGGACAGCTTAGTGGGGGCACATATACAGCAGAAATGGAGCTTTCCGGAAGTGCTGCTGGAGACCAGGGTGAGAAGTCGAGTGGGGAAATGACAGCCAAGATCTGTTGTTTGATCCATTGTTCACAAGGGAGGGAGTGAGGGAGTTGGGGGGTCCAGGAAGGGGAGGGGATCCAGTTCAAATCTCCCGTTAGCAGCCTTCCTCCCAAGCCCCAGGGCAGATGCTAAGCGCCATAGATGAGAGCTTCGCCTTGACATGACAGAGGGATGTGGCTCTGATGGAGGTGGGTGTGAAGAGGGTGGGGCTGCAAGCTGATGTCTTGGCTGTCCCTGCCCAGAGGACCAGACCTAAGCTCTGGAGGAGCCTCGCCCAGAGACCCAGAAAGCCACTGGAGAGTGGAGCTGGGCTGGCCACAGCAGCCCAGGGTGGGAGCCAGTTAAGCGTTTCATCACTCTCACTCTAATTACTTCGCCCTTTCCAGCAGAGATGAGTAAGGCTGCGGTGTGTGGCCACACTTGGCTGGGAGTGGAATCCTTTTATTAAAAGGGACGGCCCCTCTCCACTCTCCAGAGCCACAGCCAGTCTCAGGCCCGGAGTTTGCAGCCAAGGTGGCGGGAGCAAGTCTGTAGCTTCCTTCCTCAACACCTCAGTGCATAAGCAGAGATGCTGGGGACCCTCCATGGGACCCTGCCCTACCCCAGTGAGCCTTTGGACATGTAGCTGGGACTCGGGTCATAACCTCTGTGCACGTCTTCCAATTTCCCCCTCCGCTCAGCCCTGCAAGGCAGGTGAGCGCTCAGGACATGCTAGGTGGGATCCCATGGCTGGTTAACGGATGAGGGGTTCCGGCGCCTCTAGGCCATGTCTTTTCTTTTTTTTTTTAAGATTTATTTTTATTATTTTTTCATTGGAAAGGCGGATATACAGAGAGGAGAGACAGAGAGGAAGATCTTCTGTCCGATGATTCACTCCCCAAGTGAGCGCAACGGGCCGATACTATGCCGATCCGAAGCCAGGAGCCTCCTCAGGGTCTCCCACGCGGGTGCAGGCTCCCAAAGCTTTGGGCCGTCCTCGACTGCTTTCCCAGGCCACAGGCAGGGAGCTGGAAGGGAAGCGGGGCTGCCGGGATTAGAACGGGCGCCCATATGGGATCCCGGGCGTGCAAGGCGAGGACCTTAACCGCTGCGCCACTGCGCCGGGCCCGGCCATGTCTTTTCTACGCAAGAGGTGATCCCAAGAGCAAGATCCATCATCTGTATGGGAGCTTCAGGTTGGTGGGGATGAGCCCCAAAGGCCAGGACCTCCCTGTGGGAACCAGTAAGGCCAACAGGGATCCGAGCGTCACCAATACAAGGCACCCCAGAAGCTGGATTGGGCCAGGAGGGTGGGCAGCGGCACCGACTTTTGTCTCTGTTGCACAACCCATGCCAGGGAGGAGTTCATGGCATCCAGAACTGTGGCGCCCTCCGTGGAAAGATTAGATTTATGTACTTGGCCACAGCTTTTTCCCATCTGTGATGTTGAGAACGAAGTAGGGGCAATTGCCAAACCTCGGTCATGTTTGACTGCAAGACCAGGCGGCCGTGACAGCTGGAGAGGCCAATGTGCTTGTCACCTGCGTCCCGCGCCTCTGAGTGGCTGTAAATTGCACACCCCGTGAAGTGGTATCTGCGGCTGTGAATCAGCGAGGCGCCTCCTAATGAAGTGGCTTCAGGATGCCATCCTGCTGCGAAGCCAGGCACCTCAGGAGGGGGTGAGTGGCAGAAGCGAGAGAGGGGACACTCCCTGCTGTTTCTGTGAGGCCACTGGCGGCCCTGTGCCCTGGCCCTGACAGCGAGAGGGTGACCTTGTGAGTGGCCCCACCACCAGGCGCCCATCTCCTGGACACCAACGGCCTTCCCCCTCCCAGGGCAGCGTCAGCACTGCTCTGGGCCCCAGGGAAGCCGGGCTCTAGGCTCAGGTCTGCATGGCGTGCAGGAGCCTCGGCGTCTGTGTGGGCCCCAACCAAGTTCCCCGAGGAGTTTCCTAAAGTTGTTGAATGGCCGCCCGTCATTGCTGGATGTTGGCTGTGAACAGAGCCCTGGGCTGGGTGCTTCTGTCGCGTCACTTATATGTGCTCAGCACCAGGAAGTCTGTGATGTGGTAACCTTGCTGGGGAGATGAAGAAGCGTCAGAAGGTGCACTAATTGGGCAGGTCATAGCGAGCCTGGACTCGGGCCCACCTGCCCAGAGGATGCCGAGACTGGCTGGGCAGGGCTGGCCTGAGGCGAGTGGGGTCCCTTCTCACACTTCAGTGATGACATCTGTAAGGGGAACAGGAAAGGCCTGTCCAAGATGGATGGAGCTGGCTGGGAGCAGGAGCACCAGCAGCTGCCTGTGGAGATGCCTCCAGGGTGGCGTTGGTCTCTGGGCCCCCTGAGTCAGACCTCAGAGCCGTGCCCTCCCACACTGAATAGAGCTGACCTGTGTATCCCACAGGATGTTACCAGCGATGGCGCTTGGCTTCGAAGCCACATTTTACATGTCAGTGTGGCTTCTGCTGTTTTTTCTCTTGTCACTTTCACTCGGGAAGCCACACACCACCTCATAAAGACGCTCAAGCAGCTCCCTGGAAAGGTCTGGAAGGCCAGACAGTCACAGGAGGAAGCTGCTTCTGGTGTGGCTCCTCCAGCCCCAGCTGCATGCTGCAATGACTGCAGCCCCAGGTCACTTCCGGGCCATGGTCCTGGGCTAGAACCATCTGCCAGGTCCTCCCCTGTCCCACAGTGCTTGGTCAGTGGCAGCTTCATTCCGCTTCTGCAGACCAGGTTTGCTGCCTTCCTGTGGGCGATAGAGAAGCCCATTGGTTGGATCTGATTCATACAAAGAAACTTTTAAAAAGTTCATGGGAAAAACAGAATTAAAAGATAAATTAGGGGATGACAGTGCGGTGCCATTGGGGCTCAGCTGCCCCTTGATGCTCTGCCACCCCCTTCCACTCAGAAGTTCTACTCAGTTCCCCCGGCTGTTCTGTTTCCAATCTAGCTCCCTGCTAACACACCTGGCACAGCCACAGAGGACAGCCCAAGGGCTCAACCACCCACCTGGAAGATTCACCTGGAGTTCCTGACTCCTGGTGTTGGCCCGGCCTAGCTCTGGCTGTTGTGCACATTTGGGGAATGAAGCAGTGGATGGAAGATGTGTCTTTCTCTTTTTAAAAAAATGTATACATGTATGTGTTTAATGTTTATTTTTGGTGTGAAGAATTTTGAAACCCATGCATAATTTTTCCGTAAGACGCATGCATTAGCAGGAAGCTGAGTTGGTAGTGGGGCAGCTAGGACTCGAACACGCACTCAGATATGGGATATCTGTGGCTATCCTAAGCTGCAGCTTGACCTGCCCCATGAATTTTTTTCTAAAGATTTATTTATTTATTTTTATTGGAAAGGCGTATTCACAGAGAGAAGAAGGAACAAAAATATCTTCTATCCACTGGCTCACTCCCCAAATGGCCACAACGGCCAGAGCTAACTTGATCTGAAGCCAGAAGCTAGGAGCCTCTTTGTAGTCTCCCATGTGGGTACAGGAACCCAAGCCCCTGGGCCATCCTTGGTGCTTTCCCAGGCCACAAGGAGGGAGGTGGACTAGAAGTGGGACAGCCAGGACACGAATGAGCACCCATATGAAATGCCGGTGCTTGAAGGTAGAAGATTAGCATGTTGAGCCACCGTGCCGGCCCCATGAACTTTTTTTATTGTTTAAAGACTTGTTTACTTTTATCTGAAAGGCAGATATACAGAGAGAGAACCCCCATCTGCTGGTTCACTCCCCAAATTACTGCAGTGGCCAGAGCTAGGCCAGTCCAAAGCCAGGAGCCTGGAGCCTCCTCCACGTTTCCCACGTGGGAGTTTGGGTCCAAGAACTTGGACCACCCTCCACTGCCTTTGCAGCATGTCAGCAGGGAGCTGAGTCAGAAGTGGAGCAGCAGGGACTTGAACTTGCGCCCATATGGGATGCGAACACTGTAAGCAGAGGGTCAGCTTATTGTGCCATGACACCACCTACCCTGTGAAATTTTCGAAGGGCCCTCGTAGGCATGGATTTAACAAACTTTTTGCACCAAAATGCTTTTGTAACTCCATTTTTCCCTCGGATCTGCAGGCCTTGGAGGCTGGCACTCAACCTCCACATCCAGAACGCACAGAACCTTTGGCCCTAGTTTGAGGGCTGGGAAAGGGTTGCTGGATGAGAGGGGAGACAGGCTTGGTCTGTTCTTGCAGCAAAAGATGGCCACAAGGTTTCCCTGCTTTGGTGTGTACGTGACTAAGGTTGGGGGTGAAGCAGGGATGCCCGAGACCCCTACTGCCCCAGCATGGGCGGAGTCCTGTTCTGGTCCTCCTCCAGGTGGCTTCACCTCTCCCTGCAGCTCAGCTGTTCAGAATCCCCCACCCTCTGCTGACATGCTGCTTCTTGTTCTCGCTCTGGTGCCCGTAGTGGGATCCCAGTGGCTGAGCTACACCAGGGGAAGTCAACAGCAAATAATGCGTTTCAGAGCCTCTAGGCACCTGGAACCTTCCCATCAGCCTTGTGTCATGGGAGAGGTTGTCCTGGCTCTGGCAATTGGCTCGTATCAGGAAGCCAGGTCTGTGGCACTCTGGTGCCCAGAGGCGCACCTGGGGCCCAGGATGATGCCTGTTGGTTGCTGCCTGGCTGGTGCCAGGGTTGGCATGCCTGCAGCAGCTACACCCAGAAGCTTCTGTTAAGTAACAGGCAGCTGTCTCTGCTATTTGTACCGCTCATTTCCTCAACCATTGTTTTGAATACCTGCTATGGGTCGACGCACTGGAGATACCAAAATGAATCAGGATGTCCGCACGCTGGATTATGCGTTAGCAGGGGAGGCCAACCGGGGCACAGATAGCAGGCAGTGCTGAGGAGCTCCTCCCGGTGGGCTTTCCCAGAGGGTCCAGCCTGCAGGGGCAGGCTGGGCAGAAGGGCAGGCTGCGAATGCAAGGGAGGCACAGCATAGCCGCTGCCCTAAGGCACTCCGCCTTACTGCTGCCACAGCTCCATGACCGTGCCTGGATCCTACTTCAAGGCCTGCTCAATCGCCATCTCGAAGACCTGCCTTCTCACACGGAGAGCAACGCTTCCCTCTAAACAAGTCCTGAAAGTTAGACCCACATATACAGCTAGGTGTGCCTGGGAATTTATTATTTTTACTTTTTAATTTGTTTATTTTTTGGCAGGGAAAATCTCTGATGACCTCTTTAACTTCATGCTTGTTCGTTGGGACTCCATTTCCTGCTTCCGCACTCCCCAGGAGCCCCCCCCACCCCACCCTCGGTTACTGCCCTCCTCGGCCAACCTCTCCTACCTCTCCAGCCATCAGCAATTTCTCAACAGCATGCAGGCACTGCTCCCAGCATCCTGGGCTCAGCAGTGAACTAAGTGAAACTCCTTGCTCAATTAACTGATGCCAACAAATGACAGGAAGAGAAATCAACACGTGAAGGGAACAGGTGGAGTGTGGAGAGACGGTGTTAGATGGTATGGTCAGGAAGGGCGTCTGCAGAAACCTGAATAAGCTTAGGAGGTGAGTCGTGCAGTGTCTGTACAAGTGGAGATAACAGGCGATGAGCCCTGAGGTTCCTCAAGCGTGACAAACAGCAGGGAACCGAATGACAAAGTCGGGGGTATGGTAGGCTAAGATTCTTCCTGTGGCTCCGGCATCCCATAAGGGTGCCAGTTCGAGTCCTGGTAGCTCCACTTCTGATCTAGCTCCCTGCTAATGGCCTAGGTCCTTGGGCCCCTGCACCCACATAGGAGGCTGGAAGAAGCTCAGATCAGCCAAGCTCCGGCTCTTGCGACCATTTGGGGAATTGGCCAGCAAATAGAAGATCTCTCTTGTTTCCTCTCCCTGTGTCTCCCTCTTCCTCTCTCTGTGTAGCTCTGAATATCAAGTAAAATAAGTAAATTTTTAAAAAGAGAGAAAGAACTTAAATGGAAGGAAAGGTAGTAGTTAATGGTGGAGTTAGAGGCTCAGCTGGCCAGGGTGCAGGTCCTGCGTGTCCAGCCCCCACACATATTCTGAGCCCCAAGGACGTGTAAGCCAGGACACAGGACACCCTAACCTGGTTCTGAGGGAGTTAATTGTACGCTCGGGTGTTAACCAAAAGCAGCTGGACTGAGGAACTAAGCATGAAGATCTCGGGTCTGGCTCTGGAGACCCTCGAGACCAACCAGGCAGGGTCCAGCCATCCTGTGGATTTGCCCAGGGGACCTGCTTCCGGACCTTTCCCCAGGAGCCCTGAGGCCCACATGGTCTGAATGTCAGGCCTGCAGAAGCGCCAGGGGCTGTGCCTGCGTGCCTTGCCTGCTCCGACTCCAGGCTCCTCTGTGCCTCCCACCTCCCTTCGGCAGTTATACTTCCCTAGGGACAGTCTATAGAATAGCAATTGGCTGGAGCCAGAGGACTCTACCACCTGGCCTTCTGACAAGCTGGGGACAAGTTACCGACCCCCCTGTGCTTCAGTTCCCTTCTATGCAAAAAATGGGAACCAAAGAACTTAGGCACGTGCTGTGAGCAGTGGCCCTCCTGGCTGACCTGGAGTGCTCTGTGGTACGTGTCCTCGTCCAAGCATTCTGGGCTGGCTGCCCTGGCCCTCTTGGAAGGAATGTTCTTGCGTGTCTGGGAGATGAGCACCCACTGACTGTTACCGTGGTGCAGCCTCTGACCATGTCGCAGCTGTGCGCTAAATGCTGAAAATGCGTCATCTCACACAGTCCCTGAAAAGGCCCGAGAGATGAGTACTATTTCCATCTCCATCTTGTTGCAGAGAAAACAGAACTATGGGGATGAGGGCCCTTCCCGAGGCCCTTGAGCTGGTAAACAGCAGGGCCAGGACCTGAGCGCCCTCCTGGGAACTGCTCCTTTCCAGCCAGGAATAGCCGCAGGAGCTGGCCACTCATGGACATCAGGGCTGCTGCTCTTGTTTCCTGCCCATGGCTGCCCTCTCTGGGCCCTGCATCCTTCTGCCTGTGGCTGACCAGGGAGGATCTCATTATGGGCAGGTACTTGGCCCAGTGCTTGAGATGCTGGTTTCAAGCACAGCTGAGTCCCACGTTGGTGCCTGGGTTCCGTGGCTAGCTCCGCTCCTGTCTGACTTCCTGCTAATGCAGGCCCTGGGAGGCAGTGGTGACAGCTCAAATAGGCAGGTTCTTGGCCCCCATGCAGGAGACCTAGTCCGAATTCCTGGCTCCCAACTTCAGCCTGGCCCCACTCAGCTGCTGTAGGCATTTGTGGGGAGTGAACCAATAGACGAGACCTCTCTTGTGACTTTCAAACAAGCAAAACCTACACAAAGTTAGGAAGCAGGTTATACAATTTCTGGGAAGGGGGCTCAGCAAGTGCAGGGGCCCTAAGGTGTGTGCTGGGGAGGAGGGGGAACTCCACATGGCCATTTCAGCCATGCTTGCCCTTCATGGGGCTGTCATGGTTTGGGGCCTCTGGCTTGGTGATGCTCACACAGCAGCTTCTTTCTGAAGGCCCCTGTCATGCCCACCTGCTGTGAGGGGACCTGGAAGTACCCCCTCGATGTCCCGAGCTTTGCAGGAATAGAAGTGCAGCCGGGCAGACGCCAGCGGGCCTCCACCTCAGTCACTGCGCAAATTGTTGGCTTCTCCTCTAGCTTCATAGCGCATTTGGGAGAGTAGGCTATGTTTTTCTTTTTGTTGTTGTGTTTAAAATATTGTGCTAAATTACACATACATGAAATTTAGCCCTCACTCAGTGTACAGTTCAGTGACAAAAAACACAACATTGTGTGACTGTCACCCCATCCATTTCCAGAATGTTCTGTCATCACCAACAAAAAGCTCTGTGCCTGTTCAGTACCCCCTGCCTCTCTTGCCCTCTCTGTCTTCACAGGTTTTCATGTGCTGGACATTGCATCCTAATGAGCCTTTGTGTTTTTCACTCACTGTCATGTCTTGGAAGTCTCCTAGTGGGAGGGGGATTGGCTTTGTAGCCACACATAGGGGGCTTGTACCATGTGCGACTCCGATCTATGCTGGGTGGGTGCTACAGGGACCAAAAGGGTGAGAGGCCCAGGACCTGGCCATCTAACTGACACCCACCCCACCGGGCCTCATCACCTCCTGGGTTCACATCCCAGAGAGAAACACCTCACCACGCACCACGTTTGATCCCAACTGAAGTATGTCACAGCTCTGGATCCACCCAGGGTCCCATGGCGTGTGCCTGGGGGCTGCCTCACACCTCACACCACCCAGCCCTTTCTGCCTTGTCTGGGAAGTGGATCTTGTACGCTGTCAAGTGGACTCTGACCCTGTTGAGCCCAACACTGACCCTAGGGGGCCTGCTTGACTTGGGGTTGGAGGGTGAGGGGTACTCAGGTGGGACTTCTCAGACCATGACTTTCTTATTTATTAAAAATTAATTCAGGATCTTTGATATATCAGGGCTGAAAAGGAGCTGGCAGGTCACATGGGCTCTGAAAGCACAGGGCTGGTAATCCATTTAAAAAAACATTTTCTTCTTCTTTTTAATTTAATGGAGGAAATCATTAGCTGGGAAATTGGTAGAACTGATTTATTCCTGTTTTGAGGAGGGGGAGTGGAAACGAGACTCTGCTCTAATTGCTGCTTGTTCTAGAAATATGTCAGCTGCACGGTCCTGTGCACTGGGCACGGCCTGGGTGGAGGCAGCGGATCGGGCCTTCTTCCCTTGTAATGGTGAAAGCGGTGGGAAGGGGCCTCTCTCTGGACCCAGATGGGTGGCTGTGACATCAGCAGTAGATCTTCAACCCGCCTTGGTGCCCTCCTAGTGTGGGAGCAGGGATGGGGTATCCCAGAGACCTCATGTTCAAGTTCTTGTTCCCAAGGAACCAGGAGCAGGACCCCTGTCTGGGAAAAAGGGCTACGTGCCTCTGGGGCTTCATCCGGTTCCAAGGGGAGGCAACTGGGTTCACCCTAAAAATAACCAAGGATGCAAGCGGCTCCGTTCAGTGTGCAGTGTTTCCATATCCGTGAGCCAGATGCAGCCGTTTCTCACTGTCCTGATCTGTTCGTTTTTCTGGAGCAGGGAGGAGCCCTGAGGTCAACCCTGGTTGACATCTGCCCTCTCTGCAGACTTTTTTTTTTTTTTTTTTCCGTAGGGGCACTTCGAGCCTGGCAGGTGTGAGTTGCCCATGATTTTGAGCAGGTGCTTGTTAGGAAGGGGGCCTACCACGGGGCTGGGGGCTCCCCTCAGACTTGCCAGACACTGAGGTAGCGTCTGCCTGATTCACCAAGCTCATCCATCTCAGAAATAAGTGAGTAAAGGGGGTTTTCAGAGCAGGTAGGCTCTGGAGAAGGTGAGGCATGTGGCCACGGGAGACCGAGCCCTGGGGCAGGACTATGCCAGGATTCCTTTGTTGGTGCCATCCTAAGCTTTCCTGGCCACTGTCTCTGTTCACTGCTCAATGCTGCAGTGGCAGCAGCTGCCCTGGAAGGCTGAAAGGCACGTGGTAACCTGCTGCTGGGGACATGTGTCGGAGTCTTCTTTATGTGTGACGTGTGGCTTCTCTGATGGTGAGCTGCCTCATCACAGTAGTGGGGCGGGGCGGGGCAGGGGGCTGCCATGCTGCCAGCTCTGGTGATGTCCAGGCTTCGGAGTGAGGGTCTGGGGCTGTGGAGTAGGGGGCAGAAGTGAGCCTCCTGTGGGGGGTGTGCGGAGGAGGACATAATTCCAGCTCAGACAAGAGAGGTGCAGACCCCATCATTCTCTTCGCTGTCCTGCGTCTGATCAGCTGTGTGGAGGTGATCCTCCGAGACCCCGGAGAATGCAGCCCCCAGAACCTCCACTGCAGGGAGGAGCAGAGCAGAAAGAGCGCACAGGGCCGGAGCGAATCGGCAAGACAGACACAGGCCGCCTGAGAGACACCACCTGCTCCCGGCCCACAGCAAGGCTCCAGGGGAGTCAGATCCGTGGGGTCGAGCAGTGGGGAAGGAAGAGTGGGTGCAGGGTTTCAGCTTGGAAAGATGGGGAAGTTCCGGGGTGAACAATGCGGTAGTGGTCAGTACCACTAACCACTGTGCTCACGAGTGTGGCGGCACAGCACGTGTCATGTTCTGCGTGTCTCACTGCAGTTGGAGGGAACAGAAACCAGATGTCTCTGGGTGCTCAGAAGAAAATCCTGCACTGAGGCAGCCTCAGGGTGGAGTAGAACAAGGACGGCCTCAGTGAGAAGGAACAGAGACTCCACACCCAAAGGGGAAAGGGCGGGCTTGTCTAGGCTCTGGACAGGGCCGTGGCCTGCACTCGGAACGGAGTGGAGTGGGGATTTGAGCCAGGAAGGCTGTGCCCTCAGGGGGTGGATAGGGTCTTGGGGGACATAGGGGGCACAGGCAGAGGCTTCCCAGGGCAGGGGGTAGGCCTGTTTTCAGCAGCTGCTCCCCAGCCCCCTCTCCTCCAGGCAGGGATACACACACATCCCCAGGCTCAGCGCCACACAGTTACTCTCTGTCCTCGAGCTGACCCCCAAGGCCACTGGAGGCGCCTCTGCGAGAGTCACTGCGTGTGCCTGAAGCCCGGGCCCTCCTGTACACCGCAGGTCGTCTCAGGATGACGTGTGTCAATTGGCCCGTGCCCCCCAGATGCCACAGTTGTTCCTGTGTGGTTGAGGGAGTCATGACAGAAAGGAGTGTGTTCATTCTGTCCAGGCGCAGTTCCCTTTTCTCAGTGTGTCTGATCTGTGTTTGGTTGGATCCCGGATGCCAAGCTCAACTGCACTTCGTGGCTGCGCTCTATTTTCCCTGGGTTTTTGGCATCTCCGCCGCCTCGTATCCCTTCTCACCCAACACTTGGGTGGGGGCCAGTGGTTGGGGACAGGAAAGGGAAGGCTTGCGGCATTTTCAGTCCCTGCCATCCAGGATGGGAAGCACACAGCCCTTTGCCAGTCAGACGTGAGGCTCAGGCACTGGGAGGCCCCCAGGCGGGTGCAGGCTGTCTGTAGTCTCAGCCCCCATCCCTGTTCTGTGAATCAGCTCTCCAGAGGCTCCTGTGGGACCAGGCTGCCGCTCCATGGTCATGGGCCTGGGCTGCAGACCCTGCTCCGTCACCGCCGAGTGACTACCCTTTCTGGGACTGGGCTCCTGAATTTGCAGCATAAGGCTGGACTGGAGTCCCTCTGAATTTCAGTCCCCACCCCTGGTGCGGCATCCATCTCAAGAGCAGCTTCGAGGTATGAGCACTGGCCTACAACTAAGGAGCCTCTGCAAAGTCCCCCAGGGGTCCCTGTTTACATTAGGGGAAAGGGGGCCTGTTTTAGTCCTACAGCCCAGTCAGAGATTCCAAGAATGACCTCAGGGGTCGCCAAGGGAAACAGCAGCCGAGGGGGTGGTTCTAGAACAGGGCAGAGCAGAGAGCCGTGTCATTATGGAGTCGGCCGAGCCCACTCCCCAGCTGGCATCCGTTTGGTCTCTGGAGAGCCCGATGACTCAGCCTTTGTCATTTTAGACAAGCCTCTGGGCCTGGATACGGACAGAAGCCTGCCCCTCGGCCTGTAAGCAGCGGGGTATGTAGGATGGCCGGGACAGGTGCGGAGAGGGGGGCAGATGAGGACCCAGGAGCTGGCTCGAGGGCCTGGGCCAGACATCATCCCACACTTGCCACCTCCTCTGGGCTTGGAGTCATTCTGTTAGTCCCCAGTGACTAGTTAAGTTTAACTGAATTGAAGTGACTTTCTCTGGACAGTTTCCTGTTCACATTAGCCACACCTTGGGTGCTGAGACCCGCGGGGGATGAAGTACATCCCCGATAGCAGAGCGAACCCGTCGTCCTTAGTCTCAACTTTGGAAATACTTAGCCCTAGAAGAGAGTGTCACACCTGTTTGAGAATGAAGGCGTTGAAACTCCCGGTACAATGACTTGCCATTCGAGCAGCCAGGGCTGCCTGATGGCTTCACAACCCGGATTCACTTGATGTGGGTGCCCAGCCTCCTCCGGGGCTCATGAAGCCTCCACCTTGGGCCCCGGGCCCGATGGAGTTTCCCAGCAGCTCTGCTTTAGCAGGACAGCAAGGTGGTGCAGTAGCTTCAGCGTGTGAGCTCCCTGGGGTCTGTCCCTTACAAACCAAAATCCGTCAGAGAGACTCCAGGACACTCGTGTCCTAAGTACACCCCACTCCCACACATGGCTGCTGTAGAGCGACAGCGAGCAGAACGTGGCGAGCTGTGCAGTGCCCTGTGGCAGAGCAGCCACTGCCCTAAAGAGGAGCAAAGCGCTCCTGCACACAGGCGGAGCCTCACACCAGACGCTGCTCCCTTGTGGCCCTGCTGATGCTCAAGGTCCAGCAGAGACTGCTCTGTGGAGAGACACCCTTGGGTGCCCATTGGACTGGAGGCTGGAGGGTGGGCTGTGACTGCAGGGTCTCCTCCCACTTGGGAGCCACATGCACATGTGGGCAGCAGCTCACCATGGAAGGGCTCCGAAACGTGTGCTTTACAACGGCACATCTCCGCTTTTACCACAGTGAAAGAAGTGAGAGGAGACGGTAGAAGGTAGACGTGAGTGTGTGGACGTTCCTCAGGACCCCCTGCCCCGCCCTGCCCCGAGCTTGGATATCCTCCCTAAAACCCTGTGCCTTCGGTGACAGACCTGCCAGGTGCTCCAGGCATCTTGACCTCCGCTGTTGGCTTCAGGCTACAGCACAGCAAGGAGAGTTGAGACCCTAGTTGCTGCTGCCCCCTGCCGTGTGCCAGCCCCCTAAGGAGACCACAGTCCCTGAGGTGCACTGAGCTTTTCCCCAGCCCTGTGTCTCGCTGCCCAGAAGAGCAGGGCTGGTAGAAACAGTGTTCCTCATTTCCCTGTTTGTGACAATGAAAAGAAAGCCCAGGAAAAGCAGCCAGGCTTGCCCTGGTCCTGTGACTTCCAAGAGGAGAACCTGGCTGCACGCTCTCCCTGTCCCTGCTGAGTGAGCTTAGGTGGGTGACAAGAGGGCAGTCCCAGGGCTGGGCCCCGCACAGTGGCCAGGCCGGCAGCAGAGAGAGCTGGAGACACAGTGCCGTGTGGGGATCCTGGGAGCACAGAACCCTCACAGCCTACCTCTATGCTGCCTCCTGGGTGGGTGGCCCTGAACTACCAGGACCCTCCTGTGGGTGGGCATCCCCACCTTTCCAGAAGTGAGGTGTGACTCAAAGTTTGGCAATTGATTTTGGAGAAGCAGGGAGGCGAGCAGTGCCCGGCAGTGTCTGCAGACATTTGGGACCAGGGTGCTGCCCAGGCTGGGCGAGGGCCCTGCGGTCTCCTTAGTCCCATGAGCCCCTTGACCTCAGGCTCTGGCCGGTGCTGTGACGGGAGCCAGCGTGTCCGGGTTCCTGGCCGAGGGTGCTGGGGCTCCCTGAGCCCAAAGGAGGGCCCCTCTGACCTCTGCTTGGCAGTGGTCAGGCCAGTACCCCTTTGGCCTTGCTGCCCTGGATCCAGAGGCCCAGTCGGGGGAGGCTGCAGCAAGAGGACCGTGGGATTGGCTCTCCGCGGCCGCCTTCCCCCTGGCATATGGCTCCTCCACCCGCCTCGGGCTCTGCCAGCGGCTCCCCTTTCTCCATGGCAACTTAGCTCAGTGGTCCCAGTGGAGGAGAGACAATCAATTCTCCCTCCTTCCCGCCCTCCCTCTCTGCTCTCACCCCTCCCTCCCGGCCTGCCTTCCTCCCTGCCTCCGTAATCTCTGCCTGGTCGTGGCTGCTCCATCCACCGGCCCGGGCATCCTCCTGTCTTCAGGCATGGGCCACGGGGAGAGCCACGGGCCGGGCGGGGCTCGCTGAGGCAGCAGCATGGGGCGGCCGACAGAGCTGCAGGGAGGGGGCTCCTGCGGTGAGCGGTTCCCCTTCTCCCCTCACCTCCCATTGCTTCCTGAAAGGTAATTTTCTGCTCCTTCTGAAACATTTCACAGCCTTCGGATGGGTTTATTAGCAAGGCTGCGCCATCTGGTCACGCAGGCTTCCGGCAGTGTCTTGGTGGAGCCAGGGTGGAGGCAGAGAGGGAGGCAGAGGCCTGGTTGGGCGCACTTGCTCGGAGCTCCAGGGAGCAGGACAGAGTGGGTGTGTGGCGGGGGTTCTGTGCAGGCAGTCCGTGAGTAGCTCGCAGCTCGGGGACATGGTTGGCTCGCGTCTGCATTTTGTTTTTGGTCTTGTTTGTGCTTTCTTGGCTGGGGTTGCTCCAGAGCACGAATAGTCCATTCTCCCAGACTGAGGCTGGACTAAGGAGAACAGAGGAGATGCAGAGACATACACGTGCACCCTGGACAGGATGGTGACTGCTGGCCACAGGCTGGCCGGCTCTGACGAACCCACAATCCCGCGGCGGGGATGTTTCACCATCCCAGGGCAATGTGGTGCAGGAGTCTGCAGCTGCCCACAGGGCTGACCGTTCTCCATCCCTCAAAGGCTTTCCTGGAGGGAGTTGGTTGGGTGGGGAGCAGCCCAGCCTGTGAGGCAGACTGCATTCTCTGCCCCAAGCAGGCAGCTCCCCACATCACTTCTGCTTCCCGTGCAGGCGGCTCATGGAAAAAGAACCTCTGATTGTCAACAAGAGCGTCTCCCATGTTGATGGAAAGTGAGGGCCAGAGAGACCGGATTTAGCACCTCATTCTTAGAAGCCCCAGGCTTGGAGGATGTCTGAGCACCAGCCCTGTCTGATCTTGAAATAGAAAGCGTACACCTGTAGCCCCATCTGACTCACAGGGGAGCCGCAAAGTTCGACCCAGGTATCAGGGAATCTGGACTCATCCCTGAGAGAGGTAGCAGCGCCAGGGCTGACCACTGAGGTGCGGCGGGCTTGAGGCGGGGTGAGGGCCAGATCATGAGGCAACAGAACCCAGCACTTGGGGCGGCGCCCGCTGAGGAACCCCACCGTGCAGGCAGCCTACTGGTCTCTGCCTGCTGTTTGAGGCTTCTACTCCAACTGATTTCTATAATAATGGAGCCGGCCCCCAAAGGCTGCCAGCGGCAGAGCTGCCTCCTGTGTGGCCAGGCATCCTCGTGCTCACGCTTACTCATCACCCCTGGAGACCCTGAGTTCTTGGGGCTCCGCTTGGAGTGGGTCCCGCTGGGCAGGGCAGGGAGGGAGGTTATGTGTCTGCGCACGGCTGTGTCTGGAGTCTGCATGCTCACGCAGACCCCCTGGCATCTGGGCTGTGTGCAAGCTCCTCCACGACGTTCCCTGTGACTGGCTTCTGGTTGGCTGCCTGTGGATTCTGATGGGTTTGCCAGCCGAGCGGTGGGTGGGGAAGGCAGCATGCCGGTTCGGTTAGGTTTGGTTTGGGTTTGCCTGCAAATGGGAAACCTGATTTGACGCCTTAAAGGGGCAGCCGTCGCGTGGCAGCCCTGCATGCCCAGCTCTGCTCTCAGCCCAATGGGAGGCAAGCAGGGGTTCCTGCACTCTGGGGACCTCTGTATACTCCCAGGGCAGTCCCAGGGGGCATGATTTGTCAGCTGGCGGGAAGGAGGGCCCGAGGAGGACTGAGGCAGGCTCCTGCACCGGGCCAGATCCTAAGCGCTTTCTCTGGGGCTCCCCTCCCCCGCCCCCCGTGTCCTTCCTGGTGGATGCTCCGGAGTGTAATTGCGCATCACGGCGACTTAAAAAAACGCATCGTGT
This sequence comes from Ochotona curzoniae, assembly GCF_017591425.1. NCBI lineage: Eukaryota > Metazoa > Chordata > Mammalia > Lagomorpha > Ochotonidae > Ochotona > Ochotona curzoniae. The sequence goes on along the minus strand of NW_024466340.1, from coordinate 6,629,521 downwards.
GGAGCTGCAGAGTGTGAGATCAACTTGGAAGGGTGGGAGCCCCGGCTGCCGCTGGCTCCAGCCGGCGACAGTGTGGGAACTCCCTCCACGGGAATCATCCCTGTGCTGGCTGGCTTTCAGGCAATGGGTGAGTGGCCTCTTCCTTTAATCCCACAGCTGCCCAGAGGTTCAGGGAAGGAACTGGTGCCGGAGACTGCCTGGGAAGCTCTGCCACCCGCTCTGACCCTGGCCGGCAACTCTCAGACAGCATCTGCCAGGAAAGTTAGGGGCAGCAGCCCAGCTTCTAGAAAGTCCGTGTAGCATGGGTGACACACCAGGCAGGAGGAAGCAGGAGAGCGTCCCCAAACCCCCTTACATACATTTGCATGCGTTCACACTCACATGGGCCCATGTGGGCATGCACCCACAGCTCACACACATGTACACACACGCAGAGCTGTCTTTGTTCTCTGTTAACAGGGGTGCACATGGCTGGCATTCAACTATGCTCGGAGCGAATGGCTCCCCGCGCTGATAAGATCCGTGGCTGTTTGTGCGCTGCTTTCTGGCTCAGTGTCTCACCTGAGGAAGGCAGGCTGAGCCCGCCCACCTGTGGGTAGAGCTGCCATCCCCTCTGCCATTGCTTGCGTGCTTGGCTGCACAGCCAGCGTGCGCAGGTTCAGGGATGCCTGGCCTGAGTTTTTGAGGCTGCTACCCAAAGGGAAGGCATTGGAGAGAGGGAGAGCTCTAAGTTGAAGGTGTGCTGCAACACAGGGCCGTGTGGTGTGAGTACATGGGTGTGGGAATGCATGACATGGGGTCATGTTCATATGTAATTGTGTACGTGAGAGTGTGATAGTCTGCGTGTAATGTGGGTGGTGAGTTATGTGTGTGTGTGTGAGCTTGAATGTGCTTGAATGAATGGTATGTGGGTATGTGTGTGTGAGTGTATGTGAAATGTGTATGGGATATGTGTGTGCGAGGTGCATAAACACAGTGGTATGTGTGTGATCTGTGTGGTGAGTTATGTATGTGCATATGAGGTTGTGTATGTGTTTGAATAATATTTGGGTATGTGTGCATGTGTGTGTGGTGAGTTATATGTGCACGTGTTATGTGTGTGCATGAGAGGAACATGTTGAGTACATGTGAAGTATATATAGTAAAGTATGAGAGCTGTGTGAGTATACAATGGCATGTGCCATGTGTGAGTGTGCATCTGAGGTATGTGAGTTATGTGTGTCAATGTGTGGTATGTGTGTTCATGTCTGAGAGTGTAGTGAGCTCTGTGTGTGTGCGTCTGAGTAGTCCATTCGTTTTGTGTGTATGTGTCTGTGTGTGCGGTAAGTGTGTGTGTAATGTGTGTGGTGAGCTGTGTGTGCATCTGAGGGGTGTGTGTGTGTGTGTGTGGAGGGGATGAGTGCAAGCTCCCTTCCTCTGCATTGTTCATACTTTGGAATCCTCAGCGTCCTGTCCTAGTTTTTCCCATTTGCTGGTTCACTTCCTAGAGTGGAGTCCCAGCCTCTTCCTGCTGCCCGCCTGTGTGGACGCATCTGCCTTTACAGCTTGCTCTCAGGACCCACCCTAGAAGTGCCTGATGGTGCCCCATTTTTTTATGATGTTTACATAGTTATTAGGGTGGGAAGGGTCAAGGATTAGAGGAAAGTGGGTGAGAACATTGTTACCAAATTTTCTTTTTCTTCTTCCTGTATCTGGGGGAAGGAGGAAGAGAAGGGGAAAAGCCACACCCAATCTCCCAACTTCCTCAATACCCGGGGATGAGGAATGGCCACCCGATGTCATCCCAGGGTCCCCCATGTGGAGCATGCTCCGAGGGTTCTGCTCAAGTGGTTTTGATAGTTCTGAAATGCTGTCGATTTTGACGATTTGAGGATGAGGAAATCCTTCCAAGGTCCATTTGCTGACAGTCCACCTTAGAGTCCATTTGCCAAGATAATTTGCTGTCAACGCGTGGTTGGGATAGTAGACCAATTTGTTCTGCCCTTCTTCCTCTGCTGTGGTACCAGATGTCCTCTGTAGGCCCCGATGGATTGCCGCATCCTTCGTGTGCACCTAGCCACCCCCATTTTATATGCCAGCCAACTGAGGCTTGGGGGGATTGAGTAGATCTCTGCTTGCTCATTTGCTCGCTCATGCATGTACAGGTTGCACAAGAAGCTGCCCTGCCTCCGGCCGTCAGACTCTGCCTGGGCTCAGTGTCTGCTCGTCCCAGCATCTGAGAAAGAGAAAAAGAGAGTGGGAAAGCCGCCAGCAGGAGCAGGTGGCCTGGCTGAGGGGAGACCCCTGGGTCTGCCAGGCTGCCGGGGCCCCCATCTTCCCACTGTGCCCACAGGGGATAACTCAGGTCACTGTGAGGGCCTGTGGCCCTCCGTCAAAAAGATACTTGCCTCTTGGGGTGTGTTCCATGTTGAGGACCGAGACCTTGTGGGGCTCAGGGCAGTAGAAGGGTACCACACCCTGGAGACTTGAGCCTCAGCTTGCTCATCTGTGACATGAACTTCACTTGCTTCAAGCCCCATGTGAGGTGGTCAGAAAGGAGCTCCATGCATTGGAAGCAGCAGGGGAGGTGGGGCTGTGGTTATAGACAAGGTGTCCTGTGAGTGTCCCCCCGTGGGTCAGGGCATGGAACAGTGGTTATACATACAGCGTCTGTGACCATCCCCTGTGGGTCAGGTCACGGAGCTGTGGTTATAGACAAGGTGTCCCATGGGTCAGGTCATACATACATACATTCAGTGTCTGTGACCGTCCCTCTGTGGGTCAGGGCAGATTCTTTGCATGAAGATGTGCATGGTGGGACACCAGTGTCAGTGGAACAGATGGCGAGCAGTTCACGTCTCCAGACGAAGCCCACAGGCAGAGTTTTCCAGGTTGGCGTTCCAGCTTTTGGAGATAAGGTGAAAATAAGAATGTAAAAAAAAGACCTAGGCACTTTATGAGCTGAAAGACAGACTCCTGACACAACAGGTGATTGTGTGTGTGTGTGTGTTGTATAGTTGGAGGAATGAAACCAAAGCTGCATCGCACAGAAGCCAAAGGTGGCTGCCAGCCCTCAGAGGGCAGGAAGCCGCTGGATAAAGGCTGGCATCTCACAGGTGGCCAGCCTGACTCCCTAAACACGAGGTCCTTCGAGTCAGACTCCTGCCCTAATGCCCACATAGGCTCCTCTCCAGGACCCACACCCCTGCGTGCAGAGCTCAGGGTGAGAAAAGGCAGATCCTGTGATGGGTCCAGTGAGGGTGTGGTCTGGATGCAGTGTGTAATTGTAGAATCCCTCCACTGGTCCTTCTCCCCACCCTGGGTGCCCCTGAGAGCAGTGAGTCCCCTGGAACGGGACCTGGGCACGGCGACCTCCCACCCCGGTTCTGTGCTGAGGAGGTCTCACCCCCTGCAGGGTCTCCTGACCAGCTGTGCCCCTCCCCAGCACCTTCAGCTTGGGACCAGCATGCAGGGGGAACCTGACGGTTGTGTGACTGTTGGAGTCCACGGTTGCCCGTCTGTGGTTTCCCAAGTCATTTGTATCTGACCTGTCCACTGATTCACACCTTGGCCTGTGGCATGGTGAGGGCAGATGACCAGGGCCCCCGTCCCACACAAGTCGAACAACCTATTGAGGGTCAGACCACTGCTTGGCAACACTTTTCAATGAACAATCTTTACCTAACAAGAGTTTTCTGGGTGCCTTCCTTTACTGAGCCCTGTTGTGGCCAAGCCATGAGGAAACCTTGCAAGGCCCAGGCCAGCCTGCAACTACAGGATGCTCTGATAAAGCTCAGAGAAGTCGCTGAGCAGCAGAGGGGGTAGGGCTGTCCTGCAGGCTGGAGAACTGAGGAAGTAGGTGCAGCCCATGGGAAGTGTTATGTGAGGTCGGAGTGCTCCAGTCTTGGGATTCTATGGACGCTGGCCAGGCCCAGGAGGGACACCTGGGCATAGGGGGTTGGGCCACAGTCTTGGGTGAGGAGAGTCCCATGGTTAGTACTGAAGGCTAGTGCCTCCAAGGACTTCCAGTGCTGTTGGGCTGGCCTGGCTGGGTGTAGGTTCCACAGAAGGAAGACAAGAAAGACCAGGTTCCAGGCCTGGCAAGTGGGGTGATGGGAGAGGCCACGCAGCAGAAGGCCAGAGTGCTGCAGGCCAAGTGGAAGTGCCTGGACACATTTGAGCTGCTCACACTGGCACCTCAAGTGCCCTGAGCTAATTGGGCTGCAGCCCTGGTAACAGCTAGGTGACAGCCTCGTACTGACGCAGCCCTGCCCAAAGGCTAGGGGATCACCCACCCAGCCAGAACACATTGGCTCGTCTCCCATGGGGGTGCCCAGAGCAGGGCACGCTGGCTGACCAATGTGGTCAGCCCAGGGTGTGCGCTGTTCCCCGAGACCACAGACACAGCATGCTAGTGTCTTAGGGCTGCCCTTGTGGATGGCACAGCCTTGGAGGTATGGACAACAGACATGTGCCCTCGGCTGCAAGTCAGAAATGCAGAACCTACTCCTACTGGAGGCTCTGGGGAGGAAACTCCACCTGCCCCTAAGTCATGTCCATCTTCTGGTGGCTAAGGAGGCTGCTGGGTTTGTGGTCATGTCACTCCAGTAGCTACATTGTCATGTGACCGCTCCCTGGGTCTCTGTGTCATCTCCTGGTGAGGGTACCAGTCACTAAGTTGGACACCCTAACCTACCCTAAGTCCTGGATGATCTCCTCTCAAGCTCCTTAGCTCACAGTGTCTTCCAAGACCCTCGTCTGGGTCACACTCTGAGGTTCAGGTGGCTGTGACCCTGAGCTACACAGTACCCCATTAGCTAGGGTGGCTTTGCCAGACCAGGGTGGGGAAGTGCCCAGTGGGCAGGCACCCTGGACACGTATTTTACATACAGGGTTTTGATAGTGGCTCTCAGGAGCAGCACTGCCCCAGGGCGAATCCAGGGTGACCAGGTCCACTGAGCAGCAAGAAGCACCTAGAAGGGCCTCGTAGGTGGAGAGCGGTCTACCCCAGGAGGCGGCCAAGCCCTCTCGTAGCACTGGTGGTGATGTGGGTCTCCCCATGGTCACACACATGCACGCCTGGCTGAGTTTGGAAAACACAAGATTTATCCGTGCTGTGACCTGCTACAGGCTTGGATGAGTCTCTGCCCCTGGGAAGGTTGGTGAAGGACAACCCTGTCCTTGTCCTTAACAGTGATCACGGGCAGTGGGAGCCATGAGGACCTCTGCTCTCTTCTCCCTGCTTTCTAAAGGTGACCAGGGTGTGGCTAGCCAATTTGCTTTGGGAAGCAGGATAGGGTCCTGCCTGGCTCAGTGTCCCACTGTGACCTTCTAGGCCGCACCAATCGCATCAGCCGTGTGAGGTGGACGGTTTTCCTGCAGACGGGTTACCTGAGGCCCAGCGTTGGTCGAATGGCCCACTCAGAGGCCAGGCTTGAACTGAACCCAGGTCTGTCTGTCCTCTCAGTCACTAGGCCTTGAGGCCTCCGTGTGGATTTTGTTTGTACCACCATGTCGCTCTCTTGCAGAGTGGAGGTGATGGCAGCCCTCAGCTGCTTGCCCTACCCCACCCCGCCCACCCCTGCTGTTCAGCTCAGGGCCGCTGATCATGTCGCTCCCACCTTGTTGACACCAGGGCTGTTGCTGGGTTCGTTTTTGTTTTTGACCCAGTCAGCCTGGCAGGGAAGTGGCGGGCTGTGTGCAGGGCTTCCTAAAATAGCCCCCGGCTCCCCGCCAAAGATAGAGGAGCCAGACTGTGCCATGGGCTTGGGCCAGGGGAGGGATGACTCAGCCCCCTGCACCCCAGCCACCCCCTCTCCCTGTCACTCTTCCCTCCCAGCTCCCCTCACCAGGCTGCTGGCTGCTGTTCCACACACCTGTGCCCTCTAGAAGGTCTTCTCTCTGGGCACCTGCTGCGGGCATCAGGTTGCTGGTTGGGATGGGTCTGATATCACCTGTGCCCACACAGGGGCTCATATCCCTCCCTGACTCTGGGTGCACAAGGCCAATGTGACTGCGTTTGCAGGCACTGCTGCATATGTGGGTGCACGTGTGTGTGTGCATGTACGGTGAATATGCATTCACTTGTTTGCTTTTGTGTGTGACTGATGTCCTTAAGTGTGTCCCCCAAGGTCAGAGAGCATGTTAGCGGCAGAGCATCCATGATCCTCACCTGAACCTGGTCTGTGCCAGTAGGTGTAAACGCAGATGCACATATCCACGTCTCCTCACCCTCAACCCCAAACGGCATTAGGCCCTGAAAACCAAATGCTACGTCATAACTCACTTGGCAGCAGAAATTCTGCTTGAAGTGAGGTGAGGCTATTTATAGTCCGAAGGAGGCTATTTATAGCCTGCATGCATTCTGCATTCATGAACTTCACAGCGGAAGCCTCAGTGTGGCTAATGATTGGATGGTGCAGAGATTTGCACTGTCCCTGTCCGGAATGCAGAGGATTCTGAGATCTTATGCGCGTGTGGCCCCAAGTGCCGGAGCTCTGACTGGGTGAGAGTGGCCCGGCCTACAGTCCCTCTTCTGGGGTCACTGTAGCTCGGGAAGCAACGCCACCCTCGGCTACATCCGGCACCCCATCCCACCCAGTAGCACTCACCGTTAGGTAGTGCAACATTACTGTGAGCGGTAGAATATACCTATGTTGCCAGGGCCCACGTGGAGGTGCTGTCTCCACACTCCCATGCTACCCACTCCTCTGATGGACTCAGGTGTGGACAAGTGGAGAAGGCCACGCTGCACAGCCAGCTCATGTCGCAGATGAGCAAGCCGAGGCTCAGTCCTGGCGTTCGTCCTAGCTAAGGACAGACACACAGCTGGGAAGTCCCAAGGTGCCCTTCTGCCCTGCCACCTGTTTCAGCCTGGATTTGCAGGCAAAGCTTGTTGAGGTTGGAAGACATTCAGCATATAAGAGCCAGGTGCACGTGGAAGAGAACATACAGGTGCAAGCTAGGCCGCCTCCCTCAGCAAGGAGGGAGGACCTGCTGCGGGACCCTTTTTGCAAGTGACCTGTACCACCCTTCCTACCTTCAACCCCTGTCTGCTCCTGGCAGCTGGCAACCCCTGTTGCCCATGGTTGCTCTGGCCCAGGAATCTCTCCTCCAGAGTACTCCAAAGCTACAAGCGCACAGGGGACAGGATGTGGATGGAGCCACATCCACATCCTGTCTGCCAGCTGTTTTGCGGGACCCTCCTGACAGTCACAACCTTCCCTGACTCTGGATGCAGGAACTTTTGCAGACCCTGAAGTCCCTAGGCTTCCACGTCCCCCAGTGCAGGCTCTTATGCATTTAAAGTGGACACACCAGCCTCTGACGACCCAAGGACCCCTCGTCTCCCATCTCATAAACCTTGTCTCCAAGTCTTTGCTCCAAGTGGGACTGCCTCCTGCCCCTCTGGCTGAGCCATCGCTGTCCCGGAGGGTCAGCAAGCCATGGCAGGGTGGACTTACGGCTGCACCAGGTAGCCATCTGTGGGTGCTGGATAGCATCGGTGTTCTTGTCTGCAGAGTGGACATGGGGCCTGTCACCCTCATCAGGCTGTGGGTAAGTGCCAGCCTTAGGGCACGCACCTGATATGCACTGTGCCAGTCACAAGTCCCGCTGACCTATGGCATTCCCGTGGCAGGGTATTTCTTCCTGTCTACCTCTTTCTGAGTCAGATCTCTCAGAGCTCCCAGGAGCTTGAGGAAGTCACACCTATGGCATGTTTCAGAGTCTCAGCTCTTTTCTGTCTCCATAGAGGGAAGGGAGAAATGGGCGCGTGCATGCCTGGACAGACGAGGGGTGTGCATGTGGATGCAGGTGTGAGCAGTTGCATAGGTGAGTTGGTGCCTCTGTCCACCCGCTGTATAGATGGATGCATGGATGGGTGGATGGATACAGATGAATACTCATACGCATGGATGGATCCATGAATGGATGCATGTGTGGGCGGGTGGCTACACAGTTGGGAGCACATGTGGGCGGCTAGATGCCCAGATCAAAACCTGAATGGGTGCACGGTTACTTGTATGGCTGGATAGATCAAAGCGTGCCTCCGTGGCTGCCTGTGTGGGCGGGTGGATGCATGGATGATGTGTGAGCAGATCAACTTCTGTATTTCCCGGTCTTGATTTCGCATCTACCCAATGGTAAATGTGGGTTACAAGTTCTTCACTTTCTGAGTCTTCTGATCCCTTTGGTCAGTGTTGCATGCTTAAGGACTCCTGCTCCCCCTGTAGGTGTGATACCTAGCTGTACAGGACACCACAGCTGGCCTCAGGGTCCGTGAAACCCTCTTGGGGCTCCACCTTTCACTGCCCCTTCAGCCTAACCTGCTCTGGCCTGGCACACTCCACACCCACTTGCTAAACAAGTGCAGCTTTCTTCTGACTCTTTCGTGGCCAGAGCTGTTTGTTGGAGAGAACGTGTGTCCTTAGGCTCAGCCCCTCTGGCAGCTCTGCCGTTCACACAGGAGCCACAGATCGAGGGCCAAGGGAAGCAGTGTGCTGTTGGAGACCTACAGAGAGGCCTACAGGGGCCCGGAGGGGTGTTGGCCAAGCTAGTGCTACCAGCCAGGTGGCTCGTGGGTCAAGGGATCGCAATGGAGGTGTGGATCCAGGTGATGCGAAAAAAAGCATCCAGCGGACTGGGACCACCTCAGTGAGAGGGCAGGTTGCTGAGCCAATGTAAGAACTGGGCGCTAGCACACAGAGCTCAGGAGACAAGAGGGTTTGCTGGAGGCTCTTAGGCAGATAGTGACCCAGTGACCCTGTCATATGTAGGGGCACCTTCAGTCATCAGCAGCAACAGTTCAGGAGCTGGCCACAGGGGACCAGTACTGGCTCACCCAGGAGAAGGCAGCTGCTAGACTGGTTGGGGAGAAAAACAGAACCGGTTGCCTGGGGTTCCACCTGGACTTTCTGCTTTTTTGTTTTGTTTTAATTCACACCGCTTAAACCTAACCTTGTTGGACGGTGCAGGGTGTTCAGTGCAGGGGCTCACCATGGTGTGCAAGCACGCCCTTGATCTCAGTTCTGGAACACCCTCTCAGCTTGAGCAGAAAACCCGTTCCTCCTCAGCGTCATCCCCACTCCTCCCTACCCTGGTCCCCCAGCCACCCCCAGCTTGCCCTCCCATGTGGGTCCAGGTTTTTCTGGATTCATCACATCCTGGAACCACGCAACCCAGGTGCTAGGCATCCTTGTCCTTGACTCTGCTCTACCCCTGCTGTGCCATGCTCATGGTGCTTCCTGCCCTGGGTATCACCCCCTGGCCTACCCTGTCTCAGAGCCATTCCCAGGGAATTTAGACTCATGGCTGGTGCCTCCCACAGAAGCATATAGTGGGTGACCAGGGAATTGCCCCTCTCCAGGTGGTTCCTGGAAAAACTGCTAGAAATGACCCAAAGCCTGTGAACGCCTCCTCCTGCTGGCCACCAGGAAACACAGGAGCTCTTCTGGCTGGCCATGTCCTCAGTCGTATTCCCCCTGCCTGGCTGTCTCCTCCTTGAGCATGCTGGCTTCTGCTCCAGGCTGGGCCTCCCCCAGGAGTGCATGGAGCAGAGCTTCTGCTGCTGTGCATGGGCAGGGAGGATTCAGAAGTCTCCACACATGGGCACTGCCCTGAGCTCTATGGTTGGAGGACAGACCACGGGAGCAGGGTGTGTTGAGTGTCAGGGTGAGTGCTCTTAGCACACACCCTGCACCCCCAGCGTCTTCCAAAATGGTCTCCAATGGCTTCTGGGGCACATATCAGTAGAAGAGGTCTTAGAGGACCCTGTGGGAGTTTCCTAGTAGGCCAGGTGGGGCGAGACTTTTGTCACAGAAGGACAGCAGCTGTGGACATCTGCAGATTCCTCAAACAGCAGTTGCAGAGTCCTCCCTCCCTCCCACCAGCCCCAAGGGCCTGAAAGCAAGGGGCCCCAAGGTGCAGAGCTGCAGCAGCATATAGGGCACGGCAGGGACCAGGGACACAGAGTGAGGGGGCCGGGGGCTGGCAGAGCAGTGCAGTGTGATAGCCTCGAGTGACATTCTGGAGGGCTGTCAGACCCAGTCGGACTGCATTGGGAAGCACCCTCTGTAGGCGCCTGGAAAGGAGGTCTCAGGAGACCCAAGCCAGAGGCCTTGAGATGGCTTAAGGGACTGCTCCCTCCACCCTGGGAGGGCTGGCGGGTCTGGGAGCTGAGGCGTCAGCAGCTCGGAGAGTGTGAGGCAAATTAGGCCTAGCAGGTAGGACTGTAAGGCGTGCGGCTCAGCATGGGCAATTCAGAGTCCACAGGGTGGCATAGTCCTATGGTGGCACCTGAGGGCCTGACACACCTCCCAGAGTTGCCCTGGCAGACATTGGGTTGGATCATCTGATCTTGCCTGGCCTTGGTTTACCTGTCCATAACATACCCAAAGGGAGGACCAAGGAGCTCTTTTCTGCACTGACACCTTGAGGAGTACAAAGCCAGAGGATGAAGGCGCCGGTTGTCTTACTGCCAAGGCTGGGTGTGTCCGCTAGATTTTGCAGAGCAACCTCAGGGTGCGCAGTCCAGCTACTGCTAAGGCTCCCATTCTCGGTTCCAGTCTCCCGATTCCCTGACTCCAGGTTCCAAAGGTTCCATGCACACGTTGTCCCTCAGGACCTGAGACTGAGGTCTCCCACTTGCCACAGCCAGACAGCAAGCCAGTGGACCCTCCTCCCAGTCCACCTGTGCCTGGTCCCCCCATTCAAGGCAGAGAATGGAATAATTCTCCGTGCTTATGAAAACCTCATGTTCATGGCCCCTGGTTGGGCTGGCTGTGGGAAGGCCCATGCTGTAAGAGGTTCCTCCCCTTCCCCAGCTTGAGGACAGGGACAGTATCCAGTGTCACACAGGGCAGGATGATCCTTCTTCTGTCAGTCCCGGAGAACTAGCTGGGAGCGGAGGGTCAAGCAATGGAGTGCTTTTGTGCTGCAGGCCAGGAAGAAGGAGTTGGCGCCTGATCCCTGGTTCCTGCAGGCAGCAGGAACCTGACCTGACCTGGGCCTGTGCCCACACGTGTTTGCTCAGTTGAAGCTTCGCGGTGAGCAGCCAGCGTGGAGCAGGTCTTGGCAGCTGGAAGTAGAAAAGGAGTTTGTAGCAATGTAGGGCTGCGACAGTGGCCTCCATCTCCATTTGGGCCCCAGACCTGCTGGAAATTTCAGCCACATTCAGATGCTTGCTGTCTGTCCTGGATTAGTACCCGGAGGCCAGGGTCACACCAGTGGCCCCTGTTGTCCCTTGCACCGGCTGCAGCCGTGCCCACTGCCACCACGTTGATCTCACGTCTGGGACTCGACCCAGGGAAGCTGGGCAGGGCTCGGTGTCATTCTAGGAGGCAGAGCGGAGCTGAAGCCATAGGAGAGAACTAGGAACCTGTGAGGACGGCCTGGGAGGCAAGTGACTTGTACTGTGTGTAAAAAAGTGTGTGTGTGTGTGCATGCATGCACATCTTAAATAAACTGTATTAGCACATCTGGCTGCTGGGGCTCCTAGGACCTTGCTGCCTGTTCTGTTTCCTGTGGATCTTCTGCAGAGGAGCAGGTAGCAACAGGAGGTGGCTTGAGAGATCCTGGCCAGAGGAGGCCTCTCACCCAGCATGTTGAAAGGAACTGGCTTTGAAGTGGAGCAGAAGATCCCATAGCCCCAGCTACCCTCAGAGTGGTCCAGAAACACAGGGAGCAGAGCCAAGTCCACTGATGTGTGACTAATGTACAAACAGGCATGCAGCACAGAGCCGTGAGTACACGGGAGCCTGCTGTTCCTTCCGGGTGGCATCAAGATGTCGCTGAGCTGGGTTTTATTTTTGTCCCAAGCATTGTTTCTGTTTAGCACCCAGCCCGCGTGGTGCCGCGCACCCTGGGTAGGCTGAGCTGGTAGCAGGCGCTGCCCATTGGACCAGAGAGGCCTTGGGGTGTTCACAGAATGTACCCACATTTCACAGGTGGTGACGCGTGTCCAGGACACTGGGCTCCAGGTCACTCTGCACCTGACCTCCGCCCCTGCCGGCTGCTGTCTGTCACCCCGGCTACTGCCACCAGACTCACGCCATGTCGCACAGTGCTCAGCAGGCAGACAGCAGGGTTTACAAACCCTGACCAGGAGAAAACACATTTGGGGAATTTGAGTCATTTCTGACCTTGGGATGGAGTGAAACATATCTTTACGTCCTAGAGGACAAAAGGGTTTACTTATCAGCAAGTGGACAGCAAGCAGAAGATCCTGTTACTCTTTGGTCAGGACTTTTCTGGTTGTGGGTAATGGAAATCCAGTTTGAGCTGGCTTACACAAAAGGGGGACCCGTGCGGAATGTTTGTGTCACCAAAGGCAGAAGGAAACTTTAGCAATGGCTTGGAGCTGAGGCTGCTCCCACACTGTCTCTGTGCATGACTCCGAGCCCAGAGTTCTCCTAACTGGCTCTTGGAAAAAAAAAAAAATAAGGATAAAAATTAAAAAATAAAACCCGGGATGTTTAGGAAAGGATGGAGATTGTGGTCGTAGATCCGGAAGCAGCCATTGCTCCGGTTCCCACAAGGATGATAGGATAGTGCTACAGATCCAAACCCCACAGCGGCAGAGATGCCAGCTCCAGGGGCTAAGAAATCGAGAGGACTCGCAGAAACAAAGGGTGAAATGTCTAAGCCACAGCGTTTAAAATGAACAGCAGCTGGAGCAGTGGACAGAAGGACCCAAGGAAGCTCAGGGTCCCTGCCGTCCGTGAGGGAGACCAGTGTGGAGCTCTAGACTCCTGCCTTCTTCAGCTTGACATTTGAGGCATCGACAGGTGCATGGAAGAGCCGTGTGTCTGTCTCCCAATCATCCTGCTTTGCAAGTGGATGAAATAAGACGAACAATCAAAAGGGCCCATAGGATGAAGCCAGATCAGTACTCAAAGGAAAATTCATAGCCCTAAATTCATTTGTTGATTTGTTCAGAGGAAATAGGACTAAAAATTGTTGAACTTAGCCGTTAAGTAAAAAAAAAAAAAAATAGAAAAATAAATTCAAGAAAGGTAATAATAAATAATTAGAAAGTGAAGTCAGAGAACTGAGTTTAATTCATCAATAATTACAAAAGCACATAATCACAAAAAAATTGATAAGTCTGATTTAAACAAGCAAGGTAGGCAACAGAATAAAGAATATAGGATGTAACTGCAGGAGATCATTTTTTTAAATACCCTACAACTTTTTATGGTAAATTAGAAAACGGCACCCATCAGCATACGTTTGGACTGCATCTGAGTGCAGGTTGGGCTGCAGCACCCATGGATGAGATCCAGATAGGCTGTGGGAAGGACAGGGCCAGGCTGCAACACAGCCCGGCACACTCAGAAACAAGGCTCAGGGGAGGGCCTCCTGAGTTGCTGTTGCCTGCGCAGTGGACAGTGTGCCCAGATGCACACAGGGAACATAACGGCCAGCTCATCTAGACCAGCAGAGGACATCGAGTACCTTGTCAGAGGATGAGAAGAACAGGTTAGGCCACTTTCCTAGCCAAACTTTTGCAGTAATTGTCTGCGTCTGTGGATGCACTAAGGTGGACTTGGTCAGCCCATAGACTTCGGAAAGATTTTCTCAGTCCTGGTGTGATTAAGCCAACATCTCTGGAACAATCCAAACCATTCAAGTAACACCTCAGAACATTTTTCCCGAAGTCAGGATTGGACCATCTCCCATCCCCGGGTACTGACAGTCGGACAGCAAGGAGCAGCCCTCTCTCCTTTCCCCACCGTGATCACAGCAGAATTGGAACCGTTGTCCCATCCACCTTGCTCTATACCATGACCCATACCACCCTAGTTGGAGGCCCACATGGGTGTGCATCCCTCTCAACTACGTAAACAATATTAAAAACAAAATTAAAATAATCCTAGGACAGACAGCTGGGACACTGTGGGTATGGGAAGAGCTCTGCCACAATGCCCTTTCCTGCCCAGAGTCCCTGAGTGTGTCGCGAGCCAGATCCCCGAGTGCAGCACATGTTCAAATCCAGGAACAGCTGTCCAGACATGGAGGCCATGGGAAGCCCAGGGGCAGGAGCCTCACGGAGGGAAGCCCAGGGTTGTGACAGCCATGGGAGCGGAGACAGGCTGTCCAGGGAGGATCCTTCACTCACAGACTCCCTCACCTTAGCTCTGGGCTTCCGGCCTCTGGCGCTGCGAGAGAATCCGTCTGCGTGTGATTCCGAGCCTCTGGTACATGGTGATGGTAGCCCCAGGAAACAAACGCACTTAGTTACCTATCCCGGAGCAAGAACACTGAGCATACATGCCCATAGCAACCTGTAGCTGAGGATCGTAACCTGGCATTTGGTGGAACGAATATAAGAGTAATTCACCCCTGGAAAAAAGACCCTTGTCCTAAACGTGGAAAAAAAAATTGTGTAAATAACTCCCACAGAAAATGAACAGTCACAGTCAGAAATTACTGGGCATGAGAGGAGAAAAAGCTGCACGTGCCAGGATCAAATGAGCGATTAGTAGCAGAAGCAGGCCCTCGGGACTTCCCAAGCTGTGGTATTTAAGCATCCCCGATTAAAAAAAAAAAATTACTGAGCTTGAGGCATTTACGTAAATAAAAGGCAAAGTTGAAAATATGTGTCAGGAATAAAGAGCTCAAAAGGTTGGAAAAACAGCAAACAGAACTTTACCAGAAGTCACAGCTGGAGGAAGGGTGGCCACAGGCAAGGGTGTTAACCAGAGTCCAGCACTGTGGACAACAGGAGCTGAGGAAAAGCTGAGAATTCCTGCAGCAGGAGCCGTGGGCTCAAGTCAGCACAGGCCCGCAGGTCACACGGGGTGTCTCTGGTCCTGGGCCCAGCCCTGGGGACTGAGAAGTTGTGCAGCAGGAGCCGTTGGTGAGTTGGCACAGGCCTGCAGGTCATACGGGGTGTCTCTGGTCCTGAGCCCAGCCCTGGGGCGCAGCTCTGCTCCAGGATGACTCAAGAATATGGGGGTCCTAGAAGCTTAACCCTTTGCCTTGACCCCTTTCTCTGGCTGGAGGTTAGCATCAACAGTGGGGCCCGTGGGCCTGTAGCCAGCTGGAGACGTTTGCCCCACATCAGACCGGTCCCTTCCCCTGCCCAGCCCAACTCCAAGATGCGTAGTCTGCATTGCTGCTGCTCAGAGCTGAGCAGTGCACAGCCGGTGCGGCTGAACCAGGGCTGGCTCTGACGTCTCTCCTTCCCAAGTCACAGGGCCTCCAGACCTTCCATGTTTGACTGCTATGTTTTTTTTTGTTTGTTTAGTTTTTCTTCTCTTTCCCTTTGTGTTTTTCTCCTCCCTCCATCATCAGCTGGAGAGTTTTATGGGGTGCTGAAGGGAAGCTAACAGCTCTGCAAAGAAGAGCCCGTTACCTGGGAAACTTTCCAAGTGTATTCTGTTCCCTGGCAGCCTAGGGAGGCCCGGCTGATGGCCACACTAGTCACAGAGTTGCTACAAGGCCTGGGTCGAGTTCGGACTTGTGTGTGTGCCTGTCCCCGCCGCCGCTCCCCGCCCCCACCCAGGGTTGGGCCTTTGGTTCTCCTTTGGGGACCCACCAACCTGTGGGCTCTGCCTGCTCACTGGAGCGCCTGCATCTCAGTGTTCAGCCAAAGAGTGCAGCAGTCGGGTCTGGGTCACAGGCACCACATGTAGACTGTAGCACGTGCTGCCCTGACACGTGGCCTCATCAGGTGGCTCCCTCTGGGCTTCTGTCCTCCCTGGCCCCGCCGGCAGCTACCAAGCAGTGAGGTTCTGAGGAGATCGTGGCAGTGGAGTGATATGTCTGAGGGGCTGGTGGTGGCACTGAAGGGCATCGGGCTGCCTGGCATCCCTGTGTCACTGCCACAGCCACATTTGCCCCTCCCAAACACCCACTGGAAGGGGGCTGCCGCGGCCCCCCACAGCCCGGTCCCCGCTGCCATGCCACAGACCGCAGCGCCCTGTCAGTCTGGCTGCGCACACACTCCGAGTTTGGGAAGGCGAGTCTGGCTCCGTGAGAATCCTGAGTCACAGACGCTGGCAGAAACGGGGACATGGCGGGGCGGGGGCACTATTCTAGGAGGCGCTGGGAGCTGCTCTGAGGAGCGGCTAACAGAGCAGTTTGCAATTAGCACTCGGGCTGTTTGGCAGCCTTGTCTGCCTGTAGAGGGGGTTTCACGAGCGTTTGCCAAGCAGCCTTGAGTGCCTACTGCGTGCTGGGCTCCCAGTGCTGCAGCCGGAAAGACACACCCAGCACATCGGCTCCCTTAGGGGCTGTCCAGGCTGACAGCCAGTGCTAGCGGCAGAGGGGTGGCGGGGGGGTGGTCTGCAGGTTAGCAGATTTTTCATGATGATGGCAGAGGGATCCAGTGGAGGCAGGGCAGGGTGGGGGAGGGTATGGCACTTGGACTGAGTCCTGCAGGGAGAGTGACCAGGGGGTGAGAGACAGGTGCACAATGGCATGGCAGTGGCTCAGAGTGGAGAACTATGAAATGAACAGGGCAGCGCCCACCACTGGCCTGAGGGAAGGGTCCACAAAGCCCTATAGGTGGATAGGAGCCAGGGCTGGAGAGGGAGGGAGGCTGGGGGTGAGAGAGGTGCCCCCTGGAGTCACTCCTTTGCCTCTAGCAGAACCTGGCTTCTCTGTTGTGACCCCTGCCAGAACTTTTGATTGAATTGTGGCCGAGTGTACATAATCTAGGGTTTACCACATTGACTGTTTTTTGCTTGTATAATTTTTTTGAGATTTATTTTTTAATTGGAAAGTCAGATATACAGAGAGGAGGAGAGACAGAGGAAGATCTTCCATCTACTGGTTCACTCACCAAGTGGCTGCAGCGGCTGAAGCTAAACCGATCCGAAACCAGGAGCCAGGCACTTCTTCTGGGTCTGACACATGGGTACAGGCTCTCAAGGCTTCAGGCTGTCCTCAGTTGCTTTCCCAGACCACAAGCAGGGAGCTGGATGGGAAGTAAGGCTACCAGAACACGAGTCGGCGCCCATTTAGGATCCTGGTGCATGCAAGGCAAGGATTTAGCCACTAGGCTAACACGTGTAAAGTTCTATGGCATGAAGACCATTCACATTGTTATACAACAGTCACCACCATCATCTCCAGAACTCTCATCTCCCCAGGCTGCAGCTCCGTCCTGGTCAAAGCCCTCTCCTCATGCCCTCCCTCACTCCCCCCTTCTGCCTTGCATCCTGATTCTCTGACTGCTAGAGGCCCTTCCTGTAAGCGGAATCCTGTAGGCTTTGTCCTTTGTCTCTGGCTTTGCTCACTTAGCACACGACTTCCAGGTGCATCCTGTGTCAGAGTTTCCTTCCTTTACAAGCGGATTCTGTGTCCCCGTCACGTGTGGATGACTCACATGCTGTCTCTCTCATGGGGGAGCTCCTTCAGGGTTCCGTTTGCCAGCACCCGGGGGCCCCTGCTTGCCGGGCTCCTTGGAGGCGACACCTGCCGGCTGGGTCAGAGGGGCTGTAAGCAAAGCTCTCGCCCTGGCAGATGGGGTTGGAGGGCCAGCTGGAGACCGCCTGTGTAAGAGACCTCACTGCCAAACCTTGCGGCGTGGGCTTCCGGCAAGCCCGTAGAGTACTTAAGGTTAGCCACATCCTGCTCCCAGGACCCTGCCCTGTGGAAGGGACCAACCAGGGCTGGCACCGAGGAGTCTGCGTTTCCAGGGTTGCCAGCCTGTGTTTCTGACACTCATCAGAAACCGTAAATTAAAACTAACCCATCCTGTCAGGTAGAGCTTTAACAGGATTGTCTCCCTGCTGGGAAGTTTGTGCTCATTGCAGAATAATCTAAAAAGGGGGAAAAACTTTTGTTACTCATGCATCTTTGCTTAAATAAATAAATAAATACCTCTAGCAAGTGATGCCTTCCAGACACCAGGCCCATTGCTTTCTCAGCCTAGAGGATTGTTCTGGAAAAGCAAGAGTAAGAAAGCCAGAAGCGTTGCTGAACAAACCACAACTGCCTATATTTATATGAATCAGCATAAATTTAGAAGGCAATCATTTGGTCATTAAGCTCTATCCTGGTACAGTGCGACAGACCTGACTACCACTCGCTGGCTAACTGGGCGAGGGACCTTAATTGCACAAGGGGACCACCTCCAGTCATAAACATGGGGTCCAGCCATGCAGGACAGTGTTACCTACCCTTAAAACGGGGGTGAGGTTGGATCTGTACCTACACCATGAATCTCAAAAGCAGTGTGTGGAGGAAGGAAAGCCAGATGCCACTCTGTGAGCCAGCCTGAACAGGGAACTCATCCACTGAGAGGGCCCTGGTTAGGCCTGTGAAAATGAGGTCGGGGGGGGGGGGACCTCTTACTGGTGAAGAGAATGTACCAGAATTAGTTGGTGCTGACGGCTGCACAAGTCAGTGGGTAGACGAAATGCCACTTCAAATGGTGAATCACACTGTGAATATCTCCATGAAGTGATTTCATTTTATTTCTTTGAAAGGCGGAGAGATAGAGAGGAGCAGACAGAGATCTTCCATCTGTTGGTTCACTCTGCAAAGGCCAGGCTTAAGCCAGAACCTAGGAACTCAGCATGGTTCTCCCATGGAGATGGCAGGGGCCCAAGTACTTTAACTGTCACCTGCAGGAAGCAAAAATTGGAAGCAGAGCTGTGACTTATGGCTGGGCACTCTAGGATGGCATGTGGGTGTCCCATGCAAGTGGTGTGCTAACTGTTGTGCCCAATGCCCATGTCAGCTAAATGTCTTTAATGTTTTTGCTGCTACACCCAAGGTGAACCAGACCTTCACTCCTCTTGGCTGTAGCAATTGCAAGAAAGAGCCACTGGGTCCAGTGCGATAGCGGAATTGGCTAAATCCTCCCCTCGCAAACATTGGGATCTCGTATGAGTGCCAGTTCATGTCCTAGCTGTTCCACCTCCCATCCAGTTCCCTGTTTGCGGCCTGGGAAAGCAGTTGAGGATGGCCCAAAGCCTTGGGACACTCACCTGTGTGGCAAACTAGAAGGAAGCTCCTTGCCTCAGATGGCTCAGCTCTGGCCATTGCAGGCACTTAGGGAGTGAATTAGTGGATGGAATATCTTTCTCTCTATCTCTCCTTCTTTCTATAAATCTGCCTTTTCAGTAAAAACATAAATAAATGAATCCTAAAATTACGAAAGAAAGAGACATTGACAATGGGGAGTAGTGGGTCCTGTGTGTCTTCCCAGTCCTCTGGGGGGGTGAGTTTCAGGCACACCGTGTTTGTGCATCTCTGGACCTGGGTCCATCACACAGCACACATAATAGCAGCTGGTTTGGGGAACAACAACAAAAAGAATCCTCTACATGACAACTGAGAGGCCCCTGCACAGTGAACAGAGGGGCCTCCATGGTGAGTCCTGCACATCATGGGCTCTAGGCAGAGGCTTGTGGGAGGATGTGGGCGCTCATCCAGGCAGGTGGCAATTTCAGGGCTGTGTCTGTCTGCCCTCAAGCCACCAGAGGCCGCTGCCACAGACACACAATCCCTTTGTGTTCAACGCAGGAACCACCTGAGGCAGAATCCGCCACGATTTAGCCACATGGAGGTCATCACTGACCCCGACAGATGCAGTTTCAGTGGAAGGGGGGTGAGGGCGGTTGATGTGGGTTGGAAAGAGATTGGGAGGTGAGACAGTGGGGCCAGCAAAGACGGCTCCCTGGGAGAAGGGGCCAGGAAACAGGAAGTCCCTAGGAGCGGGCTACAAAGGTTCTGTTTGGTTTTGTTTTTGCAAACAAAATATTTGCACACTGGCAGAATAGGGCTCCAATAGAGAGGCAAAAAGTGCCAAAGAGGAGGAGGAGAGAAGTTTCTTGAGTGACAAGAGGGGACCCTGTGCCCCCAAATCAGCCCAGGGTGCAGATGAATACGCCTTGTAACAGCCATGGGGGCCTTGCTGAGTCAGGCCTTGCTGTTCCGTGGTAGACAGTGGAGGAAGAAGGCCTGTGGTCTAGACTTCAGGAACTGCATGGATGTAGTGGATCACAGGATCTGGGCCCTGTGAGAGGCTGTGGGAGCCTTGAACAAAGGCTGGCTCAGCAGTGGGCACTCAGGATGGGGGCTGTTGTTGTTACAGGACACTGTGTCCTCCCTTGTAGCATTGTCTATGGGTCCCCTCACTGAGACACTGTGCATGGGTCCCCTCACTGTGACACTGTGCATGGGTCCTCTCACTGTGACACGGTCTATGTGTCCCCTCACTGTGACACTGTGCATGGGTCCTCTCACTGTGACACTGTCTATGTGTCCCCTCACTGTGATCTGTCTGCATGTTCTCTCCTGTAACACTGCCTGCACCACAGGGCTTGTCTCTGGGTACGGACTCAAAGACTCTGGTACAAGTCCCAACCTCACATTAGCACTGCTGTCTTGAGCAATTCCCCGAGCCTTGTGATTTCCTGGGACGAGGGATGAGGTTGCGGGAGCTCTGGGCCTGGACCTGCAGCAGGGCCATCTCCCTGCGGTGGCCCCTGGCATCCCCCTGCCCCGGCAGAGCTCCCAACCCTGAAGCACTCCAGGGTCTTCCTCTCAGACTCCCCAGTGCCTCCTGCCCTCAGGAGGAGTGACTTCATAGGAACATAACATAGGGGTTGATCTGGGCGCTGCAGCTGCAGTTGCAAAAGGAGTTCCCACAAGGAGGGAACGAGGAGTCTACGGCAGACTGTGTGGCCACGGCCTGGAGCCAGGCTGCGGCCAGAGGTTCCTCTAGGCTTGTGTCTGTTAGCACTTCCAAGCCTCCAGGAGGAGCGTGTGGATAGGGGGCTTATCCCATCCCAGAAGACAGGGTGCTGCTGCTGGTGGCCCAGTGACCCACAGGTCCCCGGAGGAGTGGTCAGGGGGGAGGAGGCTCTGGCTCAATGCAGGTTCCCTCTGCCCTTTCCCTCCAACTCAACATTGCTGAGCCATCATGAGAATGGTGCTCCCTGAAATGGGGCCACCCTTGAGAAGGTTGCCACCACCCTGCTCCCCCTCAGCTCATTTTGCTTCCTGCACCCACCGCGTCTTGGGCCCTCATTGAGATTGAGATTGAGCTCCGAAGTGCCCCCATGGTGCCTCCTGCTGACCCAGGTGCCACAATGCGTGGGGACAAGTCCCACAGTGCCATGACAATGGCCTCAACTTGGCCCTGCAGGTGCACGACAGAGAACGGCAGCCTGTGGGATTGCAGGTGACTGCAGCTGTGCCCAGGGCTCTGGGACCTCTTTCCTGTCTCTAGCCAGGAAGAGTGAGCAGCTGTATCCTGCTGAAGGGGTCAGGACACCGGGTGATAGCGCCTGGCTCTGTGTGTGTCGTCCTGCTCAAGGCATCTCCTCTCCCAGAACTGCCCTGTGACTTGGGAAAATCTGGGCCTCGGCTCTTCATTTATCAGTGGAGGGCTGGAGGAAGCAGGGGTCTGCAGATGACACTGGAATATTCTGTCTGGAGCCCAGAGAGGTGGCTGGTCTGTGCCAACCTCACCACATGCATGCAGAGCAGCCATCCCTGCCCCAACGCTGGGCACAGGAGGATGGGACAGACCTGGCCACCTGCACATGGGAATCAGATGTGTTCACAATCACCCTCCCTCCAGTTCTGGCTGGGGTGAAGTAAACTTGGAGTGCAGAGAACAGGAGTCAGGATTTCCCTAGAGCAAAAAGTGGAGACCTCGGGAAGCCAGGGGAGGGTCCAGCCCACATGAGCCCAGGAGTCCCAAGGCCCCTGCACCCTGCCCAGCCAGCTAGCCAGCTACCCTCCTGGCGGCTGCCTAGCCTTCAGGAGCGCCCAGACTTAACAGCCAGAGGCGGCCAAATCATGTTTGGACAATGTCCATCCCCTGGATCTCTGCACAGCCTCACTCCTGAATTCCATCTGTGACGTCAAACCCTAGCAAATCACGGAAAAACAGATTATGTTCTGTAAACTCCATTCACTGGCTTTCCCTTCTGGTCAGGGTGTCTCAAGGGACTGTCCACCCACCCCCTACTCAGAGCCAGACCCCGATGACCTCCGCTGTGTCCCCACCATCTGCCTCTAGCATGCCACACCCTCCACTCCCCGGAGCGTAGATCTCTTTCCATTGCCTGGAGTGTTTTTTCCTTTGGTGTCTGGAAGGTTCTGGGCTACCAGCGTGGGAGGCTGGGCCCTTGATTTCCCACATGCATCAGGTGTTCTTGTAGATTTGGGCCATTTTTTCTCTGTCTCTGGTGCAGGGGACTGGCAGCTGCCTGAGGAGGAGGTGGAGGGTGGCATACCGCCTGCCCGCTCCTCCCTAGCCTGGATGCAGCCTGCCCCTCACACCCCGTCCAGGGCTGGACTCTTCTGCTCCAGTGGCTCCCTGCTCTGTGAACTTGATGATGGGGATCTAGAATGCTCTCTAAGGCTGAGGCCCAAGTGCTGGCATTGAGGCCCAGGACAGAGTCCCTGTCGTCCTTGTTGACGAGGTGGCCACTCAGTCCTCTTCCCGGCCACCCCTGGAGACCTAGATTTTTCCTTTTTCTTCTCACTGTGCCTGACCCTGAAAGCCGGTCCTGTGGAAAGCAGTAAAACGTAATTCTGTCTAACCTGTCACGACTCCAGCTGAGGCGAGATGAGATGTGTGTGTCTCGCGCCCGGCAGCTGCAGTGGGAGTAACCGGGCTGTCTGAGTGAGGGTTCAGCTGCCGGCTAAGTGGGGCACGGAGCACACAGATCCACAGGTCACCCTGTTTCTCCAGCGAGGGGAGCAGTGCTGCCTGCACTCCTTCAGGCTTGTGTTGCGGGTGCTGGACTGCCGCCTGCCGCCGGAGGGACTGGTGTCTGGGTCCAGAGGTGGGAGGCCAGTCAGGAAGTCTACTGGCCATGTGTCCTGGGCGCCTTCCTCCCAGAAGCCTCTGATGGCTGGCTGCCACCACCTGAGTGTTGGCAGGAAATGGGTCTCATCTCAACCCACAGGACAGCTGGCAGGGATTGGTGCTGGTCATACCCCCACTTACTGGAAGGTCGAGTGAGAAGGCAAAGTGATGAAGTGAGTTGCTTCCATAGCAGATCAAACCCTACATGCATCTTCTGTAAAAGAAGAATGATCTATCTACTTACCTATTAGAGAAAGAAGGAAGCCAAATAGCCACAGCAGCCAGGGCTGAACCCTGCTGAAGTCAGGAGCCAGGAGCTTCCTTCATCTGGGTCCAGACACTGGGGTCAGCTGCCACTGCTTTCCCAGGTGCATTAGCAGGGAGCTGGATGGGGAGTGGAGCACCTCGAACTCCTACTGGTGCCCATATGGGAGACTGGTGCTGCAGCAATGGTTACCATACCACAGCACCAGCCTCCCTACATGCATTCTTTACATTTAAAAAATATCAAATTTAATCTTGTTGAATTTAGCCAAAGACGGATCTATGTTCATGTATGCATAAACGAAGCAGAGGGAATCGGTAAATTGCAGAAAACCATTTTTTCGTTGTAGGAATTGGAACAGCACCAGCACCACCAGCCTCCCCTGCTGCCCCTACACTCACTCCCTGTGGCTTCTCTCTTAGGGTCAGTTACCTGCAGTCAGCCACTTGTCTAACTATGCTACATGGAAAGTGCCAGAAATAAGCAATTCACGTGTTATACATGACACATGGCTCTGAGGGTCAAGAGGGGGCCTCACCGTGTCCTGCTCAGTCCCCTCTGGGCTGGGAATGACCCCTTGCCCAGCGTGTCCACAGTCACAGGGTCGCGCTCGACCTCAGCCTCGTTTCCCTCGGTCGTGAGGCTGGCTGTCTTCCTACGGCACGTTGTCGTCCTCATTCTGTCCTCCTGCATCGAATCTATAAATTAAACCATATCACAGGGTGTCTGCGGGACAAACACAGCATCTAAAATGGAGGGAGATGCCTGGAGTTCCTAAAAGGGTAAAATTCGGTAGTGAAACAGAAGGAAGCAATGTCCAAGCATTCCTCAGATACAATTCACAGCTAGTTTAGGGTTGGAAATATCACTGGTTTCTCAAAAATGGCGGCAAACTAATGTGTAACGTGAAATCCGCCCTTCTAACCATTTTTACGTGTCCAGTTCTGTGACATTAAGGACATCTGCACTGCTGTGCGACCGTCTGCCATTCTGAAACGATAAGGCGGCTTTTAAAAACCTGCGTTCTGTTTGTTTTCTCTCTCATTTCCCGAGTCCAGCTAGCTCATCTTTTAGCCTTCATCTCTTCCAATTGTCGAGACAGTTTTTTCTCTTTCATCTGAGACAGAGATCCCTCCTTTTTTGGGAAGCGGCATTCCTACTGGGAACAAGCATTCCTCTTCACCGTCTGACTGATGTCAGGTGCAGTTGCAGCTGGGAGGACAGAGGCCACTGGCCACTTCCCAGAGTGGTCGGGTTCAGAGGTCGCTCACGTCTGATCCCTGGGCTGCTGAGCCTTCTGCCTCCTGAGAGGGGCTCCTGCCAGTGTGGGTTGAGCAAGGCCTCCCCAGGGGCCACCCTGCAGAGTGACCATGTATGCCTGATGCTGGTGACAGCCTCACTCCGCCCTGTTCCTCCTCACACCTGGCCCTGAACGCCAGTGGCGTGCTGGGGAGTATTAGCCCAGTGTTGACCTCCAGGGCGCCTCTAAGGCAGATGAGTCAGGAAGGGAGGTGGCCTCAGTATGCCCACCCACCCCCATCTGCCCAGCACCCAGTTTGATCATTCTAGGGGTACCCCCGAGGGAAATTGCTGCCTCTCACAGCTGCTCTCAGTACTACCAACCAGAATCACATGGATCTCAGGAACTCAGCCCCACCCTGCACAACACCCTCCCTTAACCCACTCAGGACTGAGAGGCGAGCATTACCCCATCACTGTGTCTGGTGGTCCTTGAGACAGCCATGGGGCTGCCTCCCTATCTGGCTGGCTGCGAGATCTGCCCCCTGGCCTGGCCCTACCTGGGCAGCAGGAGTCACCAAGAGGCCTCTGGCCTGTGGTTCTGTGTGTGTGTGCACACAGATGTGGCCACAGCTTAGCTGACAGCTCGTGTTTGTGGGATGCTGCAGGCGGGTGCTCACAGAGCCACTGTCTGAGTGCCAGCCTGCGCTCTGGTCATTGCTAAAGGAACTTAGTCCTCCACCAGGGGCCTGTCTTGCCCCAGACCATGCACCCCGAGCAGTACCTGGTGGCCTGGGACACAAAGGGCAGGGGTGGTGGGTTTGGGTGAGAATGAGCAGATTGTTTCTTGCAGAGTAGTTAAGACCCCAAAAGGCCATAGGGCAAAGGATCCCAGGGTGTCTGAAGACACAAAGAATCCCAGGTTTGGTTCTGACCTCTCTGTTGTTGGGGTGACAATGTAATGCTTGCTCAGGTCTCCCCCCATGCCTGTGCTCTCACCTCAGTGTCAAGGTGTGGTCCTGAGTCCCCTTGACATGGCACCTGCCTGATCCCTGTGACTCTGGTGATGCCGTCCCAGGAACTGTCCTGGTGCCCTGGCGAAGAACCACACAAAAGAGCTTCAGAAACTCCACCCCATGGCATCTGGGTTCTCCCGTCTCGGACTCCTCCCCTGCTGGGACTGGGGTGGTTATGCAAGGAGGTTTCCCTCCTCTGGTGCCTATGCCGCCCCCTGATCCAGCTGGAAGTCCATCTGTGTGTCAGACTCAGACTCCTTGCTGCTTTAAATAAGCGAGGCCCTTGTTCTACACCGCGTGGAAGAGCAGGCAGCATGAGAGCTATATGTCTCTCTTGTGGTCTCAGCTGCCCAGGGCAGTATGGGAAAAAACTTGCTCACTTGGACCCCAGTTCTGCATCCCATGCTGCTGTGTTACTACCCAGGCTGACCTCTGAGAAAGTCAGCACCAGTGCGTTTTCCTGTGAGCACAACCTCTGGGGGCTCGGTGTCTGCCCCTGTGGTAGGTTTGGGGAGTTCCGGCGTTTGCAGGGACAGGCAGGACCATGAGTGAGCAGCAGTTGTCACTTTATCATTAGCTCTGTGGGGGAGCATTGGACAGGTAACTGTGAGGGCAAGTCCCTCTCTGCTAGAACCCTTCCCGACAGACGTGGCTACTTGCGGGCCACCCCCTGGATGGGGAGAGAACCAGGACACCCAGGGTGAAGGGAGCGAGAGGGAGGCTGTGTGATAGACTCCCGAGGAGTTGCAGGGTCTGTGGGCAGCAGGTGTTAAGTACAATTTGGAGTTGTGTTAGCCTGCCGATTCTTCTGGCTCTTGCACCTGTGTTCCGTGGTTTCATCTCCCCTGCCACCTTGCCCATGACCAGCCATGCATGGAGTCTTTGTGAATAAAACGAGAGCCCCCGCCAGCAAGGTGACGATCCCCATGACTGTTGCTGAATCAGTGATGTCTGGGCTCTCACCTAGTCCTTGAAGCAGCACTCCAAAGACTACCCAGCACTCCAGACATGTGGCTACTGGAGAGGCCAAGACACTTGCCTAAGGCCCCACCAGCGGCTTGGGCCAGAGTCAGGACAGAACTGCCCGCTGGACTCCAGGAGAGGGCTGTGCTAGGCACTGTTGCATTCACAGTGTGTGGAAAGTGACTGTCCTGTCCTCTCTCCCTCTCCTCTTTCAGGGGTCCCTGGTGAATCTTGCCATGGTCATCTAAGGAACCTCTCCTAGAAAGAAGCTCCCCCCTCGCAGTTCCCCACCGACAGGAAGGCCTGGACTCCCAAGATGATTATAAAGGAGTACCGGATCCCCCTGCCGATGACCGTGGAGGAGTACCGCATTGCCCAGCTGTACATGATACAGGTGGGTCGAGGACGGGGCAGCGGGCCGGCTGTGTTGGGGCTGGGGTGGGAACTTGGCCTTCACCCCTCAGGCCTCTGGGAAAGGTCTGAATTGGCTTGAACGCGTGTCCTCCTGGCATCCTGCCAGGCACACAGGATGCCTTGGACGTATCTGCAATATTGGCCTGTCCTCAGCCTTGATGCAGCTCGCACCTTCCCTCCTGCTTGGTGCCCGTCCTCTACCCGACTAGGATCACCCCATCTCTTTCAGCTCAGACTGAACCCCTGTGACTGCATAGCCCGGGACTTTGACCACATGCAGATCTGGCACCAGTGGAGGGCTCCCTCCCTGGCTAATCCCTGGAGAGGCAAATCCGGAGCTGCTTCTCAGAAGGCCACTGATACGAGGCCACAAGTACGAGGACCTTGTCCAAACCTGATCGCCCCCTGAGGCGCCGCCTCCAAACACTGAAACACCACGGGCGCGCCATGTTCAGTTCCTTTGCCCCACCCGACAGAGGAAAAGGTGTGCAGCCCCGAGAGGTTGAGCGACTTGCTCAGCAGCACACAGCCTGTCTCCCAGCCCCAGGCCCATACTCCTCCCTGCCCCTGGGTGCCCATACAACAGAATAGAAGACATGACTGATTTGCAGAGCAGCACACGAGACTGTGGCAGCTGTCTGTGATAAGCAAGTCTGACAAACCTGGAACATGGAACTGGAGGTTGTGGTTCCCGGCCCCTCTTGCTCAGTGCTCGGCTTTGGCCCAGCCTGGCAGCTTCTCCCCAGGTGAGGACCTCTCCCACTGGTGACAGATCTGCCCGTGGTCTGGCTTGGCTTCTCTAGGCTTGTCCGGGGGCCCCAGTCCTGGCTTCCCCAGCCAACGGCCTTAGTCTGTGTTCTTGTTCTGCAGCTCCTCTTACCAGCATCACACTGAGCCCTGACTATGCAGAGGGCCTGGCTGGCAGGGTGTCTCCCTCCCCTGGGTTTGCGTGGTGGGAAGAGGGCCTGGCTGGCCTGGTTGGCAGGGTCTCCTCTCCCTCCCCTGGGTTTGCGTGGTGGACTCAGCCTGGGTCTGGGGAGGTAGCAAACAGCTCCTGCAGAGCTGGTGTCCCTGCTCCCTCTTGGGAGATCTTGAGGAAGTTGTGAAGGTTCGGCCATTATCTTCACCCCAGCAGCTTGACTAGGAGCGGACAGGAAGGTGCCAGCCTCCCTGAGGGGCTGTTTGCTCTGAGCTGCTTCAGAAGCGCCACTCAATTCCCTCTTGAACCACTTACCCCTTAATTATTTCTAGAGAGCAGGGAGAGAGGAAGAGGCTTAAGTCAGCCCCCCCCCCCAGCTCTGAGCATGCCAGAAATAGCCTAGCCAGTTCAAGGGCCAGACTCTCCCACCAGCCCCCGACACCCCAAGCAGCAGACCGGCTCCACGCAGCCTCTGGCTACGGCCGTCAGTTGTCAGAGGTTTCCTATCCACTGTTCACTCCTCAAATGTCCAAAGCCAAGACTGGGCCGGGTGGAATCTGTCCCCCACATGGGTGGCAGGGACCCAAATGCGGAAGAGCAGGAAGCTAGGTGCTGCTATGGGATGCAGGTGTCTCCATCTTAGCCGCTGAGTGAGACACGCCAGCCCCTAAAGCACAGAATCATCGCTAAGCCGAGGTTCCTTGAAAAACCTGCCATCTCCGGGGCCTGTGTTACTCTCAGACCTTCCGCTCCCATCCAGGAGCCCACACGTGTGTGTCTACAGATGAGCCCTGGAGAGTGGGCTATGGCAAAGGGGGATGCCCCCAGCCCCCTCCTGCCTCACAGGAGCCTCACCCGTGACATACCGCTGATGTGCTGGTTGGACGCTTACCACAGCAGCTCTGAGCCTCCAGGGTCTTCCTCTGTGTCTCTCCCAAGTAAGCAGGCCTGTGAGTGTGTCTCTGCTTTCCTGTTCAGACAGGAAGGGCAAGCCAGCCAGGCATCGCCAGGCAAGGTGATTCTGCCATGGGGGTTTGTGTGCCAGTAGGAGGAAATTGCATGCCTCCGCTTATGCAAGCACACACCCCAGTTCACATCAGCTTCAGGGGCGCTCTCAGGCCACAAGAGCACAGGGGCCCTGAACGCCAGCGCAGCCCCTTCCTCTAAAACAAGGCTTCCACTGTGGGGGGACCCTGGCTCTGTCCAGCTGCCCAACAGCCACTTCCCCAGCCTTTCCTCTTGGCCTGCGGAGGTGGGACAGCAGATCAGAGTGGAGTCACCCTGTGTGGAAGGTCTTGCAGCTGGCTCTAAGTAGGACTAGGACTAGGACTTGCACAGTTCGAGATGCCAGCGGGGTGTGGAGACCCTTGCTGGGGTGTAGGGTGGTCCTTGCCAGGGGACAGCTGAGCTGAGCGGTGTGACCTATTGGAGCATGCGTGGCCTTCCCAGGCTCTGGCTGACCCTGGGTTGAGTTCCAGCTTTGGAGAACAAGCAGGCAAACCTCCCCAGCCTCCCGCTAGCCCTCATCAAGCACAGTCAACTTTCCCAGGGTACAGAGGGCCTGAGAGGCAGGGTTGAGCTGAGTTCCTTTGTCTTCCAAGCAGCCTCACCGGCCCTGGTGGGGTGGGGGTGCATGGCAGACAAGAAGAAGGGAAGATAGAAGGCAAGGAGACCCCCTACACCTGAAGCAGGAGGCAGGTAGCTTTGTGTGGACCCGCCGCCCCACAAACCTGCTCCACTTCCCCTGCCTCCTGCAGGAGGGTCCTGGTGGGCAGTGCTGTGAGCTGTGGTCTCCAGGTCTGATGCATGGACTGGAACTCAGTGCTTACCGCACACTTCCTCTCACTGAGACGTTCAGCATTAGCCCCCCTGCCACCTCCTGAGGCCCTGCCCATCTCCCCACGCCCTCTGCCCAGGTCCGTGGGATCCTGCCCCCTGCCAGCAGCCTGGCTGCTACTCGCCCCGAGGTCCCACCTCCCGCTCTGGCTCCAGCTGTGGCTTCCCTATCTTGGACCCTGAATTCCAGGACCCATGCTACTGCAGAGTGATGACAAAAGGTGTGAGATGTATCCACCACCAGCTCCCCCTTCACACGCGTACGGCTCCGTGCACATCCGGCAGGACTCAGCACACCGTCAAAGTAGCCTTGTCCTTTCCAGGCCTGCCCCGTGCCAAGGACTGGTAACAGAATGGAACAGAGCACTTTCTGCCTCTTCCCTAGGAGGCAGAACCAGACAGCCAACTGAGGAGCGGCAGGCGCCGCTGGGGCATCGGGGACAAGTTTTTCAAGCAGGCTCCAGGCTAGTTCCCCAGCAGCACGCATGCTCTGAGCGGCACCTTATGCTCCTACAATGCATTTCCGTAGAAACAGCTGGGGGGCAGCTCTGACTTTCATTCATTTCCTGGCTCTGCAACCCCACCTTCCCCAGCTGGGGGGCAACCAAGGAGTGACCTCCCTGCTGAGCTCAGAGGGCTGAGCTCAGTCAGAGCACCAGGCACTGTGCCTGAGCAGCCTTCAGTGTTCATGGTGTTCAAGGGTTGGGTGAGCGATGTTTAAAAACACCGTTCAGTGTGGCCGGGGGAGAGCTGTCCATCCGATAAGGTCCAGTGATGAGAGTGCCAGGCCAGGACCCTGGACAGCTCTGAGACATCTCTATCAACCTCAGGGGAGCTGGGCCCGGTTGCTTTGCCTACCGTGGGCGCCATCCCTGGGGGAGGTAATGCAGCACTGCCTGTGGGGGTGGCTGACAGGGACCAGGAGGTTGTGTCCCATGTGGGCAGAGAACAGAATGAACTGCCAAGAACTGGCTCCTAAGTGGCATGACAACCACAGCTATGCTGGGAGCCCAGGGGATCCAGAAGTCCTTTTGGGGGGTGCCGTCTGCCCTTGAAGGGTGCCAGACCTAGGGTTCCTGGTGACAGCCTCAGTTGATGTTTGTGGACCACACATCTCCTGCAGGGAGGCACCGAGATATTGTGCTGACAGTACCAGCTTGGGGGCCTTCTGGGTCCCTCTGGTTCTGTCACTAAGAGTCGTGTCCCTGGGATCCCTGAGCAACCTAATGTACCCACCTCCTGTGAGTGGCAGTAGCCACCCTTAACCATCACCCATGGATGCTGGCAGCCTTGTCCCTGAGCCAGAAGCGAGGCCCCTGTCATTGTCCTCACGATGACCTGTGGAATCAGTGGTGTTCTTCCCCCACCTCTCAGGCAAGAGCTGGAGGCCCAGAAACACCGAGCACCTTGCCCAAGCACGCACAGCTGGCCCAACAAAGCCAGTCTGTGTCCAGAGGCATGGCTAGCTGCCTTTCCCTTGAGCAGCTGGTCGTCTCCTGGCCTCCTCCGCTCTTACATTCCCTGCAGCTGAGCAGAGCTGTGGAGAAGGCCACAGAGATGCCCTTGGTCTGTGTTGTTCCTTACACGGCCCCACCCCACATGCAGCATGTGGTCACCCTCTGAGCAGCAAGGCCAGAGTCACCACATGCTGGGAGAGTGCTGGCAACAGGCTCCCATGGCTAGCCAGCAGGTGGGCACTCCCGCTTACTCCACCTGAGACCTTAGAGTGGGGCCTCTGACTGAAGATGTGAGAGGAAGTCATCCTGGATGTAGCACAGCCTAAAATCCAATGACCCTTTCTGCTGTAAGAAGAGGCGAAGACAGAGAAACATTGGGAAGATGGAGCTAGAGATTGAAGAGAGGCAGTCACATGGCAGAGGATGCTGCTGGGAGCCACTGGAGACGGGCAAGGCCACTAGAGTCCTCCGGAACCTTCTGAGGCTGCTGGCTTTCCTTGGCCTCACTCCAGCTGAGGTCTGCCCAGGTGGCCAGGGGGGTTCTTCACAGCCCCATAGCCCCTTCCCTGCCTTCCTTGCCCTTCTACATCCTTGGCTAAATGACAGCGGGGACCTGACCACAGCCCCAGGGCCTCCCACAAGCAGCCTAGTCTCCAGCCTGTATATTTTGCCGCAGCTCCTGGCACTGCAAGTGTATTTGCCTCCTGGGGTGACCATAACAAATACCACAAGCCAGATGATGTGCTGACTACAGGAACCCCTTGACTCACAGCTGAAGCTCTGACTTTCATTCATTTCCTGGCTCTGCAACCCCACCTTCCCCAGCTGGGGGGCAACCAAGGAGGGACCTCCCTGCTAAACTCAGAGGGCTGAGCTCAGTTAGAGCACCAGGCACCGTGCCTGAGCAGCCCTCAATGTGCAAGGGCTGGGTGTGCGCAGGACATGCTCCCTCTTTCCGGAAGCTCAGGAAGAGAAAGGGTCCCTGCTTGTCTGCTCCAGACACTCACTGGCTTGTTCCTCCATCCTTTCAGTTGACGCCTGCAGAGACCCGTTCCCGCATAAGGCCATAAGCTGAAGTTCTGGGTGGGCACTAATGAGGGCTTCAGGGCTTCAACCGCTGATCCAGGATTGGGTAAATAGGAGGACTGGACCTCACATCCAGTTTTGGAAACCAAGGCTAGAGAGAAGTGGCTCGTCCAGGAAAGGGGAGTTTGTCACAGGACTGGGACCAGATTTGTTTGTTCAGTACACATTTGCCCAGCACCCACCTGTTGCCGAGGAGCCCAGCAACTCAGGGCCGTGGACTCAGGAGGCCCTGTCATCCAATAGGTCTGGCTGAGGCCATTTGGTAGCTTCACAAGCTTGGAGAAGGCACCCCCCGCTAGCCTCAAAGTCTGGTCTGTACATGAGGGATAGCAGTGTGTCGCACCCTTCTCAGGGAGCATTTCCCTAGCCACGGAACGGACACGAGAGCCCTCAGCACAGCCCGGGCCAACAGGGCCCTGACAGGACAGGAGCTGAGGAGGTGTCCAGACCACAGGTGCACCTGGACACGGCACGGGATCTGACCCCCCCATTGCAGGGACTGAGGGCTTGCCACCTGTTCAGACACCCTCTGAGCCTCATCCAGCGCCTTTCCCTTTTCTGCTGGAGAGGTCAAGGTAGTCTGAGCCCCAGGGGTAGACCACACCTCTGTGCCCGCAAGGGGACCATGCCCAGGGCAGTGCCATTGGAAGCGCCTGGGTGCACGTATGTGTCTATGTGTGCATGCACACACGTGCCAGTAGGGGCAGGTGCTGCACTGCACCTGCTGTTCAGGAACTGACCCAAGATGGCTTTGGCAAAGCTGTCAAGTCACCATGGAAACAGATGCCGGGCTCAGAGTCACCAACAGCTCAAGGACGAGGTTTTCTGCATAAACAGAAGGCTGAGCTCTGGGGCACTGGGAAGGACATCTGAGAGGGTGCCACACAGAGGTGACCCTGGCCACCGAGGCCCTTCCCATTTGTCACAGTTTATCTCTCAGACCCCAGTGAGCATGAAGAGGCGGGACTGAGTGCTGTTTGTTCTGTGTCACAGCAGTTTATTGAGCCGTGAGTCGCGCACCACCAGGCACGGCCATCCAACGCATGCAGGCTGCTGGTCTTGGGCACTTTCAGCGCTGTCAGCCACTACCACAGTTCATCTTAGAACATGTTTTATTTCCCCCAAAACAGTCACTTTTCACCTTCCCCAGTCCCCAAGGCCCTGTTAAGTCTTCTCTCTGTCTGTACACTGCTGATAGAATCATTAGCAGCATCTTGCAGAGGGTGTGGGGTGTGTGTGTTACGAAGAAAGCAGGCACTGAGTTCAGTGGATTCCACTTCTCCACGAACCTTCTCAAGGACCCCTCATGAGGCCCTCTGGCATGGCTGGCCCCTGCCACTCAGCATGACTCTTCTCAGGGCTCGATGCCCTGTTCTTTGGTGTGAATGGACGGACCATGTCGGCTGGCCCGCTGACCTGCTGCTGGACGTCTGGGCCATTTCTGCCTGTTGGGTCAGGCGAGTGGCGCTGCTAGGAGCATGAATCAGTGAGATTATTGTGTGTGGAGCTGTCTTCTTCTTCTTGGATGTGTAGTAAGGAGGGCAACTGCTGGATCACACAGAACCCGGGAGTGCAGCCTCCTAGGGGATGTGCTGGGGTGCTGGCCATGGCAGCTACACGGTTCCACACTGTCCCCCTGAGGTGCCTCCCAACACTTGCCACTGTCCATCTTTTTAACCACTCCAGAGGATATGAAATTCTCACCCCACCCTAGCTTTTCACTGGCAGTTTGTGTGTCTTGGGAGAAATGTCCACTCAAGTCCTTTGCCCATTTTTTAAATGGGGTTGTTTCTCCTTTTGTTGCTGAACTATAGGAGGGTTTTTGTTATGTTTTTTTTTTCACATATCTTCTGGCTGTAAGTCCCTTACAACAGGCATTGTTTAATTTTTTTCTTCCATATAATGGTTTATTTCCCCTACATTATTATTTTTTTAAATTTTAGATGATATTTATATTGATTAAGGTGGGAAGGATCTAGGGTTAGGGCGAAGTGGATGTGATCATTGTTTCCAAGCTTTCTGTTTCTTCTTCCCATTTCCGGAGGGAGGGGAGAGACAAGGGGATAGGACATACCCAGCCTCACCACCATGCCAGTGCCCAAGGATGGGGAAAGGCCACCCGATATCAACCCAGGGTCACAATGTGGCACACGCTCTGAGGGTTCTGCCCAAGGGGATGTGATAATTCTGAAATGCTGTCACCCGCCGGTCTATGGATGAGAAATCCCTTCCAATGTCCATTGGCTGACACCATCAACCTTGGAGTCGCCAGTCGTCGTTTGGCTGTGGTCATTGTCAACATTATTTTTTAATGATTTCTGAAGCACGAAACTCACCATTCCTATTAGGACAGAAGTAGGACTAAGTAGGGCTGGCCTATGGACCCACTGATGGGTGCATGATCTGGCATTGGGCGAGGTTCTGATGGAGGAGCTTGGCAGCTCCTCTGTTGGGACACAGTCCCTGCAGGTGAGCACAAGAACCAAGACTGGGAGCAGCCCAGACCAGGCCAGGTAACTGTACCCACCAGCATACATTTGGCTAAGATCTGGGATGAGCCAGGCTAGACCAAGTTCATATCACCCACTGGCTAATCAGAGAACCAGCATGGTATGTGGGTCAGGACTGGGGGCTGCCTGGGCTGGACTGGGCTAGGCTATAGCCCCGACCAGTGTGAGCTGGAACTGGGGGCGGCGCCGGCCCTGGCCAGGCTACAGCACCCATGGGCAAATGCCAAGGTAAGGTGGGCCGTGCCAGAATGGGCCGCAGCGCTCAACCAGCACACACGAGACCAGGAGGTAGGGAATAAAGACAGTAAGGGGGTTGCTTGGGGCTCCCCTGCTGGACTACTACTCCCACAGTGAGCATGAGAGCTAGGGTTGGGAGCAGACCAGACCAGGCAGGGCTACAACACCTGTTGATCTCATGTGAGCTGGATCAGGGGAAAGCCAGACTGGGTTGACTGTTCTTACTGGTGCATGCATAAGCAGATTGGGTATGGACTGGTTGGGCTTTGCCACAGCATCAGCTGGCAGATGCTCGCACGGAGGGCAAATTCTGGAAAGTGCAAGATCCGGGAGTGGACCCAGTAGGGAAGCAGTGGGCACCTCCCTTTTGGATTGCCACTCCAACTGGTAAGCATGAGAACCAGAACTGGACCAGGCATGGCTAGACAGAGTGGCACCCGCCGGCAGGTGTGTGGGCTGGATAGTGAGGTTGGTTTGGTTGAATTAGGTTTCAATGCTATACGAGAGCTGAATGGGATGTGGGACAGACTGGACCAGTCTGCTGTACATATTGGCAAGAATAGGAACCAGGGCAGGGGGCTGGTCTGGTGGGGGTTATTGGGAGTTGCCCCAACTAGGCTATAGCTCCCACTGGTTTACGTGACCACGAGTGTTTGTAGGGGGGCGGGCGACCGGGTTGGGCTTCAATACCCATTGCTTTGCATAGAGGTCAGGGCTGGAGATAGAACTGACCCAGCAATTACAGCCACCAGTGTGTGCGTAGCTGATTGGGGTGACAGATCTTCACTCTTTGGCATGTGGAAATTGAATTGTCCTGGGACTGTTCCTTCCAAGACAATTGGTCTGATCGCCCTGGTCAAAAAAATGAATGGGCCACAGGTGCAGAGCTTGTGTCTGGATGCACTCTCCTGTTGATCTGCCCACCTCTCCAGTCCTGGTTTGTTCTGACCTTGACCACTTTGCTGTAAATTCTGATAGAGGAAAGTGTGAGCGTCCCAATTTAATTTTTTGTTTTGTGTTGAAGATCTTTTTTATTATTTGGGATCCCTTGCAATTCCATATTAGTTTTAGGATCATCTTTGACTTTGCTAGGAATTGTGTTGGATCTGTAGGCTGCTTAGGGAAGCTCTTCCGTAGCTTCCCTAGGGTAGCTTCCCATTGTAGCTTCCCATCCAGGTGTGTGCTTGATTTTTTTCCCAGCAACATTTTGTAATTTTTGTTACACAAATTTTGTACCTCCTTGGCTAAATTTATTCCTAGGTATTTTATTTTTTTCAGATACCATTGTAAATATAACTTATTTCTTCATTTCTTTTTTTTTAAGATTTATTTATTTTATTGGAAAGGCAAATATACAGAGAGGAGGAGGAGAGACAGAGAGGAAGATTTTCCATCTGATGACTCACTCCCCAAGTGACCGCAATGGCCGGTGCTGTGCCGATCCAAAGCCAGGAGCCAGGAACTTCTTTCCGGGTCTCCCACATGGGCACAGGGTCCCAAGGCTTTGGGCTGTCCTCGACTACTTTCCCAGGCCACAAGCAGGGAGCTGGATGGGAAGCAGGGTTGCTGGGATGGGAACCAATGGGATCCCGGGCGTGCAAAGCAAGGATTTAACCGCTAGGCTATCGTGCCGGGCCCTATTTCTTCTTTCACAGTATGGATACCTCTCTTGCTGTCTCCTCTTGTCCAGTGGCTAGGATTTATGTGTGTGGTCCTGGGGCCCCTTCCGTTCCCTGCCCAGGAGGAGCTGGCCTCGGTCAAAGCCCCCTCCCATCTCATGCTGCCATCGCCTGAGCCCCTTCTGCGCAGAGTGCTCCAGCCCCTCAGCCACCACAGCACTTTTATCCCCACAGAAGAAAAGCCGCAATGAGACATACGGCGAAGGCAGTGGCGTGGAGATCCTGGAGAACCGGCCGTACACGGATGGCCCCGGCGGCTCCGGGCAGTACACGCACAAGGTGTACCACGTGGGCATGCACATCCCCGGCTGGTTCCGCTCCATCCTGCCCAAGGCAGCGTTGCGTGTGGTGGAGGAGTCCTGGAACGCTTACCCCTACACCAGAACCAGGTGCGCTACCTCCACCGTCCTGTGCCTGGTGTCAGGTCACAGGTGCCGGGGCCCCCACCAGACTCAACTGCTTGACCCTTCAGAGAACTCAGTCTCTACCCCAGACAGGTGCCCTGGAGGCCCCTGGGATAGGGCAGGCACAGGTAGGAGAGGGAGGACCCAGCTCTCATTGTAGCCCCTCCTCCTCCCTGGGCCACTGGGATGGGGGCCGTGAAAGCAGGAGTCCCGGGAGGACTGCTGGAGGCGCTTGGCCATCTGGCAAGACTGGGAGAATGCAGTCACTGTAATTCCAGATGGTCAGCCGGCTGGGAGGAACAGCCTGAGTCGCCTGTAGGATCCTGGAGCTGCTGCAGCAGGGTTTGATCATCTCCCACCTGGCCCGGGCTTCCCCTGGGGTCTCCTGGGGGATAGGGGTGGGGGTCCTTCATCGTGTGCACCCTGTTCCGTGCATGACTCAGCACTGCAGGGCTGCCTAAGTGGGAGATGTTCCCACCACCATCCCCAACTGTGAGGCTCCCCGTCCCTCCCCAACACTTGGGGCTTTCCTGGGTTTGGCTGGAGAACCCACAGAAGCTCGTGTCCAGCCCAGAGAGGGCTGCACCTCATCACCAGAGTTGGATCCTCAGCAGGGCTGCAGGGTCACAGCCCAGAGGCGCCAGACCCACGGCCTGCCAGCTTGGCCTCACATGGCGCTGACTGTGCCTGAGTTCCAGCACGCGGTACCCTCACCCATGCCCGTGCCACAGGCCCAGTTGTGAGGGAAGTCAGCAGGAGCTCCCTGCAGCATCTTTACTTCCTGGACTCTGCTGCCACCCCTGCCTGGCAGTAGTTGGGCCAAAGCCACGTCCAGCAGGGCCCAGCCTCCTGTCCCTCCCACATCCCGGGCCCCGGCAACCTTGGTCTAGCCGTCCTGTGCCCCCTCTCACCCAGATCCTGATGAGGCCCTCCTCCCTGCAGGTTCACCTGCCCTTTTGTGGAGAAATTCTCCATCGACATCGAGACCTTTTATAAAACCGATGCCGGAGAAAACCCGAACGTGTTCAGTCTCTCTCCTGTGGAAAAAAACCAACTGACAATCGGTAATTCTGGGTTTCCCACCCACCGGCCACCCCTCGTCCCCAAGCCTGGCCTGTCCAGCAAACTTGGGGGCCTCCTTGCCCCATCTGCCTGACATACACATCAAGTCTCAGCACCTCTCCCACACAGTGCCCCTCTTTCGTCGACAGAGTGCTGGAGGCCATGTTGGGCTGAGGCCAGGCACACATTGGGGCCACTCCCTTGGGTGGTGGGTGACCGTGCCCACTCCCCTCCAACTGCCAGCGCCACAAAGAAACAGGCCCCATTCATCTAATGTCAAGGGAGGCCAGAGACCAGAATTTTTTACGTGAAATCTCACAGTTCCTAAATGTTAACTGACAGAAATGCCCCTAAGTAAGACTGCTTTTAAACAACACACCTCAGTGAGTCAAATGCAGACCCCAGCCTTCCAGTCCTAGGGTTTGCCATGGCACATGTGGCCAGCCCCATTACCAGAGCTGAATCCTTGAGGGGCTGCAGGGGGCACATCCCAGAGGTGCTAAATCCCAGGATGCCCATACCTGGGAGCTGCCACGGAGCGGCCTGTGCAAGGCTTTGACACAGGACCACCCCTCCACCTGCTGCCACTCCTGCGTGGTCCCAGAGCCTTAGCGCCACCCAGATAAAGCACCACAAAACCGGGTGCTTCATCACAAGAATGCCACCTCTAAGGCTCTCCGAGGAATCAGCAGTGCTGGCTCCTCCTAAGAACCGCGAGAGAGACAATGTCCCAGGCCCCTCCCAGGTTGCAGTGTTTTGCTGGTAAGCTTTGGCTGTCCTGCCCATGCGCGATACTGACACTGCAGGGTAGAGGATTAGCCTGTTGAGACAGACACACACCACCACCCCAGGACCCATCTTAATGGCCTCATTGTAACTCAGGAACCGTATGAAAGGGCCTGTCTCCACAGAAGTTTACTTCTGAGGGTACCAAGGTTCAGGTATCATCCCAGGAATCTGC
This sequence comes from Ochotona curzoniae, assembly GCF_017591425.1. Classification (NCBI taxonomy): domain Eukaryota; kingdom Metazoa; phylum Chordata; class Mammalia; order Lagomorpha; family Ochotonidae; genus Ochotona; species Ochotona curzoniae. The sequence goes on along the minus strand of NW_024466340.1, from coordinate 6,590,708 downwards.
AAAAGGAAGAACCTCAGTGGCGCTGTGCATCTGCCCCCCGCCCTAGTGCAGCCATCCCCAAGCCCTCTGAGGACTTTGGGCTGAGTGGAAGTGGAGGAGGGGCCGGGCTGGAGTCTGGCAGAAATAGCCACTCGCACCCCACACAGACTTCATCGACATCGTCAAGGACCCCGTACCCCCAAACGAGTACAAGACGGAGGAGGACCCCAAGCTGTTCCAGTCGGCCAAGACACAGCGGGGGCCTCTGTCCGACAACTGGATTGAGGAGTACAAGAAGCAGGTGTTCCCCCTCATGTGTGCCTACAAGCTCTGCAAAGTGGAGTTCCGCTACTGGGGTATGCAGTCCAAGATTGAGAGGTTCATCCACGACACTGGTGAGCTGCCCCCTGCACCCAGGCCCCGTTCCACCTGGGTCTCCCTCTGCACCTGGGATTCCCAACAGCTGACCCCAAAGCCCATGTCCAGCTCTGCCCCTTCTGATCATGCATGAGTCCTCAGCGGGTACCACTAAGGTGGCAGGAGTGTGTCCCAGAAGTCCCCGACCTGGTCTGTGCTCAGCGTGTGCAGCTCCTGGCGAGTCTCCCTAATGCTCCCCGGGGCCTTTGGCTTCAGAGCAGGTGCCCAACCCAGGTAGACCAGCAGATAGATGACTGGGCCCAACCCCTGCCTGCCCCTGTGACAGCACTTGGGGTTGGTCCCACCCCGGGACTTGGCCCAAGAGAGGCACCAGGGAACACACCAAAGACTCTGCTGAGACCCAACAGGAATCACGCCTGCGGTGGTGAGCTCTGCAATGCTCACAGTGACCTGTGAAGGTGGGCCCCATCACCCCACTTACAGAGAGAGCTGTGGCTTATGGAGAGATGGGCTTGTCCTCACTGCCATGCCAGCCCCAGGCAGTCCCTGTTGCCACTCTGTTATCCCTTGTGCCCTATCTAGTTTTATATATGTAACGTACTCTTATCTGTGTAGCAAAAATTCTCTTAAACACATTAAAAAAAAAGACCCACTCAATTTGAACTCAAACTGGATTTTTCAAGGGAAATTCCACCAAAAAACTATATGTCTATACATCTATAGCTATTTGGTTTCCTCCTGGGGCAAGAACCTTCCGCAGTTAGTGGTGGCTCGACCCAGCCCTTCACTGTAACTATAGAACCATTATGAGGCCATCCTGGGCCAGTCCCATCCTGGGACAGCTGAGGAAGCAGGTTCCAGTGGGCAAGGGAGTGACACTGATGGTGGTTGCCCAGCCTGGGCATGGTCCCCGGTGCCGGCTCTGCAGCTGACTGTCTCCCTGGGCCCCCGCCGTCCCCTGACCCCACAGGCCTGCGGAGGGTGATGCTGCGGGCCCACCGGCAGGCCTGGTGCTGGCAGGACGAGTGGTTCGGGCTGAGCATGGAGAACATTCGGGAGCTGGAGAAGGAGGCGCAGCTCATGCTGTCTCGCAAGATGGCCCAGTTCACGGAAGACAGCCAGGAGGCTGCGGAGCTTGCCAAGGACCCAGCCACCCAGGACCAGGCCTCCTGGGAGAGCCCCCAGCCCAGCGGCAGCAACGGGGAGGCCCTAGTAGGGCGGGGCCTGAAGAAGCAGTGGTCCACGTCCTCCAAATCCTCACGGTCGTCCAAGCGGGGAGGTGAGCCCGGGGCGCTGTCCCATGGCAGAACTGCTCCCAAGGAGACTGCCTCCTTCCCATGGCTTCCACGTGGCCAGGCCCGTTGGGAGGCAGGGCTGTGCCCTCTGTAATGTGGCACCAGGTGAAGAGGCCCCAACCCAGTAGGCTGCCCAAGGGAGGCAGGTCAGGGAGGGTACCCCTCGCCCTGAGAGGGCCATGGGAGGAAGCACCCAAGAGATTTCACATTCTGAGACAGAGTCAAGCCGGGAACCTCAGCCAGCTGGACTCCCAGGACCTGTATCCCTTGTCTCCCCGCTGGCCCCACAGTGCCATGGCTACCAATGTGCTGTGCCACAGCCAAGCCGAAGGAGTTTTCCTATGGTCAGGCCCAGGCCAGGAGCCCAGGAGTGGACCAGACCCACTCTAGTATGCATCCCAGGCCTACGCCTTCTGTCCCTGCTGTCCTTCCCTTCCCCCTGTGACCAGGCATCCAAAGAGAGTGGGAGGGGGCAGCTCCCGGATATCTAGGAGCCCCTCTTCCTACCGTGAACCCTGGCAGCGCCCCCGTCACTGCCCCAGCTCCTCGTCTCATGCCTGCCTGAGGTGGCTGGGCCCAGGGCCGGGCTCCTGCCTGCAGCCTTGGTAGTCAGCCTGGGGCTCTGTCTTGCAGCAAGTCCTTCTCACCACAGCATCTCGGAGTGGAGGATGCAGAGCATCGCCAGGGACTCAGATGAGAGCTCAGACGACGAGTTCTTTGATGCCCATGGTAGGTTCTGGGTTGAGGGAGACCTGCCCGACGGCTAGTGCTTCCTTCTCTGTATGGTTCCTCAGGGCACAGTGCAATGTTAAGGCTTGGGGGCCTAGGAGAGGAGACCAAGTTAGTAGGAGCCCGGCCTTAGGCCTACCCACCCCGATTTGCTGTGGGCCTGGCAGTGGGGGTTCTGCTCTCTTGAAATCCCTAAAACAGACACAGTGAGGCCAGAACTTTGTTCCACAGTGAGTTTGTTTCTGTAAGTTTTCTTTTTTCCTTTTAAAAAAAGGATTTATTTATTTAAAAGATAGAGTTACAGAGACAAAGGAATAAAGGGAGAGAGAATCTTCCATCCACTTGTTCACTCCTCAAATAGGGCTGGGCCTGGCCACAGCAACGAGCCTGACATTTCCTCTGGGTCTCCCACGTGGGTGCAGGGGCCCAGGCACTTGGGCCATCTTCTGCTGCTTTCCCAGCTGCATCAGCAAGGAGCTGGATCAGAGGTGAAGCAGCTGGGACTCAAACCAGCACTCATACGGGATGCCAGTGTCACCAGCAGAAACTTAACCCACTGCACCAGGACAGCGGCCCCCTAACTTTTTTTTTTCAGAGTTAAATTAATGCGAATCTATGTAGCTGCTTCTGAAAATGCAATAAACAAAATTTATGAAGAGCCCGTTTCCTTTCCCACCAACCCTCAGACCAGCTCAGTGAACATGCAGATTGGTAAGTTTCCCGGGCTGTGACCCTCACAAGTCAGACGCCAGCAGGTTGGACAGCACAGGGCGAAGGGTCGCTCTGCAGGGTGCTGGCTAAGCCGGCCCCAGCTCACACACAGAAAGGGCCAGGGAAGCCAGCGTGTGGCCCGTGAGTCCCCATGTCCCACATCACAGTACCTGGTATAATCCTTGGCTCCCAACGCGAACCTCCTGCTAACGTGCATCCTTGGAGCGGCAGTGGTGTCTAAATAAAAGAAAGGGGTGTCTGCCACCCTGGCAGCAGACCTACCTTGTGGGCATCTGAGGAACAAGCTGACAGATGCGAGCTATCTGTGTGTGTGTGTGTATCGGCCTCTCAATGAGGTAAATAGTTTTTAAAAGAAAAGAGGATGAGGACTCATTCTAGGAGCCAGCGGTGGGGTGTGGGCAGGCCCAGAGCCTCTCACACCACCCCCAAGGCCTGGGGGATTGAGGAGCCACACGCACCCAGACTCTTGGCTCATAGCTGGCTGCCCCTAATTGGACAGCCAGGAAAGAGGTAGCAGGCATCCCTTAGCCAGCCTCTACTGCAGGGGCCTTGTCGACGGTGGGTCACCCTCCCAGCTGCTCTGTGTTCTAGACAAGAGGAAAATAGACATTAATGTAGAAGTTGCTGAAGAGAGACAAAGCTGGAGATGCCCTCAGTGGCAGAGTCCTGGCAGGGGTGACCAGGGGTTCATCCTCAGGTCCAGCCTGAATGGTTTCTGGGTGGAAATCCCAGAGAAGCAGAAATGAGTTCTGGCTGTAGTTTCTGGTCAGGGGCAGATGATTGGCCCGGTCGCTAAGACACCAGTTCCCAGACCATGTGGGTTCACGTTCTGGCTCGAGCCTCTGACCCCAGCTTCCTGCTGCAGCTGGCCCCAGGAGGTAGCAGGGACGCCTCAAGTCATTGAGTCCCTGCCATCCACATGGCAAGTCCAGGAGGAGGTGACAGCTCCCAGCTTTGGCCTAGCCCAGCCCCAAGCATCGCAGGCATCTGGGGAGGAGAAAGATCAGGATCAGCAGGCATTAAGTAGTAAAGCAACAGAAGCCTTCTGTCCACACACTAGAACATGGTTCAGCCACGGACAGGAACAAAGCCTTGGCTCATGCTTCAGTGCAGATGAACCCTGAAAGCATCATGCCAAGGTGGAGGCCCACAGAGCCCCTTGGTAAGAGTGTTACAGTCCACACTCGGCAGGTGGAGGCCCACAGAGCTCCATGGCAAGACTCCATTCCAGTCCACACTCAGCAGGCTTCTCAGGTGCCACGTGTGAGGGGAAGGACGTGTAAGCACGGAACATGTGTAGACACCTTCCTTGTCACTAGTGCCTAAGCTACACAGCATAACCAGAGGCTAAGCCGCCCCGATTCCACGGCAGAGAGCCTGGGCCGCGTCCCAGCTCTACCCCTGATTCCGGCTTCCTGCTCCTGTGCATGCTGGGAGTCAGCTGGCCTGACTTAGGGACGTGAGTACCTGACACCTGCCTGGAAGAACTGGATTGCGTTCCTGGCTCCTTGCATTGGCCTGGCCTAGCCAGGACTGTTACAGATATAGGAGTGAACAGCAGATAAAAGCTCGCTCTCTCTTTTCCTTCTTCCCCTTTTCTTTCTCCCTCTCCCTTCTTTCCCCAAAATAAAGTTTAAAAATAAAGCAAGGAAGCATAACAGTTATTTATATATTATCTATGTTGTATTAAATGTTACCACAAAGAGGTAGCTCAGTGTGTCCAGAGGGATGTGCAGAGCCCAGCACAGAGCAAGCACAGAGTCTTCAGGGGTGCACCAGGCCCCATAAAGTATCCCTTCTCCCCTTGTTCCGCCTCCAGAGGACCTGTCCGACTCCGAGGAAATGTTCCCCAAGGACATCACCAAATGGAGTTCCAATGACCTCATGGACAAAATTGAGAGCCCCGAACCGGAGGACAGCCAGGGTAATGTGCCCGGGAGCTGCAAGGCCAAGCCACAGGACAACCTCGGCTCCTTTCTGACCCCAGTTCCACACAACACTGGGTATCCAGGGGGTCCCCCACGTTGTGGTCCCAGCCTCAGCACAGCTGGCCCCTGACCTGCCGGCTGCCCCGCGGCTCACAGCAGTGCTTCTACATTACAGCTGGCCTCTACCGCCAGAGTGGCCCTGAGTTCAGGGTGGCCTCCAGCGTGGAACAACTGAACATCATTGAGGTGGGTGCCTGGTGCTGGGTCCCTACACCTGCCAGGACAGGGTTCAGAGGCATGGTCCCTGGGGGCTATGGCCCCACATCCACAGCTGGCTAGGATGCTCAGAGAGTCCTGGGACCTCCTTTCCTTGCTGCACTGCCCAGAGGGCACTGGTCAACCCTTCCCAACCCACCCCTGTGTCCCTCAGAAACAGAGATCCCAGGAAGCCTCCCTGGAAGTCCCCTGCCCAAGCGCAGCCCCTGGGGAAGTAAGATGAGAAACTTGTAAATTCCAGATCAAAAATAAGGTCTCCAGCTTGTGTTCAGCCTACCTGCTTTCCCTGGAGAGAAACACACGGAAGGAAAGGAAGCAGAAGTCACACGGCCCTGGGTGGGGGGCAGGGAAGGGGACTCAGTGTGTTCAATAAAGCTCTGCGGTAGCACCTGCACACACTTCAGGTATGCGCACGCGTTCAGTGCACACAGCGCTGACAGCCCCAGGGGAGGGCTGGTCAGGAGCCTGGGACTTGGGATCTGCCTCCTGAGCACTGCCAGTCAAAGCCAGATACCTTTACATGCAATTAGCACACTGTGAGTTAGGAAAGCTGTACCTGAAGCTTGGCAGGGCAGGGGCCGCTGATCAGGGCTGCAGTTTTGGCTGCTATAAGCCCCTCACCTCCCTGAGTCGGGGCAGCCCTTGCCCACCAAGCCCAGTGGGTCCTTTAGCTCTTCCAGCCCGGCTTTGCCCCAGCCTGTGCATTCAGCACTGGGCAGGCTCCACAGGGCACAGGTGTCAGCCCCCCCAGGCCCCTGTGGAGGAAAGCTGAGGCCCTGTGATCCAGGGCCTGTCGCCTCTCTCTGTCCCACATCCAACATGGCTGATAGGTCCCTCTGTTTCTCAGCTACCCTAAGCCTTCTGTGATTCTGGCCCATTCCCTACCCGTCCTACTCGGAGCCTCATCAGCCCCTGAGCCCTGCCCCTGTCCTGCCCACCTTTCCCAATACTGAGTTCTATCATTTGGTGAGCAGCTCAAAGCCAGCTGATGCCACTGCAGGTGCTCTGGGCAGCCTTAGCCTCTTTGCTCAGTTTCCTTCCCTGATCCCTCAAGCCTCGGACATGTTAGCACGTACCCACCAATGACCAGGGAGGCAGGAGAAGGGCCCTGGGCACAGGGTCACAGCTCTGGCAGGACATGTGCTGAGCCAAGGAACCGCAGGTCGTAGCCGCCTGACCAACAATGGAGCCTGGTGATGTTAGGCCAGCCCCTAAGTCTCCGTCCTCGCCTCACTTATCACTTAAATGGCCTGGACTCCAGGCATGGCTTAGAAGTTCAGGGTTCCATTCTGATCTCACAAGCAGGTCTGGCCAGTAAGAAGGTGAGATTATGACCCCGTATAATTAGGTCTACAGACCCAGGCAGCCCTGCCAACTCTGAAGCACTAGGGCCCTGCCTCTGTCAGCACATTTCTGCTCCTGGTGTCAAGAGTCTGAGGGCCCAGGGAGGAGGCCCTCTGCAGTTGAGGGGGGCTTGGCATTGCAGGCAGAATGGCTGAGGGTATTACGTTCCCAGTTCAAGCAGGCAGGCAGGTCTCAGAGCCAGGCCAGGATGAGCCTTCTTCTCTCCAAGCCAGAAGCCCTAGAGCCACCATCCAGTCTTCCTCTGGGAAAAAGCATTTGCTTTGGAAGCACAGCCTCCCCGACCCCGGCCCCCTTCAACACAACCACTGTGTCCTCTGGCCCCCGGCCAGGCCGTCAGGGAAAGAAAGCACCACCCCAGCCTCCCAGCCCTGCCAGGAGCCCCGGAGAGAAGTGACAGCAGCCGGACCCCAGGCTTCACAGCTGAGTCATAAAAACTGGGCCAAGGCAGAGCACAGTCCCTGCGCAGCTGACACTCTCCTCCACCCCTACCCCTGCCACGCAGGATGAAATCAGCCAGCCGCTGGCCACACCGCCCTCCAAGATCCACGTGCTGCTGCTGGTGCTGCATGGAGGCACCATCCTGGACACGGGCATGAGCGACCCCAGCTCCAAACAGGGAGACACCAACACCATCGCCAACGTGTTCGACACAGTCATGCGTGTGCACTACCCCAGCGCCCTGGGCCACCTGGCCATCCGCCTGGTGCCCTGTCCACCTGTCTGCTCCGACGCCTTCGCCCTCGTCTCCAAGTGAGTGCTGGTTGCTTACTGGCACCCGTCTTGGGTCTGGGCAGCCAGTGGGAAGTTTCCCCTCCCACACCTGCATCTCACCCTGCCAGTGTTGGGACCCCTATCCTGCCATCCAGATCTGCCCACCAGCCCCCTCTTGTCCTGAGTCCATCATACAGGCACGCTGGCCTGCTCTGAGGTGCAGGTCTCCCAGGAAAGGCCTAGGGACAGGCAGCTCAGTCCGCTGTGCCGCACAGTCTGGGGCTGAGAGACGGACAGCCCTCTGGGCTGAGCCGAGGCAGCCCATGTGCTCCTGACTGGCTCTTCGCCCCCAGTCTCAGCCCCTACAGCCACGATGAGAGCTGTCTCTCCAGCAGCCAGGACCACATCCCCCTGGCTGCCTTGCCTCTGCTGGCCACCTCCTCACCCCAGTACCAGGAGGCAGTGGCCACGGTGATCCAGCGGGCCAACCTGGCCTACAGGGACTTCATCAAGTCCCAGGAGGGTGTGACCTTCAATGGACAGGTGAGTCATGGGGTCAGGAGGGGGAGGGGAGGGTCACGATGCGGGGCTAACCTGAGGCCAGGGGCCAACTTGGCTCTGCCTTCGCCCTGCCAGGGGGACAAACGCTTAGATCACTGGGCCTTGCACCCCTGCAGGTCTGCCTGATTGGGGACTGTGTCGGGGGCGTCCTGGCATTTGATGCCTTATGCTACAGCAGTCAGCCAGTGTCTGAGAGCCAGAGCAGCAGCCGCCGGGGCAGTGTGGCCAGCGTGCAGGTATGCAGACTTCTGCCAACGCCTACCCTCTCCCACATACCACATTGGGTGGCTGCCGCTGTGCTGGGAGGGTCCCAAGCCATTACCATGCCCCCTGCTCCACCTGATCAGAGCATCCAGAGACCCAGGGGCAAGCTGGCTTGAACACTGCCCAGCTGAGCTCTGTTTATGCAGCTGCACTGAGTCCTGGCCTCCCGTGCAAGGACAGGAGAAGTGCAGGGGAGGACAGGGACAAGGGGAGTAAGGGTGACCAGCTCATCTATGAGGGCAGTCCCCAACCCACTGGTTCACAAAGGACCTGGAGCAACTGCATCAGTTTCTCAGAATCCTCTCCCCTCCTCTAAATAAGACAGGAAGAACTTGGGCTTCTTCGACACAGGCATCCAAGCTCAGGAGCTCACTCAGCTGCCTGCGCAGCGAACCAGGAACTACAATTCCAGAGAGTGGCTTCTGGTCCTCAGAGAAGCAGGACCAGGGGACCCCGTCCATTTCCCAGCAGGGAATGAAGACCCTGAGTCCTCCTAGGGCAGAGTCAGGGCTTCCCCACCCCTGCCTTCGGCTTGGGCAGTGGTCCACTGGACCTAGAGGCAGCTTCCAGGACACACTGGAAGGGCCAGGGCCATGCTCCCCCGGCAGTGAGCCCGCTCTACGGGTTGTTGCAGGATGCGGACTTGCTGTCCCCGGGCATCCTGGTGAGCACAGCACCCTGCCCCAGCGGCAGCTCCAGCCTGGAGAGCAGCCGGCACCTGAGTCGTAGCAACGTCGACATCCCACACAGCAATGGCGCTGAGGACTCCAGGAAGCAGCTGCCCCGCAAGCGGAGTGACTCCTCCACCTACGAGCTGGACACCATCCAGCAACACCAGGCCTTCCTGTCCAGGTGGGCACAGCCGGCGGGGCTGCGGGTGCCGACTCCGGGGCCCACTCCAGGTGAGGGAGGAGGCTACAGGAGGATGGACAGCTCAGAGCTGGAGAAGTCAGGTGGGCTCTGTGGAGAGGCTGGGCCCTGCCATTGCCAAAAGTGTCCTGGCAGCTGCACTGGGTCCAGCCTGTCTTTCCTGAGCCTGGGGTTCCAGAAGGCCTGCCCCCTGAGCAGGGCCATGGCAGTGACCTCGGGCACCGCCATTCCAGCCTCCACGCCAGCGTGCTGAGGAGCGAGCCCAGTGCCCGCCGCTCGAGCAGCTCCACCGTGCTGGACAGCGCGGGGACGCTGAGCAAGTTTGACTTTGAGGTTGCTGATCTCTTCCTGTTCGGATGCCCACTGGGGCTGGTTCTGGCCTTGAGGAAGACAGTCATCCCTGCCCTGGATGGTGAGAGCCCTGCGGGAGCTGGGCGTTGGGTGGTGGGTGGCTGGAGGAGGGGTGGTCTCAGGAGACCCCTGTCATAGGGCTGTGGTCACGTCCCCGGGGCCCTCACAGCAGCAGCATCCTGGCTGTTCTCCTTTGCTCCTGTCCAAGCCACTTGGGCCCCCAGTACCTGTTGTTGCATCGCCTGGGAGCCCAAGGACCCTTCACAAGAAGCTGGGCCCCCACAAGGTCGGCTGGGACAGGACCAGTCCCAGGCACAATAGCTCCCTGCCCTCTGCTCCCCAACACACACTCAGGGTGAGATGTGAATCAAGACTGCCCCAAAGCCCCTGGGAGCCTTGAAGAGCCGGAACCTAGCTGCTCAGTGTCTGGGAGGCAGCACTGTGGGCTGAGCCTCCCCCAGGTCCTGTCCTGCACCCCTGGAGTCGGGCGGTGCAGCTCTGGGGAGCACAGGACTATGAGTGGAAGTGAGCTAAGAGAGGCGTAGGCACTAGCTGAGAGCAGGGGAGGGGTGGTGTGAGGTTAACAACACAGACCCCAGACTCGGCCACCAAGTAGGTGCAGCCTCCCCGCCCAGGCAGTGTGACACTGCCATCAAGACGCTGCTGCCCCCTGAACTATCTACGAAGCGGCCCACCCAGGTGCACCCACCCTCAGGGGCAGCATATGTGGCCATATCATTTGTAATCATCTAAGTCTAGAACCAACTTTAGCACCCATCCAGGAGAGAGAGGCTGGTTAGAAAAAAAAAAAAGTCCCCTTCAGACAGTGGAATGCCCTGAGCTCCATGCAGATGGGAAGGACTCTGGCGGCCTGTGCTTGGGGAGGGGGGCCACAGCCAGCGTGTCCCTGTCCGTGAGCAACAGCTGAGACTGTGAGGGCGCCTGGCTTCAATGCCTGACTCAACTCAAAAAACAAACAAAGAAAAAAACCTCTTTACTGGAAAGGCAGAGTTACAGAGAGAAATAAGAGACAATCTTATACTCACTGTTCACTCCACAGTATCCACAACAGCTGGGGCTGGTCCAGGCGGAAGCCAGGAGCCCAGAACTCCATCCAGGTCTCCTACATGGGTACCAGAGCCTAAAGAGTTGGGCCACCCACTGCTGCTTTCCCAGGCACATTAACGGGGCTGGATGGGAAGTGGAGCAATTGGGATTGAACCGATGCACCCATACAGGATGTTAGTGGCACAGTTTAGCCCGTTGTTCTGCAACACCAGCCTCTCTGGCTCCACTCTTGACTCTAGTTTCCTGCTGATGTTGTTCTTGGAGGAACAGTGGGCAATGGTTCAAGCGCTTGGGTCACTATGACCCGCATGCAATCTCTGGCTGCTGGCTTTGGCCCAGCCGCATCCTGGCTGTTGGGGACTTTGAGAACATGGGCATGCTCATATTTCTCTCTCTCTCTTTCTAAGTCAATAGAATTAAGTATATAGATGAAAGTGAGGCATAATGAGGTTTAGAATGTCCAGTGTATACTTAACGTTCTGTCATCTCCCTAACAACTCTGGGCAATGATTGAAAGAGCAGGTCCATTTTCCGGGTGAGAAGCCTCCCCAATGAGCCAGGTGGGAGTGGCCAGCCAAGGCAGGGAGCACCGTGGGCAAGGGTGACCATTCCAGGACTCCCAAGTCAAAGGCAGCCTCCTAGGCTGGCTCCTGCTGCTGAAAGCACTGTGCTGCCAGTGGGTAGGCACTGTTACAAAGAATGTCCAGGACATCAGAGGGACAGTGACCTAAGCAGACCCCAGAGGTAGCGACACCCCAAAGCTCTGAGCCAGCCCGTTCTCCCCACCCAGTTTTCCAGCTGCGGCCAGCCTGCCAGCAAGTCTACAACCTCTTTCACCCAGCGGACCCCTCAGCCTCCCGCCTGGAGCCACTGTTGGAGCGCCGGTTCCATGCCCTGCCGCCGCTTAGCATCCCCCGCTACCAGCGCTACCCGCTGGGGGACGGTTGCTCCACACTGCTGGGTGAGCGGCCCACAGCCCCACTTGGGACGGGTGAGAGCTGACCACCCGCCCCTCTGTCCTCCAAGGCAGGGTGACCCCATGGCGTTGCCTGAGCTCTGGCTTGTCCCTAAGTGGGAGGAGCACGGGGCACAGGGTATGGGGCAGGAGTGCGAGGGCATCCATCCTGCTCCTCCCATCTTTCCGAGAGCACAGGTTGCCTTTGGTGGGGTGGGGGAGAACGGGACCAGATGCCACCTCCCCCACAATCACTCCAGCCTCCCACCCGACAGCAACCCGCTAACTCCCCAGGACAGGACAGCACCAGCCAGGACCCCCGTCATGGCAGACGGTCACCCCGAAGCTGAGGGTGGGGAGGCAGAGGCAGGGGACGTGGCAGTGGGTCTGGGCTGAAGCACAGGCAAGGGCCTCCCTGGAGCCACCCTACCCTGCGTGTATCCCAGCGTCTTGTCTGTCCCAGTCCCCGAGGAACCGGCGTCCATGTTGCACCTGTGAGACGGCCCACAGGAGTGTCTGTTCTTGTCCTCTGTTCTCTCCCATCTGCCTCTAGTCGAAACCGTGCAGAGAAACCCCGAGCTGGTCCTGGAGGGCGGCCCCCTGGCCCCTCTCCCCCACGGGGATGGCTTCCTGGAAACCAGTATCCCCGTTCCCGCGCTCACCGGGCAAGACGGGCCACGCCAGAGCCCGGGCTGTGCTGAGTGTGTGTAACTCCCACTGGTGATGTCTGCTTCGCTGGCTCAGGGACCCCCACCCCACGCACATGCACACATGCCCTCTTTGGCCACTCGGAATTGGTAGGACCTTGGTGACAAGGACAGTGACCAGGCAGGCAGATCTCAGGGAACTGGCCTGGATGCACAGCACCCCAGCACCCTCTGTGAGGCTAGGGTGAGGCAGTGAGCCAGCCCGGGCCCACCCTGCACCTGGAGACGTCTTGGGTCCCAACAAGGGACGGGGTCCCCTAGGTCCTGCTCCTTCCCTCCCCCAGCCACACCCATCTCCCAGGACTGGCTCTGCCCTGGCCTCATTCCTGCCCAGGGAACCTGGTTAGAACCCTCAGTGCCTGCTCTTGACCCTGGCCTCTCCACGCAGCCTGTGAGCGAGGGATAAAGCTGCTCCCAGGCCCCTGTGGTGGTCAGTTGCCTCAATCCCAGGGAGCAGCCAGCACTGCTGCCCCCTGGGCAGGTGGAGAAGCTGAGAGTAGAAGGCGGTGGCCAGGAGGTTGGAAGCCCAGCATCTTGCCCCTGCCCTTTGTGCCTGTCTGCGTGCTGTCTGTTCTCCCTGCCTTGGCCCTGGTGTGGCTCCTCCCAGCCTAGGTGCATGCTAGACCCCAGCACACCAGCTGCCGGAGGCTGGGCTGGGCTGGTCTCACTGAGCCCCTGGTCCCTGTCCACCTGCAGCCGATGCCCTCCAGGCCCACAACACAGTCTTCCAAGAGCACGTGGCCCCCTCCTCACCCAGCACAGCCCCCGCAGGTCGTGGCTTCCGGCGGGCCAGTGAGATCAGCATCGCCAGCCAGGTTTCCGGCATGGCCGAGAGCTACACAGCATCCAGCATCGCTCAGAGTAAGTTCCATGTCCTCCTCACCTGCCACACTGCTTCCCCCACCCACCCCACCCTTGCCCGGTGTCTATGGGACAGGCTGTGTGTCTGGCAGGATGTGGGTAAAGGACAGGGGTGCTTGCCAAGCACCTCACAGCACCAGGTTGGCAGTGTTGGCAGTGCCCACGTTGGGAGACACAGCCTTATCAGGAGGGCTCCAGGAGCTGGCTCAGCCTCTTGTGGGTCCTTCCCACTGGGAAGCCTCCAACAGCAAGAAGCGCAGCACAGACCAACTCCCATTCTGTGCTGGCGGTCCAGCAGTCATGTCCTTGTTTGAGGGGAACCCTGTCTTCCATGACCCCAGGACTCCTAGCTCTCTCCGTGGCAGGAGCGGTGGCCCTCAGTGTGGCTGAGCCGTCCCCCCCTCCTTGTTCTTGCTTCTCAGAGGCCCCTGTGTCGCTCAGCCACACCCCCAGCGTCAGGCGCCTGTCCCTGCTTGCCCTGCCCTCCCAACCCCCAACCACCCCCAGGCCCCACCCTCGGGCCAGGCAGGCCAGCCCCAGCCTGGAGAAGCCCCCCCACCTCCCTGACTGGAACATCGAAGAAGGTACTGACCTCCACTCACACCCTCCCCTCTAACTTGGGTCACTCAGTGCTTCCAGGCACGCCTCATCAACTCACGGCCAGTCCCTGCCCACTCAAACCCATGCTGAGGTCCTGCAGGGAGCTGGGACATCTGGGGAGGGAGCCGGAGTGGTTGCCACTGGCTGAGGGTCAGGGGTCCCTGTAGAACTGGAGAGTCCGTGGGAGGACCAAGGAAGCTACAGAGCATCCTACCCCATAACATGGACTGCAGGCAGAACTCAGAGAGAGAAAAGAGGTGGTTCACCAGACACCTCCACCCTCCGTATTCCTAACCAACTGTCCTGCTGCTTCCAGGGCTGGCCGGGGCAGCCCCTTTGCTGGGGAGCACTGAGGGAGGGCCACAGCCACACAGGGACAGCTCCTGCCACCACAGCCAGCCAACCTGTCCTGGCCTCTCTACCCCCATCCCTGCTTTCCTCTGCCGCCTGCCTGTGGGAAGCTTTGCTTTAGTTGAAGTTGAAGCTGAATGGGCCTGGGTCTGGGCCTGGGTGGCCCTTGTGGGGAGGGGGGTCCTGCCCAGGTGCCCACATAGTCACAGCTCCTCCTCCCGGCAGTCGCTGCCAAGTGGTGGGGCCAAAAGCGGATCGACTACGCCCTGTACTGCCCCGATGCCCTCACAGCCTTCCCCACCGTGGCCCTGCCCCACCTCTTCCACGCCAGCTACTGGGAGTCAACAGATGTGGTCTCCTTCCTGCTGAGACAGGTACCTGGGGGTCCTACCACTGTAACACCCAAGCCTCCACCGAGGGCCCCAACATGACCTCATTTCATAGATGAGGGGATGGTGGAGGGCCCCTGCCCCCGCCACCCAGCAGACCTCACTGTCAGCCTGACAGAGGAGCCCTTGCCCTGGCTCAAGTTCTGGCTCCAGGATGTTGGGATGATGGGATGGGGGAGGTGGGGGGGAAGGGTGGGAGGAGATTGGGAGAGGGAGCAGGTGAGAGCTATGGGGGTTCAGTGGTGTCCCCTTGTGCTGGCTTCTGGGGTCTGCCAGCATGAGCAGCTCCAGGCTTGAGCCTGCCCCATAGCCTCCATCCCACTCTCGGCCCAGGTCATGAGGCATGACAATCCCAGTGTCTTGGAGCTGGATGGCAAAGAGGTGTCAGTCTTCACGCCCTCAAAGCCCAGAGAGAAGTGGCAGCGCAAGAGAACCCACGTGAAGCTGCGGGTGAGGGGTCCTCCAGGCCTGGGCCTGGCACTGCTATCCTGTTGCCTGTTCCTCTGCTTGTCTGAAAGGCAGAGCAACAGAGAGAGATCCTGCACCTGCTTCATTCCCTAAATGGCTGTAATGAGCAGGGCTGGTCCAGGCAGAAACCAGGTGCCAGGAACTCCATCCTGATATCCCACAGTGGTGACAGGGGACAATGTATTTGGGGCCATCTTCTGCTATCTTCTTAGGCATGTTAGCACAAAGAGCTGGATAGGAAGTGGAGCAGCTGGAACTTGCTCCAGCACTCCATTATGGGATGCCTCCACAGTGCCATGCACAGGAACCATGCCCTTACTCCCTCATCCTGTTACAGATGAGAACTCCTGGTGCCCGGGAGGCAGGCTGGTTGTGGGTCCCACACGGTCCTGAGAGGGTGCATGGCAGCTTCGTCACTTCTCCACAGCCAGGCAGTCACACGCCTCAATAGGACAGGAGCTGGACCTGGATCTGGACTCACGGGAACCTGAGCTCAGCCCAGCAGGTCCCAGGCATCCCCTACCCCAGCCCTAATTGCCTGTGCTCCACCTCTCCCACCCAGAACGTGGCAGCCAACCACCGGATCAATGATGCCATCGCCAATGAGGATGGCCCCCAGGTGGTGACAGGCCGGTTCATGTATGGGCCCCTGGACATGGTGACCCTCACTGGGGAGAAGGTAGGGACATAGGGCCCCAGGGAGTTCCCTGCCTCCCTCTGGCTGCAGCACAGCCCATGACCGGCCTGCCTGGATCCCCAGGTGGATGTGCACATCATGACACAACCGCCCTCGGGTGAGTGGCTGTACCTGGACACACTGGTGACCAACAGCAGCGGACGTGTCTCCTACACCATCCCCGAGACACACCGCCTAGGCGTGGGTGTCTACCCCATCAAGATGGTGGTCAGGTATGCCCTCCACTCGGTACACTGGAGGGTGGAAGGAGGAGCCATGTCTGGTTCTGACCCCCAGTGTCCTGCTGCCCAGGGGGGACCACACCTTTGCCGACAGCTACATCACTGTGCTGCCCAAGGGCACGGAGTTCGTGGTCTTCAGCATCGATGGCTCCTTTGCTGCCAGCGTGTCCATCATGGGCAGTGACCCCAAAGTGCGGGCCGGGGCTGTGGATGTGGTACGGTGAGTGGCTTTGGTAGCACAATGGGACTGCCAACTGGTGGGTGGGCTCAGGAGCAAGAGCCTCCTGCAGGCCAGGTGTGTGGGGTGGTGAGGATGCACAGGGGGACACTGGAGGCCCCTCTGTGCCTGGTGAGGACCCATTGGGGGACACTGGAGGCCCCTCTGTGCCTGATGAGGACCCACTGAGGCACTGGAGGTCCCTCTGTGCTTGTGAGGACCTTCAGAGAGACACTGGAGGCCCCTATGGGCAGGTTCCCTGCTCACCTGGAGTGGAGAGGGTGGCTGTTAGGTCCCTAAGAGGACCATGTACCTGGCCAAGTGCAAACCCCCATGACAGTTAACCATGGCCTACCTCACTGCCATGGCCAGCATTGCCACTGCTGTCAGAAATACAACCCATGTGGGGACTGGCCGGGCAGGACGTAGGAAAGCCCTTGGGACACCAGGCCCTCCTCTCCCCCACAGGCACTGGCAGGACCTGGGCTACCTCATCATCTATGTGACGGGCCGACCCGACATGCAGAAGCAGCGGGTGGTGGCATGGCTGGCCCAGCACAACTTCCCCCATGGCGTGGTGTCCTTCTGCGACGGCCTGGTGCACGATCCGCTGCGGCACAAAGCCAACTTCTTGAAGCTGCTCATCTCTGAGGTGGGGTCCCAGGGCTTGAGGGCTGGGCAAGGGGCAGCAGTAGAGGTGGGCTGGGGGCACCATGCCCACCCCCACACTGGTCTTGTCCACAGCTCCACCTGCGTGTGCACGCGGCCTATGGCTCCACTAAGGATGTGGCGGTCTACAGCTCCATCAGCCTGTCGCCCATGCAGATCTACATCGTGGGCCGGCCCACCAAGAAGCTGCAGCAGCAGTGCCAGGTGAGCGGGCAGGAGGGCAGGGACCCAGGCAGACAGCTGGCTCCAGAGTTCTGCCCACTTCACGACAACCCACCCTGCTCACTGCTCCTCCCCTGCAGTTCATCACGGACGGCTATGCAGCCCACCTGGCCCAGCTCAAGTACAACCACCGGGCACGGCCAGCCCGCAACACAGCCACCAGGGTGGCACTGCGCAAGGGCAGCTTTGGCCTGCCTGGCCAAGGCGACTTCCTGCGCTCCCGGAACCACTTGTTGCGTACTATCTCAGCCCAGCCCGGTGGGGCCAGCCACCGACATGAGCGGACGCAGAGCCAGGCAGACAGCGAGCAGCGGGGCCAGCGCAGCATGAGCATGGCAGCCAGCTGCTGGGGCCGCACCATGGCCGGCCGGCTCGAGCCAGCGACAACTGCGGGCCCCAAGTAGAGCACGTCGGTGAGGCGCTGCGGCCCCCACGGTGCCAGGGTGCAGACACAGGCCAGGAGCTTGCCCAGGGCCCCCATGGAGGACACAGGCCACACCACACAGTCCTCCCAGCCCTGCCTCCTTTTCTCGGGTTCAAGGACAGCCAGCCCTAGGATGACCAGGGAGGACCAGGGCTCCTCACTCAAGACTGGCCTGGCCTGGGAGGCACCTCCAGCCCTGCATTGACCTCCAGCACCTGGTGCCAGGTGTGGGCCCGGCTCCAGTCTGCCACCTCCTTGTCCTCCGATTCACCCTCCCTCCACCACTCCCCAACACCCAGTAACGGCTCCAGCTGGGGCACAGCTTGGTTCTTGTTGACACAAGTCACTCAACTGTTCAACCTCATGGATTTTGCACTGGATTCTGAGAGCAGAGACCTAACACCACCTCTGGCTGTAGACTTCTTGACATGCATGAAAGCTGTGCATGAAAACGCCTCCGTCTATACGGGCACGGGACCGACTGCCCTGCGGAATGTTCCAGTGCAGTGGGCCCTCACGTGAGCAGGAGAGAAAGGCCATATCTTCATTTATGCAGCCCCACCTGGCTGCCCAGACCCCTGGCCACGGTGAGCCTACCTACCAGGAGCCTGGTCCAGATGTGGACCTGCTGGCATTCCGAAGCCCTGGGCGCAGCCCAGTCCTGGGCCACAGGGTCTGGCTGGGCCTACCCTCCTCGTCCTTGCCCTGCCAGTGGCTGAGGCCCCATGCCGCAGCCCTCTGACCGGCCCGCCAGCGTTTCTACCGCCTTTTTACGTCTCAGTCTGATTTCTATGAGGTTTTTTAAATGAGCAACCCTTGGCTGCTTCCTTTTCTTAACTCTTTCAGTCCCAAACGCAGCCCCTCCACACAACACCCAGCACTGTGACCAAGTCCAGCCTGGTTCTGGGTCCTGGGGAACCCTAGAGTGTGGGCTCCCTGCCTCACCCATTCCCCTGTAACCCCAATGGGTTTCTACTCTGAGGTGGGTGGGTGGGGAGACATACCCCTAGATCTTTTTAATGCCAGTTCACATTCAATGCTGAAGCCAAGAAGCCACAGCTCGCTTGGTTAGCCCAAGGGTGGGCAGCAAAAACTCAATCTCCCCCTGGCAAGGAGCTTGGCATCCACCCCCCTCCAGCACCAGGGACCAGGCTGTCCCCACCCCAGACGCTGCCATCAGCCTGGTCCTGCCCTCGGGCTCCCAGGGGCGGTGCACAGAAGGGCCATCCCTTCCCCGTGTGTAGATATGTACAGTCCCCGGAACGTGTAAATGTTGTGCAGAAGGTCTATACAGAGGGAGAGTTATTTATTTTGTGCAGAGAAAGCCGCCTGGAGGGCAGGAGCCTTCAGGGTTTGTTCCTATTTAAGATGTTGCGTTCTGTTGTTTCAAGCCTGGACTACTCTATGGACCAATTTCCCATGTAACTGTTGCAGTAAAAGTGCAATACATATGCGCCCCACTCCCACAGGAGGCACCCCACTCCCACAAGAGGCACCCCACTCCCACAGGAGGTGCCGGCCCGACAATCACCACCCTGCTGAAGGCCTGTGGCCAGCACCTCCTCCTCCCCCAGTGTTGCCTGCTGCCTCGGTGACCAGCCATCCAGAGAAGCACCTGCAAGTCTCAGCCGCCTGCAATAAAGGCCCAGGAGGCTGCCCAGTGTGAGAAGGCCCTGCAGGCACTGGGGTGGGCTGTCCCCAGGAGCCACCACCCGCCCCGCCCCGGCTCTGTGCTCCCCGCCTGCCCACTCGGCCGCAGCCATGCCAAGGACAACAGCAATAGTTTCTGGGCCTCTCCCAGTGGCCCTCAGCCATAGACGGTGAGGGGCAGCCCACCCTCCCCACTTAAGTCTTTTCTGTATCCAGGTCTGCTTGCTGCCGCCCTTAAGATTCTTTCTGGCACATTCTCTCGAGGAAGCACCCATTTCTCAGAAACAGAGAGGGAGGGCAGAGTCCTTGAAAAATACCAAAAATGTTTACAGCGCCGGGTGCCGAGCCTTGGCGTTCGGCCCGGCCAGTCATAACCAAAGGGTAAGGCAGGCCTAGCTGACTGCCACCCCACCCCTGGCCTGTTAGAGTAGAAGCCTTAGCCCCACTCCCACCTGCACCCTGAACCCCACATCTAACCACCTGTCCCCTCCAACCTTGAAGGGGGGAGTCGGCAGAGATCCTGCCGCTTCCTGGCTCGTCTGAACTGCCACCCACTTGTCTGCAGCCTCCCTGTTGGCCCCGCTGTGTGAGTGTGTGTGTGTGTGTGTGTGTGTGTGTGTGTGTGTGTGACAAAGAGCGCAAGCGCAGTGTCCTGCCCTCACCCTGCCCATCCCCGTGGTCCCCACGTCCTTGCGCCTCAGTGTGTTCTGTATCATGTCACTGTCTGTTACACCAATTAAAGGAGCAGAAGGCTTCCCTGGGGTCTCATGACTGCACTGCGCTACAGGCATGGCAGGGGAGGCGGGGCGGGCAGCAATGCCAGCAGGGCACAGTGCAGGGCTCCCTAGCAGCCGCCACAGGGATGCTGGCTGGCCTGGGATTGCACCGGTAGCACCTTGTCCCCAGGCGTCTCCAGCTCAGGATTTCAGCCGGGGAGAGCGGGGACAGGGGAGCAGGGGGACATCCATGCCATCCCCAAAGGTCCGACGGCAGTTTTCTCCAGCAGTTAAGTGGCGCCTGCCCCACCTACCCATCACACAAAAACGAGACAAGCAGTTCCAGCCAGGACACGTTTACTGTCAGGGACCCATCCTCCAGCTAGATAGTGGCCCCTCAAGCCTGCATCCGGGCAGTGGGGCCAGCGGGGCCTTCAAGGAAGCAGCCCAGCTCGCATCTGGAAGGCCAGGCCGTCCCCTCGCGTGGCTTGCTGGGAAGGAAAACGGGCAGGGGAGGGGTATCAGGGCAGCGCTGGGGCTGGCCCGGGGGCACAGGGGGGCAGCACCAACCTTGTTGATCTCTCTGTGCCGCTCTTTGGTGACGATCTCCTCCAGGACCTCGCCATCTCCCTTGATGAGCCTGAGGGCGGGGTGGGGGCCGTCAGCCAGCTCAGCCACAGCTCACAGCAGGCCTGAGACACAGGGGATGCCCTTAGGGACACAGAGCGGCCCGGTGCCTCTCCACAGGTGCCCTCACCTGGTGCGCCCGGTCTCGGGGTCCAGCACCCTGCGGATGACGCTCTGCCGTGCGTCCCACTCCTCCTTGGTCATGGGCTTCATGGCCTGGATGCGGGACTTCTGCTCGTCTGTCAGCACTGCAGGGAGAGACAGGGAGTTGGGGGCGCCCTGGGCAGGGAGGCGGCATCGTCTTCCCACAGGCCAGGCCGCCCCATACCTGGGCCATCCCCAGCCGCACGGTGCCACTGGTCCAGCGAGGGCCCAGGCAGGGCCTCGGCCGACTGCGCCTCCAACTTCTTCAGCTGCTTCTTCCTCCTCCTCCTCTTCTTCCTCTTCTTGTGCTTCCCCCGCTTCTTCCGGCCCCGGCTCGAGGAAGAGGAGGACGAGGAAGAGCAGGACGACGAGCTGGATGAGCTGGAAGAGGTGGACGAGCTGGAGGAGGACGAGCCGCGGCGTGGTCTCCGCTCTGCCTTGTGCTTGCTTCTCCCTGGGAGTCTGGAGGAAGGAGAAGCTGGAGAAGAAGAGACAGCTGCAGGGTGCGACCCCAGGCCCGCTCTCCAGCTGCTCTCCTGGCCCTCTCCCCCATGGGTCCTTACCCGCCACACTGGTGCACTCAGCCCTGCTTCGGGACCCAGAGGAGCTGTCCTTCTTCCTCTTCTTCTTCGCCCCTCGTCCCCGAGACCGACTGCGACTCCTCGATCGCTTGCGGGAACCCATGTGAGCCATGGTGAGCGGGCTGCGAGGGGCAGAGGGCTCAGCAGCTGCTCTCCCTGGAACCTGTCCTCCAAGTCCCTTTAAGGGCCCCGCCCCGTCCTCACACTCACCCCCACCCAGGGTCCCCATCCCCACTCACCCCTGAGGGTCCCTGTCCCTGTGCTCACCACCCCAGGGTCCCCATCGCTGGCTCACCCCCAGGGTCCCTGTTTCCGCACTCACCCCCACCCCAGGGTCCCTGTGCCACACTCACCTCCCCACCCCAGGGTCCTCATCCCCGCACTTACCCCTGAGGGTCTCCGTCCCCCCACTCACCCCTTGGGTCCCCGACCCCGTGCTCACCCCCACCCCAGGGTCCCCATTCCACGCTCACCCCCCCGCCAGGGTCCTTGTTTCTGTGCTCATCCCCGCAGGGTCCCCGGCCCCGCGCTCACCCCCAGGATCCGCATCCTTACATTCACCCCCACCCCAGGGTCCCCGGCCCCGCGCTCACCCCCAGGATCCGCATCCTTACACTCACCCCCACCCCAGGGTCCCCGGCCCCGCGCTCACCCCCAGGGTCCCCATCTCCGCGCTCACCCACCCCAGGGTCCGGGCAGCTCCGCTCCCGCCGCCACAGCCGAGCAGCCCGTTCCCACAGCACGCCTGCGCTTCCGGCCTGGGCGGTGCCGGGGAGGCCTTCCGGCTGGAAAGCCAAGCCCTGGCACTTTGGGTCCGGGAGACAGAGGTTCCGCGCCCAGCTCGTCAGGTAGCGGTCCCAGAACACCCCAGCCCCCGAGCACCCCAGCTCCCCAGCTCCCGAGCACCCCAGCTCCTGAACACCCCAGCCCCCGAGCACCCCAGCTCCCCAGCTCCCGAGCACCCCAGCTCCCGAGCACCCCAGCCCCCGAACACCCCAGCTCCCCAGCTCCCAAGCACTCTAGCCCCCGAGCACCCCAGCCCCCGAGCACCCCAGCTCCCGAGCACCCCAGCCCCCGAACACCCCAGCTCCCCAGCTCCCAAGCACTCTAGCCCCCGAGCACCCCAGCTCCCGAACACCCCAGCCCCCCCCCGAGCACCCCAGCCCCCCGAGCACCCCGCACCTTACACCCGCCCCGTCGCTCCCTCAGCCCCAGGCGCCCTCGCCGGCAAGGCAGCGGCCGCCAGCCCGGGGCCTCTCCGTCTCCCCACAGCTCTTCCAGGACCCGAGGCGGGCGGCCACAGCCACGGCCTCGCCCAGCTCCGGACCGGGACGGCCGCCCCACAAAGACGCAGAGCCGGTTCGAGATGGTTCGCGGTGCCCGGTAGGCCGGGCGCTTTATTTCCGCCTGCTCAGGTCAGCGCGCACACGTCCAGCGTGGCGGGCTCGTCGCGCGTGAAGCCGTCGCCGAAGTCCTCGGCGTCCGCCAGCTCGGGCGGGCGGCGGCACATGGGGCACCGGCGGTTGCGCACGGCCGAGGCCCGCAGCCAGACGACCAGGTTCCAGCGCTCGCCGCTGCCCAGCGGCCGGGCTCCGTGCAGCTGCGCGCCGCGGTGCAGCAGCCCCTGGCCCACCACGTGCTGCACCTCCAGGGGCTCCGGGCCGGCGGGCGCCTGCAGGGGCAGCGGGGCTCAGGGCTGGCCGGCCACGGGAGGGGGCCTGCCCGGCCACGGGAGGGGGCCTGCCCGCCGGGCGCCCACGCTCACCTCCGCCAGCTCCCCGAAGTACAGGGCGCCCCCGGTGAAGTCCTTGCCCAGGGCCACGTTGAGGGTGAGCTCGGCGTTGTCGTAGTGGCAGCCCAGCTCGCGGTCCTGGCCCAGGGCGTACTTGACCACGAAGGCGCGGTGGCTGTCCAGCCGGCCCCCGCCGCACTCCGGGTACAGCAGGGCCGTCAGCGGCTGCAGGAAGCGCTCCCGCAGCGGCGTGACGAGCGGCTCGTCCAGGCCCAGCTCCCGCAGCAGCACCTGGGAGGGGGGCCGTGGGTCAGCTGCTGACCAGTGGGGCCCCTAAAGCCGGGAAGAGGAGAGGGACGGGGGACAGGGCTTCCCACCCAGGGCATCCCTGAGTACCAACACCAGCCCCGCCCCCAGGGCTAAGCCCCGCCCCCAGGCCAGAGCCCCGCCTCCCAGGATTAAGCCCCGCCTCCCGGGCTGATGCTCGCCTCCCAGGGCCAAGCAGTCCAGCCCCCGCCAGGCCTCACCCCGTAGTTGTTCATGCTGTTGGGCCTGCCCTTCGGCAAGTCCGACTGCTCGAAGTGCTCCAGCTCCTGCAGCAGGGCTCGGCAGAACGGCGCGGCCAACACGGGCACCCGGTAGATGCGCTTCCTCTCTGGGGAAGGAGAGGTGCTCGGTGGGCGGGGAGCCGTGCAGAGGGGCCTGGGCAGCTCCCCCATTTGCACCAGCGGCAGTGTGTGCCCCGCTGGCCATCTCGCTCCTCCCCCAGGTCAGGCCGCTGTATCCGGCCACCGAGCCAACTTAAGGCTCTGACTGCACGGCCTCCCCAGATCTGCACTCCAACGCTTCAGTTGGTGTGTGCTTTCCAGCCAGGCCCTGGGCAGAGGCTGGGGGGAGTGGAAACCGGAACACCTCTTGACTCAGCTGTCTCTGCCTTGGCGTCCTGGGGGAGGAGCCCGCTGTCCCAGGCCTGCAGACCCTGTGGGCAGGCACAAGTGACTCCCAGGGGGCCCCCTGGATCTTCCAGCTCCTGCTGGTTTCGTTTGTCCTAACCTACATTCCCCAGCCCCAAGACCTCACCCGACACAGTGTCCAGCCGCTGGAGAAGGCCCTCCAGGTTGGCGCCTGGGGAGGCACTGTACCGGACTGCAGCCAGAAACTCAGGTGCCAGAGAGGCCTCCTGGAGGGCAGAGGGAACACAGCCGTGAGCTCAGGGTGCTGCCCTCCCGGCAGGCGCTCCCCTGACCCGGGCACCCTGCCTGGCACCTGCAGCAGATTGTAGACATCAGGCCGAGCTGGTTGGTAGCGGCTGGAGATGAGGGCTTTCCTGACAGCAGACTCCTGTGCCTGCCGCCGGCGCCGTTCCACCTCCTGCTGGAGCTGGGGGCAAGGATGTGGGGGAGTGGACCCCCGGAAAGTCACATCAGGTCCCCTATATGTTGGCTGCAGGGGGTTCTGCTAGAAGCCCCCAACCAGGCTGCAATGAGGGCCCCTGGGCCACTCCGGTAGGGGAATGCAGTGACATGCTGGGGTCCCATAGAAGAAGGAGTGCCCCCCTCTACCAACCAGCCACAACCTCCCCAGAGAGTGGGATGCTGCTGGGGGCGGGGCAGCCTCAGTCCCACCTACTGAGGGGCCTTGGGCAAGTG
Organism: Ochotona curzoniae; assembly: GCF_017591425.1. Lineage (NCBI taxonomy): Eukaryota > Metazoa > Chordata > Mammalia > Lagomorpha > Ochotonidae > Ochotona > Ochotona curzoniae. Next base: position 6,566,321 of record NW_024466340.1, on the reverse strand, counting down.
GCTCCTGCCTCCCAGGTGAGGGTGTGAGACCCCGGGGGTGGCGAGGGGGAGGTGGGCACCCAGGGCAGGTGCTGGAAGCCGGGGTCCTGTGGGTGTCAGACCCCGGGGTGGCAAGGGGGAAGTGGGCACCGCAGAGGCAGGTGCTGGACGCGCCTGAGGCCACAGAGAGGCGCTGGACGTTACCTCGGCCAACAGCTGCCGGAAGTCCTCGGCGTCCACACAGCCCCGGCCGCGCAGCACCTGCGGACAGCGAGCGTGTCCGGCTTCGCCGAGCACCGAGCGGGACTCCCGGCACCCCTTCTCCCGCCGGGGCTAACGGTCCGCCCGCTGGCCTCTCACCGCGCCGTAGTCCCGGCGCAGCTGCTGCTCGTCCTGGAAGCGCACGTGCAGCCGGTAGCGCGCCACGTACAGGTTCTCGGTGCAGAAGCAGGTGCAGCAGCAGAAGCGTCGCCGGGGCCCCGGCGCGGCCATAACGTCCGCCCCGGCAGCCCCCGCCGGGGGACGCCCCCGGACAGCACGGGAGCCGCCCGATCCTGAGGTCAGCAGCGGTCCAGGTCTGTCCTGCTGTGCCCCCCGGAGTGTCTCAGAGAAAGCGCTCCGTCTTGGCGGACTTCCGGTAGCGGTGCCCCGAGGCTACAGAACCCGGAGGGGGCGGGCGGTGGGCGTGGTCTGTGCGGGGCGTGGTCTGTGGCGGCCACGCCCTCCGGCTGGGCTCCGTTCAAGTTCAGCGCAGCCCAAACCTGAGTTGACTGTACTTGGTGTACCTGGGGCCCTCCATGGGAGAGGCCAAGGGGGCGCCGACACCACCCTCCTCCGGCTCCCTCCCCTGGCCGTGCAACCCCTAGTCCCAGATCGGCAAAACGGAGGTGCGGCCGCCCAGGCTGGCGTGGCCAAGCCGAGACAGTGTTTAAACCGTACGGTTGTCTTATAGCCTGGCCAGTTGGAGAAGGACCCATTTCCCCAGCTCCCTGCCTGTCCCTCTCCAGAGGGCGCAGGTGCAGCTGTGTCCCGTCCCACTCACCTGCTTCAGTCCCTCCTGCACACTGGTTTGCAACATGAGTAAGTTGTGCTTATGAGATGTGAATGCGCTCCCTGTGGGCTGCTCCTCCGGCATGCAGTGTCCCTGCACCCTGCTTGAATTCACAGCAAACCACCACCCCGCACCAGTGCAGTCCCAGCCGGCACCCACGTGTCTGCCGGCTGCTCGGGGGTTGTTACCCTCAATTGGTGGATGAGAAAGCCGAGGCTGCTGGGGTCGCAAGCCTGGTGGAGGGCAGAGCAGTGTTCCCTCTCCACCATTACCCACCTTTCAAGGGTGATCGCTCCCCTTGCACCCCGAGAGTCGCAGCATGTCATGTCTGTGTGATAGTCACAGTCAGGTGGCACAGGACCCCCAAGAACGTGGGATGCTGAGTCATTTGTGAGCGGAGCCACCTCACAGCATCCTGCACGTGTAGCATCCTGCCCGTGTAGCTGCAGCGCGTGCTCTATCCCCACCACACCGTGCTCCCTGGGTAGAGCCTCCCGGAGCCGAGTGACCGTTCTGTGGAAACTCGTTCACGTGTGTGGTGAGCACATGTAACAGCATGGACCATCCAGGTCGCTGTCAGTTCTCAGAGCAGGCGCATGTCCACAGCAGGAAGTGCAAGTGAGTCCTGCGCTTTCCCAGCACTGTGCATCTGGCCACATCCCACCTTCAGTGGACAGTCCCACCCCAGCCCAGCACCGACCCCCAGGCCATAGCTGGCACCCGGCTCGCCCTTGGAGCTGGCGAGTCTGCGGCTGCTGACGGGGAGCGCTTGACACACCTGCGCCCATCTTGCCGCGCCAGCCCCACAAGCACGTGTGTTCCTGCCCGTTTTTGCCAGCTCCCATGGAGGTGCCAGATGCCCCCCAAGTGTAGACAGTGTCTATAGGCGTGGCAAGTCCAGCCAGGAATAGGCGATGTGAGGGGTAGCTCCCCATGCGTGTTTCTGGGTGGCCGCTCAGTGCAGGCCGTCAGGAATGGGGCCACAGTACACTCCCACAGGAAGCTGGTTCTGCACTTGACGCACACCAGGAAGTGCCTATAGCAAAGGAGTGTTGAATCTGTTGAGTCTTGTCAGAGACTACTGGGCTGCCTTCCCAGGTAACCACGCCTCCGCAGTCCCAGCTAGAGTGGGGGAGAGCTCCTGGGGCTGCACAGCCTGCTATTCCAGACTGGTAACACTGTACTTGGCAATTGGGAGTGTCTCCTGCTCACACTTGCATCTCCTTGATGACTGGGGAGGGGAGAATTTTCCATATGTTGACCTGTTGTCTGCATGTCTTTTTCTTTTTAATCGTTACAGTTATTACATAATTTATTTTTCTAATTTAGCACATGTGCTATTATTATTTTAAAGATTTTTTTTTTATTGGAAAGGCAGGTCAGATTTATGGAGTGAAGGAGAGACAAAGATCTCCCAGCTGCTAATTTACTCCCCAAGCGGCTGCAATGACCAGAGCTGATTCGAAGCCAGAAGCCAGAAGATTCCTCCAGGTCTCCCACGCGGGTGCAGGGTCCCAAGGCTTTGGGCCGTCCTCGACTGCTTTCCAGGCCACAAGCAGCAAGCTGGAAGGAAAGGAGCAGCCAGGATCAGAACCAGTGCCTATATGGGATCCTGGCATGGGCAAGGTGAGGACTTTAGCCACTAGGCTTCTGTGCCAGGCCCTATTTATTGCTTTCTTAGGAAGGTAAAGTGTCAGGGAGACAGGGAGGGAGACAAAAACAGAACTCTTCCATCCACTGGTTCACTCTGTCCGTGGCCACACGAGCCAGGGTTGGGCCAGGCTTTGTTCAAATGCCAGGATGGCCATCCCAGTCTCCCTGTGGCAGGGTCATCGGCTGGGTTTAATCCCCAAATGGACTCAATGGCTAGGTTAATGCTCAGAGCTTCTGGGGCACCAACGCGGATGCAGGGGCCCAAGGGTCCATCCTGCACTGCTTTCCCAGGTGCATCGACAGGGAGCTGGACAGAAGTCAGGACATGTGTCAGCCCCCATACGGGATGCTGGCATTGTAGGCAGAGAATTCACTTGCTATACCACCGCACCAGCCCCAGCTTGCTTTCTTTCTTTTTTCTTCTTCTTTTAAAAATAGTTGTTTATTTATTTGGACAGCAGAGTTAGAGAGAAGTGACAGACTGAAGCCAGGAGCCAGAAACCTCATCCCAATTTGCCACATGGATGACAGGCCCAGCACTTGGGCCATCTTCCACTACTTTCCCAGCCACATCAGAGAGTTGGACAGGAAGTGGAGCAGCCGGGGCTAAGCTGGGCCAAAGCTGGCAGCCCAGAACTCCAGTTTTCCCAGGAGGGTAGAAGAGACCCAGACAATTGAGCTACCATCTGCTGTGTCCCAGGATCCACTAGCAAGGAGCTACCTTGAAACCCAGCAGGATGGCTTAGTGACTAGATCCTTGCCTTGCAACAGCCAGGATCCCATATGGGCATTTGTTTGGCCCCACTTCCCATCCAGCTCCCTGCCTGTGGCCTGGGAAAGCAGTGCAGGACGGCCCAAAGCCTTGGGACCCTGCACCCGTGTAGGAGACCTGGAAGAAGTTCCTGGCTTCTGGCTTCAGATTGGCACAGCACTGACCATTGCTGTCACTTGGGGAGTGAGTCATCAGACAGAAGATCTTCCTGTCTCTCCTCCTCTCTTTATATCTCACTTTCCAATAAAAATAAATAAATCTTTTAAAAATCAAACAAAAATACATGTCATTTTTAAAACTTAAAAAGAGAGAGAGTTACAGAGAGAGGAGGAGGGGACAGAGAGGCGTCTTCCATCGTGGTTCATTTCCCAAATGGCTGTGGCGGCCAGAGCTGGGCCAGGTCTTAGCCCTGCAGCTCTTCCATCCTCCCCCTTCTTCTGTCGGGTTGCAGCGTTACTGAGATGAGCCTCTTGTATCCCCTGGTCACCCATTTGGAGTGCCTCATTCCCGGGTGTTAGAACATTCCCCACTCAGGAGAAAGGAAGAACTGTTGCCATTAGCAGCCTCTCCCTCCCTGGAGCGAGCCCTGCGACCTGGCTGGGGTTGTCTGCTCAGCCCCACGGTGCAGCGGAGGTGCAGGGCATGGCCAGGACATCTGCCCCGCAGTGCCCACAGCCTCCTGAAGTGCACCTGACATTGCCTTACCTTGCCCAAATCCCGTTGCAAACTTTATTTAGTGGAGGTCAGAAACCCAGATGCTTGGACCATCCTCTGCTGCTCTTCCCAGGCCAACAGCAAGGAGCTGCACCAGAAATGAAGCAGCAGGGATGTGAACTGGCACCCATCGGGATGCCAGCACTGTAGGTGATGGTCCGTGCTATGCCAGCTCCCAAGTGACTGGGACCTGCTACCCATGTGGGAGGCCTGGAAGATGCATGCTTAGGGTGCCTGACCCAGTTTCATTTCTTTTACAGAATTTACTGCTACTTGAAATTATATTTTTACCTGAATCTTTGTAAAGATTTATTTTTATTGGAAAGGCAGATATACAGAGAAGAAGAGAGACAGAAACATTTTCCATCTGCTGGTTCACTCCCCAAGTGGTCACAATAGTAGGAGCTGAGCCAGTCCGAAACCAGGAGCCAGGAGCTTCTTTGGGGTCTTCCACAAGGCTGCAGGGTCCCAAGGCTTTGGGCCATCCTGCACTGCCTTCCCAGGCCACGGGCAGGGAGCTGGATGGGAAGTAGAGCAGCTGGGACACGAACCGGTGCCCATATGGGATCTCAGTGCATGCAAGAGGAGGACTTTAGCTGCTAGGCTACTACGCTGGGTTCCTGAAAAAAATTTAATGAAATTATTTGCTTATATATTTGAAAGGATGACAGAGGATACCCCATAGCACGGACTGGCACCCCGAAAAAGCAGCCAGGGCCGAAGCCCAGAGTCCAAACTCCATCCTGGCCTCCCACAGAGGTGGCAGGAGCCAAAGCATTTGGGCCATCATCTGCTGTTGCCCAGGACCAGATGCAGCCTCTGATGGGATGCTGGACATAGGCCACGGTGCCACGGGCCGACTCCCCTACGGTGCAAGGGCTGCATCGTGGGGCGCTTCCTTTCTGCCCTCAGCTGTCTCTCCAGCTCTCAGTCCTGGCTTAGCCCCTGTTGGCGCCTCCCCCTTCCTCTTCCCAGTCATAGAATGCCAGCTCGAGAGGGTACAGTCCTGTTTGGGTTATGTTCGATCTCAGATGCCTGGATCCGGGTGCTGGACGAAAGAAGGAATGAGCGAGTGAGTGGGCATCATTTGCTGCACCCTCGTGGGCAGGCAGGCCCTGCTGAGCAAGCTCCCCGCTGCACAGCAGCACCTCGAGGCAGGTGAGCCGCACCGCGCGGGGCCCGCCGGGAGGTCGGGGCAGGCCGGCCGCCCAGGCCCCGCCCCTCCCGCGAGGGCGGCCCGCCCCCGGCCCGGAAGCCCCGCCCCCAGGATGTCCCGCCCCGGCCAGGCCCCGCCCCGCGGCGTCCCGGCCTCCGCGCCCGCCGGGCTCGGCTCCGACCTTGCAGCGGCGCAGCGCGGGCGGGCGGCGCGGGGCGAGCTCGGCGCCCGCGGGCCCCGGCAGAGGCGCGACCCCACGCCCCCGACGAGCGGAGTCTGCGGCAGCCCCCTTGCCGCGGCCCACCTGGTGCCTCACAGGTAAGGGCGCGGCGCCCGGGACCCCGGACCCCGGACCTCCGCGGGCCGGGCTTCCGAGCCGGGCACGGGCCGGGGGGCGGCTGACCCCCTGCCTCGGTGAGAGGGGCACCTCGCTGCAAGGTGGGCGCCTCCTCGGAGCCCTGCGGGCCCGCGCCCCGCAGCCCTGCAGCATCCTGTCGGCGTCCGCAGGGCCAGGGTTCCATCTTTTTAACCCCTCAGACACCAGCACCTCTGGGAAAATGAGGGGGGAACGAGTGTTGGGGGGCACCCTGAGTTGTCTTCCCCCTCGGCACTCGGCTTTGAGGGCTCCCCACCCCCACGGCGGAGCCCTGGCTCTGGCCGTTGCCGAGGGCGGCCCTGGCCTGCTCCCAGGTAAAGCCGAGCCCTCGGTCTCTGCAGCTGGCCAGTGGGCCGTGGCCACCCAGCACCCCGAGTTCCCAAGGCAACCCCTGCCTTGTTCCTGAGCCTCCCAGGCCTGCCGTGGGGCACAGGGAGGATCATGCGGGGATGACTGCCTTCCCCCTTAACCCCTGGAGATGGGGTGGCCTCCATCCCTGTCTGCCCCCAGCCCACTCCTAGACCCTGCACTGTCCAGCTGGCCAGGCCACCGGGCACCAGAGCAACTTTCCCAAGTTCCTGAGTGAGCCAGTGCTTGCCGAGCTGTGAGTGGGGCAGTGACCACTTTGGGTAAAACACTCCCAGGATAAGGGGTTCATGGAGGTCACTGGCTTGCCTTACTGACCAGCCTGGGCCAGCCGTCTTCCTCTGCTTCCACCCTCGGGACCCTCAGCAGGGTGGTGAGGTGGGACTGAGCGGGCCAGTGGCATCCAGTGCTGCCCGACTTGGGCAACTGGTGGGGTGGTGAGGGGTGTTACCTGTGGTCTCCCAGCCCGTCTGGGCTAGCCTGTCCTGCTGCTGGAGATGACCCAAACAGCGTCCCCTGTGCAGGAAGTAAGCTCTGGACAGGACCTTGGCGAGGATACCCCATCCCCCCGTGCTGGGCCCAGGTGCAGCCTGCGGTGGCCTCCGCCCTGTAGTTCGTCCTTGTCCCCCAGGCTGTGTGCATCAACCGCTGCCCACAGCTGCAGCCATGCCTGGGTGTGGGGGGGAGGGGCTGGGATGTGTCTTCAAGCAGCCAGGGGGGTCCCCATCTTTCACTGCTCTGCAGTCCTGCCTGACAGCCTCATCCCCTTCAGGCTCCTGCTTGACTGCTTTAAAAATAACGGAGTGGCGTGTCCCCAATGAGGACTGTCCCCCAGCCTCAGCTGGATTCCGCCTGCAGGCACCCGTAGTGAAAGGGCCCAGCTCTTGGGGGCAGGGCCTGGGTGCCACGGCCGCCGCATTGCTTCACCTGCTGGGTGGGCTGAGCCAGCCCCCTCCCTCTCTGGGCTCTGCCTTCCCCTCTCAGTCAGCAGTGACCGTTTGAAATGGTGTTGAGTCCACTGAAGGCAGACAGCTGGGCCTGCAGGTGGTGGCTGGCCGCCGAGGCCAGGGGATGGCAACGGAGCCTCCCTTCGCCCTGTCCCTGGGGCCAGAGTCGGGACAGCTGGCCAAGCCCCTGGGCTGCTGCCCAGCCTCCAGGTTTCTGGCCATCTGCGCGCTGTCCCACTTCTGGGTGCTGGGGGACCCCTTGTGCTGAGGTGACCGCTGGGGCGGTGGGGTGGCCTGGTTCCTCCAGCGCTGGCCTGGCCAGGAAGCCTAGGGGCATGGGGCCAGGAGCTTCCCTCTCCCTGGGCTCCGGCTTGAGCTTCCCCACTAGCAGGTTCCCTGGGGCCTCTGCATTGCAGCAGACAGAGCCTGTGCCGGCAGCTGAGGCCGGGCCAAGGGAGAGCGAGGGGCCAGCGGGGGACCTGACCATCCCATGCCCCTGCCCAGGACTCTGCCTGGTCTGGCTGTCTTTGGAGAAGCTGTTGCTGACTGAGCCTCAGCTCTGTGGCTGAGGTGCCTGGGCAGGAAGGCTGGCAGGCGGGGGTGGCGGCTTGGCTTTCATCAGGGGTGGTACCCACCCTGGAGAGGCTGTTGGGTGGGACTAGAGCGTTTGGCCGGCTGTGTGACCTGGGGCAGGATACCTAGCTTAACCTCTCTTTTTCCTGTATTCTCCCCCGTAAGGCAGGGATCGCGCCTGGATCAACTTCCTGGGATTTGTGGGTATTAGCATATGTAAATCAGACGGTCATCACCGTCCCCATCCTCATCCTGCCCTGGGCCTGGGCAGCCCCTCTGAAAGCGAAGGTGGCATCCCTGGCCCGCACTGCCCGGTCTCCCGCGCTGCCATCCACGCGCTCTGTGATCTGGGCGTGTTTGGAGGCCTCAGGCTCCCCGTGTGCTGGAAGGAGATGATGTCAGAGCTAGTTTCATTGTGAGCCCACAGTGTGTGGCACAGCCCGGGCCGGAGGAGGTGTCGTGTTGCGTGACTCTGTGTGACTTGTGGCTATTGGATACCTGCTTGCGGCCCAGGCGTGCAGCGAGCGGAGTCAGGAGCCAGTGGCCTCCACATCCAGCCGCAGCTGGCTGGTATCTGGACTGAGTCTCTGGGTCCTGCTGTCCCCAGCCGTGCCGTGGGAGAGTGGGAGGTTCTGCTGCCTTCCCTGGGAGAGGTCAGGTCCCAGGTGGGCAGAGGCTGGCGCAGCTCACAGATACCCACCTGAAGACGCTGGGATGTCCCTGAATCACCTCAGAGCACCTGCTCCCTGCCCCACGCCAACGGGAGGCAGCATTCCGGGATGTACCTGGCCCCATGCCGGGCACACTCCCAAACCCAGACCACCACACCCACTTGGCAGTGTCCCTGCAGCCTGGTCAGAATCCGCATTCAGAAAACCACGGGGTGAGAAGACAGATTCTGGAAACTTCCAGGCAGACACAAATGTCCCCGAGTGTCCCTGGGCCCTGCACCCACTCTCTTAGCCTCCGGGCCGTCGCTTGGTCTAAGGGGTCAGGGTCCTTATGTGGTTGCCGATAAGCCTGATTGGGAGATGTGCACTGATCAGGCACCCAGTGGATGCGGTTGATAACAGCCCGCAGCCGTTATCATGCGTCCAGCAGTGCCCAGGCTGGCACAGCCTCCCCCGGTAGTTCTGTGGCTGGGGCGACAGGTTTGGAAGGAGCCAGGCGAGGCTGGGAGCGTGGTGACTCCACACTGAGCTCCGTTGGTCTGGACGTGCCCGTGAAGTTGCCTGCATTTGCTCCCCATGCCTCTGCTTCTCCGACGTCAGGGCTCTGCCTCCTGCCCCAGGACACTGGCACCATCTGTCCCGCCTGTACAAACCCTATTCAGCCATGGAGCCCCATAGCGTCCACCCCCAGTCTCAGCCCAGTGCCACCTTCCCGGTTGCTCTGCCCTGCCACCCATCCCTTGGCACCCTCTCCAGCACCCTGATTTCATTCCCTCACCCGTGTGGGCTGCTCCTCATCTGCTCCAGGGCCAGGACCTGTGGGGTCTTGTTCCACTGTTCAGTCCTGGCAGAGCGCAGCCTCCAGTGCCTGGCAGGTGCCCAGTGCAAGGACCCTGGCAGAACCTTGTTTTAAACAGAACCTTGGCGGCCCCATAGGAAGTTGGTACTCTCTCTTTTTTATTATTTTTTAGATTTATTTATTTATTTTTATTGGAAAGTCGGATATACACAGAAGAGGAAAGACAGAGGAATATCTTCCATCCACTGGTTCACTCCCCAAGTGGCCGCAATGATCAGAACTGAGCCAATCCAATGCCAGGAGCCAGAAGCCTCCTCTGGGTCTCCTGTGTGGGTACAGGGTCCCAAGGCTTTGGGCTATTCTCGACTGCTTTCCCAGGCCACAAGCAGGGAGCTGGATGGGAAGCGGGGCTGCCGGGATTAGAACTGGTGCCCGTATGAGATTCTGGTGCATGCAAGGCGAGGACTTTAACTGCTAGGCTAACGTGCCAGGCCCAGCCCTCTCCGTTTACAGGTGACAAAACAGGTTTGGAGGTGGTGAGCAACTTGCTCCAGGTCATGGAGCAACCCATCCCAACCTGAAGCCCTGATCCCAATGCCTACTCTTGCCCCACTATAGATTGGACCTCACCCACGGACCATGGCATCCTCACCCCCGTGAGCCCCAGCTGCCCCACGTGCCGCCCGCCGCCAGCCAGCAGGATGCGACTGTGGAAGGCGGTCGTGGCGACCCTGGCCTACGTGAGCCTGGACGTCGGCGTGACCACGACCATCTATGTCTTCAGCCACCTGGACCGCAGCCTGCTGGAGGACATCCGCCACTTCAACGTCTTCGACTCGGTGCTGGACCTGTGGGCCGCCTGCCTATACCGCAGCTGCCTGCTGCTGGGGGCCACCATCGGCGTGGCCAAGAACAGCGCCCTGGGCCCCCGGCGGCTGCGGGCCTCGCGCACGGCCATCACCCTCGTGTGCCTCTTCGTGGGCATCTATGCCATGGTCAAGCTGCTGCTCTTCTCTGAGGTACGCCGGCCCATCCGAGACCCGTGGTTCTGGGCTCTCTTCGTGTGGACGTACATCTCGCTGGCCGCCTCCTTCCTGCTCTGGTGGCTGCTGTCCGCAGTGCGGCCGGACGCCGAGGCCCTGGACGCCGAGGCCGACGGCTTCCCTGCCGAGGGCCGGCCTCCGCCCGAGCAGGCGTCCGGGGCCACGCTGCAGAAGCTGCTGTCCTACACCAAGCCTGACATAGCCTTCCTCGTGGCCGCCTCCTTCTTCCTCGTCGTGGCTGCTCTGGGTGAGTGAGGGCGCTGCGTGTCGGGCGGGGTAGGCACCTGCTCCTTCCTCCCTGGGTTTGGATTTTCACTCACGCAGTTCAGACGTTACGTTGATACGAAAAGGTGAATGTCATGACTTTGCTCCTGGTGTTCCCCTGATTACTTTGCCCCTTGCCCAGAGCTCACTCTGGGGCAGGTTTCTGGAAGCTTCCAAGAAGGCAAGGAATCATGCCCCCCACTCCTCTTTTCCTTTTCTGGGGTGTGTGTTTAGTGTTTCCCTGTGCAGCTAGGAGCAAAAAGAACTCATTGCTTCCCCACGTTTCTTTTTAAGATGTATTTATTTACTTATTGCTTTGAAAGGCAGAGTGACAGCTGGTTCACACCCCACATGCCCACAACTGCCATGACTGGGTCAGGCCCAAGCCAGGAGCTGGGAGCTTCACCTGGGTGTCCCCAGTGACTGCAGGGACCCAAAGCACTCAGGCCACCTTCTGCTGCCTTCCTGGGCACATTGGCAGGGAGCTGGGTCGGAAGTAGAGCAGCAGAGACACGGACTGGTGCCTGTGTGGGATGCTGACACCACAGGCTGCGTCATCACGCCAGTCCTACTTCCCCACCTTGTACGCACGCTTCATGTCTTGCTCTGATCTCTACCAGTGTTTTCTGGAATTTTCCCAGCCAGCCCCCCTCCTCTTCTCGGCTGCCACATTGCCTGCCGTGTGACTTCCCTCGGAGTGCTGCTGCACCCACAGGGCACCTCCCTGGTGTGGGGCCCCAGCCTTGCTGTTCAGTTTGCTCCAGCTACACCGGCCGTTGCAGATGCTGGCATGGAGTGACAGGCTGCCGGGAGCAGGGGCCGAGGCAGGGCGAATGGGAGCCATGTGGCTCTGGGTGGAGGTTTGCCGGCATGTGGGGCTCTGTGCACCTGGTAGGAATAAGTTTAGCACTTTGGACCGCATGCCCCACGTCCTTGTCTTCCTGGTGGGGAAACCAAGGCAGAACACATAGCTGTGGCTCCAGACCCCAAGGAGGCCGCCACCCGTCGGTTTCCCCAGCAAGTCCAGCAGGGGGAACCAGAACCCCGCGGATTGCAGCTATCCAGTCAGCCGAGCCAGCGCTGGGCGAGCTGGCCAGGGAAGGCCTGACCAGTGGGCCATTGGTTGACTTTTCCTGAGCACCTGCTGTGGGCCCTGCCTCGGGCCAAACTCGGCCCAGGGACACAGCTGCAGGATAGCGTCCCTAGAGGCACAGGGGCCCGTATGCCCTGGCCCACTGGTGCCACAGGCTGTGTCATTCGTGCATGGCAGGAGTGTGTGCCCTGGTCTGCTGGGCTCTGCCTCCTGCCTGGCCTCTGGGTCCTCCAGAAGGAGCTGGCTTGGAGGAGAGTGTAGACCCCTCCCTTAGGTCCCAACCACTCTGCCCCCAGCACTCCCTCGCTCCCCAAAGCCCTACCTTCTCATGGGCTTGTGCAGGTGACCAAGTTTCAAACAGAAAGCCCGGGGGATGCCTCCAGAAGGCAGTGGGTGGGGCAGAGAAAGGGAACCCGTATTGGAAGTAGCTTTGGGTTTTCATCCCCATCCCTTCTTTGCACTTGACCTTAAGCCTGCTGCTATAGGGAAGCCTTAGACGGTGGGGGAGGGGTCATCTGGCCGGCTGGACAGGGCCCACCCAGAGGCTGGGACGGCTGCTGCAGGCTGGCTCATGACGGAGCCAGAAGTGAGTGTGGTCCACAGATCCGGCAGCTGGACTCTGCGCCCTCTGCCAGCAGGCCTGACGTCCTGCCTGCCAGCCCCTGGTCAGCTGCATGGCCTGGGCTGGCCGTGGTCTCAACCTTACTCTCATTCTCTGTGCAGCGCGGGGGAGCACCAGGTGGGGGTCCTGCTGCCGAGGAATGCAGCCACATGTAGGGGGGTTGACGCCCTGTGGGGGCGTGAGCAGAGTGGGCGCCCTGGCTGCAGGCACTCTGAACCCTGCCCTCTCCCCAGGAGAGACCTTTCTGCCCTACTACACGGGCCGTGCCATCGACAGCATCGTCCTGCAGAAGAGCATGGAGCAGTTCAGCGCGGCCGTCACCGTCGTGTGCCTGCTGGCCATTGGCAGGTAGCCAGCCAGCCGGCCCACATCCCGTCCCTTTGCCCCCACCCAGGAGGAAGGGCAGGTATCCCTGGTGGACCTGGCCCTCAGCCGCTCACCATGGCAACTAGCTCCTGAATTGGCCATACCCTTCTAACCCTGAAGAGGGGTTCAGCCCTGCCTTTCCCTGGTGTTTGCCCGGCAGGAGTCTGGCCTAAGCGAGGGCCTCATCCCTGGAGTAACGGGGGCCTGGCAGGCACACTGGGGTCCCTCACCCGCCCCTCCCTCCCCCACCCTGGGCCCCATCCCTTCCCTCACAGAGTGAGCTGCCGGGCCAGGCCCCGAGGGCGGGGGGGGTCGCTGTGGAAGGCCGCGCTGTAACGTCTCTCACCTGCAATCAGCTCGTTTGCCGCAGGTACCCGGGGCGGCATCTTCACCCTCGTGTTCGCCAGACTCAACGTGCGCCTGCGCAGCTGCCTCTTCCGCTCGCTGGTATCCCAGGAAACAAGCTTCTTCGACGAGAACCGCACAGGTGAGCTCTCCCCAGGGGCTCCATGGTCTCCATGGGCTTTTACCTCCGTCAGGTTCAGGGTGGACACGCCCTGTGGCCCGGCCTCAGCCCTGCGGCTTTGGTATGGGCTTGTGGATGTCATCGGACCCTGGCCAGGCCACCCAAGGTCTCCATAGGGCCAGGTGTGCCCCGGCCTATGGCCACTCATCTGGACCTCAGCAGTCGGAGACACTGGCCAGGGCAGCAAAGCACAGCGTCCAGCTGGGATGCACGCACTGGGGCTGGCCAGCTTGGTCTGAGTCCTGGTCCCACCATGAGCCGACTTGGCCTCTCTGAGCTTCTCTTTTCCCACCTGAGGAATGGACCAATAATGGCCAACACCTCAGGGTCAGTCGGGCGCTGTCAGTCCAGTGTCGGCACGAGGGGAGAGGGGGTCTGCCCCTTCCTCTCCCGTTCTCTCTCCCAGCCCAGACTGTAAGGGACAAGGAGAGTCCTCACCCTCCCTAGAAGGAGTGCACAGCCTCGAGGGCTGACCCCTCAGCAGCCCTGGGCCTGGACTGCTGCCGCTCCCGGTGGGGACCTGAGCAGCTTCCCGCTGGTGCTGGGGGCGGCAGGCCTAGTGGGAGGGAAGGAGCGGGCTGCCAGTGCCTGTCTCAAGCTCCCTCAGGGACGCCCTGGCACGCAGGGCCCTCACGGCTGGGCGTTTCAGGTGACCTCATCTCCCGCCTCACCTCGGACACCACCATGGTCAGTGACCTAGTCTCTCAGAACATCAACATCTTCCTGAGGAACACGGTCAAGGTCACGGGCGTGGTGGTCTTCATGTTCAGCCTGTCCTGGCAGCTGTCCCTGGTCACCTTCATGGGCTTCCCCATCATCATGATGGTGTCCAACGTCTACGGCAGATACTACAAGGTAGGCGCCCCCACCTGGCAACACCCGCAGCTGACCCGGAGACGGGGCTGGCAAGGCGCTCCGCTGGGCACAGTCACTCATGAACTCAAGCAGAGCGCCCCTGGCCTGCAGAGCAGGGATGACAGAGCAGCAAGGCGGAGGATACAGGGATGCCGTAGCAGGTTAAGTCCCCACCAACAAGGGATGCTGCTCCAAGTTCCCGCTGCCCCACCTGCGAGCCAGCTCCCTGCTGATGGCCTGAGAAAGCAGGGGCGGTCAGGCCAAGTGTCTGCCTCGCTCAGAGAGGGATGTACACCCAGATGGGTCATCAGCCTGGCTTTTGGGGCAAGAACCAGCAGATGGAAGATGTTTTCTAGAAAGCATTGCCCCAACCTGTGTGGTCTGGGGCAGCTTCCCTGGGGTGCTGGAGATGAGCTCATCCCAGGCCCCACCCCTGGGAGATGGCCCCCTCCCCAGGAGCCTGCTCGCTGGAGGCGCCTGCTGAGCTGGGTCACCCCCTCTTGTTTGAGGCCCCCCAGGTAGAGCTGGCAGCCACTGGGTGTGGAAGCGGCCCTCAGGCTGACAGTGAGGCCGACACGGAGACCGTCCTGGTTTGGGGTCTCCTTCTCCTCGCCCCACTTCCTGCCCGTAGAGACTGTCCAAGGAGGTCCAGAATGCCCTGGCCAGAGCCAGCAACACAGCCGAGGAGACCATCAGCGCCATGAAGACAGTGCGCAGCTTCGCCAACGAGGAGGAGGAGGCGGAGGTGTACCTGCGGGGGCTGCAGCAAGTGTATAAGCTCAACAGGAAAGAGGCAGCCGCCTACATGTACTACGTCTGGGGCAGCGGGGTACGTGCTGCCAGACGCCGGGCAGGGGGTCTGATGGGGCAGACCCAGCCCAGGACTCAGGCCAGTGCCCGTGTGCTGCTGTCAGGCCGGGGCTCCTGCTTTGCCCAGCTCCGGCCCTCCTCCCAACCATGAAGAGGATCAGGCTGTGCCCCAAGGGCAGCTTTACCCCACCATAGTCCACGGGCTCTGCGGGAGCAACAGGGGGAATGAGGATGCCCTGGGCCTGGCAGGGCCCTGCCTCCCTGCCAAGCACCAGCCAGGAGAGAAGGGGCCGCAGTGCCTCCGTCTCAGGGGCCTCGGAGCCGCCTGTCTTCTTGCAGGGTCGCCTCTGGAGGCTGGCCCTGGGGTGAGGGTAGAAGGGGGCTCTGTCAGGTTCCAGGGCGTGGGGAGGAAGCAAAGGGCCCCTGGACACAGGCCTTCCTTCAGGGGACCTGGGTGGTGAGGTGACCTGAGCCGAGTCACTCCAGCTCTCTGCATTCAGGGCTGGCATGGGCCTGCCAGAGTGTTGGGAAAGGCTCTGGGGAGGATGTCCCTGTAGGGGTGGCTGGGGGTGGCCAGGCTCCCAGGACCGGGCCCGCTGACCCGAGCCCTCTCACCCCCTCGGCCCCCAGCTCACGCTGCTGGTGGTCCAGGTCAGCATCCTCTACTACGGGGGCCACCTCGTCATCACAGGACAGATGACCAGCGGCAACCTCATCGCCTTCATCATCTATGAGTTTGTCCTGGGAGACTGCATGGAGGTGAGGGCGGCCTAGGGGAGGGGTGTCCCTGCGGTGTATACCTGGTGTCCGAGCCCACGGGGAGGGGCATCTCCCTGAGCTTGCACCTACAGCTGTCAGGTGATGCGGCCATAGTTGTGCCACCAGGAATCCTCGCCTCTGGAACACTTCAGGGGGCACGGATGTGTCACAAGGCATCCCATGCAACCAGCCTGTCCCACGGTCAGACTGTCCCGTGCAGGCAGCCTCTCCCACAGTCAGACTGTCCCGTGCAGGCAGCCTGTCCCACGGTCAGACTGTCCCGTGCAGGTAGCCTGTCCCACGGTCAGGGGTTAGGGAAGCATGGCTCACCCATAACCTAGAAGTGGCTTGGCTGGCTGAGATTTCACACAGGATTCCAGGAGCAAGGGGGCCCAAGAGGGATTAAGCAGATGGCAAGGCCCCAGCCGGGAGGTACAGGCTGGCCCCTGAGGCTGCTGCCCTGCCCTGCAGTTTTAGCTGTGACTACACAAATGTCAGTGCAGAGATGGGTCAGGGAGGGACGGAGGCCCATGCCGGGCCATGGGAAGGGCTGTGAAGGGCAGAGACTGTCTGCCCAGAGTTGGCAGGCACTTTGGTGGGTGATGACAGGAAGCTCCCTTGGTTGAGGGACTTGACATCCTGGGTTCGGATCCTGGCGTGTCAGGACGCACGCACAGAGGGCTGGCGAAAGCGGCCGGGCCTGTGGCGCCTCACTTTAAAGCCTGCAGCGGAACAAGCAGGCCCTTCCCGCTCTGCCACATTCCTACTGCTCCGCTTCCCTTCCAGCTTGGGGGGAGCAGGAGAGTGAGTGGCGGGGACACACTCTGACAGCCAGCGCACCACCTGGCATCACCACCATCTTGCAGTTTCCTGTATTGGTGGGAGTGGGGTCCCTCGAGCCCCCTCCAGGACCCCCAGAACTGTTGCTTTGCCCAGCCCCTTACCCCTCAGCTCCCACAGGTAGTGCTGGGTGCCAGAGGGCGGGCAGGCTAGGACAGTGTGTCTGCCCCGCCTGCAGTCCGTGGGCTCCGTCTACAGCGGCCTCATGCAAGGCGTGGGCGCAGCCGAGAAGGTGTTTGAGTTCATCGACCGGAAGCCGACCATGGTGTACGATGGAAACTTGGCCCCCGACCACGTGGAAGGCCGCGTGGACTTTGAGAATGTGACCTTCACCTACCGCACACGGCCCCACACCCAGGTCCTGCAGGTGAGGTGGGACCTCCAGGCTGCCCCCTCTGACCCTCATCTGCCTCCTCCACGCCAGCCAGGGGCGCCTAAGGTGGGGTCCCTGGCTCGCTGCAGGAGTTCGGGCACCAGCTGGGGAAGACAGAGCCATAGCAGATAATCCCAGGGAAGAAGCTACCCCAGGGTGCTGTCAGGGGATGTCTACCGAGTCAAGGAGGGCTTCTCGGAGGAGGGGGCTGGAGTGGAGACCCAGGAGCCAGTTGGGCAGCTGCCAAGTCCAGGGTCCTCCAGAGGTGAATGATCCAGGCCCAGCAGCCCGGGGTGGCCTGCGAGGAGCACCCCTGGGCAGTGACTGGCACTGGAGCGCTGTGTTCCCCACAGAACGTTTCCTTCAGCCTGACCCCGGGCAAGGTGACGGCCCTGGTGGGGCCCTCGGGCAGTGGCAAGAGCTCGTGCGTGAGCATCCTGGAGAACTTCTACCCGCTGGAGGGCGGCCGCGTGCTGTTGGATGGCAAACCCATCGGCGCCTACGACCACAAGTACCTGCACCGGGTGGTAAGTGGTGGCCACGCTGCCCAGCCTCACCAACCCTCCCCACCAGACACGCAGCCAAAGCATTCTCACCACAACAATACCTCCCAGGGCAAGCGACAGAACATTCTGGCAGCTGGAAGCCCCTCCCCTTCACCCAGGAGGAGGGCATCGTCGTCTTTTGCCCATGGTTCTCACCGACTCCATGCTGCGGCCTCGGACAGCTTGGCTCTGGGCCCATCTTGGGCTTCCGCTTGATGCAGCGTGGAGAGAAAGGATGTCAAGAGATGGGCAGGTGCTGTGCCGAGCACAAGCAGGCCTAGACGGGCAGGAACCTGCCAACACTGCAGCCTGGATGGAGACCCTGTTGTCTTCGGTGTCAGTCTCCTATGGTGCTAAGGGACAACTGTATTTGTCTTTTTTTTTTTTTAAGATTTATTTATTTGAAAGAGAGATCTTCCTCTGCTGGCTCACTCCCTCTTGCACCAAGCCAGAACCAGGAGCCTGGTACTCTGTGTGGAGCTTCCATGTGGGCTGCAGGGCCCAAACACTTCATCCTTCCTCCGCTGTCTTCCCTGCGCACTAGCAGGGAGCTGGATGGAAACCAGGGCAGCCAGGAGTCCAGGCCCTGCCTCAGAAGTGTGTCTGTCCGCCACCCAGCCAGAGCGCTGGCCCTCATTCATGGCCTGCTTCTCGCATAAGGGCGTTCCTGGTTGGCCTCCCTTCCCAGCTTCTCCCCAACCCCGCACTACCTGTCTTCTCCCCATGGTGGCGATACAGAGCCTGCTCTCCAGCCAGGAACTTGGCTTGGAGCCGGGCAGGAGCCTCTGTGTGCTGGGCCTTCAGGAGGGGGCCCAAAGGGCTGGCACGAGGCCACCAATTCTCTGTGGTTCAGGCAAGGGACGCAGCGCACGCAGCCAGGCCCGGATCTAGTTTCAGACCCGAGGCCCCTGGCGCCAGCCAGGCCCTGGCCCGCGAAGCTGCTGGTGACAGCTGCCCTGACACTTTCCTGGCGTCTCCCACCCTCCTGTTCTCTCCCCCAGATCTCCCTGGTAAGCCAGGAGCCTGTGCTATTCGCCCGGTCCGTCACAGACAACATCTCCTACGGCCTGCCCGCTGTGCCCTTCGAGATGGTGGTGGAGGCCGCCCAGAAGGCCAATGCCCATAGCTTCATCATGGAGCTCCAGGATGGATACAGCACAGGTAAGGCTGACATAGCTGCCCCTTGCCAGGCAGGGGTGCTGGGGCTCCCTCGGGCTAGGCTGCACGCTGCACCACCTCCTAGCCCTTCGTGGAGTGAAGTGGTGATTTTGAAGGGAGCTCTTGGGGCTGGTATGGAAGTGCAGCAGGTAAAGCCACCCCCTGCAGTGCCAGCATCCCATGCGCATCCCTCCAGCTCCCTGCAAATGACCTAGGAAAGCAGCAGAGGATGTCCCGGGTGCTTGGGTCCCTGCACCCACTTAGAAGACCTGGAGGAAACCCCTGACTCCTGGCTCTGCCAGCTGTTGAGCTAGTGAACCAGTACATAGATAGATCTCCCTCTGTCACTTGCCTTTCAAATAAATAGATTAAAAAAAAAAAAAAACAAGCAAGGGGCCAGCACTGTGACTCAGCAGTCAGCAGTCTAATCCTCCACCTGTAAGCACTGG
Organism: Ochotona curzoniae; assembly: GCF_017591425.1. Classification (NCBI taxonomy): domain Eukaryota; kingdom Metazoa; phylum Chordata; class Mammalia; order Lagomorpha; family Ochotonidae; genus Ochotona; species Ochotona curzoniae. The sequence goes on along the minus strand of NW_024466340.1, from coordinate 6,547,561 downwards.
CACCCACAGGGCACTGGTTCTAATCCCGGAAGCCCCACTTCCCATCCAGCTCCCTGCTTGTGGCCTGGGAAAGCAGTCGAGGACGGCCCAAAGCCTTGGGACCTGCACCCACGTAGGAGACCCGGAGGAAGCTCCTGACTTCACACCAGCTCAGCTCCAGCCGTTGCAGTCACCTGGGGAGTGAATCATCAGACAGATGATCTTCCTCTTTGTCTTTCCTCCTCTCTGTATATCTGACTTTCCAATAGAAATAAAATCCTTTAAAAAAAAGTTTAAAAAAATTAAACTGATAAAAAATAAAAGCAAATAAGTCACTACATAAAATAAAGGGAGCTGCTACCTGACATTTAGCGTATTCCCGGTACTGTCAGCCATTACCTCCTTCTAGTCCCTCATTACCAAAGTAGTTGTCATATTAATTATTAGCATCAGTGGGTTTTATAGTAGCAAATTAATATTTTTAATTTGGTGAGCTAAATCATACAAATTTATGTAGTATGTGGAATGTTAATCTGACAGTAGAGTTGTATGTACCCAGTGTTATCTGACATGACATTTGTAATACGTATACTTTTGTTTACCTCAAGCCAATTCGGGGCTTCACGTATGCCTTCCCAGGCACATCACTGCGGAGCTGGGCTGGAGCTGAGCAGCTGGGCTCCAGCTGTTACGGGGTGCAGGTGTTCCCAGCTGCACACCAGGCCGGCCCCGCAGCCCTCCGCGAGCTCACAGCACGTTAACTGTCCCCCGTGTGAGCTGTGCGTCCAGAACTCCTCTCGTGCGGCCGCCCCGCGCTCTTCTCCCCTCTGGGTTGTTTCTGAGTCCTTGAGAGCCAGCACTTACCTGCTTTGAAAATAAAGCAGAACAGTCAGCCTGTGGGAGGCTGGTCCCTCCTCCCCCACCACACCCCTCCCCTTGCTGCCGTGTCCTGGGTTTTAGTCCTGCTGCCTCATCCAACCCATAGACCAGACGTGTGGCTGCTTCTCCTGAGCGCCTGTTGGGGAGCAGCAGCCCCCAGGCCTTGTGGCTGCCCAGCCGTGTGAGCCACCAGCGTATAGGCCCTTACGCTGTCTAGGTGACCTTACGCCTTCCTTCGTGAGCAGTGGGACTTGGTGATTTCTGGGTTTTCCCTGGGGTGCTTCCTGATTCTGTGTGTTGACCGCACGTGTGAGCCGCGTGACCCCTGCCCTGCTGCTGTGCATGCGGCATGCGCAGCAAGGGGATCTGGGTGCCTGGACTGGCTCAGCCTAGGCCACGCCCCACGGCCCTGCTCGGCCAGCTGCTGGGCTCTGCCGCCTCCATCAGCTCCAGGCAGGGCACGCGGTCCCCAGGGCCTCACCAGTGTGGTGGGTTAGCAGTGGGTTCCAGCAGCAAGTGTTGTCTTTGCACCCGTTTGCATGTCTCCCATGGAAGTGGTGGAGCCGTTGGGGTTGTCCACCAGCCTCCTTGGAGCCCTTCCCTGGAAAGCCCAGCTCCCCAGCGGCAGGGGGAGGCCCAGCCTCGCCCCCTGTTCATGGCCGTGTGTCTGCACCTACAGAGACTGGGGAGAAGGGTGCGCAGCTGTCAGGCGGCCAGAAGCAGCGCGTGGCACTGGCCCGGGCTCTGGTACGGAACCCCCCTGTCCTCATCCTGGATGAAGCCACCAGCGCGCTGGACGCCGAGAGCGAGTACCTGGTGAGTGACGGGGTCAGCAGTGGGGGCAGGGAGGAGGGGTCCCTGAAGCCCAGCCTTGTTCCAGGCAGAGCCAAAGCCCCATGCTGGGCCGGGGAGCCAGGCTGGAAGTCCCTGGCCTGCAGCTGGAGGTTGCGACCTTGAGCTGGCTTCACCCCTTCCCTGGCTCTCCTGGTCATAGTCAAGAGGGGGGCTTCAAACAGTTCGTGGAAGAAACGAATTAGCAGATGGACACCTTCATGACATTGTGTGCACGTGGTTGTTTGTACTAACTCATCAGTCGTAATGAATTAATGAAATCAGTGCTAGCTTCACTATTGCAAGGTGTTCACCGCAGTGCACCCTGGGAGAAGGTGAGAGAGGCTCCATGGGAACTCTCTGTACGTCCTGCCTCGCTGACTTTTAAACCCAAAGTCCATGCATAGCTTTTCTTATAATATACATTTTCTTTCTTCTTCTTTTCAATTTTTTGCTTATTTGAAAGGCAGAGTTCTAGAAAGAACAGGCATCTTCCTGCATTAGTCCACTCCCTGAATAGCTGCAGTAGCCAGAACTGAGCTAGTCTGCAGCCAGGAGCCAGGAGCTGCTTCTGGGTTTCCCATGTGGGTGCAGAGTCCCAAGCACTTGGACCATCCTTTGCTGCTTTTCCAGAGGCCTTAGCAGGGGGCTAGGTCAGAAGTGGAGCACCCAGGACTCAAACCAGCACCTATATGGAAAGCTGGCACACTATGACTCTATTTTTGAGAGCTGTTTTAGTCTTGCAGGTAAATGAGGCAGAGCATACGGGCATGTCACAGGTCGCCCTGAGCCCGGCCCCGTTTCCCTGCTGTCCGTCTGGCAGCGTAAGACACGTCTTGCCACTTTCCACTGTCTCGCCCTTGTTTCTTTGCTTCGCTGAGTTGCTGCACCTGCTGAGCGGATGCACACTTCACCCAGGGTTCCTCTTGGAACTGCCCTGCTGTGTGGATTTGGACAGAGGCAGGAAGTCGCATGCCCAGTGTCAGGGTCACACGTGGGACAGGTTCATGCCCGAGCAGTGCTCCTAGAACGGGGTCTCCGAAGTGGAAGCGGACTGTTGGAGCGGGCGCTGAGCTAGAAGTGATGCAAACGCAGTTGAAGTGCATGTGGCGGATGGGGTTGTGCAAGGACACAGGCGGAGACTCGGCCGTTGGTACCCCGCCTTGGTGCGGGTGGTGAGCAGCGAGGCTGGGCCAAGGGATGCTGGGCCCGTGTTTGCTCGCTGAGCTTTGGATGGTCATGCCACCAAGTTAGACAAGGGTGAGAGAAGCAACCGGAAGGCCAGAGGACCAAGAGGAGGGGCCGCGCCCTAAGTGGCGAGCCCTGGCTGGGTCCTTTTCTGGCTTGAGCAGGGTGGTGGACAGTGAGGCCCGAGCCAGCGCACCGCCAGCACCCCGCCAGCACTGCCCTGCTGTCCCCGCAGATCCAGCAGGCCATCCACGGGAACCTGCAGAAGCACACGGTACTCATTGTGGCGCACCGGCTGAGCACGGTGGAACGGGCACACCTCATTGTGGTGCTGGACAAGGGTCGCGTGGTGCAGCAGGGCACTCACCAGCAGCTGCTGGCCCAGGGCGGCCTCTACGCCAAGCTGGTGCAGCGCCAGATGCTGGGGTTTGAGCCCACCTCGGACTGCACAGCTGGCCGCATGGAGCCGCCAGGCAACGGATGTCTCAAGGCCTGACCCTGTCCCTGGGCGCCGCCTCTCCTGGGGCTGGGAGGGGTTCTCGCCTGGCACATGTGCTTGGGCAGCTCCTCACCAAGCCCCCTGCTGCCCTCCACACCCTGGAGGGAGACCTGCCATGCCCTCTGTGTGTCACTGCTTCCTGCATCTTGCCCCAGATCCCACCTGCTCCCTGCACTGCCAGGAGCCCCGACCTGGCCTCCAGGGACTCCAAGCCAAGCTCAGCAGGGCTCCCTTCTTAACCAAGGTCTCACCAGGGTTCCGACTGCTTGGTTGGACGCTGCCCTGTCAACTCCCAGGTTTCAAAGCCTTGTCCTTTCTTGGGAGTAGCAATGGGCAAGTTCACCAAGATGTGCTAGAAACTTCTGAGTCAGGGAGACGTCAGCAGAGAACGAGACCCCCTCCTCTGTGGAGGTGGGGATCCCCGTCCCAAGAGGATAGCAGAAACTTCACTCTGGGCCCCCACTTCCCAGCGCCCCAAGGCTGGCCAGGGCTGGGTGGGGAGCAGCGAGGGGGAGGGGTGACCTTCCTGAGGCCCCCTCTGCCTGCCAGTCGGAGCCAGTCTCACTGTGAACCACCACGGACCTCAACAGGGGAGGGGCTGGCCACGCCGGGCAGGGTTGCTGGGGTGCCCGCAGCCCTGCGTCGTCCCCACCCCATCTACCCCTGCACTGGCTGGCAGCCCCCTCCCATGCTCCCCCGGCCTCCCCCCCGCCCCACCGCTCTGCTGTTTGGGAGGTCTGTGTGGATGTTTCCAAGACCTGTTTCTTCTCCGCTGGATGATGGGACGGTGGCACAAGATGTTGGGAGAACCCGATCAATAAAGTGTACTACCTCTGACCCCCGACCTCTCACCTCTGCCTGGGTTTTTTTTTCCCTGGACCTGGTTATCCTCCCAGCCCAGCCCAGGCTAATTGCCTCCAATCTCTAGGGCCCAGGAGCCCCTGTGCCTCCTGGGGTCCCCAGGGCCCAGGCAGGGTACAGAAGCACACTGTAGTGTTTCCATGTTTCAAATACTAGCACGTCACACTGCATGGGTACTGCAAGGCCAGCTGTACCTGCTTCCTGCCACCTGGGTCCCCTGCTTGTGCTTAGGGCCTAGGACCTACCTGGAGCACCTGTTCAACCTTGGATGCTCAAGCTCGCTCCCTGAGAAAGCCATTCTGAGAGTTAGAAGTGAGTCCCTAGGGCCCAGTGCGGTAACCTAGCAGCTAAAATCCTCGCCTTGCACTCACTATGATCCCATATGGGCACTGGTTCTAATCCTGGCAGCCCCACTTCCCATCCAGTTCCCTGCTTGTGGCCTGGGAAAGCAGTCGAGGATGGCATAAAGCCTTGGGACCCTGTACCCATGTGGAAGACCCGGAAGAAGTTCCTGGCTTCTGGCTTCAGATCGGTACAGTTCCAGCTGTTGCAGTCACCTGGGGAGTGAGTCATTGGATGGAAGATCTTCCACTCTGTCTCTTCTGCTCTCTGTATATCTGACTTTCCAATAAAAAAAAAATCTTAAAAAAAACAAAAAAGTGAGCCCCTAACGGTATTTTGTACCCGGTTGTAGGTCAAGCTGCTACTTGAAACACCAGCATCCCATATGAGCACTGGTTCTAGTCCTGGCCGCTCCACTTCCGGGCCAGCCCCCTGCTGATGATCCTGGGACAGTAGCAGAACCGAGTGCTCGGCCCCCTGTCTCGACATGGAGCTGCTGGGGTCGGGGCCCTGCCTGGGCGCTCACTGCGCCCATGCCAGGCGTGTTCCCTGGATCGTCCCCAGTGTCTTTTCCTTGCAGCTGTTGTAGTGGGTGCAGAATGGACAGAAGGGACTTGGAAAGTTGTCCTTTTTTTAAGATTTATTTATTTTTATTACAAAGATATACAGAGAGGAGGAGAGATAGAGAGAAACATCTTCAGTCCGGTGATTCACTCCCCAAGTAACTGTAACGGCCGGTGCTGTGCCAATCTGGAGCCAGGAGCCCAGATCCTTTTCCGGGTCTCCCACGTGGGTACAGAGTCCCAAAGCTTTGGGCCGTCCTCAGATGCTTTCCCAGGCCACAAGCAGGGAGCTGGATGGAAAGTGGTGCTGCCGGGATTAGAATCAGCACCCACATGGCCATATCCTGGTGCATTCAAGGTGAGGACCTTAGCCACTAGGCCACAGTACTGGGTCCGGAAAGTTGTCTTGTTCTGTTATAATTAACTTTTGAATCTGCATTTTGAGAGAGAAAGATCTTCCAGCTTCCGGTTCACTGCTGACTGCAGCAGCCAGGGCTGGTCCAGGCTGGGCCAGCAGCCTGGGGCTTGGCCAAGCATTCCAGCTAGTCACAGTTGTCATGGTTCCCCAGCAGACCAGCAGGGCGCTGGGTGGGAAGCTGAGCAGCTCTGCAGTCCTGGCCAGCTGGTAATGGATGGGGCAGTGCCTGTCCTGTCAGGGTGAAGGCAGCAAATACTGCAACTCTGCCGCTGTCACAGGCCTTGGGCTTAGAGAACCAGGGAATACCCCATCACCCGGCAGTCATGCAGGGAGACCCAGGAGGAAGGCAGAGAGGGCCAGACAGGAGGGAGACCAGTCCTGGGGGCGGTGAGTGCCCACAGGGCCTGTTCCCGTGTCAGCGCCCAGCAGACCTGTACCCAGGTGAGCACCCAGCAGACCTGTCTCCAGGTGAGTGCCCAGTGGGCCTGACTCCCCCTTGTCAGCACCCAGCAGACCTGTCCCCAGGTGAGTACCCAGCAGACCTGTGCCCAGGTTAGTGCCCAGCAGACCTGTCCCCACGTGAGTGCCCAGAGGGCCTGTGCCCAGGTGAGTGCCCAGTGGGCCTGACCCCCCCTTGTCAGCGCCCAGCAGGCCTGTGCCCAGGTGAGCACCCAGCACGCCCAGCAGACCTGTGCCCAGGTGAGTGCCCAGCGGGCCTGTCTCCAGGTGAGCACCCAGCACACCCAGCAGGCCTGTCCCCAGGTGAGTGCCCAGCAGACCTGTCTCCAGGTGAGTGTCCAGAGGGCCTGTGCCCCCCCTGTTGTCAGCGCCCAGCAGGCCTGACCCACCTCTTGTCAGCGCCCAACAGGCCTGTCTCCAGGTGAATGCCCAGCGGGCCTGTCCTCAGGCAAATGCCCAGCGGACCTGACCCCCTCTTGTCAGCGCCCAGCAGACCTGTGCCCAGGTGAGTGCACAATGAACCTGTACCCGTGTGAGTGTTTTGCAGGAAGGAGAGGATGAATGTGGGACTGGCTTCAGGGACACCAATCCCAGGAGCAGTATAAGGCCCCAGCTCAGCAGGACCTGTTTGGTTAAATGGTCTCCCCTGGTTACCCTGAAATTTGCAGTTTAGATCTATTGATTTGGTATTTATTTTATTTGAGAGACACAGCTGTAATCCACTGGGGGCATTCACTACAATGGCTGGGGCGCATGGCTGTAACTGGGAGCCAAGAACTCAACCCAGGCTCCCCCCAACTCCACCCTGCCCCACCGCACCCCACAGTCTCCCAGGGGCTGCTTTAGCAGGAAGTGGGACTCAGTAGAGCCCAGAATTGTAGCTCAGCACCGTCCTGTGAGACATGTGGGGGCACTGTGGGGGCAGAGTCATGCAGTTCTAACTGGGCCTATCCCCACCCAGAGCTCCCCGTATGGCAAGCAGGTAGCTTTGGGTGGCTGGCTGGGACTGCGCATCCCTGGCCCCTGAGTGGGTCAGTTCTGGGATGAGTGAACAGCTTCATGAGTGGGTGCTTGTGGGCGTGGCTTGGACCATGGGCTGAGGCAAGGCCTTGCGTGCCGCCCAGACGTCACTTGGTGACATGGTTGAGACCACAGTTGGCGACTTCATCCAAGCAAGGTGCATGGGTGGGGTTGGAGGGGGTCCCTGGGTGATGAGAGACTGGGGGTGCTACGGGTGAGGTTGGAGGGGGCCCTGGGTGATGAGAGACTGGGGGTGCTATGGGTGGGGTTGGAGGGGGCCCTGAGTGATGAGGGACTGGGGTGCTGCTTAGTCTCCTATGATTTACCTCCCCTGGGAAGGGGGTTGCTGCTGAAGAGCAGGCCTGAGCCACCACCAGCACTGTCGGCCTTACCTGTTCCCGCCGTGGGGTGCTGTCCACTGGGAGGCCCTCACCAGGAGCCAAAGACGAGACCTTTGATTGTGGACATCCAGTCTTCAGAATAGTGGGTGCTGGGAACTCCACGTCTTCGTGAAATGTCTGTCATAACACTGGGAAACAGATGGGCAGAGGGGAGGCAGCATAACCCCGTGTTCAGTGATGTCAGGGATGGAGCAGGCTCGGTGGCAGCTTTACCAGTCACACCTTGGCATCAGCTCCCCCAGTAGTGTCTTCACTGCTGTGCCAAACGCTCTTCTCCTTGGTGCCATTGACTTCCTCGGGACTTCACAAACGTATGAGGCAGCTGCCACTAGGACCTCTACTGTCCAAACCTAACAGAGCAAGATGGTGCAACCTGCCAAAGGGGCTAGCACAGTCACAAGCTGGGGCTGAAGCCAGGCCTCCTGCACGGCTACCCCAGCCCGCAGGCTTCTCTGCTCCCCTAGTTCCCGCCTGGGTCCCTTCCGCTCTGCTCTTGCTCTGTCCTTTTTTTGCCCTACATGCGGGGAGCTGGGCTGCTGCAGGCTGCTGAGGAGCCACAGGGAAGGCCCGAGACGGAACACGTCCCCGTCGTGTCTCCCGGCTGCTTGTTGTCCTCTCTGTGGAGCAGGAGGAAGGTTGGCCTTGGAAGAGCTGAGAACTGACAGCGACCGACCACCGTGATGATGTCTTCTGTCCCAGCTGCTCACCAGGAACTCCCCAAGAGCAGGTGCTCAGCACACACTGAGTGCTTGCTGTGCTTTGGCACCCCGCTGTAGGCTCCGCTGAGTCCCATGGGTGATGAACCCCAGAAGGTGAAGGGAGAGTACTGGGGACCCTGGGGATGTGGGTGGGCTGTGGAGCCCCTGGCTGAGCTGGGCTCACCCCCGCAGGATGTGAGGGTGGGCTGAGGAGCCCCGGTGGAGCTGGGATCTGGACCATGTGGAGGGAGCCAGCTAGGCTGCCTTGGGACAGGATGACAGGGAAAGCTGAGTAGAGTCCTTGTAAAAGTGATGTTTCCCAGTGACTCAGCAATCCCACTGCCAAGTGCATTCCCAAGGGCGCAGTTGCACGGCCCACAGAGCTTGTGTGTGAACACTCCTGACAGCCTGGTTCCCAAGACCTGAGAACTGCAAATGGCCCCTGTCCTGCAGCGGGACAGTGCAGAAGAAACCAGGCTGTGTGCAGACAGTGCACGACTGTGTCATGCAGAGGGAGGAGTGTGGACAAACCCGTGTATACAGGTGGTGCTCTGCATGCAGGCTGCCCTCTGTTTACAGCTGGCCCTGTATACGCCGCTGGCCCTGTGTATCCACAGAACCTGCTCCCACTGGTTCAGCCAACAAAGCATTGAAAATATTCTGAGAATATCATGCTCATGCCAAAACGTGATCGCGCTCCTGTGAGAGGTTGTCCCAGCATCGCAGTCGTGTGCACAGCAGGCAGAGTGGGGGAGTGTTCCATGACACGTGGGCAGGAGGGGTACACAGGTGGGTGCAGATAATGCACCATTCCCCTATGGGTGTGCTATCTACAGGGCGTCTGGGGAGACCAGTGCCCTGTGCTGTCCCGATTAGACACAAACAATGGACATTTCAAATGTAGGTAAACCCTGGCAGCATGAACGAGACAGAAACAGAAGTTCTCCTAGCTGAAGATTTTAAAATTTGCTTTTTTGAGAGTCAGAAAGATGGAGAAACAGCTCCTGCCAGCAGGTAACTTCCCACAGGTCTGCAACAGCTGCTCGTAACAGTGGGGTGCACAGAGGCCGGGAGCTGGGGCCCAGGCCACCCCCCGACCTGAGCCCTCGTCAGCCTCCCAGAGTCGGCCTCAGCTGCATCTGTGTGTGGACACTGCTGTCTTTTTTGTGTCTTTAAGGTTTATTTGTGTTTATTTGAAAGGCGGGGTTACAGAGAGAGAGAAAGGGAGAGAAAGACACAGACAGGAAGCAAGAGGGAGATCTTTCATCCACAGCCTCACTCCCCCAATGGCCTTGAAAGTTGGGTTGGACCAGCCGGGAGCCAGGAACTCCATCCAGGTCTCCCGTGTGGATGACAGGAACTCAGATCCTTGAGCTGCCATCTGCTGCCTCCTGGGCACATTATCAGGGAGTCAGGTCAGAGGCCCCGAGTAACCAGGTCTGGACCCATGTGGAATGTGGGCTTAACTCATTGTACCGCAGCAGCTGCCCGGGGACCATCTCGAAGCCAGGGGTCATGCTGGTTACATTGCACAGGCACTTCTATTGATAAAGGCTTACTCGTTTCTATGAAAGGGAGAGTAGGGAGGAAGAGGAAGAGAAGAAGAAAGAGCTTCCGTCTTCTGGTCTAGTCCCCAGATGCTGCGACGGCCAGGGCTTTGCCAAACCAATCCAGGAGCCTGGAGCTCCTTCCAAGGCATTGCCCACTGCCAGGCACAGGGCAGCCAGGACTTGAGCTGACATACTTCTGCACATCTTGGGCGGTGGCCCAGCCTGCTGCACCACAGTGCCAGCCCTGCAGGCGTGCTTGGCACTTACAGGGGATAGCTGTGTCCTCGTGGATCTCACCCCAGACGTGGGAGAATGAGACTGGGACGAGAACAAAATCCACAGTCAGGAAGGGGCTTGGCTATTGGGGCGGGCGACAGAAGCAGGGGGGTGGATACAAGGGAGAGGCACATGGAGGAGGGGGGACCGGAAAGGGCACAGGAAGGCAGGGGCCTGTGAGGGTACAGGGAGGTACTGGACTTGTCCGAGACTGGAGGGCGTTGGCGGCTTTGGACCAGGGCACAGTCCTCCGGCTGCGAGGCTCGATGTGCTGGACAAAGGCCAGGAGGACAGCGCCAGGCCCAGCTCCCCAGGGTGTGGGTGAGGAAAGGCGGCCTCCAGAGAGGCAGTGTCCCTCAGGATGTCCTGCTGTCTATAGCCAGGAACCTCGCAAGCTGGGAGCACGCTGTGAGACTCGGGGCCACCAAAGCCTGCTGAAGACCTCCGGCTGGGGCCTGGCTAAGAGCCTCACGGGACATGCCAGGGCAGTTACCGCCCTTACAACCCTGACTCAGAGCTGTGACGTAGGCCCTGCCCCTGCCCAGGCCTGGCCAGCTGCCAGATGTGAGCTGCCTGACCCCTGACCCCCCAGTTGTCCAGCTGTGTGGGACAGCCATCTAGAGTAGAAGGTGAGGTAGGAGCTCATGTGCGAGCCAAGATGGCAACCGAGGCTGGCGCTGCTCCTTTTGTTCTGTTTTTCTATGTATTTGAAAGATAGAGTGACAGGAGATAGAAATCTCTCTTGTGCTGGTTCACCCCCGCCCCCATGCCAACAACAACTGGCACTGAATCCAGGAACCCAGATCCTCTTCTGGGTCTCCCACGCAGGTGCAGGGTCCCAAGGCTTTGGGCCGTCCTCAACTGCTTTCCCTGGCCACAAGCAGGGAGCTGGATGGGAAGCGGGGCCACCAGGATTAGAACTGGCGCCCATGTGGGATCCCAGCGCATGCAAGGCAAGGACTTTAGCCGCTAGGGTACCATGTCAGGCCTGATGCTCCACTTTTGATCTGGCTCCCCCTGGATGGCCTGAGAAAGCGGCAGAGCCCCTGCACTGCATGACACCTTCCCATCTGTAGGACCCTCAGCCGGGAAGAAGCCCAGAACCTGTGTGGTCAGCTCCGCCTCCGCCCGGGGGGCGGGGCCTGCATCCTTTGTGTCCTGTCCTCCCAGTCCCGGAGTCACCTGGCTGGGTCCCTTCTGCCCGGGCCCACCCTGCTCCCTCCACCCCCCCGCAGCACACGGTAGCCCAGACTTCCTGAGTAGCTTCAGGTGGGACAGGAGCACCTGCAGGCAGCTCCGAGAGCCCCACGTGCCCTACCCCCACGTCTGCCTCCCTTCGCCGCACCCTAGGGAACCTTTGTCACAGTTAAGGAGCTACGTGAGCAGCCCTACCAGCCGAAGTCCATGATGTGTTTCTGTTCTAGTGTTTGCGCTGCTGGAAGGAGCACAGTCCATGCTGTGCTCCGAGTCCTTTAGCCTCACCTGGATGTCCTTAGTCCCAGGGTCCTCATGACACCCAGGACCAGCTGTCACAGCCTTGGCAGAAGCCAGAGGCCTAGAGCTTCTCCCGGTCTACCATGGGTGCAGAAGCCAAAGCGCTTGGGCTGTCGTCTGCTGCTCTCTCAGAGCGTGAGCAGGGAACTGGATCGGAAGTGGAGTGACCAGGACTCACCCAATGCCCAATGGGGGTTCCAGTGTTCCAGGCAGCAGCTTAACTTGCCGTGCCGCAGCCGCAGCTCCAGCCGCAGCTTGTTTTCAGCTCCCTTGTCTGTGTGTAGTGAGATCTGCAGGGTGCCTTCCTGGGGACTCATCTGTTCTCTCGTGAGAGAGTTGGGGCAATGACTGGGGAGGAGTGTGGAATTGGGGGTCACCTTCACGCCCTCCTGTCCGAGGTGCATACGGCCACCCAGCTCAGCCCTCAGGCTGGGAGCTTGCTCTCCTGTGGAGGCCCAGGGTGGCTTCCTTCATGTTCTTGGAAAGATCACCTCTGCCTCGCTCCCCCAGGCCGTGGGAGCCCAGAGACCTGGAAGGCTAACTCGAGTCCCTCCCCAGCCTCGCCCTGCTTTTAAAATGCTGCAGCTGCGATGGGGGGCCGTGAGCCTGACTACGCCAGCCACACTGGACTCTCCCTGCCTCCGGTGGGCTGAGCTGCTCCTCTGCCCACCCGATGGCTCCCTCTCCTGGGGCAGCCATTTTTTGTCCCAAGGCACTGATGTGTCTGTCAGGCTTGGGAGAGAAAGCAGCAAGGCAACCCGGAAAGAAGCCTGGCGCTGCCGGGGTCGGGGGGGGGGGGGCGGTGCTGCAGCCTGGACGCCCCCGGCTCTGGCCAGAGTACCAAGCCCTGTAGACCGGGTGGGTATCCAGCGGCTAAGTCTGGATGCCACCAGTGGACATCACTCACCCTAACCCCAGGGGACAGTGGGGGATTCTGTCAGGGTGCCAAGCAAACCAGAGAACAGAGCCAGAAGACAGCATTCTGCCTGACCAGTCAGTGCCCTCAGAGCTGCCTGCTGAGGGGGCACAGGACACTGTGGCACTCACAGGCCATGCCCAGCGAGCCTGCCTTAGCCAGCAGTGGCCTCCCATTCCTTTGACCTTGGCCCCAGAGAAACCCCTGCAAATAACAGTAACGAGCCATTGAAGATAGCCTGGCCACGCGAGCAAAAGCCAGCAGGGACGGAGCCCGTGACCCCAGGCACTCATGAAGGCCCTGCCCAAAACGCTCCCAGGAGCAGGTGTTCGGCAGCGTGGGCAGACTGCCACTTGGGACAGCTTAACCCGCACATCTTATATTCGAGTGCCTCATTCAAGCCCTGGCTCCTTCCCTTCTGCTTTTTTGAAAGATTTATTTATTTGCTTAGTTGGTTGAAGAGAGCTACAGGGAGCGAGATCTTCCATCTGTTAGTTCAGTCCTCCCCAAATGGCTGCAACAACCAGGGTTGGGTCCAACCAGGAGCCTGAAGCTCTTGCCTGGCAGGGGACCAAGCTCTCCGGCCACCATCTGCTGCTTTCCCAGTCCTGTCAGCAAGGAGCTGGATTGGAAGTAGGGCAGCCAGGACGTGAAGTCACTCTGCTGCCCCTCTAATACGGGACACTGGCGCCACACAGTAGCTTGTACCATCCGCCTCCTGCCTGTGTGCCAATGATGCCATGGTGACAATTCCTGTGCTTGAGTCCCTGCCAACCCATGTTGAGGACCTGGATGGAATCCCTGGCACTGGTCTTCAGCCTGGCCCATCCCTGGCTGGTATAAGTACTGGGAGAATGAATCAGTGGATGAAAAGACCTCTCTGTGTGTGTCTTTCAGATAAAATGAAAATAAAATTTTAAAAAAGAAGGAAATGGGGCCCAGCACGATAGCCTAGTAGCTAAAGTCCTAGCTTTACATGCCCAGGATCCCATATTGGCACCAGTTCTAATCCTGGCTGTTCCACTTCCCATCCAGCTCCCTGCTTGTGGCCTGGGAAAGCATTTGAGGACGGCCCAAAGCCTTGGGACCCTGAACCCGTGTGGGAGACCTAGAAGAAGTTCCTGGCTCCTGGCTTCGGATCAGTGCAGCTCTGGCTGTTGTTGCAGTCACTTGGGGAATGAATTATCAGATGGAAGATTTCTGTCTTTTCTCCTCTCTGTATATCTGACTTTGAAAAAAAAAAAAAGGAAAGAAAATCTGCCCAGGGGAAGAAAGCTATAAGAAGTAACAACAGATTTGGGGCGGAACGAAATAGGATTTCTAGAAATTAGAAGAGTAAGAATGGACTCCGGTACAGTGCTTGGCAGACGGATGCTCACCATAGTTAGTGACCAGCAAAGGGAGAGAGCCCGGAGCCGCGAGAGCAGCTTCCGGAGGGCTGAGGGGCTGGGGTGGAGGGAGCAAGAGCAGCTGGCACTAGGAGCTGCCAGCAGGTCGGCCAGGGAGTGTGCAGACACCCTGGGACATCTCTGCCCTGTGGGGAGAGCTGTGGCGGGCAGGCAGCCCCTGTCCTCGCTGCCCGTCCTGTGCCAGATGTCCCCCACCCACTTAGCAGCAGGCAAGCCTGCCCCCGCCTTGCCTGGCTGCTTATCTGTGCAGTCTAAAGCAGGCAGGCCGGGAGGAATGCGGCCCAGCCGCTCTGCGCTCTGCGGGCTGCTGCCTTCCCAGCTGGCGGAGCTGCAGAGTTTGCTCAGGGGAGGAAAACGCCCCTGCCTGGCTGAGGGAGCCATTCCAAGGCCTGGAGCCAGCCCTGTTCCCTCCCCCGCCCCTGGCAGGGCCCCCAGTCACACACTGCTCCTCCCGCTTGTCTGGAGGTATGCCTGCATTTTGGGGTTGATTGACGTGTTCTATCCAAAAGGCAGAGAGGCCTTCCAGCCCCGGTTGCCTCCCCAGAAGGTCACGCAGCCAGGGCGCAGTGGCCTTGAAGCCCTGACGCCCAGAGCCAGGAGCTGCGTCCAGCTCACCCGCGTGGAGAGCAGAGGCCCGCACACTAAAGCCACCTCCTGCTACTGGGGGGCAGGGAGTTACGTATACCCGTGTGTATGTATGAAGACTGCTTTCTTTTAGAGGCAGGGTTACAAAGACAGAGGAGGACAGAGCTTTTTCATTTGCTGGTTCCCTCCCCACATGGCTGCAACAGTCAGACTAGGCCAGTGTGAAGCCAAGAGCCAAGGAGGTGAAGCTAAATTAGAGTATCCAGGACACAAACTGGCACCCACATGGGATGGCAGTGCTGAGGCAGCAGCTTAACACACCATGCCACAATCCCAGCCTCAACATCATATATTTTTCTCAACGGCCCCCAGTGACTGTCGGTAGATGTCATATAACTGGATGTTATATTCACACCTCATTCGTGTAATGAAAGAGCTGAAACAAGAATTAGCCCCATTGTCCAGACAGGAAAATGAAGTACAGGAAACAAAGCCACAAGCTTCCCTCCACTGCCCAAACAGGCCTGTTGTTCTCTTCAGCCCCACACGTGCTCACCTGCCACTGTGCAGGGAGCAGTCCGCTCACCCCCAGGCTTCCCGAGCCTGGCACTTGCAGCCAGCTGGCAGTGGCGGGTCAGACCCAGATAGGACAGGTTCCAAGTGGTGTCGAGAAATGACTGCAAACAAAGACAGATCGATGGAGAGCGAACAAGTGCAGGCAGCCAGGGAGCAGACACAGCGCTGAGGTCCCGTCAGGAACCTGTCCCACCCAGCCACCTGCAGCTTGTCTTTTTTCCTTTGTAAAAGTTTGTTTTGTTGAGATCTAAGGGGACCTTCTGAACCACAGGTTCCATCAGCCCCTGGTGGGGAACTCTGTTGCCATTGGCCATTAAGTGATGGACTCCGCCGCTGCCGTGAGCTTTAAGACCGTGTGGCTTTCTCCTGATTACATAACTTGCCAGCTGGGTTGCTGTTGAGAGAGAGGTAAGCTTCCGGAGCTCAGATTTGTTCTCTGCTGTAGTCTTGGCGTATAGCTGCTTGCCTGGTTTGCTGTCAGTGCGCAATACAAACTTAGGAAAAGTTTCACAGATGGGTGAGTTGAGGCACAGGTGCCCAAGGGTTTGCACAAGACCTGGGTGTAGCTGGAAAGCCTAGCAGGGGACAGAGTTTAGGCCTTCCTAATTCTTGTGTGCAAAACATCTGAAGTTCAAACACATCTTCATGCTTCCTAAAAAAACTTCCTTCAATAGAGGGTAGTGTCCTATGTGGTTTGATTAACACTAATCAATATTAGCAATGGTTGCAAAGACCAAGCACCAGGAGAACATGCACTGGTGTTTAATAAAGCAAAAAAAAAATAATAATAATAAAATAATACCTATTTATTTTTAGTGGAAAGGCAGATATACAGAGAGGAAGATCTTCTGTCCATTGAATCACTCTCCAAGTGGCCACAACAGCTGGAGCTGAGCCAATCCGAGTCCAGGAGCCAGGAGCTTCTTCTGACTTTACAATAAAAATAAATAAATCTTAAAAAATCTTTTTTTTTTTTAGGGCCCGGCACGGTGGCGCAGTGGCGCAGTGATTAAGGTCCTCACCTTGCACGCCCGGGATCCCATTTGGGCGCCGGTTCTATCCCGGCGGCCCCACTTCTCATCCAGCTCCCTGCCTGTGGCCTGGGAAAGCAGTCGAGGACGGCTCAAAGCTTTGGGACTCTGCACCCGTGTGGGAGACCCGGAAGAGGCTCCTGGCTTCGGATCGGCATAGTATCGGCCCGTTGTGCTCACTTGGGGAGTGAATCATCGGACGGAAGATCTTCCTCTCTGTCTCTCCTCCTCTCTGTATATCCGCCTTTCCAATAAAAAAAATAATAAAAATAAATCTTAAAAAAAAAATCTTTTTTTTAAAAGCTTCTCACATGGATGCTGCGACGAACATATACAGAGAGAAGACGAGACAGAAAGATCTTTCGTCCATTGGTTCATTTCCTAGGTGTCCTCAATGGCCGGAACTGAGCTGATTTAAAGCCAGGAGCCAGGAGCTTCTTCCAGGTCTCCCACTTGGGTGCAGGATCCCAAGGCTTTGGGCCATCCTCGACTGCTTCCCAGACCACAGGCAGGGAGCTGGAAGTGGAGCAGCTGGGACACAAACTGGCACCCACATTGGATCCTGGCGCATACAAAGCAAGGATTCAGCCACTGAGCCATTGTGCCTAGCCCATAAATAAAACTTAAAAAAAAAAAAAAGTAAGAGAACCAAAAACCAGGGTTTGTTAATTTGTATGTTGTTTTATGAAATGCATCAGATCTGTCAAAGGGGGGAGTCAGTACGATGAATCCATCACTCAGTTAAAAAGTGAAAAATGCAAATTAGTTTTAAAACTGGCAACACACACACACACACATCCCTGTGAAGTTTCTTTTTGAACATACCACATTGAGGTTTCAGTCTCAGCTCGTGCACTTTCTCTCTCTCTCTTACAGACCCATTGCCTGGAAGTCACCTCCTCCCGTGCACAGGTGAGGGGCCACCATAGGTACCTGCTCAGGTGTCAGATCTCAACTCTGGGGACCCCAAGTGACTTGGAGCTCAGTTCATCTTGGGCGGTGTGAGCCAATGTTCTTGAGATGTTTGTGCTCGTTACTGGGCACGACAGACATATCCTGTGTGGTTCATCTTTGGTCTCAAGGCAGGAAAAAAAAATAAGGCAAGGTCATTCAAAGGCAACTTTGGCAGGAATATTGCCAAGAGTGAGGGCCCTTCTGGGGTGACCAGAGCAAGAGTACTTTGCACAAGTGCAAGTTGAGGGTTGTACAGATTTTCCTACTTGGAAAATGGGACCAGCTGATCAACGGAAGAAGTAAAAAGCAACTCTATCACTTTTTTCTCCCTTTGAGATAACGGGTAAAGCAGGTGCGCTGTGGTGAGAGCTGTCCAAAGCGGGAGCAAGACCCTTTGCCTCGTTTGATTTAGTGAATGCTCAGTGACATTCCGTTCTTTAACTTAAAAGCTGTATTTATTTAAAAATTTTTTATTATCATTTTTAGAATTTATATTTGTCTTTATGGGAAACATGTTTTTACAGAGAGGAGAGACAGAAAGAAAGATCTTCCATCTATGGGTTCACGTCATGGCCAGAGCTCAGCGATCTGGAGCCTGGAACTTCTTTTGGGTCTCCCACGCAGGTGCAGGGTCCCAAGGCTTTGGGCTGTCCTCGACTGCTTTCCCAGGCCACAGGCAGGGAGCTGGATGGGAAGTGGAACAGCCAGGATTAGAACCAGTGCCCATGTGGGATCCCAGTGTTTGAAAGGGGATGATTAGCCAGTTGAGTCACTGCACTGGGCCCGAAAGGATGCTTCCCCTATACAGACAGTTGCAGACAAAAAGATTTCAAACTCTGTGACTCTGCAAGCATACATCTCAGAAAGTTAATGTTGATGTTTCAGAAGTAGCTGAGAGTAGATTGTGTAGACGTTGTATTATTTCAACAAAGTTCACAGATGTGAATACATAAGGTGAAATACTAAACTCGGGCAGTGGTCCTGGAGCCCTGGCAGAGGATCACGCCTCTGCTGTTCTGTAGCAGGAGAGACCTGCGTGTCCCCTAGGCGTTCTCCATCCTATGATCGAAATAGTTCATTAAACCAAACCCACGTGAGAACAAAACAAGCAGGGGTGGAAAAAACCTAAATCCAAAAACGGCAATCCTCCAATCAAAATAAGCAACCTCTATTTTTATAATCCACCAAGACTATCAGTCTTCGATATTTTTATAAGCACTGTTCTGATTTCCTGTGCCCTCCTAACCTCCAAGGCCGCGGCTCCAGTGAACTGTTTTTCCCTTGATGACTAGCTTGTAGGTCATGTTGGGAATGCAGGGGTGAGGACATGAAGGTGACTGTCGGGGTGACGCCAGGCTGGGAGGGGTGTGGCTGCCACACCTGGCACCCCAGGAGTAATTCCTGTGTTAGCTACACACAGCCACATGGCACATGCTGTGGACACCCGTTTATGAAGTCACACAGGAACACGAAAACTTCCAGAAGCATCGTCAGAGAGCAAGAATTCCAATCCCCAGGGGAGAAGGTGCTTAAGCTTCAGCTAGGAGAGGATTACTTAGTGGCTTTCCCCAAACAATTCTTGAGATCCTGTAACTGGAGCCTTCCTGCTGAGTGGCAACAGTGTTTCCATTGAGAGGAAGTCTTGGCTGGCTCTCACACTGCCCCATTCACCAGAGAAAACCCCGTTCACCTGCCAGTGTGACGGCAGGCACAGGGGCAGACACAGGTGTCCCCCCCGCAGCCGGCCTGAGGTGGGGAGGCGTGCAGATTTGCGCCTGGACCCCATGAGGAGGCTGTCAGCTGGGACAGCTTGCAGGAGTGGGGAGAAGCCCAGCCCAGGCGGCAATAAGTGTCCTGTGCTCCCCTCTGCCTGTTGGTGGCAGAGAACAGGACTGGGCCAGGTGGGGCTCCGACCTCATTGAAGACCCAGTGCTCCAGGGGTCCAAGCACAGGTGTACCACGCAGGAACTGGCCCGTTCAAGGCAGATGTCCTTTCTGAAGCCACTTCCCTGTTCTGGAGCCCTCAGAGCTGCAACCTGATGGCCACCTCGTGTGGGGACAGTGAGTGACTGGGTCTCCCAACTGTCAGGTTCCTGGAAATGCAGCTACCAGGGTCAATTTGCAAAGGCCCCCCCTTTTCCTGAAGGGGAAAGAGAAAAACCAAACAACCATTGACATCACCCAGGCTCTAAACGCAACTTCCTCCACCCTTCCCCCTTGTCACAGGCGCACTTCTGTACCTACACAGGACATGCGGAAAAGGGACACATGATAAATGTCCTTGTGTGATCCACAGATGCTGACTGAATCACCCACGGAAGCTGGTTCCCACCTGCTGGCTTGCTACTCCCCAGCGCCCAAGAGCCAGGGGCTGCAGCCGGCAGCCGAGGTCGGGAGGGCACACCGTGCAGGGTCCCAGCAGGGGCAGTGGGAAGCAGGGGCAGGGATCAGACCCAGCTACGGAGCGGGTGACTGTGTCGGACTGTGAGGCCAAGCACGGGCTTCCGAAGGCCTTTGGAGCTCGGCAGAACCGTGTGAAACCGCGAGAACCACTTCCCCTGCCGCCCCTCGCGTTCCCACAGACGTGTCACTGCTCACACAGGGGTGGAGGGCCAGGCCAGCCGGCTGGTCAGAGCCCGGCGCAGCTCCGCGTCTGGGAGGCCAGCTCTCACCATCTGCCTCGCCGATGGCGTGGCCAGCACGAGCTGCACACAAAGGCCGCCAGTGAGGCCCTGGGCGTCCACTGAATGCCCCGACTGTGCTCAGCGAGGCCGCGCTGGGCGAGGAGGGCAGTGTGGCATGAGGCCGGCCTTTCCGAGGACAGACAGGCAGCATGAGGCTGGCCAGGGATCTTCAATTGTTCTTCTGAAAGCAGGAAAAAAAAGATTCCTTCCGTCCAGGGCCTCAGCTTTCCTACGTGTGCAATGGGTGGGCTGGCTTCCTGCATCGGGAGTTAGGGCTAACTTCCAGACAGCCGGGGAGGCTGGGCACCCTCAAATCCTTTGTCCTTGTTGTTTTCTTCTCTGCGAGGGCCCTGGCTGACCCGAGGGGCACTCCCGGGGGCCGCGGCTCACGGCCGGCCTGGCCAAGGCTGGGCTTCCTCCCGAAGGGGGCCCAAGGTGGCCGCCTGCCCTGCTCTCTCCCGCGTCCGCCTCCGGCCCTGCTGGCCCCCCACACGACGCCCAGAGCGCGGTGTGCGGAGAGCGTGACCCCCATGCTCCCCGGGCGCCCAGCCTCGTCGTGTGCCCCACAAAGTCCCTCTCCTTGGGGCTCCCTGGGCCTTCATTTCCTGCCCACTGCCCGCTTCCTGAGTGTTTTCCTTGAGGAAAAAGATGGTCGGGACGTCACGACGCACGCTCTGGCGCCGCGGTGACATCACGACCGCGCTCTCCTCCATCGCCCCCCCGGGCGGCTCGCAGGTCCGCGACGTCACGTCCGCGCGCACGCCGCCGATGACGTCACGCCCCGGGATGGCGTCACGCGCCGCTCGCGGGGCGGGGCCGGCGGAGGGCGGCGCTTCCGGTCGGCGGAGCCGGGCGGCCGGGCGGCGGCGGAGCGGCGGGCGCGGGGATGGCGGGCGCCGCGAGCGAGGCGCGCTTCGCCGGGCTGTCGCTGGTGCAGCTGCACGAGCTGCTGGAGGACGAGGCGCAGCTGACGGACATGGTGCAGAAGATGGAGGAGGTGAGGCGGGGAGCGGGCCCCTCGCGGCGCGGCTGGAGGGGCTGAGGACCCACAGCTGGGTTATGGCGGAGCTCGGGAGCGGGGGCCGGGGGAGAAGGTTCGCGAAGCCGAGGGGCTTCTCAGAGCGTCTTCATTCAGGCGTCCTCGCGGCCGGGCCGGGCCGAGGGGGTCGGGGGGTGCGCGGCCGAGGCCCCCTTGGCTTGGGGGGTCTGCCCGGGGAGGTGGCAGAGGAGCCCCGCTTCCTCACGGCGCCCCTTTCCTCGTGGAAACGGAACGTCGACATTGCTTGGGGGGGGGCTGGCTTTGCCCCCCGACCCCCAGTGGGCTCCGGGTTTCCGGGGGACTTGAGTGGGGACCGCGAGTTGACCCCTGTGGTCGGCCAGGGCTGCCCCTTCGGGGTTCACTGGCTTCCCCTTGCGGGTTCGCGGGGTCTGCTTCCTCCTTTTCCTGCCCTCCAGCCCTCGGGGCGCCCTCTTCCCCTTGGGCCCCGACTCCCCCGGTTGGGGGCACCCACGCTGAGCACCCCTCCGCCCACCTGCCGCCCGCTCGGCTTTGTCTCAGATGGAGCCTTCCCACGCCCACTGCGCCCGTGCGGGGGACTTTGGCCGTCTTCCGCAGGAGGGGATTGTCCCCCCGCCGAGCCAGCCCCCAGAAGGGGGGTTCGCATGGAAGGCGCTCAACAGATCATTGTGTGAGCCACAGAGAGGCCTCTGTAGTCAGGGGGCGCAGCCTCCCGGCTAAGGCGCCCCTTGTGTTGGCGGGGCCCAGGCGGCGTGGCCGGTTTACCCCGGAATGGGCTCCAGGCGGCCCTCTTTATGCCAGAGGATAATAAGTGACAAAATCCATCTCTCTTGCCTGAATGGGAGTTTCATGTCTCCGAAGAAAGAAAAGCTTTGCTTCGTTTCTCCGCTGTTCCGTTGCTGGGAGACCTTTTGTTGGCTGTCAGAGGGGCATGTTTCCAGTTTAATGATGAAATGACAGGTGTGTTTTTCTCCTGTGACACCACTACAAGCTGTTTCAGTAATAGCAGAGCAGTGGCTTTTTTTTTTTTCTGCTGGGACTTGAAATAAACTTTGTGGCAAGCAGAGGACTGTGACTCAGGCTGATTCAGGTGTCTGCCGCGGCCGGCATCACTGGGAATTACTATTTGAAAGGAAAGGCAGACGAATCTAGCGGGAATGGGGTTTTTTGAGTAAAGCTGACCTTGTCCGTTGGAGTGCCCAGCAGAAATGCTGAGGACTGACTCCGGCTCAGCTGGCCACGTGGTTCCAGGTAGTCACCACGTCGTTTGCTTTTCTGGGTGTAGTTCTTTTAAAACAAGGAAACTGAACTTGAAAACCAAAATACCTCGGGGCAGTGCTGTCGGCTAGGGCCACACTGTGCAGGTCCTGCTGCCCGGGTCACGCCTGGCGTGTCCCTGCAGGAGCGGGGTGGAATGGCACTTCCTTCGGCGTGTTTGTGAGACGCGGTTGAGGAAGCTGGGACAGCTGGGACTCTGCTCTTGGCCAACTGGAGCTTTTCTGTTACGTTGAAGGAACACAGTCTAGACTGGGGGCGACTGCTTCCCCTGCCTCTCCAAGCATCCGTTGGGAAGGGTGCGGGGCGCCTGTGCGAGGAGCTCTGTGGGCTGGGGCCCTGCCTGCTAAGCACCGCCAGTGGTCCTGGCTCGCACCTGCGTCCTCCCGTGCTGGCCGAGGCGATTAGCACGAGGCCTTCTGCACGTGCGAGTCGCTCTGATTTCAGGAGTTTTGAGTACACTTTGATTTGCCATCAGCCTAAGAAATGTGTACTTTGGTGTGCTCCGAACGCTCGCATGTCTCCGGAAGCAAGCGTAAAACGGTGTGTGGCCCTGGCCTGCCACAGCAGTAGCCCTGGACCCCAGCCGAAGGCTTTTCTCATGAATTGGCAGGAGGAGGAGTTCTAAATTGTAGAGTGAGGCTTCTCGAGCCTCAGGGGATGTTTTGTGGCGGCTGCGAAGTGTGGCTGGGTTTCCCAGGGCTCCGGCGCCCTGCCTGGCACGCCGCTCGCTCAGTTTTAATGGTGGTGTGTGAGTTCTTGCAGTGCAGTGGTGTTGAGGCTACAAACCGCCTCGTTTTCTGGGCCTGAAGCCTTGGTGGAGTTTTCCTAGGCCTGGTTCCTTCCGGGCTGCCGTCCTCACTGCTCTGATCAGCTTTGCAGTTTGTGGTGGGTTGACATTTCACGTGCACATTTTGGGTTGTTTTCACCCAGCAGTGGATGGTGCCTTCAGCCGGCTGCATGAACCCCGTTGGACGGGCAGTGCATTCCCTTAAAAGGAGGTGTGGCTCAGGGCTTAGTCAGCTGCATCCACCTTTGCTCTGGTGCTTTCCCGGGGGTGCAGGTTCGGGGTCTTGGTCTCCATGGCTGGGAGACTGCCCACCTGAAGAAGTGCGAGGGCCGCAAGAACAGGGAGAAGAGCTGTGGTCTGCAGGAGCTGTTTGCCAAAGGCGTGTTCTGCTCTGACTGGCGTGTGAGCGTGCGAAGCTTCTGCATGAATCATCCCGGCGCGTTGCAGTTCTGGGCCTCGCCGTGAGTCCGGGGCTGCTCCGAGTCGGAAACGAGCCATCGTTCCTGTACATTCTGACTTGGGAGGGCTTTAGGCTTTGGGGTTTAAAACTCTCCATGGACCTATCACTGTAACCCTTGAGTGAAAAATGAAATCTGTGCCAAGGAATATTTTCAGAAACTCAGATTTATCTCATTTTATCTTTTTTTTTTTTTAAGATTCATTTTAATTGGAGAGACAGAGTTAGAATCTTCCATCCACTGTGTCACTTGTCTGCAGTCGGGAGTCTGGAAGCTCTTCTGGGTCTCCCATGTGGGTGCTAGGGCCCACGACTTAGCCATCCTCCGCTGCTTTCTCCGCTGGGGGATGCATTGGAAGTGGAGCAGCCAGGATTTAATCTGGATCTCATATAGAATGGCACTGAGAGGCACTGTTCGGGCTCTCTTTTTATCTTTTTTAAGTTGCTTCATTTATTTGCAAGCAGAGACAAATACTTGTTCACTCCCCCGGTGCCTGCAGTGGCTGAGCAGGAGCCGGGAGCTCGGACAGTTCAGGTCTCCCACGTGGCCGGCAGGAGCCCACCTCCCTGTGCCTTAGCAGCGAGCTGGAATCGGGGGTCTGAGCTGGCGACAGACCCAGGTCCTGCAGTGGAAGGCGCGGTGTCCTCGTGCCAGGCCGGATACCCGCCCCTTGGTGCTTTGAAAGGAGACGTTAGACTGAAGAAAGAGCAGCTCCGGTGTGTGGCTTTATCTGGGTTCTTCAGACTGTTGGGGTTTCCTCGCTGCCCTGGGGCTCTTGTGCGGCTGGGCACAGTGTGAGCACTCGCCAGTGACTTGTTCTCCGGAGAGGTTTTCAGGACTGGTAGATGGTTCAGGAGAAGTTGGATTGCATGCTTGAGTGCCCTTCGCTGTGTTTACTCAAGTTTCAGCAGGGGGCGGTGGGCAAGTGGGCGCAATGGCCGGAGACGGACATGGCCTTTGATGCCAGCGGCCACGACCTCCAGCAAAAATTCAGCCTTTCCAATTGTGTCCTTGTTGGCAACGAATGGCATAATAACTCACTCTGTAGGGATGTTGGGCGGATTAAATAAGTATGTGAGCTGTGCTGCGTGGTGGCCAACCCAGAGCTGACCCCATCGTTGGCTACTACTGCTGAAATGTCCGCCCACACAGGGGAGTCTGTTAAATACATTGATGCCTGTGGAGGTACAGAGGGTAGTGGAAGCCCAGGTCAGGAGGTGGGGGCAGCCACTGTGGCCAGATGAGGTTTGTGTACATGGCGGGGAGAATGAGAGGAAATGTGGCTGCTGAGGGCTGGCAGTGTGAGGATGCTTGCTCCGGAGGACAGCACAGCATCCTGGGTTGGCAGGGGAGACTCAGGAAGGCCTGAGGTGGGAGACGGAAATGAAAACAACGAGGGGAGGGTTTGTATGAAGGTTTTGGGAGAGGGGGTGGGATGCCGCTCTGTCTGAGATACCCTATCAGCTTTTCCTCCAGTGCCCCACCCCCTCCTAAAAAGACTGATTTATTTGAGAGAGTTGGGAAGGAAGACAGCTCTCCGATTGCCTGGTCCAGTCTCCAGGTGACTGCAGGTGCCTGGCTGGGTGGGGCTGGAGCCAAGAGGCCAGAGTTTCCGGGGCTCCTGGGTGAGTGCAGGGGCCCCAGGACTTGGGGGGGAGTGGTGTGGAGCACCTGGGTTTCACTCTGCGCTTGCTCCAAGATGCCCGCTCCACCCACTGTGTCACAGTGCCGGCCCCTTTGGGATGTCACCAGCTTCCTGTGTTCCTGACTTTGGGAGCTCTGGTTGGTTGTCACAGACATGTGCCCGTTAGTGCTGAGGAGTGAAGGTGCCCGGGCTTCTAGGGCTGTGGGCATGTGTCGGGGGGAGCGGGGGAGGACCTTGTTAGGGTGATAGTGCCGGCCGGTGGTCTGGGGTGATCTGGAACGAGCAGGATGTTCAGCTTGGAGGTGGCATTTGCGGCCGCTTCCTCCGAGGCTTATTGGCACAGAGGACGGTGCCAAAGGCCCCTATGGGTGAGTCATGAGTTGGGGATGAAAAGAGTGGCCTTGGAGGACTGAGAAGCAAGCCCGCTGACCTTGTCATCGACAAGTGTTGGTGACTGACTGGCCCGAGGAGGAGCCCACTGCTGACGGAGCTGTGTGAACCCTGTCCATCATGTGACTGCACCTGAGCTGGGGAAGGGCAGATGGTGGCTGCAGAAGGTTGCTGAGGGTCCTCGGCCAGCTCCGCAGAGCACGGTTGGGCAGGAGGACCTGCGTGCCACTGCTTCCAGGGGAAAAAGCCACTGGCGCTCCGAGCGCCCAGGCAGGAGTGCCCAGTGCTTGGTTTCTGGGTTCCTCGTCCTTCTGGAGAGCTGTTGTAGCCGGCAGTGCAAAGGTGCTACAGGCAGGGTTTGTAGTGTCTGGGAGGGGGAGCAGGAAGGCAGGAGGTGGGTGTAGCCTTGTCTCCGGTCACGTGACCGAGTGCTGGGGGAAGGAAAGCTTTTCCAGGTGTGTCACGGAAGTGTGAGGGGTGTTGTTCATTACTGAGTCAGAGTTAGTGGTCCATCCTGCTGGGTCACTCCCGAGTGACCTCAGCGTTGGGGACCATGCCAGACTGAAGCCAAGAGTCCAGAGCTGCCTCCAAGTCTCCCATGTGGGTGCAGACTTGGGCCGTCTTCTGCTCTCTGAGCTGTGTTCCAGGGAGCTGGATTGGAAGTGGAGCAGTAGGGGGTCTTGAGTCGACACCCTAAGGGATGCCAGTGTCAGGTAGTGGCTCATCCTGCCACACCATGATGCCGGCCCCCTGATCTAAGGGTGAATGTGGGAGACTGGAACCTTTTACCAAGTGACGGCGCCTTGTGTGCACAGCCGTGTCGCCCAGTGCCGGCTGGGGAAGGCAGCACAGTGCTGGTTAGCATTTCCACTGGCTGGCTGTTCCACACCTCGGGTGGGGGAGGTTGCTCATATACACGCCTGTGCACAACACCGCCATGCTCATCCCAGGGTCATGCAGCTGGGCACTGGACCTGTGACCTAGTGGTGGTGTCCGCCCTTGTTGGGGTGCACACCTTGCCCTTGGGGCTGCGGGGAGCCAGCAGGCAGTGCTGCCTGGCGGAGGAAGATGATTCATGGCCTGTGAGTCAGCAATGAGTTAAGGGTTAACCAGGGAATGAGCGAGGCTGGAGGGACAGATGGGGGACCAGATGGCCCTCCAGGTCAGGGGCTGCTGCAGGGTGTGCTCTGGTGGGGCTTGCTTGCCTTTTGTGCGGGTGGCTGGCAGTGGATTGGAGGGGTAAACCCAGAGTGCACAGAGATCTATCAGGAGGCTCAAAGATGGTTGCTGAAAATGATGTTAGGGCAACCAAAACAACCAGCTCCCGGGGCTGCCGGGGCCTGTGGAGTTTGGCTTTCTGGCAGCTTGGGCAGTAGTACACATACAGTGGTTCCGTCTGCCAGGGCACCTTCCAGAGCTCCCAGGAAGGTGGCACGGTGGGTTGAGCTGCTGCACGGACGCCTGCATCCCGAACTGGACTTGACAGTGCAGTCCGGCCTCTGTTTCTGAACTGGCTTCTGCCTCATGCGTGGTGGGAGGCAGCAGGTGGTGGCTCAGCGCCCGACCGTCCGTAAGGCAGAGCTCAGAGTGGCTCCTGGTGTCACGCTGGCCTGTGCCGCAGGAGTTTGGGGAGTGAATATTGAATGGAAAATCTCTTTCTTGCTTTCCCTGTGACTATGCCTTTCAGGTTGTCAAAAAATAAACATTTTATTAAAACCTTGCAGGGGAAAAACTAGTGGAGCTAATATTAGAAATAAAAGAGGAAAAGGGACTCCAAATTTATAAAAGCTGCACAAGAATTGGAAAGTCAGCCATTACGTGGAGTGGTTAAGTCAGGATTTGGCTGACTAGGAAGCCTTGGCACAAATGTTTAACCTCCTCCGGTGATAGCAACACGAGTTACCCTGTGGATTAAACGAGGTAGTGTTGGTGCAGGTCAGCGAGTGGCAGCCGCGGGCACTCCGGCGGCTTGGAGCCCCTGATGCCCAGCCCGCTGGTCGAGTCAGAGGGTGCTAAGGGTGCTTAACAAGGACTCCGTGCTGAGTAGATTGGGGAAGCAGTGTTGTATTGTTTCGCTTTGTTTCTTTTTCATAATGTCTTGCTGCAAAATTGTGCGTTGGTGCTAGAGAGGAATAGTAGACAGGACTTCTCAGACTGGCTTGGTTGCGAGCCCCTTGGCAGAGACCCCGCAGGCCTGGGGTCCGGGATGCCCCTTGGCAGAGACCCGCAGGCCTGGGGTCCGGGATGCCCCTTGGCAGAGACCCCGCAGGCCTGGGGTCCGGGATGCCCCTTGGCAGCGTGCGTCTGCCTCAGTAGCTCATCCGTGAGGACAGACAGGGGTAGGCCATCTAGGGCAGGTGCCCTTAGCCTCATGCACTCTGTTTTATGAAGGTTAGGACATCTATTTTGTTTGTATTCCTAGTTGAACAAACCTTTCAAAATAGCGTTTTTACGTGTTTATTGTGAACGTGGAAAATACACAATGCTCTAAGAAGAAGGGTAATCACATAATGAAACCCCCTGGGAAGAAGCGTGGTCAGTAAGGTAGGGTTGGTTGTTTTTAATTAGAAAGACAGATGTACAGAGAGGAGGAGAGGCAGAGAGGAAGATCTTCCATCTGCTGCTCCACTCCCCAAGTGGCTGCAAAGGCCAAAGCTGAGCCAATCCGAAGCCAGGAGCCAGGAGCTCTTCCGGGTCTCCCACGCAGGTGCAGGGTCCCAGGGCTTTGGGCTGTCCTCGGCTGCTTTCCCAGGCCACAAGCAGGGAGCTGGATGGGAAGCAGGACTGCTGGACTTAGAACTGGCACCCATATGGGATCCCCGCACATGCAAGGCAAGGACTTTAACCCCTAGGCTATAGCGCCGGGCCCAATATCATAGTTTCTATTTTTTTCATTCACTGGGGATGATTCACAGCATAGACTTGTATTGTGTTTTTAACCTAAAGTTAATTCTGGGCATATTTTTATTTGTGTTAATCAGGTTTTTCTTTTTTTTTTTCATTTTTTTAATTTTGACAATCTTTACATAGTTAATTAGGGCACAAAGGTTCAAGGGCTACAGGAAAGTAGGTAACACTATTATTTCCACATTGTTTTGTTCTCTGTATCTGGGGTAAAGAGGGAGATAAAGGGAGAAGCCCCACCCAGTCTCCCACCCACCCCAGGTCCCCGAGGTGGGGCACGCTCCGAGGGTCTTGCTCAAGTGGTTTTGATAGTTCAGTAGTTATGAATTGCTGCCAATCTTGCCATTCCAAGTACGGTGAGGTCGCTGCAGAATCCACTGATTGACATAGTCCACCTTAGAGTCTCTGTTTGCCCAGTTTTTCACTGCCAACATATGCCTGGGCTAGTTGATTGATTAGTTCTGTCCTCTGTTGTGGTGCCAGGTATCCTCTGCAGGTTCCAATACACCCATATCCTCCATGTGCACCTGGTCATGCTGTCCACTGCTCCGTCTGAGCCTCTGAGGGGCTCGGCTCTGGCACTTGCACTCCATGGCAGACCGTGGGTTCTGAGTCCGGCAGTTCGACTGGGGATATCCCAACAGAAACTTTGTCTGAGGTGATCCCAGACCAGATTCTTGTGTGTGCTTGCAAATACAGGGCCCAGCACAGTCCATCGCCCCAATAAGCTGGTGGTTGCAATTGCTGGGCTGGTTCTGTTTCCAGCCCTGTCTTCCACTGGAACCAATGGGTGTTGCAGTCCAGCCAATCAGGTTTTTCTTGCAAGATACAATTTTAAAAAGTATATTTGAATGTCAGAATTACAGAGAGAAAAGGGAGAAATAGATCTTCATCCACTGGTTCACTTCCCAAGTAGCTGCAGAGGGCATGGCTGAGGCAGGCTGGAGTCAGAAAGGCCGTTCGGGCCTCCTAGGGCAGGGCAGAGTTCCAGACACTTGGATCATTTTCTGCATTTTTAAGGCAGAAGGGAGGGGATGGGACGCGATCTGCACAGTGGCTTAACCGTCTAATCCTCCACCTTATAGCACCAACATCCAAAGGGGGTGTGATACAGGTCCTGGCTGCCCCGCTTCCCATCCAGCTCCCTGCTAATGGCCTGGGAAAGCAGCGGAGAAAGGTTCAAATCTTTGGGCCCCTGCACCCACAGGGGAGACCCAAAAGAAGCTCCTGGCTTTGGATTGGCTCGGTTCTGGCTGTTGCGGCCATTTAGGGAGTGAACCACTAGATGGAAAATCTTTCTGTCTCTTCCTTCGTTTTGTAAATGTGTCTTCAAATTAAAAGGAAAAAAAAAATCCATCCCGCTCCCCCCAGGAGTGACACAGCCCTGGGGCCAGTATGAATTGCTGGTGTCACAGGTGGCAGTCTTATCCCTGTGTCATGCAACGGCACCAAAAAATATGATTTGTAAAAACAAATACTTTTATTTGAAAGGCAAAGTTACGGAGAAGGTGCAAGAGCCACGTGGGGTGCAGGGTCCCAGACACTTGGGCCGTCTTCTGCTTTTGCTGTGATACAAGCTGTGCCCACGAGGGATGCCTTCCTTGTAGGTGCTCACTTCACTTGCTACCCCACAGTGCCGCCCCCCAAATGTGCCGACTCATGAACTACTCAGAGAGCTGCTCAGCCAGGAGTAAAGTGAAGAATTACTGTTCTGTTGGAAAGCCAGCTGAGTGCTTTGGAAAGAATGAGTGATTCACTGGGGAAAAACCCAGAAAACTTGCAGGTGAAAGGGAAGAGCTGAAGGCAGGGCTCTGCTGTCGCTGGGAAGGGCGCGGTGTGTGATGGGGGACTCTGGGAGCTTGAGCTCAGAGCCCCCTGCTCTGCGAGACCCTTCGGAAGTCTGTAGAAGCTCGGCCTGCGGGCACGTGAGTGGAGTTGTGGCCGCAGGCGTCTGGCACCAGCTGCTGGGGTCTCTTCTCCCCCGGCTTCTTTAGGAATGGCCCAGCCCCTTGGGACAGCCCCCTCTGGAAGGCTCTACTGTGCAGCTCTGGGAAGGAGCGGGCCACGGCAGCCAGGCCTGCTGGCCCGAGCTCTCTGTGTTTCTGAAGGAGGAAGTGGTTGTTGCTGAGGAGGCTTGCCACCTGCACTGACGAGGAGACGGACTTGAGTCCTGGCCAGTTGGCAGAGCGCTCAGTTGGATCCGAGGGGGGCAAGACAGCAGCTGACATGTCTAAGAATTACGCTGTTTCTCCCTTCTGCCCTTTCTGGGGGCCCCTGGAGTTGCTGTGGGACTGCACAGCTGGCCAGCACATCACTGGTCTGACCCTGGGCGCAGCCCGTCTCTCTCTGGGCTCTGCTTCAGCTGCGGAGAAGCGGAGCCGCGGTCGGAGGTGCGACAAGCCCCTTGCTGCGGAGACTGGAGAGAAGGCGGCTGGCAGGTCATCTGCCTGTCCCTCCTCGTGTCCTGGAGGCTCCAGCCCAGAGGCCAGGGGTCCTCCTGCAGGAGTATGTTGCTCACTGCTAACTGTACTTCTGCTGTTCCTACTGGATGCAGGAGAAAGAGCGGCTGCTTTTCTGGGAACCCTTTGCGTGGGAGCTGCCTAACTCAGCCTGGCTTGCCACATTTCTGAGTTTAGATGCAAGCCCACTCCAGCCCGTGGCTTGCTGCTTCGGGAGGGGGTCTGGGGTCATCCCAACAAGAGAACTGGGGCGCCGGCAGCCGCAGCAGCTCAGAGTGACAGGCTGTGTGTTAGCTGAGTTTCCATTTCCTTCCCGAGTGGGCTGTAGCCTGGAGGTGCTTCACCTAGCCCTGGGTGCTTGTATCCTGGATGCTTCATGACTTCTGTGCTTCTCTGATTAGTTCTGGATTTTTATTTTGTCAACCTGTTAAATAGTCCAGTTTTGAACCGATTGTATGCTCACCTCCACTCCACCCCCGACGCAGGATCAGTGGGTGGTGATGCTTGGCTTATGTTATCATTTAACATCAGAGCCTGAATTCAGATGGAGATTCTGTTGAATTTGGTTAATCTTGGGCCCAGCGCTGTAGCATTGGGGCTAAAGTCCTCTCCTTGAGCATGCTGGGATCTCATATGGGCGCCAGTTCTAATCCCAGCAGCCCCGCTTCTCATCCAGCTCCCTGCTTGTGGCCTGGGAAGGCAGCTGAGGATGGCCCAAAGCCTTGGGACCCTGCACCTGCGTGGGAGACCAGGAAGAAGCTCCCGGCTCCTGGCTTCGGATCAGCTCAGCTCCAGTTGTTGCAGTCACTTGGGGACTGAACCATTGGATGGAAGATCCTCCTCTTTCCTCCTGTATATCTGACTTTGCAATAAAAAAAAAAAAATAAATCTTTAAAAAATTCATCCTTCTATTCATTTATTTGTTTCATTTTTATTGGAAAGGCAGAATGATGCAGAGAGGACAGAGCAGGATCTTTCTCTGTTTGCTTCCCAAGTGGCCACAACAGCCAGAACTGAGTCAATCCAAAGCCAGGAGCCAGGAGCTTCTTGCGGGTCTCCCACACGGGTGCAGGGTCCCAGGGCTTTGGACTGTCCTCGACTGCTTTCCCAGGCCACAAGCAGGGAGCTGGATGGGAAGTGGAGCCCTTGGACACTGACTGGTGCCCGCATGGACACTCTGATTTGAGGATGTACCGGTGGCTGGAAGCTTTCTCTCTAACTCTGCTTTTAACAAAAGGGGTTAAAAAAAGAGCAGGCCAGGTGGGGGCATGCACCAGGTGGACAGGTCTTGCATCAGAGAGCAAGGCGGCATTGAAGGGAACCTGCCAGAGAGGGTCTCCCATGGGCCAGAGGGTCTCCCATGAGCCAGAGGGTCTCCCATGGGCCAGGGGGGCAGCTTGGGCATCAGAAAGGCCAGGGGCTGTAACTTAAGGAATAAAACCAAAAGTCAGAATTCACTAATACTCTGTGGCACAGTGAACTAAGCTATCGCTGCAGTGTCGGCATGTCATGTGTGTTCATCTGTGTCCCAGCTGTTCGACTTCCGTCCAGCTTCCTGCCTGGGAAAGCCCAGACCCCTGCCGCCCTCATGGGAGATCTGGAAGAGGCCCCTGGCTCTGGCTTGTTCCTGTCTCCACTATTACGGTTATCTAGGGAGTGAACCAGTAGCTGGAAGAACTTTCTTTTTTTTTTTTTTTTTAACTCTACTTTTCAAATAAATAAAATAAATCTTTATTCTTAAAATGTGTATTTATTAGTTACCAGGAGATCTTCGAGCTGCTGGTTCACTCCCCTAGATGGCCACAAAAGCCATGCTGGGCTTAGCTGAAGCCAAGAGCTTCTTGCAGGTCTCCAATGAGTCACGGGGCCAAGTACTTTTCCCAGGCCTTTGTCAGGGAGCTGGAGGCCAGGACACGAATGAGCTCCCATGTGGAATTCCCTCCCGTAAGTCACCCTGTCACAGTGCTGACCCAAAAGATTTATTTATTTGTTTGAAAGAGCGGCAGGGAAAGAAAGAAGACACACAGAGACCTTATCTTACATCCTCTGGGTCACTCCCTAAATGGCCCAATGGCCGCAGCTGGGTCAGGCTGAAGCCAGGAGCCTGAGACTTCGTCTGGGTCCCAAGGCGGCTGTCAGGGACCCCCACGCACTTGAGCTGTGCTGCTTTCCCCGCACAGGAGCAGGGAGCTGGATTAGAAGTGGGGCAGCCAGAACACACCCCCTAAGTGTCTCATGAATGAGTGAATCAAGTGGCTATGGTGTTGGAGCCACATGTGGCTGTCAGCCTGTGAGTGATTTTAAATACATGCGTGTAACTGTTACGGGCTTTCAGGCCCTGGTGGTGGTCACACAGCTCTCACACTGACCTGCATTCCCCGTGCGGGAGCAGGCTTGCGCAGAGCCCCGTGTCTGCTGTGTGGGGGAGTTGGTAGCTTTGCTTTAGAGCAGCCGGCCTTACTTTCCCTTTGCACCGTCCTGGGGCTCCAGGAGTGTGAGTTGTCCTGTCAGCAGTGGCTGTTTGTAAACATTTAAGGAGGCCTTGCTCTTCAAAGAGCTTAGCAAAGGTTTTAACAGTGACAGCTGCCACTGAGATGTTTTGTTTGTTTAAGTGCTTATTTGCATCTACTTGAAATGCAAAGAGAGCTCCTCCACCTGCTGGTTCTCCCACTGTGTCTGCCAAAGCCAGGAGCTTGGAGCTTCATCTGGGTGTCCCACGGAAGTGGGTGGCGGGGACCGTGAGCAGGAGGTTGGGTCACGAGCGGTCATAGTCGGCTAGCTGGGACTGTGACACGAGCTGCCTGCATCCCAAGCGGTGACTTCAGTGCGTCGGTGTGAGCATCCTTAGGGATGGCGGCGACCACGTGCTCGGCCATGCCCACGCTGACCTGAGCACCACGTGCTCGGCCATGCCCATGTTGACCTGAGCGCCACGTGCTCAGCCATGCCCACACTGACCTGAGCGCCGTGCTAGGTTCTGGGCAGAGAATGCCGTTTCAGTCAGTCCTCGGGGGCCTGCTGCCCTCGTCAGAAAGGGGGGACTTTGGGGTCACTTCACCCCACAGGGAAAACTTCCGCGTGTGTCAGTCAGCTGGGCAAATGAATGAGATTTATTTGCATTTGTCTGAAAGGCAGAGTGACAGGGAAGAAAGCCTTGCATCCACTGTCTGTACCTAGGGTGGTCTCAGCGTGGGCTGCGTCAGGCCGAAGCCAGGAGCCCAGAACTCAGTTGCAAGCACTCCGACGTGGACTGCAGATGCCCCAAGTGGTGGAGTCGCCCATTGCGGCCAGCTGTCCCCAGGGCACAGCAGGGAGGAGCCTGGAACCCAGGCTGTGCAGCAGCCTCCTGTGCAGACCCACAGACTCAGTGGCCCTATGCAAGTCTGAAGGTAGAGGCTGGAGGCTCGAGGAGAGAACATGCCCTCCTCCCCCCCAGCTGCTGGGCTGCCTGCCGGCCACCTGGGCTGTGGCTCCAGACCCGCTGAGCATGCCAAGGCTGACAGCCCAAAATAGACGCCCAGAAAGTTTCGGGTTCTGGAAGTTTCTGGATTAGGGGTGCTGAACTCATGAAGCCTGTGCAGATGGTTGGAAATCAGAACCAGTTCTGTTCTGGGGAGTTTGAAAAAGTGATCTTCACTTGCATCTCAGCCTCCATCTAGGAGAGGCTCACGTCTGGCTGTGGATGGGCGGGGGGGAAGTAGGGGAGGTCTGAGCCGGTGCCTGGACTGTAGTTAGGGAGTGTGAGGGCCGCCGGCCGCCCTGCTGCAGGCTGAGAAAGCTCAGCTGTCCGAAGAGCCTGGCTTCCCCACTGTTTAACAAAATGTTTCCTTGGTAAATGTGATTCTTTACTTTGTGGAAATACTTTTTTTTTTTTTTTTTAGATTTATTTATTGGGTTCAGTGCTGAGGTGTAATAAAACTCCGCTTGCAGTTCCAGCATCCATGGGTACCTGTTGGAGTCGCAGCTGCTCCACTTCCAGTCAACGCCAGCCGCTTGCGCCTGGGAAAGTAGCGGAGGCAGGCCCAGGTCCTTGGTCCTCAGCACCGACATGGGAGACCTGGAAGAGGCTCCTGGCTGCTGACCAGTCCAGCTCTGGCCACTGTGGCCACTTGGGGAGTGAACCAGTGAATGGAGACCTTTCTCTATAACTTTAACTTTTCAAAATAAATAAATAAATCCTTCTTAAAAAGATTTTGAAAGTTTTGGGCGGTGTGCAGTGTGCGAGAGGATCTTCTATCTGCCACTGCACCCCTCAGGTTATCCCCATGAAGCCAGAAGCCAAGGGCATCTTCTGGGTCTTTCACATGGTTGGCAAGGGCCTGGATACTGTGCTTTCTCAGGCCATTGACAGGAAGCTGGATGGGAAGTGGAGTGGCTGGGACACAAGCCGGCATCCATACGGGATGTCAGCTTTACGCACTGTGCCATGGTGCGGGCGTGTGGCTGCTCGAATAGCTACAGGTGAGCAGGCTGCACCTCTGTCCATTTCTGAATGTGTAGTGGGTCTTGAGCATTCTGAGGATTTGTAGTACTGGTAAGAGTTTCCATTCATTTGTTTGGATTTGCTGACATGAAGGGCCAGTCAGGGGCTACCAAGAGCGTTTGGCTTGAAGTGTGCGCGGGTGCTGTGGATACATGCACCTGCCTTGCGGGTCGGGAGGGCATTGAAGTTGGGCTGCGGCAAGCTGGAACTTCCAGAACTGCACGTTGTAGGTATCTGGTTTGGAGGTGTCTGCTGGGAACCCCCATTCTGAACCAGAGGCCAGGTGGCCAGCAGGACTGCCTGCTGCTGCCCCGCCTGCCCCTTGTTCCCGACGGTTGGTGCCTTTTGTGTCTGTTTATTCCTTCCTGTCTTCTGGCACTTTCACCATGCCCCTTGGGCGGAAATGAAGAAACTGCCATGGGCACTTGCAGAGACTCTGCCTAGACAAGTGTTTTAACTTTTTGCTTTATTGTTATTTTATTTGGAAGGTGGGGGTGGGTAGGGCAGGAAAAGAAACGAGGTCTCTTCCATTCACAAGGCCTGGAGGCGGGCGCAGCGTTCGAGGTCCCCACGTGGCAGGGGGGCTTCATTGCCTGAGCCGGCACTCTGCTTCCTAGGCCTGCGTTAGCGACAGCCTGGAGTAGGCCTGGCCTCAGCCCCGGCTGCTGGTCGCCATGGGGGAGTGACTCTCCTTCTCTCTCTGAAACTGACTTCAAAATGGATTAATCTGAAGCCAGCTCAGAGAAAGCAGCATGAAGATCCCGCCATTCAGGAATCGTGGTCGCCAGGGGTGGGGGTGTGCTTCCTTCCAGGCGGGCAGAGAAGCCCAGAGGTGGAAGTGAAACTGAGGGTTTATAAACATGCATCTTCCCCCAGGACGTCCCTTTCTGAAACTGTTGATGGTTAAGACCAAGAACCGTGAGAAATACGAAATACGGGCTTCCGAGCGGCCCTGCTTCCCGCAAGCAAGGCTGCAAAGACCAACACAGAATACAGTGTCCTGCCCTGCTGGCTCCTGGAAGCCACGCCCGACTCCCTCTAAGCCTGTCCACGCAGCTTGCAGGTGTCAAGCTGGAGCGGTCCAGAGCCAGGGGTCAGCTGGGTCGCGTGTCCCTCGAGGCCTGTTGTCTGTTCCCAGGAAGGGCCTTTGCTTTGGGCGGGGCTGGGCTCTCCCTTTCTCCTCTGAACTCTAAAGGAAACAGCAGCAGAAAGTGTTTCACCCCAGGCAGCTCCGGGCTGAGCGTGGGAAGGCTGTGTACGGGGCCGTGCTGCCCGTTGCAGCTGTGCTCTGGGGGGCTTCTTAGAGGGGCCCTACTTTCTTGCATGCGTGTGAATTTGGAGGGGTATGAAGAGGAAGGGCTGGTGGAGCCGTCCGTGGGTCTTCTCTTGCGTGTTGTGTTGGTAATGACTGGCTGTAGCACCAGGATAGATCAGTGGCTCCTGGTTGTACCTCCTTCAGGACATTGATTTGTGGGGCGAGTGGCTTTGTAGGAGTGCCCATCCTGTGGGTGTACGTGTTTACGGAATGGAGGAGCCAGTGTCTTTCCCATGAGCAGTGCTGGCATCTCCTAGGAGTCCAGAACAAGGTGGTTGTGGTCACCACCCATGGTGTGGCTGTTAACTGGCTGGTCTGGGTTTTGGGACACTGACCATCCTTAGCCCACTTGCAGAGGTACCGTTAGGGGCAGGTGTGTCGGGTAGCAGGGCTTCCTGTCCTGGCTACCTTCCTTTCCAGCCTTGTGTGCCCCTGGGAGGCGGCACGTGATGGCTTCAGTGCAGGGACCCACCCTAGGCCCTTTCCTGACTTGGCTGGCCCAGCTCCTGTTTTTGTGGGTGTTGGGGGCATGTACCAGCAGATAAGAGACCTTTGTCTCCCTTGCTGCTTCTGCCTTGCAAATAAAGCAAGTTAAAATATTTTTTTATTGGAAAGGCAGATCAGATTTATGGAGAGAAGGAGAGACAGGAAGATCTTCATCCACTGGTTCACTTCGCAAATGGCCACAACAGGCTTTGCTAAGCGATCGAAAGCCAGCCGCCAGACTCTTCCGGGTCTCCCACCGGGTGCTTTGGGCCGTCCTCCACTGCTTTCCCAGGTCACAGGCAGGGAGCTGGATGGGAAGTGGAACAGCCGGGATACAAACTGGCGCCCATATGATATCCCAGTGCTTGCTAAGTGAGTGGGTTTAGCCCTTGAGCAATCACTGTGCCCAAGTTAAAATACCTTTGAAAGAAGTGACTGTAATATACAGTCAAAATTGAAAACTGTTGCTTTAAATAATGTTGATTACCATGCTGGACTGCCTTTTCCTCGGTCACCCTGCGCTCCTGTCCTGGATGCGCTGTGCACTGCTGGGGAAATTCTGCTTTCGGAATTTCCCTCAGAGCCAGTGTGAGACCCCACACGGACTCGGCACCCATGTGTTGCATGAAGGATCCTTCTCTTGGGTCCACATCTGTCACTTGACCTCAAGTGACTTGGGGTTTCTTGCAAGGCAGACTCGCTGAGTCAGCAGGTCTGTGTGGCGCGGCTGCTCTGTGCCAGACACTTGGTGTGCCAGAGACGAGAAGGATGTAGTTTGTATTCCATGGGGGGAAGACGGGCAGGAAGCAGGGGAGCATTGAATCCCCAGAGATGACAGCTGCCCCATTGACCCGTTGGTTCTAGTGGTAACATCTGGTGCAATTCATTGACAGCCATGCTGCCAGGACACAGGGCATCACAATGCCTCATGCTGTGCGATGTGCCAACCCTACACTGCCAATGTGCTCTCCATTCTATCACTGTTTCCAGGGAATCGGGTCTTTTGGAATTAGTGGTGGTTCTTTTTTTTATTTTTTTAAGATTGAAAAAAAATTTTTTATTTGTAAAGTCGGATTCAGAAAGAGAAGAGACAGAGAGCTTCTGTCCACTGGTTCACTTCCCAAGTGGCGCAACTGAAGCCAGGAGCCTCCTCCAGGTCTCCCAACCAAGTGGGTGCAGGGTCCCACGGCTCTGGACCGTCCCCACTGCTTTCCCAGGCCACAAGCAGGGAGCTGGATGGGGATAGGGGGCAGCCAGGACGTGAACCACACCCATACGGGATCCTGGTGTATGCAAGGCAAGGACTTTAGCCACTAGGCTACCACACAAGGGCCCTGGGATTTACTTTTGTCCGTTTATTGTACCAAATCTCTGGAGCTTTCTCCAGTGCCCGGGTGTTGGGAGTTAGCTCCTTTTGGTGGCTGAGAAGTGTTACATGGTATGGATGGAATGTTTGACCAGTCACTCATTGAGGCATGCCTGCGTTGCTTCAAGATTTTGGCTGGTTGGGCAAAAGCTGCTGCTTGCATGCCGACATCCCACAAGGGCAATCCTTGGAGTCCTGGCTGCTCCGCTTCCGATGCACAGACTGCCCAAGTCCTTGCGCTCCCACATCCTTCTGGGAAATCTGGACAAAGTTCCTGGCTCCTGGCTTCTTGTGGGGCCCAGCCTTGGCTGTTGCAACCATTTGGGGAGTGAACCAGAAAATGAAAGATCTCTTCTCAGTCCCTCTCTGCCCCACCTCACCCTTCTCACTGTCTATAACTCTATTTATGAACCACCAACTTCGAGTGGTTAAAGCCATGTCAGCCTTCTGCTAAAACGTAGAGTTAAAGAGCGAGGTGGGGGGATTTGTGGGAAGAAGGGACCTGGCTCAGTAGCCTAGCAGCGGCTCCCCTCCCCCCGCCTCCCATCCAGCTCCCTGCTTGTGGCCTCGGAAAGCAGCGGAGGACCGCCCAAAGCCTTGGGACCCTGCACCCGCATGAGAGACCCCGAAGAAGCTCCTGGTTTCAGATTGACTCAGTTCTGGCTGTTGTGGCTGCTTGGGGAGTGAATCATCGGACTGAAGATGTTCCTCTCTGTCTCTCCTCCTCTCTTTATATCTGACTTTCCAATAAAAAATAAATCGTAAAAAAAGAAAGAGAGATGGGGAGAGACAGAAGGAGAGAGCCTCCACCCCCGGTTCGCTTCCCAAGCGGCTGTACCAGCTGGGGCTGTACAAAGCCAAGAGCCAGGACTGGTGCCCACCTGGCACCCAGAAGGCCTGTCAGTGCTGCAGGCAAGGGCTATCCTACAGTGCACCACAGGCACAGCCATTAGTAAATGAAATGGTTCAGAGCCTGTTGGAAATAGTGCTGCTGTGACACCCACAGGAGGGTGTCGCGCGCGTGTGTGTGCGTGTGTGTGCGTGTGTGTGCGTGTGTGTGTGTGTGTGTGTGTGTGTGTGTACGTGAATTTGTTTCTCTGGAGTAAGTGCCTGCTCTACCAGGAGTTTATTTTTGTTTGTACTTTTAAATGGTCTAACAGTTGGAGGAAAGAATCCTGTGTGTTCTCTGTGTATAAGGCCAGGCAGGACCTGCTGACACTGGCACGGTTCTTGCCCACTCAGAGCCGCTGGGTTGGCGGAAGGAGCCCAGAACCCTGCCATACTGGTCCTGGGGACACCCCCAGCTTTTACTTCCTAGTGTGGAACTGCTTGTTTATTTTTCCATTGTAATCAAAACCCTGTGGGATTTCAGCCGAGCTGCATGTGGGATCCTGTGTGGCGGTCCGGGGGTGCAGGGGGGCTGCGAGTGCCAGGAACTGAGCTGGTGCCAAGCAACCAGGGACTCTACCCAGACCCCTGAGGAAGGAAGCAGCAGCTGAGCCGGGCTAGGTGGGGCACGTGAAGGGGAGGGTGGGAGCGCCCAGGAGCAGGGCAGCAGACGCGGAAGGCGAAGGCGCCGCCGGGGTGCGGCAGGGAGAGGGACCTGGTCGCTGCCAGCTTCAAGGTGGGAGGCATTTTGTGAAACTTCACAAACTGTGCTCTTAGTTCCAAAAATACCTTGCCCCAAAGTACACGTCATTCCTTTTCCTGTGAGCTGTTGGAAGTGCCCTGACTGCCTGCCTGGGCCTTTCCAGCCTACTACCTGTCCGCAGGCCTGCCATTCCGCCTTCAGAAGGAAGGCTGGCTGGCCAGCTCCTTCATCTCACAGTGGCCTGCGTCCACTGGAAAGGCCGGAGCAAACCCCTCTTGGGCAAAGTTAAATTCCACACCCCACCCCACCCCCGGCCTTGGGCTGGGATTTGCTAATGGATGGTGGCCAAGGGCTGGAAGGAGCCAGAAGTGCTAGGGCGGGGGCGGGGGCTGAAGAAAGAGCGGGTGGGGAGGGGGGAGGTGTGCAGCCAGTTTGATCATGGAGCCTGAGTTCAGCGGCTGCGGCTGGGAGCCAGCTGTCCCCTGCTGGTAGAATGGCTTGCTTAGCTTAGCGCTCTGTCTTGGCCCAGGTGTGTCCTGCAGCTGCTTGCTTTTGCAGGCTTGGTAGTGGTAGTTCACAGTGCAGCCATAGAAGCAGCAGCTTTGCATGGAGGACAAAACCCTGTCGTGCAATCGTGCTGGGACAGAGGGGACCCTGCACTGCTTACGGGACCACCAGAGGAGCTGGAGGGTTGAGGTGTGGCCCACAGCGTCTGCCCGGGGTGTGGGACCAGCTCAGAGACCAGGAGGCGGGCTGCGGTGGATCTGGGCCCTGGGGGTTTCTCACCATCCTGTGTGTTCTTGCAGACGCAGACTATTCAGCTTAACAAGGAGATGACGCTGGCTGGCAACCGGAGCCTGGCAGAGGGGAACCTTCTGTATCAGCCCCAGCTGGACTCACGGAAGGCCTGCTTGACCCAGAAGTACCAGGAGCTCCAGGCTCTCTTTGAAACCTATCAGATAAAGAAAACTAAACTCGGTAACTGATGGGGCCCGCTTTGGACAGAGCAGGTTGGGAAGACACTGGGCAAGCAGGGAGGCTGGGCTGGGACCGTGCTCGTGTGTCGGATGTGACCCTGCTCCTGGGACAAGCCTGCCACTGTGGGAACTCAAGACACACCTGCCCCCTGGAGCACAGAGAAAGGCACCCTTCTGAGTCATGACTCGCAGGCAGTGTTAGCCCTTGGTGGGCTCAGAATAAACACTAGTCCTGTCCTGGGCGCTGTGCTGGCCTGTGTCCTGATGCCTTTGCGGAGTTTGAGGGATGCTTTGGAGGAGCTGGGCTCATGTCTGGTGTTGCTAGGGGTTTCTTCCATCCGCCTTGTCTCCCTGGTAAGAACTTACCCGGACAAACCGCTGTTGCTGGCAGGGGTGTGGTTTGGTAGAACTGCCTGAAAAGCCTGGGTGGGCAGTGCCACGCGTGTGTATGTCCACAGCACCAGCGGTGCATCCTCAGCAGACAGGCCCTGGCACGGCCATGTCAGCCCCCTGCTCACAGCTGCTTTTGGAAATGAGCTGGATGCCCGCCTTGGGGGGGAGAGCCCATAGGTGTCAGAGCAGGTGCAGGCTGCGCCACTGGCAGGGAGTTCAGAGCCAGGCAGGACCTGCCTGGGGAGGTGGTGGTCCGGGGAGGAGTGAGCACAGGGGTGCTGAAAGGGGACATGCGGGGGCCTCCTCAGAAATGCCCAGTGTCTTGTGGCAGCTTGTGGTCAGGGCTGCCTGGGTCCCACTCTGAAGATGTGTGTGTGTGGAAATGTCTCCCAGTTACTGTCACATTCCAGCTGACTGTGGGGCAAGTAGTGACACTGGGTGCCCTAACCCGTGGGGCTGTCCCCTGGTCCGCCCCTGGTGGTGCTGGTTCTTCTTTAACATTAATTTTTATTGGAAAGTCAGATATACAGAGAGGAGGAGAGTCAGAGAGGAAGATCTTCCATCCGATGGTTCACTCCCCAAGTGAGCGCAACGGCTGGCGCTGAGCCAGTCTGAAGCCAGGATCCAGGAACTTCTTCCAGGTCTCCCACGTGAGTGCAGAGTCCCAAGGCTTGGGGCCGTCCTCAGCTGCCTTCCCAGGCCACAAGCAGGGAGCTGGATGGAAAGTGGGGGCTGCGGCGTTGTGATTCAGATAAACTCGGGGCCATAGAGAGCTGGATTCGCGGACGGGTTCAAGGATGCGGATTTACAGGATGCTAGGCAACCGCCGCAGGCCCAGGTGGGTTTGTGGGTTGGTATGTGAGGGGAATTGTGGAAGTTACTGGTGGCTGGCAGGAATAAGTGAGCAGTTTTAAAGGGACAAAGGGGCTGGCAACCTGCGGAGACGAAGGAAAGAATGGGCACGCTGTGCATGTCCAGATAGCGCCCCTTCTCCGGCCATGGGTCCCTGGGGGAACAGGATCTGGAAAATCAGTGGAAGGATGGGCCCCGTGTAATGCTTGTATACCCGCGCCCAGGAATGAGGTGACATGACGGGGTGAAATGAGAAGCACCAGTAGCTACCGCCCGGGGCTTCAGCGTAGTGCCAGGGTGGGTAGCTAGGGAGCCACTAGTGAGATTATGATGAGCCGGGGGGGGGGGGGCGGGCTCTCTGCGAAAGAAGGAGGGTCTGGTAGGTGGTTAGGGTGTGGAAGATGATTTTTTGAGGACAGAGGAAGTTGAGGGCTCAGCTACCGATGCCTAGAGTGACGGGGGGGGGTCAGGCAGTAGCAGTTGTTGGAACTGCGTCAGGCTAGAAGGCAGAGCTAGCTTAGAGCGGCGTGGCAGGACTCCTGATGGAGGGCATGCAGGGCCCGACCCGGGTGGCTGAGAACACCCATGGCTACGGGATTGAGCGCGGGTTGGTAAATGACAGTCGAGCCGCGGAATGTTGTATGGAATACTCAGCATCGCGATGTCGTTGTGGGGTCGCCGCACCGAGCTGGCAGCCGTGAGGAAGAGGGGGTCAGGAGCTGGAGCCTGGTCCCGAAGTTCCCGAGAGAGGAACAGGAGAACTAAAGTGTGGGGGCTTCTCAGGGAGGATAGAGATGGGGGGTTGATGTGAGGCCCGGTATTGGACAGGGCACGGGGCCATTGGGTGCGACAATGATTGGGGGCGCCCAGGGGGGGAGTGGTTCTGGGGGTTTGTTGGGGGCTATTGTATTGTTGAGAGACAGGATCACAAGGAGAGGAGAGATAGAGGCCTTCCACCTGCTGGGGCACTCTGGGAATGAGAGGTGCTCAAGTTGAATGTGCCAGAAGCCAGAGCGGAGACCTAAGCAGGGTGCCTCCGCAGGGATCTGCACCGACGTTGCAGGGGTGGGACGCACGGGAGTGTCCTCCAGGGGCTTGTCGGTGGGAGCTAGAGGGTGTGGGATGCCCGGATGGAATTACGTTATGGATAGCGGGGGAGGTACGGGGAAAACTGGCAAGCGGATGGTTTGGGATGTCTGTGCCACAGGGTGGAGGATTAGTCTGGATATGAACCCGTGATGTGCAGGCCCAAGCCAGCACCGTAAACGGCGTCCCCCGGGGCCAGACTGTGACTGAGTGAGCGTAGGCTGTAACGAAGCCACAGCCGCATCGCCAGAGCGAGTGCATAGCTCCAGGACGCGTGACTGTACTCATGCCCAGCTCCCAGCCAGTGGCCTGGGGAAGCAGAGGCCCCAGCATCCGAGCTCCTGCCCCACGGGAGGCCTGGGTGCAGCTCCAGACTGTGGAGTAGTAAATCGGTAATATCTGACTTTCCAATAAACATAAATAAATCTTTAACAAACCCCCCCTGCTCTCCCAGCGCCCGGGCTCCGCCTCCCTGCCACACAGGCGCCTGTGCCATACAGGTTTTCCTTTGAGCCCGCAGAGAATCAGCCGTTGGACGAGACACTCGTGGTGCCCGTCCTGTTAGACACTTTGTCGGGCCGGAAGTGGGAAGACGTGCGATGGGGCGGCGGGTGGAAGGGCCAGGCGGATGACTGCTCTGTGTTGTCCTCTTGCAGATCAGCAGTCCAGCAGTGCTTCCCTGGAGACCCTGTTAGCGCTTCTGCAAGCAGAAGGGGCCAAGATCGAGGAAGACACAGAGGTGAGGCCCAGCGGCCTGCAGGTGCCCAAGGGCGTGCTCCCAGGGTCGCGGTCACCCTGGGCTGTTAGCAAGCCTCGGGGGTTGGTGAGCTCCTGCAGGCACCTCCACCGCCGGGTGAGCAGCCTGCCCTGGGCGGGGAAAAGTGCCACAGAGAGGTCCAGGGGACAGCGGGCGGTCAAGTGCAGCCCCACGTGAGGGTATGCAGGCTGCCCAGAGAAGCAGCAGTGCTCCTTGGGTGCCTGTGGCCACACTGCTGTCCATCGAGGTCTGAATCAACATGGTCGCAGAGCTTTCCAGACCCAGGCAGTCAGCTGAGTGCTTGACCTGGCCGGGCCAGCAGCAG
This sequence comes from Ochotona curzoniae, assembly GCF_017591425.1. Lineage (NCBI taxonomy): Eukaryota > Metazoa > Chordata > Mammalia > Lagomorpha > Ochotonidae > Ochotona > Ochotona curzoniae. The sequence continues at coordinate 6,503,378 of NW_024466340.1, read as the reverse complement.
CTAGAGGAAGTGGGCCTGACGTGTTGTCGGGGTCAGACTGCATGGGTCCGATCCACCCTCAGGCTCCCCCTCAGCTGACCTGTCCAGGTGCAGCCAGGTCAAAGGCCGAAGGGGGTGGCTTAGTAAGGGGAGCCAGCAAGGGGGACCTGTGCACCTGGCAGCTCCAGGCTCCCAGAGGGCCTCTCGTAAGGCCAGGTCCTTGGGCTCCATCTGCTTTGTTGCACGTGCTGGCTTGTCCCCTGGGGTCCGCAGGCTGGTGGTGGTGGCAATGCGGGCCTGGGAAGGAGGAGGTGGGTCCTGGGGAGGAGGGGGCGCCTGCAGAAGCTTCCTCTGCCTCTCCCAGAACATGGCAGAGCAGTTTCTGGACGGGGAGCTGCCCCTGGACTCCTTCGTCGACGCGTACCAGAGCAAGCGGAAACTGGCCCACACGCGCCGGGTGAAGATTGAGAAGCTCCAGGAAATGGTGCTGAAGGGGCAGCGACTCCCGCCGGCCCCGCTGCCGCCCCGGACGTCCGAGCCGGCCCCCGCGGCCTCTCTGCCCTACCCCTCCGTGGAGGCCAGTGGCGGCCCCTCCGCCCTGCCCCGGCGCATCCCCCCACCCCCGCCCCCTGTGCCTGCAGGATGCTTGGCCACCCCGTTTGCTGCTGCCTCGGGCTCAGGACAGGCCATTCCCTACCCAGGATTACAGTGCCCGCCCCTGCCCCCCCGCGGGGGCCTCCCTGCACAGCCGGGGTTCTCTGCGCAGTTTGTGTCGCCGTACCCACCAGCTCTCCCCCAGAGACCCCCACCTCGGCTGCCTCCGCACCAGCCCGGCTTCATCCTCCAGTGAGCACTGCGGGGACGCCCTGCCCGCTGCGCTGGGCTCCCGCGGAGGCCGTGAGGCCTGCTGCTGTGCAGGGACTAGGTTCCTGGGGCCCGCCTGTCCGTCTGATTCTAGAACTGATTCTGGTGAGTAGAGGTAGAAGGCCCGCTCCGTGCGTCCAGGTGGTGTGTGCGCCGGGTGACCGCCAGGTGTCGTCATGCTGACTGCCTGCACCTTTGGGGACAGGCTCTCTTCTGCACCCGTGGGGGACCGTGACCCCCACTGGCTCAGGAGCATGGCTCATTGTCTATCTGCAAACGTCAGTTCATGTGTCCAGCCCACTTGCCACTGCAGCCCTGGTGGGGTCCACCAGCGTTGGCCAACCTACAAGGTTGGTGCCCCTGGCCAGGCTGTGCTGCCCAGACAGTGGCATGGGTCAGCATGGGCCCCTCTGCAGCACACCGGCTGCTTCCCAAGTCACAGGCACAGTTAACACTGACTGTGTCCCAGGATGGGCGTGTGGGACTTTGTACCGGGAACTGTACCCAGCGCCCTCTGCAACCTCGAGCCAGCCCGGTGGTTTCTAGGAAGAAAAGCTCCCCCAGTATTTTTACTACATGTGTAATGCTCCTGTTTTATATTTGGAAATAACTTTTTTTTGACATAGACCATTCAGGGAACTTTGTAAAAAAATGCAAATATTGTTTTGAGCAGATTGAGAAGCAGACAGGAAATGAATGCGACTTCCTGTGTGCGAGCAGCGCGCGCTTGCACCTGTAGTGCCCGTGCCCGTGCCTTAGCCTCCCTGCCAGGCCTCTGGCCCGTGCAGGGCTGGGCCCTGGCAGCTCCAGCAAGTCTGGCCACCTTCAGCTGGGCCCAGCTGACTGGCGGCTGGGCCTGGGGTGGGTGGGGTGGTGTACGCATCGGCTCTTCTGCCTCTGGGGGGTCTCCCTACGTGTGCCAGTCCCCAGGACCCAGCTGGGGTTGGGGCAGGCTGGAACCACACACCTGTGGCTCACGGGTGAAGCTTGTTGTCAGTGGGCTTGAGCTCGAGGCCACCAGCCTGTCCTCAGCTACCCTGCACTCCTGGACTTGAACTCTACTGTATTGACTGTAAAGGAAACCCAACTGCCTAGGACGATTCACTGCTCTGCCCGTCAGGCAGGCTTGCCACGTCCTGTGAATCTCCAGCAGCAAGTGGTGCCACACACACACTCCCCTTTACCTCTGTCGCCAGCCATCGGGGTGCCCACGGCCCCGCAGTACCGCAGCTAGGCACGAGTTCTGGGTTGGCACAGTGAGGCCGCTGGGCCGGCTGCACTGTCCCCACCTAGGGCTGCGTGTGGCGCGGGTTGTAAAGCTGTAGGAGCCTTTTTAATAAACAAAATCGTTGGCCACAGTCCTGTCCTTCCTTGCCAGGGTGTGCCTGTGGGTCTGGTTCTGGAGTGACAGCTGGGGTCCCGGCAGAGGTGCCGAGACGGGCGGTGCGGCCAGTGGGGCATTCCTCCAGTCTCCCAGCAGGGATGGGCAGAGGCAACATGCTCCTCCCAGGCCCTCTGCGTCGCTCAGGCTGGCAGGCCTCTGTGCACAGGGTTGTCGCGGGCCGTGCTGTGATGGAAGGTCCTGTGGAGCTGGCTTTGGGCATTTTCCTGTTGGTGTCTCAGGGTTTAATTGCAATTCCTGTTCCATCCGTGGTCCTCCCAAACCGGTTCTCCCCAGATGCATGCAGTTACTGGGGGGCCAAAGCTGGGTGCCAAGGGCCCCACCTGGGCCTCCCAGGCAAGTGGTCTGTGGGGGGCAGCAGGTAAGGCTCCAAGCTAAGCTGTCCCATGTGAGTGCAAGTGTCCTGGCTGCCAGGCCAGGTGCCACCACCCCTGCTAAGTTGTGTCGAGTGTTCTCCCGTGCCTTCTGTGCTGTGGTCTGGCTTTTGTCCTTGCCTGTCCATGCGGTCTCCCACTGAGCTGCCGGGTGCCCGTCACCTCCATCGTGCCGAGCTGTCTGCTAAGCTGTGCCGTGTCCTCCTGTGCCCACCATGCTGTATGCTCTGTGCCTGTTGTATCCGCTGAGCTGTGCCATACACTTGTGTGCCCATCATGCCCATTGCTGTGCTATCTGTGCCCGCCGAGCTGCGCTTACGTCCTCTGCCACCCCTGCTGCGTCTGGTTCTCTGTGTCCCAGTGAGGCCCTCTAGTGAAGGTAAGCCTGCACGCTCCCTGCCAGTGCTGGTGCCCAGGGCCGCCAGGCTGAGGGCCTTGCCCCAGGAGGCTGTTCAGAACCCTGCCTGTGTGCGCTGGGGCTTCTGGGGGAGCAGTCTCCCTTTGCTGGCAGGGAGTTCATGCCAGTTCCCGTTCCCAGCGCCTGCTAGGAGTCTGTGTCCCTGAATTGGGCCTTGCGCGGTGCCGGCCGCTCCTCTGTGGGCCTTGGGGCTCACATGCAGTACCAGGCAGAGTGGCAGGCACAGCCAGAGACTGTGCCTCTCACTGCTGCCCAAGTCTAAAGAATTCACCTGGAAGGCAGAGCTACAGGGACACAGGTCTTCCATCCACTGGTTCATGCCCCCCACGATTAGAATGGCCAGGCCACTGCTGGGAGCTGCTGCAGGGGTCCAATGTGGGTGCAGAGCCCAAGCACTTGGGCCATCCTGAGCCACTTTCCTAGCACAGTGGCAGGGAGCTGAAAGGGTAGTGGAGCAGCCAGGACACGAACTGGTGCCCCCTGGGATGCTTAGTACTACTGAGATGGGGCTTCCTGGTTAAGGCTTGTCACAAGGACTTGCTTGACCTGAGGAAGCCTGACCCAAGCAGTCACCTCCTGCAGTTGCTGCCAGCTTGTGTCTGGGAGACGGTCACTGGCTTAGGCAGGAGTCACGTGGCCTTCAGACAAGGAGCAGGCATGGTGACCCTAGCGCCCCAGGGAACCCAGGTGGGGGAGCTGGGAGTCTGGTCTGTGGTCAGGAGCCCTTGGTGTATAGCTGCCTGGTCACATGGTCAGCCCCAGGACCACCTGCTGGTGGGGACACTGTCAGCAGCTGCTCAGCTGGCAGTGGTAGCATTTGGAGAGCCTGTGGGGCGTGCAGGCTGCAAACCATAGGAGCTAGCACTGGCATCCCCTTATGGGCATTGGCTTGTGTCCCAGCTGCTCCACTTCTGATCCAACTCTGTTTATGGCCTGGGAAAACAGAGGCTGTCCTACACCCACAGGAGACCCAGAAGCTCCTGGCGTCACACGGGCTCAGGTCCAGCCACTGGGGAGAGAACTGACAGATCTCTTACCGTGTCTATCTGAAAGGGACCTTCTTTGAGATGACAGCCCCATGGCAGAGCAGTACCTGCATGGCTTCCTGCAGGCCCGGGCCAGGCCCAGTGTGGCAGAACGCATGCCTAGAGAAGGAGGAGCCTGCACAGCCACTTGGGCCTAGGCAACAGTCACAGCGCACTTTATTGTCAGTTGGACATGGCGTGCTGCCCAGCACTCACCCTGCCAACAGTCAGTAGCAGGCAGACGGCTGGGAGGCTAGGGGTCCAGTCCAGCTCCTGGCTGTGCCTGCCCAGCCAAAGCCATACCCCACCTTAGCCCCCACAGCAAGTCCTGGCTTCTGGCTTGCTCTTAGCACACAGGTGGATCTGGGGCCAAGCCCTGACCTTCAGAAGGGCAGGCAACAGGCCCTCAGGGTAGGCAATGGGTGATGGGGCACAGCCAGGTCCAGAATGGAAAACAGGAAATGGGTGGTGGTGGCAGGTTCCAGTTGGAACTGGTACTTCCTGGAGCAGAGGTGGCCCCTGCCAGGCTGCCCGGCCCTGCAGAAGCAACAGCAGCCACTTCCTGCACCTGGCTCAAGGAGAAGTGGGTGGCATGTGCCTTGTTCTGCCTGTGGCTTGAACCATTGGGCACCATGGAATCGGCATGCTGGGACTGCAGTCTCAGGCAGAGGTGGCCCCTACGTGGCAGGTCTCCCAGTATGTTCACCATGATAAAGAGTTGTAATAGCCTTGCAGCTCAGGACCAACAGGCAGGGGGCTGGCAGCCTGGGGGACACCCCAGGGTGGGACGTGGCCCCAGAGCAGCCCCGCGAGGCCTGGACCCCAGAGGGCCTTAGGAGTTCAGGAGCTGAGCTGGGTAGACACCATCCTTGTTGAGCTGTGGGAACTGAAGGCAAGGGCTCAGGGTGTGTGGCCCAGCCGGGGGCCAGCTGCCCCCTCTGGAAGCCTCCACATCCCAGCACCCTGCACCTGTTGGTCCTGTCTCAGGGCCACACTGGGCTTCTGGGCCAGCGGCGGCTTCTTGGTCCCAACCCGGGGGGCAGCAATGGGTGGGCTGGGCTCCTCCTCGCCTGGTGACCCCACGCCGCCGGCCAGCACGTAGTGCTGCTTCCGCAGTTCCCCGAGCCGCACGCGTTCCGCCTCCAGCGTCTTCTCCAGCTCCAGGACCCGCACCTGCAGCCATGGCACGCAGCCCCTCAGCGCAGCCCAGGGCCCCTGCCCCCTGGCCCTGGGTCAGCCACGAGGTGCTGGCTCACCTGCGTCTCCATCTCCTGCTTCTTGAGCTTGATGAGCGACAGGCCAGAGAAGTCCATGGTGTCTGTGACCAGAGGGCAGGTGAGCGTGTGGGTGCCCGTCCCGCCTCCCCCAGGGATAAGGCCGCCACACCCCCAGCACTCGCCTCGCTCCTCAATCTGCTCCTGGCCCGACTTGGTGGAGGCCACCACGTTGGCGGCCATCTCGTTGACAGTGCGTGAGCACTCCTGCAGGCGGCTCAGGTGGGGGCTGTGTTTGCTGGCCTTCACCTGGGTGGGGTGGTGGCGGGCCAGTCAGTGTGGGCCTGCCAATCAGTGTGAGCCAGGTCAGGGCCTGGGGTGTGCCAGCTGCCTCACCTTAGAGGCTGCCACCAGCTGGGCCGTGCTGGCCGCGATCTCATGCGAGCAGACTATGAGCTCCTCGTACTTGCCCGTGTGCAGGACCACCTTGTCCGCAGACTCCCTGCAGGGAGGGGCCCACGGGGGCCTGGGTCTCTGACCCTGTGGATGGCCAGGGACACCCCCCGCCCTCCACCCCCTGTCCCCCACCCCTGACATACACCAGCTGCGTGGCTCCCCAGCCCACGGCCTTGGAGGCGGAGATGAGACCTTCAGTCCAGCGCGAGTTCTTGGCATAAAATTCTTGTTGCGTGGCTGCCCCCTAGTGGCAAGAGGAGGACAGGGCAATGGAAGAACATGATCCTGCCCCAAGCCACAACCCTCCTGCCAAGCAGGGATGCGGGGAGTGAGCGAGAGAGAGAGAGAGAGAGAGAGAGAGCAAGAGCGAGAGAGAGAGAGAGCGAGCCAGAGAGAGAGAGTGAGCGAGAGAGAGAGAGAGAGAGAGAGAGAGAGAGAGAGTGTCTGTGTGTGTAGAACAGGGGTATTTGCTGAGCGGTTGGAGTGTGTCTATAGGGGTGTGTGGGGTGAAGTATGACCTGACCCGAGGCCCCCCACCGACTCACCCTGCCACTCTCTACTATTTCCTTCTGCAGGCAGGTAGAGGTGGTCACCAGGAGCCGGATGGCCTGCCAAGACCAAGACAGTGTGACCAGGGGCCTCCCAGGCCAAGCTCGGCCACCCCGGGGTCCTGGCCACCCACTCACCTTCATGAGGTCTGTGCAGGAGTTAAGGATCCTAGGAGGCGAGACAAGAAGGGGACACGATGGGCTCCGCCACAGGCCCTGACACCTCGCGGGGCCTGGCTGACCCCTGACCTGGGGGCTCCATGGGGGACCCACCTTGGGCTGGGGCCTGGGAGCTCACCTCTCGTTCACCTCCAGCTTTACCCCTGAGCTCGCATGGCGGGCCTGGTTCATCATGTCCTGCAGAGAGCCAGGGCTGAGTGAGGACTGAACTCGCTGCCCAGCCAGGACGGGGTGGAGGCTTCCTGGCTCACCTCGATCCTCCGCACGGCGTCTTCAATGGCTGCAGATGTGGCCGCCATCTCCTTGTCCACCACGGCGCCCAGCTCCTCCTGCTGCACGTCCAGGCTCTTGGGCTTCAGCTCCTGGGAGGATGGGAAACAGGTGCGTTCAGACGCACCAGCCCCACGTGGTGGAGGCGGGCCCCGGGGGTCTGCCCCACACCCAGCACTGGACACTCACCTGGCCCAGCTGAAGGATGCCCTGCAGGGGACCGCGCACCAGGCCTGGCTGTGCCCTGGCCACCCCCTGCCGGTCCTGCAGCTGTTGTGTGAGCTCCAGCGCCCGCGCCCCGCACTCCCTGCAGCTGTCCAATAGACCTGGGGGACAGGGAGAGGCCCATGAACGGGGCAGAACCCCCGGACACCCACTCCCCTCTCCCGGGGCCTGGGATCCACTTACGGTCAGCAGGGTCGGTGGGGGCCAGATGGGAGGTGGCAGCCCCGTTTATGATGGTGTCTGCAGCCAGGTGAGAGAAGCGGGCCAGGGCCGCCACCAGGGCTGAGGCATCTGCGGGGTGACAGGCAGGGTGAGGGGGGGCGCAGCCAGCTCCTTGGCAGAGAGGGGAGTCTCGCACTCACCTGCTGGGGAGGCTAGGTACTGGGCATGGCCCTGCTCCAGGGCGCTCACTGTGTCCACGGCTGCCTGGGCCCTGCTCACCAGGTAGTCTGCAAGCCAAGAGGAGCTGAGGCCTCGGGCCCACACCGCCCACAGCAGGGCATGTATCCCGGGGGCTGAGGCCCCAGTCCCACCCCGCCCACAGCCAGGCTGGGCACAGTGGCTGCCAGCAGGCACGTACCCGGGGAGCTGGTGCAGCGCAGGTGTAGGGGGTCGTCCAGCTTGCCCACTGCATCGTGGAGGATGAGCTCAGCCTCGCCAGCAGCACCACACAACATCACAAACTGCTCGTCCAGCAGCCTTTGCCGCAGCCCCTGCTCCTGGGCCTCCTGGAGAGGAGGGGAAGCTTAGAGACCCCTGAAGGCCGGCTCTGCTCCAGCTCACCTCAGGGAAAGACCCTCCCCTCCAGGATGCTGCAAACTCGCTGTGGCCTCAGTGAGTAAAACCGCTGCTGGCTTCCCTCAGAGACAGTGGTTCAAGTCCTGGCTGCTCCCCTTCAATCCAGCTCCCTGCTGACAACCTGGGGAAGCAGCCAGTGGGCCCTGCACTGACAGAGACCAGAATGAAGTGTAAACGTGAAGGCTCCATTGTCCCAGACACCCAAGTGGCTGGTGGATGTGACAAACCTCGCCTGTCAGCCAACAGGGAAATGGCAGGCACACTGTGCCCTTGCAGCTGAGAGCATGAGAAGCAGGGCCGGGGCTCGGGCAGGCACTGCGGGCTGCCAGGGGCTCCTACCTTCTCCTCCAGCCGCCCCTGTAGCTCCTGCTGGGCCTGGCTCAGCACCGCCTCCTTCTCCCGTGCCAGGTTCTGGGCTGCCAGCAGCTCGGCCTCCCGCTGCCGCACGGCCCTGCTCAGGGCGTCCTTCTCTGCGCTCAGCGTGTCCAGCCTTGAGCTCAGCTCAGCCCCACTCTGCAAACACGGGGTCCTGAGCAGGCTCCCAGGCAGCTGTGGGTGCCCCCCAACCGAGAGCCCCGCAGACCCTGTACCCCAGTGCCACCTCAGGAGGCCCCCCGTGGCACCTGCTGTGTGCGGTTCAGGGCCTCCTGGGCATGCTGCAGCTCCCCGGCCTTGGCCTCCAGCTCCCGCTTGAGCTGCTCCACCTGGTCACTCTGCTCCTCCAGCTGGGACAGGGCAGCGTGTCACTAGGGCAGTGGGACTGGGGGGCACAGAAGGGCATGGGCCAGCAAACCACGGGCGCACCTTCATCTCCGACTCGCGCTTAACCTGCTCCATCTGGAAGGCCAGCTGCTCCTTCACACGCGCCACCTCCTCCTGGCTCTGCTGCGTCACCGTCAGCTGCTTGGCCGTGTCCGCATTCTACGTGGGCAGGGACGGGCTCAGGCTCTGCCCGCCAGCCTGGGCCCTGCGCCCCACTCCCTGCCGGGCACCCACCTTCCGCAGCAGCTCGGCGTGGGTGTTGATGAGCTCACTGTGCTTCTCCTTCAGCCTGCTGTAGCGCAGCTCCGTGGCGCTGGCCCGTCCTGCGATGGCAGTGGGGTTGACTCCTGTCCCTGCCCGTGCCCTCTGCGACCCCAGGCCCGTGGACACGGCACTCACGCTCAGCCTCCTCGCGCAGGCCCCGGTCCTGCTCGCCCTCGCGCTGGGCGGCCTGCAGCTGGGCCAGCTCGTGGCGGAGCTGCTCGTTGTCCACCAGGGCCTTCTGCTTCTGCTTGCGCTGCTCCTCCAGCTCGGCCTCGAGCGCGTTCACCTGGCCCTTGAGCTGCGCCACGTAGCGCTGGGCCTGCGGGCGGCAGAGGGCGCTGTGGGCCGCGGGCCGGCCTGCAGGCTCCCACAGGTCCGTCCTCGGACTGCCCACTCACCTCCAGCTTCATCTTCTCCAGCTCTGCCCGCAGCGCCTCCACCTCGCGCTTCAGGGTCTCGATCTGCAGGTCCCTGTGGACGCAGGCTGTCAGGCCCACGGGGACTGGGGGACCTCTCGTGGTCAGGCCCCGCCCTGCGCAGCCACCTGGGCCCCTCACCTTTCATCCCTCACCGAGCCGTTGGGGGGCCCGAACGTCTGATCCAAAAGGTCAGCCACCACCTGCGGGGCAAAGCAGGAACCCTCGCTCTCTGCCCTGCGCCCCTCCGCGGCTGGCCACGCAGTGGGCTGGGGGGGACACTCACTGCTGGCTCCTCTGCGGGGGGGCCCGTGCTGATCTCAATCAGGTTCTCTGGTTCCTCCTCCTCCGGGGCCTCCTCCGGGATCACCACCACGGGCTTGATGTGCTCCGCCAGGGCCGAGGCCCGCAGAAAGTTGGGGGGTCCCTGCGGGGACAGCTGCTCAGCCACCACTCCCGCATGAAGGCCTCCCCGACCATGGCCTCTGAGCCCAGGACTGTGGCCTGGTGGACAGCAGGGCCCCCAGCACCCCACGCACCTCAGGCAGCCGGGGGATCTGGATGAGCCGCTTGAAGTAGAGCATGTCGGAAGCTCGGCGGAAGAAGTTCCGGAGGCTGCGGGGAACCACAGGGTCAGGAAGGGGCCGTGTGCACCCCTCCCGGCTTGGCCTGACGGGCTCGGCCCTCCCGGGCTGCTACCTGTGGAACTGCTCATGGAAGCGGTCCCTGTGGCCTTGCAACGTGTCCGCAGGCAGACCTGGGGAACACAGTGTTCAGGGGACCCCTACTCCTCCCCAAACCAAAAGCAGATGGGGGAGACCCCCATGGCCAGCCCCAGCCCCTTTCAGGAAGGGGTCAGGAGACCCTGGGCTCTAGTGACGGAAACCTACAGCTGGTTTCATGGGCCAGCTGCTCCCAGCAGACCCAAACTGCAGGGCCCGGCTCGGCGTGGGAGCCAGCAGCGGGCACCCCGAGTCCCACTGTGGCCGACCCTGTGAGCAGGCACTCACAGGAGTGGAGCTTGAACATGAGCTTCACCGTGTAGTGGTACAGGTGGCTGCAGTCCTGGATGACCTGGATCAGGGGGGCCAGGCGGCACTGGCCCGAGGACATCTGGGACACGGCGATGGCGGTGTTGAGCTGCCGGAAAACTGGGCAGGGCAGGCATGACCCACCGGGTCAGAGACCCCTCAGGCTTTTCTGGTTCTTTCCAGGACACTGTATCCAACAGCTGCCCCTGAGTCCCCACAAGGCAGAAAACCCAGAACCATCAAGAGCCCTTCCAGATGTTTCCATCTGCTGGGGCCACAGAGCTCACGCTAGAGGCCTGGGAGCCTCTGCATCTAGATGCTTTCCGGCACCGCTGGGAGGGTGGTGGTGGGGACATGCCCTTCCCTCACCCTGCTGGGCCGCAGAGGACATGGGCATGGCACATGCGCTGTGGACACCTGCCCTGTGTGGAGTCCTGGCTGCGCCAACAACCCCCTGGGCTCTGCCAGCCACAGGGCACTGAGGGGCCGGCGAGTTCCCTGTTACCGCAAATCCTCCCACCCCAGGCTTGCTGTTCCTGGGCTGGGGTCCACCAGACAGGAAGTAGGCACTGCCCCCAGCCTACCTCCTGGGAAGCCAGGCAGAATAAACAGCCGAGACCACCCACACCCCAGCACCTGGGCCTGGTGTCCCGGGCGGCAAAGGTGCCCTGCCGGGCCCTGGGCCTTTCCTCCACGTCCAGGAGTGGCAAGTACAGCTTCTCGCCACAGCGTCTCCCTCCCCCAGCACGGCTGCCGGCTCACCAGACTCCGAGAGCTTCAGCTCGCAGTCCATGTAGTCGAACATCTCCACGGTGAGCTGGAAGCTGCAACGGAGCGCGGAGCTGAGGCAGGGCCCCCGAGCCACCGCCACCCCGGGCACTTCCCTGCCAGCACCACCTGCTGGTGCCCCGGGAAAGCCAGAGACCCCCGGACCGTGTGGTCCCCGGGGCTCCCAGCTGCCGTCGGCCCAGGAGGACGTCACTGCGGTGAGACTCACATGTTGTTGACGTCAGACCCGGCGGCCTTCTCCAGCACCTCGTCTGTCACCTCCAGACCCGCGGGGAACTGGGGGTGCTGTGAGAGAGTCCCCTCAGCAGCAGCCCCCACACCCAGTCCAGCTCCAGCACGGGGGTGGACGTGCCCCGTGCAGCCACTGAGGCTCACCCAGGCTGGTGGAGGCCAGGCAGGGAGCCAGCCCGGTCCACCAGAGCCGGGGCCTCGGGACCAACCCGGTGCTCGGCTGCATGGAGGGGCCAGCCCAGGAGCTCCGCCCCCCAGGCTACCTTGAGGTGGAAGGAGATCTTGGTCAGCAGCAGCCTGGTGTAGACGCTCACCAGCTGTCCATAGCGGTCATGCAGGTGCCCCTGTGGAAGGGCTCGGTCACTGGACAGCCCAGCGGAGGTGGCCGCGTGTGTCCCCCATGGGTGTCGGGCTCACTGAACAGGCGTTGCCTGCCTCCAGCTGTCTTATCACGCCTGTCACTCAGTCCTACAAGACCCTGGTGAGCCAAGGGCAGGAGGCCAGGCCAAGGGGCCCATCCAGGATGCTGGTGGCAGGTGGGAGTGGCCCCGGCGCCTCACCGTGCCCCCAGCACTCCACGGTTTTTACAAACAGGAACATGGGTCAAAGGCAGGGGCTGTGCGTCTCCCTGGGCTCCAGCATGTCTCCCGGTATCCCCGGTGACAGGAGGGGCACCCCTCAATGTCACCCGGGCCTCGGTCACCTCTGCCCAGCTTGCAGGGCCCCAAGCCTTCTAAGCAAGGCCCGGCCAGCACGTACCCACAGGTCCCCAATCTCGCGGATGTTGCTGCGGTACCGCTGGCAGTCATGCAGCACCTGTGGGGGAGGGCAGACGGAAGTGTCCCGAGAGTCCCTCCCCCACGCTGCAGGCGGGGCGGGGGCACGGGCGGCACCCACTCACATTGGGATGGCCATCCCGCAGAACCTTGTGCAGGACATGGCAGAATTTCCAGCTCAGGATGGGGCTGCTGGGCAGCGGGAGGCCGATGGCATAAGACCAGAAGGTGAAGGCGCCCTTCTCGTGGTGTGTGCCCAGAATGATACCTGCCAGGGTCAAGGCCAAAGGCACACGGGATGTACGCAGTGGCGGAGGGGGCGGGCAGGGGCACCCCCAGAGCAGGCAGGTGAAGGATACGGCGTGCGTGCTTCTCCTTCACCGGCACCTCCTGGTTGTTGATGGCTTTGCTGATGCTGATGGCCTGGGGAGGCGGAGAGGCCAAAGGTCAGGACCTGTGGGGCAGGCCGGCCCACCTGGGTCAGACGGGGGCCCAGCACAGCAGCTGCGGCTGGACCCCATGGCCACCTGTGGCTTCCTAACTCACGGAGGACGGGGGAGCCTGCTCACACACCAGTCACAGCCTGCTGTCACCTCACCTATGGGGGAGACTACCCCTCCCTCCAGCCCTGCAGCCCCTGCCAGCGAGGCTGCCCCCTCACCGTGGGGCGTCCCCGGCTCACCCGGGTCAGGCCCGCACAGCACCGGACTGGGGGCAGGGCTGGCCCTCTTTCACACACTGGGCCCATTGTGGCAGCTCATTGGGATGCGGGCACCTGCGGCAGCCTTGGCCGGCTCGCCCGGGCCCCCGGGCTGGACAGCAGCTCCCACCACCTGCTCCTCGGCCCGGCCTGCACCCCAGGCTTAGTCCTTCCCTCCAGACGGGTGCCTGGGGGGGATGCTGTGTCCCCGGTGGTGCGACCGCAGTGATGAACAGCTGCATTTAGCGAGTGCCCCCGGTTAGGTCCCAGTGGGGAAACCAAGGCAAGGAGGGGTTGGGTGGCCCACCCAAGCAGCCAAAAACGACCAGGCACAGAAGCAGCTGGGAGGATTGAGCTGGGGCCCACCCAACCCCAGCCCCTAAGGGGCCACCTGCGACCGAGCCCTATCACCCCATCACGCCTGCGGGTCACTCACCCCCGCTCTCCCCACAGCACGGCCTGGCACAGGTCGGATCAGGAGTATGGCCCACAGGGCACTGCCCCACTGGCCCCAGACAACGTTGTGGCTGCCGGGCCCTCGGCGGGAACACTGCCCTGTTGTGTGCGGGTGGGCAGATGTGCCGGCAGGCACGGGGCCACACAAGGAGGAGCCTGTGGGAGCCCAGGCCGCCACACTGGTGGGCTGTCCTCGGGACCAGCCCAAGCTGGGCACGCTGGGTGTCCTTGCTGCCTGGGCTGGGGAAGGAGGGGGCACAGTCTGTCAGGGCTGGCTCCCAGGGGCTGAGCTAAAGGGAGGTCCAGGCCCAGGCCTGGGGCCACCAAACCAGGACCCTAGGACCTTGAGGGGGGATAGGGGCAGAAGACCTGGGGTAGGTGGCACTGGCCTGCAGTCTGACTGCTGGGGACAAGGCGCTGGCAGAGGCAGCTCTGCCCACTGCGGGCCAGAGAGGACCCTTCTGGGCCAGGGATTTGCAGGAGCAGCAGTGGGGTGCTTGGGGCCGTCACAAGACAGCTGAGGGACCGGGGAGTGATTTCCAGGGTCCCTGGTATCACCCCTCACTGCTGGGACAGCCCCAAGTCCCAGGAAAGGCCTGGCCTTGACCAGGCAGAGGGGTAGGGGACACAGAGCCAGCAGGTCAGGGTGAGCCCACTGCCCCGCAGGCAGGAGACCACGCCCTGGTCCTGCTGTCCCCATCCGCCTCAGCCAATCGCTGAAGCCCCAGCGCAGGGGCCAACACAGCCATCCTGTCCAGCTTCCAACCCCAGCCAGGGACCTGGGCCGAGGCGAGCAGCCCCACGCTAGCAGGCCCGGAGTAGCCTCATTGAGGCGCCAGGGCCCTTCAGAGGCCATTTACCGAGGCAGACACGGGATTTCTGTAGCTTGGGCCACACGTGGAGGAGCCCACAGGCAGGGTGACCCTCACTGACGCCTCCCATGGCTGCTCCAAAGGAGGCGGCTGGCACCCAAGGGAAGGAGCAACCACAGCTCCTCAGCCCCAGGCTTTGAGGGAGTCATGCTGGTGGCTGGCAGGAGGGCTCGGCCCAGGTCACGCCCCCATCGCCTGCCAGGACGGTTTCATCCTGGTGACATCACCAAAAACCTGTCTGTGGCACAACCTGGGGGCTGAGTCAGTCCTGGCAGGAGAACCCACAGGCGAAGCTGGGGAAAAACAGCAGCCCTGTCTGAATTCGCCTCTGACCACAGCCCAGGCATTCCTGGGGGAGTACTGCCCGTCTGTGTGCAGGCCGCACAAGGGAGGGGCCGTCTGGGGGAGCAGCTGGTGAGCAGCCTGCCGGAGTGGCTGTGCCACCTTCTCCCGGGAGCCAAACACGCCCATCTGCTCATCCATGCCCATTTCCGGTCCCCACAACTGGCTGCAGGTCGGGAGAAGGCACCCCCAGTTGCTCTGCATGGGGGCAGGGCAGCCCAGCTAGCTGGCAGGGGGCGGGGCTTCTCTGAGCCAGCAGGTGCAGCCTCCAGCGTGGGCAGCGGCTTTCATTCACAAACAGCTCAAGAGGGGAAGTCCCAGGCTGGCTGGCCTCAAGTCCCGTCCCTTCCCCCACACCGGCCCTGGCCTGGAGGCATCTGGAAGGCCGGTGTCTCACCTCTCCAGCCAACAGCCTGTCCTCCTCAGCCTCCAAGTTCAGGCAGAGTCCCCCAGGCCACGAGCTACAAGAGCCACAGGACGCTGACACCTGCAGGATTCTCACCACACCCCAAGGGGCCGCCTGCGGGCATCCCCAGGCGCAAGGTGGAAAGGTGGGTGGGAAGCCGTCCCTAGCCTGGACTGTCACCTCTGAGACAGCTCTGCCAGGAAGCAGCCACCCAGGCGGGGGCAGGCGGGGCAGGGCCTCTGGCAACCACCTGCTGAAGCCACGAAGCTGGCTTCCTGAGCGGGTGACCGTGACCTGTCATCCGCTCGCTGGCTCGGGCGGGCCTTGGGGGTGGCCTCACAGGGTGGCTGGGGCCCAGCTCCTCCTCCCCTGTCAGAAGAACCCTGGGGCCTGTGTGTACCCACTCAGCCGGCACCTCCAGGTACAGTCCCCTAGCAGTGCAGGGCAGGTGGAGGGCCTTGGCTGCCCACGAACTGGCCTAGCTTCTTCCAGTCCCTGGGGCCAATGAACCTCCCCGCCACAGAGGCAGACAGCGCCCCTACCCCCTACGGCAGGGTGGGGGGCTAGGCAAGGGCTGTGGCCCACTCGCCTGGCCAGGTCAGAGATGGGAGGGGAGTGGCCCAGCAGGTGCAGGGCACCAGGGCTCCCGGAGCTGCACACCTGGCGGACCAGGAACCCAGGGCAGGGCTGGCAGCCAGTGTGCCGACGACTGGCATTCATTTGACAGAGGGATGCAGGGCGAGTAAGTGAAACCCTCAGATGACCACAACTGGGCAGCAAAGCCGGAACTCAATCCAGGTCCCCGAATGGTGACAAGGGCCCTTACTGCCAGCTGCCCCCAGGGTCTACGCTGGCAGGTCTGGACAGGACCTGGGGGAGTGAGCCCAGGCAGTCTGCAGTGACACGCAGGTGCCAGGTGGGCCGAGCGCCTGCCCTGATCTACTAACGGGATTCTAGACGCCACCGGCCTCGGCAAACTCCCCAGCGCTGGGGGGCCAAGATGCACACAGAGGTGCCAGACCTGCCTCCAGGGTTCCTACCCACCAGCCCAGGCTCCAAACCCTTCCACCCTTCCTGGCTGACAGCCCCAGCTGCCAAGTCCCGGGGAGTCAGGGTTCACGCCGCTGTCAGCTCTGGGGTCAAACCCATGGCAAGAAAACACCCACTGCCACTGTCCCCACAGGGACTGTCCACTAAGGACATGAGCCCAGCCTGTGCCCCACTAGTATTCCACAGACAATGCCAGGGTACCCTGCAGCCAGGCCGAGAGCCCCTGAGCTGCTGGGGTTGGCACTGTGGCGCAGTGGGCTAAGCACTTACCCAGGAGCCTGCCATCTCACAGGAGCCCCAGTTTCCATCCTGGCTGCCCCACTTCCAATGCAGCGCCCTCTGAATGCTCTGGGAAAGCAGCGGAAGCCGGTCCAGTGCTGGGGCCTCTGCAGCCTCACAGGAGACCCGGATGGAGTCCAGGCTCCTGCCTTCAGCCCGGCCCAGCAGTGACTGCTGTGGCCATCTGGGGAGCGAGCCAGCATGGAGAGCTCTCAGTCGCTCCCTTTCTCCGTAACCCTGCCTTTCAAATAAATAAATCTTTAAAAGTCCTGCGTTGCCAATCCACGTGGCTCTCCTTGGGATCTGGGTTGCGCTGGGGCTGATCCGGAAGCTCAGTGGGCAGCGGGCCCTGCGCGGTGACGTCAGGCCTCCATGTCCCAAGGCAGACCAAGGCCCACCAAGGAGGCCGCAGCTGGACCTGAGCCCTGGCCACACGTGGGGAGTCCTGGCCTCAGACCCCGACCTCACAAGCCTTCTGGAGGTGGAGGGGAGGAAGAAGGCAGCTGGCAGAGCTTGCTGTGCCCCCCTGGGCACAGGGATGCCACTTTCAACTGCCATCAACTGAGTGGCTTGAAACTACACAAACCAGGGTGGGGGCCTGGCATCCCTATGGACACCGGTTCGAGTCCTGACTCCTCCACTTCTGATCCAGCTTCCTACAAATGTGCCTGGGAAGGCAACGGAGGATGCCCAAGTACTAGGGAGACCAAGTACGTGTGGGAGATCCAGAAGCTGCTTCTGGCTCCTGGCTTTGGACCAGCAGCTGCAGCCATTCCAGAAGTGACACTCACAGAGGCCAGGAGACAAAGACCAGGGATCCCGCGGTGCCAAACGCCAGGGGCCTCGGCCTAAGCTCTCTCCTTCCTGGCCTGCCCAGGTTCCTTGGCTCCACCTTCAAGGTCATGGCCTGCATCACTCCCACCTCCTTCGTCCACCAAAGTCCCCTGAGATGAGGCTGGGCCCCCCAGAGGCCAGGACTGCGCCCAGCACCCACACGCTCCAGGACTTGGCACGTAGCTCCCGTGGTCACCTTGCGTCTCACACCGCAGCAAGGCAGGTAGAATGACTCCTAGCTTTGCAGAGGAGACAGAACCAGGGGCTAGCAGCTTGCCCACCCCGCCCTACCCCCATGGGCTGGCCAGGATAGCGGTGCAGTCGCCTAGCACAGTGGGCTAACCGCTGCCTAGGGCTGTGGGCAGCTGGCATCAGGGCGCCTGTTCAGGGCCCAGCCACTTCACTTCGACCCAGCTCCCTGCTAATGAGCACCCTGGGAGGGCCCAGAAGCTGGCTTGAGAGCTTGGGTTTCTGCCACCCACGCGGGAGGCCTGGGTGCATTTCCTGGCTCCCAGCTCCGAGCTGTAGCTGGGCAGGGCATTGGCGTCGCAAGATCTCTGCCTGTCTCCATCCCTGCCTCAAGCAGCTTCATGGAAAAGTCAACCGACTTGGGCGCCCAAGTGTCTGGAGTCTCGGCCTGGTTTACGCCCGGTGCAGGTGTACTGGGGCCCGTGCTGCTGTACTCGAATGGTCACCTCCAGGGGTGGGGGGCTGCACCCCAAAGAGACCCAAGTCACAGGGAAGACCAAGGCCAGACTGGCTTCCTGGATGCCACACAACAGCAGAGCCCCAGGGAGCAGGGCAGCCTGACTGGTGGTACAGGAACGGGAGGACTCTGCTTGGTCCTCAAACCCTCCTCCGGCCCTGCCCAGGGGACGGGGCACCGGCCTGAATGTGCCCTGCTGTCTGCCGTGGGGAGACCGAGCTCCCGGGCTCTCCTCTGTCAGGGCCGGTGGTTGGTGGCTAGGAGTTATTTCTGGGAACGATCTAATTAAATATTAACCTCACACAATACCTCCTTTTTACATCCCCAGTGGCTGCCTGGGACCCCACCTAAGGGGATCCTAGGACAGGGTGCAGAACAAAGCCCAGATACTACACCTCCATGTGCAGCGCGGCCTGGGGGGGTCTCTGTGCCCTCTTCCAGCCCCCGCCATCCCCAAGAAGGGGTTGGGGGCCTAAAAAGCAGGAGTGACAAAGCCACCTGCCACCCCTGGTCCTGGCCAGCCCATGCAGATTCCCGTGCGTCCCCAAGTTCCAGCCGCAGCCAGGAGTGGTCCGGGGCGGCGAGGATACGATGCCTGGAGTCCTCCCCCCACACACACCCCGAAGTGGAAAGCCGTCGTAGAAGTCGCCGCCGTCAGGCCCCATCCGGGCGGCCGCTCCCTTCACTCGCCCATCCTGGCCAGGCGAGATTCCTCGGCCCTGCATCCCGATCCAGACCGCCCGGACTCCGGCAACGCACCAGGCAGGGCCCCGCCCCGCCCAGCCCCCGGGCCCGAGGACGCCTCCGCGTGTCCCAGCAAGGGGACAGCAAAGCCGGGGACGCGGCCCCCGCCCCGCGGCGGGAAGGGCGCGGGGCCGGCGTGCCCGCCAAGTTTCCGCGCGCGCCCCGCCGCCCCGGTAAACAGGACGGGCGACGCCGAGAAACTTGCCACCCGGCCGGGCCGGCAGGCGCCCGAGGGGGAGGAAGCGGGGTTTCCCGTGCGGAAACGCAAGGCTTCGCCCCGCGGGGCCGCGGCTGCCCCAGGTGGGAGAGGGCGCGGCGCGCGGCCGGCCGTGGCCCCGAGAACCGGCGCGCCCCGACCCCGCGGCCCCGGCGCCGCTCCGCCGGCCCGAGGCGAGCGCGCCCCGCCGCTTCCGGTTCACCTGCGCGGCCGCCGCGGAGCTCGGCGTCCCCGGCCCCGGCCCCGGCCCCGGCCCCGGCCCGCCCGCCGCCCGCGCTCGCCTGCGTCTTGTCGAACTGCTCGCGCTCGGCCTCCAGGCTGTGGCCCGGCCTGCGGCTCAGCACCCGCGCCGGCACGCTCTTGATGCTGTTCATCCTGCCGCCGCCGCCGCCGCCGCTCCGAGCGCCCGCCCGCCGCTCCGGCGCCCCGGCCGGCCGCCCTCCCGCCCTCCCGGCAGGCGGGGCCTCGCGACCCGGCCCCCGCCCGGCAGCTCCGCCCCGCACACCTCCACCCGCCCGGGCGCCCGTGCGTCCCGCCTCCCGGCCGCCAGGTGCGGGCCCGGCCAGGGCGCAGCGGAAACACCGGGCCGCCCGCGCCGACCGCCCCCGGGCCGGGATCCGGTTCACCTGCGGAGACTCCCGGGGCCGGGCCGGCTCTGCGCCCGGGGCTGCACAGCCTCAGAACCTCGCTGGGGCTCCCGGCCTCAAGTTCAAAGGCTTGCCAAGCAGCTGGCCCATTCCGGCCCCGGCCCTGCCTCCGCCGAGGACGACCCCTGTGGCCTGGCACCCCGGCCTTAGCACAAGCCTCTCCTCCTGCCCGGCTTACAAAGACGGATCCTGGGGCGGGCGCTGCGGTGCGCAGGTTAAGTCTCCGCTGTAGACCCACCTGCACCCACAAAGGAGACCTGGAAGAGGCTCCTGGCACCTGGGCTCAGATCAGCTCAGTTCCGACCACTGCAGCCATTTGGGGAGTGAACCAGCGGGTGGAAGACCCTGTCTCTCTTTCTAACTGCCTTAAAAAAAATGAAGAGGGAGGTGCAACATCTCAATTGGCTAATCTTCCCTTGTAAGCACCGGAATCCTTTTTAGACTTCTGGCTTTAGCCCAGCCCCAGGTCCCAGGTGTTGCGGGCATTTGGGGAATGAACCAGTGAATGGAAGATGACTCAAGACAAAATAAAAAAAAAAAAAAAAAATTAAGAACAAATGTGTAAAATGCAGAACTGAAACAAACAAGTGAACAAACCCACACAAGTGCCTCTGGGGACCCAGGGAAGCACCCTGCCGCTCTCAGCCCTGTGTCTCCGGGACTCCCAAGGCAGCAGGGTGGCCTGGGCTGGCTGCATCTGATGGGCTGAGAGCCTGCAGGACAGCAGGTGCCCGGTCACTGTGCCCTGGGACTTCCTAACCCAGCCACAAGGGCCTCCCCAGGCAGGGCCGGGAGTGCTGCAGCCCCACCTGGCCCCAGGGCCTGTGCCTGGCAGGGCCGGGTCTGGAATTCTCTTACCCTACCTGTTTGCCTGGCTGGCATCTACCCATTTTCCTGACGAGCTTGGTTGAGGCATCCTTCTTCCGGGAAGCCTTTCCCAGAGCCCTCCACCCTTGACCTCTATTCCCAAACACAAGGTGTCGACAGACCTCAAAGCTTCCCTTCAGACCCTCGCCGGTCGCCCCAGGCCTGCTGTTACCCCCACAGGACCGCGAGAGGGCATGGGCTTGCTTGCACCGTGGGCACTGGCAGCGCAGAGCTGCACGCTCAGCTCACTCCACTGGGTTCCCGAGCTGGCTTGGCTGGGAAGCCGGGTATGGCTCTTCAAGGACGGATAACTGGGCACTGTCTGGGTGGGGAACTCCCCTCAGTGGCCATTGTGGCTTGGGCGGCCTCCTGAGGAGCGGTCGTGGTGTGTCTCGTCTCCTCGGTCACACGGGAGGCCCCCACGGGCCAGCAGGGCTCCCACAGAAGGACAGCAGGGAGTCCTGGGGCAGGGAGGAGGCTGCTGCCCCCAGCCTTCCTGCCATGCAGAGCCACCATGCCCACGGGCCTCTAGGGCCAGGTGTCCAGGTGCCAGCCGGCAGCCCCATGACGCAGGCACAGTGGGCTAAACAATATGGACGCCAGTTCGAGTCCCGACTGCTCCACTTCCAATCCTGTGCCTGAGAAAGCAACAGAGAAAGGCCTGAGTCCCTGCACCCTTGCACCCACATGGGGGAACCCGAAGAATCTCCAGGCTCCAGTCCAGCCTGGGCTGCTGCAGCTATGTGGGGAGTAAACCAGCAGATGGAAGATCTGTTTCTTTTTATCTCTGTATCTCAGCCTTTCAAATAAATTAATTAATTTTTAAAATATATTGAATATATATATATTAAAAATATATATATATCAGACCCAGCGATGTGGTCTAGCAGCTAAAGTCCTTACCTTACATGCACCGGGATCCCATATCAGAGCCGGTTTTAATCCCAGCAGCCCCGCTTTCCCATCCAGCTCCCTGCTTGTGGTCTGGGAAAGCAGTTGAGGATGGCCCAAAGCCTTGGGACCCTGCACCCATGTGGGAGACTCAGAAGAGGCTCCAGGCTCCTGGCTTCGGACTGGCTCAGCTCAGCCGTTGCGGTCTCTTGGGGAGTGAACCATCAGACAGAAGATCTTCCTCTCTGTCTGTCCCCTCTGAATATATCTGACTTTCCAATAAAAGTAAATTTAAAAAAAAATATTAACTATAAAATGTACATGTTAAAGCCTTGTAACTATTTTAAGCACTGCGAGACTGCTGCACGGCAACCGGAATGGCTCACACATCTCAAAACACCTAGGATGGAGAACTCGTGAAATGAGATGTGATGTCATGAGCAGCAAGCTGGCACAGTTACAGCTGTTACAGGCCCTAGACTCCTATGAGCGAACAGTACATTCAGCCGTAAAGTCACCTGGCATCAATTTCAAATCCTTCAGACTGGACCCATCCCTTAGCAGCTGAGGGGTGCCCGTGGGGGGTGGCACACACGCACACAGGGGTGATGGCCCTCTGGGGTCTTGGGCTGCGGCTCGGCCTCCTGACTCACGTGCCCTGCACCCTCACCCGTGGCACACAGCAGCATGGAGCACGAGCGAATGTGCCCAGCCTCCCTCACTCTCCCTTCAGCACCCTCAGTATAAAGCTGGGGTGGCCCCTGCACTCCTGAGGGCGTCCTCTTGGGGTGGGTGGGAGCTCCAGGCCTACGCGGTGCAGTGCCCACACCCAGAGCAGCCCCTGCGCTCCTGGGCCCAGCACCTGCTAGCTTCTGCTTAAAGCAGCCAACCCTCCCGTGTGGTTCAACCCTAAAGAAGTAGCTGTCTTTATTATTAAAAATATTTTTAATTGACTGAAGCAAATCAATTCTCTTAGAAGGGATACAGAGGCACACAGCATATTCTCTTTAAAAAACTAAATTACTGTACAAGCTCTAAGTCTGTAGTGACGACCACAATGCTTAAACACGTTGCCTTTCCAGCGAGCTTTCACTCACAGACCCCGGCGAGGGGCCTGGGCTGCTCGGCTGCCCCTGCCCACGGCCAGGCTGCACTGTGATGGGCGGCCCGCAGCGTGGGGTGTTCTGTCACTCACACAGCAGAGAGGGGACACTACTTCTCCCAGTTTGCACTGGAGCCAACTGGGGCTAGTGCTGTGGGGACACTCAATGTGCGTGGGGCTGCAGTGGCAGTGGCAGGCCAAGGGGCAGGGTCCTGTGAGCCCACTCCCCCGGGCCGTGTTTCCCTTGTGGGGGCTTGCCCTGAGTCTGCACCTGCACCATGACCTCTCATGTCTAACGCATGGCAGTGGCTAACTTGGGACCAAGCAGGACAGGGGAATCCGCAGGGTGCTTGGGCTCCTGAAGCCCTGGAATTGGCAGTGGCTGCCAGGGCCAGGCGCTGGGCCTCTGGGCTTAACCTAAGCTTCCGGCGTTGTTCAGTGTGTCTTCTGCCTTCCACACGGATGTGCAACCCGCTTCTGGGGACAGAAACAGCACTGCAACTATCAGGAGCCAGGGTTGGCTACCCTGAGCCTCCCTGCACCCTGACTCCCATCACGGAGGACCCCAGTAGAGCCGGGGCTGGCAGCCCTGCCAGGTGTCACAGCCCCTGGTCTCCAGGGAGCGTCTGCGCCTTTGCCAGCTGGTGGGCCCAGGGCGGTGCCTCTTAACACACCCGGCGGGCACGGGCAACGGGGCCCTCTCCCTTCCCCCGGGCTTGCTGGCTCCGTCCAGCGATCCACGCAGCGAGGAGAGCCACCCTCCCGTCTACATTCCCCTTACAATTGGCTGACGTTTCGCTCTGATTAGAAGATTAGACGGAGCAAGTATGTACAGTATGAACGGGTCAAGCAAAGATCAGAGGGTAACAGGGCAAACGCACAGCCTTGACTCTGAATTATCAGTGTCCCCAGGTTACTCATTAAGTCCGCGTGGAGATACAGGGAGATACGCGAAGGTGACTTACCCAGGGCTCCTCAGTGACGGACAAAGGCATTTTCCTGAGCTGACTCTTCTGAGACGTCTAAGTTCTAAAAAACAACTTCCAAATTAATTCCAGGATGACGAAATGGGGAAAAAAACGACATACAAATACAGAAGACATTACTTTAACAACCTTAGGGAATAACTAAAATATAACAAAAGCAATTCAATGCAATCGGCATCCATCCCCCCAGCCAGGGTGCACTGGCCCCCAGAGCCCGTGGGGGGTCCCCTTGCTCTCCAACTTCACAGCAGGACCACCCTGCCAGTCACACAGGCGTGGATGAGCCCTGCGATGGGGGGCCCTCTGGGTGGGAGCTGTGCCGTGGGCCATTGCTGAAGGGGATGCATGGTCTTTGGGCCTCCTTGAGTGCTGGGGTAGCTGGGTGGTGTTTTAGGGGACTGAGAAGGAAAAAAACGAAGGGAGGAAAGGGGGAGAGGGGGGAAAGTGGGAGGGGAAAAGGGGGAGGGGGAGGGGGGAGAGGGGAGGAGGGGGAGGAAGCGGCAATGGCAATGGCCAGCAGACACAGCAGACACGAGCAGCCCACGTCTCTCCCCTCCCGCCCCACACACAATGCTCCCGAGCCGTGCAGGGCCAGCGCCAGTGCATGCCACGTGCTCTCAGCGGCCTGGGCTCTGGCCCTTGCTGCGCCCGCCTCTCCACCTGCTTCACACTGCGTATGTGACACCGTCAGATAGCAGCAGGCCCACTTGTGAGCATGCACTGTACGTGTAAGCAGGCTCTCTACCACACGGCTGCGTGTTTGCGCCCACAGCCGTGTCCCTCACAAGGGCGAACGGGTGGCAGTGGCCTCAGAGCGTGCAGTCCAGACCTGCAGCGGGCCCTGGACAGCGTGAAGGAGCAAGGAGGTGCCGACAGCTGTCGCTGTGCGGACGTACCTGGAGGAAGTCAGGGGGACACGGCCACCAGGCACTGATGGACAGACGCCATGGGACACCACTCGTGCTCGGTTCAGACACACAGCACTGGCGGCCACGGCCCTCAGGCCTACGAGATGAATCCGGAGCGCTCGGGCTGCAGGGTGGCGACGGTTGCACAACGCTGTGTACTTGAGAACATGGAATGCCCACTCCAAGTGTGGGGAGGGGCTTTGAAGCACCCAGGAGGGGGTGGTCCAGTCGTCACCTGCATCCCATAGCTGAACGCCTGTTAGGGGTCTCAGCCATTTCCCTGCTGATCAGGCTGAAGTGCCTGGGAGGCAGCCAATGGCACTGGTCCCTCCCGCCCACCTTGGAGATCCAGGCTGAGTTCCAGACCCCCATCTGGAGAATGGACCAGTAGAAGAAGATTTTCCACTATTTGTCTCCCCTTTCCAATAAAAGGAGGGGAAAATTAAGTTTGTATTCATAGCGTATGACATGATGTTCCAAAATAAACACACATTTTGAAATGACTAAATCGAGCTAATTACTATACATGTCATCTCCCTTTTACGGTATGTGTTGAAACACTTAAAATCTACTGTCTTGTTTTTAAGTGGAAATCTGCCATTTTCCCATAATACTTATTTCCCGTGAGCTTTTTTAAAATTTATTTATTTTGGTCCTGGAACATCAGCCTAGCGGCTGAAGTCCTCACCTTGAATGCGCCAGGATCCCATATGGGCACAGGTTCTAATCCTGGTGGCCCCACTTCCCATCCAGCTCCCTGCCTGTGCCAGGGCCGTTCATGTGTCACCAGATGGAGGTGTCTCCTTAAGACTGCTTCTAATCCAGCTCCTTGCCAATGTGCCCAAGAAGAGGCTGCCCACCCGCGGACAGGTGCAGGTTCCTTAAGGACACACGAGACATTCTTAAGGAGACACCTCCGTCTGGTGACACATCAACGGCCCTTCCGTAAAGTCCATCTTTCTAGAAAAGCATTTCCGTGCTCTGGCAGACTCCCGTCTGTTCAGCCGGTGGCTCTCCAGCTCCCTGTTTACACAGCACATGGAGCGGCACACAGCCCTGGCCACGCCTCAGCTCCAGCGCTCCTGGGAGGACCAGCAAAGCGGTTCCGGCCCTTCCTGCACCATCTGCATGGAAGCTTTAAAATCCCGAGGAACTGACACAGCTGCTGTCGCAATGTTGGAAGAAGCGAACGCTAACCTGGGAGCACGCTGCAAGAGCAACAGGTTCATGCGTCAAGAAGTAGATGGCAGGAATGAAGGAACGGATGGCAGATAAAGGCAGAGCTGACCTGTCAACCTCAGGGCCCCACACGGGCTGAAGCTCAGGCTGCACCAGAACACGCCCAACGGGCTGACCATCAGTCCAGGGCACGAGCCCCGACCCAACAGGGCCCATTGGAGCCTCGCAGGCCTGGGACTCATCCACTTGCCACCGGCGGCTGGCCGCAGGTCTGAGGGCAGGAGTGCGCTTCAAAAAGAGAGGTCAGACAGCAATGCGGAAGCTTTCACGGGACACATGACCTGTGCTCCACCACACACAACGGGCATCTCTCACACACACACAGAATTCAGGAGGAAGTGGAGGGAAGGGGAGGAAGGCAAAGGGGGGAGGAAGGAGACAGGAGGAGGTGCGGGGCCTGTGGCCTGGGCCAGGAGAGGCGTCCCTGCGTCTCATGCGGCTTAACTGGAGCCGGAAAGGACACCTCTGAGTCGTGTGGACTGGGTGATGAGGCTGTGTAAGGGCGGTCCTCCCCCTGCTGGAGACATGGCCTGCGTTACAGGGACACAGTGTCTGGAACCCATGTGTGTGGCAGGAAAATCCAGCAAAAACAGCACAACACTGGCGGCTGCTGGAGGTGACCCCGCCCTGTTCTCGCTACTTCTGTGTGCATTTGATGATCAAACACTTGTCCGAAAGTCCCCGGAAATTCGCATGCTCAGGTCACTGCCAAGTTCCTCCTTCCTGAAGCCCCCGCTCCTGTGTCCCTGTGCCCGTGTGGCAGCGCCCCAGCCAGCAGCGCCCCGGGGGCAGGACAGCCACACTTACCCCGGGGCCGGCAGCCTTGCAGCTGACGGGCAGCAGGGTGCTCAGCTCCAGGTGGGTCACCATCTGCCGGGATTCAGCCAGCAGACGCTGCAGCTTGCTGGTGGGCGAGAAGCCATCCTGCGGAGACAGTGTCAAAGACGGACACTGGAGCTGGCCCAGCCAAGCCCTAACCACGCCGTCTGCTGCTGCGAACCCGCTCTGAGTAGCAACCAGGCTCAACAGAACTGATGGCCACTGGTCACGCCACAGCCTGATGGGAGACAACCGAGCCTAAGTGTCCAGACTCAGCTTTCCAAGCCGTGCGTCAGCAGTCAGCCCATGGGCACAGGGCGAGCCGATGCCACGGCCTGGAAGCAGGCACCACACACGTGGCAGAACAGCCGTGCGGTGGGAGTGGGGTGGAGGGACCACAGGTCCCACTGCCAGGCGCACTCACATCCCACACAGAGGGCCAGTCAGGGGCAGTGGCTCGGGCCCTCAGGTCCCTGCCACCCACGTGGGGACCTGGACTGAGTTGCTGGCTTCCAGTTTGGGCCTGGCAAATACAGACTGAGACCGAGTCCTTGGGCCTCGCACTCCCTGGGGGAAGGCGTCTGGACCCTGGCTCTGCACCGCCCAGCTTGGGTCACTGCAGCCATTTAGCCTGCCTTCTCTGTCAAATAATCAAATAAAACAACTTTTGAATAACAGAAAGGAGGGAAAACAAGTTTACACGGTCTCTGAATGAGGGGAGGCCAGCCACCTGGCGGCAGTTCCCGACTCCGGGCTGTTAAGGTGCCGCCGGGGAGTGGCCCTATCGCCCGCCGCCTGGTACGGGCTCACTCATTAGCAGGGCCAAGGTTTAAATTTGGCATCCCAGGACTCAGGAATGCTGGCTCTCTTCCATGCCACCAGTCCTTCCACATCACACATCACGCTCCTGGCAGGGCCCGCGTCTCCCGCACGTCCGTGGCCTGCGTCCCTGGACACGCGCCAGGATATGTGTTTGCAGGAAGGGCTGAGCCCCAACGGCTGGGCGCGGCGGACCGAGACACTTTCCTGTATTGTTCTGTGTCAGTTTTGGTGGGTTTTCTTCTTTTTTTGTTCACTGTGAACACAAATCCTATTGCCTCAAAAAGCAATACAATTTTTCTTGAAAGAAAAAGAACGGTTTAAAAAGGAGTCCTCGAACTTAACTATAAAGTAACAGAGGAGTGACCGGAAGTAAGCAGACCCAGGCAGGTCTAGCCCACTGGCGAGAAGGCTGGCACGGGGCTTCCCGAGGTACGCACCTGCTCGGCGGGCAGCACACCATCCCCGGGGCCGGATGAGGGCTTCGCGGGGCTCTTTCTGTCACACGAGGAGGCCTCGTCCTCCCGCGAGGCAGGCTGGGAGGAGCCCGGAGAGTGGGCCTGCTGGATGGCGCTCAGCTCCCTGCAGAGGGCAGACCAGCACCCCTGTGACCAGCGCACGGCCACACCTACCCGCCAAGGAGCCCGGAGGGCCACACCACAAGTCTGTGGGAACATTCTAGGTCCGCTGAGACTCACAACACGTATCTTCACTGGGGTGGCTGCCCTAGGGCTTTTCCCTCCTCTTAAAAACACCAACAACAGGAGGTCCCAGGGACAGGCCCACCATGTGACCTCGGCATAGGGGGCCCCACGCCTGTCCCCGGGCCTGGGAGCTCAGCGGCTTGGCAGCGGCAGCAGCAGTGCCAGCAGGGAGTCCAGCAAGGACGTGCACACCCAGCCTGACAGTCTGCGGGAAAGCAGGAAAACACGACGGGATCCCATCACCGAATCCCGCAGTCACGGGCAGGGCTCGCCAGGCCTCGGGGCAGGTGGGCTGTATGTGTGAGCCGGCCAGCCGGGTCAATGTGACCGCCCCCCAGCACGCTCTCCATCGCCCGACCCCGGAGCGTGTGCTCAAGTTCCATGTGAGGACAGGCGGCCGCGCCCGACCACCAAGTGGCTCTAAACCCCACACAGGGCGTGAGGATCAGCTACGACCACGGAACCTTCTAGAGTCTGCAAGTTGGCAGGATATCTGCACGCATTTTAAGTGACTCAAGAGTCCCAGAGAGCCAAATGCTCCGAGCAGTGAGCAGTGTCGGCAGCAGAGAAACATCTCAACCATCATGTAAAAGTCAGCAGCAGGATCCAGAAGGTTCGATACACAAGGCTCAATCTGTAACTGAAGACTAAAGCTTTATCTAAAAATAGGAACTTGTACAGCGCCGCACAGCCTGGGGAATCAGCAATTCTAACAGGCAGACGAGCTGGAATGAGGCACATGCTATTCACGGATCCATTTGCTTCTCCCAAAATCCCAATAATTTTGCCAGTTTGTTAAATATAAAAATTATTTCACATGAATTTTTAAAAGATAACAAGTTTGGGGCCTGCGCTGTGGTGTAGAGGGTACAGGGGAGCCATTTTGTTACCGACCCAGCTCCCTGCTAATGCATCCGGAAAAGCAGTCAGGGATGACCCAGGTGCTGGGGCCCCGCACCCACGCGGGAGACCCGGGGAAGGAGCCTCTGGCTGCTGGCTTCAGAGAGGCCCAGCTGCGGCCTCTGCGGCCACCTGGGGAATGACGCGCGAACGGGAGCTCTCTTGTCTCCTCGCTCTGTAACTCTGCCTTTCAAATAAAGGGAAAAAAATGTAAAAGAGTTACTTTATTTTTATTGAAAAATCAGATATACAGAAAGATCCTCTGTCCAATGATTCGCTCCCAGCGACCACAACGGCCGGAGCTGAGCCAATCCGAAGTCAGGAGCCCACAGCCTCCTCCGGGTCTCCCACGCGGTGCAGGGGCCCAAGGCACTGGCCGTCCTCGACTGCTTTCCCGGGCCACAAGCAGGGAGCTGGATGGGAAGCGGGGCTGCCGGGATTAGAACCAGCGCCCACGTGGGATCCTTTCAAGGAAGGAATTTGGGGGAATATAAATTCGAGAGCAGACATGAACTGAACACCAAGCCACATTTTGTAAAGTGCCAGGTGGCCCCGTACTGTCACATAAGCTTGGGGCACACAGGCTGACCACAGGGCGGCCGGAAGAGCCATAGCAGGTGCCAGGGTAAGGGCTACTCCCCTGTGCACAGCACCACCATTTGCTTTCTCATAAACTGTATCTGCTCCACTCACAGCCACTGGCCTTGTTTTTGAGCAGAACCTTTGCCTCAGAGGCCGTTGGCTGGAATCTGATTGTCCCTGTGCAAACAGACACAGCCTGCCACGCTATGAGGAAAGGACCCGAGGCTCGCCCAGGACGCCACTTCCGGCCTGCCTGGAACCGAGGGCGTGACGCGTACCCACCTCGTGGAGGCGTTGTATTTCGTCCCACGAACGCTCCCTGAACAGGTACAGACGGATCTGTGGCGCACGATTCTCTGTGTTCTGGAAGGCTTGAAGATGCTCATCCACTCGGCGTCGGACACGGGGCCAGGCGCTTCCACAACCAGGTTGCTGGGGTGGCAGCACGGAGCCTCACACGTGGCACCGTCCCCCGGGCAAGCCTCGGCCCTCTGGCAGCAGGAGTCACCCGCCATTTCCATGTGCCCCCGGCACTGCTCTGCCAGCTGCTCTGGCTGTCTTGTCCCGGGGCAGCTGGCCAGGCCCAGGTAGGCACTTACGTCGTGCCACTGCGTGTCGCCAGGCCTCGGTGCCTCCGGGAGTGGCCGCTCCTCGCCCACGAGCGCATCTCTGGTGCCCGGAGGCAGCCTGGCCGGGGCCTTGCACGGCGGGGCTGTGCCCTCTGGCTCCGGCTGGGGCTTCTCTCCCGGAGGCCAGGGCTTGGGCTTTTCTGCCAGGTCCCTGGTGAGCGGGCACCGGGGCAGCAGCACGCCCTTCTCCGCGCGCGCCGGGCCCGCCTGCAGCCTCCTCCCGCTGCAGGCCTCGCAGTGGCCCTTGGCCGGCCTCGGGGCCAGCACCGCCTCCAGCTCCGGCTCCCTGGCCAGCAGCTCCGCATGTTTCTCCCTCTTGAGGACCTTTGAGTGGTTAAGTTCAAGTTCTGACAGGCACAGGCCTCTGCTGGAGGGCGTCACAAGGAAGTGCAGGTGGTTAGTTACGCGTGCGAGTCACCCGGCCCCCTCCCTCCAGGGCACCCACTTCCCTTCCGGAACTCTTCCAGTCCTTTCTGCCTCTGTGACAACCAACCAGGGCCACTACTTAATGTGACTACGGCCCCTGCGGCCTGCTGTCTGCGCCCGGGCCGCTGCAGAGCTGAGAACCACCACAGAGCTTCCACAGCCCTCCGTCTTGGCCGCGAGGCTCAGAGAGCAGAGCCACCGTGCCTGGGGCCTCTGGGAGAGAATTCTGGGGAAGCAGCACGCGTGTCCGCAGCTCTGGCCCGCCCAGCCACAGTCACCTGCACAGTCCCTGGCTCCCGGCTGCAGCTGGCCCGCTCTGGCTGTTGGGGCGTTTTGAGTGAACCCACACATGCGGGAGCCCCTCCCGCATTCACTCTGATCTCAGAAGATCATGCCTAAAGTTCTTACGAGACGTCTCACTGCGAGGATCATAGAGATTCTAATGACTGGGTCACGAGTGGTCATTTCCTGTCACAGGGGGACTAGGCGTGGGTGCTGGCCGCCGCAGCTGAAGCGCCCAGCGGACGCCGGAATGCTGGCACTGCCCTCGGGTTACCTGCACTCCAGGCTGTCGGGTTCCTCCAGCTTAGAGTCGTAGATCTGGATGAATTCTTGAGAATTTTCCACATTAAAGTTCAGAAACTGCAGGTCACTCTGCTGCTTCACATAGATCTGCACAGACACAGAGAGGGCAACGTGCAATGCCAGCCGTCGGACCCCACCGAGCCAGCCGACGGCGAGGCCCCACACCCCCAAACAGGCAAAGAACAGGGCAATGTGCAATGCCAGCCGTCGGACCCCACCGAGCCAGCCGACGGCGAGGCCCCAGTCCCAAACAGGCAAAGGAGGTATTAGAGAAGTGAAGTAAGTTGGCTTTGATTTTTCCGGAGTGTCTTCTGTCTCCCAGCCCCTCAATGTGGCAAGCAAGGGCTCAGCTGCCGCGTCCCACAGTGGGCACCCAGGCCGGCCCCGCGGGCACCCACCTGCCGCAGGCTGTGCAGTTCGGCACTCGTGCGCTCCTGCTTTGACTTGGCGATGTCCAGCAGCTCGTCCTTCCTCTTCTCCCTCTCCGCTACCGGGGACAACGGCAAGGCGCTCGTCAACCACAGCCACGGCCCTCCCCAACCATGCGCTGCTCAGCTGACTTTTTTTTTTTTTTTTAAGATTTATTTATTTTTATTGGAAAGGCGGATATACAGAGAGAAGGAGAGACAGAGAGGAAGATCTTCTGTCCGATGGTTCACTCCCCAAGTGGCCACAACGGCTGGTGCTGAGACAATCCAAAGTCAGGGGCCAGGAGCTTCTTTCGGGTCTCCCACATGGGTGCAGGGTCCCAAGGCTTTGGGCCGTCCTCCACTGCTTTCCCAGGCCACAGGCAGGGAGCTGGATGCGAAGTGGGGCTGCCGGGATTAGAATAGGCACCCATATGGGATCCCAGCACATGTAAGGCGAGGATCTTAACCACTATGCTATCACGCCGGGCCCTCGGCTGACTTTAAAAATAAGATTCATTGATTGATTTGAAAGGAGAAGTGACTGAAAAAGGAGGGATAGAGTGAGGGTGAGAGGTCATCCACCCACAAGCTCCCCAGGTGTCTGCAACAGCTGGGGTGCAGGGAGGGACACGGACACTTCCTGCTGTCTCCCAGCTGAAGTGCAGCACAATGGGTGAACAGAGATCTCGGCCCTGCGATGGGACCAGGATCATCCAGTGGGGAGAGACGCATCTGACCTATGACTGGAACGGCAAACTGATCCGCAGGCAGACACTGCCCACCCTTTGACTCGCTCCCCAGACGGCCACAACAGCCCGGGCAGGGCCAGGAGCGCCCTCCAGGGCTCCCACATGCGGACAGGGGCACAAGTGCCATGGCCCTGGGAACTGGATCAGAAGTGGAGCAGCCGGGACTTGAACCAGCACGCACAAGGGCTGCCAGCATCACGAGCAGCGGCTTAACGTGTTGAGCAACGACGCTGGTCGAAGAGGAACAAACTGTCACACTGCAACAAACGCTGAGCCACAGAGGAATTCCCGATTCCCCGTGTGTGTCTATCTCCCCACGTGCGGGACTCACCTGAGCAGCAAGGGGCTGAAACACGGAGCGAGCTTAGCTGGGAAGATGAAACGAAATCATGTTTCTTTTGGTGGGGGAAGAAGTGGAAGTGATTTCCAAATATATTCGTATATTTAATATGTATTGCTTCAATTTCAAACATTTTTCACCTTACACAAACTTCCGTACATATCATTTCACACAGCAGCATAGCTTTGCAGCAAGGACAGGGGCACTCCGCGGGGGCTTCCATGCTACGGAGAGCCAGGCCTCTCGCAGAGCGCCTTGGGGTCCCCAGGACCCGCTGCCTGCCGGCTGAGACGCAGCGCTCTCCCCGCGGGCGCAGCCACGGACCTCCAGCCCAGGCATCAAGGGGGGTTTGTTTGTTTTTAACTCTTCCTTCTTTTATAAAGACCAAAGATGCTGTGGAAGAGCTGCCACGAATGGGCAAGCAGCAGAGATGGCGTGGAGACCCGGATGGAGCTCCTGCCTCTGGCTGCACCGAGCCTGGTCTAGCCTGGCGTGCACCGAGCCTGGTCTAGCCTGGGCTGCCGCAGACTCCTGGGGAATAAACAAGGAGAAATCTCTGTGTCTCCCCCTCTCTGCTGCTCTGCCTTTCAAGTAAATGAATGAACCTTTAAAGAACAAAAGGGAAGATTCTGAGGTCAGGTGTCACACACGGAGGATGTTACTATTACGCTTAAGGAGAAATACAGGGACTGGCAGCGCGCTGAGATGCCAACCTGGGCGTCTAACTTGGACTCAGCGCCACAGCGGTGCCACGGAGCTGCCACGGCCACACCGCAGTCTGAGTCGCTGGCTCTGTCACATCTCAAAGATAATGTGAAAAGCCCGGGGAGATGCCATGCTGTAACTGTAAGAAAGGCTGAAATCGGATCGCTACCACGTCCCCCAACACACACTTTCCTGAACACTGAGCTCAGGCGTGCACACCGGGCCTGGCCACGCAAGACGCCGTTTAAGGAAATGTGACACTAATGGGGGGTACACCTTCTGTCGGGGTGTTTCACTCAAACACCTGCTGTGGTTTCCCTGTGGCTGGGGCGCTGGGGAGAGGGGGCTGCTCAGCCCCACCCTGACCCAACAGGCCTGAGGCCCGAGCCAAGGACACAGGGGCAGGGCACCTGCGCAGCCACTCGTGCCGCCCGAGCAGGGGGACACGCGGGCCCTGTGCCGTCAGCAGCGTCATCTTACCTCCCGTGTGGAACTGGAGAAGCCTCAGGGCAGCCTGGCACTGCCCAGGGCCGATGACTAATTCAGGTTCTGCAGCACTCAAGGCAGCAGACCAGAGCCACAAAGCAACAGGCCACATCACCTGCACGGAGCCCTGTGTCACGCACAGCTGCACGCACAGCTCAGAGCGGACCTGCTACCTGAATCGAGCAGCAGACGGCCGCGCCCCCCCACCTGTGGCGGGCCCCAGTCCTCAGGCCTCTGGCACCCACGGAACCCTGCCACATGGCATGCTTTCCTGATGCTGAATGCCAACTACTTCCTGTGGCCCTCATGGTAATTTGAACCACAGCAGCATCTTTGCCTCATCTGCTGACTTTAGCACAGTGCACAAAGAGCGAGGCAAAGCCACTGCTATCCAGACAGTTCCCCACTGGGCGCTCAGCTGGGAGCTCCGAGCGCAGCAGGCAAGCCTGCACAAGGGAAGGGGGACCAGACCCGTGGGACCTGTCGGATTCTGGCCAAACCTCTGCCTTTCATTCACCGACTGGGAGAGACGCGACCCAGTCCCTGAGCGCCCCACCCAGCCCTGGGAGGAGCCCCAGAACTGCCTGATACACACAGGTGCCTTCATATGAACAAATGAACAGGCCCCTAAGCCTTCCAGCCGACTTCACCTTCAACAAGAAGCAAAAGCAGGCACTAGCGCCGAGGCACCGCAGACTAAGCCACCACCCGCAGTACGGCACCCCACATGGGCGCTGCTGCAGCGCCAGCTGCTCCACCTCTATCCAGCTCCCTGCCAACACACACGGGAAAGCAGCAGCTTGGCCCTGCCACCCCTACAGGAGACTCAGGTGAAGGTCCTGGCTCCCGCTCAGCCGTAGCCTGCCTCTGGCCGGTGTGCTCACTTGGGGAGGAAACCAGTGCACGGAAGAACCCGCTCTCTCTTCATATCTGTAACTGCCTTTCAGATAAATACATAAAATATTGTTTAAAAAGAGAAAAAAATAGGGCCTGGCATGATGGCTCAATTGGCTTGTGCTCCATTTTCAAGTGCCAGGATATCCCAGTTGCTCCACTTCCCTTCCAGCTCCCTGCTTGTGGCCTGGGGAATGAATTGAGGATGGACCAAACCCTTGGGACCCTGCGCCAGTGTGGGAGACCCAGAAGAGGCTCCTGGCTCCTGGCTTTGGATCGTCTCAGCTCCAGCCAGTGCGGCCATTTGGGGAGTGAACCATCGGATGGAAGATCTTCCTCTCTGTCTCTCCTTCTCTCTGTAAATCTGCCTTTCTGATAAAAATAAATATATTTTTACACTTGGTCTTAGCCGAAAGGCTGAAAAGTGATAAAAAAAAAAATACATTTTTAAAAGACGAACTAGCACCTGTATGGGACCCCAGCACATGCAAGGCAAGGACCTTAGCCACTAGGCTACTGCATTGGGCCCCATAAATAAGTCTTTGCCTCAGCCTGTATACAATCAAGTCAAGCCTTTCCAGTTCTATACCTAGGCCGATTTTCCCTTCTGGTTAGGAGGTGAGCTTGTTTAGATACAATGGCATGAAACTGCCTTCTGTGAGAAAGATTAGAAATCCTCACGGAGCAGGTGTTGTGGACTGCAGGCTCAGCCCCCGCGTGGGACACCCTGGGACACCTGCATCCCACTCCAGGGGGCCTGGTTCGAGTCCCGGCTCCTCCGGCCTCCAGCCAGGCCCAGTCCTAGCTACTGCACGCATTTGGGAAGTGACCTAATGGTGGGCAGATCTGTCTCTCTCCCTCTTGATCCGTCTTTCAAACAAGTGCATAAATATTTAAAAAGAATAGAAAAAAACATCAGCGTATAAGGTGACAGAAAAAGTCCATCTAACAAATCCGGTGTCTCGTTACACAGAATACAGCACAGGAGACACAAAGGGGCCGGTGCGGAAAGCCTGGCCGAGCACCGGGTCAGCAGCGCTCTCCCTGGCCCTGCCCGGCCCCTCGCAGCAGGGTGAAGGCACCGGCTGTAGGCCCGCAGATTCGCCTGGCTTGGCTCTGTCAACACAATCCCTTTGTAGCAGCCTGATTTCGAAGTGGACAGTTGTGTGGCCCACAAACCAAAGCATGAATATCTGCTGGCCGGCGAAGGGGACCGGTCACCTCTGCCCGGGCGCGCCCAGCCTGCCCAGGGCACTCGGAGCTTCTCGCAGAGCAGAGCGCCCTCTCGTGGAGAGCTTCTCCCAGCGCGCCCTCTCGTGGAGAGTCGCGGCACCTGCTTCTGTACTCATGGGAGCCTTAGGACCTTTAGTGTACAGAATGGAGGGCAGCTATGAGCAAAATCATTGATCTAATTTTCTTTTTTCTTTTGTTAAATTAGGCTTATTTATTTTTTACTGGAAAGTCAGATATACAGAGAGGAGGAGAGTCAGAGAGGAAGATCTTCCGTCTGATGATTCACTCCCCAAGTGGCCGTGACGACCAGAGCTGAGCTGATCTAAAGTCAGGAGCCTCTTCCGGGTCTCCCACGCAGGTGCAGGGTCCCAAGGCACTGGGCCGTCCTCAATTGCTTCCTCAGGCAGGGAGCTGGATGGGAAGTGGAGCAGCTGGGACATGAACTAGTGCTCATATTGGGAGCCTGGCCCATGCAAGGTGAGGACTTTAACCACTAGGCTACCATGGTGGGCCCCTAATTTTCTTTTCAAATTTTACCTCCAACTACATGACTTTCCCATAAAAATGAAAGCCAGTAAACGCCACGTGGCTGACAGGGCAGAAACATGGCCGTTCTGGCGCAAATGCAGCGCAGGGTGCAGGGACCTGCAGGACTTTCATGTTCAAAGTGGGCGCGGGGAAACTTCCTCTCAATTAAAAAAAAAAAAAACTTGGGGCCCGGAGCGGTTGCCTAGTGGCTAAAGTCCTTGCCTTGAACACACCGGGATCCCATATGGGCACAAGTTCTAATCCCGGCAGCCCCACTTCACATCCAGCTCCCTGCTTGTGGCCTGGGAAAGCAGTCGAGGACGGCCCAAAGCCTTGGGACCCTGTACCCACATGAGAGACCCAGAAGAGGCTCCTGGCTCCTGGCTTTGGATTGGCTCAGCACCAGCCGTTGTGGCCACTTGGGGAGTGAACCAGCAGACTGAAGATCTTCCTCTCCGTCTCTCCTCCTCTCTGTGTATCTGACTTTGTAATAAAAGTAAATACATCTGTAAATAATAAAAAAAAAAAAACCTTGATCCCAATGTTCTTATTTTAGGGTCACACTGATACAATAAAACAAGAGTGTTTTTCTAAAGGTCCTAATTAATAATATATGTACAAAACTGGAAAAATGCTAAATTTTCATTTTTATCCAATATTTGCAAAATTATAAACGTCTTCCTTCATCAATACTTGAGTTTTTTTAGATACATTTTGTTTGTTCATTTTAAGTGCAGAGTGGCAGAGAGAGGGAAGATTTTTCCTTTGGTTGTGGATTCTCCAAATGGCTACACAGGCCAGGGGCTGGCTGAGCCAAACCCTGGAGCCCCGCACCCCATCAGGGCCTTTCCTGAGTGTGGCAGGGGCCCAGCCCGGGGCCACCTTCCATCGCTTCCTCCTGGCTATCAGCAACAAGCTGCAAAAAGGAGTAGCTGGGGCTCCAACTGGCCAATCCATACGGGATGCTGGAATTGCACATGACAGCTTACCCTGCCGTACCACAACACTGGCTCCCATAAGATGCTTTTTAACAACATTCCTGTTTAAAGTATCTATTTATTTGAAATGCAGAGATTAAGAGAGTGAGAGAGACCTTCCACTATAAGTTCATTCCCAAATGCCTGGAGCAGTCAGGGTTGGATCAGGCCAAAGCCAAGAGCTGGGGTGCCAACCGGGTCTCCCGTGGGACACAGGGACCCAGGGTCCCGGTCAGCCTGTGCGGTCTCCGAGGGCAAGCATTAGCAGCAGGCGGGATTGGAAGCAGAGACAAGACCTGAACCCAGGCTCCTGGTCTGGGATGCAGGTGTCCCAGCTGGCATGCATGCCACTGCGGGCCTCCACCCACGCAGAAGCAAGCAGAGAGGCAGGGCAGACGATGGCGCTAAAGCAGGCTGCCTGGTCCCAGGCCTGCAGGACTCCCGCGAGCCAGCAGCCGCGGAGCACGGAGAGCCCGCTGCCTTACCGGTGCAGAGCAGCTCGTCGCCCAGGCTGCTCTTCTCCTGCTTCAGGCGGATGATCTCCTCGCGCTGCTCGTTGTTCTCGGTGGTCTTCTGGTTGAGGTCTTCTTCACAGACAGAGGGGGCAAGGCCTCGGGTAAACACCCGCGCCCAGCTCGGGCACTCCCAGCTCCAGCGCACCGTGCCTGGCACCCTCCCGCGGCTCTCCTGCAGCCCCTGCCTCGGCTGCTGCCCTCCCACCCAGCACACAACACAGGCCGGATAAACAGCAACCCGCTCGTGTCACTCCTCCGTGACAAACCCACGCTCACGGCCACCACTGTCGTGAGCCCGGCCTGGGCCCTTGCTTCCTGTCTGGTTCACTGGCCCAGAGCACCGAGGTCAGACAGCAGACACCTCTGCTCCGGCGACAGCCTGGCACCTGTCTGTGCGTCACCCCAGGGCTGGCTGAAGAAGGTAATATAAGGACCGAGACAGACTCGGGTGTGGATGGACACATGACCTTGGAGCTTCCCACTTTCCCTAACTCCGGTGGCAGGATGGGGTGGGGGAGGCCAGAGATGGAGCTGCACACATCCCCCAAGAAGCACAAGTGGGGGACATGTGGACACATTCAAACACGGTGAGAGGAAGGAAGCTTCGAGTTCTTCCCACATCCTGCTTGAGGCATCTCTCCGCTCTGCTGTTGCAGCAAACAGAACAGGAAAGTGGGCTTTCTCATAAATTAATGGAACCCTGAGGAGGGGGCTGCAGGAGCCCCCATTCACTCCCCATCAGTCATATAAGTGCAGGCACGTATACTTGGCGTGGCCGCCCGTGTCCTATAAGATGCCATCTGGGCAGTGGACGCCCACCCGGTGTCAGTGGACTGGCCCATCGGCTGGAGTCATGGGGAAAGTACCCCCAAACCCACCCAGGACTCCTCATGAGTTCTGGGGCCCCGCTGGTCAGTCCTGCCGTCAGCCCCGCGAAGCCACCTTCCCTGGCTCCACAGGCTGCCTCCCTCAGTCCTGAACCCATTCCCCAGCACCCTGCTTTTAAAGACGGAAAACTGCAACCCCCTGGGGGAAGCAGCAAACAGCGTGGAACGTGTGCACACCAACCCAACAGCAGCAGTCTCCCGTGGGTCCAGTGGGCAGTCTCCCGTGGGTCCAGTGAGCAGTCTCCCGTGGGTCCAGTGAGCAATCTCCCGTGGGTCCAGTGGGCAGTCTCCCGTGGGTCCAGTGGGCAGTCTCCCGTGGGTCCAGTGGGGCTTCCCGGGAAACCACAGCCCCAGCACCCACGGCCCCAGTATAGCGGCATGCTGCGCTGCCCGGGAGCGAGCTGTGGGACACTCCCCACAGGGTGCGTGGGCACAGGAGGCTGTGCCCTCTAAGTCAGCCAAGATCTGCCATGAGAAGCCCCCTTCCCCTGCTCAGGAACACACAGCAGCCAAGCGTCCAGCGTCCAGCGCCCTCCCGTGGATGATCCGCTCTGTGTGACAGGCCTCCGTCTTAGGACACGCTCCCCTCGCAGGGCTGCCGTGTCCAGCCCAGTCCTAAATCCTGACCGTCCTCATGGCTCCCTGCCTTTCTGCAGGTCTCTGCCCTCACCTCACCGTGGCCAGACTGCCAGCAGGGAGAGATACAAACCCCAGGAGCAGAGCTTCCCCACATGGGGCTCAGCCAGGCTCAGCCGAGATCCGCCCCTGGAGCCAGGCTCAGCCGAGATCCGCCCCTGGAGCCAGGCTCAGCCGAGATCCCCCCCTGGAGCCAGGCTCAGCAGCACTGACCAGGACAGGATCCTTGGGCCTTGTGCACCTGCCCCACCCAGCTGTACATCCCGTAGAGGAATCGTAGCCCAGTTCCCTGCGCGCACACGGATGTGCCTCTGCAGTAAGGCCGAGCAGCGCCGGGAGCCCACCCAGACCATGTCGCTTCCTTACCTTTGAGCTTACTGACTTCAATCTTAAGCGCCTTTAATTTCTGCTTATAATCTTGCTTCTCTTTCACGATGCACGTCTCCGCCATCTTGGCGTCACGTAGCGCTTGTTCCAGCAGCTTGAATTTCCCCGAGCAGTCAGCGATGTGGTTGACTGCCTCAATGATGTCTTTGTCCTGCGGATGGATTTGCACACGGTCACGGCGCAGTGAGGCCATGTGCACTCTGGCTGAGTGTCAGCCCGTGCCCTGAGCACTCCTCAGGGAGTGCAGTGGGCGACAGACGAGACAGAGCCCTGATGACGACAACTTCCTGTCCCCCACAAAGCTTGGGAACACATGCCCAGCTGGGCCAGCGGCGGCAGCCTGGCTGACCACCCTGCTAAGGGGCCTCGGCCCCAGCCTGCTCCTGCAGCCAACTCCACAGCCCGTGAGCATGAGGCCCTCGAGGTGGGCTGGTCTGACCCCAGGAAGGTGTCTGCTTGTTGAGAATCCTAAAAGCCCACCCTGAGGACGCTCACCGCCTCCCGGCTGGAGCGCAGTAACCGCTACTCCAGGCTGTGCCGAGTATCCCCTCTGCTGCCCCGTCACATGGGCTTCCATCCATCACCAGGACACTGACCTACAGGGCGCGGCAGGCCACCTGCACCCAGGTCTTCACGGGGGTGACAGGTGAGTCAACCCCCTGCTGACCCAGCAGGGCTCCTGCCTCCTGGGCCGTCCTGGACAACAGGGAGGCCTGGCGCCGTCCTCAGCCGGGTCACAGACGGTGGTAGCATGGAGGCCGCTAAAATGACCCACTTTTGGACTAAAGACAGCTCTGACTTTCACATCTGAGTTTAAGGAAGGTTGCTCATGCGCACTTTAGGCCACGGATGTGCCGTGAGGGGTCACATAGGCGCTGGGCTCCCACTGCAGCGGTCTGCCCAAGGCCCTGAAGGTCATCTCTTTCGGCCCAGCCAAGGCAATGCAGGTGGGACTAGCGCATAGCTCTGTGTGGCCAGCAGACGGCGCTGTAAGCCCCCAGGCAGCCCGTGGCTCGCAGCTGCTCCCCATCACCATCCCTACTGACGCGGGGTAGAGCGCGGTCCACTCGCCCCTGGCCACAGCGGTTGCCTGGACACTGGTTGTCCCCGCTAAACTGCCAGGGACTTGGGTAGCTTCCTCGGGATTCTTGGGAGGAAAGCGAGAGGCTCGGGCGCCCGGCTGAGCCCGCTTGCTCCCCAGGACGAGCAGCCCCTGTGTCCGCCCCGCTGGGGGACACCCCCGGGCGCGCCCCCCTGGCCTGCTTACCTTGAGCTTGATCATGGTCGTGAGCGACTGCTCCCGAGCCTGCAGCTGTCCCACCTGGGCAGAGAGCTCCACCAGCGTGTTGCTGAGATTCTCGTTTCTAGCCTGCGAGGGGACAGCATGTGACACACGGCCCGGGCCATCGGAGCTGGCATCACCCCCCAGGGGCACTGGCTCGCTTCCTGCCGCCTTCCTTCTCTGGCTCTCCTCCGGGGGCAGTGGGCCACGTGCGAGGCCTCTGCCCCCTCCTCAGCCCCCTCCACCTACCGACCCTGCCCTCCTAATTATGGTGGCTAGGGGAGTGAGTGTGTCTGCTGGCTAAAACCTCTTAGGTGTAATTCTAGGTTGGGTAGAAAGGAGACAATGCATGGATAAAACCAGAATAAGTGAGCAATCCCTCTTACTGAAATAAAATACCACTGGTGAATTCTGAGCACTTAAAATCTGTTCAGGAAGTTCCCTCTGGGCTATTCCCCTTCAGCCTGCTGTGCTGCGGTGTGGACGCTGCGCTCGGGTGCTGAAACCAACGGGCAAGCCGCCTCTGCCAGCCTTAGCAGGAAGCTTACAGGCCAGGACAGAAAAGTCAACCTGGAAAGATTACATACAAGGGTGCCATCCCGTGGGTGACTGCCCTTGATCTGCCAGGTGAGCGGGCAGGTGCCACACCCTGGGTGTCTGCCACTGATCTGCCAGGCGAGCGGGCAGGTGCCATCCCGTGGGTGTCTGCCCCTGCCAGAGCCTCAGAAGGAAAAGGGGGAACACAAATGTCAACGTGCTTGGTACATGCACAGCGACTAGCAGGGGACCCTGCATGGCGGTCCTCGGCAGTGGGCGGGGCGTGTGGGCAGACACGGGGCACACGGAGGCCATGCGGACAGACACAGGGCACAGTCAGGCCATGCGGACAGACACAGGGCACAGTCAGGCCATGTGGACAGACACAGGGCACAGTCAGGCCATGTGGACAGACACAAAGCATGCATGTGAAAAGTCTGTCTTCCTATGCCATTTTACTGCAAACTTAAAACTGCACTACGAAAAATGGCTGATTAATTAAGAAAATATCTTCAATTTCCCATTCAACATATCAGCAGATTTTAGCGCAGGTTTTTGCTTCGTTTCTAGGCACTATGCAGAAAACAAGCCTGTACTCTCACTGTGGCCCCCTCGGCCCCCTGGGACGCACACTGACTGCTGTGAGGGTGACCACTGCAGGGTGAGCAGGGGCTGCTTCCGCCATGCCCCCGGCAAGGAGGGTGAGCAGTGCGCATGCCAGTCCCGGGCTGCTGCTAGCCAACAGGCCGACAAAGCTCCACTGTCAGGGAGCAGGGACAGACACTCCTCGGCCTCTGGGAAAGGCTTCCCGGGAGACCCCCTGTGCCAATGCACCCATCCTGTCACCCAGCAACACCCTGCCAGGAGGCGGGAGCACCAGGCAGCCCACCCTCGCGCGTCCGCGGTGGCCGGGGGACAGAGCACGCAGAGGCAGCACGCACCTCCAGGTCCTCGGAGAGCAGGGCGGAGTGGGTCGCCTTCTGAGCCATCTCTTGCAGCTGCAGCTGTGTCTTCTGCAGCACTGTCTGGCACTCGAGCTGGCCGGACTCGAGCACTTTGACCTTCTTTGTGAGTGACCGGATGATTTCTGTCCTCTTGTGAAGCTCGCCTGAGGGGAGGGTCAGCAGTAACTCGTGGGAGGGCAGACTGGACACCGGATCAGACCTCGCTGTGGTCAGAATCGGGGGCTAAGCCAAGAATGGGTGCTAAGCCACGTTCTATGGTGTACCATTCCTCTGGAGCCTGCCATGACAGGGGTCGCTGCGGTCTTGACCAAGGGACGCCGGCCACACCCAGGCGTCCCAGCATCCCGCCAGCACGGTCCCCACGTGGCAGCCGCCCTGACTCCTGCTCTTTGATATGTTAGAGAGAGGGGTGGGGGTACGGAGGGAGAACGCTCCTACTCATTTGGTTCACATACAAATATCGCACATGGCCCTTGGCCAGGGGCTGGGACTGCGATCTGGTCTCCAGGCGGCAGGGAGCCAGCTGTCACCATGGTGCCCAGGTCCACATGAGCACAAAGCTTGAGTGAGAGCCGGGGCTGGGTGTCTAACCCACCAGGCCGGACGCCCGACCCTGAACATTCATTTCCACACGTTTTTGCACGCTCTCCCCCAGAGGCCGCCTGTGGCCTTCGGCGCAGCAGCACTGAGGTGATTTGGGAACCTGCGGGAAACACACACCGACTCTGAGTCGGCCTCGGCCCGTGAGCACACTGACGTGTGTGTGAGTCCAGTGGACTGCTGGCCCAAAGAGCACGTGCCACCCACGGA
Organism: Ochotona curzoniae; assembly: GCF_017591425.1. Taxonomy (NCBI): domain Eukaryota; kingdom Metazoa; phylum Chordata; class Mammalia; order Lagomorpha; family Ochotonidae; genus Ochotona; species Ochotona curzoniae. Next base: position 6,460,305 of record NW_024466340.1, on the reverse strand, counting down.
GTCAGGGGCCACAGCAGGGGGCAGCACCATGGCGTAGCAGGTCAAGCCTCTGCCTTTGGCATTGGCTTACAGTATGAGTGCGGGTTTGAGTCCCAGCTACTCCACGTTTGATCCAGCTCCCTGCTAACGTCCCTGGGAAAGCAGCAGAGCACGGCTCAGGTGCGTAGGTCCCTGCACCCCCGTGGGAGGCCTAGATGTAGCTCCTGGCTCTTGGCTTTGGATCTTCTCAGCTGTGGCCACTGCAGCCACTTGGGGAGTGAGCCAGCAGATGGAAGATGTCTGTTTCTCCTTTCTGTTAACTCTGCCTTTCTGGCTTCTAAATAAAAATACAGATGCAGCAGATCATCAAAGCATTTTCCTGGAGAGGCCGGCAGCGTCTGCCCAGCTACATGCTAACCAGTGCAGTAACCCTGGGATGAAGGCAGACAGAAGCCTGCTTCAGGTCCCCAGGCCCGGGGCCGCCCTCACACAGAGAACCGCCAGGAGGCTGCGTGGATGGCATCCCCACTTACTCTTGCTCTAAATCTCCCTCCATTTTCCCTGATGCTTGCTTCATTTTAAAAAAATTAGTATCTGGGCCCAGCGCAGTAGCCTAGCGGCTAAAATCCTCACCTTGTGGCCTGGGAAAGCAGTTGAGGACAGGGACCCTCCACCCGCGTGGGAGACCCAGAAGAAGTTCCTGATTCCTAGCTTCAGATTGGTTCAGCTCCAGTTGCGGCCGCTTGGGGAGTGAACCAGGGGTTAGATCTTCTTCTTTGTCTCTCCTTCTCTCTGTAAATCTGACTTTCCAATAAAAATCAATAAATCCTTAAAATGATAAATAAATAAAAATAGCAGGGAGTTCAATGGGAGGTGGAGCAGCTGGGACACAAACTGGCACCCATATGGGAGTCTAGAACATCCAAGGTGAGGGCTTCATCCAGTAGGCTACCATGCGTGGCCCCCATGTATTTTCGTTTAGAAAGATTTATCTATTTTTTAGACCAGCGTGGTGGTCTAGTGGCAAAGGTTCTCGCCTTGTGAGCGCTGGGATCCCGGATGGGCAGCCCAGTTTCTCATCTAACTCCTTGTATGTGAGCTGGGCAAGCAGCTGAGGACGGCCCAAAGCCTTGGGACCCTGCACCCACGTGGGAGACCCGGAAGAGGCTCCTGGTTTCAGATGGGCGCAGCTCCGGCTGTTGCAGTCACTTGGGGAGTGAATCATCAGGCAGAAGATCTTTCTGTCTTTCCTGCCCTCTGTATTTCTGACTTTCCAATAAAAATAAATAAATCTAAAAAAAGATTTGGTCCCCTGCACCCCATGTGGGATTTATTCATTTTTACTTGAAAGGCAGAGTTACAGAGAGAAAAGGAAAGGGAAAGACAGTGAAAGAGAAAGATCTTCCATCTGCTGGCTCACTCCCCAGGTGACTGCCACAGTCAGAGCTGAGCTGATCTGAAGCCAGGAGCCAGCCTCACTTCTCTTATTGTTTTTGTTAGTTTTTTTTTTTAAGATTTATTTATTTTTACTGCAAAGTCAGATATACAGAGAGAAGGAGAGACAGGGAGAAAGATCTTATGTCTGATGATTCAGTCCCTAAGTGACTGCAATGGCCAATGCTGTGCCAATCCGAAGTGGAGCTGCCGGGATTAGAACTGGCATCCATATGGGATCCGGGCGTGTTCAAGGCAAGGACTTTAGCCACTAGGCCACGGCACCAGCCCTGTCTTTGTTAGTTGTTTAAGGTTTATTTGCTTGCAAGGCACGGTTAGAACAAGAGTGGCAACTGTAACATGCCAGGAGCTCCTGGGTCTCCCACATGGGGTACAGGGGACCAAGCATCTGGGCCATCTTCCACTGCTTTGCCAGGCACGTTAGCAGAGAGCTGGATCAGAAGAGGAGCAGCTGGGACTCCAATTGGCGTTCATATGGGATGCTGGTGTGGCAGGTGGGACCTTCATCGATGGCCCTTCAATGCCCATGCCATGTTCTCTTCTTTTAAGCTGCCATATGGGAGTCAGCCATCTTTGCAGGGTACTTGGCTCCCCTGGGGTGCTTAGCTTCATTCGGTCAGGGTGAGCACATCCAGCTCCCGGCTAACAGGCTCCCCCAGCGTCCTTTGAACACTACCCCAGGCCTCCAGTCTCCCGCCGGCCGCCAGGCCCCGCCCCGGGCCCCGGCCGCCTGGCCTCACCTTCCAGCTTGCCGCAGCGCTCCTCCAGTGTCAGCACCTTCTGCCTGTCCTCCTCCCATGACAGCAGCTGCCTCTGATGCACCGCCACCATGTCGTTGAGCTCCTTGTCGCGGTCTTTCAGCTCTCCAATGAGCAGCTGCAGCTCCTTCCGCTGCTTCTCCTCCGTGGAGATCTCAAACTCGGACTTGATGTTCTAAACACACAGGGCCGCTTGAGGTCAAACTGACAGAGCTTTCCTCTCAGCGCCCTCCCCTGGTAACTGCTAATTCACATAGTTTTAGTCACTGTTAGCTTGTTGCTGTTGTTGCTGCTTTGTTTTTAAAGATTTACTTATTTTTATTGGAAAGTCAGATATACAAAGAGAAGGAGAGACAGACAGAAAGATCTTTCATCTGCTGATTCACTCCCCAAGTGGCTGCAACAGCCGGTGCTGAGGAGCCGAGCCAATCCGAACTCAGGAGCCAGGAGCTTCTTCCAGGTCTGCCACGCAGGTGCAGGGTCCTTGGGCCATCTTCGACTGCTTTCCCAGGCCACAAGCTGGACGCTGGATGGGAAGTGGCGCAGCTGGGACACAAACCGGTGCCCATTCGGGATCCTGGCGATTGCATGGCAAGGATTAGCAAGCTGAGCTGCCGTGCCAGAGATGGATTTCCTAAGGAAATTTACATACACAAGAGACAGCTCCATGAGCTCCTCACATCCAGGAACTGGATTCTACCAGGTCTGTGTTTCCACATCTGCTTCAACTTCCTTTTCCTTTTCATAATTGAAAGAGTCACTCCACTTTTTGCGCCTCAGTATGCTTATAGGCCCGGAATCAGGCTCTGGCTGCTCAACTTCTGGTCCAGCTCTCTGCCAATGTGCTCATTGCTTGGGCCCCTGCACCCACGTGGGAGACCTGGAAGAAGCTCCTGGTGTCGGCCTTGCCCAGCCCTGGCTGCTGGTGTGGCCATTCCGGGAGGGAACAAGCAGATACGAGATCTTTCTTTCTTAACTCTGCCTTTCAAATAAATTTACTATTACTATCATTTTGTAAAGTGTTATTTCCAGGACTAGCTGATGGCGGGAGTTGTAGAAGGCCAGCAGGGGTCCCCTCCCGGCTGTCTCTTCACAGTCAAGAAGGAAGTGAGCCTCAGTCACCAAGGACTAGACACTGAAAATGGAATCCGGAGTCGGGTGGATTGCAAGTCCCAGGCCTTCAGTTCCAGCCCCGGGTCTGCCGCGCCATTGCTGGACACGCCTGGCCGGGCTACAGGCTGCAGCAGGTGGCAGCCCCGGGCGCGTTCACGGTCAGCGTCGCGGTCCAGGGAGGTCAGCCTGAGGCAAGGGCCGCCCGCGGGAGCTTCGGGGTTCAGGAACGGGGCGTGCGGCTGCATTCTGCGCTGGTCTAGATGCTTCTGCAGCAGCAGCCGCCCGTTACAGCCCTGAGGACAGTCGCCATGTCGGCGAGCGCGCCCGAGCCCGCCGGCTGCTCACCTGGCGCCCGGCGAAGAAGCTCGCCGAGGGGTTCATAGGTGTTTCCTCAGCACCCCGGAGAAAGTCCGGGTGGACAGCGTCACCTTGGAAACGCCATGGGCGCGGCGGGGCGCGGCGGAGCCCCCGGAGCCCGCGCCCTGGGCCCCCCGACAAGCGCCCGCCAACGGCCGGCGGGCGGGTCGGGCTCTCGTGGCGCCCGGGGCGCGCGGTCCCGCGTGGAGCGAGCGCTCGGCTCCTCGGCTCGCAGGGCTGCTTCCTGGGCGTGCGCGCCCCGGCGTGCGCTCCGGGCGCAGCTGGCACGGGCTTAGGGCGCTTTTACCTCACCACAGGTCCGAGTCCGGAGGCGACGAGGGCCAGAAGCCTGGTCTATCCTCGGGGAGCTGCCGGGCACGGAGCCGGGCACGGAGCCGGCAGGTGTGTCAGCCTCGCCGCGTTGCCGGAAACCCCGCGGCGGCCCGAGTGTTCTGGAGCCTGGCGTCCCGGCCGCGCAGCCACGCGGGAGCACGAGGGCCCTGGCTGTCCCGGCCGCGGAGCCGTGGGTCCGGTTCCCCTGTCGGTACACGACGGCTCAGGTGCTTGGGCCCCTGCCACGGGGAATCGCCAAGAGGGAGCTCCTGGCTCCTGGCAGAGGCCTGGCCCAGCGCTGGATGTTGCAGCCAGTTGGAGCGTGAACCTGCATATGAAAGACTCCTCTGTGTTTCTGCTTTTCAAATAATTTTTTAAAAAGGAAATAAAGTTTAAATTTCTTATGTTGGCAAGTAGTAATAAAGTGTAATAAGAATGAGTAGGTACAAATAAAAATGGCCAGCATTTTAGGTCCACTCCCACAGGTGTGTATTTAACAGGCAGAAATCTTCCATCTGCTGCCAGGAACTTCCGGGTCTCTCACACAGGTGCAGCATCCCAAGGGCTCAGGGTTGCTGCTTTCCCAGGCCACAAGCAGGGAGCTGGATGGGAAGTGGAGCTGCCAGGATTAGAACCCGTGCCCATATGGGTTCTTGGCACATTCAAGGTGAGGACTTTAGCCACTAGACCACTGCACTGGGTCCTCTATCAGCATATTTTAAGTAGGGTGGCTCCCTGGGTGTGCACTAGAAGCAGGCTGCCGGCCTCGGTGCGCATGGACCAGGCACCGCCAGCATCTTCATCAACACATGCCATACCAGATGATCTGCCTTCACCATCCACACATTCTGAACAGATGTTAAAGTATGCTGTACTTTATTCTGAAGGGCAGAGGGAAAAAGCCAAGGGGGTTCCCAGGTGGCTTACTCCCAGCTGAGCTGGGGCTGGCAGCCAAAGCCACGAGTGCTTTCCAGGCCTCCTGGAACGAGGGCTCAATGACGAAATCCTCGTGTTGTTCAGTGCTTGGATCCCATACAGGTGTCCACTCATGTCCTGGCTGCTCCACTTCCCATCCAGCTCCCTGCTTGTGGCCTGGGAAAGCAGTGGAGGACGGCCCAAAGCCTTGGCACCCTGCACCCGCGTGGGAGACCCAGAACAAGCTCTTGCGTTTGGATCAGCTCAGCTGTTGTGGTGTTTGAAGAGTGAACCACTTGAAGGAAAATCTTTCCTTCTCTCTGTAAATCTTATCTGCCTTTCCAATGAAAAAAGAAAAGAGCTGCAGGAACCCAACCATGAACACTTCAGCCAAGAACACTGCCTGCCAGGTCTGAATGGGCGGGAAGCTGGAACCATGAGCTGGAGTGGAAGCTGATTACAGAATTCGGTGTAGGATGCTGGTGTCCTACCTAGGAGGCTAAATGCCTGCTCCCATATGTACATTTTTTTTAAAGATTTATTTTTAGTATTTTTTTTTATTGGAAAGGCGGATATACAGAGAGGAGAGACAGAGAGGAAGATCTTCCCTCCGATGATTCACTCCCCAAGTGAGCGCAACGGCCGATACTATGCCAATCCGAAGCCAGGAGCCTCTTCCGGGTCTCCCGTGTGTATGTAGAGTCCCAAGACTTTTCGCGGTTCTTGACTGCTTTCCCAGGCCACAGGCAGGGAGCTGGAAGGGAAGCGGGGCTGCCGGGATAGAACCGGCGCCCATATGGGATCCTGGGCGTGCAAGGCGAGGACCTTAACCACTGCGCCACCACGCCGGGCCCTCCCCTATGTACATTTAAAGATCAGGCCCACACATGTTCCACACAAGGACAAACCCTCCATGTTCCTGCTGTAACATCCATGGCTGGCTGTGTGGCCTGATTGGGAGCGCAGGCACAGCACGGTTCCCAGCAGCAAGACACACGCACACAGCACGGATCCCAGACACTTCTGCCTCACTGGCTGACCTCATTCACCAGTTACCACAGAACTTTACAACTCACACTTGATTGCACACTTTTATCTAAGACTTTATTTGAAAAAAAAATCCATTTAAATTTTTTATTTTCATGACAATAAACAACGGCTTCATGGATTCTAAATCTCATAAAGGTGCCTATACAATTTAAAATACCACAAATCTTCAGTCAGCACCTAACAGTTTTAAATTCATAAATGCATTTCTTTTTTAAAAAGATTTATTTATTTTTCATGGAAAGGCAGATTTTCAGAGAGGAGACACAAAAAAGATTTTCCATTCGCTGATTCACTCCCCAAGTGGCTGCAATGGCCAGTGCTGAGCTGATCTGAAGCCAGGAGCCAGGAGCTTCTTCCAGGTCACCCATGCAGGTGCAGGGTCTCAAGGCTTTCCCAGACCAGGCAGGGAGCTGGACGGGAAGTGGAGCAGCTGGGTATGAACTGGCACCCCTATGGGGTCCCAGAACTTGCAGGTAGAGGATCAGCCAGTTGAGCCATCACACCCCCTTTTCTTCTATCTTTCCAAAAATAAGTAAATCTTTCAAGAAAAATGCTCTCATTTTAAAACTATCATGGAAGTCATGCTTCCGGTGGTTTTCCCAAACTGGACACTAAGTGCAATGTATTTTTTTTTTAAATTAGGAGAATCTTATCCACATGACGTACAGCAAGAACAAGAATTACTGCCCTCTCTTAAATGAAGATCAACTGAACTCTCTGCATCCATGGATTCTGGCAAAATAGGATTCTTAGACAGACGTGTAAATGTTTAGCACGCAAAGCGCCACTGCTTCTTGAACACTGCACAGCTCTTCATTTGATATCACTTGCGATTTTCTCATATTGCAAGTAACATTGTGATGCACAATCATCCCAAGTTCCAACAAGGACACCGCACGGCGGCCGGGGCCCCTGCCCACACGGGACACCGCACGGCGGCCGGGGCCTCCGTCCCCACGGGACACCGCACGGCGGCCAGGGCCTCGGGCCACACGGGACACGGCACGGCAGCCGGGGCCTCCATCCCCACGGGACACGGGCTCTTAAGGCTGTAAGCAGTGAGTGCAGGTGTCTCCTGACTGGACTGAAAAGCTCCTACCTGGGACATGCCACGAGGTCCAGCAGCGGATAGCAACGGCAACGAAGGCAAGTTCAATTGCAAGTCTACCAGAATCCCACTCACTTCAAAACTGTCCAACTAAGAAGCCAGGAGATACACTACTGGCAGGCAAGCCAGGGTCAAGTTCTTTTTAAAAAAACCACCCAGTTTCAGATCAGTAAAACCATCAACAGAACGTTTCCTGCAAAGAAGTATACAGTGTTTTTCCAAAAATTGAAAGCTGAAAGGACAAAGAAAAGTCAGTACCAAATGACCAGAATTTTTTATTGGACTAACTCTATTTCATGCATCAGCATGACAGTCTCCCTTGATCATTAGACTTTGGCAATAAAAAAACGAGCAGCCTCGTACGGAACAGTGAAAACGCTGGCAACGAAGGTAGTCTACAGTCTGACTGTAGGATAAATACACTTTAAAAGGCCTCTCTCCCTTTGGCCATATCAATTCTCAGTTCAGATCATTAAATATAGACAAGCTTTCAAAAGTCACTTCTTTACTTCTCCAAGATCTTCGATACTGTCATCATCCACCTAAAAAACACAGACAATTGCGCTTCAGGAACTGTGACGTCAGAGACGGAAACCCTGTCACTACGGAAACGCCCGGCGCGGCCGGCACTCACCTCCGGCCATCTCTCCTGGATGACGTCGATGATGTCGTCGGTGAAGTCCCCCTGGATGATGATCTCGTCCTCCCCCGTGACAGAGGCGCCACACGAGAACTTCTGCGCAAAAAACCTCTGTGCTTCTTTCAGATCGAGTTCTGTTGTGGTTTTAAAAACAGAAAGAACACGACTGTAGCTGCAACCCAAGACATTATTTCATTCTGAAACCTGAGCCGCATTAACAGACGGTGGGAACAGGTTTTGCTTCTGGAATGGTGATTACGACGGCCACAAACAGGTCTCAGCAATTACAGTAAGTTTCCAAAGCAGTAACAGTTCAGTGCACGCAGACAGCGCCGCACTCCCGACTACAGTAAGGCCAGCACCAAGGCCGGAACACTTCTGAGCAGCAATAAAATTCCTTCTGGAACAGACGCACAGCAGAGCAGACCTCAGTACTGTCAGCGTGGTCCAGGGACTGTTGTCATGCGTGTCCCCCGGCCTCACCCCCCTCCTTGGCCGCCATGCCCACTGGAGACGGGCTGTGCTGCCACTACGCCCACAGAGGACAGTAACACCCCTGGGCACAGCGCGCACATCCCACTCAGCCCTCCTCAGGTGCCCAAGCAGAAATCCACAAAGGGAAAAGTTACGAGTCCCCCTAACAAAAAAGATTTTCAACTTCTCCAAAACATGCATTTTGCATTGTCTTTGCAAAAAAGACCTGTGGGGGTCTGGTGCAGTAGCCTAGTGGCAAAAACCCTCGCTTTGTATGTGCCGGGATCCCATATGACTGGTATCCTGGATGCTCCACTTCCCATCCAGCTCCCTGCCTGTGGCCTGAGAAAGCAGTGGAGGACGGCCCAAGGCCTTGAGATCCTGCACCCACGTGGGAGGCCAGGAAAAAGCTTCTGGCTCCTGGCTTTGGATTAGTTCAGCTCCAGACGTGGCCACTTGGGGAATGAATCAGCAGACAGATATTTCTCTGTCTCCTTCTGTCTATAAATCTGACTTTTCAATAAGAATAACTAAACGCATTCTGAACACACTTCAGCCTGCACTCACCGAAGGTCGCGAGGCCGCACACCCTGGTCACGTACTTCTTCTTCGCCCTGGGGATTTTAGCTATCGTCACCCGCTGCGGCACCGTCTTCTTCTTTTGTTTTATCTGACCTCTTCCACCTTCAGCAAGAAACAGTTTAGGGTTACTTTCTTTTTAAATCAGTAAAGAATATTATATATGTTTTTTAAAGATTTAATTATTTATTTTTATTACAAAGTCAGATATACAGAGAGGAGGAGGGACAGAGAGGAAGATCTTCCGTCTGATGATTCACTCCCCAAGTGAGTGCTACGGCCGGAGCTGCGCCGATCCGAAGCCAGGAGCCAGGAACTTCCTCCAGGTCTCCCACGTGGGAGCAGGATCCCCAAGCATTGGGCCGTCCTCCACTGCCTTCCTAGGCCACAGCAGGGAGCTGGATGGGAAGCGGAGCTGCCGGGATTAGAACTGGCGCCCATGTGGGATCCTGGCATGTTCAAGGTGAGGACTTTACCCGCTAGGCCACGCCGCTGGGCCCAAGAATATTACATTTTTAAATTGCTAATTTTCAAAAGGTTTAATTTCTTTTCCTCTTAACTACCAAAACAAATAAAAAATCCAAAACCCCAAAACCCCACAAGCATGGACCCACTGAGAACATGCTGCGTGGCTGCCCCGGGCCGCATTAAGGGCTGAGCACACACAGTCGCTGCGGGGACTCGCGGTCCAGCAGCGGGAGCCCAGAGACAGCACAGCATCCTGACGCCTGCCAGAGACCCAAGGACAAGGAACCAGCTTGGCTTGCCAAGGACGACTGACCCCGCTCCCTAAACACAGCCACATCCAGGAGGACAGAAGCGCTGGACACGTCCAAGGAAGGACACTCCAGGGAAAGAGACAAGGGACTGCATTCAGCAACCACACGCGCCTTGAGTGAAGGTGCTTCCGGCAACGGAGCAGGTGCCAGAAGAGACGGAGATGGCCTAGTCACTTAGGGACGAGCACACCAAGTTTTGGTATCTGACAGTTGGGAAGAAGGGAAGACTGCCCGAAAGGCCGGAAAGGAACGAGGCAGCCACAGGGAGGCGTTGCAAGGTTTCTGCCATGTGGAGGGTGAGGTGTGAAGACAACAGCCAACTGCAGGCCCACGGGAAGGCTCTTGCCTTCACCAAAATCTCAGCCAATGCGATGGTGACAGGGAGGAACGAGGCAGAGGAAGGGAACCAAGGACGAAGTGGGGGAAAGAGAGACACCTCGGCCGGTGACAGGCTCAGCCGGGGCTTAGAAACCAGGCCACACTGGCAAACAAGGAAAATCGAGGATGCCGAGTCGGATGGGCACTGGCAAGCTCCACTTTGCAAGTGCCACATTTGAGGTGTCCGAGGGCAGGCACACTTCCAGGGAGCCCACCCTGGTCCAGCAGTAGATGTGAGGATTTTCAGGGTACGGTGGAGGTGGCAAGGCAGGGACGGGACAGTGATCCAGGGAGACGATGCGGGGCCTGGGACAGAAACGGCCAGCCTGGGAGGAGTGCTGGGATTGGGGAGCACACGCAGGGAGCAGGGAGCCCCAGGAGAGAAAGGGGGTGAGAGGGCTGCCACACAAGCCAGCTCAAAAGCCAAGGGCAGGGGGAGGTAAAGAGGGCTTTGGGGAACTTCTTTCTTTTAAATGTGCAAAGTCTTGAAAACACTGGTATGCTAATTTGAATAAAAAGGGAGACTGCCGATGAAGAGAAAGGCAGGGACAGGATGCGGAGCTTGGGCAGCGCGTCGGGACGAGCAGGCCCAGGACGCCCAGCAGCTGTGCAAGCTTCCGGCGGTGCTCCGCGAGCACCCGAGCCCACCCGTGCACGGCACACGCGGGACGGCTGGCTGCCCGCTTTCACACCACTCCGGGCAAGCAAGCAGGTTTTCCGCATGAAGTGCAAACTGCACCAACCCAGTGACGCCCTGAGAACGTGCCACCCACGGGCGGCCCGCTCCTCCATCGTGGCCCTCCCTCACAGGGAAGGCGCGTGAACGAAACGCCGACCTCACCTCTCTTCTGCTTTTTCTTCTCCTCTTCCTCCCCTGCAGTGCCTTGACCCTCAGTGATTCCAGCTTCTTGTTTGGGTGAATTTTCTAGAGAAAAGTGAAATTCAAAAGCATCAACATCATTTCATACCAACATTAAGGAAAGCAGTTTCACATATAAATACAGCACTGTGAGCACCAGCAAGTGAGCATGGCGTGTGGCAAGTGACACCTCACCACCACATCCCTGCTCACACCCAGGGGATGGCAGGGACGGCGGGGGCGGCGGGGACGGAGGGGACGGCGGGGACGGAGGGGACGGAGGGGGCGGCGGGGACGGCGACCGAGGCCGAGCTGTGGCATGTGAGGGCGAGGACGCAGCACACAACACAGTAGCCTGTTCCTTTCCTCCACCTCCTCTTCTCCAATTCCAGCTACAGGATAAAGTCGTGTTTTCCTTTCATGTATATTTATTCATTTATTAACTTACTTATTTATTTATGTTATTTAATCTGAAAGTCAGAGACCAACCATCCTCTGGTTTACTTCCAAATCGCTTCAATGGGCGCAAGTGGGGCAGGCCACGCCAGAAGCCAGGAGCTCATCCAGGACTCCCAGCTGGTGGCAGGGACCGCGTCCCGGAGCCATGACCGGCTGCCTTCCGGGTGTCCACTGGGGAGCCGGGCCACAGGCGGAGGTCTGAGTCCACGCCGGGCACCCCAGCGGTGCTCAAGCCCAAGACCCAGCTCGGCCTGTGGCACTGCAGCGGCCATCACCAGCCCTGAACTAGCGCCCATTTGGGATGCCGGCAGTGCAGGCAGTGGCTTCGCTGCTCGGCCACAACGCTGGCTCCCCTATTTACTCACACAGCGAAGGGACCGCAGAAATACCATGCTGACATTGTTCTTCTGCCCAGATCCTCTGGCAGCTCGTCACGTCACTGTCACAGTGAGGACCTGGCCTACGAAGGCGCCCTCACGAGGTGCAGCCCTGGGCCCACACTGTGGATCACCACCCCGCCTCAGCGCCACTGTGAGTCCCAGCTGCTCCACCTCCCCTCCAGCTCCCTGTTTGGGGCCTGGGAGGGCAGTTAGGGATGGCTGGCTGCCTGCTTTCTGGGTCTCCCACCCGGGTACAGGGTCCCAAGGATTTGGGCCATTCTCCACTGCTTTTCCAGGCCACAAGCAGGGAGGTGGTTGGGAAATGGAACAGCCAGGATTAGAAATGGCACCATTTGGGATCCCAGCACATGTAAAGTCAGAACTTTAGCCACTAGACTACTGCACTGGACCCAGCCACTTTTTTAAATAAGTCAATACTTGGACCCACAGTGTCTCAGAAAACTTGAAGTTTTACAGAGTTTAACATTATTCTTCAACGTCCTGCTGAAGGACAACGTCCAAGCCTTTAAACCACGCCATCTACGCATTCACTTCAGGTACAAGTTGATGAAAGAAGATGTTCTTACCTACGGTGATCTTTGCGAATTCGTTTGGAAAATTCTTCTCCAGCCACTGTCTACATTTGGCCACATCAGGCATGTACTCACAGTACTGGCAGGGGACAGGGGAGAGTCACCACAAAGCATCCGTAACCAACACACCCTCACCAAACCACTTTCTGTATTTTCTATATAAGGAATGGTAAGGCTGACCGCTGCCTGCTGAGCCCTTATGTCATGGGGCGCCCAGCGCGAAGTGGTGAGTGCAGAAGGGTTAGACGCCGCCTCCCGGGGCAGCCTGCTTCCCCCTCAGGTACAGGGCGCCGCAGCAGGCAGACAACGCTTCCTCCCCCAGGATGACTCTGAGTGCCTCCACGCCTGCCTCCTCCTCCAGGACGGCCACTCTGAGCGCCTTCACGCCTGCCTTCTCCCCTACACTCACACATGGATTCTGGCTCTCAGGTTACTCTCATCTCCCCAGCTGACTATTCATGAATTTCAAGGCATGCAGCAAAATAAAAAAGGTGTACATATGTAACTCAAAGTCCAAAGAAAAGAATTTGAGACCATAAAATGAGTCTAAAATTATAAAAGGTTGAAACTCTAGCTAGAAGGGCCTCTAGTTCTCAATCTAGTTTTACATTCAAGAACGACTTGAAAACACAGAAGCTGAAAGGAAGAAAAAACAGATATCAAAATGACTTACCTCTGTTGGTAACGAACAGACTGGGGAAGGAAGAGAAAAGATCATAAATATTAAACACGAACACAAAGGGCTCATCGCTCCTTTTCTAGTTAATGACTACTCCACTGCCGCTTTCCTGACATTTTTGAGTACCGCTATTATAAAATTTGAGGGAAGGGACACCGAGTCGGGCCAGCCCCCAGGTGTCACAGGGAAAGCCGTTGCTGCTGGCACCTGCTCCCTGCAGCGGTGCTGGCTGCAGTCCCGGCTGCTCCCCTCACCCAGCTCCTGCACCGTGCCTGAGAGCAGCGGACGGCCCAAGTCCTGGGCCCTGCACCCCTGCAGCAGACCCAGAAGAGGCTCCTGGCCCCTGCTCGGCCCAGTTCCCGCACCCACAGCCATCTGGAGAGTAAACCAGCAAACGGAAAACTTCTCCCTCTTTCAAATAAATAGTTCTAAGAAGAATGATACAGTTTTAATTTTTTTAAAAAGATTTATTTATTTTATTGGAAAGGCAGATTTATAGAGAGAAGGAGAAACAAAAAATCTCCTGTCTGCTGGTTCACTCCCCAAGTGGCCACAACGGCTGGAGCTGAGCCAATCCAAAGCCAGGAGCCAGGAGCTGCTTCTGCGTCTCCCAAGGCTTTGGGCCGGGATGTGAACTGGTGCCCATAGGGGATCCTGGCATGTGCAAGGTGAGGATTTAGCCACTAGGCTACTGCACTGGGTCCTAAATAGTTCTCTTCTAAAGGCAGGTGACTGCTCAGCTGACTTGTCTGTTAAACCACATTAAACCAGACTATCTCGTATCTTCCACACCTCATCATAGCTTTTTCAGTGGGTCTGAAACGAAGATAAATGAAATAACCCCGTATGCAACAAGGTCTGAATGGAGCTAGTCATTTCTTCTGATTGCTCTTTATTCAACTCACACACCTGCGCATTCCAGCAGCACTTTCCCTACCACATTCTCGCCAACATACTTTCATTTTTTTTTTTTCAAAGATGTATTTATTTTTACTGGAAAGAAAGATTTACAGACAAAAAGAGAAACAGAGAGGAAGATCTTCTATCTGCTGATTCCCTCCCCAGGTGGCCGCAGCTGGTACGTTTGGCCCTCCATCCTCTCTTGCAATGGCCATCAGCGTCGCTCTGGAGCCCTCAACGTTGGATCGGACAGAGAGCGAGCAATAAGGAAAGCTTAGAACATGGCTTGGCCAGTAAGCCAGCCGTGCGCAGCTCGCAGCCTGCTGCCAGGTCCCCTGCGGATAACTTCTCGGGTCAAAGCCGCCGTGACGGCGTTACCCACAGACGGCATTCGCCCCTGCTTGGTCCAGGTCACACTCCCGCTTTTCCTCAGGGATCCCGAAGGACAACCCAACCGGAAGGCGTGGGACTCCACTCACACTCCGTGTCTGGCCCGTGGCCCTGTGCCCTTGCGCGCCAGTCCCTCTGAATTCCTGCCCCAATGTCTCTGAGACCCGCTCCCATTCTGTCCCGCCTTGGGCCCCAGCCCCTTCCTTCCTATCCTGCTGTCACCGTCACCAGTGTCTCCCTGTTGTCGCAGCCCAGCACGCTGTGTAGGCTGCAGGGAGAGCCAGGGCCACTCGCCAGTGTCGGCCCACCACAGGGCTGAGCCCAGCACCGGGGACTGCTAAGTACTGTAAGCCTTGGGAAAGTGTCGACTCATCATGACGCAGATCTAGCAGTGCAAGCACCTTTCCTAGGGAGCACTAAGAAACGCTAATGCCGCGGGAACAGGCTTAGGTAAGCCCACCTCCCTGTTTTCAGCTACACCTAAGAAGCATTTTCACACCAGTGGAGGCCTGCGCTGTGCCGGACGGGGCCCAGTGGACAGAAAGGACCCTTGCGACAGTGTCTGTCTCACACTGGTGCCCCGCGGCCCTGAGGACACAGGAATGAGACCCTGTCCTTCACTCCCACCAGCTGTTAGCATTCAGATATTCTCTCCAAGGCCAGCGGTGTGGCACAAAGGTTCCAGGTCATCTGAGCCGCTGGCACCCCGCGAACCCTGGAGTTGAGTGCTCTGGCCGATCCTCGACTGCTTTCCTAGGCCCCAGCAGGGGCTGGATGAGGAGCAAGGCAGCCGACACATGGACCGGCGCCACATGGGATCCTGGTGCCCGCAAGTGAGGACTGGTCCGCTGAAACACTGTGCCAGAACCAAGGTTTATTCATTTTTATTGGAAAGGCAAATTTACAGAAAGATCTTCTATCTGCTGGTTCACTCCTCAAGTGGCTGTCAACGGCCAGAGCTGAGACAATCTAAAGCCAGGAGCACGGAGCGTCCTCCAGGCCTCTCTCATGGGTTTAAGGGTACCAAGGCTTTGGGCCATCCTCTACTGCCCTTCCAGGCCACAAGCAGGGAGCTGGATGGGAAGTGAAGCAGCCAGAATAGGAATCAGCAACCATATGCGATGTTGGCACTTGTAGGTGAAGGATTAGTCAGTTGAGCCATTACGCCAGCCAAGATAGAGCTCTTTTTTTTTAAAATTCACAAAAAATGGGCCCAGCACAGTAGCCTAGTGGCTAAAGTTCATGCTGGGATCCCATATTATCGGTTCTAATCCAGGCAGCTCCACTTCCCATCCAGCTCCCTGCTTGTGGTCTGGGAAAACAGTTGAAGACGGCTCAGTCTTGGACCCTGCACCCACGTGGGAGATCTGGCTCCTGACTTCAGATTGGTGCAGCTCTGCCCATTGCAGCCACTTGGCGAGTGAATCAGCAGACAGAAGATCTTCCTCCCTGTCTCTCCTCCTCTCTGTATATGACTTTCCAATAAAAATAAACAAATCTTTCATAAAAATAAGTTCATCAAAAGTGTAATAGGAATCTTATTGTTACCAACCTTGCTGACAGCAGGATCCCCCTGGTGTCTTTGCGGCCATTCTCTCTCCTGGTCTCAGTCACATACCCCTGGGCCCAACTGTGCAGCTGTCTGCAGCCATGCCCTGACCAGCTGCCCCGTGGGAAGAGACACGATTCCCTAGCTGGGAAAGGAGCCCCCTGCCCGAGTCCCAGGCAGGGCGGCCCTCCAGCCTTCAGCTCTTCCCTTAGACGGGTGACCTCCACCCGCCCGCTCCGTGCCCAGCCCCCTTCCCCCCTCTTCCGAGCTGGGTCTCGGTGCGCAGGTGCAATGCTCGCTCCGCGACGCTGTGTTCCACCCCAGCGCACCCCATGCCCGTCATCTCTCTCAGGGTCTCTGAGGGGACCCTCGTGTCCCCCAGCTCACACAGCACCAGCAAAGCACAGGCCAGGGTTTAACCTTGGTCTGTACAGCGTCTCCCCAGCAACGACCCAGCCTACCTATCCTGGTCTCCCGCTTAAGTCCGACTCCACTTCCTCGACAACTTCCCACCTCCTATCAAACAGCTGTCCTCTGTCCTGAACTATTAAGTTACACAACTTCAAAAAGTTCACTGAGGGCCTGGCAAGGTGCAGGGCAAGCCACCGCCTGCAGCGCCAGCAGCCTGCTCCCAGCCTCCTGGCTTTGGACCCAGGAAAGGCAGCAGACCCATCCACATGGCTGTGCAGGACGGACCCCGGCGTTCAGCTGGGCCTGGCTACGTGGCCATTTGCAGGGTGACCCAGTGGATGCAACTTCCTTTTTTTTCCTCACCCCCTATTGTTCTACCTTTTAAATAAACAAATGAGTAAATCTTCAAAAAAAAAGTCCATGAGCTCCTCAAGGGAAAACACTGTGATTAAATGGAAGCTGTGTTAATACTTACTACACTAGTAAGGCTAGAACATACAGTACACGAGAGCAGACTGTAACCTCACACTAATCATAATAAAATGTCCCATTGGCGGACAAGTTCTAGGGCAGCCACTGCCCGAACTACAGGTGCCCGTCCCTCTGTAGGTGCCAAGCTTTCCTAACCACTCGCCTCCCTGAGACCCCTTTCTGCCTGCCCCCGCCTGATCCCCCAGGAAGCTGCTTGCTTGCACCCACCGGCTTTACAAAACCCTTTCCACCCCACCGCACGGAATGCCCCTCCAGGCCAAGGGGCAAGACCCCATCACACTGGCTGGAGGAGTCCCTCAGCCCACACCCCCATCAGGGCTCCGCCAACCCCAAGAATGGCCTGGGGCTGGGGGTCAGGGCACCGACCGCCAGGGCCCCTGCTGGCCCGGCCTCTGGCTTCTGCTAACGCCCCCCGGGGCAGCAGGGCATGGCTCAAGCACTAGGCCGTGCACGTGGGAGACCCAGACTTGGGGAGAGAACCAGCAGACAGAACCCATTGTCTCAGCTCTCTCTGCCTTTCAAATAACAAGAGAATTACGACGGGACGGGCTGTGTGTAGGGGTCCCCGGCTGGGTCACGGCCAGCCCAGCCGCGCTCCCGCACTTGCCTCCACAGTACAGGACGCGCAGCGGGTAATCGCCGTCCAGCTTGGCGTTGTTTCTGGGGTCTCCTCGGCAGTCGGCACCTCCGGATTCAGAAATGTCCGAAGCCATTGCCCAAGCCTGTGGGCAAAGGAAAGCACCTGACTTCACGCCTCCGCGCCCAGAGCCCCCGAGCGGGCTGCGGCCAGGGGCGCGTCCCCTCCTCCTGCACGAAGCTCTCCAGCCCAAAGCTGCGCCTGCTGTCCACAGGGGAGCATCCACCTGATGTACGGGTCAGGAGTGGACAGGCAGGCAGGATGAGGGCGATGGGGTACAGGAGCCGGAGACGGGCATGGGTGAGGTGGGGGGGCGCGTGGCTGAGCCCCGGGGCTGGGGGTGCAGTGGGGGGCAGCGTGGCTGAGCCCTGAGACTGGGGGTGAGGTGGGGGGGCGCGTGGCTGAGCCCCGGGGCTGGGCGTGAGGAGGGGGAACGCGTGGCCGACAGGTCTGGGGTGAAGCGGCCTTGGGAAGCGTGCAAACCCGAGGAGGAAGGCTCCGAGCCCGGCAGGCAGGGGCGCGCGGCGGCCGCACGCCAGGGAGGGGCAGCGAGGACCGGGCACGGCAGGGGGCGGGGCGGCCGGAGCCTCGGGGGGCGAGGGGAGCAGGCCGGGCAGGAAGGGGCAGGAGGCGGGAGGGCACTGGGGGGGTGCCCGGGTCCGAGGCGGAGGCGGCCCCCCAGGGTCAGCGCTGGGGCCCTGCGGCCGGGGGTGCGGGGCCGCCCGGCCCGGCCCCCTTTCCCCTCAGCTCGCTCCCACACTCTCCACGAGCTTCAGGGACGCGGGGGAGGCGCGAGGGGTCGTTACCCAGGCGGTCGCACAGCCCCCGGCCGCCTCCGCTCCCCGCCGCTACCGCCAGCTCCAGCGACACATGCGACTCTTCTCCGCCGGCCAGGGCCGCCCCGAGCGCCCGGCTGCCGAGGCGCGTCCCGCGAGACCATGGGCGCTTCTCGCGAGAGGCAGGCCGCCGCCGGGCGGATGTCGCGAGAAGCCTGGAGGAAGCTGGGAGAGGCGGACGGCAGGAGGGAGCATGCGCAGCCGCCGCCGGGAGAGCGACCAGCAGGTGGCGCTCGCTGCCCGCGGGAGGCGCCGGGCGTCCGGCTGGCGAGGGCGCGGGAGGCGGACGCCGGCCGGCCGCGCACCTGAGTCAGCCCTGACTCGCTGTGAAGGCGGCCGGGGAGCGGCAGTCCGGCGTCTGGGGGACATCCTGGAGCCCTGACTAACCGCCACGTGCAGGGAAGGTCGCTCGGCGGAGATGGCGGGTGAATGAAGGCGTTTGATCTCTTCCCATCGGACAGAGTCATCCAGGCGGTGTGGACCGCCTCTCTCGTGCCCTGAGGTTCCCCACCTCAGCACGGACCGGGCTTTGTCTCGGAAGGGCCTCGGGGTCTGGCGGGGCAGGGCAGTAGTGACCAACAGTAAGAGCTGCGGACAAGGTGGAGGCCGCTGTTCTGTTTTGTCCTCCACGTGCACCCACAGGTCTGGCCCCTTCACCCATGGGGGAGACCCAGACGGAGTTCCAGGCTCCTGGCTTCGGGCCGGCCCAGCCCAGGCTTCTAACCATTTGAGGGGTGAACTAGCACGTGCAGGATCTCGCCCTGTAACTGCCTCCCAAGTAAATAAAATTCATCTGTTTCAGAACATAACAGGTCACCCCGCCTGTCTTAACATTTGTGGAAGAAAAGCCCAGGTTCCCACCAAAACATGGTCCCCGATCAGATCACTGTAAATTGACACCCAAATCCCCCACGTGGACCAGGGGCCACACTTCTGAGTTCGGGTGGATTCATTCCACCAAATCTTGGTCTGCCAGTGCGTGCCAGGGCACTGTGGGCCGAGACGCCTAGCTCCTGTTCTCACTGGTAAACCTGGCCGCGCTAACTCGGTCTCAGCCATGTCAGTGACAATCCTCAGCCGCCTGGGGCTGGGCTCCTTTCCCCAGTTCCCAGGGGACACCAGGGAGGCCCAGGGGCAGCCCTGTCGGAAGGTCACATGTACTGAAGGTCACACAGCCAGTGAGACCCCTCATACATCCCCAATTGCAACATGTCATGCGTTGGGGCTCACGGCGATGGTGGAGTTGTGGCATTGAGCCATGCTGTTGTTGGCAGCCTTTTGTTGTTCTAGGGATGCAGACAACAGCGATGGCATCTTGGGCGTGGAGAAGTATGGCTGCGTGGCCAGCCTGTCACAGACCGAAGCCTCCGTATGCACTCCCATCCTTCTCCTATCCCTGTGCACACGGAGGCACTGTGCCCCATAGACGCTGCCATGTTGGGGGTCAGTCCCCGCCCACCCACTCCCTGGCTTGGGGTGGACACAGCTGCCTTGGGCCTGAGCTTCCCCACCCCTCATCCCGCAGGGGCCCTGCTGCTCCAGGACTGCGTTTCTGCTTTCTGTGTGAGGGCGCCAGACACAGCTAGCCCAAGAGCCACACTCAGGGCTCTTGGGTGCTGATGGGGTGGGGTCAGGGCAGAAGCATAAAGGAGGTGTCTTAGCAGTGGCTACTTGCTAGGAAGTCAGACCCCTGCTCTACAGGAAGCCTCGTGTCTGATCACATCTCGCCATCGGCTAGTGAACACACAGGTGTGTTCTGGTGGAAGCCCCTGAGTTGGCTGTAGATGTGGCGTCCCTACGTCAGTAGCCCTGTGTAACCCAGCCCTGGGTGGACGTCCGTGTTTGAGCTGAGGTCGGAGAGGGGCGGGAGGCTACATCCCCGGCGGTGGGGCGCTGCTCCCGCAAGAAGGAACAGAGGGCAGGGGTCCGCGCCAGGCAGCCTCATACCACAGATGCCACATTCCATTCCAACTCCTTTGACTCTCCCGGGGCAGGGGGCACAGGAGGTGCTTGGGTGAGGCCGAGCTCACTAACAGAGGCCCAGCTACAAGGCTCCCTGGTGACACAAGCAGCTGAGGGACCCCATGCAGGCTGAGGTGCCGAGGCGACTCCCATGAGACTGAAACAGGCACCAAGGGGCCACTTGGTGAGTTTGTGAGTTGTAGAGAAGCCATAGCAAGGTTCCTAGAAACGCGAAAGGATCCTGCCCAGGGAGCGGCCGGCGGTCCTGGCACTGTGGGCACCATGGCCCTGACTGCACACACCTGCTGGCGGCTGTGGGGGGGCTGACTGCTCTAATGCTCTTTTAGAGTCTCCTTGGAGCTGGTTTCCATCCTCCTATGGACTCTCATAATAATGAAAGAAAGAAACACAATCTTGGTCTTACTGCACAAGTTCTATGTTTTCAATATTTATCATCTAATGGAATCCAAATTAAAACCCCAAGGCCTCACATTAAACATACACACAGACACCTGGCCTTTCTCTCTCTCTGGCTGGACCCTGAAGCCAAGGCAGCAGGTGCCACGGGCACCCCACCGCTGCGGACGCTGGTAGAGTCAGTCTGGAGTTCCTCAGGCTGCTGATATGCGCGCACCTGAGCTAGTGTTTGCTCCCTGGGCCGTGCGGAGCCACCGCAGCGTCAGCTCCCAACACCTCTCCACGCCCGGGCGGCGTCCCTCCGAGTGCTCAGGCCACCGCTGCTGGCCTCCAGGTCGCATTCCTAACTGCCCTTCCAGGAAAGCTGGTGTGTCTGTGAAGGCAGGAGGGAGACCCAAGACCCAGTGGCGCATGCCTGCAGGGGACAGCTGAAGGTGTGAGTGGCTGACAGATGGAGGGGAAATAGTGTCGCAAGACCGGTCATTCACACAAAGCATGGAGGAAGAGGTACTTCTGGCAAGCCGCTTTCTGAGAAGTCTCCTCTTGACAAGAACCTCACACAGGGTTGGCGGGGCTGCTGCCAGGAGAGGAAACACTGTGGTGATTTCCAAGGAGGCTGTGTTTCCATTCCTGCTCTGCAGGCTGGATCGGGGCACAGCCGGATGCTTCCTCCTCCAGGGAGCTGGCTACAGTGGTCCCAAGCCTCAGAGATGGGAGAGGGGAAGAAAGAGGAGGGCTGCATGGCTAGAGGAAAATCAGGGTGCCAGCGTCACAAGGAGGTGCAGCCATGAAATCTGACAGGACCTGCGCTCTTGCTCCCCAAAGCTCCCCTGGAAAGCAGCGAGGGGGAAGGGTCAGGCACAGCCGAACTGCAGGCAAACCAACCTGTTCTTTCTCTCAGATCCACCCTTGTCGCCGCCCAGGGCCAACGCGGGCACACCTGTCCGGCCACAGGAGGCCCAGCGATGTTCACTGCAGAGGAAGACTTGCCAGAGGCGAGACCCAGGTCAGGATGGGGCGGGCACTGGGCCAGGTCAGGTGGAGGAACCCGTTTGCCTGGGCAAGCTGAGAATACTCCTCCTGTGAGGAACCTGAAGTCTGCACCGCCTAGGATCATTATGCTTGTTAAATCTTGATTTATTTGAAACACACAGACACAGAGAGATCTCCCACCTACTGGTTCACACTCCAGATGCCCACAACACTTGATAGGGGTCTCCCACGCGGGTGCAGGGTCCCAAGGCCTTGGGCCGTCCCTGACAGCTTTCCCAGGCCACAAGCAGGGAGCTGGATGGGAAGTGGAGCAACTGGGATTAGAACTGGTGCCCAAGTCCCAGAGCTTGCAGGGGGAGGATCAGCCTCTTGCGCCTCACTTAAGGTCCTGTGCGGGTTGCTTGTAAAGATTATGACTCAGTGTACTCCAAGTGTCATCACGCCTGCCAGGCCTTGGTGTCCCCAGCAGCCAGTCACTGTCCAGGTTCCCCACAGCTGTCCCGAGCAGCTGCAGTGGACCACGACCCTTAAATCCCTGGGAGCCAGCAGCCCTTCCCTGGCTTTCGAAATTCGTGCTTTAGAACATGTCTTGCAACAGCGGAGCCTTCGTTGTCAGAGCCGAAGCCCGGTCAGGGCGACACTGGTCCTGCCGTTGAGTCCCCAGCCCTCACAGCCTCAGCTGCCTCCAGGGAGAAACAAACCAGTACAAAGAAAAACAGAGGATGACTCACCCTGAAGCTGGGTCTGTGCTCCCTCCTCCCTAGCAGGGAAGTGTTTGGAAGCAGTCAGCTGGAGGGGAGCCACCGGATGCCAGTGACCACGAAGCTGGGCAGGATGCTGGGGTGGGGGGGTGGCAGCCCCCACAACCTGTCTGACTCCTGAGACTGCTGGTGTGGCCTGGTTTGCGTTGGAGTCTTTGCCGGGACGAGGCGGAAGGCTCTAAGCTGAGTTCATTCTCGCGTATCTGGGGTCACACCAGGAGCAGGTGTCCTTGGAGGGAAAGGCCAGGTGGGGGGGCAGGCATTGGAGGGGGGCTCCGACCCAGGACATAGCCAGGGTTTGGTGGGGGCAGCAGGAGGAGGTGAGGAACGGACTTCTGGATCCCGGCAGGGGAGCACAGCAGTTCCCACATCTCGGGGAGAAGGGTATTTGGGGTGACCTGTTCCCTCAGGCTCAGGAAGTTGAGACAGAAACCTAGGCAGGTGGAGGAGGGGGTGGAGCGACTGAGATGGTACCCCAAGGACAGCGTCCTCCCTGGAGGTGTCCTTCTGGCCTGTCACAGAGCAAGGCAAGGGGTCGTCTCAGGGCGTGGGGACACACTGCATGCAACATGGCACAGGAACAGGGAGGGGGCGTGGTGCATGCTGTACGCAGGGCGCAGGGAGGAGAGATTTGGGAGGCAGGAAGCAGTGTCCCCGAGAGTGCCAGGTGGTTAACACCATATCATAGGTGTAATGAAACAGAGTGGGGTAACTGAGGGCTTTGGTTGGCGCTAGATCCACTCCACTCAACTCTGCTCAGGACCGCACTGAGAACCCACGTCCCAGTGGGCGTGCCTGGGGTTCTGGGCCCCCTCTGCACTGGATCCCAGTGTCCTGCCATTGCACCCTCTGGGAGACACCAGGGCGTGGTTTGCCCACCCACACGGAGACCTGGATAGTCTTGGCCTGGGTGGGAGTCAGACGTGGTGGCCTGTGCTGACCACTTCCTGTGTCTGATGAAGACTTGCAGGAGGAAGACAGTCGATTTCCAAAGCATCAGTACTGGAGGGCGTCATATTACCCCTGTGGCTTGTCCGAGAGAAAGAACGCTGGGAAGAGAAAATGGTGTGCGTGGGCCGAGAGCCGGCAGGACTCCCGGTGACCTCGGGGCAGGGGGGGGGGGACTTCAGGAGAAGCCAGTGGCACCAGTCTGGGGTCTCGTCTCTCCTCCTTCCCACCTGCCACCCGTCGTTGGGCGACTGAGTTCAAGGTCGGCCACAGAACCCTGAAATGCAGCATGGGCCGGTCTCATTGCTTCTGATTCCTGGACATGAACTCCAAAACAAAACAAAAATTTTCTTGAAAAGCCCTCTAAGGCTTTTATTATTATTATTATTAAGACAGAGATCTATAAACAGATCTTCTATCAGCTCATTCACTCTCCCAGTGCCGCTCACAGTCAGGGCTGGACCAGGCGGAAGCCATGAACCTGGCGCCCCACCAGGCGGTCACTTGCTGCCTCCGGGATGCAGCCTTACTGGAAGTCCTGGGACAAGTGGATCGAGATGTGAATGCAGGCCCTCGGACATGGCCAGGGCATCAGCAGCCCCACCCACGGCAAAGCCCACCAAGCACCTCTCCATCCAGGCCATCTGAACCTGGATCAGATTGTCCTTGGCCGTGAGCCTGCAACTATAGGAACGGTCTTTAGGTTCGCCCCTTTGCTGGGGGGCATGTGTTTTCCTGGGGTGAGTGGGTAACCAAGAGGAGATGCAAGGCTTGGAGGACACCACAGCATAAGGAAGGGACACAAGGAAGGGAAGACCACGTGGTCCAGGCTGGCAGAGAGACCCCCGAGGCACACGGAACTTCATGCTTGGATTTCTCTGTGTTGATTTGTTTTCATTTCACCTGAATCATACCTGCTAGTTTTGGTATGCAAGGACTAAGATAATAATAATAATAGTAAGAATAAGAATAAGAGGGCCCGGCACCTTGGCCTAGTGGCTAAAGTCCTCACCTTGAATGCTCCGGGATCCCATATGGGCACTGGTTCTAATCCCGGCGGCCCTGTTTCCCATGCAGCTCCCTTCTTGTGTCCTGGGAAAGCAGTTAAGGACAGCCCAAAGCTTTGGGACCCTGCACCCATGTGGGAGACCTGGAAGAAGCTCCTGGCTTCAGATCGGCACAGCACCGGCCATTGTGCTCAAGGAAGATGGAAGATCTTCCTCTCTGTCTCTCCTCCTCTCTGTATATCTGACTTTGTATTAAAAATAAAATAATTCTTAAAAAAAAAAAAAGAATAAGAGTAAACCCTGGAAAGATTCCTGGACAGCTACTCACCCCACATCACTCATCACACTCATCACGGACATTTGTGCTCAGTCCTGCCAGAACTCACCCTATTTATAGAAACACATGAAGACACGTAACTGCACAGACACAGGGCTGGGCTGCAAGGCTCCTTGGCAAATGGCTCGATTACTCCACTATATGTCACAGGGCACTTCCGTGACAAGTCACCCATTGTCTCAATGTGTGACAAATACATCTAATACGAAGTGTTCCTGTTAGCCCTGTTGAAGTGTGTAGTTCAGGAGCGTTAGCACAAGCACATTTAAAAATGTTATTTTCATTTGAAAGGCAGATTTACAGAGAGAAGGAAAGACACACACACACAGAGAAATGTTCCATCATTGGTTCACTCCTTAAATGTGTAAAAAAGCTGAAGCTGAACTGACTGGAACCCAGAAGCTAGGAGCTTCTTCCGGGTCTCCAATGTGCGTACAGGGTCTCCAAAACCTTGAGTCATCCTCCACTGCTTTCCCAGTCCACAAGCAGGCGCCTGGATTGAAAACGGAGCAGCGCAGTCAGCACAAGCTGGAATGGGGGCAGACCAGGCCGGGCCAGGCTGCAGCACCACCAGCAAACGCCGAGGGGAGACAGGTCACGCTAGACTAGACCGCTGCACATACCAGCAATATGCGGAGTGAGTGCGGGGTTGGAGAGCCTGGGAGGGGAGTAGTGGGACTCCATTGCTGGGCCACTGCTCAGGCTGGCAGGTGGGAAAACTGCAACTGGGGGCAGACCAGGATGAGCAGAGCTACAACACCTGTTGGTCTGCATGCAAGCCGAGTTAGGCATAGAGCCAGGCTGGGGTATCAGTATCCACCGCTACAGGCATGAGCCAGAATAAGGGCAGGTGGATTGGGCTTTGCTGCAGCTTCAGCTGGCAAGTGCTGGGACTGGAGACAAGTTCCTTCAAGCTAGACTGCAGAACCATCTTGAGAGTACAAAATCCAAGGCAGGGTGTGGGTCCATGGGGAGTTGTGGACTCCTCTCTGATGGGCTGCAACTCCCACTGGTGAGTATGCGAACCAGGACTGGGGGCAGGCCTGGCTAGACAGGCAGTGGCACCCGCTGGCATGAGTGTGGGTTGGAGGGTGGAGTCAGTTGAGTTGGGTTAGGCTTAAATGCCCAATGATGTGTATGAGCTCCCACTGGGATGTGGGGCAGACCAGACTGCACATGCTGACAGGCACAGGAACCAGAATCGGGGGGCTGGACCAGTGGGGGTTATTGAGAGTGTCTCTGACTGGACAGCAGCTCCCCCTGTGGCATGTGCATGTTGGGCAGGGCTGGGCTATGCCGCAGCATCCACTGGATTTTTGAGGATGGAGGGCAGAATAAACTGATCGACTATCCCAGTGAAGCCTCACAGCAAGCATCAGGGCTAATGAGGACTCTGAGCTGGACCGGGGCAGCGATCGACCTCGGAAGGATTTCCTCACCCGTGGAGCAGTGATAGCAGCAGCATCTCAGAACTATCGAAACCACATGAGCAGAACCTCAGAACATGCTGCACAACGGGGGCCCTGGGGGACATCGGGGGCAGTCCCCCGGGGAATGTGGCGGTTGGGAGGCCGGGCGTGGGAATGCTGACGTATTCCCCTTTTCCCCACATACAAGAAGAAGAAAAAGAAAACGTGTAAACAATGGTCTCACCCACTACCCCCGACCCTCAGCCCTTTCCACCCTGATCAACTATGTAAACATCATCAAAAATAAAATAAAATAAAAAGAAAGAAAAGTGGAACAGCTGGGACTAGAACCAGTGCCCATATGGGATGGCGGCACTGCAGGCAATTAGCATGTAGAGCCCTGATTTCAGCTCCTATGTGCACACCCTGGTCTAACCATCACCACCACCCATCTAGGATCTTGTCTTCCCCGCCTAGCCCCATCGCTTCAGATGGGGTGGGTATCGCCGGTGTCCACGCTCGGTCCCTGTGGGGTTTTGTCATCTCTGCTGTAGGTGAAGGGTCACGTTTCCTAGGCTGACATGTAAGGTCGCTAGCCTGCCTTCCCCATGTCATGCTCCCGCCACTTTCCTCGTCAACATTTTCTTCTGTCAGTTATGATACACGAATAAACAGGATCATCAAACAGCCACACCTGGCTCCCTAACTCACCCAGCAGCTCCTTGAAGATTAAGTCCTTGTTCTTGGCAGGAGGCAGCATAGCCAAGGATGGAACGGCTCAGGCCTCCGCACACCCGGCCTGCAGGGGGCAGCCGCTCCCGCGCCGCCGCCGGCTGCTGCCCGTCCGCTGGGGGCCAGTTCTGCCCAGGGTCGGGGAGGAGGTGGGGCTGGATCTGCATGCAGTAGTTGGGGCTTTAAATCATGCCGTCCCTAATCTGGCCTGTCCTTGTGCCAGCTCGGGGAGGGGGCGGGGGGGATGTAATCACATCTGGGCTTCAGGGAAATTCAGCTGTGGGGTGGCATGTGGGTTTCTGGGAAGGGACTAGAGGAAGAGAAACCAGTGCGGCAGGCCGCAGGGACCTGCTTTGGGGCTAGCTTGGCCCCACGTCCCCAGGGAGGGTCCTGCTGCGATCCTCCTACAAGGAGAAGGCCAAGGCCTTCTTTCCTGAAACTGCATCAGAAAAGGCAGGGGGCACCACCAAGTCGCTGCAGCCAGAGCCTGGGGGACTGCCTGAGGGCTTTGCTTTGGGATTTCAGATCCACTGTTCAAGCAGCTTGTCTGCCTGTGGGCTGGGCGCACAGGACGAAACACAACACCCAGGGTGGTGTTGGCCAGATCCTCCCTGTCCAGACACTAGGCTTTACTGTCCAGCTGGGCGAGCGGACAGCTGCCCGCCCCATGTGGCAGTCCCAAGCATGGAGTATGTACACAGGCGCGGCAGGGCGGGGAGGGGAAAGTCAGGGTTGTAACTGCATCCCGAGTCTGTCCTACACCCACCCGGCAAGCGTGCTGGGCTGTGTTGCTGGGCGAATGGCAGAGCAGCGCTTGCCCTCTGTGGCACCTCCTAGGAGGGCCCCGTGGGATGTGGGAGAGGGGGCCGGGCAGTCAGGCAAAGGTTAGGGGAGGGAAACCAGGCAGAGACCCAGGAGGACGGCAGGAAATGTTTGTGCTTCTCCACCAGGGAGGGAGGACAAACAGGCTCTCCCGACAACCCGGGGCAGCGCGGGCTGAGTCCACGGAGCTCTGCAGCCGGAGCCTCCCCGGACCCTGTGGTCACTGCTGTTGGGAGTGACACCTTGTTCGCTGCTGTGCATGCCACCAGCTTTGCCTCCGGGTGGGACCAGCTGCTTACGACCGCTGGAGGTGGGGGACTGGGGGTGAGGGAGCTTGGTCCTCGCGCACTGTTGCCTGCAGCCCTGTTGGGGGAAGAGGCGGCGAGGGCAGAGAAGGGGCAGCTGGCTCGGTGGCACATGGGACACCATGGCCAACAGCTCGTGCTGCCTCATCGAGGGGGACTCCATCTCACAGGTGATGCCGCCGCTGCTTGTCCTGGCCTTCGTGCTGGGCGTGCTGGGCAATGGCGTGGCCCTGTGCGGCTTCTGCTTCCATGTGAAGACCTGGAAACCCAGCACCATCTACCTTTTCAACTTGGCCGTGGCTGACTTCCTCCTCATGGTCTGCCTGCCCTTTCGGACGGATTACTACCGGCGAGGCAGGGAGTGGGCCTTCGGGGACGTGGCCTGCCGTGCCGTGCTATTCATGCTGGCCATGAACCGGGCCGGCAGCATCGTCTTCCTCACCGTGGTGGCTGTAGACAGGTACTTTAAAGTGGTGCACCCACACCACGTGGCCAACGCCATCTCTGCCCGCACGGCCGCCAGTGTCGTGGGCGCCCTCTGGGCGGCTGTCATCCTGGGGACCCTCCACCTGCTGCTGAGCAGCCGGCTGTGCGTGCGCCAGGGGGCTGCATCCTGTGAGAGCTTCATCATGGAGTCGGCCAATGGCTGGCACGACATCATGTTCCAGCTGGAGTTCTTCCTGCCCCTCGGCATCATCTTGTTCTGCTCTTTCCGGATCGTGGGGCGCCTGCGGCAGCGGCAACATCTGACCCGGCAGCCCCGGATGAGAAGGGCCATCTGGTTCATCCTGGTGGTGACCCTGGTGTTCGTCACCGGCTACTTGCCCAGCGTGTCGGCCCGGCTCTATTTCCTCTGGACGGTGCCCGCCAGTGCCTGCGACCCATCGGTCCACCTGGCCCTCCACGTCACCCTCAGCTTCACCTACATGAGCAGCATGCTGGACCCCCTGGTCTATTACTTCTCCAGCCCCTCGTTCCCCAAGTTCTACACCAAGATCAAAATCTGCAGTGTGCGATCCAGGTGGTCGGGACACTCCAGGACACCGGGGCCGGAGGAGATGCCGGTTTCCAACCTGCGTCGCAAAGCCTGTGTGCGCATGGCTAAGCGAGGCCAGTCTGATGTCCAGTGTGATCGCCACGCATGCTGAGCAGCTCGGGAAGAAGAGAGGCCAGACGGGCAGCCTCCGGCTGGTATGTGCCTGGAAATGGCCGCCTGACTTTCTGAGAGTCACATTACTGTCCCTTGCCTGCAGGTCCCAGTTGGTTGAAGCAAACTGGTGGCATTGACATGAGCTGGGCACAAGGGCAGGGGCCAGGTGTGCGTGAGTGGAGGGCCGTGGGCATCGGGCAGGGATGTGACGGGCTCCTCAGCTCTGGGGTGTTTCGAAGCAGCAGAGCAAACAGCTGTGGTGAAGGAGCATGCTCTCACTCAGGGAGGTGGGAAGTGCTGAACTGCATCGCTCGTTTCTTGTGCGCTGCGCCAATTCGTTGTCTTGGAGAACAGAACCTGGTTAGTCAGGACGCTTATATCAGGCTTAGGGAAATAAGTTCTTGATCCTGACAGTAGCTCTCTTCCGTAGCCCCTCTGGACGCTGCTTGGCTGTTGTTTGGGCTTCTAGGCAGCCCAAGAACGCAGCAAACAATTTAATCTGACCTTTGTTCGGTGCGGTTCTCTGCAGATCTTCACGCCTGCCAGGAGGCGTTGGGGGTTACATTCAACTGCCTTTGCTTTTCCACCCCAGCCCAGGGTAGCAGCAAGGTGGGGAACAGAGAACTTGAAAAGATTCCTGTTGGTTTTTGGGGTGTGCAAATTCAGCTAGGGTTGCCACTGACTGCTGGCTCTGTGGCCATGGAGGGAAACCAGCTGCCCATCCCCATAGCCATCCCCCAAGTGTTTGCTGTATTCAAGACAGGTCCTTTCCAGCTGCAGGGTCCTGGCTCAGCCAGCCCCCCAGTGCGACGCGGCCTCCCCATCACCCCCTTAGCTCGCAGCTTCTGTTAACTGTTCTCTGCAAATCTCAGGTTCTCTTCTCTTTGCGGGACTTCCTTATGCATCGATTCTTGCTTCCCAAAGCCTCCCTGGGGACCTCAGGATTTGCTGACTCTGGGAAATAACGGGCAGCCGGGGCCCTGACCCTGGGGGAGAAACCTACGCCACACTCCAAGCCGTGCAGCTGTGTGGCCGTGTGGCCTTGCGGTGGCTCTCCACTCCCGTGAGCACGCTTTTGCAATGCCCAGGGGTGCCTTTCCTTTGTACTGACCTTGCCAAGCTCTAGTTCTTTGGCCTTAAAAGATTCCTGTGGGTTGCTCCACTCCTGGCTTTTCCGGTGCTGTAGCAATGAAAAGCTCCAGGCTGGGGCAGAGGGACAGAGGGACAAAAGTCTACACCCCAGTCCAACTTCTTGCTAGATACAAGGTCTTGGCCCAGTTCGGCTCTTTACTGAACTGCATTCAGTTTTTGGTCTGCTGGGTCAAACAAGAGAAGCAATAGCTCTGCCTTCAAGGGGTGGCGGGGTGGACGCGGGGAATGTGTGGCCCTGACGCATGAGGACTCAGCCAGGCACCTGCGAGTAGTCGGTGCTTCACGCGGCTTGTTTATGAACATGGTAGCGTTAAGGGCAGCAGCTGGCAGCGATGGCTCCAGATAACGACAATTACATGAAGCATGTCTGATATGGACTGGAAGAGGCACAGCTTCTCCGGGGGCTCTGATGGTGTTGCTCCATGGTCTCCCCCCAGTCCCCTGCTCCCCCTGCTGCCAGGACAGCGGTTGAGGCAAAGATTCTTATCAGCCTCCAAAGTGCATATATCCTCTTGATAGGAACCCAAGTAAAAACCCCAACGCTCCTTCCGCTCTCAGTTCTATTCTTAGCTACAGTTCCTGCCCGGGGCGCCCCTTGGTGGCTCCAGCTCAATAAAAATGGGTTTGAAGAGAAAAATCTGCGTGTGTGTGACTCTGTTGGGTGTGGGGAGTCGTGTGTGCTACCCAGAAGCTCCACCTGGCAGGTGCGTCCCCAGGGGTCTCACCGAGAACTCAAGGACAGCAGCAGGAGCCACGCCCAGGTTCAAGTGCATTCTCCATGTGGAATTGGCAGAATGTGACCCAAAAAGAAGCCATCTTAAGGAGAGGTTCCCCTCACCCCCAGGAATTGTAAGGGAGAGGAGTCGGCTTTGTTGGTAAAGTTTTGCTCATGCTTCCAGGGACAGGAAAGCATTTGATTCAGAGCAAATGTTTGTGCTTGCTTTGGCAGCACTTACGCTAGAATTGGAACAATGCAAGTGAAATGCTTCTCCTGCTGTGGTGTTTTGGGAAAAGTCCTTTGGAGATAAGATGGGAAATCAGACCAGAAATACCAAGAGGGGTCCGAGCCGAGGTGTAAGGGACGCCTCCTTTAGTGCTGCCCGTGGTAGAATCGTCAATTCCAGCCCACTCTCAGAAGAGGTCTCCTTGTCTTTGACTCAAATGAAAATGCCTCGGGTGGTGTGTGCAGTCACCCCCGGATTAGGGGTATGTGGTGTGTAGGTGGGGATTTGGACTGTGGGGCTCAGGGGGTTCTATGTGGCGAGGCAGGACTTGGCCAGGCTGTGTGACGAGGGCTCGGGGAGCTTGCCTTTCAGCCTGGTACCCTAGAAGTTCCTGGCATCCTGGAGCAGGCGTCAGCGGCTCGCACTGGCACCCTGGTGGGAAGGGCTTGGTGTGAACGGAAAATGCGAGGTCCTTGGTTTCATAACTCTCCAGAATTACCCCATGTGTCAGCCTCCCACTCCGGCCGGCACGGGGCCCTCTGGGCTCACCCAGGAAGACAGAGCTCCCAGCTGAGTCCATAGCTCATTTGGCATAATAAATTTAAGTTCACATGTAGGTTTTTTTCATAATATGCATTTGCCAGAGCATTCTTCCATAAACTTTTCAAAGATCCCTCCTGTGGAAGGATCTCAGAAAGTTTTTACACCGAAATAAACTTGTCTGGGAGTGGGCGTTTGGTGGAGCAGTGAAGACCCCACATAGATGACATTTTTCCTCTTTAAAGCGATGGAGTTGGGGTCGGGCGTGGCACATCAGGGGAACCGGCTGCTTACAACACCCGTATTCCTCACGAGTACTGGTCTGAGTCCCAGCTGCTCCACTTCTGATCCAGCTCCTTGCTCATGTGCCAGGGTAAGTAGAGGAAGATGGCCCTGGAGCTTGGGCCCCTGGAACCCATGTGGGAGACCAAGATGAAGTTCTAGGCTTCTGGTATTGACCTGGCCCAGCACCTGCGGCTGCGGAGTGAGCAGTGGATGAAAAATCGCCTTCCTCTCTGTCTGCCCGACTTTCTCTGTAACTCTGCTTTTCAAATAGATGACAGATCTTTAATAAAGTGATGAAGTCCAGTTTAAATTTATTTTTATTGCAAAGTCAGATATACAGAGAGGAGGAGAAACAGAGAGGAAGATCTTCTGTCCGTTGATTCATTCCCCAGGTGACCACAATGGGGAGCTGCACCGATCTGAAGCCAGGAACCTCCTCCAGGTCTCCCACATGTGGGTGCAGGGGCCCAGGGCTTTGGGCCGTTCTCAACTGTTCTCCCAGGCCACAAGCAGGGAGCTGGATGGGAAGTGGAGCTGCCAGGATTAGAACTGGTGCCCAGGCGAGGACTTTAGCCATTAGGCCACCACACCAGGCCCACGAATTTATTTTCGTTGCATTTGTTTTTGGTGGCATGCCTTGGAAGGCTGTCCTTAGTTTGAGATTATGAAGACTTAGGTGTTTTTGTTTTGCTTTGGTTTGGTTTGTTTTTTTTTCCTCAGAGTTCTATAGTTTGAGCTGCTACAATTAGGTCTGCAAGTCCCTTCGCGAGATTATAAGCAAGGGGCCTCCTTCTCCTACTTGGGGCTTCTCTCATTTTTTTAAGTCTCACTTAAAAAATATTTAAAAAATTTTTGGAAAGGCAGATAAACAGAGAGAAGGAGAGAGAGAGAGAGAAAGATCTTCTGTCTGATGATTCACTTCCCAAGTGGCTGCATCAGCTGGAGCTGAGCTGATTTGAAGCCAGGAGCCAGGAGCCTCTTCCAGGTCTCTCACATGGTTGCAGGGTCCCAAGGCCTTGGGCCGTCCTCCACTGCTTTCCCAGGACACAGGCAGGGAGCTGGATGGGAAGTGGAGCAGCTGGGATTAGAACCATTAGAACCAGCGTCCATATGGGATCCTGGCGGGTTCAAGGCGAGGACTTTAGCCGCTAGGCTACCATGGTGGGCCCCCAAGTCTCACTCTTACAAGGGTTATTCCTTCTCCTTGTATTGTTCTGATATTCGCTAAAAGCTGACCATAAGCTGTGCTATCTTGATTACTTCTGGACTCTCAGAAATTATGCTACTTTGATTGCTGTAACTCCAGGGCTAATTTTAAAGCAGGAAATGTGAGTTCTCCAATTTTGTTCCTCTTCTTCATTTAAAAAAAAACTTATTCTCATGATAAAGTTCCATAAATTCAGGAAAATTTTGTTCGTTTTTCAAGATCATTTGCTTATTCTGCTAGCCCTCGGTTTATTTTACGTTAAACTCAATACTACATTTTTAAAACCTAAAATAGCCTGATTCATTTTTTATTTTTGTTTTTAAAGATTTATTATTTGTGCTTACTTTGGCAGCAGAGCAGCACATATATTAAGATTTTTTTTTTTAATTGGAAAGGCAGATTTACAGAGAGAAGGAGAGACAATGATTTTCCATCTGCTGTTTCACTTCAACAGCCGATGCTGAGCCGATCTAAAGCCAGGAGCCAGGAGCCAGGAGCTTCTTCTGGGTTTCCTACACAGGTGCAGGGACCCAGGCCTTGGGCCGTCCTCCACTGCTTTTCCCAGGCCTCAAGCAGGGAGCTGGATGGAAGTGGAGCAACCAGGATGCAAATGGGCACCCATATGGGATCCCAGCATTGCAGGCTGTGGCCTTACCCACTACACAGCGCTGGCCCCACACACTCTTTTACGCTTTCTAAGCATATCTGCCTGTTGGCAACAGCAGCTTCCTCTCTACCTCATTTTTAACTTTTTCATTCCTCATTAGGAGTTCCGAGGGCTCTAACTTCCTGTTTATAGAGTCCCAACTCAGTCATTCACACACAGCAAACCAAAGTCTCCCAAGGCAGCCCCGGTGAACTTGACCTTGACGTCCTGAGTGGTTCTGATGACACCCTGCCCATCATGGGGGACACAGACCAGTTGTGCCGGCTGCTTCAACCCCTCAAATGTGCTGGAGGCTTGGGGATTTCTGCGTTCCCGTGTGGGCTTCTGGGAGCCCTGGATGGTCCGTGTGTGAAGTATGGCCTGCCCGGTGAGAGGAACATGTGGACATGGGGAGGCCACAGGAAGATGCACGGGGCTACAGAGAGAGAGAGAGCGCGAGAGAGAGAGAGCAGCTTGAGGTCTCAGGGTCCTGCTTGGTCGTTCATGGACATTCTAGTCCAGCTGCCATCACAGCCTCCTGTAAGAACTGCCTGCCTGAGCCCAGCTCAGCCTGGGAGCCTGACAACACGCACCTGCACTGTTTCAAGCCATTCACTGTAGTTGAGTTCAAAGGCATGAAGTGGTCAATCGCCTGTTCTCTCTGGGCCAGTCTGTGAAGTGGGATTGTGATGATGACAGCAAATCTCTTGTAAGATTTTAAATTGATGAACAACCACAGCCCAGTGAGTATCTGAGACTCTAAGGTGGACTATGTCAACCAGTCAATTCTGAAGATTTTCGTTGTGCTTAGAGTGGCGAGATCGGCAGTAATTGAGAACTTTGAACTATCAAAGTCTCTTGAGCAGGACCCTTGGAGCTTGCCCCACATCGGGGACCCTGGGCTGGTGTGGGGTAGCTTCCTCCATCCCAGGGTACGGAGGCGTTGGGAGGCTATGGCTTCTCTCTTTATCTCCCCCCACCCCCAGATACAGGAAGGAAAAAAAGAAAATGTGGAAACCATGGTCTCACCCACCTTCCTGTAACTCTCAACTCTTATCACCCTAATCAACTACGTAAAAATCATCAAAAATAAAAATAATGATGAGTTGGGCCTAGCGGCTAAAGTCCTCGCCTTGAACATGCTCAGGACCCCATGTGGGCACCTGTTCTAATCCCAGCCGCTCCATTTCCCATCCAGCTCCCTGCTTGTGGCCTGGGAAAGCAGTTGAGGATGGCCCAAGGCCTTGGGATCCTGCAACCGTGTGGGAGACCTGGAAGAAACTCCTGGATCCTGGCTTCAGATCTGCTCAGCTCTGGCCGTTGTAGTCACTTGGGAAGTGAATCATCGGACAGAAGATCTTCCTCTCTGTTTCTCCTCCTCTCTGTATATCTGACCTTGCAATAAAAATAAATATTTTTTAAAAAAATTATAAGCATCTCTTGTAGGATTTTGTGGGGAATGAAATGAGCTCATACAGGCCAGTCTGTGTTGCATGCCTGGCACATAGAAAATGCCTGAAAAATTGTAGCTGACTTTTAAAAAACATATACTTCTTATTTTTGTTGGAAAGGCAGCTTTACAGAGAAAAGGAGAGACAGAGAGAAAAATCTTTCACCTGTTGGCTCATGCCTCAACTGGCTGCAAAGGCCAGCGCTGAGTCGATCCAAAGCCAGGAGCCTGGAGCTGTCCTGGAGGCACAGCCAGGAGGTCCTGAATCCTGGGACTGCAAAATGGACTGTGGGAGAATCACTTCTGATATTGCTTTTTAGTTAAAAAACAAAAATCATTTCACACAGCGCAGCGGAGCACAGAAGGCCAGAGGGGAGACAGGCAATGCTCCTGTGAGTCATAAATGGTCAGTGGGCTTTCCATCACTGTGCTCCTGAAATGATTCATTGTAACAAGTTTCTGTGCAACTCAGGCACTCGTAAGAAAAAGGACAGGAGCAAGAAGAAACATGCCTGGGGTACAGTGGAAGGACCGGAAATTCTGTAGCCTGCTCCCCGCTCCCAAATCCAGGGAGGCAGGCATGTACCGGCTGAGCAGCTGGGAGCCGTGAGCCGAGCTGGGAGGAGCTGGGAGGAGCTGGAGGGAGCGGGAAGGACCCTCGCCAGTGGGAGCTGGGGACTGGGGTGGCCAGGAGGTTCGAGCAGGCACCTTCCAAAGGGACTGTGTTTGCTGCCATGCTTTTCTTATGATCACCACACTGTTGCAGCGGCATTGCGTGGATGGCATCCAACTGTACAACGTGGGCAGAGAGGGTCCCTTGCAGGTGCTGCAGTTGTCACACAGACAAGACCGCAGTCCTCCGAGCCCTAACAGCAGGGCCCAGGAACACGCTCCGGAGGCAGGGTGGAGCGACACCGCACAGCAGACCAGGCATTCAATCTGTGCGTCAAGGGTGGTGATGGCGGGCTGGGAGGCTGTGCCACCCACAAATCCCTTCAGTGTCCCCATCAGCCAGTGGCCTCAGCGTACCAGCAGCCCCTTGGAGTTTTCACTTTCCTTGTTTGGAAACCGGGAATGGTAACAGCCCCTCCCTGGAAAGCTAGGGCCGGGGTGAAGATGGACCGTGGATTTGGAACTCCGAGCCTAGATGCTAACCTGCAGGTGCCATCATGGTCTCCACTACCACCATCATCGTCACATAGAGCCAGACCTACTGAAGTCCAACACAAGGTTCACCCGACCCTAGCTTACTGGGAAGACCCGGGAAACCCCCAACATTGCACCTAGCTAGGCAACTAACAGTTGCTATTTCCAACTCCACACTGGGGGCCGGCTCGTAGCACAGCAAGTTAAGCTGCCACTTGGGTTCCTGGGATACCATATGCGTGCCGGTTCCAAGTTCTGGCTACTCCATTTCCAGTCCGTCTCCCTGTTAATGTACCAAATAAAACAGTGGAAGATGGTTCAAGGGCTTGGATCCTTGCCACTCCAAGTGGTGGGGCGGGGGTCCCAGACGGAGTTCCAAGTTCCTGAATTCAGCATTGCCCAGACCCATGTGGGGCGGCCGTTGGTGGAGTGAGCCACTGGATGGATTATCTTCTCTCTGTCTTCCAGAT
The DNA here is from genome assembly GCF_017591425.1 of Ochotona curzoniae. Taxonomy (NCBI): domain Eukaryota; kingdom Metazoa; phylum Chordata; class Mammalia; order Lagomorpha; family Ochotonidae; genus Ochotona; species Ochotona curzoniae. The sequence goes on along the minus strand of NW_024466340.1, from coordinate 6,423,519 downwards.
AAGTGAATATATCTCAAAAACAAACAAATAAAAATAAGTAACAACAACAAAACAGGACAGCCAGAAGCAGCAATGTTCTGAAGGGCGATGCCCGACCACCCTGGGCAGTAAAGATGACGTGTGAAGGGTTGTCTGCTGTTGCTCCAGGTCTATGAAATCGGGGATTTTAAGACGCCGTGCACTTGGCTGGGGCGAGACTGTGCCCGCTCACGTGCAGGAGACAAGGGATTTTGCACTTCCTGCCCAGTTTTTCTGTGAAGCTAAAATTACTCTGCCCGAGGAAGACTGGTGGTTTTAAAAATAATACAATAATACCTACTTAAAGATGGATCTCTCTAAAAAAAAAAAGACAAATCACTCAACAGCACGTTGGCTACAAGAATCCAACGTGAACCACACATGCTATCTTCCTTAACCACGGGTGACTCACATCGGGCTTGGGTTTTTAGACAGGGAGCTGGTGAGGATGTCCCATCTGTTGGTGACACAGGACGAACGCTCATGTGCCACACGTTCTCACAACACACTCAGGCTGCCGTGTTCTCTCAGCCTTTTCACAGAAATCGTGTGCACGTGGCTGATTCCTATTTTTTTTTTAAGATTTATTTATTTATATTGGAAAGGTGGATATACAGAGGAGGAGAGACAGAAAAGAAGATCTTCTGTCTGATGGTTCACTCCCTAAGCGGCTGCAATGGCTGGAGCTGAGCTGATTTGAAGCCAGGAGCCAGGAGCCTCTTCTGGGTCTCCCACACAGATGCAGGATCCCAAGGCTTTGGGCCGTCCCAGGCAGCAAACAGGGAGCTGGATGGGAAGTGGGGATGCTGGGATTAGAACCGGTGCCGATATGGGATCCCGACACGTGCAAGAGGAGGACTTTAACCACTATGCTATCCCGCTGGGCCCAGCTGGTTCTTGAGTTAGGCGCACACACATGTTTCCTGTGAATCCTTGCTGTTCCCCAACACTCGGCACTTCAGCTACATGGCTCTCACGCCCTGCCAGCGGTTCCTGCCTGGCCACTGTGGCCAGTGGTTCTGTGAGTAAAGTCAAGGGCAGCCAGCAATCACCTCTCCAGGGCTGGCACCCTGTCAGGGGATGGGCGCACTGGCTCTCTCACAGGGAGATGTCCTGGCCTTCTTGGCTTGCCCAAAACTCACCCTTCACATTTAGAAAGTTCTGTTGGTTCCTGTTCGCCCAGGGGATTTTTCTTACTTGTTTATGCAAACAGCAGGTTGCTCAAGAGCCACGCTGCTTTTTTTTTTTCCTGAAGTGATTTCGTAGCTTCCTGGTAACCATTCAGTCATCTATTTCAACACCCCTGACATGACATAAAGGCCAGGGCTGTGCTGCCTGCTCCCCACACAGACGCACACCTCTCTCCCAGGTGAGGCGCTCCTGAGCGGGGCCCCTGCTCCGTCTCTCCATGAACCAGCACCGCCCGCAGGAGCATTTTCTGGTGATCGGAGGCAAGAACTGCTGTGTGTTCCGAGATGACTTCATTGCCAACGTGCTGCCACCCGTGCTGGGGCTGGAGTTCGTGTTCGGGCTCCTGGGCAATGGCCTCGCCTTGTGGATTTTCTGCTTTCACCTCAAGTCCTGGAAATCCAGCCGGATTTTCTTGTTCAACTTGGCCGTGGCTGACTTTCTCCTCATCATCTGCTTGCCCTTCCTGACGGACAACTACATGAGGAAGTGGGACTGGAAGTTCGGGGATGTCCCTTGTCGGCTGATGCTCTTCATGCTGGCCATGAATCGCCAGGGCAGCATCATCTTCCTCACCGTGGTGGCCGTGGACAGGTACTTCCGGGTGGTTCACCCCCACCACGCTCTCAACAAGATCTCCAACCAGACGGCAGCCGTCATTTCGTGCCTCCTGTGGGGCGTCACCATCGGCCTGACCGTCCACCTCCTCAACAAGAAGATGCTGACCCCCAACGGCGCGGCCAACCTGTGCAGCAGCTTCAGCATCTGTGAGGCCTTCCGCTGGCACGACGCCATGTTCCTGCTGGAGTTCTTCCTGCCGCTCGCCATCATCCTCTTCTGCTCGGTCCGCATCGTGTGGAGCCTGCGGCAGAGGCAGATGGACCGGCACGCCAAGATCCGCAGAGCCATCAACTTTGTCCTGGTGGTGGCCGTGGTCTTCGTCATCTGCTTCCTGCCCAGCGTGGCCGTGCGCATGCGCATCTTCTGGCTGCTGCACACGTCGGGGACGCGCGACTGTGGCGTGTACCGCTCCGTGGATCTGGCCTTCTTTATCACCCTCAGCTTCACCTACATGAACAGCATGCTGGACCCGCTGGTCTACTACTTCTCTAGCCCCTCGTTCCCCAACTTCTTCTCCATGCTTTTCAACCGCTGCCTCCGGAGGAGGGCTCCGCCCGGCGAACCAGACAACAACAGGAGTACCAGCGTGGAGCTCACGGGGGACCCGAGCTCCCTCCGGAGTCCGGACGCCCTGATGGCCGAGCCCAGCTGCCCGTGGAGCCCCTCGCACATGGCCCCAAGCCCTCGCTAAGCAGTGGCGCTGGGAAAGGTGGAGACGGTGGGCAGGAGCCAGGTCTCTGCAGGCACGTGGGACCCGGTGTGTTGAGCTGGGCTTGAGGTTTCCTGAAACTTCTGCATTCAGAGAAATCACACAGTGGCGCAGTGGGCTGCGTGGTAACAGGCTGTCACTGCAGACACTGGAGGGGGAGGCAAGGGGAACCGATCTTGGAGCTTCCAGGCAACTGAAGTCATGCAGGCTTTAGCACCTATGTTTGCAGGACTGAAGATGGGCAGGGCTGGAACCCCTGGGTGGTTTGGGGTTTCTGACCTCGTGCCTGAGACGTGGTGGACGGTCTTCAGCTCCCAGGGCAGCAGCTGGCTCGGAGTGAGCTTAGCAGAGGCTGGGAAGGTTGGGGGGGACTCAGGCGTCCAGGAACCCGCCAGAAAGGGAGGAGGAAAAGGTTCATAAATTGTGCATGAATATCTGAGTTTGCAGCAGCGGTGACAAGGGGATTGGCCCCAGGAGATACGGAGCTATTAGGGGACAGAAAATGGCCTTTGTGCCGCAGCCAACCACGAATCCATCCGTCTGTTTGTAGGCACAGGAGGGCCCGGCTATTAGAGAGCTTGGGAAGGGACGTGGCTTCCTTCCTCTGTTTGCACCTGTCATTAAGTGGGAGCCACGGCCACGCTGAGCACCAGGGCGCTGGGGTAAGGTTCCTTCTGGTTCATTTGCTCGCATTTCTGTTATTTAAAATAAATGGACCATTGCAATCAATTTTGATAGGAGACATGGTCTGATGTTGCATCTGTCTGGGTTATGGTTCACAGACTGCCACTGCGGGGGACCTTGACGAGTTAACTCTGCCCTGGAAGTAAAGCACTGTGGCCTGCAAAGTGAGGCAGGGACCCAGTGACCGGGCAGCGCCATGAGACACAGACGAGTCACGGGCCAAACGAAAACCATGCGCTTTGGAAGGGGCGCGGGGAGGAGGCTACAGAAACAGTTCTTTACGCTCTGTTGGGGGAATCTGTGTGTCAGGGAGGGAATCAGATAGACCAGAATTTCCTGCAGGCGGGGTGGGGGTGGTGAAGGGCTCCCAAGGGACCGTTTCGGTTCCCAGTTCTGAGCCAGAAGGGAGATGTTCTGGTTTGAGTCTGTAATCCCGCCAGGTTTCTGTTGAGCTTTCACTTCCATCTCCATGTCCCTCCTTGATGCTTGAGCAAGATGAGGCTTGCTCCAGCCTCCTCGCTGGATGCAGATAAGGCGTTTCACTATTCCGACGCCCAGCCCCAGATGAACAGCCCTGAGAGCGGCAAGGATGCCTTCCTGAATTGCTCAACACTCCCACAGGGAGGACCGAGAGTGCGCAGGCGTCACCGGCTGGGCTAGGTAGGGAGGCTCTCGGGGTGCGGGCTGGGGAAGCCCCACTGTGCATCCCCAGCTCTTTCCTTCTGGGGGATCGGCAGCATTGGGGATTCAGGGCTTCCTGCCGGCCACTTTGTCCAGGCTGCGTTGGCTTCCACGTGTCCTTTGCCAGGTTGCAAGTGCCGTGCTGGGTGGAGGAGCTGGGGCTCCCATCAAGGCTGAGATGCGGGGGACAGGGGACAGGGGGTGTGGACATGGTGAAGCAGGATGAGCGAAGGCTATGATGTGTGGGAAGGCCTCTCTGAGGAGGTGACACAGTGGTCAAGGACAAGACAGAGCAAACAACGCAAAAGTTGGGGTGAGTGTGGGGGGACAGTGCAAAGTCCCCGAGGAGATGAAGCCATTGGCGCTGCTCAGCATTCAGCTTTCCCAGGGCTGCCTTAACAGAAGTGCCCGTCAACTGGGGGTTCACGCCAGCAGAAATGGCTTCCCTGGAAGGCAGAGGCACCCCCAGAGCAAGGTGCCAGCCTCTCCTGGAGGCTCCAAAGGTGTGGCTGCAGGCACCTGCCTGGAGTCCCAACACTCCTGGGTCCTGCCCACATGGTCCTGCCTCTGTGGGCCTTTGCCATGGCCTTCTCCTGGAGTTCCACACCCTTGCCTTTGTCCTTCTAAGGACACTGTTGTGGAGCCTCGAGAGTCCCACCTTCCACCAAGGCCATCTTCTAAGGCACAAGGCAGTCCCCTGTAATAAGGAAGATAGGAGAAACCAGGTGCCAGGGGTCGGCCACCCCGTGGCAAAAATAGGTGAGATGAAGATTGCATTACCCCATGTAGAAAGAGTTTCTGAACTGAATGCAACCAGACGTTGTGACACGGGTGCCCAGGTGCCACTTTGGAGGCCTGGCATTGGGTCCCTGCTCCAGTGCCGCTCCAGCTTCCAGCTACTGAGCATGCTGGAAGGCAGCAGCACGGATGGCTCAGGCTGACTTCTTGGCCACCCATGTGGGAAGCACAGACCGAGTTCCTGGCTCTTGGCCCTGACCTGGTCCGCTCCCAGCTGCTGCAGGCATCCAGGGAGTAAACCAGTAGACAGATCTCTCTCTGACACTCCACCCATCAGATAAAGTAAATAGAGGCTGTGTTGTGCCATACTAGATTAAGCTGCCACCTGCAATGCCAACATTCACACAGGTTCCCGTTTAAGATCTGGCTGCTTCACTTCCCATCCAGCTCTCTGCTTGTGGCCTGGGAAAGCAGCACAAGATGGCCCAAGTCCTCAGCCCCCTGCACCTGCGTGGGAGACCTGGAAGGAGCTGCTGGCTCTGGGCTGTCCCAGCTCCTGTCACTGCGGCCATCTGGGGAGTGAACTAGTAGATGTAGGATCTCTCTATCTCTTTCTGTAACTCTACTTTTCAAATAAATAAAAATTAAATCTTTACAAACACAAAAAAGCTGATCGCACAGCTGCTTGCTTTATCTCATGGGGTGCTAAGTACTTGGGCTTTCAAATAGAGCTTCCTTTCAGCTGCTCCCAGGAGAGAGGCCATACCTGCCTGCAGCACTGCCCGGAGCTGGGGTGGGAGGTCACACCAGCTCCGCTCCCAAGACCTCCCTCAGCCTCTCCCCATCTGGTCCCTGGTCTGAAGGAGGGGCCCCATGCCCCGCCCTCCTCTGCCCACGTTCTCCTAGTGCGGGCGCACCACGAGTTCTTCTGATGCCTTTTGGTTTAATTTTCAAAATACTTCCTGAAGCCACCTCATAGATCAGCTGGCTCTGCTCATTGCGACAGACTGGGAGCCCGCTGATGCCTTGCGCCTCTGCGCCTCTGCGGGATCAACACCAGCCCGGGCATTGGCTCTCTAGGGGGTCATGAGCAGAACCTGTGGTGTCAGGATCAGGGGAGACCTGCGTGGTGAAGGACAGGTTCGCCTGTTCTATCCAGCCCCTAGGTCCGAACATTCCTCGGCAGGTGGCAGGACCCAAAACTGTCTCAGTCTGTCTCCATAGTGGTGGGAAGAGTCTCTGAATTCCTGCCAGGCTCTGCCCTCCATTTCCTGACTGTGTCTGGGCCTTCAGCAGAACTATCACCATTCCCTTGCTCCCAGAGCACCTGCCCTGTGACTCAAGCGTGGGCCTGATGGGTGAGTGATGGAGCCTGCACAGCCATGTGAGTGGACAACCAGAGTCCCTGTTTTGATCCAGGTTCTTGCCTCCGGCAGGGACAGAGCCTGGGCTCATGTGCAAACAGGGACAGAGTTCACTGGGCAATGGTGGGACACATGTGAATTCACTCATCAGTGTGGGCTCCCTTGCCATCCCATTCAGGAACATACCCAGCCTGAAGAGGCCAAAGGGTGGCCACAAGTTAGAAAAGAAAATCCAAAGACAGGATCTCCCATGGGGAAGCTGCCTGAGACAGCCCTGCCCACAGAAGTGAACTCAGAGTCCCACAGCCCATGGTGGAGAAGGATTCTCTCTCACTCCCTCTTTCACAAGGAAGAGGGTGGAACCCCAATTTGATATGCAGATAGGATAGGGTCTCATCATTTGCTTTGGTCCCAATGTGACAGGTGCATCCTGAGAAGCTGTGTATATCCAACTGACAGTTAGAGACAGTATCATGTTGAGTCCCAGCTCCTCTCTGCTTCAGCTAAATTTTAACTGGCCAGTCACATGACGTCATGGCGCCCTCGCCAAGTGTCTTCCCAAGCCCTTTGGAAGGCCCCGCTGCAGAACCAACACCTTCGCTATTGTATGTGTCATATTGTATGTGACACACTCTTTGGCACCTGGCCACGAGGTTTGCTCTGTTCCCTGCTGCTTGTGGCCTGTGACAGGAGATGTTGCTGCTCTGTAGCCGGGACCCTCACCTGAGCCCCTTGGCTACACTGTTGTCTTTGGGTGGCATGTGGTGGGACTGACCTCAGAATCTGACGCGCAGCCCTCGATCCCACGGCCCCGGATGAAAGACAAGTGCTCTTAGCAAATATTGATATGCTGGGAGCCCTGGTCACGCCCGGGAACAGACCTCAAACCATCAGTAGCAGTTAGGATAGGACATGAAACTGAACAAGCTGAACAGGGGAGAGAAATCCATGTCACCCACTGATGTCGCGGGCTAGCGCATGCGTGCAACGTGTGACAGGACAGAGGGTGGGAAACGGCAGGGTCTGTGTGTTTCAGTAAAGCAGCATGGATGCCAACCTGTGCCCAGGGAGGGTGAAGGCTGCCCCATCATCATCATCATCACCATCCCCACCTTCTAGCTGCTGTGTCTGAGATTTGTGCCGTGGCATCTGTCACACACTTCTGAAGGGTTCTAAGCAGACGGCCTCACTCCGCCCTCCAGTAGCCGTGACAGCCGCTATTTCCCCTGCCCTAGACAAAGGAACTGAGCCCAGCTGGCGTGAGAAGCTTGACCGAGTTCAGGTAGCTGGTAAACACCGATCCAAAACCAACACAGGCAGGGCTTGACTCTGGGGCCCTCGCTGTTCAAAGCTCCAAGAGATGAACACTTTGAGTTGGAAAAACAAGGTGAAAACAGCTTCCCGCATGCAGAGCCACTATTCCAGAACCTCGCACGCTGCCTGCCCAGGGGGGCCGCGGGACCCTCCCCTGCTGAGGCCAAGGCCACGGATGCGATGGGATGCAGTGTGGATGCTCAGTTCGCTTCCGCAGCCCAACTGGCCCATTCTCCCTTGCTGAAATTCTGCTATTCTCTCCAAAGAAGCTTCCAGCTCACAAGGAGCCAGGCCCAGGATTGGCACTGCAACATAACCCTGTAATAGGGAAGCAACCCAGGGGCCCACTGGAAGGAAGAATAAACACATAGTGATACAGGAATCTTCCTGGAATATTATGTATATATAGCAATGAAAAAACAGAACCACTGCATATCAACATGACTGAGCTCTGAGCCTACTTACAGCACAAAGATACAGGCAATTTGGGTAACCTTTGTGTAATATTTAAGACACGTACAATGGCTCGATTGGCTAATCCTCCATCTCCGAGTGTGGCATCTCATATGGGTGCCGATTCATATCCCGGCAGCTCCACTTCCCATCCAGCTCCCTGCCTGTGGCCTGGGAAAGCAGTGGAGGACGGCCCAAAGCCTTGGGACCCTGCATGCATGTGGGAGACCTGGAAGAGGCTCCTGGCTCCTGGCTTCAGATCAGCTCAGCTTAGGCTATTGTGGCCGCTTGGGGTGTAAATCAGCAGACGGAAGATCCTTCTCTGTCTCTCCTCTTGTCTGCATCTCTAACTTTAAAATAATAATAATAATAATAATAATAATAATAATAATAAGTGGAGCAGCTGGGATGAGAACCAGCATTCCTATGAGGCGCTAGAGTCATAGGTGGTGGCCTTACCCATTATGCCACACGCTAGCTCCGGAAATAATACAATTACAGGCATGAAGTAGAATTCAGGCTCTCTGCAGGTGCCTGGGCCTGTAGCAAGATAATGAAGTCGCAACGTGGTTTGAGTCCCACATGACTGCCATAGTCACAAATACAGCAAACGACCCACAGCCAGGGAGGGCGGCACAGCCCTGGCGAAGCTCCAGCCGTGTCAGGTGAAGGCCAGCCCCCACAGGCGCGTGGGCCCCCGCTCGGCTGGGATGTCCTGTGTGCTGACTCAAAGTCCACTCATCACCCAGACATGGGCTTGGCATTTGGCATGAGGCCAGACCCACCACTGTGTAACACAGAAATCCAACTTTAGAAAAAAGCAGAAGCGCATTAGGGGTAGATGGACCGTGCAAACATTCCCCACCTGCTTCCTCTCTCCCCACCCACCTAAGAATGGAAACAGGACCATGAAAAGGCACCTTTGATAGAACTCCGCTCGCTAGGGCTCCCACAGAGCACAACTGCCGAGAACGTCACTGTTCCTGATTAGAACAAAGACTTTCAACTCCCGAGAATCATCTCCTTCACACAGAAGTTACAGCTGTGACCTCTTCTAACTCAAGCACCTTTTGTTGGAGGCAGTAAACAGTTCTGGCCCTCGCCTGGCCTTGGCTGCCCGGCTCTCCGTCAACACACACCGCCTGCCAGACCTGAAGGGCAGCGGCCTGGGGAGGCGGACATCCGGGGCAGCGCCACACAGGGAGGGCCTGTGGGAGGCCTGTGGTAGCTGGAGAGCCTCCCCCCAGAGGTTATGGGGGTACCCCCGGCCCCCTCCAACTTCCTGTTTGGCAGGGTGGTCTTTCACGCATGTTCCCACCTGCATATCTGCTGCCCCCTCGACAGAGACGACATCTGTGGGACCGCCAGTCTCGAACCTCCAACCTCCAAGAGAAAAGCCCATGAAGCCTCTTCTTTTCCAATGCAGCCACTTTCAATATTTTGTGGTACAAGTGCAAAGTTGACTAAAGCATCATGGTCCAGCTGCCTACAGAGAAGGCAAGAGCGTTCCAGCTTTTGCTGCTGTTGGTATATGTGCTATAGAACACATTTTATGTAAAAATATTCGTGATATAACCCCTATTTTTACAAGACACATTTTATTGTGATGTAATTCACATGTGATAAAATTAATTTCTTGTCATTGTAAAATTAATTTCTTTGAATGGCAAAGTGAAAAGAGAGGGACGGGGGAGCAGATTTCACTTAGTTTCATTCCCCAAATGGCTGCGACACACAAGGCTGGACCAGGCAGAGGCCAGCAGCAGGAACACACAGCCCCGGCGCTCAGGCTGTCACCCACTGATCCTTAGGCACCTTGGCCCAAGGATATCGTTTGGAGAAGCCAGGCTCTGAATCAGGCCCTCAGGGGTGGGATTTGGGGTTCCCGAGGGTGGCCCAACCTGCATGCCAAGTACCCAGCCCCGAGGTCTGTTTTTGGGGGTTCTCGCTCCGTCATACATTCTCGGATCTCACCCCTTTGCCACCAACTCAAAGGCCTCACCTCCTAATCATGTCATCTTGGGGTTTCGATTGAACAGCTTGGGAAGATACAGAGGGGGTCACAAAAGACAAGCATTGGAAACACCTCATGCTTGATCTTAGGAAGGCCATGCGTGTGGTGGGACGGTTTCTGGGAAAAGAACAAGACTGCTATCCTGCAAGGGAAGTGACAGGAGAGGCCCTCGGTGCAGGTGCACCCTCAGAGAGGGGGCCAGGACCCGAGGGAGAAGAGGGGGCAGGAAAGGGGGAAGGGGTCTTTGCAGCCACAGGGAGCTGGTGCCAGAGCCCCCGAGCCTCTGCCCTGACCCCTCTTACCAAACCAACTTTAGCATGTGAGCCAAGCACATCCTCTCCTTTACCGTACTTCTTATTTAAATCTCTTAATTCCCGCTCAGTTAAGAGGCTTCCTCATTGTGCTTGCTTTGGCAGCACATATACTAAAATTGGAAGAGGCTCTCTCATTCCGGTTTGCTTTCCAAATGCCCGCAATATATACTTGTAACACCAAATGCTATGCTTTGTAAGTGGCCACTCTACTGTACTATTTAGGGAACAGTGACAAGGAAAAATTAGTCTGAATAGGCAGTGTAGACCTTCTTTTTTTCAAATATGTTTGACCTGTGCTGAGTTGAACCTCTATGGGTGTGGAACTTGTGGGTACGGAGGCTAACAGGTTCAATTCGTTCTCTGCCCACGGGGCCAAACGTGAGTTCCGTCGTGCCACTTTCTAGGTCCCAGGAGCGTCTCTTAAGTCCCTGGTTCCTGAGCACAAGGACTTTGTTTTTTAAAAAAGACTTATTTATTTTCCTTGGAAAGTCAGATACACAGAGGAAAGAAGAGACAGAAGATCTTCTGTCTGCTGATTCACTCCTCAGTGGCCTCAACGGCTGGAGCTGTGCCAATCCAAAGCCAGGCGCTAGAACCCTCCTCCGGGTCGCCCACAAGGGTGCAGGGTCCCAAGGCTTTGGGCCATCCTTGACTGCTTTCCCAGCTCACAAGCAGGGAGCTGGTTGGGAAACAGGGCCACCTGGACACGAACTGGCATCCATACGGGATCCCTGTGTGTGCAAGATGAGGACTTTAGCCACTAGGCTACCGTGCTGGGCCTGAGGGCTTTTAAGACCCTTGGAGTCTGTGGAGTGGTAACTAAGTGTGTGTGTTCCTTTCTCCCCCAGGTTCCTTAGAGTTTCCTGAGGGGTGGAGGCTGCAAGGGGAAAGGGGCCCTGATTTCCAGTTGTTGGGTCTGAAATTGGGGTGGGGACCTGGAGCTTGCTAAGGGTGCCCGAGGTTGGGGCTGTCCGGCGCAGTCTGAGCCCTCATCCTGCGGCCCTGCGCCAACACCAGGTCCCAGTGTCAGAGCTGAATGCAACAGTGGAAGGCCCAGCCAGCATCCCGAATGACGTGGGCGTTGCTATGGTGGGGATGCTCACACGCATGGGGTGGGGGTGGGCAGGAGTGCCGGGAGCTCAGGGAGCAGTAAATCAGGACACCGGCTAAGACAGTGTGCCTGGGCTTGGCTGCTGGGCTGCTCCTCACTGCAGCTCCCTGCCTTCGTGGCACCTGGGCAGCAGCAGGGGAGGGCTCAAATTTCTGGGGTGCTAGAGCTCCCAGGCCCTGGCTCTGGCCTGGCCCTGCCTCACTGTTTTGGCTATTTGAAGAATGAGCCAAAAGATAGGAGCGTTCTCTCCCTCAAATAAATACAAAGAAAAATGATGTGCTTTCAGGGAGCAAACAGCTCAAGCGGCTGGGAGGACAGCGCACTTGAGCCTGGTAATAACGGACAAGAGGGTTTTCTGCTTGTCAGAGCGAGGGAAGAAAATGGGGTGAGGCCCTCGGCCTTGGAACCCAGCAGCTCTGGAAGATGGGATGCATGCATTCGATGACATAAACATTCAGATGTCTGTGTGACAAAGGGGACCGCAGGGAAAGCTAGGGGACTGAGGGAGCCGGAAAAATCTTTCTCATATAAATAGCAGGCAGCAGCTCCTATCGAACCACACACCTGGGCCAGCGTCTCTCTGTTTACTTGCTGCGGATTAATAGCTGATCATGAACAATGCTGTGAGGCTCAAATTATGAGGAGGATGGCAGTGCCGAAGGTGATGATGATGGCTGGTCCGAGGATGCATAAACTGAGAAATAACACGCTTCAGTATGTGAACAAGCTCACTGGCCAGGCAGGGCAGACTCCAGCTGTGACCCCTGGCGGGCTGTCTCCAAACCCACACTATTAATCAGTTCTCAGATGAAAACCAAAATGCAATTGCTATTTAAAGAACTTCTGCGAACTGACCAGGACCCAACAAGGGAGGGCCAGCAGAGCCACACAGGGTCACCAAGGCTTGGAGGGAGCCATGGTATCAAGGTAGTGAGGAAGACGGACAGGAAAGAGGCCACAGGACACGGCTCTGTGACCGTCAGCCCGACCGGACCCGAGTGCCAGCAGCATCAGGAGTTGGGGGAAGGCCCTCCCTGCACACGGGGAGCTCCGGGGCCCTTTGAGACAGCAATCCGGCAACGCCTGTCAAAGCTGAAGCTAAACATGCCCTCTGACCCGCTAATCCCACTCCTGGGAATCTGGCCCAGAGAAACCACAACAGCAGCCTTAAGGACAAGGATGTTTATCACAGCAGTGCAGTTTGGTACGGCGAAAGACTGGCCACCAAGTGACCGCTCAGCACGAGGGGAGAAGGGAAGCCTGGGCAAGCCATACTGCCTCCGCTCCCAGGAAGTTCCCTTCAGGAGGCATCCGCTTGCACCAGGCCCATTCTATGACTTTTCTAAAACACAAAAGGGTACGTCTGCAGAGGAGTCTACCCACACCCCAGAGATCAGCAAGAACTCACACTGGTCTTTAACGTGTCATCCGCTGGGACGGGCTGGGAGACCTATGTAGACTGCGGAGTAAGGGACCAGAGAAAAGTCAGGTGGGAGAGACAAAATGCTGAGCAGGAGGGGCAAGCTGTCCCTAGGCTACAGCAGCCCGAGGCTGTCTGCCATGCCAATGTTTGTTTATCTATTTTCATTTTAATTGATAAAGAGAGAGATCTTTCATCCACTGATCACTCTCCAAATTACCCCAATATTCTGAGCTGGGTCAGGCTGAAGCCTGGAGGCAGGAACTTAACCCAGGTCTCCCATGCGGGTGCCAGGCTCAGGGTGGCACCACAGCCGCCCTCTGGGTGGGGCTAGCAAGAAGATCGGATGGGGAGCTGAGTCCAGGCCCTCCAAGTTTGATATGGGCATCTCGACTGGCACATTTTCATCAGGAGCCTAGACACCTGCTCCAGCTGCATCTCGTGTCCTGCTGTTGTAAGGCAGACAGACCTGCTGGCTCATTCCCCAAATGCCCACAAGAGCTGGGGAGAGCCAGACGAAACCCAGGAGCCTCCAACTCTGGACCTCAGGCCCACACACCAGCACCTGCTGTCCCTAGGCATGCACTGGGAAGCAGAGACGCCAGGACTCGAACCAGGCACTCTGACCCGGGGTGTGGTGTCCAAAGGGGGACACCTGGCTGTGTGCCCAACATGCACCCTACTGCAGTTCACTGCAGCCGAGGAATGGAAATAGTCCAGTCTCTTTCCACACCATGGAATATGAGTCAGTCCCTGAAAGCAATGAAGGGCAGACACCTGCTCCATCCTTGAAAACACAGCAGTGTCAGAGACGAGCGGTCAGCTAGTATATGACCCCACTGGCAGAAGTGGCCACAGTAGACGTATCCACAGGGACAGAAGGCCCAGCGAGGCAGCCAGGGCTGCCAGGACCGAGGTGGAAGCACTGGGTAGGGAGGACTTGCTCCCAGTATTTGGGGTCCTTCCTAGGAGAGACCCCTCAATGCCCCGAGCTCCTGTGGCTTTGATCCTCAGCTCGCCAAGCCTTCACTCTAACTCCTGCACTTCTTCATTAATACTAGACCAATCAAGAGGCAGAGAGAACAGATTCACAGTCTGGAACAGGATACCAATGGCTCTGACAGCACGGTAGGTTGGGGGGCGTAGGGGTAGCCAAGAGGGAGCTTGTCCACCCACATCCCTGTGACCAGCATCACTCTAACCAGCTGCTGGAAATGAACTGCAAGTGGCTGTGTCCTTGGGAGGTGCCAGGACTCCTGGGAGTCGATCTGGGTTAGTTTGAGGTAACTATGATAGCCTGCCTCCCCTGGCTGCGCCTTGATGCTGTCTTAGAGGTGGGCATGACATGGTTCTGGCTGGTGTGGCGCAAAGGGTAGTCTTCAGAAACATGTCTCCACTTTCAGAAAGCTCAGAAGGCAGAGGGAAGGGGGCGAAATGACTCAATAGGCTCGTCCTCCACCTTCAAGTGCCAGGATTCCATGTGGTGCTAGTTCATGTCCTGGTGGCCCTGCTTCCCATCCAGCTCCCTGCTTGTGGCCTGGGAAAGCAGCAGAGGATGGCCCAAAGCCTTGGGACCCTGCACCCATGTGGGAAACCTAGAAGAATCTTCTGGATTTAGATCGGCTCAGCCCTGGCTGTTGCAGTCATTCCATTTGGGGAGTAAATTAGTGGATAGAAGATCTTTTTCTATGTTTCTCCATCTCTCTCTAAATCTGACTTTCCAATAAAAATAAAATAAATTTTCAAAAGCACCACTGGGTTTGGCAGCTACTTAAAAGATGGCCATAAAATTATCCCATGTGTCAGCAATTCTATTCTAAGTTATATTTGCTCAAGGACAGCAGGTCATTTTGCATGCAAAGGCGGTGTTCAGAGCAGCAACACACACGAGGAAAACAGCACTGCAGCCAATGAGTGATTGTGAAGATGTGGTCTCTCCGGGAGACAGAGGGGTACGTGCCAGCATAAGGAGTGCGCTGCTGGGGTGTGCGAGGGCTGCAGGGCTGCTGTTGACCCTCGGGAGTGCTGAGCCGGATGTAGGAAAGACAGACCACATGTGGCATGGTTGTTTTTTTGTTAAACCTCCAAGGGACAGAGAGTGGCCAAGTGCCTCCTGGGGATGCGGGGATAGCAGCACGCGAGGCGATTCCTTGGTGCTCACTAGGCCTCTTTTGGACAAGTTCTGGAAACTGAGGGACCTGGTGGCTGGAGCACTCTGCACAGCGGTTCCGTGCATGCCTGCCACTGAGCGGTGTGAACGTAACTCAATTTTTTTTTTTAAAGATTTATTTTTATTACTTTTTATTGGAAAGGCGGATATACAGAGAGGAGATACAGAGAGGAAGATCTTCCGTCCGATGATTCACTCCCCAAGTGAGCACAACGGCCGATGCTATGCCGATCTGAAGCCAGGAGCCTCTTCCGGGTCTCCCACGCGGGTGCAGGGTCCCAAAGCTTTGGGCCGTCCTCGACGGCTTTCCCAGGCCACAGGCAGGGAGCTGGAAGGGAAGCAGGGCTGCCGGGATTAGAACTGGCGCCCATATGGGATCCCAGACGTGCAAGGCGAGGACTTAACCACTTGCGCCACCACGCTGGGCCCGTAACTCAGTTTTTAAAAGCAGGATATGTGGAGGTGTCAGGTGTGCGGCAGTCCTGTAGGCCTTGCCTCATGAGGTCACCAGCTACAGACAACACCGTGCATTTGCCAAAGGGTGGTGGAGTGGGGGGGTGGCAAGAGCCAGGGTGCCTGAGCCTGTCCTTGGGTGGCGCTGGGAGCTTCCCTTGCGGACCTGGACTGCCCAAGGTGGTAGAGGTCACCTCTGCTCGCAGACATCGGCAGCTGGAGGTTTGATTTCGTGTGGCCGGTAGCACCCCAAGTTTCTGAAGCTGCCAGGGAGTCGGCCTCTGTCTCAGTCAAGCAGGAACAAGAAGCTTTCTGCTGCTGGGAACTACTGCAGCCCACCCAGGTGTCTCAGGCTGTGTGTCCTGACAGCTGAAGGGGAAGATATGACAACAAGTTCCTGGTGGCCATCAGCTCTCAGGGCTGGGGAAGCAGGTGTATGTGTGCAGGCATGTGTGTGCGTGATTCTCAGGGCAGGCCCAGGCCACCCACTCCTGGTTGTCTCCAAGCAGTCTTAGTGCTTCAAAAACCAGGAGGCGGCAGCTGCAGGGACCACAGCTATTAGATTAGCGTTGTCAGCCCCAAGCCCGGTGGGCCTGGCACAGTCAGGCTCTGGCCTTGGAGCTGGCAGCTTTTCTTTCCCAGAATCGGGGAGTTTAGCAAGGGCCATGGCAGCAGAAGCTGGAGCTCCAGCAACCATGACCTCCCCCGTGTGGGTTGTCAACTCTGGTTTCTCCCCAGGCCACATCAGGAGGAACATACACAGACAGTCCCTTCTCCACAGCCAACCTTGCTGTGCCCACGGCTCTGGAAGGGCCTGGCAGAGTAGCCTCTGGGGTCCCCAAAGAAAGCAAAGCTGGCTGGGCCTGTGTCGAGGGCATGGAAGGCTCCGGCGAGGGATGGAGATATGTGTGTGCACTGGACTTGAACATGCCCTCACCATGTTTCCTGGCACTTAGACTCCAGTCATTGTGTAATAAGTAAACTGAAAAGAAATGACTCCCGTCAGCCACAGTAAAAACCTGCTTCACAGCTGACGGCTTAAGGGAACTGCTTCCCGTGTCTGCTGGTTAACGTGCTCCGCTTGCTCCGAACGTTCCCAGGCACACGAGCCCGCAGCCCGAACAGGATCTGCTGCCTTTATGTTTTAGGGGCTGCCCTGCCCTCCCACATGGCTAGAAACTTGGATATTCCGTGGGTCTTGTCTAGAAAGGGGTGGAAGTTGTTTTTTCAAGAAGTCTTTAACTGCCTGGAATGTGAGCTCTTTCCAAAACAACAAATAAGTGTGCTAAAATAAAAGGAAACATAAACACGAGAGCTTGCTGATTTTCAGAGGGCTGCCAGGACAAGGACCCTGAGACAACTGGAAACAGCTGCCAGGGTCCTGCAGGGTCGGCCTGGGGGGGAGGGGAGGAGGGGGAGAGGAGGAGGAGAGGAGGAGGGGAGGAGAAGGAGGGGAGGAGGAGGGGGGGGAGAAGGAAGAGGACCTATTTTTCTTTCTCTCTCTCTCTCTTCCTTCCTTTCCTTCCTTTCTTCTTGAAATGTAGACAGTGATACAGACCACACACTCATCCACTGCTTTGCTCCCCAGGTGCCCATGACGGCCAGGGCAGAGTGAAGCCAGGCGCCTGGGACTCCATCTGATTCTCCCAGAATGTGGGTGGCAGAGACCCGTGCACTTGGGCCGCCATTACTACCTCCTAGGGTGCACCTTACTAAGGAACCGGAACTGAGAGCAGAGCCGAAACAAACGCAGGCGCTTCAACATGGCGTGAGGGCATCCCACACAAAATCTACTGTAACTGCTGTGCCAAAAACATGCACTGCTTATGGGCTTCTGAGATCTGCTGATTGACTGATTCTGTAACTTCAATACAAACTCAATGGGATAATTAAAATGCACATGCAATTAGCTCTCATGGTCAACATCCCATGAGCTGGGGAGAATGCCAGGCACTAACAGTGGCGCCACAGCAGAGCTGCTCCAGCCTTGAACATCTGCAGCCTGTATCGGAGCGTCTGGTTCAAGCTAGTTCTGGTTTCACTCCAGCCTCCTGCGCACGCACACCCTGGGAGGCAGCAGTTCACGGCTCAAGGGCTTGACTCTCTGCCACCCATGTGTAAGAACTGGATGGAGTTCCTGGCTGCTGGCTTTGGCTCAGTCCATCCCTGGTTGCTGTACGCATCTGGGGAGTGAGCCAGCATATGTGAGAGTCCCCTTATCATACCAGCATACGTAACAGGAAGAAAGACACAGAGAAAGATCTTCTGTCCGATGATTCACTCCCCAAGTGGTCACAATGGCTGGAGTCAAGCTGACCTAAAGCCAGGAGCCAGGAGCTTCCTCTGAGTCTCCCACATGAATGCAGGGACCCAAAGCCTTAGGCCGTCCTCCACTGCTTTCCTAGGCCATAAGCAGGGAGCCGGGTGGGAAGTGGAGCAGCTGGGACATTAACTGGTTCTCATATGGGATTCTGGTGCATGCAAGGCAAGGATTTATCCAGTAGGCTATCGCTCCGGGCCCACAGCTGCTCCACTTCTTACCCAGAACAATGGTAATGAAGTTGGGAAGGCAGCAGAGGACCGCCAAAGTTCCCCCATCTGGGCTTCCGTCCGGTCCAGCCCTGCGGTTGCAGCCATTTGGGGAGTGTGACCCAGCAGACATAACACCTTTCTCCATGTCTCTCTCCCTCTCGCTGTAACTCTACCTTTCAAACAAACAAATATCTTTAAAAGGAAATATCCTACTTCTTTAATTTTTTTTGTAATTATTTATTTGAGGGATAGAGAGAGGAGAGAGAGAGAATACTCCCATCGGCTAGTTTAATTCCCAAATGCTAGCAGTGTCCAGGATTCGGCTGGCTGAGGCCAGAAGCTGGTAAATCAAGGCAGGGCCCTCACCACTCGAGACATCCCTGCTGCCTCTCGGAGTGTTCATCAGCAGGAAGCTGGAACTGAGAAGGGAACCAAGACCTAGACCCAGGCACTGCAGGGTGGGACACGGGCATCTTAGCTGCCAGGCCAAACACCGCCCTTGCTTCTTCACTGGGTACTGGTTCCAAGGCCATGGTCACTTTGCGGGATCCTGTCTGCCTTTCCGGTTTACTTCCATGAAATGAGCCTAAGAGGCCAGCTTCTAGCCCACGCCAAAAGGAGGGTGGCTTTGCCCTAGGACAGAGGCCGAAGACCTTGACAAGGAGCTCATCAGTGTGGTATACAGAGCCTCCCGCTCCCTCTGCAAGCCTCAGATTGTCTTTCCCAGATGCCACCACGGTAAAGGTGGAGATGAGATCACACGGGCTTAGCGAGACCAGGAGTGTCCGGCAGAGGTCTGAGCTGCGGGGCCACCAGGCCAGGAATGCCCAGGGCGCTGCCATCCTGGGGCTTTAGGCAGAATCCCGTTCCCATCATACTTCTTGAGGCAGCCCCAGCAGCCACTGCGGTGGTGTTTGGGGCAGACACAGGGGAGAAGCTCGGGTCCCCCGAGAGGGCGAGCTGGGAGGCTGCCGGAAGTTGCGAGTGCTCCATCTGAGAGCGTGGCTTGGCCCTCCTCGCCCTGGAGCGCCTTCAGCCCCCTCTGCGGCCCCAGCTCTTCCACTCTGCTACAGCCAGGGCCACGGATATTTGCATTTTACTCCATCAGTTTTTTTTTCTCCCTTACAAAGTACAAAAACATACAATAATCCTTCCAGTAACCTAGACTGAGCCAAAAGTATATTTCCACATGAACTATTATAAGCTGCTCCTGTGGTTGGCTGGCTGAGCCACCGATGGAGGAAGAGCATTTGGCATAGTGGTGAGGGTGCTACTTTGCGTGACCGCAGCCCATACCGGAGTGTTTACACTCGACTCCCAGCTCTGGTCCCACTTGGGGCTTCTGCTACCACGCAGTGATGGATGGATCCCTGAGTCCCTGCAGCCTCGTGGGGGACACGCATCGAGTCCCACGCTCTTGGCTCTGGCCTGGCCCAGCACTGGGTGTTGTTGGCATCTGGGGAGTGCACCAGTGGACGGGAGCTTTCTGTTTCCCTTGGCCTTTATAAATAGGTAAATACATAAATAAATCACAAATAGGTAGGTAGATAAAACTGAAGGAGAGAGGTGAATCCACACACGCACTCCTAGGGTTCAACAAGGAAAATCGCACTGAATGTTCTGACTCACTGTGACGCAAACACCAACAGCTGTGGGCCACGTGACAATGCGGGGTGAGCCGGAAGGGGAGAGATCTTATAAATTGTCACTTCTTCTTTTGAGGTATGGTATACAGTACGGGTTATGAGTAATGTATGTTTGTAAGACTTCTAGAAAAATGACCACATCTATTTAAAGAATATTGGAAGAATTGAAAATGAGCTGATAGCGGTCTTGATTTTGAAATAATGATTTCCTTCTGGTTTGCTACGCTATCTTTTGAATACAAGAACAGTTCTGATACTTGGTGTCTGATGGAGCTTTGCAAAGCTCATGGGAAGGACACTTTCTTCTTACTCAAAAAGCAGAGACAGAAAGAAATCTTGCATTCATTGGCTTATTCTTAGATGTCCCCAGTAGCCAGGGTTGGGCCAGGCCAAAGCCAGGAGCCTGGAATCGTGGCCAGGAGCTCCTCATGGGGGACTCTAGCACGTGAGCCATTGTCTGCGGGACACTGGATCACCAGCGGGGCAGCCAGGCCTCCGACAAGGCGCCCGAATGCAGGGCATACCATTCTCAGTGGTGACTTCACCGCTCTGCCAAATGTCACCTCAGCGAAATGCAAACAGCAGCAAACTACACATGGAGTTCACATTTTTCTTTATTGCATCAAGATGTGAAGTTGTCTTTAAATTCCATTGCCTGTCCAGATGCATATTAAACGAGGCGTTCTCGGTGATTCACTAAGACTGTGCGAGTTAGAAAGGAGACGGAGCCACAGAGCCCTGACATTTTGGGAATGAGTGAGGCTGTGTGCGTATACCAAAGGTCACTTGTTAAAGCTAAAGAAGTCAAGGTGGTTATAAAAGCCGACAAGACAGGCCCGGCGGCGTGGCCCAGCGGCTTAAGTCCTCGCCTTGAACGCCCCGGGATCCCATGTGGGCGCCAGTTCTAATTCTGGCAGCCCCGCTTCCCATCCAGCTCCCTGCTTGTGGCCTGGGAAAGCAGTTAAGGACGACCCAAAGCTTTGGGACCCTGCACCTGCGTGGGAGACACGGAAGAGGTTCCTGGTTCCTGGCTTTGGATCGGCGCAGCACCGGCCGTTGCAGCTCACTTGGGGAGTGAATCATCGGACGGAAGATCTTCCTTTCTGACTCTCCTCCCCTCTGTATATCTGACTTTGTAATAAAAATGAATGAATCTTTTAAAAAAAAAAGCTGACAGGAAATAGCAATCTTCATTGTACACGAGAGTTATTCTGAAAAGTAACAACCAAAAAGCAGAAATAGCCCAGGTACTATTATGATCGGGAAGATGTTTGGTCTTAGCCCTCGAGGAGCTGGGATGCGGAGTGAAGGCAGGACACAAACCCAGGCAGCTGCTCCAACTGCGGGCTCCGTCACTAACCAAGCATCTGCCTCAGAGAAAAAAAATATTTAACTGGGAGAATATATAAAAACCAAGACATCGGGGCTGCAGGTCTGTTCTCCGCCAGACGAAAGCATGGACAGCTGTGTAGGACAACGTGTACAGTTTGTCCAGCGACAATTGTTCAGTCTTTTGCTTTTCCAAGATTTTATGTGTTTTCACTGGGAAGGAGGGAGCTCACACTGCGGAGAGCGTTACTAAGCGATTCAAGAAAGCGCTTCAAGGGGGTGGCGGGAGGGAAGGACGTGCAGTGATGTCATAGCAAGTGACGGGGTTGAGGGAAGGCGCCGTTAGCTGGGCTGCTGAGCGAGGGCTGGTGGGGAAGGGATGAGAGCGCGAGGCACTGGGCACAGAGAAAGGTAGGCTGGACTTGTCACACAGACCTTATGGCTGCGTGCTGAGTGTGGCACTGAGCGGTAAGCAAAACTCAGATCCTAAACCCAGTGCTTGATGACTTGATCCATGGCCTGTGCTGCGGTCTAGGCGGGGTTATGCCCCACTCTGCCATGTCGACATCCCGTACGCACGCTGGTGCCAGTCCCGAGTGGAGCCAGCTGCTCCACTTCCACTCCAGTTCTTTGATTTTGTGCCTGACAAAGCTGCAGAAGATGGTTCAGGTGCTTGGGTCCCGGCACCCTGTGTGGGAGACCTGGAAGCAGCTGCTGCTTCAGCCTGCTGGGGTCATGTGGAGAGTGAACCAGTGGATGGAAAACTGCTGTTTCTCCATTTTTGCCTAACTCTGCCTTTCAAATAAATAAATCAATCTTAAAACAAAACAAGCAATCCTGTTTTTTTTAAACTTATTAATTTGAGAGGTAGACTCATTCTCTTTCTCTCTCTTACACACACACACACACACACGGTGGGGGAAAGGGCAGTTCATTGTGGGAATACTCTTGTGTGTGATGGTTTAGTCCCTAAAGTTGCAGCAGCGAGGGCTGGGCCAGGCCAAGACAGCAGCTCCATCTGCATGGTTCATGTGGGTGGCGGGAGCCAAGCACTTGGGCCATATTCTGTGGCCTTCTTAGCCACACAAGCAGGAAGCTGGATTAGAAACGGTGCAGTCAGGAATTGACCAGTGCTCTGAAATGGGAGCCAGAGTGCCAAGCGTTGTCTTAACCCACTGCGCCACAATGCCAGCCCCTGCCATTTTTTAGCATGAAGTCTCTCAACGTGAGCCTGGTGAAGGGCATCCTCCTGGAGAGGACTCTTGATTCTCATTTCAACAGGGGTGCCAGCTGCTGTGCCTTAGTCAGCAGGCACCTTGGGTTTCATGCCAGATGAAAAGTCTGATGTAGTTACAAGATCTGGCTTATGTTGTAAGAACTGACTTAGGTAACAGCCTGGAGAAGGACTCAACAGAGCGCTCACTGACCACGGGCAACAAAGATGATGCATTTAACATCCAGAAGGATCTTGGCTCACTGTCGGCTGACTCAGGTAACATTGCGTAACTGCCAGCTGCTCTGGTTCTGCCTGCCTCTGGCTGGAACGGTTTCTTAGGCTCTGGTGCCCCCACCTGATCCCTTTGCTGCTTGCCTGTTTATGCCCCAGAACACAATCTGGCTCTAGTTGCCGTGGCAGCCTCCTAACCGCTTTCTTCATGCTCAGCCACATGAACACCCAAGAAACACGGGCAATACAGTGAGCTGCTGTGGCCACCCTGTGGCCAGGAAGCAGCCAGCTTCCATCTGCACTCCTGAAGCACCTGGACAGAGTGAGACGGCCGGCCGGTGTGGGGGGGCGGCAGCTCACACCTGGTGCAACAAAGCCAGTGCCATCTCAGAAGGATCCGGACCACTCAACACACACCCTCCCGGGGCCCTGGGATATCTGTGGACCATCTCCGCTCCCTGGTGCTGACGGGATTTGACAGCAAGCTGAACCAGATTCAAATCCAGACCCATTTTACTCCCAAACCCACATGCGCGATCATCACGCTGCAATGAGTTTTCTCTACAACAAATATCTTTTTCAACTGGTAAAGCAAAAGCACGCTAGTTACAGTCATACCACGTAGGTTTATTCAAGATGCCATTGACAGTAGGGCAGAATCACGGTGGGCTCAAGGTCATGGCCAGCTTTCAGCTCCGCTCACTCGTGGTCTGCCTCCTGGACGCCTGGGCCCTCACAACCCACACACACTGCCAGGTGCCTTCCTGTTCCTGTCTGTCACCGCTTGGCGACAGCAGCGACAGTGCAGAGCTGGGCAAGGAGCAGAGCTTCTTCCCGGGGCTGTGCTGGTCAGTGGCAGCAGTGGCTGAGGGCTGCCTAGGTGGCATGGCAGCAGCAGAGTGGCTGTGCGTCCGGCGGGGACGGGGGCAGCTCTGACTGCTTCACAGCAAACACAGGCTCGGGCCTTGCCCTGGGCGGCCGGCGCTCCGCCTCCCTCGGGCTTCTCTGCTCTTCTCAACACCTGTAGCCAGTCCCTAGCTCAGCTCAGCTGTCCAGGGTAGTCTCTATGTTTCCATTTGATAAACTCTGTACTCAGACCATGTAACTATTTACAATCTCATTAAAAAGTGAACTTTCTTATTTTTACATACAGAATAAACAGGACTTAGGCAGCTGGCTTTTTGGGGGCAGGGGTCAGGGAGTGAATTGTGCCCTGGGTTTGTTTCCAGGGAAAACAGTCCACAGATGACGTCACGGACAGCCAGAATGCTAACCCAGACAGGACTCTGCTCACACGAGTGTTCACAGTGACACGGGGTGTTAACACACAGATTGCACAACATGAAAATGCTTCAACGCAGTTGGACTCCAAACTTCTGGTCCTCCTTGGATCACTACAATCCACCAAGAAACATCTAAATGAGAAGAGACGGGGGCATGTTTTGTGAACATCTCTGAGTTTCAGACACCGAGCTGCAGATGCGCCTGTCACAACGGCGTCCCACAGACAGCTGCTGGGCAGCTCTGGCAGGTGACCAGAGCGACACAGACGAGTTTCAAGGGCCACAGCTCTGTCTCCCGAACACAACCAGCCTCCAGCACTGAGCGCAGCGACTGCAGGACGCTGGAGGCTTCTCGGGGGAGGAAACAGACCAGCGCCCGTGGGCTTCAAGCCTGCCAGACCACGCTCAGAGTGAAAATGCACTCTACCCTTGAAGTCTGCAGGAGGAGCAAGCTACGTGTATAAACGTGTAAAACTGAAGCAGGAAGTCAGCTAGGCTAACGGGCCGTGCCGTGCCCCGGTGGGCTGCCCCTCACGCTGCACTGCTGCTTCTCTGCAGTGAGCATGCGCGCTGCACGAGTTAAACAGAGGAAATGGAAGCGGCAAGCACCCAAGCGTGACAGCAACAAGGACCCTTTAAAACTTGATTTTTCATTTGTTTCATGATTAAAAAGCAAACAAGAACAAAAAAATAAACAGACTAACAACAAGCACCCTTCACACTGCAGGAAAGCACCCGAGAGCTCAGCCTGGAGCCCCACCTGCCTCAAGACCCTCGAGCACAGAGGCCGAGATCAAACCCACGCAGCCGCACGTGCGCGGACGGAAGGCGAGCGGCGCCAGGTCAGAGCCTTACCTTCACCGCCTCGCAAGGATCCGCGGCTGCCGGAACAGGCTTCCCACAATGCTTTGAGTACTCAGTGATCACGGCTGCTGCTTCATCCAGACTATGGGATCCAACAGGAGAGAGGCGTGAGGCAATGTGTGGGGGCGACAGATGTGTGCTCTGTCAACTGCAGTGATGACTCCCCAGGGCTACACGCACCTACCAAATCTGGGGGCCTGGTGCGGTAGCCTAGTGGCTAAAGTTCTCACCTTGCATACACCAGGATCCCATAGGACACCAGTTCTAATCCTGGCAGCCCCACTTTCCAGCCAGTTCCTTGCTTGTGGCCTGGGAAAGCAGTCAAGAACAGCCCAAAGCCTTAGAACCCTGCACCCACATGGGAGACCCAGAAGAAATTCCTGGCTCCTGGCTTTGGATTGGCTCAGCATCGGTCGTTGCGGCCACTTGGGGAGTGAATCATCGGATGTAAGATATTTCCTTCAGTCTCTCCTACTCTTTGTATATATTTGACTTTGCAATAAAAATAAATAAATTAAAAAAAAAAAAAAAGATCTACCAAATCTGGGCCTGGTGTGGTAGCCTGGTTGCTAACTAAAGTCCTTGCCTTGCATGCGTCAGGATCCCATACGGATGTTGGTTCGTGTCCCGGTGGCTCTGCTTCCCATCCAGCTCCCTGCCAGTGGCCTTGAAAAACAGCCAAGGATGGCCCAAAGCCTTGGGACCCTGCACCCGCGTGGGAGACCTGGAAGAGGCTCCTGGCTCCTGGCTTTGGATTGGCTCAGCTCCAGCCTGTTTCTCCCTCTTCCCTTGCACTCTGAACCCACTCCCAGCTCTGTCCCAAGAAGCTGATCTAAACTTGTGGGTGCCAGAACGCTGTTAAAAAACCAAGCTTGGTGAAAACCATATGATATATGGAGCCCTGGGTGCTCTGAGCAGGTAGGTGTCTGAGGGGCAGAGCTGCCCCCAGTGTGGGCTGCCAGGAAAGCGCGCTGGACGGCGCCCCGGGGCGGAGTGGCCATCGCACGCACCCAGCGCTGCTGTCTTCCTGTAAAGGCGCACTCCCAGAAGCTGCCGCTGTGTTCTCCGTAACTAACTTACCTGGCTTCGTGTGCCAAGTAGTCCACCAGCTCTGTGATGCTGCCAGCACTCATCATATGTCCTTTCAACACTTGGAAGTATTTTGTTTTTGCCAAAAGCCCAAACTCCTTCTTATTTATGATGTTATTCAGGATCAGACTTCTAACCTGCAGAAGAATGATGTGTGAAAAAGCAGGCTCCATTCCGGCCCCGCAATCAGTGGTGAAGTATTTTATCAAGACTGGCACTGTGTTGTGCCCAAGTCTCCCCTGGGGTGGGCTGGGCTTGAGGCGGCTTGGGCTCACCGGGGTTCACAGTAAACAATAAACCGTTATGAAGCACTTTGGAACGTTTTTAAAAAGCGATTTGCTTATTTATTTGAAAGCCAGAGCCACAGAGAGGAAGACAGACAGAGGTCTTCCGCTTGTAGGTTAATGCCCAGCTGGCTGCAGCCGCGGGCCAGGCCAGCCCGCAGCAGGGCCTCCTCCCAGTCTCCCAGGTGCCCAACTTCTCATAGGGAAGAAGGTCTGTTTACAATCTCAAGCACTTAATGTGACAAATTTTCCACTGACCACAGTAATAAACAAGTCGCTCAGCCAGGGTCCCTGTCTGTTTTTTTAAACAGCATTGAGGTCTCAAAAACAAAAAACAAACGAAAAACACAATTTTTTTGTAGCAACAGAGATAGAAGTGTCAAGTGATTACCTTTTTTTTAAGATTTGTTTTTAATTTGAAAGTCAGATATACGGAGAGGAGGAGAGACAGAGAGGAAGATCTTCCATCTGTTGATTTACTCCCTAAGCAGCCACAACAGTCAGAGCTGAGCCGATCTGAAGCCAGGAGCTTGGAGCCTGCTCCTGTTCTCCCATGTGGATGCAGGGTCCCAAGGCTTTGGGCCATCCTTGACTGCTTTCCCAGGCCACAAGCAGGGAGCTGGATGAGAAGCGGGGCTGCTGGGATTAGAACCAGCATTCATAAGGGATCTTGGCACGTGCAAAGTGAGAACTTAAGCTGTTAGGCTATGGCACTGGGACCCAAGTGATTACCATTTAAAAAAAAAATTTATGTCTAATCTTTTTTAAACCCTACATTTCTGATGTATAGGTCTAATTCATTTACCATATTTTTTAGGAAGAGAAATTTCCAGGTCCACAGAAATTGAGACTTAGTCCAAGGTCATAAAGAAGTCCAAGACTGAAATGAATACTGACATTTGGTTCACTGTTGTTTCCACTCTAATATCACAGCTGCTGAGTGACTGCCTTTTAACATCAAGTCTTTTGATGGGGCCAGTGTTTTGATGTAGTGGGCAAAGCTGCTGCCTGCAGTGCCAGCATCCCATAAGGCCACAGGCCTGAGTCCTGGCTGCTCTCCGCTGGACAGCAGCAGCAGACGGCTCAAGCGCTCAGGCCCTAGAGCCACATGGAAGACCCGGTAGAGGCTCCTGGCCCTGGCTTTGGCCTCGTCCGACCCTGCTTACTGCGGCCATATGGGGATTGAAGCGGCAGATGGAAGACCTCTGCCCCCAACCCTTCTAATCTTGCCTTTCAAATAAATAAAAACTAAAAAAAAATCTTTTATGACAAAAAAAGAGATGAGAGGTGGGTGTTTGGCTCAGTGGTGATGACGCGTCTGGGACACCTGCACCCCATATTTATTAAGAGTACCTGGCCGGCTCCCGGCTCCTTCAGCTCGGGCCCCGCCTCAGTAATGCACGCCCTGCAAGGCGGCATGTGGCGGCTGACGTGGTTGGGGCCCTGTCACCCACACCGAGTCCCTGGCTCCTGGCTTCAGCTGTCCTGGGCACTGGGGAGCAGACTGGCAGACTGGAGATGTGCTTTTCTACCTCTCCATAAAAATACAGAGAGCGAGAAATATAGAAAGAGAGAGAGGAAGCTGCCTCTTACCTGCTGGGAGAATCCGGCTAACTGGCCAGTGCTCATATGTTCCTCTAACTGCTGTAAGATGACCTGAGGATCGCAGGAGCCCAGAAAGTTCTAGAGAAAAAAATCAAGTATTAATTAGTACTAATACCTCTGTCATGGCTAGAAAGCTTTCATTTTAAAATTTGAACAAAGAATTTCTAATATAGGAAACAATACTGAATAAGTAAAAATTACTAAAACAAAAGGGAAAAGTATTTTACAGCCACTCATTCCAACCGTAAAAGCTGCTTATGAGGCACTCTGTCACACTGGGTGGCAAAATGAACCTATTTATATACTGAACTGATAAAAAGCGAAAAGCAACATGGGTGACTTTATGAATAATCAAAAAGAGAAAAAAAATTCTAAGGCAAGCAAAGACGGCTTTGAAAAATGCAAGTAATGCATCAGATAAGCAATACGCAGCTCCGTGGACACAGATCCCACATGTGGCCCATCCACCTGCCGGGACACAGCCAGGCATCTCAAAATGCCCTGTCCTGTTTTTCCTGTGGTGTGAGGAATGTTAAAATGCCCTCTCTTGTTTTTCCTGTAGTGTAAGGAATTCTATTTAGCCATTTGTGAAAGCTCTGCCCTCAGAATGTCCCTGGCTGTTTCTGTCTGGCCCGACACCTCGGACCTGACTCTCCTCCTCCTCCTTACAGCTCCCACACCCACCGGCCACGACGGGCTGCCTTCCTCACTAGCTCCCATCTCAGGACCACCCATCCTTCCACTCAAACGCAGTGGCTTCCCTGTGCTTACCTCTCCCTGTCCCCTCGCCCTGCCGAGCACACTCACGGGGTCAGGAGCAGTAGGTCTGACCTCCTCCTGCCTAGGCCTTGACCACCTCACTTCATGCTGCTAAGGAAATCAACTGCTCCCCACCAGGGACGAAGATGCTCTAAATCCCTCCGAGCCACCGCTCCGCTGGACCTTCATCCACTTTCCTTCCCTGACACAAACTCTCTGCCCCACTCATTCTTTACGAAAACGCAATGCTTGAGGAGCATCGTGCAAGGTACCTTGATTTGCTGGTTTCTTTTTTCTGAGTGAGGCATGAGCATGAGACAAGCTAACGCAAAAGCCGGAAGCTCTAACTGGACATACTGCCTGGCGACGCCCATCATGTCGAGATCATCTGAAACTGGACATCTTTGAGAACGCACATTCATTAGTTAACAATGTCACGGTCACTGCACGATACAGGCTGCGAATCTCTTACCCCGAATGCTTGAGACCAGAAACACTTCAGAATATTTCACACACATACTGACACTATTTTGGGCATGGGACCCAACTATAAATATGAAAGCATTTATGTCTCACACACTGCTTAGACACAGGGCTGGCAGGTGATGCTACTCAATGCTCTTCACCTCACTGTTCTGTGATACACTACTTACTAATGATATCTCCCAGGAAGGAGTTTCACGACCCACACTTTCTCTTTACTTACTCCAGGATGGCAACGAGACTGTCGCAGCAATCGGACAGCTGACCAGGTCTCAGCGGGCAAGAGGCTGAAGATTAAAACAACAACAATGATGTAGACACACACTCGGCCATGAAACGTGCCTGCCAGCGTTTCGGAGGGCAGAAAGGTACCTGAAAGTAGTGGGAGCTGTATCACGTGCTGCCACGCCTTGCTGAAGTAGGGAACCTGCAGAAACAAGTTTGTTAAAGGACTCAAACATGGGATGTTACAGAGTCTTTCCCTTTTGTCAGAAAACTGTACACCGAAAGCTTATGTTCTGGCTGCTAATAAAAGTCATACTGGTATCCCGTATGTGAGATTATTCAGATTCCAGGGTAACCTCTCTGTGACCCTCCTACTCAAGACCTCATTATTAAATATCTGCTGCCTCATTATTGCTCCATGTGGCAAGAAGTATCAGAACCCAATTCATGAAATAAAATCAATCCTGGCTCATTCCGTGCCAGGGCCCAGGAAAGTGGAAGGAGCCAAGGAAGGGCAAGAACATTGACAAGCAAAGAACCTCCCTCGATGGCTCAGGAACTTCTGATAATATTTCAGTCTATATTATACAGAGTAAGTAAGAACTTCATGAGATGAAAGGCTTAACACACAAGATTCAACTATCTCACTTCTGGGCATACCTAAAAGAGAAAGAGAATCAAAGGGTCGCAGGAGACCATGGGCAGCATGCTGTCCCCCACCGAGAAAGCAAAACACCCAGAAGTCCTTGAACTCGTGGCAGGAAGTCAAGCCGCAGTTACCCACACGATGGAACAGCACTCGGCAGGAAGAGGCAAAGGTCTGACAGAGGCCACAACGGGGCACCTGCCGAGTGTGAGAGGCAGACACCTACGGTCAAACATCATGGGACTCCACTGACAGGAGACAGCCAGGACGTACAAAGCCACAGACGGAAGCAGATTAGCAGTGGTGGAGGGCTGGAGGACGTGGGCTTCTTTTGTGTGGGGGAAGGGGAGGTATTCTGGGGTTAGAGAATAGTAGGGACACTAAAAGTCACCAAATTTAAGACTCTAAAACAGTGAATTCTCCATGTGAATTCTCTCTCTATTAAATAGCGACCCAGTGCCCCGATACGGGCTAGCCTCGGACACCAATGTCGGGAACGTGGCGCTTTGTCCAGGATGTGACTGCATGCACGCACCCATACGTGCGTTCACACATGCTTAAAGAGAGGGCAGAAAAGCTCTAGAATATACAGCAAACTGTAAACAATGGTTCCAAGAATGGATCATAGGTTATTTTTTGCACAAATCCTTTTAAGTTAGTGACTATGTGGGGCATAGTTTGTGAAATTCAAACATCAGTATGACCTTGAACTTTACATGAGGGCACCGTGTTACATGTCCTTTGGATAAACTCCACTGTGACAAATGTCAGTGGAGCCCAAGTGCTCTGAGCTGCACATGAAGATATTACTCGTGAGTTCTCGGGAGCCACGTCCGCCATGAGGCCACACGCAAGTGAGGACCCCAGACAACCCAGTGGCAGTGAGTACGCCCCTCCTAGGGAGCCCACTGCCTCCTCTAGTGTGGTGTGAGGCCAGTGAGCCTATCAATTAAAGCAATCAAAATTACCTAGAAATCTTCATACCTGCCATAAAGAATGAACACTACAAATGGCTGTTAAAACTTTCCTTAGGTAGGGAATCTGCAAGAGAACAAAAACAAATAAATAAAAATGAAAGATTACCAAAAGAGAACATTTCAACAGGAGTCGCTGGGTTCTTAGTCTCAAAAAGAAAGGGCCAAGCAACTTTGCCTTCCACAGGAACTGCCAGAGAAGTTCATTCTCAAGTCCCCCCATCCCCCAAATCTGGGAACCTTCCATGTGTTTCTGCTTTAATTTTGCCTTTTCTTTGGCCTGACACTCAATTCCTGGGTTTGGCCATGAACTCACAAGGCAGGGGGCGCGTCTTCAGCGCCTTCTGTTCAGGAACGAGGAGCACCTTTACACAGGGGTTGCTGTGTAAAAGCCTGAACGCGTCTTTGTCGTGGGCGCAGACTCACCATGCTGAAACCCAGGAGCTTCTGCAGGAGTCCATTCCAAAGCTGTAGGTCGTAGACTTTGTATTCTAAACACAGCTCAGCCACCAGCCTCACTGCCTGCAGACCCCCAAAAGGGAAAAGAAAGTAACCCTGCCTCAAGACATCAGTAAAACAGACCACTGTTGGAAAAGGAAGAGCAGCTCAGTACAAAATAAACATACAGCTGTTAATGTCCATTGCCCAATTTCAACAGAGGCCTCATCTTTTTTACTGTCTTATCTGATCGATAGTGAGAAAGACAAGAGCCCGTGCTCTCATCAGCTGACACTCCGAAGTGTCGGGCTGGGCCAGGGGAAGCCAGCAGTGGGTAACTCAACCCAGGACTCCCACGTGGGTGGCAGCCCTCTATCACTGAGCCAGAACTGCAGCCTTCCGGGTGCACAACAGCAGGACTCAGGAGCTGGAGGCTGCGACTGATATGGGACATGGGCCAAATGCCTACCATAGCTCGCTCTCTTTTTAGGTTGATGTTATTATTATTATTTTTTACACTGGAAAGGCAGATATACAGAGAGAAGGAAATACAGAAAGATCTTCTGTTCACTGGTTCATTCCCCAATGGCCACAATGGCCAGAGCTGAGCTGATCTGAAGGCAGGAGTCAGGAGCCTCTTCTGGGTCTCCCACATGGGTACAGTGTCCTAAGGTTTTGGACCATCCTTGACAGCTTTCTCAGGCTACAAGCAGGAAGCTGGATGGGAAGTGGAGCAGCCGAGACACGAATTGGAGCCCATATGGGGCTCCTGGTACATGCAGGGTGAGGGTTCAGCCACTAGACTATCATGCCAGACCTAGCTCTCATCTTTACATGAAAGAAAGAAAAATTCTTCTTGCTGGCATAAACTCAAGTAACAGCTGAGACATCTGAGGCAACAGGCAAGGCTCAAACCTGTGTGCTGTGAGCTCAACTGCACCGAAACTCCTGTGGAGAGCAGGAAGGGATGACACGAGTGCTTTCCCTTGTGGGCAGGGATGACCTCAGCCATGGGCATTCGGAAAGAGGCCGACTTTCAGGTCACATCCATCCACAAGCCAAGATGGAAAGCACTTGGAGCAGAACGGCTGTACAGGGCAGAGTCCTGGGAGCCGGAGTGAACACAGCGGATCCCACGCAGGGACCAGTACACGTACCATGGCCTCGTGGCTGTGGTTCTTCCACAGGCCCTTGATCATTCCTTCCTTGGGACTGTTGCAGAATAACTCATATGTGATGGGGATGTTCAACATCTCAAAGGATGCCAGGAAGGTTATACATTTCAAATAGGATCTGTAAAACAGAGCACTGTCTAAGAAGCATTCTTTGTCACCTGCCACTTTCACATCTAAAATAAAAGCCATTGTACAGAAAGTCAAGGGCAGTTTGTTTTTAAATGTCTAATCTAAGCTTGCAAACATATTCGCTGGATGTAACATAAATAGGAATCAATTTGTGCAAGAGGAAGAAAACATTTTGCTTCTGAACGTCTCTCTGAAATGCTGGACACAAGCTGTTCCAAAGGCCCATCTCTCCTTTGCCAAGACGTCAAGGACACGCGAGGCACAACTATACCAACATTCTAGGCCAGTTCTAAACAGTGATCTGGCTCCTGCTTGGTAATACAATGAATTCTACTCACTTCACTTCTTCAATGGGCTTTTTGAAGAGGGATTCTACAGTTTCTTTGTCAGCCAGATGGAGGAGACATTGAAGAGCTCGGGTTCGGTGGGCGAAGGTTAACTGGCGTGCCGTCAATATCTGGAAAATCACACAAGGTCAGGGTCGCACACCTGCGTGTGCCAGCTGGGACATGAACAGAAGCAGCACATGCTTATCCACACACACGCTCGCAGCTGTTCACAAACCCAGACCAGAGTCAACCCCGTGCCCGTAGGATACAGCCTTGGGGCCTCACAGGTGGTCCACGGATCTTGAAAGGGTGTTCCGAGACACTTTCAAAGGAAGATCAAATTATTTTCCTGGTTCTATCAAAATGTCATGTGCCTGTGATTCCATGCTGATGTATGCACTGTGGTGCAACAGCAGAGGTGGGACATTCGCTGGCGGAATCCACACAGGGCCCGGCTGCCGTCACGGCCACGGCAAGCACACACAGGATTGAGAAACCAGTGACATCATGTCATACTGCGCTTGATGAAGCAAACACAACTTTACTGAAAGTCGATTGTTAGGCATATGCATGAGCACTTTAAAAAGGTCTTGGCAAGGCAGAACTAGAGTGTGCAATTTTTCTTAATATTCAGGTTTCACAAACTTTATGTGGGCCCCTCATCTTCATGATTTTTCAGTTTTTGCACTGAAATAAGCTTGTCTTTTATTCTATTTTTCATGAAGTTTTAGAAGTACCCTTGTATATCCCATTACTGCAAATTCACCTTTTGAATAACTGTTAATTAAGACATATTCATTATGAAAGAATCTTGACTTAATTTGAACTGTAATACTACAACTAGGTGGAGGAATCCACCAAGGGGGAGGGTACGGGGAGGGGATGGGAGAATCCTATGAATCTGTGTCACATAATGCAACGTAACTAATAAAAAAATAAATAAATAAAACATTCATTAATACTGTCAGGCAAACTGACGCACACATAAGCATCCTGTAGTATTGCTTTCAACGGAAAGCGCTTACCAAGGGAAACTGCGCTAACTAGCCATCTGTGCTGGACCGGGTTTCTCACTTTAAGAAGGGAAAGAAAGCCAGACTACATGGAGGGCAAGCAGAGGGATTTTTTTCCCTTCCTGCCAGGAACTTCACCAGCATTCCAGGCCTCTCCTTCGCCCCCAAAAGCACTGCTCTTCAGGCTCCTCACCCTTCCCTCTGTCCCTCTGTAAGGACATTTCTCGGCATAATTGTGCCAAGGCCAGACAGGCTGTGTCGCCCTCAGGGGAAAAGCTACTAGGAATTTAGTGGCTGAGGAGGAACAGACAGCAGATCCTGCAGGGCCCTGAGGCCAAGGTGCAGACTTCTCTCACCTTGCTTCGGTCCTTGGGCACCAGGAGTGTCAACAGACCAGGGAGTTAATCATCTGGAAGCCAGCCTGCCTGCGGCAGTTGCCAACAGGCACACAGTTCAGGCACTAAAGCACACGCCACAGCAGCCAGCGGTGACTGGGGCAGGTGGATGCCACAGACCCGGTGTTCCAAGTGTGTGAGCGAGCGCTGGCAGAAATCAAGCACGGCAAATACACAGGGGGAACATGTTCAGCTGAGATGCACATGGTGGGTATGTATCAAGGTTACAGAACTCACCGTTGTAGCTGACGTAGCAAGCACAAACAGCATTCTTGAACTATAATCTAATGAACGGGACTGGAGGAGATACACAACTCTGGGGGAAACAAAATGTTAAGTCACCTTCATGTTTAAAATTTGGAGAGAACTCACCCAAACAGCAGCCCTGTGCTTCTGTCCACAGTCCAAGGCACTGAACAGCCCAAATGTGACCCGAGGACGCGAGGCCAGCCACAGCCCTGCTTCCCTCAAGGATGCTTCCCCATCAAGAGAACACGCCAGGCTTCGCCTCTGCATGTGTCAAACAGTCAGCAGAGGCTTAAGTTTTCCAGACTTAAGAAACTGAACCGCAATGCATACTGAATGCTGCATATAGAAAATTGAACTGTTTCAGCATCTGGGCCCTTGGCCGGTGGGTCTGTCTGTAGACACAGCACGGGAACCAGGACAACTAGAGGAGAGGCAGGCGAGCATTCCAGAGGGAAAGGGAGAATGTTCACAGACAGAATGTGCATAGACTGTGCTTTAGGGTTTCTGGTTTCCTCGCTCTGATTCAGCCATATATCGCAGCAGCTACATCTGGCTTGAACCAAAGCACATCTGCTCTCAGGAATACATAGTGCGGACTGGCGCTGTGGAGCAGCAGCTTTAGTTGCTGCCTGAGGCGCTGACACCACATGTGAGCACTGCCCGAGCTCCCTGCTCAGGTTCCTGGGGAAGCAGTGGAAGACGGCCCGAGTGCTTGGGCCTCCCCGCTCATGGGGAGAGCAGCTGGGTCTTGGGCTGCTGACTGTGGCCTAGCCATCATGCGATAAACTGGCACGAGGATGATGTCCCTTTAGGGTGTGTCTTTCTCTCTCCCTCTCTAACTTTTCCTTTCAAATAAATAAAACAAATCTTTAAAATAAACAAACACAACAGTAGGAAAGGACGAGGTGGACGGTGGGGTACAGAGAACCACTGGCTGAATGGTCAGGCCAGTTCTGCCTGGGTTTATCTGCACATCTCTTCTCATGATTACACTTCCAGTGCTGAGGTACAATACAGGCCTCATGGGACACCTGACCTACTCTTAGTCTAGGTCAGAAATGCCAAAAAGCTGGCACATGTGGGGCCATTCCCTCGCCCATGCCTACGTCAGCCATCACCGCAGACTGTTACACTTTCTGACTTGGTCCGGCATTCTTCCCAAGATGGCTGACTGTGACCCGTTAGACATGGCTGTGGGATGAAACTGACATTCCTTCCCGCTCTTTGTCTCCACTTAGAAGGACAAGAACAATCAGGTGGCCCTAATCTGAACGCCCACAGTTTCCCAGGTTGAGAGAACTTGTAGGGCCTTGGGCCCAAAGTCCCAGTGGATACAGTTCTCTTTGCTTGACATGTACTCCCTGCTACAGGTATTGCGGGTGTCGAAGAGGCCTGCCCAAAGCCTCTTATTGGGCAATGAAATATGGTGGTCCCCTTCCTGGTGGGTTGTAACTGTTTTGGCTTCTGCATGTCAGCGAGGGGGAGTCAGGAGCAGCCTGAGCATTAGCCAATGCCAAAGAGTGCACAGCTTGGTGAGTGTGGGGAAGAAACACTAGGTGTACTAAGGGAAGCTAGTGGAGCCTTCTTAGTGACCATGTGCGCATGTCTAGTTCCATGTCAATTCCATGGCCACCATGCAACATTAACACGTCCAATCAAGAATGTGTATATAGGGCCCAGCACACTAGTGTAGCGGTTAAGGTCCTCACCTTGAACAAGCCGGGATCCCATATGGGTGCCGGTTCTAATCCCGGCCGCCCCATTTCCCATCCAGCACCCTGCTTGTGGCCTGGGAAAGTAGTCAAGCACGGCCCAAAGCTTTGGTACCCTGCACCCGCATGGGAGACCAGGAAGAGGCTCCTGGCTTCAGACTGGCTCAGCTCTGGCCTGCTGCAGTCACTTGGGGAGTGAATCATCGGACGGAAGATCTTCCTCTCTGTCTCTCCTCTCTGTATATCTGCCTTTCCAATAAAAATAAATCTTAAAAAAAAAATTGTGTATAACCATATGTAGGAGACAAAGAAGCTAATAACATACATATGCAAATGCCCCGCTTTGTTCAGGCCAGTCTTAGGCCACTGTAACAGCAGCAATGATAACTGCTCCCTGTTGAAGGCCTTGGGGTTTTATCTCTCAGCTCACGATCCTGGAACCCTCCATGGAGAGTTTAGAAATTTGGGGTCTTGGCTGTCTCTACTCACAGCTAAATAAGGAAGACTTGATTCCAATCCCAACCACACCAATGAAGTCTAAAAGACAACCCTCTGCGAAATGTATGGATGACTCATGCTGGGCATCAAGAGATAGATCAGTGTTAAGTAAAGGCAAAGAGTACCTTCGGAGTGCTTCATCTTCCTGAAGTTCAAATAATTGCAACGGCGTCTTCAGGGGGAAAAAAAAAAGTCAACCACTAAAGAAAGCTTACAATCATACAAATTTTCACCTTATGAAAATCTGTTAGATGAAATATTCAGTATAGAAAATCATGTTGAGGGCCTGGCACGATAGTGTAGCAGTTAAAGTCCTCAACTTGAATGCACTGGGATCGCATATGGGCACATGTTCTAATCCCAGCAGCTCCGCTTCCCATCCAGCTCTCTGTTTGAGGCCTGGGAAAGCAGTTAAGGATGGCCCAGAGCCTTGGGACCCTGAACCCACGTGGGAGACCCCGAAGACGCTCCTGGCTCCTGGCTTTGGATTATCTCAACTCCAGCCATTGTAGCCACTTGGGGAGTGTCTGTCCTTTTTAGAAATCTGCCTTTCCATGGGGGAAAAAAAAGTAAGCCAGCAAATCCCAATTTTTCAGTGGGCATGACACACACAAACTATAATCAATTGTCCAAAAAAGTACTACAGCTGCACATATCATGAAAGAGCAATGAGGCAAAGCAGAATACTAAAAATTAGTGGATACTGACATAAGGTATATAGATTCTTTTATACTACTCATAAAATTTTCTTCATGTTTTAAAATATTTCAACATAAAAACTTAATCACAGGTAGCCAAATTGAGAAGCAGGCTACTTTCTCTACACAAAAGGCTCTGAAGCCAGCGAGTAGCAAAGAAGTTGGAGAAACGATCTTCAGACAGGAAGGTCTAGCACTCATCAACATCCGGCAGGTAACAGAAGTACCTGGGGAGCACAGTCCCGCTCAGCAGTGTGCTGGGTCAGGGTGCACCAGGTGGCACCGGGTAGCACTGACATCTGGGATCTGAAACGAGGCCCTGGGGCACTTACCTCCCCCGGCGCAGCTGAAGGGCACAGCCATTTCTCCAACAACATGCCCCAGATTTTCTCCAAATTAATTTCATTGACTTCAGCAATTTCCTTAGCTGCTGCGTGAATATCTAGAGAAAATCAAGATGGAGAATTAAGAACTGAAAAGGATCCGGTTTTCAATAGGAGATAACCAAGACTAGCTGTGGGGTGGGCTCTGGCCCAGTGCTTAGGACAGCTGCATCTTGGTGCGCAGGGCCTGGGTCGCAAGCCTCGCTCTGGCTCGCGTTAGCAGGCTCTGGGTCCTGCTCACATGGACCCAGGGAGGCAGCACTGGTGGCTCCAGGAAAGGGGCTTCTGCCACGCAGGTCAGAGACGTGCATTCAGTTCTGGCTCCTCTGGACTGGGGGATTCTAGGAATCGAACCAGCAGATTGGAGACCTCTCTGCTTCTCTGCCCACCTCTAAAGCAGAGGTTACCACAACAAAAATGATTGTTCCTTTTGGACAAAAACAAACAAACAAACAAACAAAAAACCCAACAACCAACCAACCAAACAA
This sequence comes from Ochotona curzoniae, assembly GCF_017591425.1. Classification (NCBI taxonomy): domain Eukaryota; kingdom Metazoa; phylum Chordata; class Mammalia; order Lagomorpha; family Ochotonidae; genus Ochotona; species Ochotona curzoniae. Next base: position 6,385,594 of record NW_024466340.1, on the reverse strand, counting down.
ACAAACAAAAAACCCAAGCATTTTGCCCTCACCGGGGTAACTGCCGCCAGCTGAGTTCTGAATTCTCTGGTTTATGCTCGGATGTTCATAGAGACTGACGATGAGGGATGCTGGCTTCCCTATGGCTCGTAAGTATTCCGCAGTGTCCAACCTGTGGGCTATGAGCACGGCTTCTGTGCCCGACCGCCGGAACTGGACGTTAAGCTTCTTCAACAAAGCCTGGGCCTTTTCACGTGTTTCATCCTGTTAAAAATCATCAATAAAACGTTCCGTTCTAGAACCCCATGCAGGCTACGCACCTCCTTAGGACCCAGGCTCCCCTGCTCAGCTCTGTTCCTGGGCATCTACACAGAAGGTCAGTCTTAGCTCCCCCTAGGCACGAGCAGAGACGAGGAAGATACCACTCACCCACAACTTGATGAGAAAGTGGCTGGGCCACCTTCTGGGCCCGCCTCCTACATCAGAGTGCTAGAACTGACTGCCACCTATTCCATACAAGTCAGCATCCTGCTGACATGTCTGGGAAGAGGCAGATAATGGCTTTAAGTACCTGGGAGGCCCAGAGCGTGTTCCTGTTTGCTTCAGCCTGGCCCAGTCTTGACTGTGGAGGGCACTTGGGCTGTCGTTCTGCCCAACCAATAAAAATAATTTGAAGAACCCAAAAAATTAAAAAAAAAGGAGAAGAGAGCCTTGAGCCTGCCAGTTCAGACACACCTGAGGAGGGATGTTCTGTAGCCATCGCTCAGCGAGGTACAGGCAGAACTTCAGACTGGACATCTTGAAGGGACCTGAAAGGAAAAAGAGTAGCAAAGAAATCTCAGTCCTCAAGACAACATGTGCTAGACAATGAACAGGCCTTTATAATACTGCGATTTACTGATTCTGAAAAACAGAATGACAGAGACAGAGAAACATCTTCATCCTCTGGTTCACTCCACAAACACCTGCACTAGTTCAAGCCTGCTGCTCCACTTCCCGTCCACAAGCAGAGACATGGACAGTAAAGGTAGCACCCAGGGCTCATACTGGTGCCCTTTTGAGATGCTGGCGCTCACAGGTGGAAGATAAGCTTGTATGCCAGCATGCCAGTCCCTTAATCCAGTTTCTGACTAATGAGGATTAATTGTTTTCCAACTTAAGTCACAACAAGAATGTGGCAAGTGTTCATGTTTGTGTGCTTGGCGAGAATATCAGGTCACTGTTGGAAGTCTGATCAGACATGAGGAAGAACCAATCTGTCTCTATTCCTACCAACAAACTGGAGGTTCAAGTAAGGATCTTGCCCGACACACCAGCAGCAGGTCCTGTTTACTTCACAGGAGTTCTGGAATGTTCAACAGTGTCACAGGTGAAGAGAGACAGCAGAGGCATTTTCAGAGTAGCAACCTACTTCTTAAAACAAAGAAAGAGGGTGCCCAATGCGATGGCTTAACAGCGAAATCCTCCATTGCAAACACTGGGATCCCATAGGGGGCAAGGTTCGTGTCCATCTGCTCCACTTCCCACCCAGCTCCTTGCTTATGGTCTGGAAAAACAGTAGACAATGGCCCAAAGCCTTGGGACCCTGGGTCCACATGGGAGACCCAGAAGACCCTGGTTTTGGATTGGCTCAGTTCTGGCCGTTGCAGTCAACTGAGAAGTGAACCAGTGGATTAAGACCTTTTTCTTTCTATTTCTCCTTCTCCCCATAAATCTGATCTGCCTTTCCAATAAAAAGAAATACATCTTAAAAAGATAAAAAATAGGAAAGAGGGGCCAGCACTGTGACATAATGGATTAAGTCACCACCTGCCCAGCTGGCATCCAGAGGGTGCAGCAGTTGAAGTCCCAGCTGCTCCGCTCCTGATCCAGCTCCCTGCTAATGGTCCTGGGAAATCAGGGGAGGATGGCCTAAATGCTTGGGCCCATGCAATCACATGGGAGAATCAGAGTCGGCTCCTTGTTTCACGCTGGTACAGCAGTAGCCACTGCAGCCATTTAGGATGTGAACCACTAGATGGAAGATTTCTCTGTCTACAATTCTGCTTTCAAATAAATAGATCCTTTATTTTTCTTGCTATGATTTCAGGAAACAACACAGGGCCAGTTCCTACCTTCTGGGATTTCCTGGGTGAGAGCGAAGGCGATGGCGACGGCCCACTCTGGGTTGACTATGGACAGGAGGTAGGACTCGATGGTCTGTGTGATGCGGGCTACCTCTTTGCTGATCAGTGTGGACGGCTTAGCTTGTGTGAACTTAAGCAGCTTTGGCTTCAGGTTTTTCTCAAATACGTGTTTCGCCGTAGACACGTACAGAGTGTCCAGAGAGAACTGACAATGAAAGGAAAGGCGAGGTTTGACATGACAGGAGCTAGGAGTCCCCAGCCAGGGTTGGGATTAACTGCAGGTCAGTCTGAGCCCATTACCTTCATTAATTTACAGATGAGTAGCAGTGTGGGAAAGGACTCCTCGCTGAGCTCTGTGGCTAGAAATGAAACACAGTTGGGTTTGCTTAGGGAAAAGAAACTTCAGCTACCCAGTAAAATTCCTAGAAAGTTAATGAACATACAGAGAATCTTCCAGAAGTCTTGGGCTGTGCCAAATAATATCAGATGAAAAGGCAGCCTTGTGTGGGCAGCTGGTGGCAAAGTTATGACATGATCCAACATATACTGATATTCCAAGTCCACGGGAGGAGAAATTCTTTTGTATGACTCTAAATGTTTCAGAAGACTCAATGCCTATATTAAAATAAAACGGTATTTTCTGTTAATAATATCCCAATCCCAAAAGCTTCTACATTGTCTAGATCTACACCACCATCGATTTCCATTCCTGACAGGGTCTTACTTTCAAAAGATAATAATCAAAATCTTTTTTAGTTTTCCTGTAATGCCATTCTTCCAAGACATAGTGTATATGATTGTTTAAAAATATACCAACACCAGCAGCAGTCAGAGCCGTTGGCTACCAGTCAGGCACACACTTCAGAAGCACCCGATTTCATTTTAAATACAGAGGATGTAGGTCTAAAATTAACTCTCAGTATCTCTCAGCCCCATTTTGTATTATTTATTTAGGGGCTGTTAATGCTGCCAAAATTCTTCATAATTACTCCATGATTAACTTCATACTCATTAAAAGACTTAAATCCCATCAATACAGCAAAACAGGATAAGGATAAATGCTGAAATATGTATGCATGACAATCTACTCCTTTTAGGGAAAATCTTCTAAAATAAAGTGCAGTGTTTAAGGAGACTTCACAGAATAAGCTAGAAAGATACTCAACAGCATCACCACTCAAATAAAAGCAGAAAGGTGAGTTAAAATATTGAATGCATTTTTCATACCTGATTAATATTAATATTGGTTATCTTTTCATCAGCTCTTTCTATAACTTTCAGGACAACTTCAATCATTTCATAGTCATAGGGATCCAACTGTTTTAAAAAATAACAAAAGTTGGTAAAATATTGCCACATGGATTCAGTTTTATTCAATAACTTATAACAGTATAGTTTACAATAAATCTTAGTGAAAGAAGCCAACCAGAACTGTTAACTGTTTGAAAATTAAAGTTCACAAAAACCTGATAGGACTTCCATATCCACTGTGTTACCAGAGATTCTAGAATTCACCATGCTTGGAGGGACGAAGAGATGGCCTGGCACACGCTGCTCAGCAATCACCCACCTTGTATAGGATGCTGCTAAGACTGATGACCAGGTCTTTCGTGCTTGTCAGCAAAGGAACCATCTCGGTGGCTTTGGCCAGGAGCCTGGAGTGCTGGTGCCTCAGGAGCTCCATGCTCTCATCCCCCTGGCCTTGGCTGACGCTCGTGTTGTGGAGGAGAGTTTCAATGAAGAGCTGGAGAGCTGCGTCACAGTCCAGTTGGAATGTGCTGGAAATTGCAGCCACAACTCAGTCCCGCATACATTAAACTGCACATGCTTTCTGACAGAACCCCCGGGAACTTGTCTCCATCCCACCTGGTCTCATCAGACAAACTTCCTATCATTAAAGCTCATGAACAGCTTTAGAAATCAGACACTAATTGGTGGGAGTGTAAATTAGTGAGGTAATGGAGAAACGTCAACAAAGTCGAAAACATGTATTTCCTTTACTATACCATCTCCATTTTTATGAATTTGATGTTAATAGAGAAAGACACGCATGGAGGGATTCTACCGACTGCAATGAAAAACTGGCAACAACCCGACCATCCACCAACAGGGAGTCGATCAAGTAACTCATCCACGCGAAGCACAGCACAGTTAACAGGTAGGAGGAAGAGCTACATTTGCTCATCTTGAAAGAGATACCACTAAGTGGTACGCAAGGCACGATTCTGTACAAAGGGCAGGACATCCCATGCAAAGGGAAAAGACAAGGTCAACTGCCTTTTTTTTTTTATATATTAATTACGCTGCATTATATGACACAGATTCATAGGCTCTGGGATTCTCCCATCCCCTCCCCGTGCCCTCCCCCTTGGTGGATTCCTCCACCTAGCTGCAGCATTACAGTTCAAATTAAGTCAAGATTCTTTCGTAAGGTCAACTGCTTTTAACAGTGCTTATCCCTCAACCTGCAATCACGTAGATCTAGATGTGAACACACTCTGCTGAGTCAGAAAGAAATAACAAAAGACTGAAAAATCAAGAGTCTGATTAGTACAAAGTAATAGTTGAAACGCCCTTGTACCAGAACTTTAATTTCTGTTCAGAATCACCAATAGATCAAGAAAAGCCTTAAGAACCACCAGGTTAAAGTCATTCTCTGATGTTCTAAACATCAGCTAAATTTATTTAAGGCAGAAGATTAGGACCCTACAAACACAAGTCACCAAAGCCACGTGAGCGGAAGGCATCTGACAGGAACTGGATAGTGTTATGGGCGCTGTACCACAAAGCAACATGTAACGAGCAGCCAGGATCATTACAGATCAATGTAGAATCAATATGCAGAACCAAAAATCAATAAAGACGACGGAGTGCATGCACTGACCATCATCTGTGCAGCAGTCACACAGTGGCTGTAAGTCAGCACTGCCTGCAGCTGGGGGTACCCAGAGCCTTGCAGGCTCAGCGTGTGCAATCAGGCTCATTCTCCACTCCTCACCGTCTATATGAAGAACAGGGCATCTTGTAGCCACAGGAAATATACTAAGCAGCTTCACTATAAACAATTCAGGTTCCATTAACCTGTCACAATTTGGGACAGGGCTATGGCTCCTTAACATTTTTTTTTTTTTTTAGATTTATTTATTTTGATTGGAAAGGAAGAGTTATGGAGAGGTGAGAGAGAAATGTCTTCCATCCGCTGGTTACTCCCTAAATGGCCACAACAGCTGCAGCTGAGCCGATCTGAAATCAGGAACCAAGAGGTGCTTCTGGGTCTCCCATGTGGGTGCAGGGTCCCAAGGCTTTGGCTCGTCCTCCACTGCTTTCCCAGTCCATAAGCAGGGAGCTGGATGGGAAGAGGAACAGCTGGGACATGAATTAGCACCCAGATACTATTCTGGCACTTGCAGGTAGAGGATTAGCCTGTTGAACCATTCTGTTGGCCTCTCCCTTAACATTTCTGGAGCAATTACATTTTATTTTATTTTATCTTTCAAGGCAGTCACAATTCGACCTTGAGTGGTCTTGACACATGGATGTTCCCTTCTATCAGCTGTCAATGATATGTATAAAAAAAATGTAAAAAAACAAATTATGTGATATGAGAACACTTTGAAACCAATAATATGCAAGCAAGCACGTGCTTATATTAGAGAAATATTTGGGGCTGGTTCTGTGGCTTAGCACGTTAAGCCTCAGGCTGCATTGCCTGCCTCCTTTATGGGTACCAGTTCATGTTCTGGCTACTTCCAGTACAGGTGATACAGCTGGGGGAGCAGCAGCAGATGGTTCAAGTCCTTTAGTCCTTCCATCCATGTGCCAGACCCAAAAGAAGCTCTAGGCTCCTGGTTACAGACTGACTCACCTACAACCATTGTAGCCATTTGGGGACAGAATCTGTTGATGGAAGACCTTTCTGTCTCTCCTTTCTCTGTAACTCTGTCTTTCAAGTAAAAACAAACAAATCTTTCCCTGTTTTTTTTTTTAACCCAGAAACTTTAATCCCTAATGAAGGATCCTAGGTGATTTGTATCTGGGTAAAACGAAAACAGTGCATAAAAAGGAAGAGCCTGACAGAATTCAACCTGGCTTTGGATTTACGAAGTTTTGGGGTGAGCAAAGGAAGCTATCAGAGGGCCACACGTAAGCATGTTTTTGAGCGTTCTTACAGTAAAACTGTGTTGAGCTCACAGCAAAAATACCATTCAAGCGTCAAGACTTACCTGCAATATTCCAGAATGAGGCTTGTGTCCATATCTATGTTCTTCACAAGTGCTTTAATGAGGTCTTTCTTAGTGAGGAAATGTTGCCTGAAAACTGGCTGAAAAGAAATCTAGAAACACAAGAAACAAAACAAAATAATGTTCTCCATTGGATCAGAAAAATGGACCAGGCTTTTTACCATTAGCTTTTTGGATAAGGAAACTTTTATGGCTCCTCCAACTTCTTCTGTGCCTTGCTATCCTCCCCAACCCAACAGTAACTCTGAGGTCAGAGGTGAACACTCCTCCTGGCTGCCTCACAGGGCAAGGCTGGCAAGGTCAGCGGGAGACCAGCCTGTGGACCAGGAAAAGGCTGCACAGCACCTGCCCCTCATCAGAAGTCAACTGTCTACTACAAATAGAGGTTTGCAAAGCAGAGGTCTGCTTGTTTACTCTTTGGCAAAGTCAGATACAATGGCTGTTTATCCTTTCTTGCTCAGGGTTCTCAAAGCAAGATATACCTGTGTATATAGCTGTGTATACGTCTTAATATCTTCTTTGCCCAATAAAATCAGCAGAAAACAAAAGGTACGAGGCTAAAGGCTAGCATAAATGGCAGCTGATACCAAATCAGACTCCCATAAATTCACAAGCAAAGCTAATTAAAATGTCAAGGCCCTTTGAATTTCCTTTAAAAATACGGAAACAAGGCAAAAGGTCCTTACTCTTGCACCGACATGCACACCTGGCATGACCACAACGAAGACAGTTCTCACGTTCTCTCTGGAAACATGAGACCTGTGTGCACATTTCCTGAAGGGATGAACACCGCAGCAACACCAGGAATACTCACACCAAGTCTCCCAAGGCGGATGCCCCACCGGGCGTCGGTGCAGAGCTCATGGAACTTCAGCTCCATTTCAACCTCGCGATAGAGACTGGCTAGCTGAGAGCCCACCAGAGAGATTGCCTTAGAAAAAATTAAAATATGATTAAAGTTCTACTGCAGATAGAATATGTGATCCCAACATCTTTTACATATAGCCCAATAATAAACAGATTTTCCTTGTTTTAACTATTAAACAATCATGACTTCCTACGCAGTATTTAGGTAAGTCAGTTTTTTTCTATCATGCCATAAATTGAGTCTGGCTTTTCTTCATAAGAAATATCATTTATCCTGCAGGCAGTGTCCCACAAAAGATAAATTTTAAAACAGGTAACAAAGGAAACCTTGTATCCTTTAAACTTGCTCTAAAAAGAACAAGCTCTTTGGTCTTGGTCTGCACACCCACTGGTAAGCACAATACTTGAGGTTTGAAGAATTCAGATTCTTTAAGATTTATTTATTTTTATTGGAAAGTCAGATATATAGAGAGGAAGAAAGACAGAGGAAGATTTTCTGTCCTCTGATTCACTCCCCAAGCAACTGCAACAGCTGGAGCTGAGCCAATCCGAAACCAGGAGCTTCATTCCGGGTCTCTTGCAGGGGTACAGGGTCCTAAGGCTTTGGGCCATCTTCAAATGCCTTCCCAGGCCACAAGCAGAAAGCTGGATGGGAAGCACGCTGCCAGGATACGAACCAATATCCATATGGGATCCTAGCACATGCAAGGCAATGACTTCAGCCACTAGGCTATTGTGCTAGGCTATTACACCAGGCCCAAGACTTCAGATTTTAAAAAATAAAAACACCTTCATTCCCCGAGTCAAGCAATGCTATGACTTGTGTACACACCCACTAGTCATAGGCATTTCTGATCATCAACCAAGATGAAGTTGTGACGCCAACTTCATTTTGTCCCCTAAATCTAACAGTTCAGGAACTGTGAGCGAGTACTTCCTATGGCATACCAAAATTTTATCGTAATTCTGCCAAGCTTTATCTATCAGCTTCCAGAGACTTCCAAACACATCTTTTTGGGGCAGAAGAGTGCAGTAACCCAGGGCCAGGCCAAGGTCGACAACACGACAGTTAAATACCTGTGGGAAGACGGATAAAGAGCAAATTCTGAATAAATGAAACAGAATCAAGCACTTCAAGCCCTACTAATCACCAAACTAAATTATAGACACCAAGAAGGCCATAGCAGCTAGCTCAAGGCTGGCCAAGACCTGGAACTCAACCCGGGTCTCCAAGGTGGCTGGCAGGGACTGCTACCTTCCGGAGTGGGAGCAAGCAGGAAGCTGGAAGTAGAAGCAGAGGGAGCCGGAACCAGGCTCTGTGACCCACAACGCGGGCCTCCCCACTGGAGCCTGCTGGCAGGCCCAATGCCTGCTCCTGGAAGCATAAGCTATTCAATCCCTGGCAGTGCTGACTGAGGTAAAAAGCAAAAAAGAAGAAAAACAGGTTTACCAAGAACAAAAACTTACTTTGTGTAGAAGAGTCGCAGCATTTCCTCTGATGAACATCACGGATTTTTCTTTTAATTCTGTAACAGTATGCTTTGATTGAACTAAGGCGGTCTCTCCAAACAGCTTTTAGAAAAGAACAAAACAATCATCAGGTCGGCCTCTATTACATCATTCTAACTTTTATCAACTATTTTCATTTGAAGATTTCTTTTTTTGTTTGCAAGTCAGAATTGTAGAGAGGGGGAGAGAGAGAGAGAGAGAGAGAGCTCCCACTAGTTCACTTCCTCGGTGGCCACCGCCAGAGCTGGGCCAGGCTGAAGTTGGCAGCCGGGAGCTTCACCGGTTCATGCAGCTCTCCCATGTGGGTGTTTGGGCCCAAGGCACCTGAGCCATATGCCACGGGTGCTGCTGGTCATTAGGGAACCAGACTGGAACCAGAGTGGCAAGGCACCCACATGCTGGCATCCTATGCAATTGCTTTATCAACTATACCGTAAAGTTGGCCCTGACTTTTATCACCCATTAAGGAGTTCTGAAAATTCATTATTATATGCAAAAAAAAAAAGTATTATCATTAAGTTAAAGAGAAAGATTGGCTGGAGGACTAGGGGAGGGGGAAAAGGAACTTTCACGTCCCTCGGGTGAGACGCTGGTGGCTGGCGGCACACTGAGAACACGTGCACTTTATGTGAACAATTCCTCAGTAAAGAGGACGGAAGCAAAAAACACTGACACCACGTCAGGGCAGACGACACCGAGGCGACCTCTCTGAGCCAGCTTCAGACACAGGGTGCTAAGTGATAACGTTTGTATTCAATCAAGTTTTCAGAGATGCTGTATGCAAATAACTATAATAATAAACTATACAAAGTACAAGTAAACAGCTATGCTTGAACTAAGTAGTCTAGTCAAAATCGCACTGAGCTTGGAGTACAAAGGCAGGCTAGCGGGCCGAAGGAGACTCTTCCTCCCTCACTGAACTGGAGTTTGCACACCGCAGGGCTGCTGCCAGCGCCGTGACCCATGACGCTTCTCAAGTCCGACAGCTGAGCATCTCCTTGCTGGTGAGCCAAATGACAGCTTGTTCTCAAAACGATACCTTTTCACTCAGACCGACATCCATGAAGTTTGACACCGAGTGCTGAAGACAGGTGCCAAAGGAAACGACCACAAATCTCAAGGCCAGCTCCCACTGGCTGGACTCTCGCAGGTTCTGAAGCAGAGCAGAGATGGAGTTGACCACAGGTGACATACAGCTGCCTCCTGTGAGGGGACAGCAGGGATGTATCTGAGTCAAAGGGTTTTAAATTTGTTCAAATTCAAAAAAAATTACATTATCAGAAACAATTTTCAGAGACAACCTGTGGAAATTGCAGGCCAGGGATGGAATTCCCTCTCCGAGTCAGCTAGGGAGACACTCAATGCGAGCATTGATTTCAACCAGAAACGAACCATGACCACTAGACAGTGACACATTGACTGCAATTAGCGTATTTAAACTAAAATGGAAGAGACCACTCCCATACTTAGAGATGTAAAATTCATGAAGATTTATGAAAGTGAACAGTACCAAACCACATAATCCTCTGAGCTTCTGAAAGAAAAAATGTACTAGCAATCACCAAATAAAATTCATTCAGAATTCCAAGGAATTTTTGGATTTATAAACTCTCCATATAATGCAACACAGTTGTGATTACAAATACCTTCTCTAACGGAGCAGTACGGTAAGCTTATGGAATCCAAAGGATGCCTCCTTCCCTCTATGAAAAAAGAATAACAAATTAGTTAACAATAAACAAAATAACTCTTACAAAGTATGTATCCTTAGCTATTTAGAGCATGAACTAGGGACAGGCACCGGGATGCAGCCGCTTAAATCAACAACTGCAACATCAGCATCTCCTACGGGAAGGCCATTTGAAGCCCAGCCACTCCACTTCCAAGGCAACTTCTACTAAGGTGCCTGGGAAAGCAGCAGAGGATGACCCAAGTACGTGGGCTTCTGCCACCCACAGAGGAGACCCAGATGGAGTTCCAGGCTCCTGCCTTTGGCCCAGCCCAGCTCCTCGGTCATGGATGCTTCAGCCATCATGAAGCCACCTGGGGAGTGCATCAGTGAATACAAATTTTTTCTCTCTCCTCCCCCTTCTCTCTGTCACTTTTTCAAATAATAAATGGCCTGGGCCCGGCGCGGTGGCCTAGTGGCTAAAGTCCTCGCCTTGAACACGCCAGGATCCCATATGAGTGCCAGTTCTAATCCCAGCAGTCCCGCTTCCCATCCAGCTCCCTGCTTGTAGCCTGGGAAAGCAGTCGAGGACAGGCCAAAGCCTTGGGACCCTGCACCCACGTGGGAGACCCAGAAGAGCTCCTGGCTTCAGATCAGTGCAATACTGGCTATTGTGGTCTCTTGGAAAGTGAATAATCCGATGGAAGATTTTTGTCTCTCTTCCTCTCTGTATATCTGACTTTGCAATAAAAATAAATAAATCTTTAAAATAATAATAATAATAATAAATGTTAGAAAAATGAAGTTTAGGCTATTATTAAGTAATGTACTAAAGCAAACTGCTGCTTTAAGAAACACTAAAAAATCCACACAGCGGGCAGAGAAGCGAGGGGAAGGTGAATGTCTACAGCTTTGTAAGTGTGCCCAGGTTCCTCGCTGCATGTCTCTTGGGATAACTTATATTGTTGGGGACACTGGGACATATGCCTTCAGCCTAACGGACTTAAGGGTGATGACCAACTTGCTCCTCTTGGCGTTACATTTGGCTGGATTGCGACTGCCTGAACTGCCACATGGACTTGTAATTTGTTATTTCTAGCATGCTCTATTATCACCAAGCTTGGTTAATAAAAACTCCTTAATAAACCTTAAAAAAATCCACACAGAAAAATATAAATAATATAAAACTATGGAAAAAGTTCCACAAACTGAATGTAGCAGTACCAAGAACAAGAAACAGAACGCCGGGGTTCAGGCCATCATACAGTAAGTAAAGCCACTGCCCTGTCACACCAGCATTCCATAACGGCACTGGTTCACTTCCAACCCATCTTCCTGAGCTCCTGGCTCTCGGCTCCGAACAAGCCCAGTCTTGGCTGCTGTTGGCACTGCAGAGTGAACTGGTGGATCTCTCTCTCTCAATAATGCTGCATTTCAAACTAAAAAATCACAATAATAAACCTTTAAAACAAAGCAAAGATGGAACATTTGCAGGCTGCAGAAGGCCTCCTTCCGTCCTGCCTCTTCAGAGGGCACCCTCTCCTGACTTCCAACCATCTACAAGTCCTGCTCTGCTTTCTGATTCCACATAGATGAAATAACACAGCATCAATTCTTTTTATGTCAGTAAGATCCATCTGCATTACTGTGTATAAGCCTTGTCTCAAACTTCTACAGCTTGAATTTGCCTAGAGTAGCAGTAAATCATGATGCAAGTGGAATTTACCAGTGAGCGGCACAAGCGATGCGGTTAGCTCATAGACCACAGGCAGCACCGTCTGCGACTCAAGGACAATCCCGTCCTCACTGAAGAAGTCACCGAAGGACCACTCTTCATACGGATCTTTGTGAGTTCCAAAGGAAGTCTAAACACCAAGAAGATGGAGAAGATGGTGGATGTTGACAAACGCAGACAGCAGCCTCACCAAGCAGAGCCAAGTCCCACGCTTAGAGCCCCAGGCCTGGGGAAGCTGATGTGATCCTGTACGGCTGCCTGCCCAACCACTGGGTTCCACAAACAGCCCCAGCCAGCCGTGCGGACCGAGACGCTGGAGGGAAAAGAGGCCTACATGGAACCCATGCGCACACTTATTTTTCCTTATGATTATGTATTAAATCACACAGTGTAATAACTATCTACACGGCGTTCACCTTGACGTGATAGTCTAAGCTACATAACTAACGTATCTGGGAGGATGTGCACAAGGTATATGCGAACAGGGCACCATCTCTCAGACTTGAGTGATAACCACAGGGAGTCGTCATCGATACGGAGGGATAGCTGTCATGTGTCTCTTCTGCTCTATGGCTTACAGAATGGGCATTTTAAAGTACTCTCAAACTGAACAATCACGTCCAGAGGAAGTATATATATATTGAGGCCCCAATGCTTCGTGAGTTTAAATGAAGTCCATAAATGTAACTGATAAAAGGAAATGGCCTGGGCCCGGCGTGGTGGCCTAGCGGCTAAAGTCCTCGCCTTGAACATGCCGAGATCCCTTATGGGCACCGGTTCTAGTCCTGGCAGCTCCACTTCCCATCCAGCTCCCTGCTTGTGGCCTGGGAAAGCAGTCGAGGACAGCCCAAAGCTTTGGTACCCTGCACCCGTGTGGGAGACCCAGAAGTTCCTGGTTCCCGGCATCAGATCGGCGCAATACCGGCTGTTACGCTCACTTGGGGAGTGAATCATCGGGCGGAGGATCTTCCTCTCTGACTCTCCTCCTCTCTGTATATCTAACTTTGTAATAAAAATAAATAAATCTTGAAAAACAAAAAGAAAGTAGCCTGATGCCCTTGAGCTGCTCGCCGGAGTGGTTAAGGCCATGTAAAAAAGAGGCAGTGCTTGCATAAACAGCAAGTGCATTAGAAGTGACGTGTAATGGGGCTGGCAAGGGGTTTGCTTTAGGAAGATTTCCAGGGATTTTACTTTCATGAGAACTCCACAGTCATCCATCTGGCACTGCCGGGACAGCTCCACTGCCATTAATGTGTATTTACAAAGTTCCAAAGCGTCCAGGACAAGATCTGGAAGAAAACAGAGAAAACTCACTAAACTCATGTGCCACACCTTCAGGACACTGAGAACAACTTCGTTAGAGCTACTGTTCAGTATTCTAAGGAAGGCCTTAGATAACTCTCATATAGCTTCTACTGCCCTAAATTTATCACAGTTCAATTTTCCTTAGGCTCAGTTGCACAGGAAGATCAGAGAAGGCAAAGAATTTCACAGTTCTGTGACAGCAGGCCTCATCTACAATCAGAAATGACGTTGCTAAGAAGCTGACTATTTTAGAACCCTCATCTCAAAAGGAATCAATCACATTATCCCTCAAAGCCAGCACGGTGGCACAGCACACTAAGCTGCTTGTGACGCTGGCATCCCAGCTGCTCTGCTAATGTGCCTGGAAACACATGCAGGCAAACCAGATGGAAGTCCAGCTTGCTGCTTCAGCCTGGCCAGCCCTGTCAGCTGCAGCCGTGTAGGGCATGGACCAGTGTATGGAGATTTCTCTGTATTTCAACAGAAAAAGTCATCCCTTTATAAAAGCGCATACTGTCTCTTGTGTAGCGACTAAAATGCCCAATTATAAAGAAGACAGTGTTTGGCAGACAAACAGGAAATGAACCAGAGAATATAAACATTGTCTGAATGGATCTTGTCACCTGGATTGCAGATGGTGGCAGCCAGGCATGCCAGCTCATGTATCTCAGAAGGAAGATCGAGTCCCACAGGTATTGTCATTGGGACATCATTGGCCAACATCTGACACAGCTTCTGACAGGCGAGGAATAACACTTCCCCCGTGCGGGGGTTGCAGTGGAACCTGAATAAATCTCTAAAGGAAAGGAAACACTGGACATTAGAAAACTCACGTGAATAAATAAACATTATCATCAATGCATCAAATGTCTAACATGTACACCATGGTTTGGTTTCCAGGTTATTTGGGATATCGCAAGCAAAAGTGCACAGTAACCTGGAGCAAGGGCTCCCGGTACCTAAGGGGGCAGCCTCCCATCCTTGCCTTGCTTACTACCCGAAACAGGCTCTCAGGGTGACAAATGAACAGAGGCTTCTGTGAAAACCAAAGCATCACCTGCCCCAAACAGAGGCAGCTGCAGACCAGTCAGGCACTCCAGGGACCCGGACATCACCTGCACTTGTTCAGAGCTATTCTGACATTCCCGTCCCGTAAGGCTCTCAAGGTCAGCTCAGCCTCCAGCTCTTGCTCGGACACCTGCAGGGCCAGCGCCTGTCGGTGCAGCTTTGACCTGGTGCTTGGGCCCTGCACCTCAGCAGCGGTGCCCTTGTGTCTGGCCATGGCAACTTCATGGGTTCTGATGTGCTGCTCACGGAGATCCGCGACCAGGGAGACGCTGCTGTAATCTTCAAATGGAAGGAAGACCTCAAAGTTCTCCTGTAGCAGAGGAAAATACAACAAGGAATCAAGAGGGCTCTGTGTGTGTGTTAAAAACCACTGCCACATTTCTTGCTTCCTCCCCTCTCCTTCAAAGACCAAGAACTTGGTAAGGGAGGGGATTAAGCCATTTCTCCGAGCAGGGTACCAAGCTGTGATTTCTGGCTCTGGCTCCAGACTCCAGATTCTTACTAACGCTTTTGGAGGAAGCCCTAACAGAGCAAGGGACTGGGTTGCTGCCACTCTAGTGGGAGATCTGCATGTAGTTCCCGACTTCCAGCTGTGGAAACCATTCCTGGTTTCAGCCATATAGGAAGTGAACCAGAGCATGGAAAGCACTTCTGTTTTGCACTGCCTTTTTGTTTTGTTTTCCAATATTGGTTCATTTAATTTTTATTAGAAGATATACAGAGGAGGTTCACTCCGACATGGCCACAACAGCTGAAGCTGAGCCAATCTGCAACCAGGAGTTTCTTCCAGGCCTCCCATGTGTGTAGACTCTCAGGGCTTTGGGCCGTCCTTGACTGCTTCCCCAGGCCACACACAGGGAGCTGGATGGAAAGCAGGCCACCAGGATTAGAACTGGTGCTCATATGAGATCCTGACATGTGCAAGGCGATGGCTTCAGCTGCTAGGCTACCACACTGGGCCCCCACACTGCCTTTCAAATAAATAAATGAATAAATATTTAAATAGAATAAAGCTGCTCAGAGAGAAGGAAAACCAGTACGTGAGGTTTTCAAAGGCAAATGCAGAAATATTGAGGAGAGATCTCTTTGCAAAATGTGTTGATTAAGAATGTGTAACTTATGAACACATTTTTACCTGTAAGCTAGCAGCGACTTTAAATAACTTCAGGGTTTCTTCCAGTTCATTCTTCTTCTGTTGATTGTCTGCAATTAAAATTCTAAGTTACAGCAAATGTACATATTCCTATACGTTGGGGTTTGATGTCAACTCCCCAAAACCATATGTTAATGCTATCTGGGGGTGGGACCATCGGGAGGTGACGGAGTCGGGGGCCTCTGCCAGGACTAATCCATTCACAAGCAGATAACTAACCTGTCTAGCAAGCTTCCTGTCTCAACGAGATGCCCTGTGCCATGCACACTGTAATAATTGCATCCACACCAAAGGCTGGCACCATGCTTCAGACACCCACAATGCCACAAGCTGCCCAAGCCTCTATTCTCTTAGTTACTGGGTCCCAGCCACTCAAGCAGAGCAACAGCGAGCAAACTAAAACACTGTGTTCTCCAAATTGTAGAGACAAAGCACAAACGAGAATCTTCGTGGCTCTTTTCAGATGCCAACATAATTTAAGTACAAAACGAGTTGTAGGGCCCGGCGCGGTGGTGCAAGTGGTTAAGGTCCTCGCCTTGCATGCCCGGGATCCCATATGGGCGCCGGTTCTATCCCCGGCAGCCCCACTTCCCTTCCAGCTCCCTGCCTGTGGCCCGAGAAGGCAGTTGAGGACGGCCCAAAGCTTTGGGACCCTGCACCCGCGTGGGAGACCCGGAGGAGGCTCCTGGCTTTGGATCGGCATAGCATCGGCCGTTGCGCTCACTTAGGGAGTGAATCATCGAATGGAAGATCTTCTTCTCAGTCTCTCCTCTCTGTATATTCGCCTTTCCAATAAAAAATAATAATAAAAATAAATCTTAAAAAAAAAAAAAAACGAGTTGTAGTTTGAAGGATGTAATCCTAGTTGTTCTACATGGAGGTAGAAATGAGAAGTTCATGGGTTCTGAGAGAAGTGGCAAATATTGTGAAGTGAACGGCGGCTTTGCTCCTCCGAGGTGGCTACTTTCTGAGCTGTTTAAGTTCAAAGCTTAAATGGATTCTTTCCTGTCACAACCAACTGATCAGCAAGAACACCCAGTCAGCACGAGGCACGGCGGACATCTAGCACCAAAGGACTGAAGCACAGAGACACACAGCTGTGTCCTTGAGCCACTGACAGGAAAGGAAGGCCAGGCTCGGTCAAAGTCAGTAACGAGCACAGGCCGACTGTGCCCCCTGAGGAGGGCCTGGACTCCGAGGGGCAGCAGAGAGGGACGCTACCTCTCTGGAGGTCGCAGAGCATCTTCAGAATGTTCACTGCTGTCCTGGCAACAGATGTTCTCCAGGCGTTATCCTAAAGGAAAGACACGAAATGAAAGCTACTTGCTTTAACTGACCGTTTTTGCACCAATACCAACAAGAAGATACACTGCAGCAATGGTTCAACTGACTATTCCTCCATCTGCAAGTGCTGCCTCCTGTCCCGGCTGCTCCACTTCCCATCCAGCTCCCTGTTTGTGGCCTGGGAAAGCAGTGGAGCAAGGCCCAAAGCCTTGGGACCCTGCACCCACATGGGAGACCTGGAAGAGACTCCGGGCTCCTGGCTTCGGATCAGCTCAGCTCCAGCCAGTTATATGGAGAGTGAATCAGCAGATGGAAGATCTTTCTGTTTTTCCTTCTATAAATCTGCCTTTTCAGTCAAAATAAACAAAACTTTAAAAAAGAGAGAAAAACCACGGAATAACAATTACAATACTTTCTTATAAAAAGACTTACTTATTTGAAAGGATAACAACTTATTCCAGGATAAGTTAAGAAAAAGCAAATAGAATTGTAATACATGATTTAGAGAAGACTTAATATATAATCACTCTCTTTGATTATTACTTATGTATATATTTAAAGAAGAAAAAAGAAAACATTACAATGATACAGTGCATGTGAAATGTTGTAAAATGCACCCTGCAGGAACAGTCTGCTAGCCAAGGGGCTGCTGAAGGTGAGCTTGGGCAGCACATGAAGCCACCGCCTGTCAGGCCCGCATCCCAGCTGGCCTCCGGTGCAAGTACTGGCTGCTTCTCCCTTTCTCAAATAAAGAAAATAAAGCTTACAAAAAGAGAAGCGGGTGGGGCGAGTACAGGTGTTTGGCCTGGCAGGCAAGATAGTCACACCTAGGCCAGTGCTGTGGCCACCGGGTCAGGCTGCTGCTGAGACAGGTGCAGTGTGAGTCCTGACTGTCCTGCTTCCGAGTCAGCTCCCTGTTAGTGTGCCTGAGAATGCAGCAGAGGATGGCACACACTGCCACCCACATGGGAGACTCCGAGGGCATTTGAGGCTCCCTGCCTCATTGTGGCCTTGTCCTTGCTACTGCCGTCACCCGTGGAGTTAAACAGGAGGTGCAGGCTCTGTCTCTCCTCTTTCTGTCACAATGTCTTAAAACAAATTAAAAAGTAGATCGTGTATTTGGCTTCTTTCTGTGAAGCAAATTCATACAGGAATTTTGATTCTACAGCCAAGAAAGATCTTATGTGGAAAGCTGTCTTCTCTGTCTTTTTGAGTAATATCCATACAAATCTGGAGTTACCTTTTATTTCGTCACAGTCTCACCTCTTTGGAATGCTCCGGTTCTTCCTGCAACGCCAGCCGTGCCCATATAATTACCCTCTCAGCAGTTTTCTCTGCTTCAGCAGGTGGTAAAGACCTCAACAGAGGGAGACAGTCTTCACCCTAAAAACAGTGTTTTCAAGGAAGAAAAACAGCTCGGACATGCAAAGGATACAACCTTTTTCTTTTCTATTTAAAAATGAACAGGTTATGGTTCAGTGTTTTTAAAATCTGAGAATTTCATTTTTGAGGATTGCAAGCAACAAAATAAATGGCATGTCCATTGTCATAAAATCATATAAAGACACTTAAAAGCAAAAACAAACCGGAGAGAGGCTAGTATTATGCTATCACAAGCAAGGTGGCCACATGCCATCCCATCCGTGCGCTGGGTCAAGAGCCCGCTGCTCTGCTTCTGCCCCGGCTCCCTGCTGAGGGCCCGGGAAGGCAGCAGAGGCAGGCTCGGGTGCGTGGGCCCCTGTAACCACGTGGGAGACCCAGAAGACACTCAAGGTTTCTGATTTTGGCCCAGCTCAGCCTTGGCCCTGTTGCCATTTGGGGAATGCATCAGTGGACACAAGTTCCCTCTCTGCCTCTCCCTCTCTAACACTTTCCAAAAAATAAATAAATCTTAAAAAAATAAAATAAATAAAGCAAATACAAACATACCTGTTCTCTATCAATCAGGTCAATGATTCGTAGACTGTAGATTTCATCACCAGACAACCTGTATCCTTGGGCCACCTTTAACGCATCTTCCAGTGAGGACGGAGCATCCTGTTTGAGAATGTATCTGACCACCCTCTGAAACACAGACAGCACCAGGTTAGGACACATCAGGGAACCAGAGACCATTTGCTCATAAGACTGAGCAGCTGTAAAATTTAAAGAAGGCAGCAAAAACTCAGCTGTGTGAAAAGTTAAAGGACAGTTTCGATTCTGAGTCTCATGACGGTCTTGTCCTTCTCTTGTAGCTTTTCCATTTACTGCTTATTGTCCTTAACAACAACAGGCAACTGGACGCCAGAGCTACAGAACACAGCTCTGCTACGCCTTCACGACACGGGAGCCTGGGTTTCCCACAGCGTCCTGGAGACGCCCAGAGGAAGAGAAGTTCTGGGGGTGCACTCACCATTACTTCACTGTTCAGGAGGTTCACCTCTCTTATGCCATAGCCTCGTAGAAGGTTTTTCATCTCCATTAGTTTGTAACTTTCCTGCAGTAACTTGACTCTAAAAGCAAGTTTACTGATGTTAGTTTGAATTCTCCTTTTTATGAAATGCTATTGGACACAGTCAATGGACATAAAAAGCTAAGAGAACATCAAGTCAAAATGCATGTGCGTATTGCACAGAAAACTGGCGGGCGAGTCTTACTTGGGATGGGCCATTTCCAGGTGCTGTTTGACCAGCTGTTCCACAGCTGCACTCCAGGGAACCACGGCTGCATACATTATCTTGAGCACAGCGTCAAATATCAGCTGCAAAGGGGGATGCGCGTGGGTGAAGGCCGGCCCCCAGACGCACATCCAGGAGAGTGCTGACGGGCAGGGCAGTGCATCCCTCACGTGGCAGTCATCCTCCAACCCAGTTCACTCTCAACAAGCGGGGAGGCAGGCACTGTGGTGCACAAGGTCGGGACACGGCTGGGGAGGCCCCAGTCCAGAACACCTGCTTCAAGGCCCAGTAACTGATGTTGCTGAGCCGCCTTCCAGCTCACATGCCCGGGGAGCAGCAGCTAACCCGCAGGTGCCTGAAGTGCCTGCCACCCATATGGGAGGCCGGGACAAAGCCTGTGGCTCCTGACTGCTGCAGGCATTTGGGGTGAGGCCAGTGAATTCAGACAGAAAGGTTTCTTTCTCTTTCCCCCTCCCTGTCAGTCTGTCTTGCATATACGTTACAAATAAGAAATCATCAGTTAGAAAACTTCAGAAAAGCACTCTCTTTACCGAAGTTAAATCATACAGTCTGTTCCAAAATATTCTTCGTAATTTTGATATTATACAATAATGGCTAATGGCAATGTGAAGCTAAAATAAAGGCCTACCAGCAACATACAAAAAATATCCCCAGGCTAGTGTAAACAGAATAGCCTGGAGAGAGATGCGTCCACTTTTCCATGGACGTCTTTCTGGAAGTGGAATGAGAAATCTTTCACTTTTCATCTCTTACACTGGAATTATGGGTAGTCCTCCTGCCCCATATTCTTTCAGAAACGACCCGATGTGCCCTGGGGAAGCCAGCGGGTGCTCACACTCACATCTGTGTCAGACAAACACCCGATCACGGCCATGGCTTTCGCTTCCCACGCCGTTTCAAAAAGCGACGTAGACTTGGAGCTGCACCTCTTCAGTAAGTCCTAAGAAGCAGCAGACACATGCGCTTTGAAAAATTGAAAACTGCTAAAACCATACGATAACATACATAGACACCAGTAAATAAATTTCATGTTAAAAACAAAAACTGCTTTTTAATCAGGCATGAATGTTGAACAACTGCCAAAAAAAAACTCCACAAAATTGCTAAAAGTTTTAGGGTCAGTTGTATGTGGCACATGAAAGCTAAGATATACATTCTGGAACATTCTGCAGCTAATTTATTGCAGCACATTACCGACCACAGAGAAAGAGCTGCTGCCACTGCTGGAGCTCGGGATCTTAGTTCACAACAGCCCTTTGCAGAAAGTGGCCCAGGGTCCTGTCAGTCAGCCATAGCTAACCCACGCTGTGCCGCCCCTGCACAGGCCAAGGGCCAAGGGTAGACCCTGAGCACAGACCGAGACCAGCTCGACGGGAAAAGTCACCTCTATGTACAGCAGGAGGAGTTCCTCCTCTTGCAGGTCATGCTCCCGCATGTAGACCCGTATGAACTTCTCCAAGACGGACGGGATAAGTTCTGGGGCCAGCACCTTATCAAACATCCGGAACACGATGGTGGTAGTATTTTCCTGGACAACAGAAAAGATACGGCGTAAATAAAACCTCGAAGAGCCATAACTGGATACAACAAACAACATAATGTTGAAGAACCTTTACCTTCTCAAAATCAGAGAGAGCCAATCTGCAGTTGTATTTCCTGTGTAAGGTGATCAATTCCCGCAAGTTATTCACTAAGGTATGTAACTGACACACTTCCTCAGTGTCCTGATAATCCTTCTAAAACAAACAAAAGTGCATTAACTGTTAAGGACATGAAATAAGAGCGTGAGAGAGAGTCAGAAATGACCATGATGATGTGGGTAAAGAGGAAATCTCAAGTTCTAAGACAACTTAATTTTAAATGTTGTAGAACTTCAACCAAAACTACCTGCTACAAATTAACACACATCAGAATCCCGTTTAAAAAGGGGGGCAATGAATCAGCCTAAAGTTTGGGACACCTGCTTCACACTGGCCACACAGGAGTAACTGTGCTCAGCGGGGCTCCTGACTGCTTCCACCTAACGCCGCCCGGGCAGCAGTGACAATGGCTCCAGCGACCAGGTCCCTGCCACCAGCTGGCCTGCATCCCCGCTCCTAGCCAAGCCCTGGCTACTGCGCGCCTTCGGGGAGGGGGCCAACGGAGAGTTCTGTCAAGCTGTCATTCTCTGACTCTCAGTGGATATTTTAAAAATTCAATAGCAAAAGCATATTAGTATTTTCTCAGAATCCAAATACACAATCAAATGACCCACATTCCGTACCTCTCTGCATTATTGTTGAAATTATAAACCAAAACCACAATTTCTCAAACTGGTAAAACTCAATGTAAAACAATGTACTTCACAGCAACAGGACCACGTTCCGGTATGGGAATACACAGCACACAACCGATCCGCACACTGCCTCTCCTGTACATGATCACGTTGGTCTGTGGTAGAACACGTGTGTCACGGCAGACCCTCCTCTGCTCTAGTGAGGTCAGCCAGCAGGCCAGGACACCTAGATGTGTGTCAATCTGACACATGCTTCATGAAACCACTTAAGGATGCACTTCTCAGAAGACTTCCTGTCATTAGGCAACCCAGATCATTGTCACAAACTAAATTAGGCATTCTCATCAAACGCTTTCTTTTCTTTAAAAAAGATTTATTTTATTTTTATTGGAAAGGTAGATAAAAAGAGAGGAGAGACAGAGAGGAAGATGTTCTGTCCAATGATTCACTCCCCAGGTGGCCGCAACAGCTAGGGCTGAGCCAATCCAAAGCCAGGAGCCTCTTCCGAGTCTCCCACGCGGGTGCAGGGTCCCAAAGCTTTGGACTGTCCTCTACTGCTTTCCCAGGCCACAGGCAGGGAGCTGGATGGGAAGCCGGGCTGCCGGGATTAGAACTGGCGCCCATATGGGATCCCGGGCTTGCAAGGCGAGGACCTTAACCACTGTGCCATCGTGCTGGGCCCCAAACATTTTCTTAAAACAGAAGAATGACGGGCCCGGCGAATGGTAGCCAAAAGATACAACCCACTTGTGCCGGGATTCCATGTGGGTATCGGTTTGTCTCCCTCCTGCTCCACTTCCCTTCCAGCTCCCGGCCAGTGGCCTGGGAAAGCAGTAGAAGATGATCCAAAGCCTTGGGACCCTGCACCCATGTGGAAGACCCAGAAGAGGCTTCTAGCTGTTGGCTTTAGATCGGCTCAGCTCCAGCCGCTGCGGCTACTCAGGGAGTGAACCAGTAGATGCAAGATGTTTGTCTGTTTCTTCTGTGTATCTGCCTTCTCAATAAAAATAAGTAAATATCTTTAAACATCAAATAAATAATTCAGCTCCGGACTCTCAAATTTCATATAAACACCTTCCTCTTACTATTGTTTGGTGTAATGGGATAAGCTGCCACTTGCAAAACCAGCATCACTGCAGCTAGCAGCATGCTATGTGAGCCCAGGTTCAAGCCCCTGCTGCTCCACTTTTGGTCCAGCTCCCTGCTAATATGTCCGGAAAGCAGTGGCAAACGGCTTGAGTTCTTGCGTCCTGTGAAAGACCCGGATGAAGCTCCTGCTTTTCACGTGGCCTAGCCACAGCTGTTGTGACTATTTGGGGAGTGACTCAGAATGTGGAAGATCTCTCTCTCTCTCTCTAGCTCTTCTTCTCTCTGTAACTCTGTATTTCAAATAAATAATACAAATCTTTAAAAATAAAAATCTCAGAACTTGTATAATTTGATTTAAAAAAATAATGCCCAGGGGCAGAGCTGCCCTGGAGTGTCCACATGCCACTGCTCTGCTTCCTACGGCTTCCAGCTGCCGCCTCGGGGAAGCCGCAGCGGGCGCTCAAGCACCGCAGTCCCACCAGCCATGTGAGACGAGGGAGGAACTCCTGGCCCCCACGCTAGGCCTTGCCCAGTCCTGGCTGCTCTGCGAGTTCTAAGAGAAAATGAGCAGGCCAAAGATTCCTGTCATTCTGTCTTTCAAAATAATTAATAAATAAATCCTTAAAAAAGGACCTGACGTGTCAGTCATAATGATGGAACATCTAAGAAATGCAGTTGGCTCAGGGAGTGACTCCCCAGTTTAAGCAGACCTGGATGACAGTCTCTGAAGGACCAAGCCTGGTGTATTATTTGTCTCCCAAAGGGTTACACAATGCTGTGTCAGAAGATCTCAACTACACTACTCAGAATAAGGCTATGTTGTTTCTGCTTGGAACCGTTCCCGAGGAGGAAACAGTCCATCAGGATAGGGTCATGCTAGAACAGGCACATCAGGAAGGGAGACTGTGGGTTAAAAACACAAGTGGACATAATTCCAGAAACTTTCTCTACAAATCTGTAGACAAACCCTCTTACATAAGCAAACTATTTCATTACTAGGAATCTTACTATACCATACCAAAGAAATCCAGTGCCAAGCAGATGCTAATCCCAACTCAGCCGTTTTGTCTGCTGCGAAAAACACCTCTGCCAACTCAAGTCCGTTTTCCGGCCAGTTTGCCTTTAAGAAAATATCACAGGCCGTGAACAACACGTTGCGTGGTTAGGGGAAGAGCTCTTTCATGGTCATTGCACGGATATTACCTTATCAGTCAGCTCAAGGTTCCTGGCTGCTTGCTCCAACCATTTTGCGAGAATTTTCTGAAATAGATTAATTATTTAAAAATAAAACTACAGATGAAGACCCACTGAAATAATGAAAACAAAACAAACAAACAACAACAACAAAAAACAAACCCTACACGATCGTCTTTTAAAGCAGACACGTAGAAAGAACTGACGGCTGTCACTGTGGCTTCCCCAGGGTGTAACCGTGGAGAGCACAACCGCCCGTGAGGGGAGCACTGCAGCAGGGGACTCACCTGTCCTGCGGGGATGACCCTCCTCACAAACGGGATCACGTCGTTTCGAAGCCAGGGACAGAGCTTCTGCAGGCAGACTGGCATAGGAATAGAGTTGAGCAAGTTCTCAAGCATTTTCACATCAAACCTGCTTTCAAAGTTGGCCTAAATGACACAGTAAGCGACAAATTAAGATTTATCCATCAAGTTTAAACAGACAACCTCCCCAAAAGTCAAAGACTTCTTATACTAGAAAGCTACTTCAAGGAGCATCTTTGTGGAAATAGCCTCTCCCTAGTCAGCCTGACAGGGCCTGTGATGCAATCAGCTGCGGCAGGAGGAGCGGGCAGTGAGGAAGAGAAGCAGACGGCAGCACGCGTTACCCGGTGTCTCAGCCAGAGATACTGCGCGCAGGCGAGCTTTCCTTCCCTCAGCTGTATGAAGATATCTTTAAGCTCGTCTTCGTTATTCAGAAACTCAATCCAAGAATTACCACTGAGGGGTAAGACCAAGAAAAAAATAAGTAGTTTTTTAAAAACTTGGTTTATATTTTGTACACACACATCATTATGAATTTAACCAATTCCCCCCTCATAAAATTAAACAAAACACCTCCAAAGATGACAGGATACAGAACAAGTGTGCCTCTTATCCCAGACTCAGAACTCCCACCACCTTGCTCCGGCACCACTAACTAGTCTCACAGAATCTTCTTCAATTACTGTGCATGTAAATAAAATGAAAACAAACAAAACAAAATGTTACATCACAGTATGAGCAAAGGTATGAAGACCTGTGCTAACACCTTAAGGATGCCGAGCCAATTTTTTATTCAGAAACATAAAATGTTCTATTATTTGACCCCTGAGACCCTAAAACCACAAATTTACCCAAAGCAATATTATATTTTGTGACATTCTAAGTGCATATCTAACCCATAATCTAAAAATTAAGAATGAAAAGCGGGCCTGACGTGATAGCCTAGCAGCTAAAGTCCTTGCCTTGAATGCACCAGGATCCCATATGGGCGCCAGTTCTAATCCCAGCAGCCCGGCTTCTATTCCAGTTGCGTCCTGGGAACGCACTGAAGCACGGCCCAAGGCCTTGGGACCCTGCACCCACGTGGGAGACCCAGATGAAGCTCCTGGCTTCGGATCAGCTCAGCTCCAGCCATTGTGTCCGCTTGGGGGGTGTATCAGCAGACAGAAGATCTTCCTCTCTGTCTCTCCTCTCTCTGTGTATCTGACTTTCCAATAAAAATAAATAAATCTTTAAAAAAAAAACTAAAAAGAATGAAACGCACACACCTGAATTTTTCTGGTCCAAATGCTCCATAAAATGTCGTCAGCTTTGCATGAGCCCTGAGCACCTAGGAGCAGATGTGGGTGAGCTAGCCTTAGCACACAATAACAGCAAAATCAAACCTCTCCGAGTCGGGCACTCCGCCTCAGGAGTCTTACACACCCTCCTAGTGCTGTCAAGTCCACGGTATACCATGACTACCCCTGCTTAGCTCGTATATAAAACAAATAATAAAAATATTTCTAATCATATTACACTACAAAGATGGACTTTAACTGAAAGTACCGTTTGAAATCACTTTGGACACTGATTTAGAAACGCTCTCATAGCCAGCCTTGGTTGGAATGCATGAAGCACGAACTCTGAGAATTTCAATGAGTATGTGCTTAGTTGCGGCATCATGATCATCATTAATTACATCTCGGTATCAGGCAAAGGCCATCACGCAGCCCGGCATTCTCAGGCATCACATTCTGTGACTTCAATGACGACCCCACGAGCTAAATATTATCAACAGTCCAATTTTACAGGTAAGGGAACGGGTACAAAATGATATCTTGAAGAAACAAACGTATCTTGAATGGAAAGACATGTCATGACACACACGTGCAAGGCGCCCACCTCCATCAAGCCGTCAGAATCCACAGGGACGGTTCTGTCCTCCTTCTTCAGAAGCTAAGGGTCAACAACAAGAAACAGACTTTTCTTAAAATGCATTTTCTGTGATTAATGGGAAAAACTCATTTAGAAAATATATTTAAGTCTAAAATGAAAATATATAATAGTTTTTAAATAAAGCTTTTTGAAAAAAGGAAAAAAACATGGTAAGAAAACAGCGCATAACATTTTGCTTGTCCTTTATACCTTAACTTTAACGAAAGTAACTAGTTGTACTCATAGCTCACTGAAGAAAAGCTATTACAAAATGGCATATTACTGCAATAGAAAAAAAAAGAAGTTTGCTGTAAGGTCTATGAAACACTTCAATTCTACACTCCACTCAAAATCATCATGATGGCGACTGTCAAAACAGAAACAGCAAGTACATGACAAGGATGTGCAGAAACTGGAGCTCTTATTTATGCATTATTGCTGCAAATGTAAAAATGGTACAGCAACCAAAGCTGATGATTCATCAGAAAGTTAAAAACAACTGCCGTGTGATCCAGCAATTCCACTCAAAAAGGCTGGAAGTGAGAACTCCACAAGGTCCCTGTACAGTTATGCTCACCGCAGCACCACCCACAGCAGCCCGCGTGCAGAAGCAACCCAAGCGTGGGCGGCCGACAAAGGCATCCTGACGCGCGTGTGCTGTGCACACACAGCCTTCCGATGGAGGGAAATTCGGAGCGAGTCTACACTGGCAAACCCTGACAACATGATGAAAAGTGAGCAGAGTCCCCAGAACAGACACGCCAGACTGCACTCCGTGTGAGTTACTTAGAAAGGTGGGTGCCGGGGCTGGAGAAGGCGGGACAGGCAGTGGCTGGGTGTGCTTACTGGGTCTCAGTTTTAGAGGATGAAGAGTTCTGCAGATGGAGCTAATGGGGGCCCGACACACGAATGCATTTAATTCCATGAAATTTGAAAATTGCAAGATGGCAAAGTTTACATTGCATGTATTTTAAAATAATAAAAATCTAGGAAAACACAGCCGAGAAGCTTGGCTTCTTGGATAGACCAAGAAGCAGAACGCAGTCTATGCATCATACAATGGAGTGCTTTGGCAACGAAAAGAAAGATCGTGCTGGACACACTTCCCCACAGAGCATCCCCGCCGAGGGAAACACGCCCGACACAGAGGACACAGACCGTACGAGTCCGCCTGCGACCGGCCAGCACAGGCAGGTCACTGGGACTGACACACAGGAACAACTGCAGTACAGGGTTTCTTTCCAGGACAGTGACAAAGTTCTAACATCGACTGTGCTAAATGGCTGCACAACCCAGTGAATCACTGAGTGAACTGTACAGCGTGTACGTTGTCTCAGTACGCAAAGACAATCGGCGGCAAAAGATGTATTTGGGTTGGTAGCATCATGTGAGATCAATGCAGATTTTTCTGGAAAAAAAAAAAAAAAACAAAAAAAGTGCAACTTACCCTGGTTTTGGCATAATTGAGCATCTCCTGGGTTGTTTCATATGTAATCCACTGAGCCTTCAAGCAGTAATTAACCACAAATTCATCATCCTGTTTCACAAACGCCAGACAGAGTGAGACAGCTTCCCCTTGACCCACGCAGCAGCCTCAGGACTCAGCAAGCGTAAGAACATACCTGAATTTTATGGAGGTTCTCCTTCGCTTCCCGGACCAGCTGCTGCCATTCATTCTGCTCGTCGTCCACAGAACTCAGAGCCAGTTTCTCCAATATATCGTTAGACTTCACCTTATAAACAAGCTGTGATACAAATAACACAATGGAAGCAATTTTTTACCATGATAATATTTAAGGATAAAATATTTTCATAGCAAATTACATAAGATAAACTATTTTGAAAATAAAAGGTAAATCTCCAAATGTCTAGAAGTAATTTTTTTTTTAAAGATTTGTGTAATTGAAAGTGGAGTTACAGAAAACCAAGGCTCTGATCCTCCACCTCTTGGCTCACTCCCGACACCTGGACCATCGTCAGCGTCAGTCGGCTCAGGTCACTCCCAACGAGACACTCCCGTTTTGCCAGATTTCTCACATCCAGTTCTCACAAAGCTCTGCCTCGCAGCCCGCACGTGCTTGTGAGGTGCTGCCGTCAGCCCTCAGCGTCAACGCTGAGCTAGAGTCCCGCTCACGAATCCCGAGTGCTCCAGGCCTGTCCACAGCACTCAACCTGGCCTGCGCATCTCTGACCTGCCACCCTCTCTGAGACATCCTCACGTCACTGGGCTGGCTCCGGCTCCCCCAGAGAAAGCTTCTTCTGATGGTCCTTGTACCTCTTGATTTATCACTTTCCAAAAGACCTCCTTCTGTCCAACGTAACAACCCACATAGGACACTACCTGCTTAAACTGGCAGTGGCTTCCCACCACCGCACAATATGATTTCAATGCCCTCGTCTAGGATGGGGCCTCCCGACCCCTGCTCCACATCAGCACCACTCTGCCCCCTGACCTGCACCAACCTCATGCCAGTCCTACGCAATCAGCAGGCATGGCGGGCAGCAATGGAACCCCCCTCACCTTATCTGTGTTCTTGGGCCTGGAACCCTCTTTCCATCCCACATGACCCTCAACACCTTCGAGATCTAATGTCAACGAGGTCTCTTGGACGTCTCCCTACGCCACTCCTTCACCGGGGGCCGCCCTGATGCACTAAGCTCTAATCACAGTCTACATGCCTGCCTCCTTGGCCTCAGCCGCATCAACTGCCTCTACAGTGGATACAACAACACTCGGATGGTACCTCCACGTCCAGGCCAAACTGAAGGGCGAAGTGCTCAGCTTCGGAAAACCTGTGCTTGTGAAGTAACCGGCTCAATCTGTCGGTTGGAAGGCAAGTTTCAATAAATGTTGAATAGTGGGGGAATTACAGCATCTTGTTGACAAGGAAAATTTAAAAGAAAATGAGAAGTTACCTGTTCTCTGGTAAAGCTTCTGTGAGATATCTGAGTACTAAAACAGAGACGGAGCCTTCAGGCAGCCTGGAAAAAAAAGACCACTGTAAGTGCATGTGCCACCCAATATCATTACCCAAATTTTAATAACCCGTCAGATAAAACAAAACAACATACTCTGGATCATTTTTGCAAATTCCTTCTAGCAGGTATATGGTATCCTACGATAACAAAAACATGATTAAAATCCAAATATGAACAGAATGTTTTTTACAATTACTATAAAAGCAAATGCTTCAGACTAGAATTATCCATTGGTGGATTTAAAACCACCGGGGAAAGGATATTCCCATACTATCAAAAAAATTCATACAGATTCCTTACCACTTATAAAAATATATACAGAAAAATTTAGAAAATTTAATCGGGTGATAAAATTTAACACCAGCGGTAACAAGACAACTGGATAGCATGAGGGCCTTCCTGTGATGGTATTAGGACACAGCATTGCCTAAGCCACACTTGTAACAAAACTCTAGGGCCCGGCGCGGTGGCGCAAGTGGTTAAAGGTCCTCGCCTTTCACGCCCGGGAGCCCATATGGGCGCCGGTTCTAATCCCGGCAGCCCCACTTCCCTTTCAGCTCCCTGCCTGTGGCCTGGGAAAGCAGTCGAGGACGGCCCAAAGCTTTGGGAACCTGCACCCGCGTGGGAGACCCGGAAGAGGCTCCTGGCTTCGGATCGGCATAGTATCGGCCCGTTGCGCTCACTTGGGGAGTGAATCATTGGATGGAAGATCTTCCTCTCTGTCTCTCCTCTCTGTATATCCGCCTTTCCAATGAAAAATAATAATAAAAATAAATCTTTAAAAAAAAAAAAAAAAACAAAACTCTATACATGAATCTAGATCCAAAAATGCACTGGTGAAAACTCCTAAAAAATGCAGCCTGGGGGAAGAGTCTAGAATGGACTGCCTCACAACCATGGTAACCAGATGCAATGAGGTGTCCTTGACTAATTCTTGGATAATGAAAAAATATATACTGCTTTAAAGCAATCAGTATAATTGATAAAATATGAAAGACACATTTCAAAATGATAGTGTACAAACAAGTTCTCTTACTGTGGTAAGAAGAATTGTAGTGTGGTAAAGATTGTAAATTCTTAAGAGCCACCAGCTGAATAAAGCATTTAGAGGTGACAGGTCATGATGCCTGCAAGTAATTTCCAAATGATTTGGAAAAACATCACTTTTGCATGTAAAGATAGAAATTAACAAATATGGTAAGATTATTTTTAAGAGTTTAGTTTAAAAAGAAGAGCAGTAACCCTCAAACGAATTTTCATCTGCTATTACTTAACGAGACCCAAGAAAGTTGAATAAGCAGACACGTAACATTTATTGAGGTATTATGTTTTTTGAGCTATTATTTTTTATATATAAAGACTGACCTTGAGCAAGTAAGCATATCTGAGGACTTCTGTTAGTAATATGGTTATAAACTGGAGAAGCATCCATGTCTTTCATTAGATTTCACCCACGCTTGGTTATTCTTAAAAATTGTTTTAATCAAAGTATTTTTTAAAAATATAGGCATAAACTTACTGTGCTAATTCCTGTTTGAACCAAAGAAGAAATACTGGATACTTCCAAAGAATATAGAATTTCCATTGTGGGTAATGAATAAACCCCCAGACTTTTCATCTAAGGAAAATAAAACAGCAACTAATTCATTAAACTAATCCATCAAAACACAAACAAGAGTATATATTAAGACACTCAGTATACAGCCAAAAACAAAACACAACAGCCAGGTTAACCATTATGTCAAATCTCCCATGGAAAACTAAGTTCTATCTTTTTTAATTTTGCTGAGTGAAAATGCATACACCTGATATCCACTCTAAGATTTCCACTTAAGGGGAGTGTACATCTTTAGAGCCAGGGCTAAGAGCCACTGTAATAAACACTTTCTTCTAGACGTTGTTGAAAAAATTTATTTAAAAGGCAGAGAGGGGCCCGGCGGCGTGGCCTAGCGGGTTAAGTCCTCGCCTTGAACGCCCCGGGATTCCATATGGGCGCCAGTTCTAATACCAGAAGCTCCACTTCACATTCAGCTCTCTGCTTGTGGCCTGGGAAAGTAGTCGAGGCTTTGGGACCCTGCACCTGTGTGGGAGACCCAGAAGAAGCTCCTGGATCGTGGCTTCGGATCGGCAAAGCATCGGCCGGTGCGCTCACTTGGGGAGTGAGTCATCAGATGAAAGATCTTCCTCTCTGTCTCTCCTCCTCTCTGTATATCTGACTTTGTAATAAAATAAATAAATCTTAAAAAAAAAAAAAAGGCAGAGAGACAGAAAGACTCACATACCACCCCAGACCGGGCCAGGCTGACGTCAGGTGTGGGAACTCCATGCATGCAGAGCAAGCGGCAGAGAGCTGAGTCCTCAAGCCACCCACCACCTGCTACCTCCCAGAGGCTGGACGAAGCGCCAGCGTCCTCACTGCTGCCTTACCAACACCCATCCGTCACCCACACTTTAATATACATCTTTGATTGCTGAAATGCTGTGTCTAAAATGGGAGTTGAGAATTGTATGTGTTTAACAAGCTGGTCAGGAGAGTGCTGACTGGCTGAGAATCTTGTGCATCGACATGTCGTGAGCACCAACTTCTGTATCAAAGCACCTTCTAACAGAGAATGCGGACAAGCATGCAAACAGCTCTCCAATACCTCCTGATGAGCCGTGGCTGTCAGAGCCACTAACTTGAGATTTGTGAGGCCTTGCCTGGAAAGAGAAAAGAGGACGTCAGTAAACCAAACGACTTTTACCCAGCATAAGACACCAGGTATTCTTGTGCAGAATTTGAAATGGGTTTATACAAACACGACAGATTCTCCTTCTGCAATTCATGGCACGATCTCTACAATGCAATGACTTGGGAGTCCTGTCACCTATTTATCTCCAATGAACTGGGCAATGACACTGGGTCATCACTCTGTCACCCTTTCCCACGATGTTGTTTACAACCTACAACATGACAAATGGAGGCCTGCTAACGGGGGGGGGGGGACCGCAAGCAGCAGAAGCTGCCACCTACCGTGTCACTGAGGAAGGAACGTCCGCCTCGGTGCTGAGGACAAAGTCCTCTATGAGAAGAGAGGGCCAGTTCCACACGGGAGTCAGGGAGAAACTGTCCCAGATGCTCAGCAGCAACTGCAAGAGACACATTCCCATGACACATCTGAACGGCCACGTGTCTACATCTCATGAGATGTTCTCATATTCATACGGCAATCACGTCTGGTTCTCAAGACAGTGGCAATCTTTGCAAGGATGTTAATGTTTTGTTGTTAAATACAGTAATGAGTCAAAATACAGAAGCAGAAAAATCAGAAACATACATCAGTGTCAAGGACAAAGAGCAGATTGTCTATCAGCTGGAACTTCTTGGCACCTACAAAGGAAAGGAAGACAGTGAGAGCCATGCTCAGAGCAAACTCACATTACGCCAAGGCAGAACGGCAGCTACATAAAAAATTCCTGTTTCATTGATTTCTGCCTTAATTCTACGGTGAACACTAGAATGTAAAGCCCCAATCTGAGGGTTCACAGCCACAAAATCCGCAGAACAAGTTCAAGGTTCTTTGAGAAGTTCACGAGGGGAGGGTGCTTGTCGTAGCTCTTAACACAAGCAGGTGCAACTCCATTTCTAGCTTCCTGCCAGTGCGGACCCCAGGAAGCAGCAGCTGAATTTCAAACAGCTGGATTCCCCAACTTTCATGTGCGAAGACTGACTCGCCCCAGCTGTTGCAGGCGCTGTCACAGTGAACCAGGAAGTGGAGACATCTGTCTGTCTACCTCTGTCCATCTCTTCAATAAAATAAAATAAGCAAAAACGAAAATAAAATTACTGTAAAATGGCCCATAGGCCGGTCTAAATACACTGACATGAACATTGAAACTAATAATTACCAAAAGGAGCTCATTTATTTTACCTTGAATAATCTCTGCATCTGTAAAGTTCTTAACTGTCATTCCCGCTGTGGAAGCATCCAGTTCCCACTGGGAGAAAGCACAGCGACCACTGCCCTGGAATAGCAACGTCAGCGGAACTCGGCTTAGCTCTCAATCTTCTTCAGAGCAGACACAGGTTAAACTGTACATATCATTAAGTTGAAAATATTCATACCTACATAAGCCCAACCAGTTTTTATCAATTCCTATCTTAGTTTCAGATGAAAATGGAAAAACTGTTGTTAATAAATAATCATAAATATGCAACTCCCCTTAAAGACATAGACAAAAGGAACTTTTTTTAAAAAATATATCCTTATTTTTCATAGAAGGAATTTTTAAGACCTCTTCCAAGGCCCAATGCAGTAGCCTAGTGGCCTTGCATGTGCCAGGATCCCCTATGGGCTCCAGTTCTGATCCCAGCATCCCTGCTTCCCACCTGGGAAAGCAGTCAACGACAGCCCAGGGCCTTGGGACCCTGCACCCATGTGGGAGACCCTGAAGAGGCTCCTGGCTCCTGGCTTCAGATAGGCTCAGCTCCGGTCATCAAGGCCATTTGTGGAGTGAACCAAGGTCGGAAGACTTTTCTCTTTGTAAATCTGCCTTCCAGTAAAAACCAATAAATTAAAAAAAAAAAAAGTTCAGGGAAAACAGACATTACAAGAAGTTATTCAAAATCAAATTGCAAATTTTTGCATAAGAATAACCATCTTTTAATTCTATTTCTCCCAGAATTTGTTGTAACATAAACAGCATGAGACATCCTGAAACGTCATATAGTAAGAGAAGAGGAGACACTGCACAGAGAGGCAACAGGAGAGACGCCCTACGCGTTCTCCCAATGGTGCGAAGTGAGCTGTGTTTTTCCTTACAGATTCTTGTCTTGCTTCCCATTTTACTAATAACAAACT
Organism: Ochotona curzoniae; assembly: GCF_017591425.1. Classification (NCBI taxonomy): domain Eukaryota; kingdom Metazoa; phylum Chordata; class Mammalia; order Lagomorpha; family Ochotonidae; genus Ochotona; species Ochotona curzoniae. The sequence goes on along the minus strand of NW_024466340.1, from coordinate 6,351,380 downwards.
TACAACTTGTTTAGTTAGCAAATGGAATACTTTATTCTCTGGGACAACTTTCTAACTTGGGTTATTTCAAGATTTGAGGATCTATGAATCTGAATGGGAAAAAAAAAAAGACATTTTATTTTCACTAATCTCATCTAAGACTTAGCATTCTTCCACTTGCAACTCTAAGCAAAAGCAAACACTGAGCACAGTCAGCAACGGCCGTGGCTCTCCCCGACGGCGGCGGCCTGCTGGCTGACCCGGCCGCCACGTCTAACAACACTGCGAGGAGCTGCGTTTCCGTTGCCTGACACGGTCACGGGCACTGCTGCAGCTGGAATTTTTCAGTTTTGTTTTTTGTTGTTTTGCCTTTACTCAGAATTAAAAGAAATGCTAAATTCCAGGGAGAGATGAGTGAAAATAAAGGTGCAATGCTTATTCTAAGACAGAAATCTACGTTTACTTGTTGGATTGTTTGACCAAAATTCTTAAATTTCTGTTTCCATTACAAATTAATTTTAATTTAACAAAATGACCATGGTTTGGTGAGCAAACATTTCAGACAGCAAAAAATAATATTTTATGGAAATAATTACCCCAATTACCACAGGAACCCCACTTGTTATATCACCAGCCACAAGACTGAGGCAGCCAAGAGTATGATAGTCTTCAGTGGAAATGAAACTGGATTTGATTTGTTCTTGTAACTGCAAAATTTAAAAAAAAAATCAGAATGCTACGTGTGTGTGTAAATATACACATGTATTTATGCCATCAAAATCAGTTTACAATCAGTTATAAATTCATTTTTAAATTCATTACTAAAATGTTCAATTATGGTAAACCCTAAAATATCTACCAGTGGATCAATCATAAACACAAACGCTCCCGTACAATTCCATCAAACGTAAGCTTACGGAGGACGGTATGCTTTAGTTTTCTTACCTTTTTTGCTGTACCAAAGTCTACATTCTCAATTGCTGCATCAAAAAAGAAAAATTAAATACACCGCATCAATGTCACTTCTTGGTGCCAAAGTAAAAAAAAAAAAAAAATCACATGCAAATTAGTCCCCAGAATGGCCAAGTGACCACACGTCCTGTCCAGACAGCAGCCAGACTGCCCGACAGAGCGCCGTGCCCCACACCTCCATTTAACACGATTCTTCTTTCCCAAAGAGTCCTCCCCTTGCTTGGACACCCCTGCTCGTGTTCAAGTTCTCGGGTTTTATTTCTAAGTTTGCATCACTTCCCACACTATTGGGAACAGGTTTTACTTCCTCATTTCTTTATAACCATGGAAAACGACATAGCTTAAATATTGTCCTATACCCACGTCCTAGCACAGGCCTGGCCCGTGGAAGGTGTAAAATGTTGGATGAATACATTCCCTGAGCCAGTTCCTCGGCTTCACGGAGCTCGCAGGAACACAGGGTGCACACCATCGTCCCACACGTCCTGCAGCCGGTGAGGCTCTGCCCCAGGGACTCCCACAGTTCCATTCCTGGACTCACTGACTCCATCCGTCACCATCGCGGCCAGCAAGGTTGTGCAGGAGGTTTACAGTAACACCTCACATCGGAGAGCTGATCGGAGCCCCAGTTGTTCTAATTCCAATTCAGCTCCCTGCTAACACGCTGGGCCCCCGCACCCACACTGGAGACCATGCTGGTGCTCCAGGCTCCTGGCCTGGCCTCATCCAGACATGGCTGTTGCAGGCATTCAAGGAATGAAGCAGCAGATGGAAGACTCACCTGCACTTCCACAGTCATTCTGTCCTTCAAAAAAGTAAATCTTCATTAAAAAAAAGAGAGAGAGAGAAAATAATGCATTACCTACCTTGCTGAATTTTCATGAGCTGGAGGTTTGTAACATAAAAAAATCCATTGTTTGTAAGAAGCAACATATAATAGGAACCTATGAAAATGAAAATGAATTTCTCTAAGAGGGACATTAAAATTAAATCAGCATGTAGAAGTTTAGAAATCAATCTCATTCACATAATACAGTAATGATATTGATAAAGCATATTTGTAAATAAGGAATCTATCCATTTGCTGCAAATGGCAGACTTCCTTTCTTTGTTGAATAATATTCCATCGTGCATGCACACCACGTTTTCTGTACCCATTCGTATGATGACAGACCCCTTGGCTGGTCCCAAACACTGGCTGTTGGGACAGTGCTGCTACAAACACGGTGCTGAGATTCCTTACCGTTCTGTCTCCTGGACGTATATCTAGCAGTGGGACTGCCAGATCATGTGCTAAGTCTGTTTCTACTTTTTCAAGAAATCTCCACACTGTTTTTTTCACGGTGGCTGCATTAACTGACATTCCCCACAATGGTATGTGTTACCTTCATCCTCACTGGCATTTTAGTTTTAAATTTCAGCCATTCTGACAGCACTTGGTGATTTTCATTTACATTTCCCTGATGGTGAAGTGACGTTGAGTATTCTTGAACTATATTTGCATGTCCTGAAGACTGTTCAGTGAAGGGCTTGGCCCATTTCTCAACGGGATTTTCTTTTGAGGTTGAGTATTTTACCCACCACACCACACTAGAATCGTGTATTTTAAGCTGCTGATATATTCAGTACATTGTTTGTCGGACGGGTTGACAAAGTTTTTCCTCAATTTTGTTGGATGTTTCTTCACTATATGGATCATTTCCTTTACTGTGCAAAATGTTGGGGTCCGTGCAGTAGATGTGGGGAACATGCAGGGGTGAAGAGTGTTGTTTCATTGCAGGCAGGGCCCGCCCGGTGGATGTCTCTACAACCACCTGAATGCAGCTCCACCTTTTGCATGGACACCGGACCACCCTGCGGAAGAATTTTAATCCATCCAGGCATTGTTTGCTACTGTGGGGCTGGCCTTTTGCTCAGTGTGAGCTTGGAGGTTAATGTCGGTGATAGCGTCTTGCAAAAGGGCCTTCTATTATTCCTACTGTCTTGGCTGTCCCCATTGACCTTATGCTAATCAAGGGACCTACATTTAGGCTTTCATTCTTTCCTCATTCTTTAGATTCCCTTTTCTTTGTGATACAAGATTGATTTGTTGGATAAGAATTGTAGCAGGAACTTCTATTGTTTCTAGGTAAAACTATGGCAGAATTATCCTTAGAAATTCCCAACTTGACCATGACATAAAGACTGAGACAGAGTTTGACTGATTTTGTATAAATAAAGCGGACAGCTTTCCCACATGGTCCATTATGATCATGAAATCCTAGTGGTCCATCTTTCTTTCCTCTTTGCGCCTCATCCACGCACCCTTCGCAAGTTCCGAACTCAGCTGGAGCTGGACTCTGGTAGCAAAAGCTTCAGAATTTGATATGATCCCATTTTATATGGTTTTGCTTTGTTGCTGTGCTTTGGGGTGGAGTCTTGTCACCCCTGATTGTTCCCCCTTCATTTTATTCCAGCAGCTTCAGTCTTAGGTCTTAGATCCATCTTGAGTTGATTTTTGTGTATGATGACAGGTACAGATCTGATTGCATTCTTTACAAGTATGTGTAAATATTCATATATAACTACATGTGCAGTTTCGCCAGCAACATTTGTTGAAGCTGCTCCTTGCCCGACCGTGCAGTCTGAGCACTGTCACAGCCAGCTGCTCTATGTATGTGGACGATCTTCTAAGATCTGTATGCTGCTCCACCGATCTTTCCATCAGTCCCTGTCCCAGGGTCACCCTGCTTTAACTACCGTGGCTCTGGCTGCTCTGGAGACAGGTGCTGCGGAGCCTCCAGCAGGATCTTCCTTATTCAGGATCGCTTTGGCTATTCTCGGTCCTCTGTGATGCCGCATCAAGGTTAGGACTGTTTCTTCTAGCTTTGTAGAAGATGGCATGGGCGTTTGATGGGGGTGACACTGAATCTGTGTATTGCCTTAGGTTGTGTAGACAAAGATCGATCTTCTGATCCATGAGTTGGAATATCATCCCATTTATGTGTGGCAATGGTTGTTTACTGTAGAGGTCTTTCCTTATTTGGACAAATTTGTTCCTAAATATTTAGCTGTTGTGGTGGCTATCGTGAATGGGATTGCTTTCTGTGAATTCATCGTCGGTATACAGTAAAGCTACTGCTTTTGGGGTGTTTATTTTGTAACCTGTACTCAATGTTGACAGCCTTTGCTGAAGCGTTTAGATTTCCCAATGCACAGCACCCGGATCTTTGATGGATGCACGTCCAGTTCTGATGTGCTTTGTTACTTTCTCCTCTCTAGCTGCTCTTGCTCAAACTTCCAGCAGCACGCTGAATAAGAGTGGGCAAAGTCTACATCCTTGTCTTGTTCTGCATCTTAGGGAAAACTTTTTTTCTTTTTCAGCTTTTCCCCACCCAGTATAATACTGAGTATTGGTTTGTGACCTACAGCCTTCATAATTCTAAATATCCCTTCTACAAATTAACTTTTTTTTTTTAATTGAAAAGGTAGATTTTACAGAGACAAGGAAAGATTCTCCATCTGCTGGTTCACTTCCCAAATGGTCATAATGGTTGGAGCTGAGCCAATCTGAAGCCAGGAGCCAGGAACTTTCTCGGGGTCTCCCTCACAGGTGCAGGGTCCCAAGGCTTTGGGCCATCTTCCACTGCTTTCCCAGGCCATAAGAAGGGAGCTGGCGGGGAAGCAGAGTAGCTGGGATATGAACTGGCACACAGATGGGATGCTGGCACAAAGCAGAGGATTAGCCAGTTGAGTTATCGCACCTCATGCTACAAAATTCCTTCTTTTTTTTTTGTATTCTCTTTCTTTTTGCAAACTTCCTTCTTAATACTATGTTTCCTATATCTCAGTTTTGACAGGTTTTCATTTTCATTCACGAAATCTTTTTATTTTCTTTTTAATTTCTATACTGACTTATTGATTGTTCAGTGACATGTTAATTTGCAAGTATTTTATAAAATATTTAAGAACCAGGGCCCGGCGCAGTGGCGCAGCGGTTAAGGTCCTCGCCTTGCACGCCCGGGATCCCATATGGGCGCCAGTTCTAATCCCAGCAGCCCCACTTCCCATCCAGCTCCCTGCCTGTGGCCTGGGAAAGCAGTCAAGGACGGCCCAAAGCTTTGGGACCCTGCACCCGCGTGGGAGACCCAGAAGAGGCTCCTGGCTTCAGATCGGCATAGTATCGGCCGTTGCGCTCACTTGGGGAGTGAATCATTGGACGGAAGATCTTTCTCTCTGTCTCTCCTCTCTGTATATCCACCTTTCCAATAAAAAAATAATAAAAATAAATCTAAAAAAAAAAATTTAAGAACCAAACTTTACTTGCCTGGAAGAAATCCTCAAACAAAAGAAATTAGTCCAGTAAATATTTCCTTCAACCAAAATATACATATGCTGAAATCTACCCCCCAAAATGTAAAGGAATAATGTCCCTGGTGATTTTAAATCTGTCAATTTTAGGGCTGGTGGTATGCCAGATAAAGCCACTGCCTTTAACATTGGCATTCCATGTGAGCGCCACTTCAAAGCCCAGCTGCTTCACTCCTTAGCCACGTCCCTGCAAACAGCCTGGGAAAGCTATGGAAGACGGCTTGATGTTCCTACCCACGTGGGAGACCTGGATGGGAACCAGGCTGGAGACTTGAGTCTGGGCCAGCACCGCCTGATGCTGCCATCTACGGAGAGAGCCAGCCAAGACGAGACTTTTCTCCGTCTCTTACTCTCTCTTTCCTTGTAACTCTGTGGTCAATAACTAATGAATCTCACATTTTAATTTAGAGCGTTACATTCAGAAAAACTATTCTGAAAATAGCTAAAACAAACAAAAAACTTTCTTACAATAGTAATTGTATCAGGGTAGCTAAAGTAATAAAGTGATATTTACTAACCAGAGATCTAAATTTTTGATTCAGTTTTTATCAAAAGCCACTCAAAAAATATTCAGGAAAACTTACCTTCATCTGAACCATCTTTCGCAATAATGAGATTCTGATAAGTCCGTTGGCTTTTATCATTAGATGGCTGAACAAAAGCCTAGTTGCAAATGCATTTCAAAAGAGAAGATTAAAGTCAGCAAAAACACAAACAAAAATTAGATTCCTTAAAGCCCAAAGTTATCAATTCTCATTAGTGATAATTCTGCCTCTATCGCAAATATTTGAGTTTTAAAAATGGAAAAATATCTTGGACCAGCATTTCAACCTTCCAACACTTAATTTTTCAGTTCTGCATTTATTCCATACTTTTGAGGCATAATTTCTTAAATTTAATGTGAAGGAACCTTATTCCTTAATTTAAAACACAAAGAATGGCTTCTAGTGGTACAGCTGTCTAACAGATTATTTAGAATTTATAGAACAAATATGAAAACCATAAGCAGCTCTTACAGTAGTGAGTAGCGTCTGCTTTGACGTCACATGGATAAGATGCAAGTTGCCACTTCTTTCCCCAACCAGGAGAAATTTTCCTTCTTGACACAGGCCAACTACATCCACTTCCGTTTCTGAAAATTTCAAATTAAAGTTATGTTTCCTTTGAGAATGCTGACTGTCAATAAAAAAAAAAAAGCAACAAAAATCTTGGCTTTACAAAGTAAACGGTTTAAGCTGCTTCTAAATATCTCAGAAAAGTTACACTAAAAATGAAAAAGAATACACTGACTTGTATTCAGTCAGCAAATATTCCTTTGGGCCTTTTACGCGATAAGCATGGATACAGGCCCCTAAGGTTATCTAAGGACAGAAACAAACAGCCTCACCATCACACTTCAAGTTCTAAAACAAAAATAGATGTTACACAATTAGCATAATAAACACAACATGTGCAGAAGGGGATAAGTGTGTGCAGAAAAGAGAACAAAGTTAGCAGTGATGCTTAGGGTGGCCAGGAAGGCCTGGAGCTGAGCCAGAGCAGAGCCTTCTGAAGCCAGGCTCGGCTCCAGCAGCGCCAGGCCTGCTGCACTGAGCTGAGCGGCCATCAGCCAAGGTGACCCACATGGAAGCAGAGGGGAGCGACCGAGACAAAGCAATCACAGGAAGCAGCCTGTGGACTGAAATGATTGGGCAGCAATACCGTCACGCAGCAGTAGCACAGGTCAAACCCATCCGCTACTTCCTGGCTGAAAATTGTCAACCCTAGACCCAGCGTGGCAGCCCAGCAAGCTATTCCTGCACCCGACAGCACCGGCACCCCGTAAGGGTACCAGTTCGTGTCCTGGTTGCTCCACTTCTGATCTAGTTCTCTGCTTATAATCTAAAAAAAAGAAAAAAGCCGCAGAGGATGGCTCAAGACCTTGGGAGCCCGGGAGGAAGCTCCTGGCGCCCAGCTTTGGATCAGCTCAAGTCTGGCCACTGCGGCAGTCTGGGTAGTGAACCAGTGGATGGAAGACCTTCTCTCTGTCTCTCCTCTTCTCTCTGTAAAACCTTCCTTTCAAACCAAAAACAAATAAATCTTTAAAAAAGAGAGAGAAAGCTAGTTTTAACACAATCTGATTGTCCATTAGGTCCAGATCTATATGGGCTTAACTCAAATCCTTTAAACCGCTGAAGAATCAATTACTAAGTAATTTCAAGATTGTCACAGAACTATGCATGCTACAAGTATTCAAACATGCAAATTTGATAACATTCAAAATGTTATCAATTGAAATTATATACAAGAATCAGGAACATGAACTCAAATGTTCAACATCCTGACTCAAAAATTTGCAAGTAAACTACATTACTGCTTGCCGTACAGGTCTCTCCTCGGACACACTGACAGTACCATTCCTCCAAGTATTCTCTGACTCTAGAGGCCAACCTAAAAAGATACCTTTCCTTTTTCCTGAAATTCATCTAATTTTGATTTTTGCAAACAACAGAGTAAGGAAAAGCAACGCAGAATTTGACAGTAAAATATCTGATACCCAGTTTATTTTATTTCAACACATCAGACTCACCAAATATGAGATGCAATTGAAAGGATCTACAGACACTGTCAAGCAGTATCACCGACTGGTCAGCTACAATAATAAACCCATCATTTAAGCTGCAAGCTTGTATCTTTGGATTTAGTGAAGGCTGCAGTGGAAAAAAAAAACAGGATTAAGATGAGACCATTTTCCATAAGTTTAATAAAGACTAAAGTTTCAGTACCCTGGGCGTGTAGGAGGGGGCACCCTGGTGAACCGATGGCCGGAGAGGGACGGAAGATCTTCCTCTCTGTCTGTCCTCCTCTGTATAACTGCCTTTCCAATAATAAAAAAAAAATCTTTCAAAAAAAAAAACCAAAAAACAAATACATCTTTAAAAAATGGATTTATTAAAGTTTAGTTTTAGAAATACTGTGGGGTGGGTGGGAAACCAGGTGGGGCTTCTCCCTCAATATCCCCCTTTACCTCAGATACAAGAAGGAAACAATATGGAAATAATAGTCTTACCCACTTTCCTGTAGCCCTTGACCCTTTTTACCCAAATTAACTATGTAAAGATTGTCCAAAATAAATTAAAAAAAAATTTTAAAAGAAACAAACGAAAAAACAAAAAAAATACTGATCCTGGGGCCCGACACGGTAGCTTAGCATCTAAAATCCTAGCTTTGCACGCACTGGGATGTCATATGGGTGCCAGTTCATGTTCGGTGTCCCCACTACCCAGCCAGCTTCCTGTTTGTGGCCTGGGAAAGCAGTCCAGGATGCCCCAAAGCCTTGGGACCCGCACCCATGTGGGAGACCCTGAAGAGATTCCTGGCTCCTGGCTTCAGATTGGCTCAGCTATGGCCCTTGTGGCCACCTGGGAAATAAATCAGCCGACATAAAATTATCTTTGTGTATCTGACTTTCCAATAAAAATAAAATAAATCTTATAGAAAAAAAAAAAAGAAATGCTGATCGTGAGGGGATATGCATTCACGTGGGAAGTACACATTCAGTCACACGTCACCGGCCCGAGGTCGAGCAGGTCAGGAAGAACGGCGCGGGCAGCGTCCTCATTACCTTTTCGGAGGAGATCTTCACCAGCAAATCGACTTGATATAAAGCAGTCCCGTGCTCCTTCCGGGACCCCGTGGTCAGGCAGCCATTTCCTGTGTCGTCACTGCTCAGGAGCTCCACGTCCTTCCACATGTCTGAGACTGTCGCCCCAGGCCGGCGAGCGCAGCCTTCTCTGCACAGCAAAAGGGGAGGCCTAATGACCCTGCCGCACACAGAGCTCAAAGGCAACATCACAGACGCTGACACTCACACAGACTTCTCATTCACTCCATGATCACTAGACACGCTGGGCCATCCCAGGACTTGGGAGTTAGGATTACAGCCGGATAAAAACATAGCGTGCTCCAGGAAACACGCAAACCAACAACTCCAGTCCCACCAATGTACTCTCAGTTCAACAGCTGGAAACCATGTCAAGTTCTCATGTGAAAAATGAAACTTTAAGATAACTAAAAAACATAGGTGCTTAAGTTCAACTTGTTTTCATTCATAAGAGAACAAATTTCACCTGCTTCATAGATACAGCTTTTTAACATGTATTTGACAGGTACAGTGACAGACATGGATCTTCCATCTGTTTGGTTTGCACCCCCAGCGGCCACACAGGCCAGGGCTGGGACAGGCACTCCAACAGGGTCCCCTCTATGGAGGCAGTGGCCCCAGGACTTGGGCCGTCGACTACTGCTTCCCCAGGCACGTCAGCAGGGGGTCAGGTCGGGAGCTGCAGGAACTGGCCCCCATGTAGGATGGAATGCCACTATCGCAGGCAACAGCGTAACCCACGCACAGTGCTGGCCTCCAATCCAGCTGTTTTTGGCTTCATAAATGGTGAGTCCGGATGATCTAAGAACAACACCCATTAACGCTCTTACAGTATCATTGTACAATAAATAAAAATGATACTGAAAGAGAAAAAAAGCTGGATGAGGGGCTGGCACAATGGCTCAGCAGGCTAATGTTTTGCCTGCAAGCAGCACTGACATCCCATGTGGGTACCGGTTCAAGTCCCCGCTGCTCTATTTGTAATCCAGGTTTCTGCTTGTACCCTGAGAAAGTCTTGGCACTCTGTACTCAGACGGCTCTTGACTTCAGTCGGCTCAGTTCCGGCCATTGTGGCCACTTGGGGAGTGAACCAGTAGATGAAAGATCTGTCTCTCCTCTCCGTAAAATCTGACTTTCCAATAAAACTAAATCTCAAAAAAAAAAAAAAGCCTGGTGGGGAACAATTTCCGAATAATTCCACTTGCTTTGAGGCTTTTTAGAACAGAATGTTGGAAATGCAGGGCAGGTGCAGGCATCAGGAAGAACGCGATCTGATGTGGTGAGCCGGGACCTGTGAGCCGCTCAGGGCTCACCCTCACGGGCTGATCTCACCATCCGTGGAAGCAGGGGACGTTTGGGAGCCTGGGGTGACAGAAGTGGTGTTGGGATGGGGGCGGGAGCCAAGGCTGACACAGCGAGGAGCCCTGTCACCTCCACACACCCGTCACTCCATCAGCACGTGTGTCCCGAAAGGCCCCGGCGGCTGACTGCGTTACAAGGAGGACCAGGGAAGGCGAGCAAGGAGACGTGACGCTGCCCTCCTGGGTAAGAGGGAAGGAGGGAATCGCCGGCACCTGTGGCGGGAGCCGGACGACCGCTAAGAGGAGGTACTAAGCACTCAGTACAGTGCGCCCGTGCGGGGCGGAAGGGGGTCTCCCCAGGACCTGCCTAGGACGATCTCAGACGCGCAGGCGGAGCAGCGGGGTGCAAAGCCTCGGGGCCCCGGAAAGGCAGCTGGGGCGGTGCGGGAGAGGCTGACTTTGACTCCCGGCTTTCTCCTCCGCGCGAGCCTGGGGTGGGGGCTCCGGGCGACGCGGCCTGCCCTCCCCTCGGCCCTACGCCGCTCCCGCGGGCGTCCAGGCGGACACACCCCTCCACTCGGGCGGGAGCCGCTGCCGCTTGGCCCCGCACCCGCCCAACACCTCAGGGGAGGACGCCCTCCGGCCTCACCTGCGACGGAAAGCCCTAAACGGGAACACGCAAATAATCCAATCTGGCTCCTCACTCAACACAACCGCCCCTAAGCTCTTCAGCTTCCATCCCACACGTTTAAATTGGCGGGAGAAAGGCGAGCCCAACCCCCTGCTAACGGTGGCCGCAGCGGGCCAAGCCGCCTTCAGACTCGAACGCGGAAGTCGCCCCGCCCTAACTAGCGCTTGGAGTCGCCTCGCGTCGCTGCGTCCCGACGCCGACGTCTTCCGCCCTGCCCTTACTTGCCGCTTTCGGAAGGGCAACCAATCACCGGCTCAGGCCGCGTTACTATAGAGACTCCTGTCCCACCCCTTTTCCTCCCAGCAGGCTGCGCGGCGCGCTGGGCCTCAGAGCCTTTGTGCCATCCGGGTCTCTCGCACGAACGATTCAGTCCGTGTCGAAGCTTCGGAGCTGTCGGGACTGTTGCGAGAGGAGAGTGGCGGCGCCGCGCTAGCGGCCAGGACTCCAGACCATGGCGGTAAGTGCCGAATCCACCGAGACGACGGGGGTTGCCTTCCTGGCCGTCGGCCACCAGTGGACGAACGGCTGCCACAGCTGTGGTCCGCCCGTGTGTGTGGACAAAATGGCGCCGCGGCTGCCTTTGCGCCGCCATCATGGCTGCTGGCTGTCGGGAGGGGGGATGAAGGCGGTGTCGCTGGGGGTGGGGAGCCCAGGGAGTGCCTGCTGCTGTGGGGTTGTTTTTTCTTTTCCAGAACTTTCCTCTTGTCTCTGGCCCAGGGGGTTCTTTTCGGCTCCGTGCCTGGCCTTCTGTGTAGCTTTCTTTCCATGACGAGCAGGTGCTTTGAAGTTTTTTTCCCGTGGCTTGAGAGTTGGCGGTGCAGAACGGTCGGGGACGGGAGGAGAGGCCTGGAGGGTTTGGAGAGAGGGCCGCTCTGTTTTTGTTTGTGTTTGGGGTTGCATAATCCCGACGGGTGCAGGTCCCGTTTCTGGGGAGTTTGAGAGAACCCGCCCTTGGAGGATTCCTCCAGAACCGACCGTGGTTCTGATAGGTCGAGGGGGTCGCGGTGACCTAGTTTTTGTTTTGTTTTATTTTTTAGTTGTCCTTAAAAGTGTTAAGCGTCCTGGAGCGTCTGGTTTGTTCTCTGCCCGCCTCGTAACAATACTTTGTAGTGTGCGTCTTGGGTTCCAGCGTTCTGGAAGTGAGGTTGATTGTAGCGCTGGTTCCCACAGTGCCTGGTGCAGTACCAAGGCGGTCCCTGGAGAGGCGGCCCAGTACCAGTTCTCGCCTCCGTCGCACTGGAATTAGATTCCTATCCTGTGTTTGAATCGTTACTAGACTTTTCAACAAGATGTGGCTTCTTACAGAGCTGCTGCTAGAATGAGAGATGATTTGTCAGCATTGATATACATAGGTTTCTGTTAAAAGAACGCTAAAACGTTTTTAGAACAATATTAATATTCAGCTAGTTTTGCGATGTCTGGATATTTCCATTGTGCTCCTGTGACATACTCTGAGGGAGGTAAAAGAAAAATTTGCGGGCCCATATAGATGGCCACCTACCTCATTTCAGGCTTTTTTTTTTGCATTATTGGTTCACAGTTGGAAATGGCTCTTTGCTTGTTGTAAACCCCTGCCTCAAGGGAACTTCTTTAACGCTGGGCTCTGGTTTTAAACATGGTGTTAGATTCGTGATTGGATCGAATCAACTTCTGTCTACGGCCATACCACCCTGAACGCACCCGATCTCGTCTGATCTCGGAAGCTAAGCAGGGTCGGGCCTGGTTAGTACTTGGATGGGATCGAATCAACTTCTGCACCAAGTGCTGGCTTTTTCATAAGAACTTGTGTTCAGCCAGTTTAGTGCTGGTAGCTTTCTGTGAGATTGAATGTAACAGACCGCTAGTTCTGCTAATGTTGTCTGTTCAGCCAGGAAGTGTTCTGAGAGAAGAGGAAAGATGAATTCAGGCACTTGTATACATGCTGTGAGCTGTATGAACCCTTATCACGTAGCCGACTGGTCTGAAGTAGCCTTGGGTGTAGTGGTGAGAACATGGATGGAAGTGTGTGGCCAGCCGGTGTTGCTGGATCTTGGCTGTGAAATGCGAGTTTGGGATGAAAGTCTGAGCCACAGAAAGTTAGGGTTGCAGAAGTCACCTGTGTCCTGAAGGGTGCTGGTGTGAACAGTGCCCTGTGGTTAGGGCCTGCTCTGCACCGCGTGGTTCTTAGACCCTGGCTGGCAGTTTGCCCCACGTGTCTGTCCAGCTCAACAGCAGCTTCTGCCTTTTTCATCCTCTGTTCCTGGGATCTACATGTGGGCACATTGTTAGCCCTTGGGCAGTACAGGTTGAAAAACTACAAAATCTTGTCATTAATAGCTCCCATACACATGCCTTGGTCCTCCCTCTCTGGGCTAATCTTGCTTTGGAAAAGAGGTCTTTAACATGATCCCTTCTGCGGAAGAATGTGGCGATTCCCTAGTTATCCAATCCAGATTTTTCCAGATGTCCTAAGGGAAATGAGTGAGCTTTTCTTCTAAGTGCCAGATGGTGAATATTTTTGGCTTTATGAGCCACATGCTTTTCCTTCATTTTCTTTTTGTTGTTTGTTTTTACCACCTTTCTTTAAAAATAAGGGAACTGCTGTTAGCTCAAGGGCCTCTTATTTATTTTTTAACTTTGATGGAAGGTACTGTTATCCTGCTTGTCTTTCCGTGTTGCCTTGTCTGGCCGGTGGCTCGCCAGTGTGCTTTCAACACCGGCTGAAGCTGCTCTGGCTCCTTTTATCAAATCCGTCTCAGAAACTTTCAGCTCTCAGTTTGGTTTTGAATTTTTTTTTTTTTTTTTTTTTTTTGCTTGCTTGTTTGCTTGAGAGACAGAGGTAGAGAGGAGGAGATCCTCCGTCCGATGGTTCCCTTCCCCTGGGGCTGCCGCAGCTGGGCTGGCTGCCGCTGGAGGGGCAGGGGTCTCAGGACTTAGGCAGTCTTGCTGCCTTCCCCCTCCACCACCCCCACTAGTGGAGCTGACCCCGAAGTGGAGCAGCCAAGACTTGAATGCATTGCCCGCGTATGCGGCAGTGCAGGTGGCTGCCCAGCCCATCATAGCACAGCCTTGCCATTTGTAATGTGGACCACATGGTTTGGCAGAGTCTCAAAAGTGTTTTAAATGAAAATTAGCACTCATCTCTTCCTCGAACATCTGTTTATTTTGGAAGATTTGTTTATTTGAAGGCAAAGTGATAGGAAGAGAGAGATCTTTCATCGCTGATCATTTCCCAAGTGCCTACAACAGCTGGGGTTAACGCAAGCCAGACTCTGGTTCCCTGTCTGGTGGGCCATATCTCCTGCCTTGCAGTCAGCGGGCAGCTGGGTGGGAGCTGAGGGTTTCTGTACTGAGTGCTGGGTTGCAGGAAGGCAAGTGGTTCCTTTCCGTCCTCGACTAGAAAGCAACTAGTATTTAGATGAAGAGACATCAGCTTTGGGTCATTCGGGTCTCTGAGACAGGGTTGTAAGTTTCTATATAATATTTTAAATGTTTTGAAACAAACTATTTTTATAGCTCACAGCCATTTCAGGAACAGTGTGGCTGTTTTGCCATGATACTATGCTGAGGGGTATTTCATGAAAAAAGGTTTGTGAAAGATTGGGTTCGCCCTTAGGTAGGTGTTCTCTCTCTCTCTCTCTCTCTCTCTCTCTCTCTCATTTTAAGGATTTATTTACTTTACTCGAAAATCAATTTGAGAGAGAGCTTTGAACCACTGATTTGCTCCCCAGATGTCACAACAGCAGAGCTGTGCAGATCAGAAGCTTCTTGTAAGTCTCCCATGTGGTTGCAGGAACCCACGGCCTTGGGACATGAACCGGCACCCTTTGGGGGTGCCAGTGCTGTGGGGGGTGGCCAGCTGGCTCTGCCATGGCCAGCCCCACCTCTTCAGTCTGCAGTACTCTGAAAAGTTTTCAGCCTTCACCCTGTATTTCCTTTTTGAGGGAGGGAGGTATGTGGTTAAGAGCTGGGAAGATTGGCCACATCAAGTTCACAGACCTGAAAATGAATGTATTTTTACTGCTTGAATATTTATTGAAAATACATGGTGTCCATGGCCCAGTTTGTTGTAAAATTTATAAAAGATAATGAATAGAAAATTAAAGATAGGGTTAATTGTTTCTTCTTGATGTCTGGTGAGTCGTTTTGTAGTAGTTCAGACCTGTTAATGTACAGCTTACATTTAAGTACTTGGGAATCAACTGTTCATTTTTTAAGTGTAATTTGCAACTCATCATTTTTCTTTGAATTTCTAGGCTAGTGATACAGAACGAGATGGACTAGCCCCAGAAAAGACGTCCCCAGATAGAGACAAGAAGAAAGAACAGTCCGATGTCTCTCTTTCACCTAGAACCTCAAAACATCACTATTCAAGATCGCGGTCAAGGTCACGGGAAAGGAGGCGCAAGTCAGGTATGAGTCCTTGGAGGTGAAGAAAGCTGTCGGAGTTTGTGAGGCGTGTTAAACAGATTCGCTTCTTTAGCGTTAGTGTCCTTCCCGGCTCACAAGTGGCTGGTGGAGCTATATTGGTGATTCTTCTGCTGAAGGTTCGAGTTGTGAGAAATGAAGCTGCTAGTTAATATAGAGATTTTATAGCCTTCCAAAAGCAAAAGTGTGCCCAAACGTGGCCCACAGCAACTGTGAATCCCAAAGGTGTTTAAAATTTTAATTGTTGACAAAATAGTAATACTAAGTAGCACTCCAGACCATAATTGACACATTGTGAACTGACTTGAGCCCCGGGAGGCGTGGGAAGCAGCTATTTCAGAGGTTTAGTTTCCTCTGGCTGGCTGCAGGTGGCAGACAGGAACTTGTAAGAACACCTGCCTCTAACCACTAGGCCTGCGCTTGACCTTGTGTGGCTTCTTAGGTGCTAGAAAAGTTCCAAGTGCTCTGTTTTTTTTAAATTTCTTTTTTATTCAAAAGAGAGCAAACTGAGAAAACAGGCTTTACTGGTTTTAATTCAACATTGCTGTTTTTTAAATGAAGTTGAATAGGAAGTCAAGTAGTACTGAGGGGGAAAGGAGCAAGACCTGGACTTGGTTGACTGTTCTGTCCTACAGATTGTTCTCTACCAAGCAGCTTTGATGGTTTCCATTTTTGTCATTTATCTTTAATATAAGCCTCTGGGTTTGCTGTGGGCTCAACTACCAAAAATCTGTAAAATTTGCAAAAAACTGCCTGTGTTTTTAGTTGTATTCTGGTTTGACTGAGCTAGGTGTGCGGTATGAATGTAGGAGGATAATCCTGTCCCTGCGTGTGGTTAGTGAACGATGCACTGCACACGCGCTCGGCCAGGTTGAATCAGACACTGTTTATACGGCCTGCAGAGTGAGCCGTCTTTGTTTATGGTATATTTTTCTGTACGTTCACAGACAATGAAGGAAGAAAACATAGGAGCCGGAGCAGGAGCAAAGAGGTAATTAACACTTTAGTGAATAGGCATTTTGAAATACTTGTGAAGTGTCTGGTAGAAATGTTTGTGTGAATATAAGCTTTGCCAAGGTAAGTTCCAAGACTTGATACTTGAAGGTTAATTGGGTTAGAAAATAAGCATGATTTGGCTTCACCATTTCTCAAGAAGATAGTTGTTTGTATGAAAAATACTTCAAAAACTATTAACTTTATGATATTGTGAAAATATTCACAACAGTTTCATTGAAGAATATACTTGGTTTTTTGAGGCCTGTCACACAGAGCTTCCATTAACCTGAGGTCCCGAGTCTCCTCACCTGGCAGCTGCTCAGGACTGGAACTAGCCATTGTCTCTCAAGTGGCAGTCCTCTGGGTGTCCGGGGGCTAATTTTCCTTTGTGAAAAACTGCAAGAGCTCTCTTCTTCCATAAACTAGTATGATACCCCAGTAGGAATACTGAATTTTGAAATAAAGGCTTGAGTGAGGACAGCTGGAAAGATGGCATTGACGGCAAAGCCAGGCAGCAGCTCTGGCAGCTCACGCCCCAGAAGACGCGCCGAGCCCTAGAGAAGAACAAACATGCAGACAGGGAGGAGAGCCAGTGGGGGCTGGGCCGGGGACTCCCGAGACAAGGGGCCAGGGCCTTCACCTCCTCCCCTAATGGAAGCTCTGTTGAAGTTTTAATTTAGGAGAGTTTTTGTGAAAATGACTATTTTGTTTAGCTCACATGATAACATTTCTATAATAAATCATACTCAGCGTGCTAATGCGCGAAGAGACTGAACTGAAGACGCTGCAGACTCAGATAGCAAAATAATAAGCCTACTTCATGATAAGGTAACTATTAGTCATTCAAACTCCTATTTCCCTTAAAATATATCTTAAATCAGTTAAGGGTTTTAAATGTTTTCTTTTTTTTAATTACTAGTGATGTTATGTTTGGAAAACTCATTTGAAATAAAACTAAACCTTTACAAGTTTTAACACTTAAAGTTTTTCAGCTTGCCACTATATGGCATACATGGTCAAGAAAATTTTCTATTCTAAGCTCAGAGAACTGGCAATGAAACTAAAATTTAGCTGTGTCTCCAGGTCTCTTATTTTTCAATATAGTAAATTACATACATACTGTGATCATTTTCCAGTATATCATCATGCATGTTTCAAAATAATTGGCTAAGTTTTTTTGTTTTATTTTTGTTTAAGTTAATCTTGAATAAGAAGAATTAGTACCGTGACTTATTTGGGGAGACACGCATCCTGTTGTGGAGAGGCGGGACTGGGGGCGTCAGAAGAATGTGGGGTGTCGAGGTCCAGCTCGCCTACTCATAGCATCTTAGTTCAATTATGTGTAAGAATGAAGCAGTTAGAGCATATGGATTCCCTTCCAGGTTTAAATTTTAGCAATCCTCAGATGTCCAGGACTTGGATGCTTTAATTACACAATGGATCTGACCCATCTTAATGTGGGGGAGTACACTGCTTACCATTTCTGACTTGGGTGTGAGTGGCATGATGGCAACGATCATACAGATCATTTCCGCCCAGTCCCTAAGTACATATGCTGTACCAACCTTGATGTTCTTCCAGAGGATGTTCTGTGTGATGGCATAGGGGTTGGCTATGTAGTCACTATTTTTGGTTCTGATCTTCTACCCCTAGGTACATGAAGTGTAATAGACCTAAGTCTGTTAGGAAATCAGAAGAGGATGAGTAATTGATTTATAGTTGAGATCTTGGGAGAACAAAGTGCAGGCGTGTCTTCTAGACAGGATGTAGGCCGTGTGGCTGCAAAGGAGACACTGAAATTCAGCACAATTTGAAATTGCAGGAAATGCTAATATTTCATAAAATTAGTTGCTAGCTGCCTACTTTAAGGTGGTTTTTTTTTCTGATGCATTTCTTATTATGTTGTATTTACTATTTAAAATTTATTATGTACTGTGGATTTAGAAGTTGATGTATATATGTGGTCTGTATTTTAGGTAAATATCAGGGAGTCTATTGGTTTTTTCTTTTTTAATATCAGCATTGAAAGTCATTGTTTATGGTAATTGAATATTTTTGGGAGGATTCTTACGGGTGTTTATGAAGAAAAATAAGATTAATATTTGCATTCTGCATCATTTGGGTCAAGTGAAACTAGATCCTTTTTATTTACCACACACTCCTAAGGTTACTAATGTTGCATCACAGCATTTTTGTCTCCTGATACCCAAACTAACTCTTTTTGTTGCACTATTTTCCTGAAAGAACCAACTTCTTCTTAAAACAGGGAAGAAGACAGGAGTCCAAAGAGAAATCCTCTAAGAGACACAAGTCTGAGGAGCACATGGACAAAGAGCATTCCTCTGAGAAAGGGAGGGAGCGGCTCAACTCGTCCGAAAACGGGGAGGACAGGCACAGGCGGAAGGAGAGGAAGCCTTCGAGAGGAAGGAGTCACTCCAGGTCCAGGTCACGTGAAAGGTAAACACGAGTGAAGGCACTTAACAGGCTCACTAACTGAGCATCACCCCAGAAACATTTATAAGCAAGTGCCTACTATGTGCTGATTTGATCTGTTTGCACACAGATAGTTGAAATGTTTTGCTTTCTGAAAACAGAAAGGGAAAGAGAATGCCATCTTGCATCGGCTGGTTGACTCCTGAGGGAGCCGCAAAGAACAGATGTAGGCCAGCCATCTGCCACTACTTTCTGGATCAGACATAGGGCACCCAGGGCTCCAACTGGTGCCCATAATGATGCCAGCCTCACATGCAGAGGCTTAGTTGTAATTGCTATGCCACAGCACCAGCCCCCACTAAATAGTGCTTTCCTGTCCTGTTCTAGAATGCTTACTTCTAAACTGTGTTTTTTTGTTTGGTTGTAACACAAATGTTATGAGTGAGAAGATGGATCATGCTGCAGATTGGTGCGGACTATGCTAAGAAGGCGTGGTGTTTATTTGAACAATTCTCTTGGTCACGTTTTTTAATAGATGCTGCAACAGATAAGAGTTTCAGCTTTATGAAAGCCTTGGGATGGGAGCCAGCTCCATGGTCAGGAGGCAAGGCCACCTCCTGTAGTGGCAGCAGCTATATTGTCAATCTAGCTCCCTGCTAATGGCAAGGGAAGGCATCAGAGCATGGACCTCCAAGGCCTGGGCCCCTCCACCCATGAGGGAATCCCAAAAGAAGCTCCTGCCTCCCGTCTTTGGATTGGTACAATTCCACTAGTCGTAGCAATTTGGGAAGTGAACAAGCTTTTTGGAAGCTCTGTGTCTGCCCTTCCAATAAAAATAAATGAATCTTTAAAAAAAAAAAAAAAAAACTTTGGGGACTGCTGTGGTAGCCTAATGGCTAAAGTCCTCACCTTGAATGCACTGGGATCCCAGTTCCCAGATATCTAACTCCTGGCGTGTGGCCTGGGAAAACAGTAAGCAGTAGAGGACCACCCAAAAAGCCTGGAGACCCTGCACCCATGTGGGAGACCCTGAAGAGGCTCCTGGCTCCAGCCGTTGCAGCCGCTTGGGGAGTGACTCAGTGGATGGAAGATCTTCCTCTCTGTATCTGCATCTGCCTTTCCAACAAAAATAAATATTTTTTTTTTTGTAAGTGCTTTGGGAAGATGTAGGCTTTACCAGGCAATCCCCCCCCCCCTTTTTTTTTTTCTTAATGTATTTGGAGAGACAGAGTGCTGATTTTCTGATTGACTTCATCTGATGCCTGAAATGACCTGCATGTAGAGTTGAGAGCTAGGAGCCAAGATCTGAAGTCAGGTCTGCTATGGCAGTTACAGAAACCCAAGACTTTCGCTGTCAGCTTTGCCTCCTACGGCCTGCATGAGCAGGAAGCTGGAGTAAGGAGGGACGCGGGTCCAGCCCCGGCCCTCCACCATAGCGTGCCTGTGTCCTCAGCAAGGCGAAGTTGGATTCAGAGGCTTTGACCACTTTCCACACGTGAGAGCTCTGCTGTGTACTGTAGAAAGTAACAGCTGAAAGAGCAGAGGGCTCCTGCTGTAGCGCAACGGTTCAGGCGTGTCCTGCAGTGTTGATATGCCACGTGGGCATCAGTGCTGCCCACTTCTGATCTAGCTCCCTGCTGATGCGGCTGGGAAAGCAGCAGAGGACATGGGAGCCTCCTGGCTGCTGGCTTCAGCCTGACCCAGCCCTGGCCATTTCAG
Organism: Ochotona curzoniae; assembly: GCF_017591425.1. Lineage (NCBI taxonomy): Eukaryota > Metazoa > Chordata > Mammalia > Lagomorpha > Ochotonidae > Ochotona > Ochotona curzoniae. Next base: position 6,330,889 of record NW_024466340.1, on the reverse strand, counting down.
CCATTTGGGAAGTGAACCCAGAGAACGGAGAACTGTGTCTCCCAGGTACGCGCTTTGTAACTCAAATAAACAAGACCTTTCTTAAAGGAATGGGTCAAAGTCCATTTTTCGGTTAGGAGTCCTTGGAAAGTTTGAATTATCCTTTCTGTAAACAATGCAGAGTAGTTTTTATCTTGGTTGCATTGCTGTAAATAAATTTTGAGGTGAATAATTAGAGAAACAGAACTGTGAGAACTAATTTGTGCCCTTTAATTTCAGGCGCCATCGTAGTAGAAGCAGGGAGAGAAAGAAGTCTCGATCCAGAAGTAGGGAACGGAAGAAATCAAGATCTAGAAGCAGAGACAGGAAGAAGTCGCGATCCAGAAGCAGGGAAAGAAAGCGACGGGTCAGGTCGCGCTCACGTTCCCGGTCAAGACACCGGCACAGGACTCGGAGCCGGAGCAGGAGCCGGAGCCGGAGCCGGTAGGTGCCCGTCACCTTGAGTGACATCTGTCAATCCCACTGTAGAACCTGTTCATCTTTAGTCATATGGTGTACGTTGTGAATTACTGTTTTTTACTGCATTTTGTAAGGAGTTTAAGTGACGTTGGATAACTAAGAAGTCACAAATGTAGATGCTGGGTGCCAGGGTCGCAGTGTGCTCGCACCTCGTACTGCCAAGATGTGTGTCATGAGTGGACTAACTTCAGATACAATAGTGTGAAAAAGCAGTTATGTTCTTGAGAGGATGCTGACACTGATTTTTAATGGAAATGCTTTGTAAATTTTTTTTTGCAATCTTTTCACGCTTTATGTGTGTGTTTGCGTTGAGTGGGGGAGAGCTCCATGCACTGGTGCACACCCTCTGCTTGCCCAGGGTGGGAGCCAGGGACACAGTGACCCAAGTCAGCACAGCACAAAGCTGGTCAGGAGTGCTACCAGCCTTGGCTGTCAGGCCCTGCCGTCTCAGCCATTGCTTCCCTGGTGTCTGTCACCACTGGTTTATCCCCTGGCTTCCCGCAGCAGCCAGGACTTGTGCCTGGTGCCTCCCTGGTACACATTAGCAGGAAACTGGCTGGGATGTGGAACCAGCAGCCGACCCAGGGCTTATAGAGGAAAGGGAGAAACAGATCCTCCACCCGATCGTTCTTCCCAAAGTGGCCACAGTGAGCCTGCCAGGGGGCGCTGACTGCCGGGCCTCCTGCTGTCCCGTTGGTTCTGATTTGTACTAGTTACCTCATTCATGGGAAATTAAGTGATTGGACATAAATACGGCATTATGCTCTTCAGCAACTTTGTGGGCAGCATAGGTCATTCTTTTACTGTATTTGAATCCTCATCAGTGCTTTTTAACTGCCAATCCTTTTATTTAAGTTACCTATTTTGTACTAGAAGTTTACAGGTTTTGTTGTGGAATATAATACATTGACTCACAGAAAGCAACTGGTGTAGGAAGCTAATTTTTGCAACATTGTGTATTCTGTGCAAAAGATGGGAAGCATTCACTTTCTCTGCAGTCATTGCTGTAACAGGGATTATATAAATTGGCATTATGTACAACTGTGGGACATGTGCAGTAGGTAGAAAGGGGATTGATGCTTCATATATGCATGATTTTGATTTTTTTATTTAACCAGAGTAAAAGATTAATGTAGATTCTATTCAGTGAAATAATCCCTGCTTGGCAACAGTGAAACATGCATAATATGATTTATTGCAGAGATAGAAAGAAGAGAATTGAGAAACCGAGAAGATTCAGCAGAAGTCTGAGCCGAACTCCCAGCCCACCTCCCTTCCGAGGCAGAAACACAGCCATGGATGCGCAGGAGGCCTTGGCCAGGAGGTAGGGGGGCTGCGCGTGGGAGTGGGGTTGATTTGTTTCTTAACTTTAAGAAGGTGTTACGTGGACAAAGAATGTTGTTAGCGAACACAATCAAAGTTAACTAAATCTGTGACATCTCTCGTATCAAACTTCTAGATTTTAATTCTCAAAACATGTTTACTTCTTTATAAAACTAGATGAGATTGAGATGTGTTCAGGCTCTTAATCTTGCCTTTAAGGTGGCTTTGCCTCCATTTTTTTTCTCAAGACCAAACTTAAACCTTAAGAATTCTGTCAGTGGCTTTTATTTTGAATAAAGTAGGTTTGTACTATAAGCCAGTTTTGTTTGATCTTGCGTATTTTACTACTGAAAGCGTAGCAGAGAACATTATATTTTTTTTACTTTTCTGGCAAGTGGTGGTGGTACTACACAGCAGGACTTTTTCATTGAAATCAACAAAATGATTCCAAGAACTGCCTCGTGGGGCAGGGAGGAAAGCAACCTCATGCGCTTTGGGCAGGTTTCCCAAACATCCTGAACACTGCAATCTTTCAGTCTTACTTGTTTTGGGGTTTTTTTTTTTTTTTTTACTCAATTTTATACAAAATACAGTTAAGACAGTGCCACCTGGTGTGCCGCTGCCCTGTGACCCAGCCTGGCAGAAGCTCCAGCTGAACAGCAGCAGCCAAGGTGTGAGCTGACCTTCCTCGCCCCGCCCACCGCGGTGCTGCTGCTTCCAGCATGCAGGGCTCTTCTCATGCAACCAGTAGTAGCAACTTAAACTGAAAGCAGAATTGTGAAGGAATTCACTACAAAATCTAATCTAACTTAACAGTGAATGGCCTGTTGGGTTCTGACAAGTGCGTGTGACTTTGTTTTAGGCATTGTAAGCCCAAAAGATTTAAGCTTATTCACTTTTCTACTGTTCTGCATTTTTGTTGTTGAAATTTATTAGTAAAATTACTAGCCTGGGAACTATTTTTCACTTTGTGATGTATTATATGGAAAGTTTATATGAAATCCTCTAACTTCACAATACCAAGTCAGTTTCTTCAGTATTTTGATGCAAGAGATCACTTTAAACATTTTCTGCAAGGCAAAGTGACAGAGGTAGAGACAAAAGATCTATCCTGATTTACTTCCCAGAACGGCTGTCACAGCTGGCCTGGACCAGGCTGAAAAGGCAGGAGCCATGAAGTCCATCTAGGGTGCGCATGCCCTTGGACCACCGACCTCTGCCTGTCCAGGCCAGCTGTCAAGAACACCCAGGACTAGCATTGGTGCTCATATTGAATGCATTCTTTGAAGACAGCCATTTGACTTGCTGCATTGCACCCATGTGGGAGACCCTGAAGAGGCTCCTGCCTCCTGGCTTCAGATCAGCTCAACTCTGGCCGCTGCGGCCACTTGGGGAGTGAATCAGCAGAGGGAAGATCTTTTGCTCTGTCTCTCCTCTCTGTATATCTGACTTTCCAATAAAAATAAAATAAATCTCTTTAAAAAAAGATTGGTTAAGTGGAGTACTGTGTAAGAGGGTAGGTTGTGAAGATGTAAAGATAATGACCATTTTTGCATGCATATGATTTTGTTTGTTTGTTTAAGATTTATTTTTTTTTTTATCGGAAAGTCAAATATACAGAGAGGAGGAGAGACAGAGAGGAAGATCTTCCGTCCAATGATTCACTCCCTAAGTGAGTGCAACGGCCGATGCTACGCCGATCCGAAGCCAGGATCCAGGAACTTCTTCCGGGTATCCCACATGGGTGCAGGGTCCGAAACCTTTTGGCCATCCTCGACTGCTTTCCCAGGCCACAAGCAGGAGCTGGATGGGAAGTGGAGAAGCTGGGATTAGAACCAGCACCCATATGGGATCCCGGCACGTTCAAGGCGAGGACTTTAGCCACTTGGCCACCGTGCCGGGCCCCATGCATATTGTTAAATTTAATTGTAACATACGATTCATTTTGTTTAGAGGAGAAATTGGTGTTGTGTTTCTAGTTCATTGATAAGGATAAGTTTCTTCAGTGGCTAAAACGTGATGTGATATTGTCCTCTATGGTGCTATAGAGAGTGGCAGTCTTTGCTTGTCCGTTTATATATTCTAATTTTTCTCCCATTTTTTGTGACAGCTACATGTAAAAATTACTCAGTTAACTACTCAATTCAAAAATGCTTAAACCAGCGCAGTATTTAAACCATTCTTTAGGAGCTACCTTTTTTCTTATGCATATAAATAGCAGTTGGGGGAGGTTTTATTCAACATTGTGACATAATGCGTTTTGTCCCTGTGCTTACATAAAGGTATATGTTGATTTCATTTTTGTTAATTGTCTTTAACAGGTTGGAAAGGGCAAAGAAATTACAAGAACAGCGAGAAAAGGAAATGGTGGAAAAACAGAAGCAACAGGAAATTGCTGCAGGTATCTCCCCGGGAAGTGCAGGAGGAAAGGCAGCTGTGCTGGCCGCCGGGGCACCACGTAAACCTGTGCCTTCCTGCCTGGTTCTGTGTGCAAGTTTTTGTTAACTGCATGCAGGGAATATTTTTGGCAAGTAGGATGCTAACGTTTTGTTCATGCAGTACCTTGGTGCCCGCTGCCAGGTTGTTAAGATAAATAGATTATGTGTATGCTCATCTGCCGAGCACAGTCGCAGGGAGGGAGCGGAGTTGGGAGAGCAGATGTACTGCTCTCTGTTCTCTCCCAAATGCTGCAAGCTCCCGGGCTGGACCCAGGCATGGTGCCTGCCACCATGGCATTGAGCAGGGATGCCACACTTCACCCGCAGCACCACAGTGCTCTCTCTGCCAGCTGTCCATAGCTGCTGGGTTCACTGTCCACTCCTGAGACAACATGAAATCCAGTAGACCACTTCAGCTACAGAGGAGTAACCGGTTAATGTGCTTAATATTTCTGCATGCGTGAGTTCCAGACATCTGGGAATACTCAGTAAATTATAAGGAACCCTAGAAATAGGATACCTTATTGCATTACAGCCAAGAACACCATAGCCTGCTAGTACTGAAACCCTCTTCACCTTTGGAGGGGTTGGAGGTTCGGTTTGGCGGTCAGGGTCGTGCACAGATGCAGTCGGCAGGCGCACACACTGACTGCTCCCTCAGTGCGGATATTGGCCATGCTCCCGCTCAGCTGCTCGGAGGACAGGGCTCCCAAAAACTAGTGGGAAAAACTACATGTGAAAGAAAATAATGAAACTTACCTTTTTATTCTGTTTTTTTTTTTTTTTTTTTTTTTAATTATGGAGCAATTTCATTGGGAAGAATTCTTTGCAAATTAGAAGGCTTTTCTATATCAATATGTTAAAATGTGTTCGTGGACATTTTTGCTTTGTTTTCAAATCCCTGCCCCTTTCTCCTCAGCGGCTGCTGCAACTGGAGGCTCCGTCCTCAATGTGGCTGCCCTGTTGGCATCAGGAACTCAAGTAACCCCTCAGATAGCGATGGCAGCACAGATGGCAGCCCTGCAGGCCAAAGCGCTGGCGGAGACCGGGATAGCTGTCCCCAGCTACTACAACCCAGCGGCCGTGAACCCCATGAAGTTTGCCGAACAAGAAAAAAAAAGGAAAATGCTTTGGCAAGGCAAGAAAGAAGGGGTAAGTTCTGTTATTGCCTTATTTTAGCATTCTGACTAGCAGTTAGCTCAGGGAGTTTGGACTTTCTCTGACCTTGCTTGAATGCTGTAATAATGCATCATTAATGTTGGAATACAACATCTAAAGTAACTTCGTCTTAAATATTTTCTAAAACAAATATGAAATACTTTGGCTTCATGACTTCATAATATGTAGTCTTAAAGTAATTATAAATTCCAAGAGGGTTGTAATTTTTTTTAATTGAAATATTATGGCAAATATTCAGATCATTTAAAAATTGTTAAATTGTATAAATTAACTTCATTATTCCTTAACAGGATAGATCCCAATCTGCTGAAATATGGGAAAAACTGAATTTTGGGAACAAGGACCAAAATGTCAAATTTAGGAAATTAATGGGTATTAAGGTGAGTTAAATTTTGTGTTAACATTCATATGAATTTTCACATATTAGTTTTGAACCTTAAAACATTTGAGTGGTGAGCTCTAGGTATTTTTGTGGTTTTCTCTTTATATTCCCCAGATTAATCCACAGTTTAAACCTAGAGTCATCACTGACAATAGATTGTTCACTCTAAATTAAAATATTTGTCAGATCTTACTGACTTTAGTTTTAGAGTTTGCTCTCTCTTCAGTGCTTGCAGGGAGGAGTTTTCTTGGGAAGTGTCTGGCATTCTGAGCTGTAGAGGCACAGCACGGACAGGCTGGCCAGGCTGGCAGAGACGCAGACCCGTGAACTCGGAGGGCTTGGGTTTTCCTCAAGTGTGTGGCTTCATTGGAGCTGCACTAAGCTGGCTCCATTCTGGGACGTGTCACCTTTGTGCTTGCGATTATCCTTGCTCGTAGTGTTCACTTGGCTGCCTCTATCATTTTATTTTATTTTGTTTTTGTTTTTCTGGAAAGACAGCTCTACAAAGAAGGAGAGATAAATACCTTCCATCAGCTGGTTTGCTTTTCCAAATAGTTAAAATGGCCAGAGCCTTAGCCAATCCAAAACCTGGAGCTGCTGCTGCTCCCCTGCGCAAGTGCAGGATTCCAAGGATTTGGACCATCCTCAACTGCTTTTCCAGGGCCCAGCAGGGAGCTGGATGGGAAGTGGACCATTTAAGGCACAAGCCCGCATCCATATGGGATTCTGGCACTTGCAGGGGAGGAATAGCCAATTGAGCTCGCACTCTGGGCCCCTCTGTAGTCTTTACTGGTGGGGTAGGTGCCTCTTGTTTAAAAAGAGCAAGCAGGCCATGCACAATAGCCTAGTGACCAGATCCTTGCCTTGTGTGTGACAGGATCCCATTTGGGTTCCCGTTCATCTTCGGCTGCTCCAGCTCCTTGCTTGTGGTCTGGAAAGCAAAGACAGACCAAAGCCTTAAGACCCTGCACACATGTGAGAGACCCAGAAAAGTTCCTGGCTCCTGCTTCTGCTCAGCTCAGCTCCATCTGTTGTGGCCACTTGGGGAGTGAATTGTGAGACAGAAGAGCTTTCTCTCTGTGTTTACTTCTTGCTGTGTATCTGCTTTTCCAATAAAAATACATAAATCTTTAAAAAGATGACAAGCACTCCTGTTTCCACTTTGCATTTAAATTTTTCTCTGTGTCATTTCTATACTGTCTGACCTGTTCTAGAGTTTTACAAGGTTTTCACCCCCATTAGCATGGAGCTTTTGTTTATTACATCCTGTGTGTTGCAGACCAAGAAAAAAATTCTGATTCACTGTATGTGCTTAAAAAATGGCGGCAAAGAAATTGACAGCTGTTAAATCTCCTGAAAATCCAATTTAATAATTCTGTTGATAAACTTTGCATTTCATTTTCAGCTAAATTCATTTAATATTTTATATTTCTTGCTTAGAGTGAAGATGAAGCTGGCTGTAGCTCAGTTGATGAAGAAAGTTACAAGACATTGAAGCAGCAGGAAGAAGTGTTTAGAAATCTAGATGCTCAGTATGAAATGGCAAGATCACAGACGCACACACAGAGAGGAATGGGTTTGGGTTTCACATCTTCGATGCGAGGAATGGATACAGTTTGAGAAGATCACACTTGTAACCTTTGGGACTTTATAGACTCGGTCTGAATGTCAGGTCCTTGTTCACCAAACAGCTAGCATTCTAGCTTGCATGGGTGTTGCATTGACTTTAATTTATTGAAAAATACGATTTTGTTTGTAAATATCAGATCCGTGATACTGGTGTTAGTGTTGTAATCAGGTTAAACCCACTTCCATTATACTTGACAGGAATATAGGAGGACAATATTTTTTAGTTCATGAATTCTACTTTTCAAATATATAAAAGCTGCAGGTGAGATAAAATCTCATACATAGATTTTTTTCGTGTCCACTGTCTTGTGTACTTTTGTACTTAACCTTGTACAGTTATTTTCATCTCTTGAAACATGAAAGAAATGTTACATAGATGTTTAGAAGATCGGCCATTTGGTACAAAATCCAGCACAACAAAGCTGGGTGTGATGATAATAAAAATGGTTTTCTCAAAACTGGTGTTAATTTAAGTCACCTGGAATTCTTTGAATTTATTTTATGATTTCTGTAGCATCTTGCGATTGCTATTAGTAAACACTGGCTAAAAACTTTTTTAAAAAAAACAGTTAAGTATGCTACAGGCAGCACCTTGGTTAGCAGCAATGTCCAAGTAAGGAGGGAGAGAATGCATCTGAAAGGAACACTGTTCCTGCTCCTGCAAGGGCAGAGTTGGTGTACAGTACTTGTCAAATATTCCATGTTATTCAGGAAATAGCTTAATGCATTAAAGGGATGTACGCACTTTTATTTTAATAAAGTGCCTTATAACAAGTCCTTTGTATTCCCTTCTCTCGTTATCCTCTCTAGCATAAACTAAAATACTGAAAGATTAGTAAATAACATTGTTGATAAAATAAATACAGCTTAAATCTGGGGCTGCGGGAGACCTACAAAAGTTAGTTTTCTTTCATTTTACCTGGTATTAGAAAAATGTTTTGGAAAAAGTTTAAGTATACCACACAACTTGACATTATACTTTTGACACTGGAACTTTCTGAGAAAATGATGGACATGTGTCAATTTTAACAGTGCCTATGGACCTGACAACGGGATTATGACAATTTGCATGTGTATAGGAACTGATGATACATAACGGGTATGATATGGCTATTGTGGCTCATCTTTTGTGCCAAATATTTTGTCCTTAGCAGTCAGTTGTAAACAAAAGAAAAATTCACGGGTTTGGAAGGCAGAGGTGGGAAAGACCGAGAAACATTTCAGTTTGTAGCTTCACTCCCAAAATGGCTGCAGCAGCCAGGCCAGGAGCTGCTTCTGAGTATCCTGAGGGCGCAGGGTCCCAAGGCTTTCTCTGTCCTACAGCTGTCACAGGCCACGAACCGGGAGCTGGATTAGCAGTGCAGCAGGTGGACCAAGGCATTCTAGCCTGAGGCTGGACAGGCTATGCCATGCCACCAATCCTAAATTTCTGAAATTGTTTTTAATTAACCCATCTCATTTGAAAATAGCTACATTACAAATTAGAATAACCACAGTGTGGCTGGAGAAAGACTGTTTCTGTTTCTGTATAGGAGAGGGAACTACATGCTGTAGCTGAAAAGGCCATTATTTGAAACGCTCCTTGGGCCTGGTGCAGTAGCCTAGCAACTAAAGTGCTCACCTTGCATGCTCCAGGATCCCAAATGGACTGATTCCTGTCCTGACAGCCCCACTTACCATTCAACTCATTGCTTGTGCCCTGGGAGAGCACAAGCTTTGGGACCCTGTACTTGTGGAAGACCCAAAGCTCTTGGCTCCTGGCTTTGGATTGCGTCAGCTCTGGCCATTGCAACCACTACGAGAGTGAATCAGTGGACGGAAGCTCTTCCTCTCTGTCTCTCCTCTCTGTATATCTGATTTTCTAATTTTCTTAAAATCCTTTTAGGAAAGAACAGTTCTAGTGGAGCCATCTCAGATTATACTGAAAGCTTTGGTCCCCCATATTCCCTTCGCGGTTGCTTGCTGTCACTCTCAAAGCCTTGTGCCCTTGTGAATTCTGAGATTTTCATATTTAACAGGGATTGGAAGTATATGTTGCAGACCCTAGGAGGAGAGAACAGCACCAGTGTAAGACATGGTGACTGAGTGAAAGAATGAATAGCCTTGGGCCTGGCGCCGTGGCCTAGCGGCTGAAGTCCTCACCTTGATCCCGCCGGGATCCCATATGGTCACCGGTTCAAATCCCAGCGTCCCCACTTCCCATCCATCTCCCTGCTTGTGGCCTGGGAAAGCAGTAGAAGATGGCCCAAAGCCTTGGGCCCCTGCACCTGCATGGGAGACCCAGAAAGAAGTTCCTGGCTCCTGGCTTCAGATTGGCTTAACTCCAGCTGTTGCGGCCAATTGGGCAGTGAATCAAGTGACTTAAGATCTTCCTCTCTGTATATTTGACTTTCCAATAAAAATAAATCTCTAAAAAAAAAAAAAAAACACCTGGAACGCTGTAACCTTTAATATAGCAGCAGTGTCTAACCAAAATGCTTCAAAAAGGCCTTTATTACTGCAAGATAAACAAAATGGCATCCTACCACTGACGCTTAGCTCACACCCAGTATTCAGTACTATTTTTTAAAAGATTTATTTTGATTGGGAAGGCAGATATACAGAGATGAGAGACAGAGGAAGATCTTCCATCTGATGTTTCACTCCCCAAGCAGCCGTAACATCTGCAGCTGAGCCAATCCGAAGCCAGGATCCAGGAACCTCTTGCAGTCTCCCACAACTCTGAGACGGTTGATATGTTATTTCTGCTCCTTTGTCCTCCCTCTACGGGAGCAGGGACCAGAAACCCTGACTGCCTACGTCCCGTCTGCCTCTTCACCGGCACACCAGGCAGGTGAGGCTTTGTTCCAGCTCAGGGGGGCTTATTTATTTATTGGAAGGAATTCAGCCAGTCACCAACATCCTGCTCGCTCAGAATGTCTAAAATGGCTTCCTCGCGGTCCAGCCTCCGGAGGCAGCCCCTCACCCCGCCTTTCCAGTGTGCAGCAGAGAGCCCCCCGACCCGGGCACGGGTTTATTCATAGTTAGATCTGCTAGTTAAGCGGCCACCCCAGCTCGAAGCCGGGCGCCTCCACCGCTTCCTTCCCAGGGACACTCAGCAGGGCGCTGGGTGACAAGTGGAGCCGGCCGTGCCACGGGCGTTCCCCAACTTCTGTTTTCTGCCTTCTTAAATGTGGGTCCACCTGGGCACCCCACAATCACTGGAGGCGGAGCTCCTTCTGTTGCTTTTAGTGACGGGTGGGTTTCCCGAGTGGCGATGTTTCTGGGCAGCTCGGACTCGCATCCGCTCGGGACACAGGAAGGCGGCCGCCCTGAGCGTCCGCCGACAGACGGCCCCGGGACCGGCGCTGACCGCACAAAGTGAGGCAGTGGCAAGGCGGGAGTCCGTCTGTCACGTCCGCCGCGCCACGGGCTCCCGTGTCACGCAGCGTTCGCGCCCGAGCGGCCTGAACACCTTGGGATCAGATCGGGACAAGACCAGGGAGAGCCCAGAGTTAACCTTCGCTCTCTGACCGCCCGGCCCAGCATGCAGCGCTCCACACACCTCGGCCCGGAAGTGGCTTGAGCGGAGCCGCTGCATGCCGGGAGTTGTAGTCTTCCAGGGGCTCGGCAGCCTCTGCGGCCTGTGCTTCGAGAGGGAAAAGCGAGCGGGGAGGCTCGGCGCGGCCCGGGCCCCAGGCAGCCGCGCAGCCCCACGACCTTCGGCCCCAGCCGAGGTGGCCGGCCCCGCCTCCGGGCCAAGCTTTCCCCACGACCCAAGATGGCGGCCGGGGTGGATTTCGGCGACCTGGAGCTCTTTGAGGCGTTTGGCCACCCGGAGGAGTCGATGCCGAAGCCCGTTCACACCCGCTTCAAGGACGACGACGGCGCCGAGGAGGACGAGAACGGCGTGGGCGACGCGGAGCTCCAGGCGCGGCTCCGGCAGTGCGAGGAGACCATCGAGCAGCTCCGCGCCCAGAATATCCTTGTCGCTCCCGGGCCCCGAGAGCGCGGCCGGGGTTCCACGCCGTGCCTGCCGCGTGTGTGGCCGGCGCAGGGGGTCGCGGGACCCGATCCCAGGGCTTCCAGGGCTGTGGGTTCGCGTGGAGCTCGGACCCCGCTCCTGCCCCCGCAGCCGGCCACGCACCCGGGAAGGCGGTCTACACCCGGGGTCTGGATGCGCGGATGCGGAGTCCGGGTTTTGAGGGATCCGTTCCTACGGGGAGGCTTGGATAAGGGCAGGATTTTAGATTTTGAGATTAATTCCGGGGTTTCTGGCACTTGGAGCTGGGCCGAGCTGTGGTGACGGCTTTGGGGAAAAACGCGCCAAACAGCTTTCCGTGTATGTTGCGGATCCAGAGGGCTTGCGGATTCTCGGTGAATTGACCAGGAAATCTATTTAGACTCTCAAAGAGTTTTTTAAACTGTATGCAGATAATTTTGTTTCCTTTTAATGTTGGTGGGGAAACCTTAACATGGCCGGTGGGCCAGCTTGAGGAGTCTCTCCTAGTCTGATTCATTTTCCCGTGGGGCATCTTATTATGAAAGATGTCAGCATGCGAAACGGCTGGAACAGGTGTGCGACAAGCTTGCACCCCAGATGGTTCAGTCATATAAAAGTTTGCGGCACCGCGTTTGCTTTAGCCCGCAGCCCCAGGCGTTTTTCATTGGCTTCTTGGAACTTTCCATCGGGACTCCACGTTTCTGGTTCAGCCCAGTAGCCGCTTGAACTCTGCTGCCCCATCTTAACAGTTGTTGTCCGAAGTCATGAGAAGCATATTTTGATTGTTTTGTCGCGTGGCCAGGTAGGAGGTGAGTGTGTGTTGCAGCCTCACTGTGCCCTGGATGTCCTATGTGCCAGCTGCTAAGTGGAAGGAGCCGTATTTGAATTTCACCATCTGCATGATTCTGTTGAGTAAGAGCTTATCTTCCTTAATAAGTAATAACATCTGGAACTTAAAAGAAAATTGAACATTCTGACTCGACCGAGGTATGAGATCTTCAAATTGACCCGTGTTTGTCCCTCTCCTGCTGGCACTGTATAATCATAATCTCCTTGTAGAAAAGGAACAGGATTTTTGTGTCATTTTTATTCTTCGACATACTCTGAAGTTGTCAGTAATGATCCTTTATTTTTATTGCAAAGTCAGATACAGAAAGGAGGAGAGGCGGAGAGGAAGATCTTCCTTCCCATGATTCACTCCCCAAATGGCCTCAGTGGCTGGAGCTGAGCTTATCCAAATCCAGGGTCTCCCACGGGGTGTAGGGTCCCAAGGCTTTGGGCTGTCCTCAGCTGCTCTCCCAGGCCACAGGCAGGGAGCTGGATGGCAAGTGTAGCAGCCAGGAAACAAACCAGTTCCCATATAGGATCCTGGCACATGAAAGGACAGGATTTAGCCATTGAATATTTATTTGTGAGACACTTTAGCGGCTTCTAAGAATGTGTTTTCATTTCTGTTTTAGTGGAATATTGGTGAACAATACTAAACTAGACGGGCCTTTACTGCAAATTCTGTTTATGAACAACGCTATCTCAAAGTAAGTAATTTTTCACTTTTGTAAAAAAGAGTTACTATGTTTACCCAACAGTGTCTTCCATAAATGTGTGCTGGTTTTCATCTTTATTATTTTACTTTAAATGTTGTTGGAGTTAAGATTAGGAAATCCTGTTTGCAAACAAGAACATGGGGATTGTGAAAGCCTGAGCTGGGGTCCCTAGATTCCCTCCGCGCTCGGCCTGTGCACCTGCTCCCATCTCGGAGCCCAGCTGCATTTTCAGCTTCTTTCCTGCAAACAGGGAACTGGCAGTGACTGCCGATGAAGACAAGCCTCACTCCCACTAACAGTCCATGGTGACTGTTGGAAGCCTACCCCGTGATTATTTTTTATTAGCAAAGCTAGACCGTTGCAGGCTTCCCAGCACGCTTGGGTTTCTAGTAACTCATTGCATTCCTGTGGTGCTTGCTAGAGTGTTCTGAAGTGGTTTGAGGCCTTGTCCTGTTGCTTCCTCAGGGCGTGGTCGTAGGCACTTCACACAGTTGCTTGATCCTTCTATGCTGGCCACGCTAAAGGTTCTGCTGTCCTGTCCCTGAAGTGGGACTCAGGGGAGGGGCTGCATGGACACAGCAGCGGCACGGTCAGCCTTGGGCACTGCTGTCCATCCTCGTTGTCCTGTCCCACCCCACCGGCCATCAGGAGCAGCCAGGCTGCTTACACCACTCGGACCTCAGACAGGGAAAGTTGAGGCTGCAGAGGGGGTCCTGGGAGGTGTGGCTGCCTGAGGTCGGCTGCTGGCCCTGTGCAGCCAGTGGCCTGGTGGTTTTCTTGGATTGGGTTACATTTCGCCTGTGTCTTTCCCAGCTTCATATTTATGAGTGTCTCCTGTGCGTGTGGAGTCTTTGGGAGGACAATCTAGAGTAACTGACACTTCAGGAAATCCCTCTTGTATAAGTAGGTGACTAGAAGGCAGGAGAGGAATTTTTCATTATGTAATTTGAGCTTCTGGATTTTGCGCCATTTACTCACAGAATGTGTTTCAAAGTTAAGTACACAGAATGTCTAACTAGTAACCATCAGTCTTTGCAACTGTGTGGCAGCTGCTCAGTGCTGGCACTGTTAGGTTGTTATAGCCATTTTGCCAACTTGGCAACAATGTGCATTTGAGTAAGTTTGAGAATGTTACAGAGCGAGTGATGTAGGTAACCTCTCAAAAGCAAAATGACGAAATTAATGCATAACGTAAGAATGTATAAGACTTCAGTGTAACGTTTTGCTGTTTTAATTCTGACTGTTTTGTCCTTTTATACAGGCAATATCATCAAGAAATAGAGGAATTTATATCAGATTTAGTAAAAAGATTTGAGGAACAGCAGAAAAATGATGTGGAAAAGACTTCCTTTAATCTTTTGCCCCAGGTATTTCAAATTTGAGACTTTAATTAAGATTAATAGGTTATGCTAATCAGTGCGGGTTGTTAGGTGGTGAGGCTCCTCGCGCATCAGAACTGAAGTGGTTGTGGAACTTGCCTGTTCACTTCCCATCCTTCCAGCACTTCCTCATTGGGCTCCCCACCCAGCGCCTGCCTTAGGCGGCTGCGGGTTAGACTCCTGGCTTCCTAGCTGGGAAACATGGGTTTGGGCAAATTAATTTCAAGACTGGAAAAAAATTTTCTAGGGATTATAAAAGAATTTTCCTACCTAAGATCAGAATCATGTGCCTTTTTTATATGAGAATAAAATCAGAATTATGATTCTAGACTTAAAAATTAAGGTTGGTTGAGTCTGTCAAATCAGACTCTTGAGCCATGCGCCCTCGGGAGCCGGAGAATGGAGTAGTACAGGTTTTTTTTCCTTTTTCTTGAGTAGTACAATTCTTAAGCGTTTTTCATTTTTATGCATCGTGTAGAGTTTTTAAGAATTATAGCTTTTTTGAACATGCTTTAATTTTCTTATTTAAGGAGCACCTCAACATTATGTAGTAGTGTCAGATCCCTGAAGGTTCTTATTGGTATTAACTGTTTTTAAAATTTTCTTGAATATGTAATTTGCCTGGCTACTTTAAGTGTTGAAAGTTCCATAGTGTTGATAACACAGACCAAAGTGCATGCTGACAGCTCAGAAAAAGCTCTGTTTGTATCTCTTTCCATTTTTTCTTCTCTTTGTTGAATATTCCAAGCTTGCCTACTAAACCCATTCTAATCAATAGCACAACAAATCCAACGAATCCTTGGTGGTGTGTTGGAAATAGAACTGTGTGTCCAGGTTCCTATGGTTTGAGATTTCAGTTTGCTACAAATTGTTCAAATTGTGATGCCCGTTTTCCTTTGCCTCAGCCATCCAGTATTATGTTGGAAGAGGACGGCAAGGTAGAAGATTCCTGTGCCAGTAAAACCAGCAAGGAGGCTTTCAGTGTAAGTGGTGATGCTTGAACGTTGAATCCTGCCGGGGCGGGTCCTGTTTCAGCTGGATGCATTCACCCAAGTGACAGGTGTGCAGTAGTCCGCCGCATGTTCTGTAAGTCCTGGAGGATTCACCCTTTAACTGCCGTCGGTGTCTGTACTACCGCCCTGTGTCCTGGGCACACGCGCACATCAGAGCACTTTGCTTTTGTCCTCTCCACAGCTTAGTGTTTATTTCCAAGAGCTTGAATGAAGACCTAGAATGCTTGCTAGTTGAGCTTCCAGAAGGATGACACATAAGATAGATCGCTAGTGGAAACAAATGGCAGATTTGATGGGAAATAGCATCTAAAGATGCATCTGTGGATGTGAGGGCGATCTGGCTGCGACATCTGTCACCCCATTGATCGCCAGGGTTGATTCGGCTGATCTGGCTGGCTAGGCGGGGGTCTCCTTCCTCCCTCACCGCTCCACGTGCGTCCCTCCCGAAGCTGCACGCTCAGTCGAAGAGGACGACCATCCCCGCTAGAGGAGGACCGGTCTTCGGTCAGGGGTATACGAGTAGCTGCACTCCCCTGCTAGAACCTCCAAACAAGCTCTCAAAGATGCATCTGTTTTGGTCCAAAAAAGCTTCTAAATGTGTATACGTGGAAGGTCTTCAAAAATACATATATAATGCAAAAGTCACACATGGGTTTTCCTGCAAAAGCAACATCCTGTCTGCCTTTCCACAAACTTCTGAGGTCCCTGCATGTGATTGGAGCTCCTGTGCTGGCTGAGTCACAGTGAAGACATAGGACTCCACCTGTAGGGTGAGAAGGCCTTGGGAGATGTCAGGTGTGATGTGACCGGACTCGCACTGCTCCACGGCAGGTGACGCACAGAAGCGGGGACACAGTGGGAGAGTTGTTAAATGTGTCAGGATCTGATGGTTTTCTCCCAGTGAGACTGAGAGAAGAGGAGGCTGGCTGTCCCTGGGAAGTGGAGCCGACCAGCATGTGGGTCAGCTGGGTGTGGAGTCCACGGACAGGAGCAGGATGACTTGGGGGCTTGCTCTGAGCAGGTGGAAGGATGCCACTGACTTCTGTGAAGCCTGGAGGGGAGCAGGACCGGGGGGCTGGCGTCCAGGAGGGGCAGAACATGACCATGGGAGGCGGGCAGTCTGCGTTAAACTCCGCGCCCTGATCCGGGGCCATCACTGGGGAGTGAGAATAGAGAGCATGAGGAGAGCACCCAGGCTGGCTTGTGCAAACGGGATGAGCAGGGTCTGGCAGCAGTGCTCGGCAAGGCAGGGAGAGGGCAGCAGGCTGGCCTGAGGACGACGGCTGTGAGGAAGTCACTGGCAGGCTCTACCGTCAGCAAGTTTAGTGTCCTGATAGGAATAGCAGGGAGAATGGTAGTGTCTTTATAAAGGAAAGCAGGAAGAAGAATGTTTTAGATTTAAAAGGACTATAAAGTTAACGTCTAAATGTACTATGTGTACCTTCATTGAATTCTAGCTTGGGGAGAACTGTAAAGGCACTCGGATGAGAGCTGGGAGAATGAACACAGGTGAAGAGAGAAGTTACTGATTTCCTTAGACGTGATGATGGTGTGTGGTTTCTATGCCAACTGGCTGCTTTGCAGATAGCTCAGACGGAAATGTCAGTGTCTGCAGCTGATGTCACAGGGCTCCGCACGCTGTGGGGTGTTGGGGTGTGTGCAGTGGGGGGGTGACATGCACAGAAGTATCCAGTGAAATTAGCAATTATGTTTTTATTATAAGTTGTCTGAAATTTTATCCAGAAATTGAAAGGAAAAGAATCAATGGAAATAGTAGCTATATATTGGGGTCTTAAAACAGAAGCAGAAAAGTGAGATGTTGCGAAAACTATGGCTTCTATCTTCAGCTCCTCCAGCCCCTCCAGCCTGGGAGTTCATGTCTATCATTTCATCCAAAAAACTTGTTGAAACAGCTCATCACAGTCTTACATACTCATGCCTTTCTTTTTTCCTGCTTAAATAGCAATTTTTTTGACTTGTTTTTGCAGGTTGTAGGAAGTGTCCTGTATTTTACTAATTTTTGCCTTGATAAATTGGGGCAGCCACTGCTAAACGAAAACCCTCAGCTCACCGAAGGATGGGGAGTGCCCAAGTATCCTACCTAGTGGCCGACAGCACTGTGCACCTGCACCCAGCTCAGCTGCCCAACACCATAACTATTCCTTAACCCGCTTCCCTAAAGGTACCAGCAGGTCTTCAGCCACATTGTTTCTCTAGAAGGGCAAGAAATACAAGTAAAGGCAAAAAGGTTTGTGTGGGGAGTTGTTTTGGTTTGGTTTTTTATTTATCTATTTATTTATTCTTAGCCAAAACCATAAGCTCTTTTACCTTGAAATGTTAATTTTCTTTATTGCTGGTTTACTATAAATTCAGATTAAGTTAGAATGTTAATGTATGCACATACAGTAAATGTTTAAATTGATTATCTGTTTTTGGGATTCACTCCTGCCTGTGAGCCCCGGGGCCGGTGGCCTGCTGAGCCCCGGGCGGGGCGGTGGCTGGTTGCAGATCACTCGACAGCTGCAGGAGAGAGCCCGCCAGGCAGCAGCTCGCGGCGCTTGGTCAGAAGGCTGGCTTGTGTCAGCGATGGAAGTGATAGCCGCGGGTGCTCCTTGCACCTGCATTATTCCATGATATACTTTGATATTGTACAAAAATCTTACCCATCTGCATGTACATTATAATTTACATTATGAAAATCTCTTGTGCCTTTCTTTTTTTTTTTTCTTGCAAAACAGACCAAAGCCTCACTGTTTCAACTGTGGTTCTGAAGAGCATCAAATGAAAGATTGTCCAATGGTAAATGTTTCTCATTTAAAAGCGCATCGTTGAATGGACATCAGAGCTCATGTGCTCCGCACGTTTAGGGCATTGTGTGATATGAGAAACACTTCCTCTGCAGCTTTCCTGTATTGCTTTAATTTAAAACCTTTGAAACTCCTGCTTAAAATAATACTTTTTTTTTTGAACTATAAAAAAATATATATA
This sequence comes from Ochotona curzoniae, assembly GCF_017591425.1. NCBI lineage: Eukaryota > Metazoa > Chordata > Mammalia > Lagomorpha > Ochotonidae > Ochotona > Ochotona curzoniae. The sequence continues at coordinate 6,312,534 of NW_024466340.1, read as the reverse complement.
TATATTTTTTAGATTTATTTTTATTATGTTTTTATTGGAAAGGCGGATATACAGACAGGAAAGACAGAGAGGAAGATCTTCCGTCTGCTGATTCACTCCCCAAGTGAGCGCAACGGCCGATGCTATGCCGATCCGAAGCCAGGAGCCTCTTCCGGGTCTCCCACGCGACTGCAGGGTCCCAAAGCTTTGGACTGTCCTCCACTGCTTTCCCAGGCCACAGGCAGGGAGCTGGAAGGGAAGTGGGGCTGCCGGGGATAGAACCGGCGCCCATATGGGATCCCGGGCGTGGAAGGCGAGGACCTTAACCACTGTGCCACTGCGCCAGGCCCAAAAAAATATTTTTTTAAGATTTATTTTATTTTTATTCGAAAGTCAAATGCACAGAAAGAAGGAAAGACAGAGAGGAAAATCTTCATCCAAGCGGCCACAATGGCAACAGCTGAACCAATCTGGAGCCAGGAGCCTTTTCCAGATCTCCCACACGGTTACAGGGTTCCAAGGCTTTGGGCCGTCCTCAGCTGCTTTCCCAGACCACAAGTGGGGAGCTGGATGGGAAGTGGGGTTGCCGGAATTTGAACCAGCGCCCATATGGGATCCTGGCACGTGCAAGGTGATGACTTTAGCCACTAGGCTACTGTGCCAGGCCCAACAAAGTTTAAGATATTGAGGTGAAATAAATAAAGTAATGGTTCTTTGCTTTTCTAAGCTATCCATCCTGTTCTACACTTGCTCCTTACACATTAAAAATTTAAAAAGCCTGTTTGACCTAGAAAACAGTGAGCATTTTTAATGAATGTTTGTGACTTGCTTGGCATCCTTGTTTTCCACTGTGATTAGCCCCGGAATGCCGCACGAATCAGTGAGAAGAGAAAAGAGTACCTGGAGGCCTGCGGGGAGGCGAGCAGTCAGGGTTTCCAGCAGCGGTACCACGCGGAGGAGGTGGAAGAGAGATTCGGCAGGTTCAAGCCCGGAGTCATCAGGTAGTGCCACCGGCGGGCCCTGGAACGTGCCGTGGGTGCAACATTCCGGGGGATCACGTGGCTGCACGTGTCCTCGGGCAAGGCCCTTAGCAGTGTGCAGCAGTCACAAGCGTTGGTTGAAGTTTTAACTCCACCTCAGGCACTGTGTTACCCTCTATGTCATAGAAAACAAATTCTAAGCCATCAGAACACGGCCCATAGTCATGCAATTTCCGTTCCTTTTCCCGAGTGAGGAGCTTCAGGACGCACTGGGCGTGACCGACAGGAGCCTCCCGCCCTTCATCTATCGGATGCGCCAGCTGGGCTACCCGCCAGGCTGGCTCAAGGAAGCTGAACTGGAGCACTCGGGACTGGCCCTCTACGATGGGAACGGTACAGTATACGTTAGCACATGATAGTTTAGGAATGACCGGCTTGTTTATTTTGTGCTGAATTTGCTGAAAAACACCATGATGCTGTTCCCATTGTCACAAGGAACTAAAGCTTCAGTGTGTCCACAGAATTACAAGTAGTTAGCTGGACCTGCCGCGTGACTGCCTTCCTTGGCGTGTCAGCTCCTCAGTCGGTCCCCAGACTCTCGCCTCCACATTAAAGGTAGCAGATACAGGCCCACCAGGGCCGAGTGATCTGTATCAGAGTACAGGAGCTGTGTGATGGTCTGGAGTCTGTCCTGGATGCGCGCCCCACAGAGCCACACGTGCTGCACTGCCTACAATGGAGATCTAGCCCCAGCTGCTGAGTCCGCGGGCGTCTTCCCTTTTTTTTTTAAGATTTATTTATTTTTTACTGGAAAGTCAGATATACAGAGAGGAGGAGAGACAGAAAGGAAGATCTTCCGTCCAATGATTCACTGCCCTGGGTCTCCCACGCGGGTGCAGGGGCCCAAGGCTTTGGGCCGTCAACAGCCTTCCCAGACCACAGGCAGGGAGCTGGATGGGAAGTGGGGCTGCTGGGATTAGAACCAGCGCCTATATGGGATTCCGGTGCATGCAAGGTGAGGACTTTAGCCGCTGAGCTACCATGCTGTGCCCAATGAACATTTTTATAGTGCTTATACTGTGGGCCAAATGGCAATTTTAGTTAAGACAATGGTTTATGCACATTTCCTTATGTGTATTAACTCAGTTAACCTTTCTCATGATCCTGAGAAAGTCCTATTACGGAGTCTGCGCTGTGGTTTGGAAGGTGAAGCTGCTGGAAACACGGAAAAGGCTCCTGGCTCCTGGCTCCTGGCTTCAGATTGGCTCAGCTCTGACCATTGCAGCCGCTTAAAGAGTGAATCATTGGACAGAAGATCTTCCTCTCTGTCTCTTCTCTCTATATATATCTGACTTTGTAATAAACATAAAATAAATCTTTAAAAAAAAAATACAGCATAGACAAATAAAATGGGTATGGCCAAGACTTAAGCAATCCAGAGATGAACCAAAATTTCTGAGGTTTTTAAATCCTTTTTTTATCAAAGAAATATTCCATTATTTTTAAAAACTAGAATTGAAGTCATTCCCAGTGTGATTGTGTGTGGGCGGGATGCGTGAGCACCCAGCACTGCTGACGCCTCCCTGCTGACCTCTGGCAGATGACGCGGAGGGCGAGACGGAGGCCGGAGAGGTGCAGCAGAATAAAAGTGTCACTTACGACCTCTCAAAATTGGTAAACTATCCGGGTTTCAATATTTCAACTCCCAGAGGAATTCCAGATGTAAGTATATCAGATACTGTATTCTTCTAGGACGGCACGTTGTTATGTTAAAGATTTTTCAAAGTTCATTCAAGCTTCTCAGTGTCACTTCCTTTCTCTGTCTCTGCCTTTCAAATAAATTGTTTTAAATCTCTTGAAAGAAAAATTATTAACTTGTTATAATAGTAGAGAAGTAAGCTTGTTATTTATGTATTTAATTCTGTGTTGATTACAATCTGAAAATTATTAATTAAAATTAGAATTTTAATCGTAACAGAGTTCCTTATAACTAGATAAAATACATCAGCCTCTGTAAATGTACAACTATTACTTTTTAAGAATTACCTGGAAAGCGGATTTCTAATAAAGCTAAGTGTGCTATCATGTTTTCCGCTTGTGCATGGGAGCGGCTTTTCCTTCTTGCTCTCTGCCAGCTCTCACCTGTTTCAGGACTCAGCAGTGACTGAACACGTGTGGAGTGACTGGCTCGCAGGGTGCGGCTCGGCGGGGCCACCGGTGATGGCCGCCCGCAGTGGGCCAAGCGCCAGTCTCGTGCCCGGTAGAAATGCACGCACTGGCCGCCCACACCTAGACCCAGCTGACTCGGACCCTGGCACCTGCAGGTCTCCTAGGCCATCGGCTTAACTCATTATAACATGACCCTGGTCACTCCTCATGGTTAATAAAGGAAAAGTCAGCTGAAAATCTGTCATTTGATCTGAACCCTGCACTTTGCTTCTTCTGAGCAAAATCTGAGAATGTATTTCCCGCGCGCGCTGTTTCCCACTAGGAGTGGAGGGTGTTCGGCTCCATCCCCATGCAGGCAAGCCAGCAGAAGGACGTGTTCGCCAGCTACCTGCTTGCCAACTTTCAAGCGGTGAGTCGGTTTCAAGGGTGTGGTCTGTGCCGGCGCAGCGCATGGGACTCTGCAGCATCCTGCTCATGTTCTTGCTTTGCATAGAAGCCGGTCTTTCTCATCTGAATCGGGAAGAAAGCAGGCAGGCCACAGTGATTTCCTGGGCGATATGTCAGTGACGGGGCGAGGGCTCCTTCTGTGTCTGCCCTGTCTAACTGCTGTTGGGTTCCGTTTCTGCTGCAGCCGGGTGCAAAGTCTGGCAGCAAGAGGTCTTCCTTCCAGTCCAGCCCCAGGAGCTCCAAGAAGCAGAAGAAGGAAGGCAGCTCGGCATCCTCCCCCACAGACATGGAGCTCGACTCGGGTAGGTCCCTGCTCCGGGTTTGGTTGTGCTGCATGGGACAAGCTGCCTGGGAAATCTTTATTTCACTCTTGAGGGGCAGAGCAGCACCACACTGGTCAGCGCAGAGCCGGGATCGGCCTGGTGGCAGAGCTGCTCAAGCTGAAAGAGCCAGTTGGGAGGCACACACGGAATCCACTGTGCTAGTCGCAGCCTTGCTTGAGGCCAGTGGCCCCATCACTGCTGCTGACACGATGTCTGCAAGACTTCTCAGCTGCATTTCCCAGTTTTACACAGAGATCCTTTTACACTGCGTGGGGGGAAAGAAAAAGAAACTGTGGCCTACTGCACGCTGTGGCATAGCCGGGAAAGCTGCTGCCTCCAGTGCTGGTATCCCATCCTAAGTGCGCACTGGTTCATATCCCAGCTGCTCCACGGCTGATCCCGTTCCCTGACGAAGGCCTGAGAAAAGCAGCAGAAGGTAGTCTATATGTTTAAGATCTGCCTCGCACGTGAGAGACCCAGATGGAGCTGCTGGCTCCTGGCTTCGGCCTGACTTAGCACTGTTATCTGTCTCTCTATTTCTTCCTCTCCATGAATCTGACTTTCAAGTAAAGAATACATCTTTTAAAAAATGAACAAGCAGGAATTAGAAGGAAGCCAGAGCTTAGAGTGAGCTTGGCCCAGGCTTGCAGTGCCGCGTCTGGCCCGAGGAGGGCAGCCCTGAGCCCACGCCCTCCAACAACACGGGCCAGGGCAGCAGAGACGGACCCGGGCAGCAGGGACGGGCCCGGGCAGCAGGGACAGGGACGGGCCTGGGCAGCAGGGACGGGTCCAGGCAGCAGGGATGGTCCTGGGCAGCAGAGACGGGACGGGCCAGGGCAGTAGAGATGGGATGGGCCAGGGCAGCAGGGACGGGAGCGCTCCTGCCTTTCCTCTCAGGTCTGTCCTGGAAGTCCGGTGCAGCAAAGGCCTTGTCCTTTGATGCTGCCCTTGTTCTTTGTTCTTACCCACCTGAGCGTGAGCACACGTCTGCGGCCTGCCAGTGTGTGACAGTTCTGAGCAAGCACTCAGGGCCAGCAGCCGTGAGAAGCAGGAGCTGGAGCTTCTGGAACCTGGATTGCTCCCCAGGTCTGCTGCTGGGTGCTGTAGACTTTGTCCCCAGCGGGCACTGGAATGGCTTTAAGCATCATTGCGTTAATTACAAGGACATTGTAAATCCTTTGCTACAATTCTGCTCCTTGTTCTCTTTACCGTCCGAGATGAGGTTCTGTTTGGTCCTGTGGTGTGTCAGTTGTGAAATGAGTGGAAGTGCAGGCATTAAGATAAAATACAGGGGCCTGGCGCGGTAGCCTGGTGGCTAAAGTCCTCACCTTGCATGTACCAGAATCCCACATGGGCTCCAGTTCTAATCCCGGCAGCTCCACTTCCCATCCAGCTCCCTGCTTGTGGCCTGGGAAGGCAGTTGCAGACGACCCAAAGCCTTGGGCCCCTGCACCTGTGTGGGAGACCTGGAGGAGGCTCCTGGCTTTGGATTGTCTCCACTCCAGCCATTGTGGCCGCTTGGGGAATGAACGAGCAGATGGAAGGTCTTCCTCTCTGTCTCTCCTCCTCTCTGTACATTTGACTTTCCAAAATACAGAAGATACTGTGATGACAGCTGTCAATAGGGCACGTGAACATCTTCTCTGATTCTCAGGAAGGGTGTGGCAGGCCAGACGGATCCCTGACGGCGCAGGAGACTGCACAATCCACGCTGCCAGGTGCCTGGCTGCCCGTGTGGCCGTGGCCTGCGCATGCTGTTCCCACATCATCAAGCTCATTGGTGGGCTTCCCGCATTCAGAGGCTTGCTTTCACCTCCTGCTGCTGCTGTTTATTATTATCATTATTATTATTATTAGTTTATTTATTGGAAAAGCAGAGCCACAGAGAAAGGTCTTCCATCCACACCCCAAATGGCTGCCCTACCCATATCTGGGCCAGGCTGAAACTAGGAGCGAAAACCGCACCCTGGTCTCACAGGCGGCAGAGGCCTCGGACTGTCTTCCACTGCCTTCCCAGGCACAGAGGCGAGAAGGCGGATTAGGAGTAGAGTGTCCAGGCCAGAGTGGAAGGGAGGCTCGGAGCCGGAGCGGGAGGCAGCTCCTGCTGGGGCCGAGGGAGCAGAGGTGTCTTGTCCCGAACAGGGGGCGTCTACAGGGTGTTGAGGACACTGATCAGTGGGCTTTGGAAACGCAGCCTTGCGTGTGGGTCAGGCAGTCAGATCAGAGAAGCAGCGCTGGGCAGCCCCTCCCTGGGGTCATGGCCGGCCTGGACTTGCGGCTGGACTTCTCGAGGCCTCCCAAGTGTTCCTCCTTCATTTGGTTGGGACAGATGTGGGTCCCTCATGGCTGTGGCCACTGTGGCAGCCCCACAGGGTCACAGCAGCTCTCTGCAGGGGACACTTTGCCCGCTGGCGGCCCCCTGAAGCTGTGGCCACTGGGGTGCAGCCGTGGATGGCAGGGGAGCCAGGGCTGTGCAGCTGGTGACAGACCTGTCCTCTTTCTTCCAGACTGCTCCCCGTGCAGTGGAGGCTCCCATTTCCAGCCACCTTTACCACCCGGCACTCCCCCACCGCTCCCCCAGGGGGCATCTTCCCCCGTCTTCACCCCACCACTCCCCAAGGGCACCCCACCGCTGACCCCCAGCGCCTCGCCGCAGCCCCGAATGGCATCGGGGGCCGTGGAGGAGGACGCGCTGACCCTGGAGGAGCTGGAGGAGCAGCAGAGGCGGATCTGGGCGGCTCTGGAGCAGGAGAGCACCCACAGCGACTCGGACCTGCCTGTGGACACGCCTTTAACTGGAAATTCTGTTGCCTCATCGCCTGGGCCCAGTGAGCTGGACCTCCCTATGCAGGAGGGCAACGCCCACGACAAGCAGCAGCTGGAGCTTCCAGAACCTGTAGAACTCGGCGATTGTGCCCAGAAAGCAGAGGCTGGCCCGTGTTCGAGTCCCGGGCCCGAGGCCCCGGCACCGGCTCCGGAGGAGGAGGTGGAGCCCGCCCCACTGGACTCGAAGGCTGCTCCGGATGGCAGCAGCGTGGCCTCCCCCCGCGACGTCCCCAACGGAGGCAGCCAGGTGCTGCGGACTGCGGGCTGCAGCCCATCCCTGGCCACCAAGGGCCACAGCCCTGTCCCCGACATGAGCAAGTTTGCCACAGGAATAACACCGTTTGAATTTGAGAATATGGCAGAATCCACAGGGATGTACCTCAGGATACGAAACTTGTTGAAGAACTCACCCCGCAACCAGCAGAAAAACAAAAAAGCTGCCGAGTAACTGCTGGCGGCAGCGCAGGCAGTGCGGGCCCCGGCTCTGTGGCCTGTGCTCTGTCCCTGGGCCACGCCGGCCAGCTCGGCAGGGCAGTCATGTTGCTGTCTACACCTGCCACGTTTTGAAAGATCTCTCCAAGACTGAATTGTGGTGGACAGGAAGAGGGGGACTGGGCTCCTGGTTGCTGTATTTTGTTGGCAAACGGGGCGCGGGGGGCTGTGAATCCGAGATGGCTTGGGATCGTGAGTGTCCATCAAGAGTAATGATTTTTAATCTGTCTTTTCTACATTTTGCTAATTCTCCTGTACACAAGTTTAATATATCACTTTTTTTACAAGAAAGAGATTCTAACCATTTTCAGATTCATGTTTCAGCTCCAGCAACCACATGAGGACAGTGAGGGCTGAGCCGTGGGCACAGGCGGGCACAGGCGGGTGCAGGTGGACACAGGCGGGCCACAGCCCAGGCTGCTCTAGCCGCCCTTCTGCCCTCTTGCCTTCATTTCCCTCCCAGACCTGCCGTACAGGCGCGCTCACCTGTGCACAGGGGTTTCAGAAATCAGCTTTGACGTTAATCTAAGACTTTGGATATGGGATAAGGGATCCACGGTTAAATTAGAAAATGTTGTCTTTTAGGTTTGGAAGTAAATTATGTAACTAAAAAGAATAGTGACAGCAGGTGAATACAATGTTGCAAGTTGAGGTGCTCTCACTAGATTTCAGCCTCAAGCAGGTTTTTTTTAAGTGATTTTTTTAATTGATATATTTAATTATATATCGTAGATTTGGATCCTGAGATGGTTTAAGATTACGAAATAGGTATATGCAAAGTGCTTTTAATGACCAGATATAGAGGACGGAGCTGAAGCCCCGCTTCGCTCCCTCTTTGTGCTTGGTCAAGGTCCCTGACTCGGGCCTGGTGTCCTGTGTGCCGACCAGCAGGGGGCGCACATAGATGCAGCCGCGCTGGATCTGTCCGGGAGAACCTGAGTGCCGGGTGCACAGTGTGTAAGCGATAATGGGAAGGAAGCTGCATGGAGGGGTAAGTCTATTCCTAAGGCCCTCACAAGTGCTAGACGTGGGACAGTCTGTTAGCTGGACGTCCCCTGGAGTGGGAGCGCACGTCTGCCATGCTGCTGGGCGTTCCTGCTACCATCATCACCGCCCATTTCTAGGCGGTCGGAGGGCCAGCACCCAGGAAGTGGCTCTCAAGAGCCAATCTGTTTTAAAAAAAACATTGTTTACAGAGTTGAGAGAGATGCATGCCCACGTGGGTCTCAGATGAGGGTGGGGAGGAAAGGTCAAGGTGTGGAGGAAGCTGGGTGGGACAAATGTTTCAATTTTTCTTTTCTCCTGTATCCATAGGCAAGGAGAGAGAGGGACCACTCCTTGCTGTCAAACTACCTGAGCACCTGGGGCTGGGGAAGGTCATCTGATGACACCTTAGAGGCTCTGCTGTGGGAAAGAGTGTTCAGGGTGTTCTGAGTGATTCTGATGGTTCTGAGGCGTCATTGGCCTCCTCACACCAGAGTGGAAAAACCCAAGGCTGCTGGCCTCCCAGGCCACCTTAGTGCATCTGCAAGCCCAGACACAAGTTGCAAAGCTTGGCCTGGAGAGTAGGCCAACCCACTCTACTTTCCATCCTTTCACGGGGCACTCGACGCCCTTGGCTGCCCATCATGTCCCGTAGGTGCATCTGGGAGTGCTGTCCACTGCACAGCCATCAGCAGCTGAGGAGGCCCGGCCCTGACACGTGCACGGCAAGATTGGACAGCAGATACTGTGATTTTTCTCTGGCTGGAGTTTGAGTTCGGCTCTACTTGGGGAGTACCCCAAGAAACGTCGCCTGGGGTGAGAGCAGCCGCTGTTGGTGCCACCTGTCCACTATTCCCTAAATCACAGAAGTGGTTGAAGTGCCCCTGGGGGCCCTGCCCTGGGCTGGGTATCCGTGAACCCCAGACTTGTCCAGCTTTCTCCGTAGCCCCTGCCCAGTGCCGTCACAGTCACCCCGTCAGGTAGGTGGCAGTGCAGGTGACTGAGATCCCTAACACTTAGCTGCTCAGCCCGCCTCTCTGACCCCCCTGCTGTGGAAGCACTGCATTCTCAAAGACTCGCTCCTACTTTTCTCATGCTGCCGAAGCTCACTCGTGTCACGTGTTCAAGAAATTGTGACAGAATCCCCCATTGGAGAGTTCAAGGTGCCTGGTCCCCTCCTCGTTACTGTCCAGTTCAGGGAGTGCCCAAACCACAGGTAGCAGACTCATCTGGGGGTGTTTGAAGACTTCTGAGGGAAGAGCCCTTGAGTGGCCTCTCAGAGTGGAGGCCGTTTCCACACAGACAGCGGGAGCACAGGTGGGCAGAAGAGGCGAAGCAGGCGCCGGCACAGCAGGTGCAGGAGAGTGGGCAGGGTGGCTACGAGTGTTTTCTTAGTCGTGGGTGCTGAGAACTCTGAGCTTCAGGGTTTGGATTTCATGAAGGAAACAGACCTGAGATGTGACCATGGGGATGGCCTCATCCGCTTACTTCCTTGGAAGATTAAAACCTAAAGCAGGAGTTAGACCAGTCAAGAGGGAGGGACATGCTTTACAGAAGGGGGCGCCACCCTGGGACAAGGTTACCTCTGGGTGAGGCCCCGGCTTTTAAAAGGAGTACCCTGTTGGTGTGTTGGGTGGAGAAACCCACTGCTGTCTGGGCTTGTCTTGACTGTGACAAGTTTCCAGATATGGGGCAACAACAAACACTCGTATTTCAAGATGGACTTGGGATGGGGTGGGGATCTGCTTGAGGAAAGTGCGTGGTAATCCAGGTTGCTAAAACAAAGCATCACGTCACTGAGGGAGTAGGCGGGGCGCACGCCCCAACGGGAACACGCGAGGCGCGGTGCGTTTCCTCACCCACGCGCCCCCACCCCCGCAGCTGACTGCTCCCCCAGGTCTCTGCTGGCATCCTCTGGGTTTTGTCCTGGGCTTCCTAAGCTCTGAGCAGATAGAAGCAGCGGAAGTGTGGGAATAACTTGTATGCCGTGGCTTGAAGGCACAACTCGGTCCCCAGAACATCACCTCAGCGGCCCCAGCGTCTGCCAGGCTAGGGAGATTCCTTCCAGCCTCCCTCCTTCACCTGATTTAATGGCGTAAGTTCAGTTCAAATGGTTTGAGATTATTTTGCTGAAGGGAAGTGTTTACCAAAGTCGTCAACGACAGAGTCGCTGTTCTTAGCAAGGCACGTGTTTTAGTCATGAGCAATCTAACTAGGAGTAGAGCTGCTGTCTAAAAGGAAGTACTTGCGTTGGGCCTTTCCTGAGAGACGCCTCAGCTTGGGAGAGGGGAAGAGCGGAACTCCCCGCCCATGGCCCAGGTGTGCGGAGCCCGAGTCTCCACCTTGAGGTTTGCAGTTTCTAGACTGATCCACACCCTGACCTGTCAGCCGACCTGCAGCGCTGCCACCTAGCGCCGCCTGCCGGTGCATTTTCACTTCCGTTCCTTTAAAGAGTAGTCAGTATTTCGAAGCTTGCCCGGTGTTTGCACTAAGCAGGAGTAATAAAGCCATACATTTGAAGGGACCATAGACTGCCCGCATCCTCCCCGCCACAGTGCAGAAACTTATTTTTCTACCAACTTTCTAAGCTTAAACACATTTTTTACTACTCAGAGGGAAAATTCTCGGTTTTGTCACTGATTGGAACTGTAATTCATGTTTATTGTACCAATTTAAACAAAACAGCAATGTAAAGTGTAGGTCCTTGGTAATCGTTTCCAAAAACATCAATGTTCATGGTTTGGTTTGCCCTTTTCCTGACCCTATCCATGGGACCGGAAGTCTCTTTCTTGTATATGGAAGTAGGTTTTAATAAAATGAGATGGTGGTATGTTTTCCATGTCAGTATTTGAAACTAATTATTTAATGGCCAGAGAGTAGCATAATGCATTTTACCAAATATTGACAATATTTTGTTGTTTACAATGCTGCAGCGAATGTTTTTAAAGAAGTCATTGAGTATTTGTGGAAGTATATGCATAGGATTCCTATAAATCATATTGAATATGTTATAGTTTGGGGGCAATTTTTATTTCTAATATCTTGTTCAATTGGGTTGCTTGATATAGGAGACAGCTACTAAAAGTTCATGGAAAATGAAATTAAAAGATACTTCAGGGCAAAAGTTTCTGAAATCTGCATAATTCTTTACTTCTATGAACCTTTAGGGATTAAAACTGTGAAAAACACTTTTGTGAAGTCAGCTGTACACTTGTACTTTGCCACGTATAGAATCATTTTCTGGGCCTGGTGCAGCGGCCTAATGGCTAAAGTCTTAAGTTACACCAGGATCCCATATGGGCACCGATTCTATCCCAGCAGCCCCACTTCCCATGCAGCTCCCTGCTTGTGGCCTGGAGGAAAAACTTACAAAAAAAATAATAATTTCCTTTGCAAATGGACAAGGAGGTGCTGGTTTGTTCTGCAGAAGCCTGTTGGTCGGGCTCTGCCGTGCAGCGATGGCCATGACAGGAGCCAGAGCACAGGACGCACCTCCCTCGTGTTGAAGATGGACGGCTCCGCACTTGGCCAAGTCCGTGGTGATTTTACTCATTACCGTTGAGGTTTGACTCACTGTCCTGTCACTATATTTTGGGTTTTTCTTTGTGAATAAACCAGACACCTGTTGGATTTTAAAAACTTGTATTTATTTTTTATTGGAAAGATATACAGAGAGCAGGACAGACAAGTCTTCTGTTTGCTGATTGACTCCCCAAACAGCCGCAATGGCCAAAGCTGAGCCGATCCGAAGCCAGGAGCCCGTAGCCTTCTGGGTCTCGCACATGGGTTCAGGGTCCCAAAGCATTGGGCCATCTTCAACTACTTCCCCAGGCCACAGGCAGGGTGCTAGGTGGGAAGCTGGGTAGCCAGGACACAAACTGACACCCATATGGGATCCCAGCAGTTGCAAGGCAAAGTCTTTAGCCACTAGGGTACCACACCAGGCCCTAAATGAGTAAATTTTGTAAAAACTGTCAGGAGCTGGTGTGGTGGCGTAGGAACGAAGCCTCCACTTATAACACCAGCAACAGACATGGCTCCTGTTGAAGACACGCCTGCTGTCAGCAGGCCGTCCTCAGCTGCCCCGGTAAGCCTGGTTCATTAGTCATAGGTGAGAACAGTGAGCGAAACCGCGTGAGGGCGGGTTTCTCGTGTGCTGGTGACAAGTTCCCTTCTGTTCCTCCACCTACTGCTGTGTCTCCAGATCTGGGTTCTGCAACTCATTGTACTGCTCCAGCCTCACGTTGTCCTGTATAAACACGTGGAGGAATCCGATCCCCACTGGCTTCGTCAGGGAGGGCGAAGCCTCCTGTGGCTTCATGACGCGTGCTGATCAGCAGGGAGCAGGTGTGGGGTTAGACCACAGGTTGCCTACAGTGGTCCCAGAAGTGGTGATCTTCCTGGAGTGACAGCACAGATTGCCAATATTAAGGACCTCAACTTAGGGGCCAGCATTGTGGCGGAGCAGGTAAAGTCACCACCTATGACACTGGCATCCCATGTGGGCACCAGTTTGAGTCCCGGCTTCTTCTCAACCAGCGCCCTGCTGATGGCCTGGGAGAGGAGGGGAGAATGGCCCAGTGTTTGGACCCCTGCCACCCGTGTGGCTCAACTGGGCCCAGTGTTGAAAGTGAAACCACCAAGCAGAAACACTCTCCCTTTTTCTCTCCGTCCCTCTCTCTCCTTGATACATGCAGACAAATAAATCTTTAAAATGATTATCATGGGCCCGGCGGCGTGGTCTAGTGGCTAAAGTCCTTGCCTTGAACCCGCCGGGATCCCATATGGGTGCCGGTTCTAATCCCAGCAGCTCTACTTCCCTTCCAGCTCCCCTGCCTGTGGCCTGGGAAAGCAGTCGAGGATGGCCCAAAGCCTTGGCACCCTGCACCCGCGTGGGAGACCCGGAAGAGGCTCCTGGACTCTAGCTTCAGATCAGCTCAGCTCTGGTTGCTGTGTCCACTTGGAGACTGAACCATCAGACGGAAAATCTTCCTCTCTCCTTCTCTCTATAAATCTGCATTTCTAGCAAAAGTAAATTCGAAAACAAACAAAAAAAAATGTCGGAGATTCAGCTGCTAAAATTTTGCTACGGATTTTAAATCTACCTGCCTAAAACTATTGGCCTGTAATTTTTGTTATTGTTATTATACTGATTATTTCCTTAAGTTATTTTGAAAAAGATTTGTTTATTTTTATTGGAAAGGCAGATATACAGAAAGGAGGAGAGACAGAGAGGAAGATCCCCCATCTGATGGTTCACTCCCCAAGTGGCTGCAATGGCTGGAGCTGAGACAATCCAAAGCCAGGAGCCACGAGTTTCTTCCAGGTCTCCCACACGGGTGCAGGGTCTCAAAGCTTTGGGCCACCCTCCACTGCCTCCCCAGGCTACAAGCAGGAAGCTGGATGGGAAGTGGGGCTGCCAGGATTAGAACTGGCGCCCATATGGGAATCCAACATGTGCAAGAAGAGGACTTTAGCCACTAGACTACTGCACCGGGACCCAATTTGATGTTTTATGTCACAAAGATTTTTTTTGTTAAAGATTTATCTTGATTGGAAATACAGATTTACAGAGAAAAGCAGAGAGAAAGATCTTCCATCCACTGATTCATCCCTTCGCAACAACCATAGCTGAGCTAATCCCAAATTAGGAGCCAGGAACCTCTTCTGGGTCTTCCATATAGGTGCGGGCTGTCCTCTGCTGCTGCCCCAGGCTGTAAGCAGGTGGCTGGGTCAGAAGCAAAGCAGTAGGGACACGAACCAGTGTCCACGTGGGCTGCCCTCAGGGTCTTTCATTGAAGAGTCTCACCTGCCATGTCATCATGAAGTGGAATCTGTACAATCCAGTGTGTGTGGATAATCACACTTTAAAGCTGTTTTGAAATGCATCTGTTTTGGAACTAGGACTGAAAATAAGTAACTTCTAGAAAATAGTGAAATAAGTTGCCATCCAAAAGCAAAAACTCTTTAAGAATTTCAAATAGTAATATTAACAAGTAACCTAAATTTAGTGCATTACTTTTTCTTTTAAAGATGTATTTTTATTGGAAAGTCAGATTTACAGAGAGAAAGAGATATTTAGAGAAAGATCTTGCATCTGCTGGTTCACTCCCCAAGCGGCCGCAATGGCCAAAGCTGAGCCAATCTGAAGCCAGGGGTCAGGAGCCTCCTCCGGGTCTCCCACATGGGTGCAGGGTCCCAAGGCTTTGGGCCGTCCTTGACTGCTTTCCCAAGCCACAAGCAGGGAGCTGGATGGGAAGCGGGACTGCCCAGATTAGAACCGGTGCCCACATGGGATCCTGGTACATGCAAGGTGAGGACTTTAGCATTCAAGGCTTCCATGCCAGGCGCTACACTGCAGTGTTAAAACTCTAATCTCACCCTTTGCCCTCCAACAGCAAGCACCATGTTCAAGCTGAATGGCTCTGACACATGTTACTAATCACGAAGGGTCATCAATCTGACAGAATTTCAACTTGAACAAACTGGCTGTTATAAGTAGAGAGTAATAACTGGCATATTTATTCAGAACCTCCCATGCTCAATTTACTTGTCTGAGATTCCTATACCTAGAGAGCGGAATCAGATTTCTAGATTTGAGTGAAAGGACGTTAACGTTATTAAACTGAGGTGGAGCAGGATAAGCATTGCAAGACAAAGTGTTACTGAAAATCCCGAACAGGCTGACAATAAAATCACCGCATCACGGTGCAGTTGGCTTTATTTTTTAAAGGCTTAATCATTCATTTAAACGAATGCAAGAGACAGAGCTCTTCCATCTGCGGATCACACCCCAAACTCCTGCAGCTGCCAGGGCTGAGCCAGGCTGAACCAGAAGCGCAGAGAGAAGCTTGGTCTGCTACATGAGCTGCAGGGCCCACAGACTGGGAGCCTGCTGCCTTCCAGGGTGCTCAGCAGGGAGCTGGGTGGGAACCAACGCAGCCGGGACTCAACGCCTACTCTCTATGATGATCAGCATGACAAGAGGCAGTTTCCCCTCACTGTGGCACGGCAGGGGGCCCTGCATTTGTCTTCAGTCCGAAAGAGATGGGCCGAGACAGAGTACCAGAGCGGCTCCATGAAACTGCTTGAGGTCACAGCACAGTGGAAAATGCACACACCAAAATCAGCGTTTTCATTATCAGAGTTGATCCTCGGACACCGGTTACAGACATGATTGCTGGGTTGTGTCTCTAAGCAAGGTTCTGAGAGGTGAGTAAGAAAATGTCTGGCAGTCCATTTCCAACACAGAATGGAAAATCACTGTGAGCTGACTTGCTGAGGTAGCAAAACTCGCTAGGCAAACAGGATGAGCAGCCAACTCGCTCACAAGAGGCGATTCATGTACGGAGGAGGAGAGAAGGCAACTCAGGAACTCGGGTGATGGGGCAAGATTGTGCACCACATGGTACTCAGCCAGCCAGAAAGCAGGGAGGAACCCGCGTGCTGGACGGTGCTTGCTGCAACTGTCCAGAGTGTGCTGGCCCTCAGACACCAGATCTTGTCTGATGGATGATAAACTCCGGCCCTCAATGCGGCTCCTGAGTCTCAGTCCATTGCTTGAGTGGCAGAGTGAGGATGTGCCCACAGGTACACACAGTGGTTGGCACGGAGTCGGAGCTGCTGGAGGCCTTGCCTGCATTCTGGGTTGCACTGTGTCCCCCAGATTTTCCAGCCATTGCAAGATCTAAGTGAGCTGTGTCCCCTTCCAAGCCCCATGGAGAAGGCATTCTCCAACCCCAGTCAAGCTTGCAGCAGACATAGTCCCTGCCGACCGCAACCTGCAAGGGTCCTAAACCCAAGGACCCAGCCAAGCAGCCTTCAGATGCTGTGTGGTGCCGTGTTTACGGTTCTAAATGACTCAGGTTTAAAATGGCTTGTGACATCACAAAGGACCCAAGTGGTCATTACTATGAGGTTGCTAGGGGCCCAGCGCGGTGGCCTAGTGGCTAATGTCCTCGCCTTGAATGCGCCAGGATCCACTATGGGTGCCGGCTCTAATCCTGACTTCTGGCACTCCACATGGGAGACCTAGAAGCTCCTGGCTCCTGGCTTCAACTTGGCCCACCCTAAGCTGTTTCAGCCACCTGGGGAGTGAACCAACAGATGGAAGATCTTTCTCTTTGTATCTCCTTCTCTCTATAAACCTGTGTTTCCAATAAAAATAAATAAATCTTTAAAACAGAGAGAGACCCAGAGCCAGATCAGGAGGGGAGCTATGTTCAGGCTTACTTATTCCCACAATGGCCAGGCCAATCCAGGTCTCTCAGCCAGAGGTGTTCGGCACTCAACTGCCCGCCCCTCCTCCTTTTAAATTCATTTTACTTTTGTTATTCGAAAGTCAGATGTACTGAGAGGAGGAGAGACAGAGAGGAAGATCTTCTGTCCAATGGCTCACTCCCCAAGCAGCCACAGCAGTTAGAGCTGAGCCGCCGATCCGAAGCCAGAAGTCCAGAGCCTTTTCCAGGTCTCCCACGCAGGTGCAGGGTCCCATGGCTTTAGGCCATTCTCCACTGCTTTCCCAGGCCACAGGCAGGGAGCTGAACGGGAAGTGAAGCAGCTGGGACATGAACTGGCGCCCAGACACTATGTTGGTACTTGCAGGCAGAGGATTAGCCACTGAGCTGTCACTCCACCTAGCCCAGAGCTAGGTGTTAAATCCAGGCCCTCAAATATAAGATGCAGGCATCCTAATCCAGAGCCTTTTTAAAAATCATTGATTCGTTTATTTGAAAGGGAGAGTTACACAGTGAGAGAGAGAGAGAAAGAGTGTGTGTGTGTGTGCATGAAAGAGCGATCTACCCCCTGGTTCACTTCCCGGATAACAGTGGCCAGAGCTGTGCAAGAATGCAGCCAGGAGCCTAGAACTCCAGCAGGGTTCCCTTATGGATGCAGACTTCGACCTGGTAGCCATAGGAGATGCTGGCATCGCAGGGAGTGGATTTCCCACTGTGCTACAGTGCCAGCCCCAGCCAGTATGTGAAACATGCGGCTGAACACCCACACGGGTGAGCTTCCAGTTTAGCTCCCCGGCGACTCTAGTCACCTTGAGCATTTAATTTACCTGGTCTCAGGTCCGTAATGTATGCTGTGAGGATAATAGCGCTCTGGCCCCTGCGCTCCCAAGGACATGGTATTGTAACGAGCAATTAGCCCCCGCAGCCCAGACGCTGAGATCTGCTCATAACTGGGCTTTATTCTTAGCTGGCAGACACAGAGAGCGCGTGTGTCTGCCTCAGCACACGGTGGTTTGGAAGCACCGAGAGTCAGCAGTCGGAGGCCGCGAGCGACGTTGGTCGGAGCACCTTTGGCTGTTTTCTAGGGAAGCTCTCCTAACTGACTATATGCACCTAAGTAAAGCCATTTTAAAGACTTATTTTTGTTATTTGAAGGGGAAAGTTAGAAAGAGGGAAAAGAAGAGATTGAGATGCTATCCCCTCATGTATTCCCCCAAATGTACGTAGCAGCAGCAGGACTGAGCCAGGAGCCTGCTGCTTCCTTCGGGTCTCCCACATGGATGCAGGGGCCTAAGCACTTCAGGCATCCTGTGCTGCTTTCCCACGCACAGGATCAGGGAGCTCAAGCAGAAGTAGGGGAGCCAGGACCTACTGCTTTGCTGCTCCTGTACAGCAGCAAATCCCAAACTTGTATATGGGATACAGCACTGTAAGCAGAGGATTAGCGTGTTACGCCACTGTACTACCTGAATTTGAACTATGTAAAGTGCCCTCATCCATGCATACATATGTGTATTACACATTTTATTTTATATATTTTTTAAGATTTATTTTATTTTTATTGGAAAGTCAAATACACAGAGAGGAGAGAGAGAGGAAGATCTTCCATCCGTTGATTCACTCCCCAAGCAGCTGCAACAGCTGGAACTGCACGATCAGAAGCCAGAAACCCAGATCCTCTTCTGGGTCTCCCACGCGGGTGCAGGGTCCCAAGGCTTTGGTCCATCCCTGACTGCTTTCCCAGGCCACAGACACGGAGCTGGAGGGGAAGTAGGGTCACTAGGACATGAACTGGTGCCCACATGTGATCCTAGGTACATGCAAAGCATGGACTTTGGTTATTAGGCTATCTTGCTGGGCCCCTGTAATTTAAAAAAAAATATTTATTTTGATTGGAAAGACAGATTACAGAGAAAAAAAATTTCCATTTGCTGCTCTACTCCCTTAGTGGTTGCAATAGTCAGAAATGAGCCCATCCAAGCTAGGAGCTTCCAGGTCCCGTTCCCCCCCCCCCCCCCGGGTGCAGAATCCCAAACGTTGGGCCGTCCTCTATTACTGCTTTCCCAGGGTTTAAGTTGAATGGTTGTGGAGCAGCTGTGACACAAATTAGAATCCAAATGGGATGCAGGTACAGCACATGGTGACCTAACCAACTACACCACTACAGCACTGGCTGCCAGGCAGGTAACATAATTGCTGTGCCCAATACTCGCCTGAATAATTTATTGCATTTTAAAATTACCTTTACTAATGTGAGAGTCACAAGATACAAAATTAGTCATTTAAAGTGTATATTCCAGGGCCTGGAGCAATGGCTAAATCCTCACCTTGCAAGTGCCAGGGGCTCCTATGGGCACATGTTTCTGTCCTGGCAGCCCCACTTCCCCTCCAGCTCCCTGCTTGTGGCCTGGGAAAGCAGTGGAGGACGGCCCAAAGCCTTGGGACCCTGCACTTATGTAGAGACCAGGAAGAAGCTCAGCTCTGGCCGTCGCGGTCACTTGGGGAGTGAATCAGCGGGCAGAAGATCTTCCTCTCTGTAAATTTGACTTTGCAATAGAAACAAATCTTTTTTTTTTTTTTTTTAAAGTATCTAATTCAGTACATTCCCAGTAACCACCTCTTCTGTCTAATCCCAATGATTTCACCTTCCTGAAGGAAGCCTTATCCTGACTAGGCACCTGCTCCTAAGTACCCCACCTTGGCAGTGGCCCACCCTGTCTCCTGTCCATAGGGATTTACCCGCCTGGAATGCTTCATTTAATCAATCATGCATGTACCTGGTGTCAGCTTCTTTAATCCAACCTAATGTTTTTGAGGGTCCTCCAGATTGTAGTGATTGTCAGTGTTTTCTCAAATTTATTTACTTATGATTTGAAAACCAGAGAGAAGGAGAGCCCCCTTCGGCTAGTTGGTTCCGCACCTTTCTGCAGCAGTCCAGGTGGGGTCAGGAGCCAGGAACTCAGTCCGGATGTCCCCGGCCAGCAAGGCCAGGACGCAGGCGCTGGACATTGGGGTGTTTTCACCTTCTGGCTGTTGTGAGCACTCCTTTTGAACACGTGTCTACACCCTGGAGCCAGCTTGATTTTCGCTGAAGATAAAATCAGCTTGCATGTACTCACCAGCTAGGTACGGAATCAGATTAGAACCACTGCGTCACCCACTGATGTCACCAATGTTTTGCATTTCTGGATAAAATTCACAGGACCTGAGAACTGTTTACCCCTCGCCCAGCGGCTCCACGGCCTCAGAGCACACAGTCTCCGCGGAGGCCTCAGAGCACGCAGTCTCCGCGGAGGCCTCAGAGACGGTGTGCACTGTGCAAGGTGGTGGCCTCTACATGCAGCTGTTAGCTGAGAACATACGGTAAGGCGTTGGTTGCCTCCAAAAGGTTTCCATTGTACAAATATACATGGAAAACTATGTAAAGATTGACAAAATAAAAACAATTATTATTTAAAAAAAATATGTACATGGAAGAGCTTGACATTCTCTCATCATTTTTTTTTTAAATTGCATGAAACTGGGGCCAGCTCGATGGCTCAATTGGTTAATCCTCCCCCAGTAAATGCTGGCATCCCATATGGACACATATTCCTGTCCTGGCTGCCCCATTTCCCGTCCAGCTCCCTGCCTGTGGCCTGGGAAAGCAGTGGAGGACGGCCCAAAGCCTTGGGACCCTGCACCTGTGTGGGAGACCTGGAAGAGCTCCTGGCTTCGGATTGGCCTAGCACCAGCCGTTAGGGTCATTGGGGAGTGAAACATCAGACAGAAGATATTTCTCTCTGTCTCTCCTCTTTTCTCTGTATATCTGACTTTGCAATAAAAATAAATAAATCTTTTAAAAATTACTGTAAAAAAATTCATGGTGCAGAACACACCATTTTTTTTTTTAAAGACAGATGCAACAGAATGAGTAAAGCAGAAACAAACTTTGCACCTTTACACCTGCAGCGACTTTGGCCCAGAGGTAGCACCTGTGTTGACATAAGTTGTTTATCAAAGCTCTGAGAGGAGCGAAACGTGTGTGGGGTGTGTCCTTCAGAGTAGGAGCAGGGCCCCGGGATTTTTAGGGTGCCACCACCCTCTCACTTTGCAGCTTATAAATTAGGATGTCGCTGAGTTAGGTAACATTTTTTTTTTTTGGATGATTTATGACATGAATAGAAAGGAGGGGGCCGGCAGTTAAAATCTACTCTGTTCAGATCAAGGTGCTTTTCCAACTAACTCCTTCCTGCTGCAGCGCCCGGGCTTGCATGGTGCTGTGAGGCAGTCAGCAAACGGGGTCCCCCTGCAGCTGATGCCCTTCTTCCGGAAAGGAGGAGAGGAGCAGGCAGTGGGGGTACGCTGACATACACCCACATCCCCGTCCCCTCTGAGGCCGCGGCAGAATCCGGAGTCTTTCTGACAACTGCAAATTGTTCTTGTGAGCTGTGGGGGCTCCTGGAGTTGCCACGGTCCTTGGGGGTGACGCGCTGGCTGCCCCCTGCCACCCCAGCCCCGAGAAGCTGTGACTGTGTCCCTTCCAGTCCCTTTCAAAACCTTGAAAAGTAGATCCCAGGGAGGGGAGAGGAAAGGCAGGGCATTAACCAGGGCTTGCCTTGGGGGCGAATTAAAGAGGGTTTCCCCTCCCCCCGACCCACCGAGGGGCGCCGGCCCTGGCGCATGTTTCGGGATGGTTAACCCCGGATCGCTCCCGAAGGAAAAGGGAAAGCAGACGCGCTTCTTCCTAAACTTAACCTGCTCTGGGCAGCTCCCGGCAGCCGATTTTAAAGGCTTCCTCACCCGGATCTTGGAGCAGAGACACCAGTCCCAACGCGCAGGCGGTGGCCCAGCCTGAACGCAGGGGGTGACTTGCAAATTCCAGGAACATTTGGCAGGAAACCCAGAAGGGGACCCCAAAGCTGAGCCTCCTCCCCAGGGCGCAGGCCCTTCTCGGCTGTTCCCTCACGCCGGGGCTCTCAGGGCGTGAGGGCAGCGCGCCGGGCCGGGGTCCCCTCGCGGGGCCGCACAGAGGGCGCGGTTCGCGGGGCTGAGGGGGCCCGGGCGCCGGGGCGGGCGCGGCGGCCGCCGGCGCGGGGAGGAGCCGCGTCGCGTCTTCTGGCTGGCGGCGCGCGTCCGCCCGGCCCCGCGGCGGCGGCGGTGGCTGCGCGTCACGCTCTCCCCCGCCCCGAGCCGACGAGCCGGGAGGCGGCGGCCGGGCGGCCACTGCTGCAGTGAGGCAGGTGGCGGCGACCGGCGGCGTCCGAGGCGGTGAGTGGGGCGCGGCGGCCTGGGCCCTCTCTCCCCTACCTGGTTCCGTCTTTCCCTTCCCGCCCCGCCGGGCTGGCTCGGGTCGCCGGCTTGGGGCCGCGGGCCGGCGTCCGGGAAGTGGGGGTGCCGGGCCCCGCGCGCTGGGGCCGCCCCTCGGGCGGCGGGGGGGACGCTGGAAGCTTCTCGTAGCCGACCCCGGAGGCCACGGGACCCTGGGGCGCCCTCTCCGGAGCCGGCCCTGTCAGCGCTGAGCCGCGCCGGGGCCTTCCCTTCCTCCGCCGGCCTCAAGATGGAGCTTGGACTCTTTGCCCCTGCGCCGCCCCGGGGGCCGCTCCCTCTCCCCGGCCCTCGGCCCCTGCAGGGGTTGGAGGGTTTGGGGCCGGCAGGGAGGCCCTGGCCGGCCGGGACCTGTTGCCCCGGGCGCCGTGCCCGTCACCTGAGCCGCCCTCTGGGAGAGTGCGGTGCGGGCCCGCCGGCATGCGGGGCGGACAAGCCGGCCGGGCGTCCCCGGCGTGCCCCGGCCCGGCCCCGGCCGGCCCGGCTTTTGTTTCCTCCGGAGCGGGGCTGTGATTCTTGGAGCGGAGCGCCCGGGTTTGTGAAATGACACCGGCGCGCGGTAACCCGAGCCCCCACGCCGGGCCGCGGATCGGCCCGAGCAGGTGACTCGGCCCCGGGCGGTTTCGGCAAGCTGAGCCCGGGGAGCCCGGGGAGCCCGGGGAGCCCGGGGAGCCCGGGGCCGGACGGGCCTGCGCGCCGAGCCGCTGCCGCCCCCGGGGCCCGGGGCTGCCCGTCCGCTCCGCGCGGCTCGTCCCGCTGGCCGGCTCCGGGCGCCAGCTCCTCCCCGCCGGCCCCACCTCTCGGGCCGCGAGAAGTGGCACGTTTAGCCGGTCAGCGGCCGGAGACCGGGTTTTGGCAAAACTTGGGCGCCGGTGGCTGCCGTTGAGGGTGAGGAAGAGGCCGAGTTTGGGGGCCTGGGCGTCCTTCAGCGGCCTGGCCGTCTTCCTCTTTTAGGTTTGGGCAGTGTGGCCGTGAGAACTCGGCCAAGTGACCAGGTGGTGGCGGCGGTGGAGGTTGAGATTTCAGTTGCTGTGGCTGTTTTATTGTTATTCCTGCTGCTACCGATGGCTCAGGAGGCAGGGGGCAGGGAACCCGCGGCAGGTCCTTTAGGTATGTGGCTTTCAGCCTTGGAACATTCTTTTCCTCTGGAAATAATAGGGTTGAACGTTTGCTGAGAGCTTCCCGAGGGGCAGGCTCCAGGCGTGTTTTGTCTTTCATCCGCCTGACCCTGGGAGGGGGTTCCCATTATCCCCATTTATAGAGGGGCATGGAAAGGTCGGGTGGCTGAGAGCAGCTGACTGGAATCTGAACTCAGATCTTGGGAAAATCAAGATTGGGCCCCTCTTCCTTGCTTTCCCGTCGTGGGAAACCCAGCTTGTGCTGGGTCCTGTCCTGCACAGTGTACAAGGTGCCGTTCTTGTTTATTTGTCTGATACTGAGCCCGTTACATCCTGTGTGATCCCCAATGGCTGAGAACTGAGTTACTGTCTGTCCTGACTCAAAACCCACTGGGTGTAAGTGCTGAGTTTGTCTCAACATTCCATACAAAGGTAGGCAACTTTTGTATCTAGGCCACTTGGCATTCCCCATGGTTATTTACAGCTATATCTTCCTAAATGTGTGTGTGTCTTTCCAGCTTTGGGATCCTCTGCAGAATCCTAGAGAATCCCTCACGTGCCATATTTCATTAACTGAATCCATGCAGTATGTCTGTACATCTTAAGACTTATTTTTTAAAGGTTTTGTTTACTTGAAAGACAAGGTTACTCAGAGGAAGAGATGCAGAAATCCACTGGTTCGCTGCCCAGATTCCCACGGCGCTGGGTGGGGCCTCAGCGGATCCAGGGGCTTCTTCCAGGTCCTCCACGTGGTTACAGGGGCCCAAGCACTTGGGCCATTTTCTGCTGCTTTTCTAGGCACATTAGCAGGGCGCCGGGTTGGAAGTGGAGCTGCTGGGACAAGAATTGGTCTTGTGTATCTTGTGTTAACTGGAATGAGGCTTTTCACCTGTTAACTTTCTGTTAGATACTTCACTTTTCTTCTTCCCTGTGCAGACGAGGTGGGAGGTCCAGTGTGGCACGGTGTGTCAGTCAAGGCAAGCCCCTGCGTTTTCTGTATCATATTTTGGAGTGTAGGGATCTCCTGGAAGGCCGGTTCTGGGCCTGTGGTGTCCTCCCTGGGGCCTGTGGTCAGGGCTGCTGTGTTATGCCTGCCGCAGGTACTTATGGAGTGCCTGGCTGTGTCAGTGCTGCGCTGGAGGCTGCTGACGGAGTGGCGATCGAGGCCGCAAGCCCTGCGGTCTCCGAATGGCCCTTCACACGCGGGAGGCCGGCGGCATGCCCTCCCCGTGTCATGGTAGGAAGTGATGCGTGGCAAGGAAAACCATTAGGAACAAGGGTGATGGATGTTTGGAGGGTGCCGAGGGGGGAACGCAGCAGAGGAAGTGGCTTTGGAGCGGAGAGCTGCAGCCCTGAGAGTGTGTGGGCCCCAGGAGACAGCGCACTGGGGAGAACTGGCAGGAGCTGAGGTCCTGGCTACTGGGCAAGCCTGGGACGAGGCAGGTAGTGCGTGGTGTGCCAGGTGGTGGCCTTTAAATAGGTTTTGGTTACTGTGTTGAAAAACACTGGCAGAGAGATCATTTGGCGTCAGGTTGCCAATGGCTTTGATGAAGGTGAAGTGAAGGATGGGGAAACTGAGGTGTCAGAGACTGCGCTGATGGCCTGAGAGGCCGCAGCTAGTGAGCAGAGATGGAACTGAACCCTGGTCTGTGTTACTCCAGGGCAAGCGCAGCCAACCTTGACCGTGGCCCCTGGGTAGATGGCTCCATGCAGTGTGCCCAGTACTTGGGGTTCACACTCACTACTGAGTGTGTTCCTTCCTGTCTGTACATGGCTCTTTGGGGTCTTTGCTTGACACAAGGTCTTGGCTTGATCTGTGTGTGTGTGTGTGTATAAGCCTTCCTCTTTTTTTTTTTTTTTTTTAATTTAAAACCAATAAAAATTCCTGGTGCATTGGTTCAACTGGGTAATTCTCTACCACCAAGTTTTGGGATCCCATGTAAGTACCAGTTTGTGTCCTGGCAGTTCTACTTCCCATCCAGCTCCCTGCTTGTGGCCTGGGAAAGCAGTCAAGGATGGACGAAAGCCTTAGAACCCTGCACCTGCACGGGAGACTTGGAAGAAGCTCCTGGCTCCTGGCTTCAGATCTGTTCAACTCTGGCCATTGTGGCTGCTTGGGGAGTGAGTCAGCAAATGCAAGATCTTTCTGTTTCTCTGTGAATCTGCGTTTCCAATCAAAATAAATAAATCTTAAAAATAAATTTTTTTTTTTTCGTTTTATTTGAAAGGCAGAGAGGAAGATCTTCCATTCATTAATTCACTCCCTGAATGACTACAATGGCAGGGCTGGGCTAGGTTGAAGCCAGGAGCTTGGAACACAACCTGCATCTCCTGTGCAGGTGACAGGGACCCAGCAACACATTAGCAGGAAGCCGGAAGCTGGAAAGGAGTCAGACTTGAACCCAAGCACACGAGGCTGGGATGCTGTTACCTGCACCAGATGCACATCCCAGTCTGAAGGTCGCATGGTTCCACATTTATGTTTCATTACAAACATTGACGTTAAGTCTTTCCCGTCTTGATTGGAGAGCACTGCCGGCATTGCCCTGGACGCAGTGTCTTAGAGAGCTCTGCAGGATAGCTGAAAGCACTGGCTGCTCGGGAAGAGTCGCTGCTGGCAGCGGGACAGAATGTCCGGGCAGAATGGCCTCTTCAGGTTTCAATCAGGGAAACGATGGGGAGCCTGTTCCCCATCTCCCCAGATTGGCAAACTGCTCGTAACCAGCCTGGAATCTGCCTAGGCCATCTGGGTTAATGTCCTGGGCCTGGCACCAAGTACCAAGGAATCTTGGCCACAGTTAGTAAGCGAGTTTTTTCCCTTTGGTCTCCATCTGGCACCTTCAGGAGGACAGATTCCACAGGCGCTGCCCTCACTCCGTGGGCCCGGCTGTCTTCTCATTGTGGATTTATTGCCGTCCGGCAGCAACATCTTCAGCGTGTTCTCTGCGTGTTGTGGGGAAGAGGAAGGAGTTGTGCTCCAGAGTTCCTGTTGAGGATCCTCTCCCTCCCTGGGAGCAGGCCGCCTCCCCCTGTTGAGGACCCTCTCTGTGCCTGGGGAGCAGGCCGCCTCCCCCCTGTTGAGGACCCTCTCCTCCCTGGGAGCAGGCCGCCTTGCCCCTCTGCTCTGGCAGCCATTTTGCTGCCCTGGTGTTTTACACAAGTCCAAGTCCTCATGTGCGACTGACTTAAGTCATTTGGTTTTCATATTCTGCTTTGTTTACTTACATCTCAGTATAGTTTGGATCAGTTCCCAGAATAACTCTTGCCCGTTTTTGCACTCAGGTGGCCGAGTTCTTGACTTACAGTGTCCTCTCAAGGGCCTGGCGACTCTGCGTTCAGGATGCACCCGTCACAGCCTGCCGCTCTGATGCGGCTGCCCGTTCACCTGACACGGTCCTCCACCCGCTCAGCGCACTGCAGCGGATCGCAGGCTCTTCCTCTGTGTTTAGAAAAGACAAACAACATTAGGCATATTTTCCTGAAGCAGTAGTTTTTAAAGTGAATGATTTTTTAAAAAGATTTATTTATGTCAAAGGTAGGGTTCCAGAGAGAGAAATTCCAATCACTGTCTCACTCTCCAAACGTCTGGGCAGAACCAACGCAGGAGCCGGGCGCTCCTGGGTCTCCCGTGCTGCCAGGCGCCCCACACTTGGGCCATATTCTGCGCCTTTCCAGTCACATGAAGGGGATGATGGACCAGAAGTGGAGTAGCTGGGCCTTGAACCAGCCCCCATAGGAGCTGCCAGTGTTACATGCAGTGACTTCAACAGCCCAGACTGTGTGAATGATTTTTTTTTTCAGAAAAGCTTATTTTTTGAACATTTATTTTTACTTAAAAGGTTTACAGAGAGAAGGAGAGAAGAAGGAGCCGGGAGTTTCTTGGTCTCCCATGTGGATGTAGGGGTGTAATGACTTGGGTCCTGCCTTAAGTGGAAGTGAGTTACTGGGACTTGAACTGATGCCCATATGGGATGCTAGCACCACAGGCTGAGGCTTACCGTGCTATGCCACGGTGCCAGACCCCTGAAAATCTTGTAGGGAAGTCTTTGGCCTCCTGCTGCCTGTTGTCGGATTCCCCCCATGTGATGGTTTCTTTGTGGAGGTGTTACGCTCTGCTGCCTTAAGGCAGGAGGGAACCTGTTCAGACATTTCCTTTGTGGACTGCAGAATAAATAGACTTTATGAACGGGGTAATTATTTTATAGCCTAAATGAAAGACAATTTTTACCATGAAAATTCTTGTGTACATAAATATGGGCGATTACACAAAGGTGTGTCTCTATCAGATGAAACCGTATTATTAAATCTGCTGTAAAGTGCATGTAGCTTGCTCAGGTTGTTACATTGAGAATGTAGGGTAGAATCAAGATAGATTTTGTTTTCATTTGAAGGATGGGGCCCAGGGCAGCTGGGACAGGCTGGGCTGGCGAGGCAGGCTGTCAGCTCAGTTCCCACTTGGGTGGCACCCAACAACCCTAGCCAGCCTTGGGAAGCCCGGATCCCAGAGGGCTGGGACTCCCACTCAGGCACCGAAATCCCGGGTGGCACCCTGAACGCTGCCCGTGCTGAGGTTTTAGGAAACGTGTTCCAGTGAAGTGTCTGAGAGCTCGTGGGCTTGCTTTTTCCTCTGTAAAGGAGTTTTATAATGCCTCTTATTATTTTTTTTTACCCTCCCCACTTTACTGTTTAAATTTTTATTTGAAAGTCAGACTGAAAGATAGAGGATGGGGAGAGAGGGAGGGATTCCACCTGTTGGTGTACCTCCCAGGTGGCTGAAAGCAGGAGGCAGCAGCTTCTTGGTCTCCCTTTTGGAGCACACAAGTCTGGTAACCAGTACCATGTTCCACTGCTTCCTCAGCACATTAACAGGGGACTGGATCAAAAGCGGATCAACTGGGACTTGGACTGGCGCCCAGACAGGAGGTAGACATTGCAAATGGAGTCTTAACCCACTGTGCCACAGTACTATTCCTCTTGCATTTATTTCTTGCATGGTTAATTTTGTTTAATAAAATTTCTCATCTTCTCCTGTGGGTCTGGCCAGTAAGCAACATCTCACGGGATGGAAGAAACCCCCAGACATGCTTTTCAGCCAATGTCTACTGAGTGCCTTGAGATCTTCCCTCTGCTGGTTTACACACTGACCACCTGCGTCAGCTGAGGCTGAGCTAGGCAAAGCTATGAGCCCTGAACCCAGTCGAGGTCTGCCACATGGGTCACCTCCCAGGATTGGCAGGAAGCTGAGAGGAGAGAGCAGTTGGGACTGATGCTAGGGATTCCAGTATGGCGCCTTAGCTTACGGAGCCCCAGCACCTGCCCGTTTTTAATTCTTATGCGTTTGTTTTCATTTTAGTTGAAAGACAGAGATTGAGCGAGATCTTCCACCTAGTGGTTTGTTCCCCCAGTGCCTGTTACCGCTGGGGTTGGGCCAGGCTGCTGGGATTCAATCCAAGATTCCCACGTGGCTGGCAGGTGTCCGTGTATTGGACCCATCACCTTCTGTGTGCTGCTGCTGGGGTGAGCGTTAACAGGAAGCTGTATCACATGCGGAATAGCTACAGCTCACTTGGGGCTTGGGAGCTGTTTTTAAATTCTGTTTGTCAGAACTTGCCGAGTACCTACAATAGGGAGACACCAGCCTAGACGCTGGGGACAGGAAGTTGAGAAAAGCAGGTGCCATCCTGTCTTGAAGAACCAGGGCTGTGGCAGGAAGGCAGATTGAGAGCAGCGACGGCTGTTCTGACCTCTGTAGGATGCTGATCAAAGTGCCTGGGTTTAAGTCCCCACTCGTGCTTCTCCAGCTGCTTGCTGATGCGTACCCTGGGAGGCAGCACACCGTGTGGAGATCTGTGAGCAGTGCCAGGCTGCTGGCTTTGGCCCGGCCCGGGCTCTGCTGTCGTAGGCGTTTGCAGAGTGAACCATCGAATGGAAAATATCTTCTCTGCTTTAGAAAAAAGGAAAAAAAAAAATGGAGATGGGGGATAAAATGGAACAAGAGCCTGTCCTTTGCTGGTCAGCAGATCCCAGCCCAGCCTGTCACAAGTGACTCCACTTTGAGTTGCTTATCTGGAATTTGGGAGTGATAGTTGCTTCCTATGGCAACTGTGAAGATTAAATGAAGTAATATATGCTGAAAGCAGTAAATGTTGGAACTCTTTTTTTCCCCATTTCCCAGTAATCTCTTCCTCAACTTATGCTATAGGAAGTTAGATTTCAACCTTGCATTTTTATTCTGCTGTTTAAATTGGAACAGAGAAAAATACTGTAATGCATTTAGAAGGTCGAAGCTCTGTCTGCTTGTCGCGTCTTGGAAAGTTGGTTTGAGTAAAGCATCTTCATTATTGAAGGGCACGTTTTTAGTAAACAGTTGTCAGTGAAGAACTTGTCATTTCTGAGGCGTTTAATATCCAGCAGGGGAAGGCGTGCTCCCCCAGCGGGGACGTGTGTGGGCCGAGTTTCAGCAGGCGCGTGGTGGGTTGGGGTGTGTGTGTTGAGCGAAAGGTGGGGCATTTGTCAGGACCAGTAGAGCTCCCTGTGTGTCTTCGGAGCCGGTTACCTGCCCAGGTGAACAGTTACCAGCACTGAAGCTGCCTTTCCAAATCGGAATGCAGTCAGCCCCGTTCCCACCCACCTGCAGCTGGGGGAAGCCGCGTGGAAACGGCCTGCAGGCTGGGCAGTAGCTGGGGATGCCCCTGCACTGGGTGGGCAGGTGCTCTGTGGTACTCTGGGTGACTGTTTTTTCCCACTGGATCTGAGGGCCTACGGCAACCCTTACATTGCTTATTTACTAAGGAGCAACAAGAAGCTTTTATAAGGAGGGGAAAAAAAAACCCACCAGGAAGTTGGTCTTTCTGTGAGCTTTCTTTGTGCCCTTTTCTTGTTCCGAACAAACAGTTGGTGTGTTCTGGCTGCTAGCCTGGGCCGCGCCTGCCTGTTGAAGGACAGGCAGCCGTCTGCTCGCTCTCCTGACTCGCTCACTCGCTCGCTCTCACTTGAGGCTGTGGAGGAAAAGCAGCTTCGGCTCCTTGAGAAATGGCCTCGTCTCCGCTGTCTGCCCCCATGGCCAAGGCTCGTGTGCCTCTGCGGGTCGTGGGTCA
The DNA here is from genome assembly GCF_017591425.1 of Ochotona curzoniae. Taxonomy (NCBI): domain Eukaryota; kingdom Metazoa; phylum Chordata; class Mammalia; order Lagomorpha; family Ochotonidae; genus Ochotona; species Ochotona curzoniae. Next base: position 6,282,575 of record NW_024466340.1, on the reverse strand, counting down.
GGAGCCTTTGCGAATCGGTTTCCTCGCTGGTAAAGTGAGGAAGCTGAACTAAATTGCTGAGGTCTCTTCTGATTCTGTAATTCTGTGGTGCTATATTAAGCACCTTGGTCCTTTTCACACATTAGCATGACTGCTGCCAACTTGCAGAGCTCTTGCGGGAGGCGCTGACCAGGCCCAAGTCACAGGAGTGGAGATGGGTGACTGGGTGGCTGCCCGTCTTTGTGTCTAAGTGGTAAGAACACACAGAACGCCTTCCCTCAGCCCAAGCTATACTAGTTCCTGATTGCAGGCAGTTGCATCATGGCTGTCTCATGCCTCAGCTCTCTGCCTGGGCTGCTGGCGAGCCCTCCTTCCCTGCTTTGTCAAGCCACTCTAGACTTTCAAACTCTGGGTCCAGTCTCCTCTGTGTCCTGTCAGATACTTCCCGCTTTTAAAAACATATTTCCAAGCACACAGTAATTTCCAAAGGGCTTTTCCTGCTTCTGACTTTGATGGAAACATGTTATAAAGCTTCCCGTGTGCTGGCGGCTCTGACCGTGTGGCATTCTGGCCAGCGGGTGAGGTGATAGGCTGGTTTAGAAATTGCTCTGTCATTTAGGAATTGCCGTTCGAACTTCCTTGGGCATCTCAGGCAGCGGCTCGACCTGCTACATCGCAGTATCCAGTGAGCGCCTCCAGGAAGCCAGGGTTGCTGACAGCAGGGGGCTTCATGGCACAGTGATGGGGGCTCCAGAGGAGGTGGGGCTCCATGGCATCAGCACTGGCATGTGAATGAGCTCGGCAGTGACCCGCCCCGGAGGGCTCTGTGATCCCCAGTGACCCAGCAGAGAACCTGCTGCTCGGGGAGGCCTTGAGGTGAGCTGTGTGTGCTTTCACGCGGGCCAGGGTGGTCTTCAGTGGGCGTGGGCTGTCCCGTAAAGGAGGTGACGTGCGTGGGATGAGGGACGGGATGGAGGCATGGACATGCCACGTGAGGGTAAAGGTGGCCTCTTCTGCACTTCCTTTTCCTTTCCTTGGATTGTTCTATATGGCTGTGTAACGGTTTCTGAAATGTATAAATTTAGCATTACAACATATAAATTATCAGCTCTGCCTTTGGCTTGTGATTAAACTAAGTTTATAAAAATAATGGTACAAAAATAGCCAGCGTGAGCTGTGAGAGAGGCAGGCAGCTCTCGGCCTCTCCCTTGTAAGGAGCTGGCTTTTTTTTTTTTTAGCCAAGTGGTTTTTGGTGGCCATTTTAAAAGTTCAACGAAGATGCTTTTTATTTTATCTGAAACAATAAATAATGAGAAATGATTTTCTTAATTTTACTTTTTGCCTTGTATAGAGGTTTTGAGTTTGAGTTTAATTTTTTTCAAGATATTTTTAAAGATTTATTTGATTTGATTTGATTTGATTTGGAAAGGCAGACTTACAGAGAGAAAGAGAGAGAGAAAGGTCCTCCATTCACTGGTTCACTTCCCAAGTGGCTGCAACAGCCAGAGCTGAGTCGATCCAAAGCCAGGACCAGGAACTTCTTCCAGGTCTCCCACGTGCGTGCAGAGTCCCAAGGCTTTGGGCCGTCCTCGACTGCTTTCCCAGGCCTCAAGCAGGGAGCTGGATGGGAAGTGGAGCATCCTGGACATGAACTGGCATCCAGATGAGATCTCAGCAATTGCAAGCCACTAAGCTACTGCTCAGGGCCCCTGTTTTTGTTTTTGTTTTAAGATTTTATTTATTTATTTTTAGTGGAAAGTCAGAGAGACAGAGAGAATGATCTTCCATCTGCTGAATCACTCCCCAAATGGCCACAAGGGTCAGAGCTGAGCCATTCTGAAGCCAGGAGCCAGGGCCTCTTCCAGGTCTCCCACGTGCGTGCAGGGTCCCAAGGCTTTGGGCTGTCCTCCACTGCTTTCCCAGATGCGTTAGCAGGGAGTTGAAGTGGAGCTAGGACTTGAATACACCCACGTGGGGATGCCAACGCTGCATTTGCTGCTTTTCCTGCCCAGTCCCAGCGTTGGTGTTTGCTTTTGTCTAGTTAACGTCCTAGGAACTTGACACTGTGTATGTGGAAACCCGAAACTGCACTCAGTGTTCTGGGATTCTCCTTTTAGAATGCTGCTGTGCGCGGCCAGGGCTCTGGCCCTCCCGTGGCTGGGGCCCTGCTGCCCCCCGTGGCTCTCCCGTGGCTGGGGCCTTGCTGTCCCCCATGGCTGGGGCCCTGGTCTCCCCGTGGCCCTCCCGTGGCTGGGGCCTTGCTGTCCCCCGTGGCTGGGGCCCTGCTCTCCCCCGTGGCTCTCCCGTGGCTGGGGCCCTGCTCTCCCCTGTGGCTCTCCCGTGGCTGGGTCCCTGCTTTCCCCCGTGGCCCTCCCATGGCTGGGGCCCTGCTCTCCCCCGTGGCTCTCCCGTGGCTGGGGCCTTGCTATCCCCTGTGGCTCTCCTGTGGCTGGGGCCCTGCTTTCCCCCGTGGCCCTCCCATGGCTGGGGCCCTGCTCTCCCCCGTGGCTCTTCTGTGGCTGGGGCCCTGCTCTCCTCCGTGGCTCTCCCCCTTTGGGTGGCTGGCCCTCTGGAAGACTTCTCTCTTCCCACTTGGTAAATGTTTTTCCTTCCTTTGGGTATATTTGTTCCTGACAGAGCTGTGTGACCTTTGCCCTGTCTAAATGTGTTGTTCTTCATTCCTGAAATGTCCTGCCAGAGATAAAGGACTGAGGGGCTGTGGGGCGTCCCTTCCTGCCCTGACCAGCACAGCTGCTCTGGGCCTGCCCCGACAGCTCTCCTGAGTCAGCCCTGTGGATCGCTGCTGAAGCCGGTGGCCTCATCTTCCTCGCTCAGTTCAGCTACTGTGCAGCGGCTCTTGTTGTTGGGGTGACGTCACACGCACTTTCCTTGGTTTGAGGGCGAGGCTGCTGGGGCCCAGCGCCAGCGATGACCTCAGGTGGCTCCATGTCACTCGGTGGCCTTGAATGACGCGCGTGAGCCTTCCAGGTGCTGTGCCTCGGAGAAGATTCTCCATCCAGGGTCGGCGTGGTTGTCAGGCACACTTTCCGATCAGCTGTTGATTGTTGTCACGTCACTTGACTGCGTTGTGTAAATGTGCCCGTGTTCTCCACGTTGCTTCTCTGAGACTGGCTGGCTGAGACAGTGACGAGTGCGAGGTCAGGGTTTTGTTCCCTGGGTCTCTGCATCTAAAATTATGACTGTTAGGTTATTTCTAAAGCAAAGGTAATTTATCAGTTTGGATGGAAATGATCAATTAGTAAGGGATGAACAACTGACAGCAGTTGTGTCCTGTGGTTGGATCCACCAGTCCCCAAGCCTTCTCCCACTGCATACTCTTTTTCCTTCAATATTTATTTATTAATTATTGGGAATCCAGATATAGAGAGAGGAAGATCTTTCATCCAATGATTCACTCCCCAAGCAGCCACAACGGTCAGAACTGAGCCAATCTAAAGCCAGGAACCCGAAGCTTCCTCTGGGCCTCCCTTGTGGGTGCAGGGTCCCAAGGCTTTGGGCCGTCCTCCACTGCTTTCCCAGGCCACAGGCAGGGAGTTCATGGGAAGCGGGGCCGTCAGAATTAGAACTGGTGCCCGTATGGGATCTTGGTGCCTATAAGATGAGGGCTTTAGCCACTAGGCTACCGTGTTGGCTTCCTGTGGGCAGAGGCCGGGAAATCTCAGCAGGTCTGCGGTGCGGCAGTGCTCACCCTTGGTCTTGATCTTGCATTGCTCCCTTCCCCTGCTCTGTTGGCTGCTGAGCCCTGGGGCCCATCCTTTACCCTGACACACATCCCACGTGTTAAGCCCCCACTTCCCCTTTCTCTGGGGAGTGGCTGGGTCGTGTTTGGGCTCCCAGTGAGGCCAAGCCGCCAGGTCTGCTGGGCAGACCTTTCACTGCGGGCAGGGCTTCCTGATTCCGTGAGCAGCTCTTATATTCTAGTCCCGCCTTCTGGAAGGGCTTGTTTTTCTTTTTTTACTCCAAAGAACATTTACATTATTCAGAGTCTGATGTGGAAGCGCTTGTCCACCCTGTCCGCCATGGGTGTTTCTTCATGGAGTTTGGAAGGTGGTGGTTGCATGGCCAATGGGATTGGGGTGTCTGGTGCCAGAGGAGCTGTGGGCTCGGCCGTCTGCCACCCACGCCACAGGTGTGTGCCACGTGTTGGACAGGCAGAGGTGAGATGTGCCGACAGTGGTTGTAGAATGTCTAATTTTGTGGATTGCATCTGGAAATAAGATTTTGGGTACATTGAATTGAATTATTATTGACTAATTTTACCTGTATTTTAAAGTTTTCTAAAATGCAGTTCTCAGGAAATTTTTTTTTTTTAAAAGCTGGCAACATATTTTCTTTTTTTTTTTTTAAGATTTATTTTTATTATTTTTTCATTGGAAAGGCAGATATACAGAGAGGATAGACAGAGAGGAAGATCTTCCGTCCGATGATTCACTCCCCAAGTGAGCGCAACGGGCCGATACTATGCCAATCCGAAGCCAGGAGCCTCTTGCGGGTCTCCCACGCGGGTGCAGGTTCCCAAAGCTTTGGGCCGTCCTCGACTGCTTTCCCAGGCCACAGGCAGGGAGCTGGATGGAAAGTGGGGCTGCCGGGATTAGAACCGGCGCCCATATGGGATCCCGGGCGTGCAAGGTGAGGACCTTTAACCACTGCGCCACCACGCCGGGCCCAGTTCTCAGGAAATTTAAAGTTACACATTTGTCTCTCTGTTTCTGTTGGAGTGTGATTACTTGCGATGTGGGTCCATCAGAGTGGTGACCGCGCAGGTTGTCCAGCACTTCCCTGGCCTGCTTGCCGAGCAGCCCCCAGGGTTGGGGTCCCTCCACAGCACTGTGCTGGAGGGTAAGACGCGCTTACTGGGTGCTGCACTTGTCTGGGTTCTTGTTTTTCTGGGAACTTCTCAACTCTGTGTGCCAGGGTCCTTTGGTTGAGAAAACAAACTGCGTGTCAGCGCTGTCCGGGAGGGAGGGACTCAGCAGGTGGGATTCATCCCTCAGGGACCACAGTCCAGAAGAGATGGAGCAGGGGGACTGGTCAGGAACACAGCTGTGTGGCTCTGGGGTTCTGCTGGAGCGTGCCGGGAGCCCTGGAGCCCGGGAGCCCAGGCCGGGCTCTGAGCTGCCCACTGGCAGAGCGCTCAGGGCACAGCTTCAGTGCTGTGGGTCTGGGGGAGGTAGAAATACTTAAGCTTCCTGTGTTTTTGTTCAAGAGTTGAAGGAACTGTGACCATGCCTCTCCACCCCCCCCGCCCCTTTTTTCCTCTCTTTGCTGAAATAGTGGATGCAATCAAAAAAGGAAAGTGCAGTCATTGGGTGTTGAGTAAGGGCTTTCAGTGGCTCTGGTTTCACAGCGTGTCTGCCTTGTTGGGGGTGGGGACAGCCGGTGACACAGCGGCAGCAGAGGCTTACATAACCATGACTTCACAGGACCACGCTGCCCGGCGAATGCAAGCGGAGAGCACCGGCTTTGGATGTTTCTCTTCTGAAGCTGGACTTGGAAGTCAGCTCCAGCATTCTCTCTGGATTGCTCTCAGAACTTGCTTCCCCGGCTCACACACGCTGCAGGTTGTTCTAGAAGAGAAGGGGCTGTGGTCCCCAGGTAAGTCCCTTGGCTGGTGGTGCTGCTCCAGCTGGGCTGGCTGAACCCCGGGCTCTGCCTGCCGCGCACAGGAGCTCCCTCTCCTGGCAGGTTGAAGTCACTGCAGACCTTTGTGCTTTCTACCTGCCGGCAGAAAGGAAGGGTTTGGTAAACCTAGGGATGTTTTCCCTTTGCTGTTGGGGCGAAGTGGACTAGGAAAGCTTAGTGTGTGGCATGTGCAGCTGTGATAGCTGGGGGCCTTCCCGGGCCAGCTGAGAGTGCCAGCAGAGGCTGGCTTGTCGAGCTGATCTTATCAGAGTGGCAGGATGCTTTACTTTGGCAAACAGAGCCAAGGTGGCTTTCCTTCATGTTTGAGTCCTTGAACTTTGATGAGTTTGAATTTGAAAGTCAAAGCAATCCTCCTTGGAAGGATGGAGTTTAATTAGTGTTATTAGGTTATAAATGTGGAGCTGGGGCAGAATCCAGAATCATTTACCAGTTTAACTCTTTCTATAATGTTTGGAGCCATGCCATATATATATAATATACATAGATAGCAGTCAGATAGCAGTCATGAAGAATATTGTTCCTTTTAACTGAACATAATGTATACCATGGTTGTTTTGGAGAGTTTCCTTTTTTTTTTTTTTTCCTGTAAGTTGCTTAATCATGTCTTTAGAATACAGAGGTTGGTGCCAGCCTGTGGTGCAGTGCATTAAACTGCTGCTCGCAGCTGTAGCTGCTGTCAGTGCTGTTTCACATCCTGGCTGTTGTGCCTCCTGCCCAGCTCCCTGCTGATGTGCCTGGGAGACTCAGAGGGAAAGTTCTGGGTTCCTGACTTTAGGCTGGACCAGTCTCAGATGTTGCAGCAATCCAGCAGCTGGAAGATCTTTCGTTAGCCCTCAACCTCTCTCTCTACCTTTCAAATGAATAAGTAAATAGAAGATAAGCCTTGGGCCGTCCTCTGCTGCCTTCGCAGGCACATTAACAGGGAGCTGAAGCGGAAGTGGAGCAGCCTGGACCCAAGCTGGAGTCGATATGGGATGCCAGCACCACTGAGCCACGGTACCAGCCGCTCAAATTCCAGAAGTTGTAGCTTCTCAGGAGTCACAGTAAAAGCTGGGACTCCTCGTCAGGGATCCTAGCATCAGAAATCACTGCTAACCAACTGAGACGTAACACCGGCCTGTTTGTGAACGTGGCGAGGCCCTGGGTACCTTGCTGACTGGGCTGTAATTGAACATGCTGCTCATCTCAGGTGGGAGGGCCATTTCCATGGGAACAACAGGTGCGAAGCCATCAGCTCTTTATTCAGGGACATGGAAGTTTGAGTTTTTCTTTAAAATGGTCAGGTCGTAGCCTAGAGGCAGACAGCATCCGAATTCCTCTTTATGAAGTCATCGTCATGACATCATAGCCAAGTAGTTCAAAATGTTCACCCAGCGTCTGGCAGGACGTGAGCTGAGGCCTGGCCCGATTCTGCAGACACCCGAGGTACCCGGTTGTCTTGTTAAATTTGTGTGCTCATTGCTGACTTCTGTAGATCAAAAATAAATACACTGATATCAGACACTTTGTATTTTGTGGAAAGAAATTTTATAATGATGGAAAAATCATTGTTTGTAAACATCTTCTGGCGGGACATTTAGAAGGAGGAAACCTTGTGATTGAGCAACAAAAATATTTTCCCTGTGAGTGGATGTACTCTTGGCCGTGCAGTTTGCTGTCAACACACCCTTCACACGGACAAGACATTTTTTTGCTTTATGAAAATATACCTGGTAATTTCAGGTGATTGGACTTGATTATCAGTGGTATAATTTTTTTCTTTTAAAAAAAAAGATTATTTTTTTTTTATTGGGAAGTCAGATATACAGAGAGGAAGATCTTCCACTGATTCACTCCCCAAGTGGCTGCAACTTTTGGCACTGAGCTGATCTGAAGCGAGGAGGCAGGAACCTCTTCTTGGTCTCCCATGTGGGTGCAGGGTCCCACGGCTTTGGGTCGTCCTCGACTGCTTTCCCAGGCCACAAGCAGGGAGCTGGATGGGAAGCTGGGCCACCGGGACACACCAGTGCCCGAACGGGATCCTTCAAAGGAGACACTGCTGATTTACTTCCTGGACAGCCCTAATGTCTTGGACTGGGCCAGGCTGAAGCCAGGAGCCAAGGGCTTCGTCCTGTCCGCCACATGGGGCATCTTTGCCTGCCTTCTCATGGGCATGAGCGGGAAGCTGGATCAGAAGTACAGTGCAGGGGCCGGTGTGATGGTGTAGCTGGTAAAGCCACTCCCCACAGTGCCGGCACCCCCTGTCGGTGGGCTCATGGCTTGGCTGCTCCCCTCCCGGTGGGCGATGGTCTGTGTGGGCCCCACCATCCTGTGGAAGATGTACATTATACTCCTGGCTCCTGGTTTGGGCCTGGTCCAGACCTGGCTGTTGTCACTTGGGGATGGAAGCAGTGAGTGGAAGAGCTCTCACACACACACTCTGTTTTTCCTCTTTCTTCTTGTAACTCTTTCAGGTAAATAAGTGTCTTTAAAAAAGAAATGGAAATAATACAGAATAGCCAGGACTTGATCCACTTGGGTGTAGCATACCAGCATGTGGCAGCTTACCTTGATTTGCCACAACACCTGCTCCCAAATGTTGAAATTTAATACGTTTATTTTTTTCCTCTCTCAAATGCTTTATCACATTCTTTATTTAAAAGATATATGTATATCTACACTTGTGTGTATCTATTTATATTTAAAAGAGTGGGAGAGAGAGAGAGATCTTAAGTTTGCTTATACATGCCACAGATTGCCACAACATCCAGGTCTGGGCCTGGCCCTAGGAGCCAAGAACATCCTGGTCTCCCACGTGGTGTCAGGGGCCCAACTTGGTCATCATCTGATGTCTTCTCTGGCATGTTGGCAGGAAGGAGGACAGCGGGGACTTTAACTGGCACTTTATGTGAAGCAGTGAGGTCACAGCTGGTGGCTGCCGTGCTGCACACAGCTCTGGGCACTCCTGACATCTGTAGGTGAAGCAGCACTGTGGGCTGAAGGTGCAGCAAAGTGGGGTGCGGCTCTGTGCTGTGTGCCGATCCAGCCGCGTGGCGCTCAGCCACACTGGCTTTGTGCTCTGGGTGCGGAGTGCGGCACAGTGAGGTGCAGCTCGTGTCTCAGGGTTAGCAGGAAACTAGTTTTGGTTCCTGCGAGGGTCTTTGAGAGCTGCTGCATGGTGGAAGGGAAAGGCAGGGTCAGCAGGGGGTGACTGGTCACGGCTGCCTTCCACAGCTACCCTTGCCTTTTCCACTCCCGAACTCATTTCCAGACATCAGAAATTAGACTCAGAATCATAGCTTGTTAATTCAGGGGCTGCAGTTTATAAAGTATTAATCTGTGTGTGCATGGGCGAGATGCCAGGGCCCTGTTCCCTGGGGCACTGTTGTAAACTCACCCAGTAATGTGAGCGTGCATTTCTGGAACATTGTCTCGGATGTCGTGATGCCTGTGCTTACCCAGCCTCGTGAGCGGTGACGCTGCTTTTCCACATAGCACCGCGCCTGCTCCGCACACTCCCTGAGCCTCTGCCAGAGAGTCTCGTGGTTGGTTTGTTTCTCTGGTGTCAGTGAAAGAGACATGCATGTTAGGGCTGAACCAGATCGGGAGAGGGAGAAAGGGCGGGGTGGGGAGAGACAGACCCTCCGTCACTCCCCAAGTAGCTGCAGTGGTTGGAGCTGGGCAAGGCCAGAGCCAGAAGCTTCCCCTGGGTCTTGTACACAGGTGCAAGGTCCCGTCTTCCACTCCGTCCCAGGCAGACAAGCAGGAAGCTGGATCAGAAGTGAAGCAGCGGGCACTTGAAGTGGTGTTCGTGTGGGATGCTGGCATTTCAGGCAGTGGACGCACCTGGAAAAGCAGTGGCAGATGGTCCGAGTGCCTGGGTTTACCACACGTGAGATTCTGCGCTTCAGACTCCTGACTCAGCCCTTGTTCTCGACCATTTGGGGAGTGAAACAGCAGGTGAAGGTCTCTGACCTTCTTTCTGTCACTCTGCCTGTCAACAGATTTAAGATTTAATTTTTAAAAGGGTTTATTTTTATTGGAAAGGCAAATTATACAGAGAGGAGGAAAGACAGAGAGGAAGATCTTCTGTCCACCGATCCACTCTGCAAGTGGCTGCAATGGCTAGAGCTGTGCCAATCTGAAACCAGGAGCCAGGAACTCTTCCAGGTCTCCCACACGGGTGCAGGCTCCCAAAGCCTTGGGCCGTCCTCCACTGCTTTCCCAGGCCACAAGCAAGGAGCTGGATGGGAAGCAGGGCTGCCGGGATTAGAACTGGCATCCAAATAGGATCCTGGCACACGCAAGGCAAGGACTTTAGCCACTAGGCTACTGTGCCAGGGCAAAAAATAAATAAATTTTTAAATAAAAAGATGTATTTATGTGACAGGAATAGTGAAAGAAGGAAAGAGACTTTCCACTCGATGGGTTCTTCCCCAAATGAACGTCCACGTTGGTGGCAGGGCCCACGTGCCAGGCATATTTACAGGGAGCAGCCAGGACCTGAGCTGGAGCTCTGGAATAGGAAGCCAGCTAAGCTGTGGCCTGTAATGCCGACACCCACTTGCACTCCTTTTGAATGTGGGCTCCAGGGGCCAGTGTTGTGGTGCAGTGCGCTAAGCCAGTGCCTGCAGTGCTGACAGTGTTCCATGTGGGCAGCAGGGTGAGTCCCAGCTGCCTCACTGCTGGTGGAGTTCCTGGCTCCTGACCATGGCCCAGCCCGGGCTCCAGTCCCAGCTGCTCTGCTTCCTGTGTTCGAGACCTGGATGGAGCTCCTGGCTCCTGACTTCAGTCGAACACAGCCCAGCCTTTCCAGCCATTTGGGGATTGAGCAAACAGATGGAAGGTACCTTTATCTTCATCTTTTACTGTCTCGGTCGCTCTGCTTTTCAAGTAAATACATCTTAAAATTTAAAAAATGTTTTTATTTCTTTTTATTGGACGGCCAAGAGTTAACAGAGTGAGAAGGAGGAACAGGTCCCCGTCTGCCTGGTCACTCCTCCAGTGGCCGCAGTGGCCGGAGCTGAGCCAGCATGGGGCCGGAAGCCTGGAGCTTCTGCCAGGTTTCTGACGTGAGGACGGGACCCAAGGACTCAGGCCGTCCTCCGTTGCCTCCCCAGGCACGATGGCAGAGCTGGACTAGACATAGAGCAGCCAGGTGACAAACTGGCACCCATTGGGGTGCTGGTGCCGCAGGCCGAGGCTTAGCTTGCTACACCATGCTGCTGGCCCCTTTCCATTCATTTATTTATTTATTATTAGGGCTTAATTTTGTTTTAAATCTTTACATAGTTGATTAAGGTTCGAAGGGTCAAGGGCTACAGAAAAGTGGGTAAGACCCTTGTTTTCACATTCTCTTTTTTCCTTCCTGTATCTGGGAGAAGGGAAGAGACAAAGGGAGAAGCCCCGCCCAGCCTCCCAAGCATCCCAGGTCCCGATGGGGGGCACTGCTCAGTGGCCTTTCCTGACTGGCCTTCAGCCTATTCCTGTAATCATTGTTGGGTGTTACAGCCCAGTCTAAGCTGGTTTACTCCCAGACACAGCTCACACCTGGCTCAGCAGGGGCAAAAACTTAGCCTAGTGCATCCTACAGCTACCCTGGTCCTCACGAGCACCAGTGGGTGCTGGGGTCTAACCTAGTCTGACACACTCAGCTCCAGTCCACACTGTGCCAAGGGACACTGCAGTAATTACCAAGACCCTAGAGCTCTCTGCTGGGCGGTGGGTGGGCGTGCATTGGCAGGAAGCCATCTGAGAGCCCATCAGCTCTGTGTGTGTGTGGGGGGGGGGTCTGAAGCAGGCCCTCTCCGCTGGGATTCTGGCACCCCGCGTGGCGAGTTCACTGCCGTGCCAAATGCCTGTTCGTGTACTGTTTTGACTCTTAATATGTGGTGTCTGTCTCTTGGCATGAATGTTAGACTTAGTGGAAAGTCACTGGGTCTTGGGGTCACAGTACCTGTGTTTACATCCCTGTTTCCGAGCAGAATGCCTGAAAATGGCAGCCAATGAGCAGGTGGCGAAATACACCTGCTGGTGACTGAGGTATTTCTTCGTTTGTGAAGAAGGCGTAGTGATAGAATCTATAGTGAAGCTTAATTGGGATAAGGATGCACAAACACTATGTCTAAATTGCAGTGCTCTGTTAGGGTTCTTGCAAGGATTCAGTGAACACACGTCAGCAATTCAAATATGCCCGGCTCCTGAGTGAGGCTTCCGCGACTGTTCTGTTTTCCGTGCTTCTCGGAATTGCTGCGTTTCCATATGGTCTTTGCTGCCTTTGACTCAGCGCCAGGTCCCGCCCTTGTGTCAGGGCTGACGCTCAGTGGGTCACAGCTGGGGAGCTGCTGTGCCACGTGGCACAGCGCGACCCAGAAGGAGGCCGTCTGTGAACGCATGTCTGCCAGGCTTTGCTGCCTGTGAAGTGTGGTGTGGAGACGCCTCCTCTCGGTCTTTCTGCTTAGAGGGTGCTGTGGCCAGGGCCTCTCTCTGGTCTCTTGGTGAAGTGGTGTTTTGAACCCAGCCTGACATTGACAGGACGTGCAAAAGAAACTGGAAGAGTTTAAAAACTAGCGTTGTTATTTCTGCTCCCTGCTCTCACTGAAACAGACGAGATTTTTCTCCTCTGTTCCATGTCGGGCACAGTTCCCTGCTTCGGGGCTTGTGTCCCCTGGCTGGCCTGGGAGGGGACAGCCGGGTCCCACACTGTGTTTCTCATCATTGCTTGGTTCTGTGTCTCAGGCTGAGGCCTGGAGGGAGTCAGAGTTTTGTGAGTTTATGGTTTTGAGCTGCAAAGTTTGTCTGCGGCTTGCCCTAGCTGCTCACTGGGGCAGATTTCAGAATTTCTCTCCAGGGAGTGTTTGGTCAGAACCCAAGAGCTCATGCTTTGCCTGAGTTCGGTACTGTGCTTCGTATACATGCACTGTTGTTAGTGTTTGAGAGGCGGAGAGACACAGAGCTGCCATGTGCTGGCTCACCTCCCGTGTGGCTTCCACAGCCAGGGTTGGGTCGGGCTTCAAGTGTTCCCCTGTGGGTATCAGGAGCCCAAGCCTCTCTGGGTCTGCGTCAGCAGGAAACGGGGACTGCAGCGCCCCCATGCTGCTTTCCCAGGCATGTTGGCAGGGAGCTGGATTAGAAGCGTAACAGTCAGGACTTGACCAGGGTTCCAGTGTGCAATGTCAGTGTTGCAGATCTTCATCTTAGAAGAACACCTGTTGGGGACAGTAAGTTAAGCCCAACACCTGCAGCATTTGCATCCCATTTGAGTGACAGTTTGAGTCCTGGCTGCTTCACTTCCCAGCGGTACCACCTCTCTGCTGATGGGCCTGGAAATGCAGTGAAAAATTGCCCAGATCCAGGAACCTCCGACACCCCTGTGAGAGACCTGGAAGAAGCTCCTGGCCCAGTCTTGGCCATTAGGGAGTGAGCCAGTGGATGGAAAACCTCTCTCTGAATTCTGCCTTTCAAGTAAATGAAAAAACAAGCAAGCAAAAGAACACTTATTATTGGACTTAGGGCTGCTCAGGTGTTGCAAGAGATTTAAACTTAGTTTCCAGATGTGAGCTCAGTCGCCCTGGCAGAAACGGTTTTCCAGGTGAAGTTGCATTCCTAGGGTGTGGGTGACATGCCCTTTGCTGGACAGGGCAGGGTGAGGGAGCCACACGTCTCAGCACAGTGGCCAAGCAGGCCGCCTTGTCGCCTGGGCCCGACTCTGCATAATCTTTGGCATTGCCTGGGTGACACTTTTCTTTTTTGATGCAGCATTTTTTGTCTTCGACTGAATTGTTCTGTGTTTGAGTGTCACGTCTGATTACACAGTCCCAGACTCTTCCTCATGTCCCTTGCTTCCGTTTCCCGCTCACCTCCTCTTCCTGTGCAGAGGAGCAGGTGACTAGATGGCGTGCCTGTGCCCAGGACACATGCCTCAGCTGCAGGAAACCGAAACCGGGCCGTGTCTCTAGACAGAACACAGACAACTTTCCTGCCTCTTCCCAGCTGGGCCCTTCCCTGTGAGAGTTGGGAATTTTCCTTTAGTTTAACTTGTGCACATGGACCTAAGAACTACTCAGGTGATGCCTGTGACACTGACACATGCGTAGTACAGGTGAGTGAAGACAGCTCAAAGTTCTCTTCCCCTTCCTCCGTTAAGTTTGATGTGAACTTTTCTGAACCCCTTTGTCCAGGTTGTTTGTACTGGTCTGGTAGTATCAGGTAACACAATGCGAGCGTATTACTGCATTTGGGACAATTGCCTTTAAGTGCATTCAGCATTTTTGTGGCATTTTTTAGTATTCAGTTTGCTGGATAGCATGTGGAGATGATTTATGACCAAAGAAAGACACGTGTAGGAGTTTAAGCTGTGCGGGTTGCTTTAGTTGTAGCTGTCGCTCGTGCTCCCTTTGTCCTTAATGTCTATAATTTTGTGTTTGTCTTTGCAGATTTCACCCAGAGGCTGGCTTTGCTTTAGAAACACCCACAGCTGCCTTGATGGTTGGGGAAAGATAGTGACCGGAAGCAGAGAGAAGTAGCTCCGAAGTAGCTCCGACACCCCGGGAAATGAGCGTGCTGAAGCCGAGCGGGCTGAAGGCCCCTTCCAAGATCCTCAAGCCGGGGAGCACAGCCCTGAAGGCCCCTGCCGCTGGTGAGGCTTTGTGTCTCTCTTCCTCCTCCTCCCCCACGTGCCGCCCGCTGGACTCTCATCCGCTGCTGCCCGTACATATTAGCACGAACCTGCATGCGAGGTCACGTTGCTAAGTGTCTGCCATGGCTAGGGCAGGCCAGACGGCAGCCAGTAGCCAGGAGCTTCTTCCGGGTTTCCTAGGCAGGTGCTGGGGCCTAGTGCTTGGGTCATCCTCCGCTGCATTCCCAGACACATTAGCAGAAAGCTGGAAGGAAAGTGGAGCAGCCCGGACTCACATCAGCACCCATGAGGGGTGCAAGCATCGCAGAGGACAGCCCTGCGCACTACGCCACAGCAGCAGCCCCACCTGGACACATTTATGAGAGTCGTGGGTGGCTTCCCTGGCTGTGGGTTTCCCCTTGCTTGCTTTCCTTCAGGTGACGAGATTGTGTGCTCAGTTCTGAAATGGCACCTTTTCTGTCTCCTATTTTCAGTTGCAGCTCCAACGGAAAAAACAGTATCTACTGAAAAAGCATCAAGTGTCCCACCCTCTGAGGCCCAGGAGGAATTTATCGATGACTTCCGTGTTGGCGAGCGTGTTTGGGTGAATGGCAATAAGCCTGGATTTATTCAGTTTCTTGGAGAGACCCAGTTTGCACCAGGCCAGTGGGCGGGGATTGTTTTAGATGAACCCATAGGCAAGAACGATGGTTCAGTAGCTGGAGTGCGTTATTTCCAGTGTGAACCACTCAAGGGCATTTTTACCCGACCGTCGAAGTTAACAAGGAAAGTGCAAGCAGAAGATGAAGCCAACGGCCTGCAGCCGCCATCGGCCCCCAGAGCCACGTCACCCATGTCCACCCCTGCAGCCTGCGTGGCGGCGTCCTCCCTGGCCACACCTGCAAATGGCTCCCATAAGTCACCCCAGCCAACAGCAAAGGAACCTGCAGCCACGTCCCAGGCCACGTCCCAGGTCAGCAACCTTACAAAAACCGCCAGCGAGTCCATCTCCAACCTCTCAGAAGCTGGGTCAATCAAGAAGGGAGAGAGAGAGCTCAGAATCGGAGACCGAGTGTTGGTGAGTCCCCGGGAGCGGGTTAAGTGCACAGCTGGCCCACAAGGTGCTCTGGAGGCATAGCCATTCACTTTCTCACGAAAATTACTTTTCTGTTTGTCCAGTTCATGTGTAAATAAACAAATTTACACCTGGCTGTCATTTATGTAGGGTTTAGCCTAGGTTTGCAGTGATATGCTAGTTTTTTCTACCACTTCAACCAAAAAAAATATCATTTTATAAATGTTTATGGGCTTTCTTTCTTTTGGCTTTTCTTTGTTTTTTTTTTCAAAAATTTATGGGGCCAGCGCAGTAGCCAAGTGGCTAAAACTGGAGCTCGCCTTTCATCCCGTATGAGGGTCCCACATGGGCGCCCTTTCTAATCCCGGCTGCTCCACTTCCCTTCCAGCTCCTGCTTGTGGCTTGGGAAGCAGTGGAGCACGGCCCAAAGCCTTTGTTAATACAGCAAGACAGTTAATAAGATTAAGAGCTTGGGTAGGATACCCCGCCCTCCTCAGGGCATCCGATCTCAGCTTCCTGTTAACACAGCCTGCCCGCCACGTGCAAGACTTGGGTGAAATTCCTAGACCCCAGCTTCACCCTTCTCCCAACCCTGCCAGCTCCCTACGCACAGTGGCCGTCCTCGACTGCTCTCCAAGGCCACAGGCAGGGAGCTGGATGGGAAGTGGGGCTGCCGGGGTTAGAACCGGCGCCCATACGGGATCTTGGCGCATGCAGGACAAGGACTTTAGCCTCTGGGCTACTGCGCCAGGCCCTGTTCACTTTTTTTTTTCTTTTTTTTCTTTTTTTTTAATTATACAAGAGTAATTCAGAAAGTTCACAGAGAAGTGAAACTGAAAGGTAATCTCTTTAGGTTGAATGGCCTGTTTTGTGCGTTGAGGCGCCTGGGTTCTGTGCCAGTTCCGCTTCCTGCTGGATGTAGGAGGAGTTAATTGTAGGAGGATGCAGCGTGGATCCCCGACTCTGCAGTGCATGTGGGAGAGGGAGACAGTGGGCTAGTGCTCCCTCTGTGTGTTTCTGAAATAAATGAATCAAAATTTTAAAATGAGGTGTCCTCCCGGGGATGGCATTGCCCTGTGTAACAGCTCTGAGTGCCCAGGCTGTGGGGCAGTGACTGGGTTGATGTCCTCTTTGGAGTTTGCTGTCAGGCCCTGTAATTGCATGCCGGTTTCCTTCTGCATTCCCAAGCCACAATCTTGATTCCGACGGTGCCACAGCCTGGTGCCTTGCCAGCCTGTGGCATGGGCATTCCTGCTCCGGGACTTGGGCCAGGCAGGTTTGACCACTTCCCGGGCCTCCATGCTGAGTGGGAGCCTATATCTGCTAACTTCCAACAACTCTGATCCTGCGAATTCCTTCCCCACCATTGGGTAAACATCTGGATCTGAGACACTTTGTAGCTTCTGATCTCATCTTGATTAGGAAAGCAGACAAGCCAGGCTTTGATCTTAGTGCAGTGTGAGCTTAGATGCCCATTGACCCTAGAGGGACAAAAGGTGGCTCAGTAGTTTTTCACTGAAGTATATACAATTTAAAAGTAACTTACATGGGCACTTACAGAACCCTAGACATGCGTGTTCCTGACCTGCCTTCTTTGAGGGCCGACTTCAGAGCGTGCGGTCGCTTGCCTTTTTCTGCTGCATTGTTGTTTCCAGGAGTTCAGGCCAGGAATGTGCTGAATGCTGGTTAGAGGTGCATGTCCAGAGCCTCGCAGTGCAGCTTGGGAATATTTCCAGCAGTGCACGGTTCCCCATGCCGGTCTGCAGGCTTTCTTCACCCTGCGCCGTGCCTGTGGCGACTGCCCTGCCTCCCCTGGATAGCTCCTGGGCTCACAGCATGTAGTGGTTTACGTCTCGTGCCATCGTGCTGTAAAACGTGTTACTGCTTTGTGTATTGGCTATGTTGCATTTGGTGGACATACTCCACATTTTGTTGAAGGGATTTGGGCTCACTGTTTACAACGGAACTGTTGGTGCTCATAAGCTCACACTGCAGCAGCCCAGCTCACGTGCTGAGGTAACCGAGCTTGCTGTCCTCCCTCCTGTTCCCTGTGGCTTAGCATCGGGGCCCCTGGGTGCTGAGACTTGAATGCCTTTACAAGTTAGGATTATAGATTTCCAGGGCCCGGCACAATAGCCTAATGGCTAAAATCTCACCCTGCCTACACTGGAATCCCACATGGGCACTGTTCTGTATCCTGGCTATTCCATCTCCCGTCCAGCTCCCTGCTTGTGGCCTGGGAAGGCAGTCAAGGCTGCTCTTACAGGAGGTTGAGCCCTAAGTGAGGGCTCAGTTTGTTGTTGGAAAGTGTCCATTAACCATGTTTATTTTCATAAGGAAGCCGGTTAGCTTAGAGCTTGGCAGGTGTTGTTCTTAAAATTCTTGGGAAGCCATCCCTCATTAACACTCATTGGCCACTTTAGGGCCTTATAAACCAAGCTGTGAGATTGAATGGCTCGTAGAGGACTTGACAGTGAGTTGCTGGGAGGGCGCCCAGGGGCCGCTGTGTGTGGCTGGTCCCCTGACCCAGCGGGCGGCATCAGTGTCTCTGTCTCATGAGAGCTTACGGTAGGGAAGTCTGTCTCTGCTCCCGTGGTTTCTGTGGAAACCTCTCAACTTGGTTACCTTCTTTTTCTTTTTTTAAAGATTTATTTTTATTTGAAAGAGTTACTGAGAGAACAGAGAGAGGTCTTCCATCTGCTGATTCACTCCCCCAAGGAGTCTGAAGCTGGGAGCCAGGAGCTTCCTCAGACTCCCACTTGACCTCAGGGGCCCACGGGCCTGAGTCATCTTCCCTTGCGTTCCCAGGTCATAAGCAGATAGCTGGGTTGGAAGTGGAGCCACCGAGACTTGTATTGGCACCCCTGTGGTGGCACAGCAGACAGCAGCTTTACTTGCTACACCAATGATATAGCCCCACAGATAATGTTTTGAAATAACAGAATTGCTGTGGAGTAGTAAAGTGCTTTTCTTAGGAGAGCAATGTTTAGTTTGACAGGTGCCTGGAAGGCATGAAGGCCTTTCGTTATTGTCAAACCATAGAGAATGTGCGTTGTCCAGGTAGCTTTTCCACTCCTTCAACAGGGAGTAAGACGTTGCCGGGGCTGATGGAGGGGCTGGTCGGGATGACAAGGAGTGAGCTGAGGAAGTGACTTCATTTCTTCATTCTGACCTTCTCTTCCTCCAGGTCGGAGGCACCAAGGCTGGCGTAGTCCGGTTTCTTGGGGAGACAGACTTTGCCAAGGGGGAATGGTGTGGCGTGGAGCTGGACGAGCCCCTCGGGAAGAACGATGGCGCGGTGGCCGGGACGAGGTGAGGCTGCACCTGCGCTGTGTCCATCCTGCCTCCTGCAGGGCTCAGGAGTGGCAGGATCGAAGCCAGTATGCCCAGTGCTGCCCTGTGATTTCTTAAGACCATCCTGTGTCCGCAGCAAGACATGCAAACATCTGCTTAAAAATATTACACGCAGCACGCTTCCGGCTTTTCATAGGAGAGAGGTTTCTGTCCCTCTTGGTCCCAGTCAATCCCTGAGAGTCTCTGGGTGGCCCAGGGTGGGGCTAGAGTGAGGAGTAGCTTTTTTCTTTTTAAACAGTCTCTCTCTTTTTTTAAAGGCCTTTTTATTTTTATTGGAAAGTCAGATATGCAGAGAGGAGGAGAGACAGAGAGGAAGATCTTCCGTCCGATGATTCATTCCCCAAGCAGCTGCAGTGACTGGAGCTGCGCCGATCTAAAGCCAGGAGCTTCTTCTGGGTCTGTCATGTGGATGCAGGGTCCTATTAAATAAATGTTTAAAATGCTTATTGCTGGGCCCGGCACAGTGGCGCAAGTGGTTAAAGGTCCTCACCTTGCACGCCCGGGATCCTATATGGGCGCCGGTTCTAATCCCGGCAGCCCTGCTTCCCTTCCAGCTCCCTGCCTGTGGCCTGGGAAAGCAGTCGAGGATGGCCCAAAGCTTTGGGAACCTGCACCCGCGTGGGAGACCCGGAAGAGGCTCCTGGCTTCGGATTGGCATAGTATCGGCCCGTTGCGCTCATTTGGGGAGTGAATCATCGGACGGAAGATCTTCCTCTCTGTCTCTCCTCTCTGTATATCCGCCTTTCCAATGAAAAAATAATAAAAATAAATCTTTAAAAAAAAAAAAAATGCTTATTGCCCAGCGCAATAGCCTAGTGGCTAAATCTTTGCTTTTCATCCGCCAGGGTCCCATTTAGGTACCGGTTCGTACCCTGGCTGCTCCACTTCCCTTCTAGCCCCCTGCTTGTGGTGTGGGAAACCAGTCAAGGACGGTCCAAGGAATATTTAAAGACATTTATTTTTAAACATTCTACAAGGATTTTTTTTGCGTTTTTATTAATATGTAGCAAATATGTAGTTTTGGATTAAAGTGTGATTATTTAAAAAAAATTTTTTTTTTTTTTGGAAGGCAGAGTTACAGAGAGACAGAGAGCTTCTGTGCATAGGCTCCCTGCCCAGGTGACTGCAATGACGAGAGCTGGACTGGTCTGCAGCCGGGAGCTAGGAGCATCCTCTTGGTCCAGCATGGGGTCTGGGGCCCGTGCACGTGGCTGTCCTCTGCTGCTGCTGCAGGTCATCAGTAGGGAGTGCCGCAGCCAGATCTCAGCGCGCATGTGGAGTGCCAGCAGTGCAGCTGGGGGCTTAACGTGCTTCCCTGACTTCTGCACCGGCATGTGGTGATGTGGGTTTATGCAGTGGGATCTGCGTGGCGTGCTGTGGGATCCTCCGTCCGTGTTTGGCGGGAGTGGAGGTGCTCTTCCCCTGAGCGCAGGACTCCACGGCAGCTGTGTGTCTTGCATCATGCTGCCACTGGTGTCCTTTCTCAAACACCACAGCCGCGGGCTGTCAGCCTGCACACTTGCCAGTGCTGCCTCCTGCCAGTGTGGGAACTCAGCCAGCCAGTCGCAAGGTCAGAGCCAGGAGAACTTTTGGTTATTTTCGTTTGTTACAATGAAGTTTACTTATTCTTGGTTATTGTTCTTGCTGTTTCCCACAGGTACTTTCAGTGTCAAGCCAAATACGGCTTGTTCGCTCCCGTCCACAAAGTGACCAAGATTGGCTTTCCTTCCACCACACCAGCCAAGGCCAAGGCCGCCGCGGTACGGCGAGTGATGGCCACCACACCTGCCAGCCTGAAGCGCAGCCCTTCCGCCTCGTCCCTCAGCTCCCTGAGCTCGGTGGCCTCGTCCGTGAGCAGCAAGCCGAGCCGCACCGGATTAGTAAGCCTCCCCGCCCCGGCCCGCCCCATGCTTTGCCAGCCTGACTGTGCTTTGCTTGTCCTCGTGCTGCTTGCTGCCTGTAGCTTGCTGTGAAAATGCTGGCAAGTGAGTTTAAGAAAATGTATCTCCTACAGGAATGCAATGGTTGAAATAGCAAAGCGCTTTTAGTAGATGTTTCCAAACGCAGAAGTGTTAAGCATGTACCAGCTTTGGCTGAATCTGTAGTAAGTACTTCTTAGTCCAGCGTGTGGGATGGTGTCTTGGACGTGAAAATGACAGAGAAATTGGAGGAATCTTCTTCTTCAAGTACATAAGTCTTTTTCTGCTGAACTTCAGACAGTCTTAGAAAGTATTATAAGAAAAATCATGAACCTAGAAGTCTAGTGTTATATTAATGTAGCCTAACTCAGAGAAAGTAGTTAATGTATATGGAGTGTCCTTGATGTGGGTCAGATGATGTAGAAGGTTCTGGAAACCTGAAAGGATGTTGGGAAAAAGCCGTTTTGTTTCCTCCCATCTTTACCTCTCCTTCTCCTTTCCCTCCTTAGAGCAGTGAAAATAGAATCATCTGAATTACACAGTGCTTGTGCTTCTTTGTTTGTTGCCGTGGTGTTCTGCTGGTGTCAGAGGCAGTGGCTGTCACTG
The DNA here is from genome assembly GCF_017591425.1 of Ochotona curzoniae. NCBI lineage: Eukaryota > Metazoa > Chordata > Mammalia > Lagomorpha > Ochotonidae > Ochotona > Ochotona curzoniae. Next base: position 6,261,382 of record NW_024466340.1, on the reverse strand, counting down.
CCTCACGCCCCGTCCTTCGGCAGCACAAAGCAGGTCCTGCTCCGAGTTGAGTTCGGGATCTCTGCCGCAGGAGAGAGCGGCGGCTGGAGTCAGACTGTCGGGGCTGGGACTGCGCAGCAGGGCTGCTGGCTGCTCGCCTGGCTTTGCTGCCTCTCGGTTGTTGGACAGGGAAGGGAAAGTGGGATTCCAAAGGGAGGGTGTTGGCCTGTCAACTGGTGGGGCTTTTGTCCCAAAGCTTGGGATCAGGTGGTGTAAGTTCCACTCAAGACTGTTTTAAAGATTTTTTAAAATTTTTATTGGAAAGCCAGATATACATATAGGAGGCGAGACAGAGAGGAGAGGAAAGATCTTCTGTCTGCCGATTCATTCCCCAGGTGGCCACAGTGGCTGGAGTTGAGCCAGTCTGAAGTCAGGAGCTAGGTGCTTCTTCCGGGTCTTCCACGTAGGTGCAGGGTCCTAAGGCTTTAGGCCATTCTCTGCTACTATCCCAGGGCACAAGCAGGGAGCTGGATGGGAAGCTTAGCTGCCCGGATTAGACCAGTGTCCCTATGGGATCCTGGCTTGTTCAAGGTGAGGACCGCGTGGGAGATCTTGATGGAGTTCTAGGCTCTGGGTGTCCACGTGGCCCAGTCCACCTGTGGTGGGCATCTGTGGAAGGGACAGCGGATGCTTCCTCATTTCTGTATCTCTATCCTCCCCTTCTCTCAGTCACTCTACCTTTCAAATAAACACTCCCATCTCGGTTGCATCCCTTTACTGTCATGGTTCTCACATTGCCGAAGGTTGCTCAGTGCGAGGTCTCCAGCGTCAGCCCGCGGCCCGTGCACAGGGCTCGGGTGGACTCCTGCAGGTGGTGACTGGAGCTCTGACCGTGGACGGTGAACGAAAGGAGGCAGTGATGTGCTTGCCAAGGGACGAGGCCGTTTGCTGCCCGCCTCCCAGCCTCTGCTCCCAGCATAGGAGGCTCTTGCCTTGCCCAGGGCCCTGCTAACACTTAGCAGCAGTTGCTTCTTGGGGTTTTATGCAGGCATGGAGCCAGAGAAACTGGGTGTTTGAAGCGGCAGTCGTGGATGGCAGCCTGGAGCACACCCTGGCCAGGACCTGCCCTCTGTCCTGTCTCTCCCTTCCTGTTTCTCTTTCTCCTCCCTCTTTTCATTTCCCTTTTGCCTTCCTGCTTCCTATTCTCCCCACTTGTTTCTCTGTTCTTCTGTCTTCTTGGTCTAGTTCCTTCTCCTTGCTGGCTGTGGTGTGTGGACCTGCTAGATGTCCACGCCCACACTGTTCACCCACTCCTGCTTTTAAAGGCAGAGTCTCCCTCTTACAAATCTTGGGCAATTGAAGTTCAAGTCCCAGAGGCTGGGTTCCTGGGTGAGATCTCCCAGACTTTTGGTTCTGAGAGAAAGTCAAAGGCAATCCTAACATAAAGATCCAGCGGCTCATTCAGTGGAAGGGAGATTTGTGACAGCGGAAGCGATGTCTTCTTCGTTTCTTGTGTGTAAAAGCTTAGGAAAGTCCAAGCCTGAGGTGAAACTCTGACCAAAATCTTGTCACGTGAGGAGAATGCTTAGAGAAATAGAGCTCTGAGGAAATACTTAAGTGGGTCCCTGGGGTTTTTCTGGATTCCCCCATGGCCTGGACACTTGGGCCCGAGCAGCTGTGAGTTAAGCCACTTGTCCTTGCAAACTTTGCTCAGGTTGCGCGCTCCCAGCGTCAGCGTGTCGTTGCTGAACTCTGCTGTCTTGTTTGTTCGCTGGCAGCCCGCGGGCCGGGCAGCGTCTGTGCTTAGCCGAGGAGCCGCTGCCATGCATGCCTCGCTGCCCTGGTCGCATCGTCGCCTTTCATGTGTCTGACTTTTCCTTTGCAGCTGACTGAGACCTCCTCCCGGTACGCGAGGAAGATCTCCGGCACCACTGCCCTCCAGGAGGCCCTGAAGGAGAAGCAGCAGCACATTGAGCAGCTGCTGGCTGAACGGGATCTGGAGAGGGCGGAGGTGGCCAAGGCCACGAGCCACGCGGGGGAGATAGAGCAGGAACTAGCCTTGGCCCGGGATGGACACGACCAGGTGAAGTCTGCTACTGGCCTCCATGCAGTGTCTGAGTGCAGCAAGGAGGCCGGGGAGCTGGCCTTGAGCGTGTTTGCAAGCTGGGGCCAACCTGAGTGCTGGTTTCTGTTGTCACGGAGATGAAGTTCTGTTGTGCCTGGTTCACCCCCCCACCCCCGTGTCTGGGTGGCAGCCCGCTCCTTTGCTGGGCCCCCATCTCACCCGTGGGTGCAGCTCCTGCCGGCAGGTTCCTCATCGTGTGTGTATGTGTGCATGTGTGTGCGGCACAGAAGGTGCGAGTTGTTCTCCCCTTGCCCTCTCTGGCTTTGGTGGTCACCTTCCAGGAAAGGGCACTAACCTGACAGGAGTTAAGAGTAAGGCTCCCGCCATGGTATCCCACACCTGGAGCTCTTTGGGTGTCCAGGGCCTGAATCTGCCTCACAAGGAGGCTGCTCACGGCATCCTTGCTTCCCCAGCATGTCCTGGAGCTCGAGGCCAAGATGGACCAGCTGCGCACCATGGTGGAGGCAGCTGACCGGGAGAAGGTGGAGCTTCTCAACCAACTGGAAGAAGAGAAGAGGTGATTCTAGACCATTCTGTGCTCAAGGCTGCCTTTTCCTTTCTTGTCTGCTTCACAGCGCGGAGAGTGAGCGGGTTATGTTTGCAGACTCCCAATTTACTTCCCAAATGCCCACAATAGCCAGGGCCTGGGTCAGGGCACAGTCCAGAATGGAGCTCCAGCTGAGCCTCCCAGGGGCGTGTCACATTAGCGGGAAGCTGGACTGAAAAGCAGAGCAAGGACTCCCACCCAGCTACTCCAGTGTGGGCTGTGGGCGTCCCAAGTGGAGTCTGCTATGGAGATTTATCTGTTTATTTAAAGGGAGAGTTACTTTATTTGAGAAGGAGAGAAAGGTCAAGATCTTTCATCCACTGGTTTACTCTCCAAATAGCCCCACTGGCTGGAGGTGGGCGAGGCTGAAGCTGGGACCCTAGATTTCTAAGTCTCCCACGTGGGTGTTGGGTGTCGGGAGTCCAAGCCCTCAGGCTAGACTCCACTTCCTTCCCAAGGGTATCAGGAAGAAGCTGGATCAGAAGTGGAGCAGCTGGGACTTGAACCAGCACTCATATGGGATACTAGCATCAGAGGATATGGCTTAACCTGCCAAATGATAACAGTGCCCACAACCCCCTTCCCCCACAGAGTCAAAACCACAGTGCACGTACCTACCCCGGCCTTTACCTTTTAAAAAGCTCACAAAAAATTTCCTATTAATGACCTGTTCATGGTAATCCTTAGAACCAAAGGAACGACTTGTGGGTTCAGCAGAAATTGAACTGTGGGGTGTGCTAACACAGGTTGCCTTGATTTGCCTTTTCCCAAAAAATTTGGGATATTTTAGTTTGCCTGATTAGTTTACTAATCTACCACATGCCAAGTGCCCTGTAAGAACACCCTGGCCAGCCCTGTGGAGAGACTGCTCACATCTCATTTCCTGCAGTCCCCGTCTCCTGTGCTTGTGAGGGTGAATCGCATCTGGTGGGTGACAGAAGGTCTCTGTGTTAGAGATGCGGGACTTAGTTGAGAAAACTGGTGGCTGATATCATGGGGTAGCAGGTGAAGCAGCCTCCTGTGGCGCTGGCATTCCCATATGGGTGCCGATTTGAGTCCCAGTTGTTCCACTTTGGAGCCAGCGCCCTGTTAATAGCCTGGGAAAAGCAGCAGTGGATGATCCAAGTACCTGGGCCCATTATTTGGAAGGAGCAGTGACAGAGAGATCTTCCACCCCCCAGTACACTTCCAAATGGCTGCAGCCGCTGGAGCTAGGCCAGGCTGAAGTCAGGGGCCTAGGACTCCACCCTGGTCTCCTGCTTGGCTTTCATAGGTTCATTAGTAGGGAGCTGGGTCACAGTGGAGTAGTGGGAGCTGGCGCCATGGCATAATCCGTTAAGTCCCATCCTGCATGGGTGCCGGTGGAGGTCCCAGCTGCTCTGCTTCCCAGCCAGCTCCCTGATGCACCTGGGAAGGCAGCAGAAACTGGATTCCGGGGCTCCCACACCCACTTTGCTCTAAGTGCTAGTGAGAATAAAGGTTTTTGTGTTGTTTTGAATATAGGTTACAAACATTGTCCCCCTTCTCCTCCTTCTCTTACACTGGGATTTTTGTCACTCATCAGAGTGTTCTTCTAGTTCATTCATTAAAATCCATACCCAGTATCAGAGAGGATGAAATGTGAGAAAACGTGAATGTCAGAATTAAAGAAATAGGATCTTTGATTGCTCTCTCTCCAAGCGACTCACCACCCGGACTTGAAGCAGCAGCTCTTGTTGCTCTGGAAGGGGTCTCTGCATGGGGAGCCTGTCACCTCTCCCCGAGACACCTGCTGAGTTGCGCTTCTGTGTTCTGCTGTCGGAAGTGCAAGTTACACCTTTCTGGGGTGATCAGGCCTTTTCCTTTGAGGCTTGTCTTGTTTGGTGTTCATGACCCATGGAACAGTGACCTTTTGCCCTCAGCACATGCCTTCCAGAATCTGTGTTTTGGGGCCTCCTGACAGCACAGCTGCTGAGAGCTGGAGGCTGCCGAGCGCAGGTCTTTACTCCTGCATCGCAGAGACATCTACCTTCCGCAGGATTCTCTCTGGGCGTGGGGTGGGCTGGGCATTAGGCCTGTGTCTCCTTGGCTTCTTTCTCACGTGTTCGGTCTGCGTTTATTCCACAGGAAGGTTGAGGATCTTCAGTTCCGTGTCGAGGAAGAATCGATCACCAAAGGCGATCTTGAGGTAAACCCCTCCAGTTCTCTGGAACTTTTGTGTGTTCTGGTGTGGGGGAACATGGGTGACATCATGTGCCAGCTGCCTGGTGTGCCCAGAACATCCGGTCCCCTCTGGTCAAGGGGCATTGGAGCGCAGCTCTGTGGCTGCGGTGGCAGTGCCCGGCCTTGAGCTGTGGCTCTGGCGTCCTGGTGCCTGGGGTAGGCCCAGTGCTGTCTCCTCTTCTCTTGAGTCTTTGTTCGGAACCATGGACTTCGCTTCGTCAAGTCATAAACCTGGCAGTGTCTTCAGTATGAAACAGCCCTAAGAGAGGCTGGCTTTGATTCTCTGAGGATTAGAAATGGCATCTTAAAGAGCGGTTTTAAAAGTCGTAGTAGTCCATAGTAAAGCCTTGTGCTTTATCTCGGCTTTTTTTCAGTCAGGCAGTGTGAATCCATTCTAACCCTGTAGAAGGAATAAAGTGTTTGTTCTAATGGTTGATTTCTAAAAATATTGGCACAGTAAAAAAAAAAAAACACTACTCAGAGATTTTTTCTTTATTACTATTCCTGTTAGTTTTTGTATTAAATAACACTGCTAGATATATGACGATGTAGATTAGGCTTTTCAGATTTTGCAGATGTCTTTGATTTTAGTGAAAGGCGTGGCCTGTGCGATTCTCAGAATGAGCGCACAGTATGCTGTGATGGGGCTCTGTGCTCCAGCGGGCCCTTGGGTTTCCTTGCATCCTTCCCAGTTGAACTCTCTCCTTTCTGGTCACTTAGGGCTCAAAGTTAAATGGTTTATCAATAATGATATCTTCTTCGCTCATTTCATACTCAGTCACATTCCTCTAGCTGACTTTTGTGTTGTTCTCATCCATTTAAAACTGCCCCCCCAAAGCCTCATTAGAAATTCCATATCATCATCTAATTTGTATGAATTACAGCCTGTGATGTTTTGGGAAGGGTTGAGTTAAAATAGTTACATTAGCACTAGATTAGTATAGTCTGTCTGATAAACTCACTTGAAATTAATCAAATAGTTACCTTGAAATCCTAACACATATTGAAACTTTAGTTGAATTTGTTATTTTGTTGTTTAAATTTTTTTTTTTTACTTTTTTTGCTGATAGCAAAACAGCCAGATTTCTGAAGATCCTGAGAATGTAAGAGGTCACTTAACTGTGGATACGTCCTTGTTAACACAGATTGATTACGGATTAAAATGCATACTGATGACTCAAACACTAACTGCGTTATCTGACTGTGGGACATTGACTTTAATACTTTTGTGCATGTGGCTTTCAAAGCAGTTCCATTAGTGTCCTGAAGAAATCGTATGTAATGGCTAGACTTCATAAATACAGTTATTTAAAGAATAAATAGGCAAATTTTTACTTTATAAAGAATTTTGAAAAAAAAAAAAACTTTACCTTTTTGGGGAACCTGGCTGACTCCCATCCCCCATTTTCTAGCATCTTCTAATTTTGATATAAGTATTCTGAAAGAGACGGCAGCTGACTAAAGCATAAAACACTGGAAATGAAGAAATAGTGACTATTCCCCAGGGCAGTCTCTCGCCCTGCCCAGTTGATGCCCCTTGAGAGCCAGGACCGTTGTGCGCCGCCCTGCTGGCCAGTCTCCGCCAGTGCACCAGGTCGGGAGCACAGGTGGTGGTTGCTCCAGGGTTCCCCCGAGGTAGCAGGACCAGTGGCAGACGTGTGAAGACGCTGTGTGGTGAATGTGTTGTTACTGAGGAGAGACTCCCCTAACCGGAGTGTCATATTCTTGACTTCCTCCTCCTGGTGAGGAGCAGACGCCTGACAGAAAACTCTCCAGCCAGAGCGGGGCTCTTGTTGCACATGGCCAGTTCCCCTGCTGACCAGGAAGTCCCGAAGACACCAGGGGACGCAGTTAGGTTGAGGAACAACCTTCTCCCCCTGACCCCCGCTCCCACCTCCTGGCCGCCTACCTAGACAGCTCAAGACTGGACTTTTCAAGAGGCCTTTGTTCTGGAGGGTTCCTTTCTGTGCAGCTCCTTCCGTGATCTGGGTCTCTCCTCTCCTCCCAAACCAGGCTCCGCTGCACCCGGTGTCAGTCTGCATGGGACCTTCCTCCCGCCTGCCCGTGCGCTTCTCGCAAAGCCTGCGCTTTTCTTCTCAGCTCCTGTGTCAGGCCTTGCCTCTTGAGACTCTGTGTTGTATTTTGAGAAAGAAGTGAGGTCCAGAGGAGGGCTGTTCTGTTGTGCAGTACGTTCCAGCCTGCGGATTGGGGGTGCCGTGGCCGCCATGGAGTCCATGGCACGCATGTGCACGGCGGTCACGAGGCTTGGCTGCACTGCTGGGGACAAGGTGGCGGGAGACGTGGGGACCGGATTCCTGACCCAATGGCCATTGGAAGAAAGGCGCCAGAGCCCTGGGAGCCCTTGGCCTTTTCCTCTCGTTTTTGCGTTTCACTCCCAAAGGCTGTGGCCTGGCCCCTGCCAAGAGCAGGCATGTTGAAGTGCTTCTGCCTACAGCGCCTGAGGAGCCAGGGAACTATCCAATTAGCTCTGAATTTTAGTTCATTATTTTCTTGGAGTTTAAAGAGCTGAAGAAAAGAATTTAAAGTTTTTTTCTGTTGGTTATTTTTAAGCATTCCATGATGGTTTTTCTGTTTCCCAAGCACACTGACCTCTCGAATGCACTGAGGGCCCCAGGAGACGCCTAGAGGGCGTGACAGTGGTTGTCACCTGTCCACCCTGGACCCACGCTCTGCACTGCTCTGGGCCGCTTTGGAATCTGTTGCCATTTCCCCATCATCCGTCATGGTGCAGCCTGATAGATGAGACTGGTGAGCACAAGCAGATGCTCGGGCTGGCACGCGGCCTTGAGCTGCTGAGAGCCCCGCCAGCTTCTCCCTGCCGACCCCTGAGTTCCCCTCTTGGGGCAGAGGAAGGGCGGCCCGAGGCGCAGATCACTTTGGTCAGTTGCAGTTCCACTGCACTTGGTCCTCCCAGAAGTTACCCTTCTGTGCTCCATCAGATTAAGACACATTGAGAGGGAGTGCGAGGTATCTGGGAGGCCACATTAGGTCTGACCAGCTGTTTTTGTGCCAACCAACAAGCCTCACGTTTCTGCGTTGCGTGACCATTGCTTGCCTTTCTAACCTCTGAGCTGATGGAAGTTACGGCACCTCAGGATGAAAATGTCAAGTCCCGGACGGTCGGCGTGAAGCCCTTCTCCTGCTCTGCGTCTTGCCTTCATCATTCTAAGTGCATTTTGTCACCCCTTGGAGTCAGTCAGCCTTGGGAGGAAATGAGAGCTCTCCTGGGCCTTGCCCCGACTCAGGGAAGACGCTGCTAAGAATGGCCGCAAAGGCCAAGGGCGAGCTGCGCCGTCCTGCGTTCTGCTCCCTGGAGTCCCGGCCTAAGAGTTGGTACTTGACCACTGTTGGTGTCAGGTGGTGGGTCAGAGCAAGAGATTCACTCCCTGGGCACCAAGGACACTTGAAGGTCTAGGATGTTACCGTCCTCATGGTTAGGTGACAGTACAGATCGTCCCATGGGCTGGCCACTTAGACACACGAGAGGGACGGGTAGCCACTGACCACTGGGCACAAGGGCAAGTGATAGTTCAGAGGGGTATTAACTGTGCTAATTGGTGCTGATAAACTTCACTTATCAATATAACTGATATTTGGCTGCATGCATCTGACACCTCATCTCGCCTTGTGTGTTCTCCGTTTTCCTTTCTCGATAGCCTAGCTCATGTGCCCCGCCCACCGTCTCCCTGTCCATAGTGTGTCCTCACCCCAGCCCCTCAGTGCAGCGCCATCCTCTTCCTGTACCCACCCCCTCTGTGCGTCCTCTGGCGGAAGGTGCCCGTGGCTCAGCCTTGCATGCCGCGCTCTCCTCTCTGGTGCTGGCACGTCACGGCAGCACTGTGGTGTTCTCTTCCTCTTCCTCTCCACTAACAGACGCAGACCAAACTGGAGCATGCCCGCATTAAGGAGCTTGAACAGAGCCTGCTCTTTGAAAAGACCAAAGCTGACAAACTCCAGAGGGAGTTAGAAGACACTAGGGTAATGGTTTTCGCTATTTACCGAAGCAGTCCCATGTGTGTGAGTGGCGGACGCCTCGGGAGGCTGGCCCTGCAGTCTGCCTGAGCCTTGACCCAGTGGTTCACCCTTCAGTCTTGGGACCATGCAGGCAGGTGTTCCTGAGCCTAGACTAAGAGGGATGCCCAGATGTGTTCTGTCAGACCTCTTGTCAAAGTGAAGACTGATTCCTTCAATTCAAAATCAGAAATGACACAGCTAAGTAATTCGAGATTCTTCATATTAGAACCTCAAAATGCATTCCTGCAGTTGCTACAAGCAGTCAATTGTCCTCTTGTTCTCTTACACCTGGCTGCTGGATTTTCTTAATAATTTTTGTTACTTAGGCCCCTTTTCCTGCCTTTCTCTCTGAATGTCAAGGAGAAGGACATGGTGACCTCAGCTCTTTCTATTTTTTCTTTATTTATTTTTTCCTGGCTAGCGGATCTCTCTCCTTTCTGATACCGAGAAGATGGACATCTCAGTGGTCAGGAGGGATGTGTGCTTGGTTTTCAGAGCCAGAAAGACAGTCATGTTTCAGCATGTTGATTATTAAAACATGTATGAAGTGTTTACTGCATTATCCTAAGTGCTTTTTTTTTTTTTTAAGATTTGTTTATTTGAAAGGCAAAGTCACAGAGAGAAAGACCCCTCCATCTGCTGATTTATTCTCCCACATGGATGTAAAGGCCTATACTGGGCCAGGCTGAAGCCAGAGCCTGGAGCATCGCCTGGTCTCCATATGAGCGCAGGAACCCAAACTCTTGGACCATCTGCTGCGTTTTCCAGCAGCTAAATTAGAAGTGCAACAGCCAGGCCGCACTCGGCCCACTGCACCACACTATCAACTCTATACTAATTACTATACAAGAAAAGAATTATTCATTCTCACCATCTCCCTGGGAAGCCGGAGGTATTGTTCCTGCTTCCCATGAGAACACCGCCGCGCGGACGTGAAGCAGTGTGTCCAGGGTCACAGCACGCGGCTGGGGAATGGGGAGCTTGATTTGTACCTGTGTTTGTTTTGTCCTTGAAGAGTTATGTGGCACTCATATTCATATAAAATAAGTGTCCACACACACTTTTAAATCATGAATTTAACTGATTGCCTAAACTGCCTAGATCTAAACTTTAAACTTTGAAAAATCACCTTGTATCTGAACAAATTTGAGATCCTGATTGTAGCAATTTCTCTTAACAAGAAATCACTGACTTATCTAATAATCCAGTGAGTTCATTTTTCTTTCCTACATTGTGTTTTTGTCTCATTTGCCTTATAGTTAAACATTTCTCCTAGGTATTTAAGAATGAAAGAGGGGATAGGGTGGTGAATGACAGCTCTGCTGTCTGTTTCCTGAGAGGCAAAGACTCAATGTGGGAACTAGAAGGCGCAGGTGGGCCCAGCCCTTTGTGTGGCCTGCTGGCAATGTAAGGATGTGTGTTTCTTTAAACTCTGACCTCATCTCCTGTGTCTTAGTTTTGTTGGCAAGCAGCTCTCACGCTTGCTTTCTGCACTCACAGCACAGGGTTCTGAGCCCACCGAGGAGAGCCTGTCTCTTCTCATGACAGAGGTAGCTGCTGGCCCTTCACACTTGTGTTGTCAAGCATGGGAACAGCCACCACGTCCCTCTGAGCAAGCCCTTTACAGCTCCTGTCAGCTGCTAAGTCAGCTCACCATGGGATGTCAGCAGGCACGCCCAGTGCTGTGGTGATGCTAGTTGGGGACAAGAAGTGACTCCCACATTGCATGGCCTCCAGCAGTTGGGAGAGGCAGATGCACAGGTGGTTTACGCTCTGGGAAGTAAAATTACAAGTAGAAATGCTAAAGGTTTTACGAAAGTCCACAGAAAGAAAAATCACACTTTTTTTTCTTTTTTCAGTTTTTTCTATGACATTTTCTTAGCCTCTATTCTTGGATAAGAATGACAAGGATACTTCAGGAAGTTTGTGGACAATAAAATTAAAAGTCAATGCTAAACTTTCCAAAATTCATGCTGATGACTCTGCCCTCAAAAAAAAAAAATCATGGAAAATGCAGATTATGAAAAAACTGGATGTGGATGTGGTGGTACAGTGGGTTGAGGGGCCACCTGCAACCCTAGCACACCTTAGGAGGACTTGTTTGATTCTCAGCTGCTCCACCAGATCATGCTCCTGGGAAGGCAGTGAAGGGTCACCCCAGTTCTTGGGCCCTTGCCACCCACATGGGAAACAAAGGTGGTATTCTCTGCTCTTTGTTGGTGCCTGGCTCAGCCCCAGCTGTCACAGCCATTTGAGGAGTGGAACAGTGGCTGGACGATCTGTCTCCCTCCCTCTCTCTTCCCCTACCTCCTTCCCTCACTTGCTCCTTTATTACCCTGCTTCTGAAATAAGCCAGTTAACTGGGAGTGGTGTGTGGCACAGTGAATCAAGCCATGGCTGAGAACTTTTCATGTTGGAATGCCAGTTTACATCCTAGCTGCTTAGCTTCTTCGTGGGCATTTTGGGAGGCAGCAGAGGAAGCATGAATCCTGGGACCCTTACTGTTCATGTGGGAGACCAGGGTGTAAGTCCTGTCTTTGGCTGGCTCAACCTTGAGTGTGGCAGGTATCTGGGGGAGTGAGCCAGCAGATGGAAGGGGTTTTTTTTCTCTTTCTCTCTGCTTTCCAAGTAAGTTTTGGAATAGCCAGAGCTGAGTCAGGCAGAAAAGCCAAGAGCCTGGAACTCAGTCCTGGTCTTCGAGGTGGGCCCCGGGTTACCCTCTGCTGTTCCAAAGCTGTGCACCAGCAGGAAGCTGGTCTCGGGAAGAGACCAAGCTCAGACCCAAGCACTGTGATATGCAGTGCAGGTGTCTGCAGCACCATCTTCATAGCTGCTCTGTACACCTACCCCAGCCCTGCACCTCTCTCTTAAATCCATCTTCTGCAGGCTTGGAATATCTTTGCATAACCATGAAGCACAGCAGTTCTGGTTAGCTCTTAAACTGTTCTAGGACTTGATTGTGCAATTTTAGAGGCCTAAATGTTTTCTTTTCCTCTTTTTCTTTTTAAGTATTTGCTTGTTTTTATTGGAAAAGCAGAGTTAAAGAGAAGAGGAGAGAAAGACAGGAAGATCCTCCACCCATTGGTTCACTCTGCAAGTGGCCGCAGTGGTTGGAGCTGAGCCAACCTAAAGCCAGGAGCCAGGAGCTTCCTCTGGGTCTGCCATGTGGGTGCAGGGTCCCAAGGCTTTGGGCCATGTTCTACTGTTTTCCCAGGCCACAGGCAGGGAGCTGAATGGGAAGTGGAGCAGCTAGAATTCAAAACAATATCCATATGGGATCCTGGTGTGTGCAAGGCGAGGATTTAGGCACTGAGCCATCGTGCCAGGACCTTTTTTTCCTTTTCCCTTGTGGATATTTTACTGATATCACACCTTGAAGGTAAAAAGAAGAAAGGAAAGAAGCAGGCTGGTTGCTTTTTGTCCCAGTAAAAGCCAAATGGGAGATTAAGTTTGGGATTTTAGAAATACAGGACTCATTGAAGTTTTAGAAGTATTTATGTTTTCTTCTATTTCCCAGATTAGTCAAATGAATTTTTATACCTAAAGATACTATTTTCCATGTGTTCAGTGGGGTAAATTATTTTAACAGGTGATAGCTGGAAATGATTTTCTAAGACCGAAAGATAAAAGTTAGTGTTTTTCCTAGCCCTGGGGTGTTTACTTTTTTAAACTCCAGAGCTCAAACGGAATCAAAGTATGTGGGGCAGCTGGGAAGTTGCATTTCAGACTCACATTCCAGGTAGTTCATGTGTGTACAGTTACACCTGCGAACCACTGGGTTGGGGGAATGAGATTTGGACATCACAATGCTGATAGAATTGTAGAACTAAAATCCGAAAGGGGACTCGGGGTCTGATTCTTACCTATGATTGCAGGTAAGTACTTATCCTTCTTTGTCTTCAAGAGAACAGGTTAGTAAATTAACCCTACATTGTCCAGTGGAGGTTTTTATTCTACAGGTGACGTGATATTCATTGAAACATTCAACAGGTGATTTTAGACCTTTTATACGGAAGCGCAGCTCATGATTTTTTGGTACTACACTTCACTTTTTAGTAAGTTACGGGTGAAATTAAGTTTACTAATATATTTAAGCCAATTCACACAATATTACCATTTTCCCGTGTCCTCAATACAAAGAAGTATTAGCAAAATACTTTATGTTCCTTTCTCTTCTATGTTTTCAAGCTATGATGTGTGTTGTATGCTTCTAGCACATCTCCCTTCAGCTGAGCCCCTTTTCAATGCTCGGAAGCCACGTGTGGCTGACAGCTGCTGGCCGGGACACGCAGTTCTGTGAGATCCCCTCCCCACCAAGAGAAGCTCAGCTTCTGTACAGCAAGGGTGAGGTGGCGGGGAAGAGACTGGTAGGACGAGGAGCATCCTTTTTCCAAGCAGCAAGATGCATCAAAGAGCTCTGGGAGTTTCTGTTGCTGCTAATGTAACGATTGGTTGGTTGGTGCTTCCTTGGTCCCTGCTTCTTTAGAGAGAAAAGTATATGTTAGAGTTAAACTCAACATCAGTTTTACATTTCTGAAGCATCTCAGACGTATGGAAGCGTACCCAAGATTCATAGTCTTGGATTGGAGCTACCAGAATCAGGCTTACATCACTGGTAGGGTCAGAGAACTTACTGGCTGTAAACACTGGTAAGAGCTTGACTGCTGTGGGAGATGGGGGAGTGATTTAAGATCCGGGGGCCGGGGTGTTTAAGAAAATAAAATCATCCATGATTTGCTGTTTAAATGATCCCTTCTTCTTTGGACTGCTGTTACTAGGTGGCCACGGTGTCAGAAAAGTCACGTATAATGGAACTGGAGAAAGACCTAGCATTAAGGGTACAGGAAGTAGCAGAGCTCCGAAGACGCCTGGAGTCCAGCAAACCTGCCGGCGATGTGGACATGTCGCTCTCCCTTTTGCAAGAGATAAGTTCTTTGCAAGAGAAATTGGAAGTCACCCAGGCTGACCACCAGAAAGAAGTGGCTTCTCTGAAGGAGCATTTGGGAACCCAGGAAGAAACCTTTCAGAAGGAGGTGAGAAGTCTTCAGGCCACCACCGAGAAGCTCTGCAAGGAGAATGAGTCCTTGAAAAGCAAGCTTGATCACGCCAACAAAGAGAACTCGGACGTGATCGCGCTGTGGAAGTCGAAGCTGGAGACTGCTATCGCGTCCCACCAGCAGGCCATGGAGGAGCTCCAGGTGTCCTTCAGCAAGGGTGTCGGGACAGAGACGGCAGAGTTTGCCGAGTTAAAAACGCAAATAGAGCAAATGAGACTGGATTACCAGCACGAGATAGACAGTCTGCAGAGCAGACAAGACTCTGAGCGGTCTGCTCACGCTAAAGAGCTGGACGCCCTGAGGACGAAGCTGCTGAAGGTCGTCAAGGAAAAGGAGGACAGTTTGGAAGCCCTCAAGTCCAAGCTGGACAGGGCAGAAGACCAGCACCTCGTAGAGATGGAAGACACGCTAAACAGACTGCAGGAGGCCGAGACCAAGGTAAAGGAGCTAGAGGTACTGCAAGCCAGATGCACTGAGCAAACCAAGGTCATTGATGATTTTACATCACAGCTCGCGGCCGCCAAAGAGAAGCTCTTGGATCTGGACGCCCTTGAGAAGGCCAGTTCCGAAGGTAAATCGCAAATGGAGACGCTTAGGCAGCAGCTCCAGGCGGCCAGGAAGCAGGTAGAAGCTTTAGAGATGGAGAGGGACGCCGAAAGCGGCAAGGTTTGTATCCATGTCATCTTCTGTTTTTCTCCACTGGGCGTTCTTAGTTTGGATCATGTGTTACTTTTGAGTTGTGACAGCCCAAGCCTTCATCCCTGATTTGATTAGAACGAGGTGCCTTGCCCCATGCCCCCCCGTTGGGTGTGGCATAACATCTTCCAAGAATCTGGGACTTGGCCCATCTGAGGAGACTAGAGAACCTGTGGCCCAAATGTGTGGATTTGTGTTAATTTCCTGTTATCTAGGAATTCCTTCACTTTATCATTGGGCTGTACTGTGGAAGCTTAGCTCTCATCTGTAACCTCTGTTTAGAACAGAGAGTTCCCCCAAAGTGATGGTGTTCAGATAAACGAGTGAAAGAACAAGTGAGAGGCTGATAATAGCTCCCTTGCTTCCCAGCTGCACTGTCACCTTGTGTGTTGGCTGGGGGGTGGCCACAGCCCTGGCTCTGTCCTGATCACAGGAGACTAGACAGGTGTGCCTTTGGCCAGAGCCTGGGAAGCCACAGGAAGCAACAGCAGCTCCGTGTCTTCACCAAGAGCCTTGTCACATATGTCAATTTGATCTTGATGGGTTGTCCATCTTGAAGTCGTCCCTTCCCTGTGGAGGTGCTAGCTGAATTCCTGGAGCTGTCTGCAGGAGAAGGAAGAGTTGTGATGGTTAAATGAGGGTCACGAACAGGCTATACAACATTTTCCTCAAGTCTCCTCCTATGCTTCCAGAATCCTGATCAGACAGGAGGCTGATGCTCGCTCCAGCTGGGTCTCTCACCTTGAGAAATAGTGAAAGCCCAGTTTTTTTTTTTCTTAAAAGATTTATTTATTTTTATTGGAAAAGCAGATATACAGAGAGGAGGAGAGACAGAGAGGAAGATCTTCCATCCGATGGTTCAGTCTCCAAGTGACCGCAAGAGCCCAAACTGAGCCAATCCGAAGCCAGGAGCCAGGAGCTTCTTCTGGTTCTCCCACCTGGGTGCAGGGTCCTAAGGCTTTGGGCCGTATTTGACTGCTTTCCCAGGCCACAGACAGGGAGCTGGATGGGAAGCAGAGCTGCCAGGATTAAAACCGGCGCCCATATGGGATCTCGGATGTTCAAGGCGAGGACTTTAACCACTACACTATCGTGCCCGGCCCAAAAGCCCAGTTTTTAATGATTATTGTGAAGTGGTTTTAAATTTTTATTTTAAATATTAGAGAGCAGTCGTGCTGTCCTCGTGCTGGCATTCCAAGAGCGGGCTTAGGGAAGAGTCAGGAGTCAGGCAATTCGGAAGAAGCCATTAGGCATTCCTACCTAGATGTGATTGATAAGTCATGGGCTTCTTTGGATTTAAGAAAACCCAACGTTTTATTCCGTTCAGCTTTGTTTTGATGCGTTTGTTTCTCATACATTTATTTTGTTTTGTTTTATTCTCATCCATTTTTTGTTTCCTTCTGTTCATTGGCTTCTGTACCATGTGATTCTGTGTGTTAGGCTAGTAGCGTTACCAAAGAGCTCCAGGGGAAGGAGTTAAAACTTACTAAACTCGAGGAGAACTTGAGTGAAGTCAGTCACGTGAAAGAGGCCTTGGAAGCAGAACTCCAGGTCTTGGTAAGTACCCTGCCGGAAAGCCAAAGCTCAAGGTGCGCGCTGCTTTTGGTTTGAGAGAGAAAGCTGTTGCCCCTGAAGTAAGCCAGAGCTGCTGAGCGGCTCCTGTGCCCCCTGAGGCCGTGTTCTGGTGGACTGTTAGCTGTGGGCAAGTAATGACCTGGGGGGGGTCTGGCCCCAACCCCAGCTAGTCACAAAGGTAGGTATTGTCTTTTCCCTCTTTTTTTGCGACCTGTACGCTTGCCTTGGTAGCTGCTGCTTTGGATGCTCCGACAGTTGCTCAGCACATCCTGCACAGGTCCCTGGCAACGAGCGGCCTGGGCCACCGGCGCCCTCTGTTGCGGGGCAGCTGCTGCCTCCCCAAGCCCACTAGTTGAAACAATTGCAGGAATTCTTTCTTATGACGCAGTTTATGGCATCTCATAAAATTACTTTTCCTTTTGTTTATGTTCTTTTTTCCCCCTTAGTTTCAAGCTTAGACCTATTTTACCTTATCGTTCCTCAGTTTTCTTCCTTCCTGCTTTGCCTGTTGCACCAAACCCCTGATCTTTCTCATGATCAGTCCTGCAGACCCCAGGCGTCGGGCGGTGGAGGAGCTGGGTCTCCTCCCAGCACCCTGCGTGCTCCCGGTCCCTGTAGACCGCAGCAGGCAGCTCACAGCTGCGCGAAGTGAATGTATGAATGTGGCAGAACCAACTTGTCCTTGCTGGTGTGAACCTGCTCTCTGCACGTGACTATAGAAGTGAAGACAAGTTAAAGCCGAGCCTGAAATTGGGTTCCTTTGTCACAAGGCCGTGATTGCTTGCTTGTTAGTGAAGGAGAGAGGTCGATCTCATTCAGCAGTTCAGCCCTCAGGTGGCCAGGATGACTGAACTGGGCCAGACAGAGCCGCGAGCCTCCTCCAGGTCTGCCATGTGGGCAGTCCCTCACTGCTTTCTCCACGCGTTAGCAGGGAGCTGGATTGGAAGTGGAGCAGCCAAGACTCAAACCAATGTCCATACAGGATGCTGATGTTGCAAGTGGCAGCCAAACCCACCATTCCACGGTGTTGGCCCCTTAAGATACAATTTGTTTTTAATTAAAAAAAATTTTTATTTTTGACAATCTTTACGTAGTTAATTAGGGTAAAAAGGTTCAAGGTCCTTAGTAAAGTGGGTAAGACTGCTATTTCCATATTCTTTCCTTCATGTTTAAAGGGGGGAATTGAGGGAGAAGGCCCACCCAATTTCCCACCCTCCCCAGGTCCCAGATGTAGGTTATGCTCCGAGGTTCTTGCTCAAGTGGTTTTGATAGTTCAGTAGTTATAAGATATATTTTTTAAATACTCAGTTGACACGTGTACGTGGAAAACACCTCTGTCAGTGTAAATGTTCTCTTAAATACTCAGTAGACAGGTGTGCTAGGGAACACTTCCATCAGTGTCAACATGCTTTTGCTGCATTTTGAGAGAAGGCGTTGACCTGAGAGTCAGTTTTGTGATTTAGTTTCCTGTATGAATTTGCTTTTCAGTTCATGTCATCTTTCACATACATGGAGGGAGAGAAAGGAAGGAAGGTGCCTGGAGGAGTAAGCAGAGCCCCAGGCTTGCTTCCGTGAGAGGACGGGATCTAGGCCCGTGCGAGCCCACGCGAGCCCACGCGAGCCCGTGTGCACTGCCGATTCTCAGGTGTGCAGATCACCTTTGTTCAGAGTGTTCTCTCCCAAGAAGGCCAAGCTTGAGGAAGGACAATCCTCTGCACATCCTGAGATGAAGGCAGAGCTGACCACACCAGGAGGATTCTTAATGAGTGTTCCTCGGTGCTGCTCTTGTATGTTAGCACAGTGGGTTAAGCTGCCGATACGTATGCACACGTGCACGCACACACACACACACACACATGGCTTCACTGTAATGTGCATGTCTAAGAGTTGTTGCCTGCACCACTGATGTTCCATATGGGCGCCATTCATGTCCCGGCTGCTCCACTTCCCATCCAGCTCCCTGCTTGTGGCCCGAGAAAGCAGCAGAAGCCGGTCTAAAACCCTGGGACCCTGTACCCGTGTGGGAGACCCGGAAGAAGCTCCTGGCTTCAAATTAGCTCAGCTCTAGCCATTGTGTCTATTGGGGAGTGAGTCAATGGATCTCTCTCTGTCTTCCCTCTCACTTTGAACTCTACCTTTCACATAAAAATAAAATAAATCATGATCCTTCCTCCCACCCCCCAAAAAAGGAGAAAAAGAATTATTGCCTTCAGGTTTGTGTTATTTTAATAAAGTGAAACTAGTAGCAGAAGTAAATGGTATCATAGTTGTGCCTGATGGAAGCTTTCATTATTAGAAGTCTTTCTATTCTGATGGACCGATTTTTTTTTTTTTTTAGAAAGAAAAGTTTGCTGATGCTTCCGAGGAGGCGGTCTCTGTTCAGAGAAGTATGCAAGGTGCGTCTTTCTCGAGGGTGGATGTGTCACTTGGGGTGCATCCTGCTCTCACTGGAGTTGGCCTTGAATGCACAGAGTAGGCGCTGCCGGCAGTCTTATTCCAAAGCCCTGCAAGTGCCTGCAGGGCACAGGCATTGCCATCCTGAAGCCTCAAACCCAGTTTGTCCCTTCCTTCTATATTAAAACATAAGCATTCTGGGCCCAGTACGGTAGCCTAGTGGGTAAAGCCCTTGTCTTTTACTCCCAGGATTTTATGTGGGCACCAGTTCATGTCCTGGTTGTTTCACTTCCCATCCAGCTCCCTGCCTGTGGTCTGGGAAAGCAGTTGAGGACAGCCCAAAGCCTTGGGACCCTGCACCCATGTTGGAGACCCACAAGAAGCTCCTGGCTCCTGGCTTTGGATCAGCTCAGCTCTGGCAGTTGCTGCCACTTGGGGAGTGAACCAGCAGATGGAAGATCTTTCTGTTCTTTCCGTATAATCTGACTTTCCAATAAAAAGTAGTTTTTTTTTTTTAAATGTGAGTGTTCTTAGGGAAATTATTGTTTTGTTTATATAATTTCTTGTTTTTCTGGAAGAGAGTGAGCAAGCAAGCTTCCTTCTGCTGGTTCATTTCCCAAATAACCACAATAGGCGTATCTGGCCCAGGCTGAAAACGGGAGCCAGATACTTCAGTCCCAACTGCCGTGTCAGTGTCAGGGCCCCAGCACACGGGCTGTCATCTGTCCCGACTGCCGTGTTGGTGTCAGGGCCCTGGCACGCGGGCTGTCGTCTGCTGCCTCTTCCGGCGCGTTTGCAGGGAGCTGGACCAGCCCTCTGATATAGGATGCCAGTGTCATAAGCAGTAGCTTAATTCTCTGTGTCACAGTGCTGGTTGCTTAAACATCCATCATTAAGAATCTCACTGGGCTTGCTTCAGTGAGGAGAACTGAATATGAAGGGGTGCCCAGAAGCCCCGATGTCCAGCTGCACTGTGACAGGAGAGGGCTGTGTGCTGGATCTTAGGGTCATGGACAGTGAGACTTTGTATTTCTGTGTTCTTAGCTCTTATATGATTTAGTTGGATTATAAGGCAACCAAGAACAGATGAAATATATTAAAATTCTCTAATTTTATCCTAAATAGAAACTATTAATAAGTTACACCAAAAGGAAGAAGAGTTTAACCTACTGTCTTCAGAAGTGGAGAAGCTGAGAGAAAACTTAGCAGGTAAGGTGTTGTCTTTGGTTGCTAAGCACTGGCTCTGTGGTAGACTTCTCGGGCGCTGAAATCCTCGCAGCTCATCACACTGACACCGGTGTCCTCCGCTCTGGGTGGCCACATGTTGAGCGACACCTGTCTGAGACCTATAAGCTTCTGCACGTTCTCTTCGTTTTGTGGTCTCGCCATTCCCACTGCTGTCCTTGATCCCAGCCCAACCGTTGGTCCCTGCTTATGCTCTTGCCCTGCCCCTCTCTGCCCGTGCCCCTCTAGCAGCCCCACCTCCTCCTGCCGGACTTGAGCTGCTGTGGTCAGGCCCCGCCAGCTCCGGGGTCTCGTCTCAGTGTTCCTTCCCTGCACTTGTTACTCTCGAGCTGTATGGGCCTCCTTGCTGCTACGCGTGCGTTCCCAGCATCTTCCTGTCCCAGAGCCTTGGCACTCTTTCCTCACGTCCTTCAGGTCTGTGCTGAACTGTCAGCATCTCCGTGCTGAGCCTCCCACCTCCTTTCCCTCACCTCTCTCCCTTTTGCGGTCTGTCTTACTGTCCGTTGTCTTTGTTAGAAGGTGATATTTTTGCACATGTTCCTCAAGCAAGGATGTTGTGCTCAGTTTACTCCTGTTTCCATTTGCACTCAGATATGGAGGCCAAGTTCAGAGAGAGAGATGAAAGAGAAGAACAGTTGGTCAAGGCGAAAGAAAAACTGGAAAAAGACATTGCAGAGATAATGAAGATGTCAGGAGACAACTCCTCCCAGCTGAGCAGAATGAACGATGAGCTGCGACTGAAGGAGAGGTGCGTGTGGCTATGTCAGAGTGTCTGCATGCGGCCGGCCTTGTGGTACAGTGAGTTCAGCAGCTGCTGGCATCCCATATTAAAATGCTGGTTTGAAGCTTGGCTTCCAATCCAGCAGCCTGCGAATGGCACTGGGGCAGGCAGAGGAAGATGGCCCAGCCACTTGGCTTACTGCGAGCCATGTGGAGTTCCTGGCACCTGGCCGAGGTTGGGCTGGGCCACGGGCTGGATGCAGAAACTCCATCCAGGTCTCCCACAGGAGTGGCAGCAGCCATCCCTACTGTCACCTCGCCTCAGCCCCAGCTCTGCCATCTGTGTGAAGCCCGAGTCCCGAGCCAGAGCCAGTACTGAGCCCTGTGAACGCCTGTGTGGGTGGCAGGCGGTGTAACCAGTGTCTGAAGTACAAGGCTAAATGCTTACCTCTGTTGTTTAGTTAGCCTGTTTTGGGTAGTATTAAGTATTTGTGGATTTTTGTCATCATTAATATAATTATTATTAGTAATATGTTTTCAGTAGAATTCTAATTTTTTTTCTGAGAAGTCACAGTTTGTATTAAAACTTACTGTAGATGTGTAGAAGAATTACAGCTGAAACTGACAAAAGCCAATGAAAATGCGAGTTTTCTGCAGAAAAGCATTGGAGAAGCAGCTCTCAAGGCCGAGCAGAGCCAGCAAGAAGCAGCCGGAAAGCATGAAGAAGAGAAAAGAGAAATGCAGCAGAAAGTGCTGGACCTGGTAAGGGGAGAAGAGGTGGGACTTCCTGCTGGCATGGAAGGCAGGGGCGGTCTAAATCTGACTGGGCAACTCACCTCTTCTCTTGTGATTCCTGCAGGAAAAGCAGGTGGAAACAAGCCACAACCAGTGTCAGGACCTGAAGGCCAGGTACGAGAAAGCCAGCTCGGAGATGAAAGCGCAGCATGAGGAAACGCTGCAGAACCTGCAGAAGATGCTGCTGGACGCTGAGGAGAAGCTCAAGGCCGCCCAGCAGGAGAACAGAGACTTGCAGCAGGAGATGGAGGAGCTGAGGACACAAGCTGACAAGGCCAAAGTGCGTCCCGGGAGGGAGTGGTCGCTGCCCGGTAGTTCGCCACGCCCTGTGCTGAGGCCGTAGGGGGCTCTAGGGCCACAGACCTCTGGCCTCGCTGACTCAGGCCGCGGTTCCTGGCAGGGTGGCGATCACATTTCTTGTGACTTCCACATCCTCTACCCTTTGCTACTGCTTTTCAGGAATGGTGACAGCTACAGGTGTTTTCCCGAAGGGGGGGTCCTGTGTAGCCATCACCACCTGTCCCCATGCTGTTTGCTACACAGCTGTCACAGCTTTTCAGGTGGCCTTAGCATCCTCTACCTGCTTGTGGTGGGCTCTGGTGTGGGAAAGCACATGGCTTGCTCTTGGCCGAGCTTAATGCCACCTGAAACTGGAGTGGGGAGAGGCCTGCAGAGCAGTGGGAGGCAGAGGCCACAGCTGTAGCCAGGGAGCCAGGACTGGGCAGAGCTTGGCTGCAGAAGTCTCTCAGGGCAACCAAGACAGAGCTCTGTGGGTCAGGGTCTTTTTTCTCTTCTTTCTCTCTCTCTCTTTTTTTTTTTTTTTTTTTTTAAAGATTTATTTTATGTTTTGGAAAGTCAGATATACAGAGAGGAGGAGAGACAGAGAGGAAGATCTTCCGTCCGATGATTCACTCCCCAAGTGAGCGCAATGGCCGATGCTATGCCGATCCGAAGCCAGGATCCAGGAACTACTTCCAGGTATCCCACACGGGTGTGGGGTCCTAAGGCTTTGGGCCATAGTCGACTGCTTTCCCAGGCCACAAGCAGGGAGCTGGATGGGAAGTGGGGCCACCGGAATTAGAACCGGTGTCCATAGGGGATCCCGGGGCATTCAAGGCAAGGATTTTAGTCGCTAGGCCACATTGCCGGGCCTCTCTCTTTTTTTTTTTTTTATAAAATTTATTTTTATTGAAAAGGCAGATATACAGAGAGAAGGGGAGAGAAAGAAAGATCTTTCGTCTGTTGATTTACTACCCAAGTGGCTACAACAGCTAAAGCTGACTGATCCGAATCCAGGAGCTTCTTCTGGGTCTCCCATGTGGGCACAGGATCCCAAGGTTTTGGACCATCCACGATTGCTTTTCCAGGCCACTAGCAGGGAGCTAGATGGGCAGTGGAACAGCAGGGACATGAACTGGTGACATGCAAGACGAGAACTTCAGCCACTAGGCTTCCAGAGCAGGCTTTTCAGTGTCCCCAGGAGGTGCTGTGAGCTGATGGACAAGGCAGCTAGACGCTGGGCGCTGAGAGAGCGTGTCACTCAGTGGAGTAGCCCTTCATCTACTTGTGTTGGAGCATATCTGTGCCTCAGCATAGTGCTTGTTGGGTGGTTGGTTCATTCATTTTTAGTGATAAGGTAGCAAAGTTTAATGAAGAAAAATCCGTGGGCTATTCGAGGTGGGGGCCTCAGGAAAGAGCTGAGATCCTGGTCTGTGTTGGGCTGGGTTGTATTTTCCCAGTGTAGTTTTCGATTCCAGTAACTGAATGATCAGTCTTTCTTCTGTTTCATTCATTTATTTTTTTAAGTGGCTTTTTCTTTGTTTCTGAGAGAAGTGCTTCTACATGGGTGTAATTGGAAACAGTTGTTACAGAACTTTAACCCTGTTAAAATACCAAATGGACTTTGGACCATGGACGAGGCCATGTCTCCCATGTGTACTTGCTGGCAGCCCGGGCGCCCTGTCTCCGTGAGGCACTGGGTAGAATTCCCCAATCTTTTCTCCCTGTGTTTCCCCATATCCAATAAGCGCCAGTTCTGTAGCATTTCCCTTAAGATGTCGCAGTCTGACCAGACAGTAGCATTGTAGAGTTGGTGGAAGGTCTCCATTTACCTATGGTCCTGTGGTCATTTGGCCGGAAGATCAGGTCTGCTGCCAGTCCAGATCTGTCTGAGGTGTTGTTGGCTCTTTGAAGAGTCTGCTGCACCCTCGGGCTGTTTGCCCAGCAGCACTGTCCTGTGTGTCCCTCAGAGCTGATGCCCAGTCTCAGGAGACCCATGGGACCCTCAGAACCTCCAGCTTCTGAGTTCAGGAGCCCACGTTCTAGAGCTGTACTGTCCAGTACAGTAGTTGCTGGCCACGTGAGGCCATTTCAGTCTAAAGTTTGAATGAAGCTAAAATTCTGCACTCACCACTTCTCACATGTTCGGGGTTCAGTGGGCAGCACAGAGGGGCATTCACATCATTGAAGAAAGCTCACGCTAGTCCTTGTGTAGGCACCAAGGTCTGTAAATTCTTACTTAGTTTAAAATAATTATTCACTTGAGTCCACAAAGCCTAGAAATTGGTGTGTATTTGGTATTTTTTTTTTTAAGATCTACTTACTTATTTTGAAAGTTGGAGTTGCAGAGAGGGATCTTCCATCCTCGGGTTTACTCCATATGGCTGCAGTGGCCAGCACTGGGCCAGACCTGAGCCAGGAGCTCCATCCAGGTCTCCCCTGTGGGTGACGGGTCCAGACACTTGGGTCATCCTGTGTTGCTTTTCCCAGGCTATTTGCAGGGAGCTGGATCACAAGTGGGATAGGAGGGACTCAGACTGGGTTCTCAGGGGACCACCGACATTCCAGGCAACAGCATAAGCCACTGCGCCAAAATGCTGGCCCGTATTATTATTATTATTATTACTATTACTATTATATTACTATTACTATTACTATAAGATTTATTTATTTTTATTGGAAAATCATATATTCAGAGAAGGAGCAACAGAGAGAAAGATCTTCCATCTACTGGTTCATTCCCCAAGTGGTTGCGATGTCTAAAGCTGATCTGATCTGAAGCCAGGAGCCAGGAGCTTCTTGTGGATCTCCAACATGGGTGCACGGTCCCAAGGCTTTGGGCCATCCTTTACTGCCTTCCCAGGTTCCCAAGCAGAGAGCTGGATGGGAAGCGGGGCCACTGGGATTAGAACTGGCACCCATATGGGATCCTGGTATGTACAAGGCGAGGACCTGAGCTGCTAGGCAATTGCTCTGGGTCCTCTTGCAGATTTTTGAATTATACTTTTAAAACTTTTTCTGGAAATCTACCAGTGAATTAAATGACTGGGTGATTGATGTGGCCAGAGAGTCTTACACCCTAACATCAGAATCATACTTTCAGTAGCTATCAGAGGTAATGTTGGGGCTGGTGCTGTGGCACAGTAAGTAAAGCTTCCAGCTGCAGTGCTGGCATTTTCCATAAGTGCCAGTTCTGATCCAGATTCCCTATTACGCTTTCGCAAGCAACAGGAGATGCCTCCCACCCCTGGGCTCTTGCACCCATCTGGGAGATCTGGAAGGGGCTTCTGTTTTCTAGACCACCCTGTCCTGGCTATTGCAAACCCTTTGGGGAATGAACCAGTGATGGAACATATGTTTCTCTCTCTCTCTGGAGCTCTGGAGCTCTGCCTTTAGAATAAGTAATAATTTTTTTAAAAAAGTAATCTCACAAATTATAGTGCTAAGTTGCTACTGTGCTGCTTGCTTCAGATCTAGTTTGTCAGACAGCTCTTCGACGTTTACTGTAGAAAATGCTAAGTGTTACAATTTAGGCTGGGCTTGTGTTTGTCTGCTTGATTTCATTTTTCCGTTTCCATTCTTTCCACCTTTTGTCTCTGTAGTCGCTAACTTATTTGTTAACATCAGCCAAAAAAGAAATTGAACTAATGTCAGAGGAGCTGAGGGGCCTGAAGTCAGAGAAGCAGCTTCTTGCTCAGGAGGGCAATGCTTTAAAGTTAGAAAAAGGCTCGCTTTTATCAAAGCTCGTAGAAATGGAGGCCAAAATAGCTTTGCTACAGGAAGATCAGCAGAAGCTGTGGTCAGCAAACGAAGCTCTCAGCTCCAAGAAGGAAAAAGCCTTGGAAGAAAAGCAAGATGCCGAGAAGGCTTACCAGCAGGAATGTCTTGATAAAGAGGCTTTGGCTGTGGAACGAGAGAAATTGCTCAAAGAAATCAGTATCGCCCAGGAAGAAGTGTTGAAGATGAGCGTGGAGAATGACACTCTGCAGGCCGCCAAGGCGAGCCTTGAGGTGCTCATGCAAGAGCTCCAGCTCAGCCACGACACTCTGCTGGCCGAGTCCAAGAGGGGTCAGGAAGGGACAGACCGCCTGGAGGGGCAGATCCGAAAGCTGATGGCCGAGAACCTGGCCTTGGCGAAAGACAAGGACGACGTGATTCAGAAACTGCAGAGCTCCTACGAGGAGCTGGCCAGGGACCAGAAGGCCCTGGTTCAGGAGATTGAAGACCTCACGAATGAGAAGAGGTCAGTCCTGGAGAAGCAGTCAGGCCTCGACAGCATGTGCCTCACCTTGCAGGTGGAGCGGGACAGCCTGCTGCAGAGCAACAGGGACCTGCAGGTGGAGAAGGATGCGCTGCTTCAAGGCCGGGAGAAGCTCAGCGCCAGCCTGGAGGCCGCCCTCCAGGTCAAGGAGCTGCTCAGTGCTGAAGCTGCCGAGCTGCATGCCCAGCTAGACTGTGCCGGCAAAGCCCTGAGGAAGGCCGAGCTGGAGACCCGGCAGCTGCAGGCCAGCAACGCCAGCCTCACCAAGCTCCTGGAGGAGATCAAGACCAGCCGGGCCATCACGGACTCCGAGTGCATCCAGCTCTTGCACGAGAAGGAGTCCCTGGCGGCCTCTGAGAGACGGCTGCTGGCCGAGAAGGAGGAGCTCCTGAGCGAGAGCAAGGTCATGAGCGAGCAGCTCAGCAGACGCTCGGAAGAGGCCGCCCACACCGAGCTGAGCCTGAGCGAGAAGATCACCAGCCTGGTGTCCGAGAAGGAGCTGGCGTGCCAGAAGTTGACCAAGCTGAAGAAACAGCAGGAAGGCCTCTTGAAGGACAAATCGGCCCTGGAGAAGCAAAATGGTGATCTACTAGCAGAGAGAGAGAGTTCCATCAAAGCCATCGGAGACCTGAAGAGGAAATACGACCAGGAATCGGCCAATAGAAGGCTCGCGGTGCACGAGAAGATGAAGCTGCTGGGTAGCATAGATGCGCTGAAGAAGGAGCTTCTTGAAAGGAAGAGGGAGAACCAGGAGCTGGCGTCGAGCAAGCGCGACCTCTCCCTGTTGCTGCAGGAGGCTCAGGAGGCCGCCAGGAGCCTGGAGAAGGAGCGCGGCGACATGCTGCAGGCCAGGGAGCGTCTGGACGCGGAGCTGAAGACGTGCTGCTGCGAGAAGAGCATGCTGCTGCGGGACGGCCTGAACCTGCAGGACGAGTGTCAGAAGCTCACCGAGGAGATCCACACGCTGCAGCAGTCCTTGCTGCTGGAGCAGGAGGCCAGGGCCAAGGAGAGCGAGACGGCTCTGTACGAAAGCAACAAACTGCACGGGCGCCTGGTGCTGCTGGAGCAGGAGGCGGCAGGGCTGAGGGCGTGCACTGAGGAGCTGCAGGCTGAGAAGCTTGTGCTGCTGCAAGACAAGGCCCAGGCCGAGCAGAAGGTGGCTGAGATCATCAAGGAGAAGGAGCTCCTGAGCGCCGAGACCTCTCAGCTCGCCGCAAACATAGAGACGCTGAAAAGCGACTTCACCACCTTGTCCAAGTCCAAGTCGGAGCTCCAGGAACTGCACAGCTGCCTCACCAAGATCCTGGAAGATCTGCGGCTGAACCATGAGGTGACCGTGGCAGAGAGAGCCCAGGTGGCTCAAGACAACCAGAGCCTGCTGGCCGAGCAGAGGGAGCTGATGCTGAGGCAGGCCGAGCTCCTCAAGGAGAAGGAGACGCTAGAAGACAGCTACTTCGTTCTTCAGAAGGAGCTCAGCCAGCTGGCCAAGACCAACAGCCACATCTCAGCCAAGCTCCTCGAGGCGCAGGCAGAGAACCGCACCTTGAGGAAGGACAAGAGCAAGCTGAGCCTTAAGCTTAGAGAGCTCCAGATGCTGCAGCCGTTCACGGTAAAGGGAGAGGTTCAGTTGCGAGCGCCCGACTCCTCACTAACCCCGGAACCACTAACTGCCGCTTCAGAGCGCTTGTCTTCCCTTCCGCTCGGGAAAGTCCACCCCTTTAAGTCAGCAGCTCGTGAGCTTCCCGCTGCTCATGGCACTCTGAACAGGCGGTTCTCTACGAAGCATCTAGCTGCTGAAATCTCCTCCCCATTTTGAAAAAAAAAATTGCCAATTATGAATAAAAAAAGGATTTAGTTTTTAATTTAAGGAGGACCATTTTGGGACAAGTTTGCTGTGGCTTTTAAGACTTTGAGACCGCAGTGAAGCGGGTACGTAGCTTAGTCTTGCAGTGTTTTCTGTTTGGCTTCTTCACTGTTGTACTGTGGCTCCCCTGACACCCCCGTGGCTGGAATTAGGGAAGGTGTGGTTGAGAACTGCTCCCATTAGCATTAGACCACATGGAAGTTGACTTTTTAGATTATTTTTTATTTAGCACCTAAAATTTTGTCTCCAGATGCATGTATCATTTTTATTCACAATTGTGTTTACATTTCATTTTCCACAACTTCTCTTGAAGCAGTCAAGCCGTATGTTATAACTGCCCAGTTTTTATTCCTTTTTTTTTTAAATCTCAGCCTAAATTCCAAATAGTTCCAGAAGTTCCAATTTTGAAGCAGTAGGACTAGCATTTTAAACTCAGAATAAATAGAAGAAAGAGAGAATAGGCAAGTATGGGATTTCCTCCTTAGCCCCTCATGGGGTCTCTGGGCCCTGGAAGCAGGAATGGTCAGTGCAGGGGGGACTTTGACTGGAAGACGCAGGCTTAGAAGGGCCTAGAAAATAGGTGCACAGCAGCTGCAATGGCTCGTGGGAAGCTGGCATGGCAAGGGCCTGACCGTGTCCTGCTGGAGAGGAAAGCCCTCAGCGGGCCGGTGAGTGTGTGGTCCTTCCGTGTGCCTCCCTCACCCACACAGATTCTGGAGGGTGCCCGACGGGCATGGGCTGAGCCCTGCCCAGCAGGGTGTGTTGGGGTCGGCCTCTCTCACGGTGTTCTCTCATGTTTAGGCGACGCAGGCAACAGAAGACACCCTACAGATAATGGAACAGATGACCAAAGAGAAGACGGAAACACTGGCCTCGCTGGAGGACACCAAGCAGACAAATGCAAAACTGCAGAATGAAGTAATCAGATTTCAATGGCTTTTCTTACAAAGAACCGCTTATCAGCTCCATGGAATGCTTGATCACTAACTCAGGAGTTATTATTATTATTATTATTATTATTATTATTATTATTATTGAAGCATGGCCTTCCACAGGTTTGATCTGTTAGTAAGAGTTGAATGTACACCAGAGCTGTGATAATATTGAATAAAACCTGTTACTTCATCAATGATTTGGTAGGAGCAGCCTTTGCACTCGGAGGGAGAGTCCTCCAGCGTGGCCCTCGGAGGTGGTCTTTCATTGACAGCAACAGAGAAGGGGGCCCTCCTGGCAGCTGCCAGCTCTGGTGGCTTCCATGTCGTGCACACGCATTTCTCCCCACCACGTGTCTGCCTGCTCTGATCCAGGGCTTTGCTAGCCCTGTGCCTGCTGCACGTGTTTTCTTGGCCTAATTCAGTGCCGGTTCCCTTTTGTTTTTTCTTTTGAAGTGGAGACAGATTTACGGCATCAAGATGTTATGACTCCATCCACAAGTAGATTTCTCCTGGTTGTTCCCACCTCCCAAGTCATACTGTATTTTTAAATTTTTATTTTAGTTGAGAGGTAGAAAGAGAGCTTCCATCTGCTGATTCACTGCCTAAATGCCTGCCACAGTTGGGGCTGGGCCAGTCTGAAGCCAGGAGCCCAAAATTCAATCCATGTTTCCCAAGTGGGTGACGGTGACCCAGTCCTTGCTGTCACCTGCTGGCTGCCTCCCAGGTGCACAGCAGCACAGAGCTAGAAGTGGTAGTGGATTTGGGGTGTGGGCACCCCAGTCTTGCCCCACCAGCGCTCTCTCTCCTTGGACAGCTGTAGCCAAGATGGCCATGTGCAGTTCCGTGAGACCATAATGTGAGAAGCAGGGCAGGCATCAAGGACCTGAAACAAGGGAAGGAATGGCCGAATTGAATAGTCACTTGAAAAGGAGGCCTCCTTGTGCGGAAGGCCAGTCAACAAAATGTAGAGGAAAGACATGAGTATTTGAGTAACTATTGGGTATATAAATAACATCTTGAAAAGAGTATTTCATGGGAGCTGATAAGTTCAAGAGATGCCTAAAAACATGAAAGTATTAAAAAAATCACAGTTCCTAACCTAAATTGGAGCTAAAGCAAACAAAGAGTGTAGAAATGTCTAACCTTTGGAACAGACTCAGGGAAAATTGTGTCTTACAGTAACTTACTCCTTGAAACTGTATTTGTTTGCTTGTTTGTTGTTTCTTAAAGATTTATTTATTTTTATTGGAAAGTCAGATATGCAGAGAGAGGAGAGACAGGAAGCTCTTCCATCCAATGACTCACTCCCAAGGTGGTCACAATGGCCCAAGCTGCCTAATCTGATGCCAGGAGCCTGGAGACTCTTCAGGGTTTCCCACACGGGTGCAGGATCCCAAGGCTTTGGGCCATCCTCTACTGCTTTCCCAGGCCTCAAGCAGGGAGCTGGAAGGGGAGTGGAGCAGTCTGGATGTGAACCATCACCCCTGTGGGATGCTGGTGCATGCTCGGTAAGGACTACAGCCACTGTAGCCATGGCAGTGCTACCATGCCAGGCACTGACCCTAAATCTTTTTGTAACTAGAGGACAAGACAGAATTAGCCATTTCTTGAGCCTATTATGACTGCTTACTAGTTCTGTGCATCTGACGTGTTAAAGCCATTAAAAAGAAAGTGGTAGCATCAGAGGTAGCAGGACAATTTGCAGGATCAGATAACCAGCAACAGGAAGGACAGTGCTCCCTTTTCTGGCTGCAGGAGACAAGTACATGAGGTGCAGAGAGGCGAGCACTGGCCCAGGGCTCCCTGCTCCCCACCCCTACGCTCCACTCCTGTCCGCCCACCCATGGTTCCAACCTCGGTGGGAACTCTGCCCCTCCGGGTCCCAGGGACAACCCCGCAGACTCATGCACTGTGCCTGGCTTTCACCCCAGGGCAGGTAATTGGATTCTGTGTGGCTACCCTCTAACCTCTTTACATACAGGGCTTTTTTTTTTCCCTCTTCATACTTCAAATAACTCAGTCTTTTCCAAATCAACAAATTCTCTGGTTGAAGTCAACATCTTTTGAAATAAAACTTATGCAGATCTTTACTGATGTTCTCTGCTAAATTACTAATCTTTGAGGATGGAAAGGGAATTTTGTTTTGTTGCAAATGAGCTTTGCTGATGTCATTACTTGCTCATTCTTTGTTTTTATGATGATTCATGCTTGGAGAACAGTTTCCGTGATAAATAATGAACATTGTGCATAAGATAGAAAAGAGCCTTAGTTTTCATTTTTACAGCAGTTTAGTTTGATGCTTCCACCAGGTCCACGGGAAGTGACACAGCTGTGAGCATGAGGGTTACAGTTCATTATAGCCTTTCTTTTGTAATTTCTTCATCCTGATAACTTTGTTTTCCCACAAGTGACTGGTTTCATTGACCTTTTTAATACACATTTTTGTGAATTATTTACCCAGCCATGGCACTGGAAAATGAAATGATTTCATTAAGTTTTTTTCTCTTGGTCTTTTAAGTTGGACACACTTAAAGAAAACAACCTGAAAAATATGGAAGAGCTCAACAAGTCAAAAGAACTTCTGACTGTAGAGAACCAAAAAATGGAAGAATTTAGGAGAGAAATGTAAGTTGTTTGCTTTGAGCCTTGGAAGTTGTTTTGGATTGCACAAGTAAAAGCAATGCTAGTTTTTTTTCTAACAAATCATAAAGTAACATTTCCTAACCACCCTTCTGCTCCCCACCCAAATGCTGTTGTATGCCTGGAGCTCCAGGCGAGTTAAAGTGTCGGAATGGGCCACCTTCTGAGGAGCTGCTGAGCAACCCCTGGGAACAAGGTGGTTGCAAAGCCCTGGGGAGGTGCAAGGTGAGCCAGAGGCCCAAGGCCACATGTGGGCTGCACAGCCAGTCTCATCCCTCAGAAGTGGTAGACCCTGGTGTAATAAATCCCTCCAAAGTGTCTCTGTAGGGTGAAAACCAGTGTTGTGGTCAGGGTTCTTCCAATATCTTGCTTTCTTTGAAAGGGTGACAGAGAGGGGAAGAGAGAGGAAGAATCTACAATGGCTGAGGCGGAGCCAGTCTGAAGCCAGGAGCCAGTAATTTCTTCTGGCCCTCCCACATGGGTGGCAGGTGCCAGCTGCTTCAGTTGTTGTCCACTGCTTTTCCCAGGCTATTAGCAGGGAGCTGGCATGGAAGCCCGGGAGCACAGCCAGGATTCACACTGGCCCTCTGTGGGAGGATGGCAGTGGTGCACTGCACTGCACTGGCAGTCCTTCACTGTCTGGGTGGCATGGGAATAAGTGCCGAGTGTTTTGGAAAGGCTTCATTTTTTTTTTGTTTTAAAGATTTATTTATTTATTGGAAAGTCAGATATTCAGAGAGGAGGAGAGACAGAGGAAGATCTTCTGTCCGATGATTCACTCCCCAAGTGAGTGCAACGGCCGATGCTATGCTGATCTGAAGCCAGGAGCCAGGAACTTCTTCCAGGTCTTCCACGTAGGTGCAGGGTCCCAAGGCTTTGGGCCATCCTCGACTGCTTTCCCAGGCCACAAGCAGGGAGATGGATGGGAAGTGGAGCAGCGGGAATCGGCACCCATATGGGATCCCGGCGCTGAACCATCGTGCTGGGCCCAAACTAATTTTTATCTTTAGTTACTTACCTGGTGCAGTAATGATGTTTAGAATATACAAATGTACCTCAGAATGTTCATGGAAGATGGATCTAAAAGATAAGTTTATTCTGGTGCCAAGACCTTTGAAATCCAGGAAGACAAGGATCTTTAAAAAGCATGAAAATGGATATTATTGAAAAGACTGTATGAATTAAAAAAAAATTCCCACCAAAATAAACTTGTCTTTTAATTCCGTTTTTCCCCATAGACCTTTGAAAGTATCCTTCCATCTATCATAATACATTTATGATAGATATATTGGTAAAACATGTATAGGTCAATATTAAAATGTTTATTTTGTCTTAGTTTTTCCTGCTCAAGATGTCGTCTCATATAGAAAAAAAAAGCTTCTTTAGAAATCGTTAGATATATTTTTGTAGCTATTTTCAGACTCATTCCTTGAGTGTTTCCAGAATTGGGGCTGCAAGAAACCTTTCCCTTAGGAAGTGCATGACATGAAAGCTGCTTAGAAAAGCCGACGAGTGTTCTCATAGTGGGGCCTGGTGGCAGCTGCCCCGCCCATCGCTGCGGTTCTGCTGCTGGGCTGGCTGTGCGATGTGGGTCAGCATCTCCTGCGTCTCTGAGCTTCAGGTTTCTCAAAACAAGTCATCACATTGACCTGCTGTTTGGAGGATTAAATAAGAAAACGTGGTTGAAAGCAGTTCGTAGATTTTCAGACATTAAACATTTTTCTTTAGTCCAGATTAGGATCTTAATGTAAGTCAAAGACTTGAACTTTACAAGTGAAAATAAATAAAACGTTTTTAAGTTATTTGAAATGTAGTTAGAGAGTGACACAGAGAGATCTTCCATTACTGGTTCACTCCCCAAATGGCCACAACGGCTTGATGTAAGCCAGGCTGAAGCCCGGAGCTTCCTCTGGGTCTCCCACATGGGTACAGGGGCCCAAGGACCTGGCTCATCCTCTGCTGCTTTCCCAAGTGCACCTGCAGGGAACTGGATCGAAAGTGGAGCAGCAGATCTTGAACCAGCATCCATATGATGCCTTTGAATGACTAAACACTTGAGAATTTTTTCTCTGATTGTCTTCACTTGCTAAATAAACAGCTCTGTAAAAAACTTCCAACAGTATTCTAAGAGCTGCTTCATCAAGACTTATGCCCCCAGTTCACAAGGGTATACCAATGTGGTATTAGAGGTTGATGACGACATCAGAATTGAAAGCATTGAAGATGCCAAGCACTGCCACCCATTAGACAGTCGACGCTAAAGATAGATGCGTTCATGAATCAACAGATGGATTCATACTCAGATGACTGCTTCCGGAATCCAGCCACGTAGGACAGCTCGCTGAGGAGTTTGCAGTACCAGAATCCTTCAAAACTCAGAAATGCATCAAAATCTGCCATAGCTAAGACTAAACCCGCTGCCCAGGTGCCCTGAAGGTTCCGATAGAGGACAGGATCCTGGGGAGATATCTGGAGAGATCTTTTCTGTCCCTTTTCAAGTGCTGATATTCACAGTACAGATAAACGGGCTCTATTATATTTTTATATGCTTCTTTTGATTGTAAATTATCATTATACTATCAAAACAATATACCTGTTATCTAATTAGAAAATCATTTCCTTTGGGAATTTAACCTGTGGTGGTTGTAAAAATATATTCAGATTCCCCTCAGGGCTTAACTGTGGCAGCTATTGGTAAATGGGACCGTTAGGTTTTTATTTCTGCCAGAGAAAACCAGATTATGATGTGTGTAGTTGGAATAGAGGATCTTGGCAGCCCATTAGATGACGTTAGCTATTATCTAATAGACATACTCCTGGGACAGCAGGACTATACTGACCATCTCGTGAGTCATTTTATAGCAAAATTTCCTTTTACATATTGGGTCAGCGTGGGTGGTAGGAGAGTGGGCATGGTGTTTATCAGTTTTTTTTTAATGCAGTCATTGTGGGCGACAGCTCTCAGCTGAGGGGTCCCAGCCATTCAGCCCCTCCTGTTATCGTGGCTCCCGGTGGGCACGTGACCCAGATATATTTTCCCCTGGTGCTGTGAAGCTGGTTGTCTCCCACAGTTTCTTTGCCTGCCTTGTTTCCATGGTAACCTTGCACTCACTGTCCTTGCAGAGAAACCCTGAGGCAGGCAGCAGCTCAGAAGTCCCAGCAGCTCTCAGCACTGCAAGAGGAGAACGTCAAACTTGCCGAGGAGCTGGGGAGAAGCAGGGACGGAGTCACGAGCCACCAGAAGGTCAGTGGGTGCCAGCTCTGCCGCTGTGCACGGGCTGCTGGGAGGCTCCCGGGAGCCGCGGCCGCGTCATTCCCAACAGGATCCAGAGGACCCTGCGCCAGGCGCCACCCCCCAACCCCCAGTTTCCAAGTGTGTTGCCTTGGGGTTTAGGGCAGGAGGGATTGACAGGTCCTTAGGGGGAAAGGAACGTGGGCTTGGGACATTGAGGACTGGAAAACAAGAGCTTTGCCCGGAGATCCCACTTAAATATTAATTGGGAAGGGGCAGCCTCTTTCTTCTCCCTGTGACTCTTTTGAGTTTTTTGTTTGTTTGTTTTTGGTTTGGTCTTTTGGGTCTTCAAAAACTGGGTTTGGAAAAAAAAAGATTCTAAAAATATGGACTTGATATGAGGGTTGGCAGCTGACTTTTAAATATAAGTCTGTTTTTCCTTGTTTGAGTGAAGAGAACAGCACTTCCTGCTGGAGTCTTGTTCCACGTGCACTGGTGGAGGTGCAGTGTGTGTGTTGGAACCAGAACGGACGTTAGCGGCCCCCAGCCCCTTGGCTTCTGTGTCGGAACTGCAGAAGGTGGTCGCTCAGGGGAGCACCTGCATCCTCTCACAGCTGTTCCGTCTGTCCTCAGAGCTGCAGCTGCTCCCCCATCTCCCATCTCTTTATAAACTACAAAAACTAATTCTCACTTGGGCTGGAGTAGTTTGTTGCCATAGTTCGGTCTGGTGAAATACTTTGTCGGAATTGGAAGTGTGGTTACAGCTTCCGCTGTTGTCTCGACCAGTAAAAGGAGTGCTGCCTCCCTCCAGGCCCCCAAGCAGCTGCTGCTGCCGCGGCTGTCGCTGGTCACCAGCATCTTGTAGTTCTCGCAAACAGCAGTTAATCTTTGCCATCTCTGAGATCAGGTGGCACAAGTGTTATCCTAACGCAGAAAAGGGCACATGGAAGCAGAAGGCAGATGGAAACCTGCTCAGTGTCATTTAGCTGGTGCCAAGGTGGGAGCTGTCATTGTATGACCTGGGTACAGACGGGAATCAGAGGGTGCTGAGTTAGGGTGCCTATACTCTCCTCTGTACATGAAACATCAAAGCTCATGTGAAACAGATGCCCTCTGGTCCAAAGTGGTTCCTTTTGCCCGTGGTGCCAGCCCGAACACCCGGAGTGTGTGGAATCTCTGAGGACTTGGGTGAGAAGCGGCTTGGCTGAGCAAGGAGTCCATTCCTGTCTTGTTTTCTCTCACTCGTCAAATGTCGCTGTGCAAACAGTGGGCTCTGAAAATAGGAGCAACGGTCCTCTTCCGGCCACCCTCTGCTCCTGTGCCTTGACCCTGGCTGGACTCTTGTCCCTGTGGATGGCAGTGGAAGGAGCTCTGGAGAGACAGGCACCATGGGCAAGCGTTTGGCACGCTTCTGCGTCCTGGCCACCCCACTCTCAGCAGAGAGGGCCTTCAGTCGGCTTTCTGCTGAGAGTTTAAAATTTTAAAAGTTTAAAATCAGTCACTGTGCACCTAAAAGAGCAGCTAAGAAAGCAGCTTCCTTTTGGGGAATGCGTACATTTTTAAGGTGTTTGTGGTTTCCTGTGTTTTACTCTGAAGAAACAAGTGGGTGTGACATAAAGATGTGATAGGCTTAGGTGATAGACTACTAGAGTTGATATTGCAGGTCACATTCCCAGGATACAGATATTTCAAAGCAGTGCAGAGAGTCACCATGTACAATAACGTAGGGGCCCAGCGCGGTAGTCTAGCAGCTAGTGTTTGCCTTGCACACACCTGGATCCCATATGGGTGCCTGTTCTAATCCCAGCAGCCCCACTTCCCATCCAGCTCCCTACTTGTGGCCTAGGAAGGCAGTCAAGGATGGCCCAAAGCCTTGGGACCCTGCACCCATGTGGCAGACCCAGGGGAGGCTCCTGGCTCCTGGCTTTGGATCAGCTCAGCTCTGGCTGTTGTGGCCGTTTTCTGAAGTGAATGAGCAGCTGGAACCTCTTTTTTTTTTTTTTCTCTCCCTTTCTCTCTGTAAATCAGCCTTTCCAATAACAATAAATAAACCTTAAAAAAAGAAAAAAAGCCAACAGCATCTGGTGCCAAATCAGGCCGGACTCTGCTGTGTGGACAACTGGTCACCACACACAGTGCTCTTTTCTGTTCATGGAGAGTCCTAGAAATAACTCATGTTCTTTCTTCTGTGGGAGCGGCCACCTCAGGTAGTCTCTGTTGAGGCTCCACTTCGTCACTCCCAGACCTTGCCCTTGTTCCATTTGCGGAGGATAGCTGATAACCATGGGGCGGCACTGACGCCCCCAGCTTGCTTAATATGTGAGGGTACAGCTCGCCTGGCGACCCGAGTTCCGTTAAAACAGTACCTCGTCTCCTGTGCACTGGTCCCCGGCGAGGTCCCAGCAGAGCGGTAAGCACAAAGCACTTGCTCCACCCTGGGCCTGGCGCAGGTCCCGCTGGCTGCAGAAACAGGTGCAGTATAAGCCACAGCCTGGAGAGGAGGGTCGAAGGCAGGAGGTCAGTGGGAAATTCACTCTGTGCGTGAGCACACAGGAGTCTAGGTGGAGCCGTCCACAAAGATCAACAGCTCAGAAGCGGAAGAAAGGAATGCAGGAATCCAGAGAAAGAGATGAGCAAGTGGGCCATGAGGAAGATGACACCCAGTGCTGTTTAAGTGAATCAGTTGCTGCAGGAGGAGGTGGCACCCAGCACACTGACGGCCACAGAGAGCTAAGGAGACAAAGTGAGGCCCAAAGCCACACCAAGTCAGCAGCACTAAATTAGAAGCAGAAGTGTGAAGGTAGCCATGATAGCAGAGCGAAGATGTTAAAACAATTAAAGGAAAGATAATAACCGTGGGAAAGTAGAAGTGATGCACACGAGTGTCGTGGCCTCACTGAGCGCAGGATTCACTGTTAGGGGAGAAGGTGGGCTGGCATACTGGCGTTTTGAGCCCCAGCTTTCCACTTCTCTTTTTTGCCTTTTAATGTTTACTTTATTTGAAAAACAGAGTTAGAGATGGACAGAAGGAGAGAGGGGGATTTTCCATCCTCTGGTTCACTCCTCAAATGATTTGTGATGGCCAGGTTGGGTTGAGCTGAAACCAGGAGTTTCTTTTGGCTGTCTCATGTGGGTGCAGCAGCCCTGGCACTTGGGCCATTCTCTCTGGATTTCCCAGGCACGCTGGCAGAAAGCTGAATAGGAAGTAGAGCAGCTGGGACTCTTAACTGGCGATCATGGGATGCCAGCATTGCAGCTAGTGGCTTCACCTGCTATGCCACAGTGCCAGTCTCTGCTCCACTTCTGATTCAGCTCTACCAGCTGCATTCTAACGACCCTGGGGAAGAGCTGTGGAAGCAGAACCCACATGTTTGGGCCCCTGCAATATAAATAAACAAATCTTAAAAAAAAAAAAAAAAGAAAGAAAGAACTGGATGTACACAAAAATTTCTGATTGTTATTGCAGTTAAAGAATACAAGAAGGGGCCCGGCGTGGTGGCCTGGCGGCTAAAGTCCTCGCCTTGCACGCACCTGGATCCCAGATGGACCTCGGTTCTAATCCTGGCAGCTCCACTTCCCATCCAGCTCCCTGCCTGTGGCCTGGGAAAGCAGTCAAGGACAGCCAGTAGATTTAAGATTTCTGTGTTTTCTCTGTTTCATTCAATATGAAATAATTTTAAAATGAAACTATTATTATTATTATTATTTTAATTTGTGGTAGCTTAATCTGCAACTTAGAGGACTTTAGTTTTCTTGGGTTCCTTGGGCATCTTCTGGGAAATGACCAAAAGGTGGGGTTAGTTCCTGCAGATTCTGTTTCCTGATTCAGGCATCCCTCTCAATTTGGCCGGAGTCCTCTGGTCCTGTGTAGCTTCTAGGGGTTAGTAGGAAGGCCTGCCCTGGCGCTGCAATTCCTCTAGGCAGTAGAGTCCTCTGCATTTCACTGTGTTAGAGATGCGCTCGGAGAGCTGCTGTGTGCCAGGTGCCAGAGGGAGGGTTCCCAGCCGAGGTGGCCTGGTTCTGTGCGAATGTTCCCTCCCCCTGCCGCCCGCCCAGCGGTTGCATCTTCAGCAGCTTTCTTTATCAAATGAGACAGTGATCACGTGCGTGTGTGTGTGTTTTCGGACATGAATATGGTCACATGAACTTATGCCAGTCTTTGATGCCTGCGGCTCTGTCAGTGTCTTCTGGGGGCCCATAGTGCTCTGTTGCAGTCTGAGACAGTGTCGGCTGTGTCACGGCCTTGGAGCTGTGTCCCTTGGGGCCACCACTGTGGAAGAGGCGGGACAGAAGTGGTGCTGTGGAGAGGAAGAAATTGAGCTACAAAGCCAGGACCACCTTGATGGGCGCCGGGCAGCTCTGGAGTGGGAGAGGCCCTTCCGATCTTCCCCACGTGGATCAGCCGTGGGGTGTGGTCTGTCATGAGATAGCACAGGCTGTCAAGGAGAAGGTGTAGGAAGAGACGGGGCCAGGCCAGCAGTGAGCCACCTGCCCAGGCCAACAGGACATGCTCAGCAGAGGTGCGCGTCCAGTGCGACCTCACTGACACCCACCCAGAGCCCACCAGCTCTCAGCCCATGTGCCCGTGCAGCTTCGCAGCGCTGCTGTGAGCCACGCCCAGAGCAGAACATGCTGCTGCTCCATGAAGCTGCTTTCACAGAGCCTGGAAAAGCAAGGTATGGATCTGTGACCGACACCCAAGCTCAAATTTCTCATCATTGTTGTTTGTAAAGCAGTGTTGTAGACTCAGATCTTCCGGCCCAGTGGTCCCCAGTCACTGATGAGCTGTCTTCACTCTTACAACCTTTTTTTCCCCATTTTTCCATGTTCTCTTTTTCAACCTTTGATTACAGAAAAGTGTCACCATTCAGAAACAGACGCAGTAGTACAGTGCCCCCCGCACTCTGCTCCCATCGAGTCCCATTAGCACTGAACTCAGGGCCATGCTTGTTAGGGAGAGGAGGAGAGATGGCAAGAGGCAAAGAGAGAAAGAGAAAGAATCTTCCATTTGCTGGCAGGTAAAGCCACTGCCTGCAAAACTGGCATCCCATATGGGTGCCAGTTCATGTTCTGGCTGCTCCACTTCAATCTGGCTCCCTGCTAATATGCCTGGGAGGATGGACCAAGTGCTTGGGCTCCTGCCTCCATGTCAGGGATTGGAAGGACGCTCCTGGCTTCCACCTGGCCTAGCTCTGGCTGGTGCAGCCATTTGGGAAATGACTCAGTGGATGGAAGATCTGTCTTTCTTTCTCTTGTAACCTCTGCCTTTCAAGTTATAAAAATAAATTAAAAACATGTTTGGGGGTCTGTACTGTGGCATAGTATATTAAACCTCAGCTTGTGGTGCTGGCATCCCATGTGGACACTTGTTCAAGTCCCAGCTGCTCCACTTCTGGTGCAACTGCCTCATAACCTGGGAAAGCAGCACAGTATGGCCTAAGTTCTCAGGCCCCAGCACCCCCAGGAGACCCAGACAGAACTCCTGACTCCTGGCTTTGACCTGATCCAGCTCTGGCCATTGTAACCTTTTGGGGAGTGAATTAGTGGGATGAAAAATCTCCTGGTTTCTTTTCTCTCAGAGTTGTAATTCTGCCTTTCAAATAAAAATAAAATAAATCTTTAAAATAATAAAAACATTTAAGTTTGGCTCCTATTCCTTTTGCTTCCCTTCATTCAAACATTTTTTACTATTTCTGTGAATTATTCATGCATCAGAAACATGTAGGAAGACAAGGAGCCTACAGCGGCAAACTAGTACGTTGACTCTGGATTTACGATAAGTGCATGGCTGTGTTATACACACATGTGTTTAAGTCTCCTTTAAAAAGCCCTCAAAGTGTATGATCCCTGACATCCGTATGGAACCTGTCACTGCAGACTGTGGCCTGGGCTCCTGGGCTCCTGCAAACCGCTGCACTCTGAGTTAGCCTTTGGCTGCGAAAAGCAAAGCCGGCTCAGCTTTCTGACCCTGTTGTTCTGGGAGTTGAAGTCTGTGTCAGGGTACAGGCTGGGAATAAGGATGACTCTTGTCTTGAGATGAACCTATTAGATCTCTTTGCTTTTTAATCTTTCCTCAACTAAAAATTCTTGGACTGGAACTTTTTCTATAACTTCATTGTCCTGTAGACAAGCAAGGTATTCAGGGACTGTAGTAACCAGTGGGTATTGGATTAACCCTTGGGTCAAATGAGTCCTCTAGCCGGTACATAACCTGTCTCAGCTCTCTGTGAGCTGTGATGCTGGACCCGTGCTGTGTGGCTGGAGCAACCAGGACGCTCCCTGTGGACATTTTACTCATTTGTTTATCACTCACGGAGTGCTTGGAATTTGCCCGGAGTTACTCAGGATGCTCGTATTGAATATTTCTAACCCAGGTCCATGAGGAATGGCAGCCAGGCAAGTCATTTCTGGACTTGTCAACTAGTGACTGCCCCTCCGCTGCTGCATTGCTGGGGGTGAGGTGAGGGGTGTCATGGTGGGGGTGCAGGCACCTGCCTTCGCACCCTGAGCCTGGGAGTGCTGTGAGCACTGGCTTCTCTGGGACTGTGCCATGAACTGAACCTTTTTTTTTTTTCCCCAGCTGGAAGAAGAAAGATCTGTGCTCAATAATCAGTTGTTAGAAATGAAGAAGAGGTAAGCTTGTGTGTGTGTGTGTGTGTGTGTGTGTGCGCGCGCGCGTGTGTGTGCGTGTGTGTGTGTGTGTGCGTGTGTGTGTGTGTGTGTGTGCGTGTGTGTGCGTGTGTGTGTGGAATGCCACAGCGTGATGCATGTGGTAGCCTGCTGTAGAAAGCAGTGATTTTCCTAAATTCAGAAAGCAGCATCGTGGTAGTTGCGTTGCTCATCACGGACAGTTCATGAAAGTTCATCTGCAGGTGTCACTGTCACTGAAGTAGGAAGATTTTAGTTTTTAAACCGTGTTCAGTTTCATTTATTCAGAAATGTCCTCAAATCAGACGATGATGCCACTCTCACCTCCTTGTCCCAGTCACTGTAAGTTCACATGTTGCCGTCGTCTGCACACAGGTACTCATTTCAGTTCTAGAAAAAGCTGAAGTTTTTAATAATAGGTAATAGATTTTAAAAACAGCTGTGACTTACTGTTGCTCTGTGACACTGAGATGACAGTCACAGCTCGCAGTGTCACTTCCCAGTCCTGTTGGGGGGGGGGGCGTGGCCCGTCACCCACACTCCTGGGCAGGTGGGATCTGCAAGTGCCTGATGCTTTCCCCACCCACTAGGCTGCTGCACAGTGTACGCCACAAGAGTAGCATGCTTTCTGGCTGATTAAAACTGAATTAAAAGTAAGCAAAAATAAGCGCCTAAGAGTCCAGTTCCTCGATGCCTCTGTAAAGTGTTTTATTCCTCCTGGTCAAGGCAGAGCTGGCAGTGTCTCTGCCCCACCCAGGACAGACAGGTCCCTTGTCCCCTCCAGCCAGAGTAGCGGTCACCTAGGTGTTGGGACCTTATTTATTTAGCCCACAAAGGTACCTCGATTCCATCAGCTTGGTCCACCTCAATTCCATCAGCTCCCTCTTCTGTTTTCCACTCAGAGTTACTCAGATTAATCCTCCTTCCAGGTCTCACTAAGCCCATGTGGACACCCCAGGGTGCATTTGTGTCTCAGCACTGCCCCTTGCAGCTAGCTGGACAGGGGCTGTAAGGATCAGGGACTCAAGCTGGGCCTGCGCCTGCGCCTGGGCCTAAGG
This sequence comes from Ochotona curzoniae, assembly GCF_017591425.1. NCBI lineage: Eukaryota > Metazoa > Chordata > Mammalia > Lagomorpha > Ochotonidae > Ochotona > Ochotona curzoniae. The sequence goes on along the minus strand of NW_024466340.1, from coordinate 6,219,095 downwards.
CTAGTCCCTGCCTAGGGTCAGCTCTGCCTCAAACCTCCCCACTATTGGTTGGAGAGTGTTTAACTTTACATAAATAAGTTTATGTTGCTTTAAACAAACCAGCCTCATGTCGGCCCTTAGCGAGGGTACGTGCAGCAATGGGAGGGTTGGTCTTGTGGTTTCTGCAGACACGGGTGAAGATGTGGCCTTGGCTCCTCCATGGCACACACACACAGAGTGTCTTATCTGGAAACAGCCCAAGGGCTGACCTGGTGGGACTAGAGGAGGTCACTGGGCCAGGCACTCAGGGCTAAGGAAGTGGCAGGTGCAGGCCCCAGGGCCCAGGTTCTGTGCAGTTCCCATCTGTGGAGACTTGTAGTTATTAATTACCATTAAAAACAAAAGATACTAGCTCCATTAGTGCTGGTGTGACTTTAACTCAGTTGCATGCTGCTCAAAATAGGATTAGGCATATGGCTGCAGCCGTGGCCTGCAGAGAAACCGAATGTGGGGACTGTGAGATCTCCTCTCCTGACTTGACTCGCTCTGTTCCCTCTCACACCCTCGTGTTCAGGAGCTTGTCTCTTGGACAGTCCTGCCAGTGTTGACCAGAAAACAGCAGTAAAAACCACAGTGTACCGGAGCTAATTCAGACCTTTACATGCCTGCTAAAAGTCAGTTTGGTAAAGAATTCCTGTTTGGGTTTAGATGAAAAGCAGTTCAATTAGTTTATTGAGCCTAGAACATCAAGAAAAACTTGATGCACTCTTAATGTAAAAGCCTTGCAAGAACTTAAATCATGAAAGCATTTGATACGGTAGTTGTTCAGAAACAGAGCAGGTAGCCAGCAGTGTTGTTTGGAAGTGCTAACCGCTCACCAGCAGGTAAGACAGTAGGGAATCCCTTTGTTCAGGTCCTGATGCTGAAGGGCAGAACTTAACTCCTGACTAGGATGAAGCCATTTGTTAACAAGAAGTCAGCAAGTTGAGCCGACCTCTCTCCAGACACCCTGCATCCGTGTAGCAGACAGAGCAGGGGAAGTGCAGGATGGGGGTGGGTGCTAGGAAGGGCCCTGCCTCCGAGCGGTGGACCTCCTTGCCCCCACCTCACCCATCCCCAGCTGTGGGGTGTGGGGTCAGTGGAGACACCAGGATCTTCAGCACCGACTTTGGGAGCCAGAATTCTGCTAGAGCCACCTAGAGGTCTTCCTCGGGCGTGAGGTCTCAGCTGAGTTAGCTGCTCTGGCCCCTCAGTAGTCCCTGGGCTTGTGGTCCTGGACCCTGCCCCATCAATGCTCCGTGGGCCCAGGGTCCCACCATTCTGCCCCGTCAGTGCTCCGTGGGCTCGTGTGCCTGGCCCATGCCCCATGAGCTCCGTGGGCTCGTGTGCCTGGCTCATGCCCGGTCAGTGCTCTGTGGGCTTGTGTGCCTGGTCCATGCCCCGTTGGTGCTCCGTGGGCTCGTGTGCCTGGCTCATGCCCCATGTGCTCCGTGGGCTCGTGTGCCTGGCTCATGCCCAGTCAGTGCTCCGTGGGCTCGTGTGCCTGGCCCATGCCCCATGTGCTCCTTGGGCTCGCGTGCCTGGCCCCGCTGTGGGTTGCTGACTGTCTGTCTCTGAGCTGGCGCTCCTGATGACTGCTCATCTCACTCCTCTCTCTTCCCTTCCCTACTCTTGCTTCCTTTGCTATATCTGTGTGTCTTTAATGGTAAGACTAAAGAAAGTCTATCCACGTTATAATCAATAAATTTCACATATTTTTAGTAAACCAAATTGTCGTATATATATTTTTGGCTGCCTTTGTCCCTCCATGTCTTGCTTTTGTTTTGTAAAATATCCTGAGCCGTACGCGCACACACCTGAGCACACAGACTTCTTTGGGTACCCGTCCACAGCGGGAACTGCAGTGCAAACCCACTCTCCTTACTGTATTTGCATTTCTCTTCGCGTTTCTAATACCTGGTTCCTGTTACCTTGCATTTTAAAAGCTTGCCCAGTTTAAGGTATTTGCTGCATCACTGGAGTTTATTTCTTGCATAAGTAGTAAGAAAAGAATCTGGGTAGCCTCTCCGCTGCTGGGCACGAGAGAGGAAAAGGGTTCTGGCCTCCTAGCTCTTCCAAGTTAGGCCTCTCCTGCCTTCTTTGTATCAGCTCTGCTGAGTCATTGTAGCCAGGCAGAGCAGAACATGTGACTCAGGCCCCTCCTGGTCCGTACAGAGCACTCAGGGCTTGGCAGCGGCCAAAGCAGCCAGTGATGATGCTCTGTAACCTAGGGCAGCTGGCATGGTGTGCGCGTCCTGCCCTTTCTGTGGCTCACAGCTCTCATCTGAAGGCAGCATCCTCTGATTGCAGCAGTGTCCCGCAGGCACTCTTAAGAAGCGGCCTAGCTGGCAGGTGTGCAAATGATGGGTGGAGACTTGGGGAGGCAGCACCAGGCAACGCCCATCCCTGTGTGCCCAGCGGCCGTCAGCTCTTGCCCAGCACCTGGCATCAATGGACCTCGGGATCTTCCAGCTGCAACTAAGTTCCTGCGGTTGCTCCATGAGACACTACCTAAAAACCCTTTTTCTCAGATTTGTTGTATTCATAACTCATAGCCAGTGAGGCTCTGGATAGACTAAACAGCCAAACAAGCTTAATGGAAACGTTGGGAGCCCAAGACTCCTGGCATCACTGGGTAACATCAGATATGTGGAAAAAAAAAAGTCTGACATTTCTTCCATTTATTTTGAGAAATTTTAATTAAAAGACAAAGTGAGGCCTGGCACAGTAGCCTAGTGGCTAAAATCCTAGCCTTGCATGTTCCTGAATCCCATATGGGCATCGGTTTTAATCCCAGCAGCCCTGCTTCCCATCCAGCTTCTTGCTTGTGACCTGGAAAAGCAGTGGAAGATGGCCCAGAACCTTGGGACCCTGCACCTGCTTGGGAGACCCGGAAGAGGTTCCTGGCTCCTGGCTTTGGATTGGCTCAGCTCATGCCATTGCAGCCACTTAGGGAGTGAATCATTGGACAAAAGATCTTCCTCTCTGTCTCTCCTCCTTTCTGTATATCTGCTTTTCCAATAAAAATAAATAAATGTTTAAAAAGGGAAAAAAAAAAAAAAGTCAGGAAGGAGGTCAAGAAAAAGAGCTGTTTATATGTTGATTCAGTGTGCAGATAGTCCCGGCAGCTTTGGAGGAGTCAGACTGGAGCCAGGAGCCAGAACTCCAGCAGGGCCTCCCTCCAGAGGGGGGCAGCACCTGCTTCCTCCGCAGGCACATCAGCACGAAGGTGGATCGCAAGCAGAGCAGCCAGGACTCAAACTGCTGCTCTGACATCACAAGTTGACATTGTAAGCAGTGCCTTAATTTGCTGTTCCACAGTGCTGTGCCCCTCTCCTCAATTTCTTTCATTTAAATTGCGTTGGGGTGCACATTTGGCACAGCAGTTGAGGTGCCACTTGGGATACCTGCAGACCCATCCCTGGTCTTTGCCCAAGCTCTGCTCTCATCCCCGTTCCCTGCTAACGCCATGCCCTGGGAGGTGACAGCACAGCAGCCCAGGACCTGGGCCCTTGCCACTGACACGGGAGACCGTCCCAGGTGTTGTTGGCATGGGAGGACCGAAGCTGCAGGCAGGAACCCTGTCTGTCTTGCTTTTTAAAATAAAAATGCCAGTACATTTTTTACGAACTGACATCTGTGAACGAGTTGCATCTCCACGGAGTGAGAGCGCCGACAGGCAGAGAGCAATGTGTCAGTCTGAGATTCTTTTCTTACTACGTCTGCTTCTGGAGCGTTAACGTGTAAGCCACACGATGAGATAAATGCAACACGGTATAATTTCACCCTGAGAGTCGCAGTCCACCACGCACCATGAGAATTCTGTAATTTGTGTGCCGGATATCTTGGGTCTCACTAAGCAGACACGCATGCTGCCATTTCTAACCTGGGCCTCAGTTTCGTGTTCCTCCAGCTGGTGGGAAGACAGGCTAAGCCATCACACCCAGTCTTGGGCCTGCGCCCCCGGGGTCAGCCTGTGACTGTCTCCTCCTGTTTCGTTTCTCCTGAAGAATATTTGCAATACATGTTCTTTCTTCTCATCTGTTTCACATGGCACACAATTTAAAAAAAAAAAAAAAGGTGCTCACGGGAGAGTTGCATGGGTCACAAAGCCAGCCTGCCCCTAACATGCACGTCTTAGGTAACCACGTGCATTTACCGAAACCAAGACACCACATCGGCACAGGCTTTATTGAAGCATCCCCATGTGGCCCCTGAAGCCTCTCCCCATTCAGATCCAGGCTGGGACAGCACCCAGCCTCAGCTGTCCCACCCCCTCGGCCTCCTTCCTCCCATGACGGCCTGGCCGCCCCGGTCTCTCCTGGTCTGCAGCACATGCTGAGCCCCAGCCCCGTTGCCTTGTCCTTGCCCTCTCCCAGGCCTTGCCCTCACTCTGTTGACCCCGCCTCCCACCCCCACCTGACAAACCACACTGCTGTTCCTGTCCCATTCCCACGAGCGGTTCAGTGAGGCTGGAGAAGAGCCCTTCCACAGGGGCTGAGGCCTGAGCCCGCGCCACTGCCCTGGCCCACAAGATCCTAAAACATTCTTGGAACTTGCTCAAACGTCACAGAAATTAGTGAGAACCAAGTGATATTTCCAGCATAACACGCTCTGCATGTCATCTGTATAACCGCTTTGCATGCGTGTATTTCAGTTGTCGTTATTGCCTGGTGATGGTTTATTCTGGAAGTAACAAAATTCAATCTGGGGCTAGATTTTGGTATAGTGCTTGGAGCAGTGCAACAGTTTCTTTCTTTCTTTCTTTTTTTTTTTTTTTTTTAATTCTACATCTTCCAGATTTCTTAACTTGTCTCTTTAAGTTCAAATGGATACAGTGATATGCAGATTCTGACATGTCTATACGTAGGTAAACTTTTTCTCCCCTCACAGTAAGTAGAATTTCGAGTAAAATTTTGCAAGCCTTTATTAGCCTAATTCCTATGAAACTCCCCTAGTATATATATGTATATACATTTTTTTTTTTCATTTTGATGTTACTGGAATCGGTTGCACACTGCCTATTCCTGGCTGATTCCTGGATCTTTGAACTCTTTGCTTTTAGAGAATCCAAGTACATCCAAGATGCGGACGAAGAGAAGGCTTCCTTGCAGAAATCCATCAGCATCACCAGTGCCTTGCTCACAGAGAAGGACGCGGAGCTGGAGAAGCTGAGGAATGAGGTAGAGGACTGTGGCCGTGGGCCGGCGTGGGCCGGCGTGGGCTGGCGTGGGCTGGCATGGGCTGGCACTGGCGTGGGCCACCCTGGCCGCCCTCGCGGCCCCCGGGCTCCAGAACCTGCCTGTTTTCCAGGTCACCGTGCTCAGGGGAGAGAACGCCTCGGCCAAGTCCCTGCATTCTGTTGTGCAGTCTCTGGAGTCAGACAAGGTCAAACTCGAGCTCAAGGTGAAGAACCTGGAACTTCAGCTCAAGGAGAACAAGAGGCAGCTGAGCAGCTCCTCAGGTGAGACGAGAGCCACCTGGCCCCGGGACCGCAAGGGCCAGTCTGCCAGGCCTCCCGAAGGCCGCTGGGTGTTGTCATTCTGAGAGGGTGGGGGACAGCTGCCATCGCGGCACTGCAAAGCCAAGGCAAGGGGGCGGTGCTTAGGTGGAGAGTGACTGTTGCTTCTTTCCATGGAGGGGGGCTGGCTGGTTACAAGAGGACAGGAGCACCTCCTGCTGCTGTCACCTGTGTACCCACACCCACAATGTCCACCTGAAGAGTTCTGACGGGGGAACAAGATAACGAGGGAGTTGTTAAAATCATCCTCCCCTTTTCCCCTTCCTTTCAATATAAGGTAACACTGATCCTCAGGCCGAAGAGGACGAGCGGGCCCAGGAGAGCCAGGTACGTGTGGTTTCCTCCCTGTTAGGTGCCGAGGCGCGGGTTCTGGAACACAGCGCAGCCGTAGTGCCCATGCCAGACAGTGACATGCCTTCCTCCAGAGCCTCCTCCCTTTCTGCTCGGTTGCCAGGCCCCCAGACAAGCACTGCCTACTGTAGAGGGTCATGCAGAAGCCGGGCCTTGCTCTGTCTTCCCGTCCCACTCCTTGCAGTGTAAGGGCATTCTCATGCCGCTGGATCTGATGCAGCCTGCTCCCCGTCAGCTGTCACACAGCCACACTGAGCAGCTGTCCTTTTGTGCCTGGACTGGTATTTCTGCAGCAAGTGGAACTGCTCTGGCTGAGGGTCCATGGCTAATCTTGACTGTAAAAAAACTTGGATTCTAGAAAACTCCATCCCCTAAGGTCAGAATTAACAAAGCAAATGAATTTTCAAGGTAGAATTACCTGGAGGTAAAGCTCTGTCTATTTGGAAGCGCAATTGCATGTGAGCAGGGAACCCACCAATTTTTTTTTTTTTTTTTTAAGATTTGTTTATCGGAAAGGCAGATTTACAGAGAAGGACAGATCTTCCATATGCTGATTCACTCCCCAAATGGTCACAGTGGCCAGAACTGAGCTGATCCAAAGCAAGGGGCTTCTTCCAGGTCTCCCACACAGGTGCAGGGTCCCACAGCTCTGGGCCGTCCCCACTGCTTCCCCAGGCCACAGGCAGGGAGCTGGATGGGAAGTGGAGCCGCCGGGACCGTGATTAACACTGTCCTCTCTCCCCCTTCCTCTCTCTGCTTCCGTTTGTTTCATCTGCTGCTGACAACACTTTCCTTCCCATCAGCAAATGGTTTGTTTTATGTTTCCTAATTTCTGTGTGTGTGTGTGTGTGTGTGTGTGTGTGTGTGTGTGTGTGTGTGTGTGCAGCCACGCAGTTCCAACCATATGCGCTTTTGTAGCTTTTTCCTATAAAAGAGCTTGCAGCTGGAGAATGACTTTGGAAAAGTGCAGCTTGAGAAGGGAAAACACAGGGAGCCTCAATGAAGCTTGTGGAAAGTGTGCATTATGGAAAAAGAACATTTAGATTTCAAAAAAAATTTTTTTTTGCACCAAAATAGTCTTCCATGAAATCTCTTGGTGACCGAGGGTGGCCATCCTCAGAGGTGACCTCCCGGATGCTGGGAGCTGCTAGTGTTTCACAGGCGAGACCACAGGGGCGGCTGCCCCAAGACACCCACTGTGTCTTCGAAAAGTGAAATACAAGGCCACGTGTGAATATGTGTGACTCTGTGTGCTGGCGTTTTTATTGTTTGTAGCAGGGGAAGAACTTCTATATACACATGGGAAAGCGCCCGATTCAGAAGTGGTTATCCAGCCAAGGGTGCTCCTTCCTGGGGCCATCTTGTCCCCCTGCCCAGTCCCCGACGCAGGTGCTGTCATGAGCACACACAGTGTCTGTCCTCAGCTGAGAGAAACTGCTCCCCTCCAAAAACCCAGCACTTCGTTCTCCCCTGACTGTACGGAGTCTGAACCTCATGTCTAACATCCTGGGCTACTTCAAGTCTCCCACAGAGAACCAAGCACTCAAACCTTTCCAAAATCGTGTGTGTGTTTTATCAGACAAGAGGAGGAAAACGTCACCCCACGTGCCTAGAATTGTAAGAGAACTTCTGAAGAATGCCACATACTGAAATGTAACTTTCAGTGTGTTCAGATATGGGAAAGTGCTTGCTGGGTGAAAACAGGTGCAAGAAATTGGCAGGTAGAAGGGGAGCAGCTGCTGTAGCACATCCCCAGGGCACGGCGGGGCCAGTGTGGCTCTTCACAGGCCATCTCAGCATTGCTTCCCCCGCACGGCGCTGTGGCCCCTCTGTGAGGCCCCCACACTGGGTGATCCCAGCAGGAGGGTGCACATGATGCCTTCTCCATACTCAAGGTTACATGTGTCTTAGATGTCTTACATATCTTTCTTCTTTTAAAATCAGATTGATTTCCTAAATTCAGTGATAGTGGACCTCCAGCGGAAGAACCAAGACCTCAAGATGAAGGTGGAGATGATGTCTGAGGCAGCGCTGAACGGAAACGGCGAGGACCTGAACAGTTACGACAGGTATCACGCACTGAGCCCCGACAGCGTGTCCGGCCGTGTCCGTGTGTTCTCAAAGTCAGGCTAGTGGAAAGCAAAATCAGGCCACGCCGCTTGTGGTTATCCTGCTGGCAGTGGATGCCTGCAAACCTGGCTGGAGACACCCTAAGAGCAGAAACTCAGACTGGACTGAGTTTATTGCTTTAATTTTTTTTTTTAAATGTACTTATTACTAGAAGTCATATTTTACAGAGAGGAAAGAAAGAAAAATCTTCCATCCACTGGTTCCCTCCCCAAAATGTTGCAAAAGCCATAGCTGAGCTGATCTGAAGCCAGGAGCCCACGCGAGGTCTCCCACACAGGTGCAGAGTTCGAAGGTTTTAGACCATCCTTGACTGCTTTCCCGCACCACAAGTAGGGAGGTGGATGGGAAGTGGAGCAGCCAGGATGCAAACCGGTGTCCACCTGGGATCCTGCACACACATGCAGGCGGAGGATTAGCCAATTAAAACATTATCGCAGCCCCAGTTCTTGCTTATTCTGAAGAATCCTCTTCAAGTGTAACTCTCCCCGAGTTTGTTCTGACCACAACCCCTTTCCCACGTTGACCTTGCAGTGATGACCAGGAAAGGCAGTCCAAGAAGAAACCCCGCCTCTTCTGTGACATCTGTGACTGTTTTGATCTGCATGACACGGAGGACTGTCCCACCCAGGCACAGACATCGGAGGACCCTCCACACTCCACGCACCATGGCAGCCGCAGCGAGGAGCGCCCCTACTGCGACATCTGCGAGATGTTTGGGCACTGGGCCACCAACTGCAACGACGACGAGACCTTCTGACGGAGCCGCAGTCCAGCATCGCGGGTGGGCGCACGCCCGGAGAACTCATGCTACCTTGACCCCCCCCCTCCCCCCCGTCCCTCGACAAATCTAAGGAAATATTTTGGTCTTCAACAAATCGTCCTGTTAGTCTCCCCACTCCTAAGTTAGACTAATAAACATTGGGTAGGTGAGTTTTCACCTGTTCTCTCCTGTTCTCTGGATCTTTCGGTCTGGAGACATCGTACCAGATGCCATTACACCTGTTTGTCCCTAGAGAAACCTCACAAAGCAATCCTCACCCCTACCTTATTTAAATACCTTTAAATTATGCCGTTATTTTTCATATTTGCACTAAAATATTTCCAGGCTGCATTTTTTTTTTGTATATTTAGAAGTTTGTTTTTTTTTTTTTTTTTATGAATCTTTGACACTGGAATGAGTTGAAAAAAAAGTGCTATTTTGCTTTTTCACTGACTCGTTAATAAGTCTTTTATTCCTAATCAAAGAAATAGCTGAGCTCTTTGCACTACCCGTTATCTGTGGTGCCTTTTTATCAGGCTTGACAATGAGCAGGTATGATCGAATCCTGAAGCAGCAGAAGGCGGCGTGAGGACACGCGGGTGCACGCGCATGCGTGTGCCCACCACCCTCCTGGGCTGTTCTGCATCCATTTTGCGTACTTCCAGCTTCCATATAGTATTGTGTATATATATATATTTTTTTTAAAAAACCTATATTTTGGAACAAAACATACACAGCGTGTCTTTCTTTGCAGATTTTTACCTTTAAATGATCATCAGGATACAATAAACTAAGCCCGAGACAGCATCAAGTGGCGTTGCAACTGTTTTCTTCCCTTTTGTTTCATTTTGTTTATCTAGGAGAGTTTGTTTTTCTTTCTCTAGTACTGTCTCCAGAAGCCGAGCAGACCACTAGAAGACACCAAAATTAATCTAACGTCTTCCTTTAGAAGTTTTTAAAAACTATTTTTACATGAATGTATGATGAGAAATTCAACAACAATTTTGGATTTTCTTATCACAAAAAGAGTGAAGGACCTCAGTGAAGGGGAGTGTTTATCAACCAGTCTGAATCTGTTTGTCTTTCTTTGAATGTCTCCTCAAGTATGTAAAGAGTGACAGAGTGTATCTTCCACGCTCCATGTACCATACGAACAGCTGGAACTGTACATATGCCTTGGATGTATTTTTCCCCTCCAGATTATCAACTGTGTGCTGGCTAAGTGACTATTAAGTAAATCTGTTCCCAGATGAAACTTTTAGTTATAAATCCAAGAGGACTTGTTTCAGAATCAAAACATGATGTAAAACAGTGTTAAAACTCAAGCAAAAAAAAAAAGTGTTCTGTATCCACTTTAATAAAAGAGTATTTTTTTTGTCAGAGTCAGCACGTCATTACCTTGCTTTATCGCTTACAATGGTTTTCTTAAAATATGCAAACTTGGGCCCGGCACGGTGGCGCAGTGGTTAAGGTCCTCACCTTGCACGTGCCCGGGATTCCATATGGGCACTGGTTCTAATCCCGGCAGCCCCGCTTCCCTTCCAGCTCCCTGCCTGTGGCCTGGGAGAGCAGTCGAGGACGGCCCAAAGCTTTGGGACCCTGCACCCGCATGGGAGACCTGGAGGAGGCTCCTGGCTTCGGATCGGCATAGTATCGGCCCGTTGCGCTCACTTGGGGAGTGAATCGTCGGACGGAGGATCTTCCTCTCTGTCTCTGCTCTGTATATCTGCCTTTCCAATGGGAAAATAATAAAAATAAATCTTTAAAAAAAATAAAATATGCAAACTTCATAGACCCAAATAGCGATCTTGCTGCTAAACAGCCTTTTAGAAATAAGTTGTATCAAAGTGATGGGTGACCTACTCGGGATGAAATAAACCCATAACGTTGTTACCCACCATCCCACGCCAAAAATAAGTGGCACCAAACGGTGTCGCTTGGCAGCCAGCGCTTGTCAATCCGTGACATTTCCCGTGTTGTACGGATGAGCGACCACGCAGGAATACATTGTAAAGATCAATGTTGGAGGCAGGCCAGCTGCAGTGGGGGGGGACCCCGGGCGCCTCCCGGTCCGTCTTGGTGCCCAGTGCACCCCACTTCCTGCTGAGCTCTGCGTGGGTTCCCGCGGGTGGTAGGACGACCCAGAAGGCATGTCATCTTGGGATCCACACGTTTGCGGTGACATGGAGACTCCCTCCCCCACCCCATCGTTTCCCAGACTCCCCACGTGGCATTGGGCCCAACACCCCACGAATGAACCTGTTCCGGCATATTCCACCCTCTCCGTCCCAGCTGGCCACTTTTCACACGCAGGCTCGGCATCACTGTCCTGTCAGCTGTGCCCCGGCCCTGGACCGTAAAACCTTAGCTCATAAACGTTCAGCACCGTCTGATGAACAGAATTTAAACGATTTTCATTTAAATGACGCTTTATACCAGAACACCATCGCGATTTTTGGACGGGACACGTGAGCACAATTTCAACTTTAAATTCCCTTTGCAGAACTCGACGAATCCATTGGAACTTCCGGGTTTGTGCGTGCTTGCGTCGGCGGCTCAGGTCACGTGAACGCACGATCACATGACCCCATCCGTGGTCTGGGCGGGCCTAGGGGCTGAGGAGCCGACCCGGCTGAATCGCGAGGGGAAAGGGGGCGGTGCGGTAAGATGGCGGCACACCTGTCCTACGGGCGAGTGAACCTCAATGTGCTGCGTGAGGCAGTGCGCCGCGAGTTGCGCGAGTTCCTGGACAAGTGCGCGGGAAGCAAGGTGAGGGACCGGAGGGACCGGAGGCAGCGACACCGCCCTCGGTCCGGCCTTGGCGGTCCCCGGACGTCAGCCGCTAAGGGAACTCCAGCGGCCTCCCCGCGCCCCGAGGCAGGCGGAGGGGACGGAGGCAGCGCCTGGGCGACACGTCGGCCCCCCAGGTTCCTGTGAAACGCCAACACTCGGCCACCTGCTGTGCACGCCGAGGAGGGGGCCGGGGGTCAGCGGCGACTCCTCGCCGTTCTTTGGGGTTTCCCAGGCTCCCTAAGCACCTGGCGGTACCACTGGGCAGAGAACCAGCCACCTGAGCTGTAACGGAGCCGGTGTGGAGAGAATGTGAATGAGAGAGGTTGATGGGGTGCTCGGGGCCCTGGCCGTGGGGTACAGTGCTACAGACGTCTACAGATCATGGATGTGTGGGTGTCAGGGTCCCAACAATCTTGCAGTTTACTACGTCTGAGAGTACTTGAACACAGCGTCCAGGAACCCAGCCTTAGTTTACAGCTGTTTCTTGGATATTTAGGATTTCCTGTCCAATTAAGATGTCCAGTTTTGCGTGAATGTCACTTTTCCACACAGTTCTGTGAGATAATGCCGTGACATAGATGTGCAGCCAGCTCGCACTTCTTCCTGTTAGGAACAGGGATTCATTCTTACCTCGAACCTGCAGTGGCGTTGCCTGTTCTGCTGCTGCTTCTCTTTGGCGAGCAGAGCCAAGTTCGCCTTTGTGACCCGGGATTTGGAGGAAACGTCCCTCCTAGTGCCCAGCTGCTGTTTTCCTTTGATGTTGAAATTACTGAGATGAGCTGTAACAAGATAACGCTTCTCTCCTTTCTAGGCAATAGTTTGGGATGAATATCTGACTGGACCTTTTGGCCTGATTGCCCAGTACTCCCTGCTGAAGGTAAACGGGCGTCTGGGGCTTGTTCCGGGTTTAGTAACTCTGCCTTTGCAGAGTCCATGGGTGGCAAAGCTGTTGGGTCTGTGTAAACGCTGGCTGGGGCAAGCTTTTGACCTAGCAGTTAACACACATGCGTCCCCTGTCAGGGCGCCTGCGTTCAGTCCTCAGCTCTGCCCCTGAGCTTGTGGGCCCTGGTGGGCAGTGGTGGTGCTGCAAGGAGCTTGGTTTGTGCACGCTCTGGGGAGCTGGCTGCTGACCAGCCATCGCAGGTGCCTGGGGAGTAAACTGGCTGGGGGGACTCTGCCTCTCGGAGAATAAGCAAAAGCACCACCACTCGGGCGCAACTAGCATTCTGTGTTCAGTGGTGTGTGCTGGTCCTGACGTGCTAGTCTATGACCACTACTCAGTGTCTGATAGCTTGCTACATGACAGTCATTTGAACGCTGGTGCAAAGATAGTGGCATTATCTAGACATTTTATCTTTCAGGTATGGGGCACTTCAGAAATTCATGTAAAGAGAAATTTCAAAAAAAAAAAAGAAAAGATTTATCTTGGTGCAAGAAAAAATCTTTAAAAGGATTTATGTATTTTTGTTGGAAAGGCAGACTTACACAGAGAAGGAGATACAGAAAGAAAGATCTTGCATATCTTGTTTCACTCTCCAAGTGGCCTCAACAGCCAGAGCTGAGCTGATCTGGAGCCAGGAGCCAAGAGCCTCTTCAGGATCTCCAAAGCAGTTGCAGGATCCCAAGGCTTTAGGCAGTCCTCGACTGCTTTCTCAGGCCACAAGCAGGGATCTGGAGGGAAAGTGGAGCTGCCGGGATTAGAACCGGTGCGTTCAAGGTGAGGTCTTTAGCTGCTAGGCCACCACGCTGGGCCCAATATGCAGTTTTTTATAAGCTGTTTTCAAGATTTTATTAGTGTCAAAGGCAGAGAGACCGAGAAGAGATCTTCTATTCATTTTTTCATTTTCCAAACGGCTACCAATAGCCAGGAGGCTGAAACTGCGCCCACAGGGCTGACAGGTGCATGAGCACTTGGGCCGCTATCTGCTGCTTTCCCAGGCACACCAGCAGGGAGCCAGATCGCAAGCAGAGCAGGGAAGACTCCAGCTGCTGCCCTGGCGTGCAGTGCCAGCGTCACAGGAGTGGCTTCACCAGCCGTGCCATATCAAGGACCGTGTGTACACACGCACTTCTGATCTCGGCTTCTAATCGCACTTTCCGTAAACTTTGAAAGCGGCCTCATATTTGGTTTTGGGGAATCTAAATTTTAATCAATCAAGTGCTAACGTGTGTGTGTGTAGTTTGTGAGTCAGCAGATGCGGCCTCAGCATGGTTTGGATTTGGGTTCATCTTTTTTTCTTGTTTCCCTAGGAACATGAAGTGGAAAAAATGTTCACCCTCAAGGGAAGCCGCCTGCCGGCAGCTGATGTGAAGAACATTATTTTCTTTGTCAGACCGCGGCTCGAGCTGATGGACATAATTGCTGACAACGTGCTCAGGTATCCCTGCAGCCCCGGAGACGCTGGATTGCTGCTAAGAATAGTGTTAATGTCCTGAGCTAGAAAGTTGAACTCCTATCAATCAAAACAAAACCTCTAATGGTTATTTCGCAATATATATTTCATGATATTGTGCTTGAATTGCCTAAGCAAAATAAGAGCTGATTAAAATTTCATAGAGCATCCTCTTCAGAGGAAGCTGGCTCTGACTCTGCACTTGTGGTAGTCGATGGAGCCCCTCACGTCATGAAAGCCTTCGGACTGTTCCCCGACACTCCTTGTCGGGGCGAGTCCTGGCCCGCGTGAGGAGGACCGTTTTGCTTTCGGGAAGTCACAGGGGGTTTAACGGTGCTGGAAGATGCTGCCCACCAAATGTGGGCTGTGGCTTGTTGCTGCTGCCCTGCTTGGGGTCTGGGGCAGAGGTGTGGCACGCAGCTGCTGTAGTTTGGGTCTGAGAGTCGGTAGGCAATGGTCTGCCCATCCGGTCTCAGGGAGTGCCAGCTGCGTGCGTGGCCGTGGACGTTAGGAGCTTCAGACTCTGAAGATGTCTCCTTTGCAGTGAGGACCGGCGTGGCCCTGCCAGAGACTTCCACATCCTGTTTGTGCCCCGCCGTAGCCTGCTGTGCGAGCAGCGGCTGAAGGACCTGGGCGTCCTAGGCTCCTTTATCCACCGGGAGGAGTACAGCCTGGATCTCATCCCGTTCGACGGGGACCTCCTGTCCATGGAGTCGGAGGGGGCCTTCAGAGTAAGTGCCTAGTCCCTGCCTGCCAGGCCGGCAGCTGGGACCTGTCCGCCTTGTGCTGATGGGCGAGGGGCCCTTGGCTCATTTCTTATTCGTGGTCAGATTGCCTGAACAATCACTTGTTCATTTACTTGCCCATTTTTTTCTTTTTTGACAAGTATTTTTTGTTTGTTTATTTGAAAGGCCAAGTGACACAGAGAGTTAGAGAGAGAGAGATGTTCCACCCCCTGGTTCACTCCCCAGTGGTGGCTAGAGTTGAGACTGAGCCCCCTGAAGCCGGGAAGCAGGAGCTTCATCGGGGTCTCCTGTGTAAGAGGCAGGGACTCAAGAGTGTGTGTTCCCAGCAGGACATTGGATCAAAGCAGAGGGGCTCGGTCTTGAACTGGCACTCTGACATGGGATGCCAGCAGCTTAACCCCCTGTGCCACAGCATTGGCCCCAAGAATGCTTTATTTATTTTGAACACTAATCATTTGGGGTTATAAAAGCTGTAAATATCTTCTCCCAGTCTATAGTCTAGATGTCAATTTTTAATGTGTTTTATAAGTAAGCATTGTCCATTTAAAAGTAGTTACATATTTGAATGATAGCTTTGTTGAGTTTCACATAGCATAAGCTGCCTTCCTTGCAAGAGTACTGCTCAGCAGTGATCAGTGTGGTCGCAGAGTTGGGCAGTTGTCCCCACCGAGTGGCCTTGGGACAATTTAATCACTTGGACTGCTTGTCTGTTCTCATGTTTCCCTCCTCCACCCTGGCCATCACTCATGCACTTCAGTCTGAGTGCGCTTGCTGCTTCTGGAACCTTCAGTTGGAATCCTATCATGTGGTTTTTGTGTCTGGCTTCTTTCACTTAGCATGATGTTTTCAAGATTCATGCAAGGTGACTCCTCCAGCTTGTTCCTGCCATTCCATTACAGCGGTTCCTGTAATTTCTTTATCACACCCATCACATCATCCTGAACCCTGGCCAACAACTTTCAAAAGGCGCTTGGGTCCCCAGCTTCCCTAGCAAAACAGGACAGAGAGAAAATGGAGGTGTGTGGCTGGCCCCAGCCTGTGACTGGCCTCTGTCCATGCCCACAGGAGTGCTACCTGGACGGCGACCAGACAAGCCTGTACCACGCGGCCAAGGGGCTGATGACGCTGCAGGCCCTGTACGGAACCATCCCCCAGATCTTCGGGAAAGGCGAATGCGCACGGGTGAGCGCCAGGAGGGCAGAGTGGGGAGCTCGCGTGACGGACATGCATATACATGCGTGCACACACGCCGTGTGCTTCTCACCAAGGTGAACTCACAGCCCTGTGTCAGTGTTTTGGGGCTTGGTGGCCAGCCTGGCAGGGAGTGAGGGAAGAGATAAATTGCCGTGTCACACACCAGTCCCTGAACCGATGTCCCACGTGGCTGTGCTTTTTGATTCTGCTGTTCAGTACAGTCCCAAGTGTAGCACTGAAGTGTCCTGAATGCAGCGATGGGTCAAGTGCCCTGCTGGGAGACATAGGTGCTGGGGGGACCAGGCAGCGGGCAGTGTGAGCTGAACCTGGTGCCTTCCAGGGGACGCACACGCAGAAGGAGCTCTTGTGTCAGCAGTGGGCAGACTGCAGCAGCTTCAGGAGTCCTGCTGGGCTGCTGGGGCAGAGGCCAGCAACAGGCACTCCTGCGTGCCAGCTGCCTTCTTGCCCATCTCGCTCTCCCACAGCGATCGCCCTTGAGGTTCCCTCAATTATCTTCCTGTTTTTGGTTCAGTTCTGAAGTCTGCTAGTCCCCGGAAGGGCCCTGTGTGATCCCGTGTTCACTTTCCAGCAAGTGGCCAACATGATGATTCGAATGAAGAGAGAATTCACAGGAAGCCAGAATTCAGTGTTTCCTGTTTTTGATAACCTCCTGTTGCTGGATCGTAATGTGGACTTGCTGACGCCTCTTGCCACTCAGCTGACGTACGAAGGCCTCATTGATGAGCTCTACGGCATTCAGAACAGTAAGTGGGGCCCTTGCCAGGCCACACTTTGTCTGGGGCTGGGCACTTTAATGACAGGTGCGTCCTCTCCCTCTTGTTGCCAGGTTATGTGAAGTTGCCCCCTGAGAAATTTGCTCCCAAGAAACAGGGCGACGGGAAGGAGCTGCCCGCCGAAGCGAAGAAGCTGCAGCTGAACTCGGCCGAGGAGCTCTACGCGGAGATCCGGGACAAGAACTTCAACGCCGTGGGCTCTGTGCTCAGCAAGAAGGCCAAGATCATCTCCGCGGCGTTCGAGGTGAGGCGGGCCGCTGGCGGAGCCCGAGTGGCCAGGGGTGGCGGGGGGAGGCCCCAAGTGTTTCTGTCTTTTATTTTTAAATAAATCTTTTTTCCCCAGGATTGGTTGATTGATTTTGAAAGTCAGTTACAGAGGGAGAGACAGAGAGGCTCCATCTACTGGTTCATTGTCCAGATAGCCAGTGCTTGGTGAGACTGAAGCCGGGAGCTTCATCTTGGCCTTGTACGTGGGTGGTGGGATCCCAAGCACTGGAGCCATCTTCCACTGCTTTTCCCGAGCCATCAAGGACCTGGATCGGAACTAGAGCAGTGAGGACATGAGCCGGTACCGCAAGGAACACAGGCTTCATAAACAGCAACTTGACCTGCTACACCACAACACCGGCCCCAAGGCTTTCTTTGGGTTTATTTGAGAGACAGAGCTAGAAAGAGGCAAGACTCACGTGTGCTGATGCACTCCTTAGATGCCTGCAGTGGTTGGCGCGGGAGCTGGGAGCCAGGAGCCCAGGGCACATCTCTTGCGGTTAGTAAAAACCTAGTCAGGTAGCTGTGCCAGCCACCATCACCATCCCCCACATGTGTCAGCAGGAAGCTAAGGTTCTGAGTTAGAGCTGGTGCCGGCGAGATGGCTTAGTGGCTGAATCCTCACCTTGTAAGTGGTGGGATCCCATATATGTACCGGTTTGTGTCCCTGATGCTCCATCCAGCTCGTGGCTTCTGACCAGCGGAAGATGGTTCAAGGGCTTGGGACCCTGTGCGTATGTAGGAGACCTAAAGGAAGCTCCTGGCTCCTGGCTTTGCATCAGCTCAGCTCTGAATATTTTAGCCACTTGAGACTGAGTCAACAGAAGGAAGATTTTTCTTCTTTTTCGCTTCTTTTCCCCATAAGTCTGATCTGCCTTTCCAGTAAAAATAAATAAATCTTTAAAAAAGAAGAAAAAACGAAAACTGGGGATTCTCACCAGTTACTCTGGTGTGGATGGCAGGTACCGGAAATCAGATTTTTTCAATTGATTTGCTAATTTGAAGGGTAGAGTGGCAGAGATCTTTCATTTACTCCCTAGATGTCCACAGTAGCCAAGGATAGGCCAGGTTGAGTCAGGAGCCATGGATTCCTTTCAGGTCTTCCCCTGGTGGCCGTTGGCGCCTCACCTGCTTCCTCCTGGCCTGTCAGCAGGCTGCTGCTCATGCTGCCGGCTTCCCAAGGACTAGTGTGAGTTCAGTTGCTCCACTTCCCATCCAGCTTCCTACTAGTGTGCCTGGAGAGGGAGTAGGTGACTGCCCGAGTTCTTGGGCCCCTCTTCACCACATGGATGGCACTCCTGGCTTCTGGTTCAGCCGGCCAGGGCTTGTCTTCCTTGGCTGTTTGGAAAGTGAACCAACAGCTCCGTGTTCTCACTCTGTGTTAGTCAACCTTTCAGGGAAACACACTAATTAATGAAAATCTTACAGAATAATTGGGACTGAAACCAGGCACTCCCATTCGTGAACGGGCATCCACTATGAATGCCAGCCCAGCCAGCGGGGCCACGCTTTCTGCCCTTTTATCACACTTGAAAGGTAGGGCGATGCAGTGACAGGGAGGGAGAGAGGGATCTTCCATCTGGCACTCCCCAAATGCCCACCACAAGTGGGCAGGATCCGGAACTCCACTGTGATCTGCGTGGGTGCTGGGGACCCACGTACTGCAGCCATCGCCTGCCGTTTCCCACAGGCGTTGGCAGAAAGCACGAGGCCATGGTTTGAACAGGAACGCCCGTGCAGGACAAGGATGCCTCCAAAGGGCGGCCTGCTGTGCTGTGCCACCGCACTGGCCCTTTGGCGTCACCTTCAGCACCAGTCAGTGGCCGCCACCTCTTCGTTCTCTGTGCGCCTTGTCCCAGACCCGTGACGAAAGGTGTCGGGCCGGGTTTGTCTGCAGTTTGGAGAGGGGTAGGGCATGGGTATTTGCGGTTTGCAGCTTGTTGTAGCTTATTTTACATTACTTGCTCCCTTGCCCAAAAGGAAGCCAGCTGTGCTATAAATAGCGGATGCTGGGTAAAGGCCTGGGCTCATGGTGAGAGCCGGGTTCAGCCAGCGTGGCAGTGCCAGGGGTAGGTGATGGGATCGCATCCCGCAGCCTGGAGCTCTGAAGTCCCTGCTTCGTTAGCACCTTCCTGCCTCCACTTGCCCATTCTCGGTTCATTGGTTTTTAAGCTTTTGTTTAAAACATGGGGATTCAGCAACATGACTGACTGGATATTTAGACTGGAAACATACATTGGGAGTTTTTTGAAAGCTGTAACTCTGACTTTCAAGTGAAATCTTTTTAAAAAAGCAAGAACATGGAAATTAGAGAAAAATAGTGACATGTCTGTGTCAGTGTTGTGGTACAGGGCGTTAAGCTGCCACCTGTATACTGGCGTTCTCTCTGGGCTCTGACTCAATGCCCGGCCACTCCCCTTCCCATCCAGCTCCCTGCACGTGTGCCTGGGAGAGCCCTGGAGGGTGGCCAAGTGCGTGGGTCACTGTAACCCACCTCGGAGACCCACATCGAGTTCCAGGCTCCTGACTTGAGCTGCCCCAGCCCTGGCTGTTCCTGGGTGAACCAGGGGCTAGAATTTCTCTCAGTCTCTCCCTCTCTCTCCCTGTAATTCTGACTTTGAAATGAATCTTAAAAAAATAAAAACCTCAGGCCTGTGTGACAGCTGTGCCCATGTGCCATTCTCAGGAGCGACACAACGCCAAGACCGTGGGGGAAATCAAGCAGTTTGTTTCCCAGCTGCCACACATGCAGGCAGCCAGAGGCTCCCTGGCCAACCACACGTCCATTGCCGAGCTGATCAAGGACATCACCAGTGAGTGCCCTGTGCCCACCACAGTCCTTGCCGGGAGGTCTGCCTGACTTGCGGTGTTAGGGAATGGCACACATCTTCATGGTGAAGGTTGTTCCGGGGGGAGGGGTATGAAAAAGAAAGCTTGCCCCTTTTGCACTGATGTCAGCTTTTTTCGTTAATGACCATTCCCATCTTTGGGATATAGATTTCCCCTTGCGCTTCCCTGCTTGACAGCTCTCAGTGCGGGACCACAGATTGAGTCTTTTGAAGGGGCGTCCCACGCATTTGTCCATCAGAACAGGGGCTAGCAAGGCTGAGCTAGGGGCCGTGTCAGATTTAGATGACATAGTGCTGGCAGGCCCTGTCCCCAGCTGAGCAGAAGTGGAGGGAGTTGGACCTGGACTGGGGTGGCGGTGAGCTGACACGCTCCTGGGAGGGGGCTTTCCTGCGTGACGCTGAGCGCTGTGCCGCCGTCCCCAGCACAACTTTGGCGAGCTGCAGTCAGCAGTTCGGACGGCCAGGACTTTCCGTGTTTCTTCGAAGATTCTCTCTGGGAAGGGTCTGGACTTTGGCTTGCTTTCTTTCTGCACATCTTATTTTGTAATTGTGCTCTGTGTATAAAGCAAATGACCCAAATAAGTCAACATTTCATTTCTGTGTTAAAATCTTGCTTGTTACATTGTAGCTTCTGAAGATTTCTTTGATAAATTAACAGTGGAACAGGAGTTTATGTCTGGAATCGACACCGATAAGGTATGTAGACGCTGAAGCTGTTCTACCGTTGCTTATGTTTATCCAACATACACAGCCAGAGAGAACTGTGGCTCCCGTGTCTTGCATAAATATCTTTAGGAGAAAATCTAAAATGTGAAAATGCACATTTGGTAAGTGGCAGGTCCTCTCTGTAAGATGCCTTCTGCAGCACGTGTGAGATGAGCCTTAGCCATTGAGGGCTGTCATGGATACGTGTAAAGTTTACATCGCAACTTATGAAAATTCTGACTTCTAAAAATATTGCTGTTACTCTGTGCTGAGCCCGTGGCTGGCTCTCCCTGAGGTGGACAGAGCTGCCCACACCCCGCTGTGCGGCAGCCTTGCAGGAGGTTGTCCACAGACCAGCCTTGGAGTTGACCGTGGAGCCACTACCCCGAGCTCCTGTGTTCCCCCCGGGGTGGCGTCTTGTCGGCTGGGGGGGTGGTGAGCCAGGCTCCCCCACATCTCCTACGCACAGCTTTGGAAATGAATAAACATCAGATTATTCAACTCAAAAATACTTTTCTCACTTCCAGGTGAACAGTTACATCGAGGACTGTATTGCCCAGAAGCACCCGCTGATCAAGGTGTTAAGGCTGATTTGCCTCCAGTCCGTGTGCAACAGTGGGCTCAAACAGAAAGTTCTGGATTATTACAAACGAGAAATTCTCCAGGTCAGTGTAAATTATTAACTTGCCAAGAAGGAGAGCATATTGAGAAAGAAATCTTCAGCAGACTGCTGTGATGTTGTGTTGCTGCCACTGTCAGTGACAGCCCGGAGATTGTTGTAACAGCGTTGATGACAGTGACCGAGTCGAGCTCTCCGGGGAAAGGCTGTTCCTGCACCTCTAATTAACCCTCACAACACCCTTCAAGTTGCATACTGCTGACAGTCCCCATTTCATGGGGAAGAAACGGAGGCATGGGCTTGTTTGGTCACACAGGGCCACCCAGCTTGTCAGTGACAGCACCAGCGCACGGTCCCAGGCGACTTAGGTCTGGTCCCCGTGCTCCCGCCTGCGAGCTTGGGAGATGGGGAGAGAGCTGTTTGCACATTTCTGGCAGCATCCCTTCCAGGGTGACTTAAGTCAGCGTTACTTTATAACGGGAAAAGCCCACAGTTCTTTCTTCCTTTTTTTTCAGATTTATTTTATTTGGGGGCCCAGCGCATTAGTCTAGCAGCTCAAGTCCTCACCTTACTTGTGCCAAGATCCATATGAGCGCCACTTCTAGTCCCGGCGGCTCCACTTCCCATCCAGCACCCTGCTTGTGGCCTGGGAAAGTAGCCGAGGATGGCCCAAATATTTGGGACCCTGCACCTGGATGGGAGACCTGGAAGAGGCTCCTGGCTCCTGGCTTCAGATTGGTGTAGCTCTGGCCGTTGCAGTTACTTGGAGAGTGAATTGATGGACAAAAGATCTTCCTCTCTGTCTCTCTTCCTCTCTGTATATCTGATTTCGCAATAAAAATAAAGTAAATTTTTTTTAAGATTGGAAAGGCAGATACACAGACAGAAGGAGAAAGAGAGAAGATCTTCGGTCTGCTGGCTCACTCTCTAAGTGGCCCTGGAACTCACATGGGCATCGTGATATGGTGGCCAGTTTAGTGTACTATGCCACAGTGCCAGCCCCTAGTTAAGCTCATTATTGATAAGCTTAAAAAGTTGGTTTTGTTTTGGCTTTTTTCCCATTTGCATAAAGAAGATGTGGCCTTACCATATACAGTTCAAATAACGTGGAAGCACGTGGAGTACAACTTGAGCGTTTCCTGTCTGTGGTCCAGCCTCATTTCCTGTCCGTGGGCCTCATTTCCTGTCCGTGGGCCTCGTTTCCTGTCCGTGGGCCTCATTTCCCTCCTGGTGGCTTGCTCGGGGGACATCCTCATCCTTGCACCATGCCCCGTCCCGTGTGGAAAGTGTCAGACAGATGCTGGCTTTATGTTTAGCGGCAGAGATAAAGTCCGACCGTGAGAGTCATCTGTGAGTTCTCCCCATGAGAGCAGGGCGTCTGCCCGCAGCTGAACCTGCTATAATTTGCTCAGTTGATGCTTGCTCCGGTTGGATCCACCCGTTCTGACCTGTGGAGTATTGGATGCCCATCTGCAGCCAGGTCTGGGGTCATGGCGAGGCAGGCAGCCCTGGGTAGGTTTCGCTCCTCTGCCGGCCGAGGCTGGACCCCGGTAATGGACTGTGGGATACAAATGGATTGCTTGGAAATGCTCCGCTCTGCATCTGATCTGACCTCCAGGCCAAACGCCTTCTCTTGCAGACCTACGGCTACGAGCACATGCTGAGCCTGCACAACCTGGAGAAGGCCGGCTTGCTGAAACTGCAGACCGGGGGCAGGAACAACTACCCGACCATCCGGAAAACCCTGCGCCTCTGGATGGATGACGTCAACGAGCAGGTGAGTCGGACCGCCATGTCAGCACTTCCGGTCACTGCTCACCGACTGATGACGCGTGTCGTGTCACGGCATGGCTGCCAGGCCTTCTGCAGCTGGTTCCCAGCGTGGCTGAGAAAGGCGTGCTTCAGATGCTGTGTCATTGGGCTCTCCGCAGGAGACAGACGGCTCTGTAAGGGCTGCGTGCGTGTGCGTGTTGGGGAGTGCGCCTGTGTCTGTCTGCAGCTACAAATCAGATCCTCATGGACTTCCCCCGGCTTGGTCAGGTGGCCTAAGGCTCTGTCTTGACAGGTTTCTCTTTTCTTGCACAGAACCCCACGGATATATCCTACGTGTACAGCGGCTACGCGCCGCTCAGCGTGCGGCTGGCCCAGCTGCTCTCGCGGCCCGGCTGGCGCAGCATTGAGGAGGTCCTGCGCATGCTCCCGGGACCCCACTTCGAGGAACGACAGCCCCTGCCCACAGGACTGCAGAAGAAGCGTGAGTGTGGACGGGACGTGGGTGTGCCTGGTGGCCGTGCGACGTGCACTTGTAAAAGGCTGAGTCACTCAGGCACTGAGGCATGTCGCTCAGGAAGTGTCATTCCCTCAGCTGACACCTGTGTGGACAAAGCCTTGAGATCAACACCAGTGCTTCTCCTTTTCCAATCCAGTGTCAGTACCAAGACACGGCTTTTTGGTTCTTATGGATGGTAAAAATGGTTTCTGGTGTTTGTGAATTTTTTTTTTTTTTTTTTTAAAGATTTATTTTTATTATTTTTTTATTGGAAAGGCGGATATACAGAGAGGAGAGACAGAGAGGAAGATCTTCCGTCCGATGATTCACTCCCCAAGTGAGCGCAACGGGCCGATACTATGCCGATCCGAAGCCAGGAGCCTCCTCCGGGTCTCCCACGCGGGTGCAGGTTCCCAAAGCTTTGGGCCGTCCTCGACTGCTTTCCCAGGCCACAGGCAGGGAGCTGGAAGGGAAGCGGGGCTGCCGGGATCAGAACCGGCGCCCATATGGGATCCCGGGCGTGCAAGGCGAGGACCTTTAACCACTTGCGCCACCGCGCCGGGCCCGAATTTTTAAAAGATATTATTTTCAGGCCAGTTCTGTCACAAAGTGTCTCTACCCGTGGCACCAGCACCTCATAAGAGCACCAGTTTGTGTCCCGGCAGCTCCGCTTCCCATCCAACTCCCTGCTTTTGGCCTGGGAAAGCAGTGGAGGACGGCCCAAGACCTGCACCCACGTGGGAGACCTGGAATAAACTCCTGCCTCTGGGCTCCCAGCTTGCTGTAGGCTCAGTTCTGGCTGTTGTAACCATTTGGAGAGAGAACCAGTGAATGGAAGATCTTTCCATCTGTGTAACTCTGATTTTCAAATAAAAATATAACAGATCTTCTAAAAATATATATTTATTTTGAAAATCAGAGTTATATAGAGAGAAGGACCTTCCGTCTTCTGGTTCACTCCACGATGGCTTTAGCACTGGTCAGGCCACAGCCCAGAGCTTCACCTGGGTCTGAGGGGTCCAAGAACTGGGGGTTCCTCCATTGCCTCCCCAGGCTGTGAGCAGAGAACTGGATTGGAAGGGGAGCAGCTGGGACTGCAGCCAGCGCCCATGTGGGCCGCTGCCTTCACAGATGACAGCACCAATGGTAAAAGTGTTTTTTAAAAAATTATTTGTTGGGCCTGGTGTGGTGGCCTAGTAGGTAAAGTCCTTGCTTTGTATACACTGGGATCCCACATGGGCACTGGTTCGTGTCCTGGTGGTCCCGCTTCCCATCTAGCTCCCTGCTTGTGGCAGTGGAGGAAGTGCCAACACCTTGGAATTGCACCTGTGGAGATTAGGAAGAAGCTTCTGGCCTCTGGCTTCTGATCGGCTCAGCTCTGGCTGTTGTGGCCACTTGGGGAGTGAACCAGTGGATGGAAAATCTTTCTATCTCTCTTCCTCTCTGTATATCTGACTTTATAATAAAAATAAATCTTTAAAAGAAGTGGAAAGAGAAGCACTGATAATGGCTTTTAATTCTGAAACATTTCCATTTTAGGTCAACCTGGAGAAAACCGAGTGACACTGGTCTTTTTCCTCGGGGGTGTGACCTTTGCTGAGATCGCGGCCCTGCGGTTCCTCTCGCAGCTGGAGGACGGGGGCACGGAGTATGTCATCGCCACCACAAAGCTCGTGAATGGCAGCAGCTGGCTCGAGGCCCTCATGGAGAGCCCGTTGTAGGCCGTTGGAGGTGACCTCCCGCAGAAGTGCTTGCTGCGGTGGCGAAGTCGCTCAGGGCTGGGACGCTGACAGGACCCCCGCGGGGCTGGCCTCCCCAAGCACGCAGCCATCCTGACCTGATGAAGACAGACCAGGAGGCCTCAGGCTGGAGAAAAGAAAAACTGGTTATGTGTTTTCCCAGCCTGGCATGCTCCCTGGCAGCACCTGAAAACTCAGGGTGGATGGGGTGGTGAGGGACAGCCCCTTGGCCGCACGCTGGGCCAGGGCTCCAGGCAGGACGGCAGAGGGGAACTGCATGCCCTGGAGCACGAGGCGCGATTCCAGAGGCTTCTCACTGCAGCAGTGTGTGCAGGGCCAGAGCCCAGGCGGTGGCGAGGCAGCGCTCGCCCCTCGAACCGGCCAGTGTGCCTGCTGTCACAGGCTCTGTCATGTCACCGAGCAGGAGGGTGGAGCAGTTTGGCTGCTCTCTGTGTAGTTCGGTGTTTCCCCAGATGCAAGGGGAGCAGCTCTCCGACTGTCCTGCTGTCTAGAGCAGCTTCCTGCATGCGTGTTAGTGTCCCTGCGCAAGGGGCCTTGTGAGGTCTTTTTTTTTTTTTCCCATGTCCGTCCTTGGGCCAATATGCAGCTGGTCCAAACGTGAACAGTGGTGACTTGTGCCGCACCTCCCTGGTCACCGCCCGCCCCTCACCCCGTATTTCTGCAGCAGTCTCTGGCCCCTCTGTCCTGGAGCTCTCACGTCCATTTGCTTGTAAGCCTCTATTCAGTGAATTTCAGCCCGATTTAGTGTCCACCCCCTATCCGGGCATGCCTCCATTCCAACCTTGGAGTTCAATGGCTGCAGCTCCTTCCCCTCCCACAGGAGACCCGGGCTGTGGTGGAGAGCAGGTACGGGAGCCCATGGAGAGGTTGGAATCCGCTCCCTCCTGCTCCACAGTGGGATCTGGAGGCTTGCAGGGCAGCAAGGAGGGCACCATGCCGCCAGCATCATGGCCCAAGCCCCAGTCTCCAGCAGCAGTGGTCAGTCCCTTTGTCCCTAAAGGATAACGTCACTGATCACTCCCAGTATGTTTTCTACTGGTAATTAGTAACCAGCAGGAGGATTTTCTGCCTTTTTAAAAAAAGATTTATTTATCTTTACTGGAAAGTCAGATATACAGAGAGGAGAGACAGAGAGGAAGATCTTCCATCCGATGATTCACTCCCCAAGTGATCGCAATGGCCAGAGCTACACTGATCTGAAGCCAGGAACCAGGAGCTTCTTCCAGGTCTCCCAAGGCCTTGGACCATCTTCAACTGCTTTCCCAGGCCACAGGCTAGATGGGAAGTGGGACCATTGGGACACGAACTGGCACCCATATGGGATCCTGGAGTGTGCAAAGTGAGAACTTCTCTGCCTTTTTCATTGGTGGACTTCTGATGTGTCCAGCACTCTGCATGTTGTGAGTGAAGGAGTTCAACATGTTTTTAAGCTTTATTTATTTGAGAAGTGACAGAGAGAAGGAACATCAGACAGAGATCTTCCTCTCTCTCCTCTCTATCCACCTTTCCAATAAAAATAAATCTTTAACAAAAAAAAGTGAACTGTGGTGGTAGCAATATGTAAATGATGTGCTCCTCATGGAAGGCATTTGGCCTTGACGTTTAGGATTTGAACATGTGGAATCATCTCTCAAATGGAAAATCATTCTTTAGAAAAGCCTTTTTCAAATGCATGCTTTCCCAGGGAAGTGAGTTGATACTCGGCCCGAGCTGCTGTGGACATGAAGCGCACCTTCCCTCGGTCAGTTCAGTCTCCCTTGGGCCCCTGGGGTTTCTGCCCTGTGAACAGATGCCGGTCACGGACTCCAGTGTCCCCCGCTCACCTGGGGCTCCTTCAGACGCTGCATGTGGAAAACTTCCTGCCATCAGTTACCTCATTTGAATGTAAGTAGCAAGTAGATAATTAAATACTAGGCACCTTTGTGTAGGTTCATTAAATTCTTGAAATGATCTTTGACGCCAACGAGTGTGCCCTTTCTGAGAAAGGGCCGGAGAGTGGCACCGTTCTGCTTGCTCAGGAATGTCTGGGCCTTTGTCTAGTTGGGTAGGCACACAGCTCTGCTCCACCTGCAGTCCTTTGAACCAAAGTCTATATTGCCTTTGTTTTACTACATGTTTTAAATTTCAGCCAACAGTGAAATAAGCATTATAACTCTGGTGTAATTGTGGCAGAAGACAGAGTAATAGTTAAAAAAGAGAAAGTTAAATACAGAACTCTTAGAAAACGACGTTTAGATTTGGTGGTTTGAACTGCTGCCTGGACACTGCATCCCATAAGGCATCAGTTCGTGTCCAGCTATTCCACTTCCGTTACAGCTCCCTACTGACAGCCTGGGAAAGCAGCGAGATGGCTCATATACTCCTGAGTGGGGCCCTGGATGAAGCTCTTGGCTCCCAGCTTCAGCCTGGCCCCACCGTGGTGGCTGTGGCCACTTGGGGAGTGATCCAGCAGATGGCAAATCCCTCTGTAACTCTTCCAAAATAACTAACTTTAAAAAGCAAATAGACAACAGTTTTTGGAGAGATGTAACGTGAGTTCCGTTGCATACTAGTGCTAGATGAACTCTTTGTAATTAGGCCAATCTGTGTCTGCTCAACTGCACATTTAAAAAGCAAAAAAAAAAAAAAACCCTTTATTTGAATAGCAGAGTTACAGAGAAAAGGAGAGAGGGAGATCTTCCACCTGCTGTCACAGCCCCTAGCGGGCCTGAGCTAGGACAAAGCCAGCAGCCTGGCAGCCCTTGTGTTTCCAGGTGGCTGGCAGGGACTCAGGCAAGTGGCCATCCCCTGCTGTTTGCCTAGGCACCTTAGCGAGCTGGATCAGGCAGAGCAGTCGGGACAGAACAAGCACCCATCTGGAGTAGCACCAACGTGCAGGCCTCTCAGTTGTGATGGCAGTCCAAGTCAAAATGTGTTCAGGAGAGTTGAGTCCTAGAAGAAATAAGTTTTTAAAAGATTTGAAAGGCAGAGTGACAGAAGTAGAAACAGAGATGGGGAAAGATGTTCCATCTGCTGGATTGCCTGTAAACGCTACAGTGCTGCCTCCCATTGAGGCCAGGAGCCCGCTGCAGCTCACCCACCTGCGTGCAGGTGCCCAAGCACTTGGGCCATGCCCCACTGCTTTCCCAGGCTGGGACTCGAACCCAGGTCCATGAAGGCTATCAGCATCACTCGCCACACCACAGCACTGGCCCCAAGAAGCAATATTTTAAAATCCCTAAAATGGATGAGGTGTCAACAAAGACTGGAAGAGGGGCCTTGGGTCACTCGTGCTGTCCCCTCTCTATTGAGGGGTCACGCTGCAGAGGACTGGGCATCTCACCGGATGGCAAATGGAGGGAAAGGCAGCCATGGGAGGTTGGTACAACTAAAGCTAGTGTAATGTTGCTTAGCTCCAGTTTTCCCCCCACCCCAGTCACCCACCGTGCTGTAAGTGAAGAACCCCAAATCAGGAGGTGAGTGGAGGCTGCCCCAGGTCCTGCAGAACTGGGCTTACTGCGAGTAACGGCCTGGCTGTGTTCCTACAGGGCTGGGTTGGCGGCCTCCCTTTCCTCTGAGCCCCTCCACCCCGCCTCCCTGGGGAGCGGTCACTGCCGGCTGCTTCCTGAGCCGCCCGCCCGCTAATGCTGCGCCTGCTTCCAGCCAGGCCCGGGCAGAGCCAGTGATCCGATAATGAGATCCGGATTGCATTAAGGGGCCATCGGCCCTGGATGATGATGTTCATGAAGGGGGCTGATGTCCACAGTGCCTGCTGTTTGCAAAGGTCGGGGAAGGCGGGGGGGAGGATTGTCCTTTAATAATTAGAAGACTACAACAGGCGACATAGGCAGTGACACAGTTTGTGCTTTTCTTGTTGAAATCTTAGCCGGAGGAACCCACATCGCAACTGGGCGCGCGGGGACAGTGCCTGTGTAAGCTTGTGAAGTGCTAAGCTCTTTGTAAATTGGAATGGGGCCTCGGATAGCTGGCCTGCCCGCCCTCGCCCGGTTTTAGGACGCCCGGCCCCCCACTGTAGCTGGGCCGGCCTGAGTCAGTGGAACTGCTCTCCCTCCGGAGTTGGTCAGAAATGGAAATGTTGGCCTCCAGCCCACCCCGCGGGCTCACGTTGCTTGCTCCGCCCGCCTTGTCAGAGCCCCGTGGGCCTCGGTGGCCACCCGGGAGGGCGGGGTTGCCAGCGCCCCGCCCGGCCTGTGATCGCCTGCGCAGCTGGGGAATAATTGGGTGTAATTGGCCGTCGACCACACCTAGTCGTGCAGTGTGCAGGAGAGGAAGGCGAGCAGCGCGGGGCAGGACCCGCAAACTTGACCGAGTGAGTGCAACGCTGCGAGCGGGAGCCCAGGCCGGCAGCAATGTAGCCCAACAAGCTGAGGGGTGCTTGCCGCCTGCTTCTGCCGGAGCTGGGATTAAAAGGGAGGTCCCGGGACAGGTGCGCCCGGGCGCAGGGGAGGTGAGCCCAGACCGAGAAGTGCGTGCGGTCCACACCGCTGCGGGGGGCAGGCGTGGGGGGTCACCCTGGAGCTGGCTGGCATGGGGGTCATCCTGGAGCTGGCTGGCCGGGGGCAGGCATGGGGGGTCACCCGGGAGCTGGCAGGCGTGGGGGGTCACCCGGGAGCTGGCAGGCATGGGGGTCACCCTGGAGCTGGCTGGCCGGGGGCAGGCATGGGGGGTCATCCTGGAGCTGGCAGGCATGGGGCAGGCATGGGGGGTCACCCGGGAGCTGGCAGGCCGGGGGCAGGCATGGGGGGTCATCCTGGAGCTGGCAGGCATGGGGCAGGCATGGGGGTCATCCTGGAGCTGGCTGGCCGGGGGCCGGCGTGGGGGGTCATCCTGGAGCTGGCTGGCCGGGGGCAGGCGTGGGGGTCACCCGGGAGCTGGCAGGCCGGGGGCAGGCGTGGGGGGTCATCCTGGAGCTGGCAGGCCGGGGGTCACCCGGGGAGCTGGCTGGCCGGGGGCAGGCGTGGGGGTCACCCGGGAGCTGGCAGGCGTGGGGACCCACACCTGGGGATGCGGTTTGAGCGGTGGGAAAGAAGCGCTCCCACCACATTGACGGTGCACGAATGGTTGGAGGAGACGGCGCGGGAGGGAGGGTCCCGGCGGCGGGGCGGGCAGCCGCCTCGGGGTCGCGAGGCGTTCCTGCGGGTGTCGGGGAAGGCGGCCTTCGGGGGCCGCAGCCGCCCTGCTGACGGGCTGTCCCGGCTCCCGCACAGGGCCATGCCGGGCTCGTCGACCCTCCACGTGCTGCAGCTGCTGCGGGAACTGCTGGCCTTCGTGCTGCTCAGCTACACCGTGCTCCTCGGGGCGCTGCTGCTGGCCGGCTGGACCACCTACTTCCTGGTGCTGAAGTGACAGCGCCGCGCGCCCGGCCCCGTCCAGCCTGGGCCCCGTCCGGCCCCGGCCCCGTCCAGTCCGCGTCGAGCCTCGGGCGGTTGGAGTCCCTGCGCGACCGTTTCAGCCGTTACCCTAAGCCCCGCCCCCGCCCGCTCGCCCGGCCAATCCCAAGTGCGTTCTCTGCGGGGGCGTGGCCATGAGATCTGGCCCTCTCCCCACCCACGGAGCCGCGTCACTTCCGGCGCGTGCGTCCAGCGTCCACCCGCCGCGGGATGGCGGCCCTGAGGACTTGGCTGTCGCGGAGCGTGTCCTCCCTGCTCAGGTAGCCGTGCGGCCGTGGGGGGACGGTGGGTGGGAGGCGACCTGGCGAGCGCCGTGGCCTTCCCGACGCGCCCTTCTCGGCCGGGCCCGAGCGAGCCGCGGCGTCCAGCCTCTGAGGCCTCCGCCCCCCAACTTCCCGGTCAAGCCCCGGACTGTGGTCTCGCGGCCGCTTTCCGGTGACTTCGGCCCCTGAAGACCGGGCCT
This sequence comes from Ochotona curzoniae, assembly GCF_017591425.1. Taxonomy (NCBI): domain Eukaryota; kingdom Metazoa; phylum Chordata; class Mammalia; order Lagomorpha; family Ochotonidae; genus Ochotona; species Ochotona curzoniae. The sequence continues at coordinate 6,188,073 of NW_024466340.1, read as the reverse complement.
CGACCCCGGGCTGCTCCGGGGGCCCCTCGGACGCCCACCCCGACCCCGGGCTGCCCTGAGTGACCCCTCGGACGCCCACCCCGACCCCGGGCTGCCCTGAGTGACCCCTCGGACGCCCACCCCGACCCCGGGCTGCCCTGGGTGACCCCTCAGACCCCGACCCCGGGCTGCCCTGGGTGACCCCTCGTACCCCGACCCCGGGCTGCTCCGGGGGCCCCTCGGACGCCCACCCCGACCCCGGGCTGCCCTGGGTGACCCCTCGTACTCCCACCCCGACCCCGGGCTGCTCCGGGGGACCCCTCGGAAGTCCAGGGCGTCGAAGTAGGGCAGGAAGCACTACAGGGAAGATGTGGGGAGCCCTGGCCGCCATCCCCGACCTCGACCCCCGTCTCTGCAGGCACGGGCGCTGCGTTCCTGCCGCGGCCAGCTTGAGGAAGCGCTGCCTGTCGGAGCTGGGGAGGCCCTGGCGCAAAGCGGTGGCCTTTGGATTTGGAGTCACCCTCTGTGCGGTTCCCATCGCCCAGGTAGGTGGGCACTTGGCGCCCCCGCAAGTCCCACGGGGCGCGGGGAGGCGGCCGAGCCGCTCTCCATGCTTCCAGGTGTAGAGAATGCACGCCGAGCTGATGAGCTGGAAGAGCACCTTGGGAGGGGAGAGGGGATGCGGGCAGGTGGGGAAGCCGGCCCAGAGCAGCTCTGCTTCCCGCTCGCCCGGGCTCCCGGCCGGCCCTAGCCCTGCCCCGCTGCTGCGGCCTTGCGGCGTGAGCCAGAGGGTGGGAGCTGTCTGCTTCTCACTCTGCCTTCCAAGTAAGTGAAACTTTTAGAGCGAAGTGGCTGTTGTCACTGGTGAAGGCCTTCGTGCCGGGATGTGGCATCCATGGGACAGCTCGGCCAACACGAGGACCGCATGCGAAGGCCTGTGGCTACAGAGCAGTGAGTGAAGAGAGGTCGGTCTTGTGGTTCAGTAGGTAAAGCCACTGCCTGCAGCACTGGCATCCCAGAGGCGCTGGTTTGAGTCCCGGCTGTTCACGGCTTAGCTAGATGTCTTGTCAGCGCGCCTGGGAAGGCAGGGGGGATGGACCCTGTGCTCGGCCGCACTCGCGTGGGAGAGCGGATGTGGAGCCTGCCATCACCCGCCGCTGCAGCCATTTGGGGAGTGAACCAGGAGATGGAGAATCTCTCTCTGTTTAACTTTCACATAGTTTTTTTTTGTTTGTTTTTTTGTTTTTTTTAAGTTATGGAAAAGTGGTGTTACACGCTTCTGCTGTTTTTACTCCCTGCATGGCCTCAATAGCCAGGAGCCAGGTGTTCTATCTGGTCTCCCACCGGGTGGCAGAAACTGAAGGCTCCCGGGCCCCTGGGACTGAAGTGGAGCAGCCAGACTCGACCTGGCTCCTTGCTGCTGCACAGGCCGGCCCCTCCGTGGCTTTCTAAATGACCCTCCGGTGAGGCCAGGCTTGTGTGTTGGTCTCTTGTGGACTATTGGAAAGCTTCGGATTTTTTCTGAAAAAGGAGCCACACATGTTTACAGCTGATTGCTATTATCTGACTGGAGTTTTGAAGCTTTTGTTTGTTAACACTGAAGGCAGCGAAGGGTGTCTGCCCTCTGCTCCTTCACGCCGCAGATGGCCGGGCGGGCCCGAGGAGCCCGGGAACCAGAGCTGCCTCCTCGTGCATCCGGAGGCGGCCTCCACTGTTTCCGCGGTGTGGCAGGGAGCTGCGGCAGAGGTGGGCAGCTGGGATGCCAAGTGGGATGCTGGCACTGTAGGCCTTGCCTCTGCACATATTTTTGTTGTTGTTCAAAGATTTATTTATGTATTTTATTACAAAGTCAGATACAGAGAGGAGGAGAGACAGAGAGCAAGATCTTCCGTCCGATGATTCACCCCCCAAGTGGCCGCAATGGCTGGTGCTGCACCGATCCGAAGCTGGGAACTGGGAACCTCTTCCGAGTCTCCCACGCGGGTGCAAAGCTTTGGGTCCCAAAGCTTTGGGCCGTCCTTGACTGCTTTCCCAGGCCACACAGGCAGGGAGCTGGATGGGAAGTGGAGCAGCCAGGATTAGAACTGGCGCCCATATGGGATCCCAGCGCATTCAAGATGACGACTTTAGCCGCTAGGCCACAGCGCCAGGGCCCCTGCTGCACATTTTAAAACTTCTAAAATTTGTCTCTGGAGTTAGGCAAGCCAACTGAAGGCTGTTGCTACAGACAGGAGCAGCAGGGCAGTGTCGGACCAGGTAGGCAGCAGGAAATGGCCAGTAGGAGTTGATGACGCGCTGGACATGGATAAATAACCTAGATTCCAAGCGTTTTGTTTCTTTGTTGTTTTTTTTTTAGGGTTTATTTTATTTATATAATTTTTATTGGAAAGTTAGATATATAGAGAGGAGGAGACAGGAAGATCCATCCGATGATTCACTGCCCAGGTAGCCAGAACGGCTGGAGCTGAGCTGATTAAGCCAGGAGCCTCTTCCAGGTCTCCACGTGGGTGCAGGGTCCCGAGGCTTTGGTCCGTCCTCCACTGCTTTCCCAGGCCACAAGCAGGGAGCTGGATGGGAAGAGGGGCCGCCGGGATTAGGACCAGCACCCATATGGGATCCATATACATGCAAGGCGAGGACTTTAGCTGCTAGGCTACCGTACCAGGCCCAATTCCAAGGTTTTTAAGTCCTAAGCATGAGTAGGCATTGTGGTGCAGTGGGTAGAACCACCACCAGTGATGTTGGGGTCCCATATGCAGGTGCTCCTCTTCCCACCTGGCTTCCTGTGAGCCGAAATGCAGCTGGGCCCTGGCCACTGCCTCTTCCTCACCGAGAGCCCCTGGTTTCCTGCTCAGCCTGTGAGACCTGGCTGCTGTGGCCACTGAGGAGGGAAGTTCCTCTGGCTGTCTGCCTTTCACAGAAATCTGTGACAGAGTAAAAGGCAAGAACAGCTGAAAGAATGAACTCGACTGAGACGTGAGGACCACGTCGAGAACTCGGCTTTGGGAACAGCAGTCTGAGTTAAGCTGGAAAAGAAGCTGAGATGGTGCTCAGGAGGGGGCACCTCATTTTTAAAAATTAACGTTCTGGGCCTGGCATGATAGCGTAGTAGCTAAAGTCCTCACCTTCAGCACACCAGGATCCCCTGTGGGTTGCGGTTCTAATCCCAGTGGCCCTGCTTCCCATCCAGCTCCCTGCTTGTGGCCTGGGAAAGCGGTTGAGAATGGCCCAAAGCTTTGGGACCCTGCACCCACATGGGAGACCCAGAAGAAGCTCTGGGCTCCTGGCTTCGGATTGGCTTAGCTCCAGCCGTTGCGGCCACATGGGGAAAGATCCTCCTCTCTGTCTCTCCTCCTCTCTGTATATCTGACTTTCCAATAAAAATAAGAAAATATTAAAAAAAAAAAGTTCTTAGGCTGTTAGATTCTTTTTTTTTTCTTTCTTTTTTATTATATATATATTCTTGTTAACATTGTATTATGTGATACAGTTTTATAAGCACTGGGGAGTCCCCCCACCCCTACCACACCCCTCCTCCCATAGTGGATTGCTCCATCTTGCTGCATAACCGCGTTTCAAGTTCAGTTGAAATTCCTTCATTGTAAGCATGTACCTAGCATAAAGTCCAATGTCTTATTGTCCAGATAAGTTCAGTGGCCTCTTGGGGAGACCTTCTCTGGTCTGAAGGTAGAGCTAACAGAGTAAAGTTCCGGTCAGTTAAAACCCCCAACAAAACATCAGCGTCGATATACAATGTTATGGGATTAATTGGTATAGTGTTGAGTGAACAATATGTTAAATAAAAAATAAATAGATAAATAAAAATTTTTTAAAAAGTTCAATTCTTCCACACCTCTGGGTTTAGACAGTATCAGTGACAGGTTCAAAAAGTAACAATCAACCAAGCATAAATTACAGGTTAAATCCAGGCAAACATTAGATATCTGACATAGTATTGAGTAGACAATATGTTAAAATTGCATGTAAGTTCTTGATTACCTTCTACAACTATTTCAATGTCACCTCCTCAATTGAGGTGTGTAACGATTTTGGGGGCTGTTGCAGAGAAATCTCTCATACCTTGCTAATGAGTACTTGTTCTTTATGTTCCATCTAATAGTATATGAGTGAGTCCTTGATGACCTATCTTTATTGTTCTTTGGTTATCTCATCCTATTAGTGTGTGTATATGAGTGTGTGTGTGTGTGTGTGTGTGTGTGTGTGTGTGTGTGTGTGTGTGTGTGTGTAGGGGGGAGGGGGTTAGGAGGAACCTTGTTGGTCTTTATAGGGGGTGGAGGCCCAGAGCTGGACCTAGGTAAGGACTGGAGAGGATTCCTCCCCCACTGTCCCGCCGGAAGTTTATTGATCTTCTGGTTCTGATGACCAATCGTGGTTCCTAGTTGTTGTTCTGATGTCGTTGGTTCCTATGTGGAAGGACTCGGGCTTCTTCCATCTCGTGTAGTTGGTCCAAAGAGAGGGGGTGTCTGTCCTCTGGTTTCACAGCATTCGGAGGCATTTCAGATCCCCGTGTTCTCTTTGGCAGTTGCGTTGACGTTCTTGTGTCCGTTCTGATAGACCTTGGTGGGAGTCCGGGAGTCCGTATGGGTGGGGGATAAGCCTCCTCCAGTCCCTCTGTTCCGCTCTGGGGTTCTCCCCTATTCTGTGCAAATGACCACTTGTTAATAGACTGTTTGGGTCGTTCCTAATTCCCCCTGTGTGTCATTATAGCTTTTGCTATTGTCTAATGCTGATCTGGATCTATCAACTTTAAGATACTTATCCAGTTCCTGCAGGTTACACTACGTGGATTCCTAGCTTTTTCAAGGGAAATGAGAGATTTCTCTATGTTCCCACCCAGTTACTGTGTATCGTAAGGAAAGGAATTGGCATTATATTGGGAGTTACGATCATTCGATCATTCGGAACTTATGGAGTGAAACCATGATAGCAGCAGATTCGTCTGAGGGAGATTTACAGCCGTTGGAAATCTTTAGGGTTGCTTGGTGTCCCCAAAACGCCGTAGCTTCAGCATGAAGCCGTCTTGAGCAGCATACAGAGAACCAATTTCTCAGGGCTCCCTGGCCGGGCGGCCAGCAGGCAAAGCCTGGCGACAACTGGCGCACTGGCCGCCCCGAAGCAGTCTTCTGAGTGGGTGTGAAGACTGCTGGTTGCTTCCCAGGCGACGAGCTTGGTTGGGCTTGGGGACCCCGGCAGCCATACTGCCGGGGGTCACGTCCCCGAGCGTCAGCCCCGCCCCTCTTCCCGGCCCGGGCTTGGGTCTGGCCACGCCCCTAAGGTCACCGGCCTGGGGGGGGGGGGTGTGGGATTAGCTGTACCTGCACCACCACGCTAGGCCAGGCCGGAAAAGGGCCACGCGTGGGGGTCCAGCCTCCCCAAAGCAGCCTTCCGAGTGGGCGTGAAGGCTACTGGTTGCTTCCCAGGAAACGAGCTTGATCAGGCTTCGGCTGTTAGATTCTTACAGGGAAGCACTACATGATAGACTAACAAGCCTCGGCTCGGCAGGTGCCCCTGGCTTGCATTTCCGTGGCTGCCAGCGCTCAGCCACAAGCCCCGCCCTGACCAAGCTTCCCTTCGGCTGTGCTGTGTGTGCCTCAGCACTAAACCACAGGCCAGTGTTAGCTCAGTTTTTAGGATTTTCCATTCACTGGTTCACTGCCAAATGGTCCAGTGGCCTTAGCTCAGCCGCTCCATGGCCGGGAGCTTGTTGCAGTTCTCCAGGGAGATGCACTGCCCTGGCCGGATTGCAGATGGAGCATCCAGGACACCTTGGTGTCTATGTGGGATGCTGACGCTAACAGGTGGATTCACCTACTACATTACCATAATTACCTTTTGATTTGTGGATGCTTATCACTTTGGGGTGGTTCTAATGAGATGGCGTATGAAGATTTACTTCTTATTTGAAAGGTAGAGTTACAGAGAGAGGATAGAGTTACAGAGAGAGGAAAGACTCCCCAAATAGCCACAGTGGCCAGAGCTGGAACTTCTTTCAGGTCTTGCACGTCAGTTCAGGGGCCCAAGGACTTGACTTGGCCCATTCTCTGCTGCTTCCCCAGGCCAGGAGCAGGATGCAGGATGAAAAGTGGAGTGGCCAAGACCCCAGGTGAAAGCTTAGCCTAGTATGCCATGGTGCCAGTCCCCACGGGGTCCTTGATGTCCCACAGTCTAAGGCCCTGGGTGCTGGGTCCTTCGGCAGAGCTTCAGCTCCTCACCGCCTCACGCTGTCCCCAGCAGCTCTGCTCTGAGCTCCGCGGTGCCTTGGCAGGCCCGTCTTTTTCCAAGTGACCACGTGGATGCAGCTTGTCTGGGCCAGGTGGAAATCGACCCGGTGCTGCTGCTTGGTCTCCCGCATGTGTGCAGAGGTGCAGCATGTGGACCGTCCTCCGCTGTGTCCCCAGGCCATTGGAGAGAGCTGGGTCGGCATGGAGCCATCAGGACTCAGGCTGGCGTGTGTGGGGGACTGAGGTGTTGACACTGCAGCCGGTGGCTGAGGCTGCAGTACCAGCCCAGTCTGCCACAGCCAGGTTGTGTTCCCGGCTACAGCTGCATGCAGCTAAGTGCATTCTTTTCCCCGCTTGCGCTTGCCATGCCTGGCCATTCTGGGGCCAGCCGTCTGCAGGCCAGGCCCACGTCTCTTTATAACCCTTCCTGTTTTCTAGCCAATGCTCCTTCCCCCGTCCAGCTGGCAGCATGGGTGGTAATCCCCGAGGGGCTCTCCCCCAGCAGGGGATGGAAAGGCACAGACTGTGGAGTGAGGGGATTCGGTTAGGAGTCCAGCTGTGTGATTTGTGGGGAAAGTTAATGCAAGTACTTCAGCAAGTTCATAGGCAGCGAGGGTGGTGCGTGGGCTCAGAGGTGCAAGGTCAGGTTCCGGGTCAGTGTCTCCCCACTGGGTGCCTTTCACAGCCACTATGGCAAGTGTTCAGGATGAATCACGAATAGGGGGTTTTGTCACCGCTCACTGCATCTGTACCTCACACATTCATCTTTTTTTTTTAAATGGGGAAGTCAGATATACAGAGAGGAGGAGAGGCAGGAAGAAATCATTTCTCTGAAAAAATGATTTGCTTGTTTGTAAGTCAGAACTTCCATCTGCTGGGTCACTCTTTTTTTTTTATTTTAAAGATTTATTTTATTTTTATTGGAAAGGTGGATATACAGAGAGGAGAGACAGAGAGGAAGATCTTCCATCCGATGATTCACTCCCCAAGTGAGCGCAACGGGCCGATGCTATGCCGATCTGAAGCCAGGAGCCTCTTCTGGGTCTCCCATGCGGCTGCAGGGTCCCAAAGCTTTGGGCCGTCCTCGACTGCCTTCCCAGGCCACAGGCAGGGAGCTGGAAGGGAAGCGGGGCTGCCGGGATTAGAACCGGCGCCCGTATGGGATCCCGGGCGTGCAAGGCGAGGACCTTAACCACTGTGCCACTGCGCCGGGCCCTGGGTCACTCCTTAAATAGCTGTCACGACGGCCAGACTTGGGCCAGGCCAAAGCCAAGACCTGGTGCCTCTTCAAGGTCTCCCACGTGGGTGGCAGTTAACCAAGTCCTTGAGCATCTTCTGCTATTCCCTGGCTCTTAACAGGGAGCTGGATCAGAAGTGGGGCAGTTGGGACTCAAGCTGGCATTCCTGTGGGATGTCAGCATTGCAGGCAGCAGCTTTCCCTGCTATGCCGTAGCACTGGCTCCCAAAGAAAATTTTTTTTAAAGAAAAAATTTAGTGTAAAAGCTAGTTATTGTCTTTAATTTCTAAAGATTTATTTATCTTAATTGCAAAGCCAAATATATATATACAGATAGGAGGAAAGACAGAGAGAAAGATCTTGCGTCCGATGATTCACTCCCCAAGTGACCACAGCAGTCAGTGCAACGGCCAATGCTATGCTGATCCAAAGCCAGGATCCAGGAACCTCTTCCGGGTCTCCCAACGGGTGCAGGGTTCCAAGGCTTTGGGCCGTCCTTGACTGCTTTCCCAGGCCATAAGCAGGGAGCTGGATGGGAAGCAAAGCTACTGGGATTAGAACTGGCACCCATATGGGATCCCTTCACATGCAAGGCAAGGACTTTAGCCACTAGGCTATTGCGCCGGGTCCACCAAAACAATTTTAAGAAGTTTTTTAGGGCCCGGTGTGGTAGCCTAGTAGATAATGTCCTTGCCTTGCATGCGCTGGGATCATATGTGGGCACCAGTTCATGTCCTGGCTGCTTCCACTTCCCTTCCAGCTCCCTGCCTGTGGCCTGGGAAAGCAGTCGAGGACGGCTCAAAGCCTTGGGACCCTGTATACCCACATAGGAGGCCCGGAGTAAGCTCCTGGCTCCTGGTTTCAGATCGGCTCAGCCCCCGGCGCTGTGGCTGCTTGGGCAGTCAGCTAGCAGACAGACGGAAGATCTTCCTGTCTGTCTCCTCCTCTCTGTGAATCTGACTTTCCAGTGGAAAAAAAAATCAAATTAAATTTCAAATACTTTCCAACTAAAAATGTTTTGATTTTGATTTTGTTTTGTTTTGTTTTAGTATTTATTTTATTTCAGAGTTACAAAGTGAGAAACACATCTTCCATCCACTAGTTCACTCCCAAATGGTCCTAATGGCAGGAGCTGGCCATTCCGGAGCTGGGAGCTGGGAGCTGGGTCAGCGGGGGACCTGGGACTCGTGCCTATACGGGATGCCAGCACCATAAGCTGAGGATTAGCTTGCTACACTACTGCACTGGCCCTATAAACCTTCCTTTTAATTCTAATTTCTCTTGAACTTTAAAAAAACGAATGTTTGCATAACAGACAGACAGATCTTGGATGCCCACCATAGCTAGGTCGGACCAGGCTGCAGCCAGGAGGAGGCGGGGGCAGGACCCCGAGGACTTGGGCCATCCCCTGCTCCCTCCCAGGGTGTCCGTCAGCTGGAAGGGGCCAGAAGCTGGCTGCCATGCAGTCCAGGGTTCAGGCTCGCAGTGGCATCTTAGCATCCTGCCAGATGCCTGGCCGTCACCTGGAAGTCCTCCCCTCACTGCTCTGCACCGAGTAAGGCCGCCAGGACGGCTGGCCAGGGGGACCTTGCAGAATGCACGTGAAGGTTTGTTTTCAGAATGTCAGAGTTAACTTCTCTTAAACAGAGATAGTCTCCCATATTAGCCTTAGTACAAGCTACGTAATGACTACTTAATAATTACATGAATGAGATGGGCCCGGCATGGTGGCCTAGCAGCTAATGTCCTTGCCTTGCATGCACCGGGATCCCATGTGGGTGCCTGTTCGTGTCCCAACTGCTCCACTTCCCATCCAGCTCCCTGCTTGTGGCCCGGGAAAGCAGTCAAGGACGGCCCAAAGCCTTGGGACCCTGCACCCGTGTGGGAGACCTGGAGGAAGCTCCTGGCTCCTGACTCCGGATCAGCACAACACCGGCCATTGCGGTCACTTGGGTAGTGAATCATCGGATGGAAGAGCTTTCTTTCTCTCTGTCTTTCCTCCTTTCTGATATCTGACTTCCCAATAAAAATAAATAAATCTTAAAAAAATAATAATAATTACATGAATGAGATCCAAGATGAGCAAAATTCCTGATTTGTTCACGTAGCAAAACTTTATTTTGACTGCCACTTTCAACGTACGGTAAGTCTAAACAGATACGAGAGAACTGGTTTCTTCTGGCACCTTTAAAAATTTGGGTCCAGCGCAGTAGCCTAGTGTCTAAAGTCCTCACCTTGCATGCGCCAGGATCCCATATGAGTGCCAGTTCTAATTCTGGCGGCCCCACTTCGCATCCAGCTCCCTGCTTGTGGCCTGGGAGAGCCTGCACCTACATGGGAGACCTGGAAGAAAGGCTTTTGGCTCCTGGCTTTGGATCGACTCGGCACCGGCTATAGTGGTCACGTGGGAGTGAATCAGCAGGTGGAAAATCTCTCTCCTTTCTGTATATCTGCCTTGCCAATAAAAAATAAATTTCTAAAAATCATTTATTGGAGCGGCATGGTGGCTCAACAGGCTATTCCTGTGCCTGCAGCACCAGCATCCGTATGGGCACCACATTCCTTCCAGCTCCCTGCCTGTAGCCTGGGAGAGCAGTGGAGGGCGCCCGAGTCCCTGGGAGCCTGCACCCACGTGGGAGACCCGGAAGAGGCTGCAGGCTTTGGATCAGCTGAGAGACAGAGCTAGCTTTCCATCTGCTGGATCCGTGCAGGCCTGCTGAGCGGGTGCAGGAGCCCTGGAGCCGGGCACAGGAGGGCCGCGACCAGGACCTGGGCACCTGGGGCTGCTTCTAAGCTGGCAACGCCTGGCAGTCCGTTCACTGTCCTGCACAGGGCGTGCTGTCACAGCCCACGACACCGGATGGATGGCGTGTGTCCAGTTCTCGGGGGTCGCTTTTCCCACCTCCCCCTCCGCACTTACTCTAAATCCTTGAACACTGAACTTCTCAAGCGTCTCACGTTGCTCTCATAGCTTCGTGACACAGTTGGTTATAATCATTAATGTTTAATAGAAGAAATGCTTTGTTCCTTGAAGCCAAAATCAGAGTAGCTGGACAGCGTCTGCTGTGCTTAGTCGGACTAGAACCCCGGACTCCTTCACGCAAAGGAGTCGAGTGCAGATGCAGCTTAAAGAGCATTGCAGGTTGTACATGGCCAGCTGTGACCAGGTTCTCAACCTTACAGGCTGGTGTGTGACACAGCTCATGAAGCAGCTGCTTGGGGCGCCTGCAGCCCATCTGGCCCTGCCACTTTGATGGCTGCCTCCCACTCCTGGCTCATGAGGCAGCAGGTGCCTACGCTCTAGCCTGGCTGCCTGCCTGCCTGGCACTCAGACTGGAGCCACAGGCTCCTGGCATTGGCCTGTTGCAGCTCTGGCTCTTGCAGGATGGAAGAGCTCTGTGAGGCGGCCTTTCAAAAAGTTGAGTAACTGTTTGTCTCTTTCAGAAATCAGAGCCGCATTCTCTCAGCAGTGACGCATTAATGAGGAGAGCCGTGTCCCTGGTAACAGACAGCACCTCGACCTTTCTCTCGCAAACCACGTACGCGTTGATTGAAGCCATCACTGAGTATACTAAGGTAGGCCTCCTCTGCGGGCGAGCACTGCGTGTGTGCCCAGGCTGGGCGTGCTGCCTGCCAGCCCGAGGGCCGAGCAGTGGCAGCAGAGCTCGGAGCCACAGAGTGAAATACTGTGTGCCGGAGCTTTACGACAGCGTTTCTAGTCCTGACTGCATCACCAGCGAGTGCTTTGTCAGGGCCTTCGTTGTGAAGTGCAAAGATCTCAGCAGCCCAGTGCATTAAAATAAGCCAGTATGATCTGGTTTACTTAGGGGTCAACCCATCCCAACACCTAGCACCAGAGACATCTCTCCAGCGGAAGTAACAAAATCCCTCTCTCGTACATGTAGTTGACTTGCATTTTCCTATAGCTTTTCCTCCATCTCCGACTTTGCCTTCTCCATACCTTCTGACTTGTAACCAACTTTCCCAAAAAGGACAGGCTTTCTCGGTGAGCCTTCCCGCCCAGTGCCTCACCCCTGTATTCTGTTTGTAGGCCGTTTACACCCTGGTTTCTTTGTACCGACAATACACAAGCTTGCTTGGGAAGATGAACTCGCAGGAGGAGGATGAAGTGTGGCAGGTGATCATAGGAGCCAGAGTGGAGGTGAGCCGGCGGGCAGGCGTGGTGGAGGTGAGCCGGCAGGCAGGCGTGTGTGTCCGCGCTCCCGCCTCGGTGTGGCGCCTCACGCCTGGGGTCTGGCTGGTAACTCCCCTAAAGCTGCCATCGCATGTAAAACCTCTCCACCTACAGATGACTTCAAAACAACAAGAATATTTGAAGCTGGAAACGACCTGGATGACAGCACTCGGTCTCTCCGAGATGGCAGCAGAGGCTGCGTACCAGACGGGTAGGCTGCCAGCTCCGGGCTCCTCGCCCTCTCCCGGGACGCATTTCGGTGGCCTGCGGCCTGTTGTGACTCACACCGCAGAGAAAAGAAGCTCATCAACTTTATTTTTTATAACCCTATTTATTATATATTAAGATGTATTTATTTTTATTCAAAAAGCAAAGTTAGAGACAAGGAGAAAAAGATCTTCCATCCGCTGGATCACTCTCCAAGTGGCTGGTACTGGGCCAGTCCAAGTTCAGGAGCTTCTCCTGGACCGTGGGGTAGGAAGAGGAACAGGCAGGATTCTAGCTGGTGCCTATATGTGAAGAGCTGGGGCTTAACGGCTATCACGCCATAGACCCCTATTTTAAAGAGATTTATTTTGGGGCCTGGTGCAGTGGCTCAGTGCCTAAATGCTCTCCTTGTAAGCATTGGGATCCCATATGGGCACCGGTTCTAATCCTGGCAGCTCTACTTCCCATCTCCCTACTTGTGGCCTGGGAAAGCAGTGGCGGACGGCCCAAAGCCTTGGGACCTGCACCCGCGTGGGAGACCCGGAAGAGTTTCCTAGATCCTGGCTTTGGATCAGCTCAGCTCTGGCCAGTACAGCCACCTGGGGAGTGAACGAGCAGATGGAGGATTTTTCTGTCTCCTCCTCTCTGAATCTGATCCACCTTCCCAATAACTTTTATATATATACATACATATATACATATACACACGTATATATGTATTTTACATTTATTTCTATCAGAAGTTCTGATATACAGAGAGGAGGGTCTTCAGTCCAATGAGTCACTCCCCCACGTGGCCACAATGGCCAGAGCTGATTTGAAGCCAGGAGCTTCTCCTGGTCTCCATGCAGGGTCCCAAGCTCTGGGCCACCTCGACTGCTTTCCCAGGCCACAAGCAGGGAGCTGGATGGGAAGCAGGACTGCCAGGATACAAACTGCCATCCATGTGGGATCCCAGCATGTGTAAGGTGAGGACTTGCGCCACTAGCCTCCCACACTGGGGCCCCCAATAAGTTTTAAAAAATATTTATTTGGAAAGACAAGAGAGATAAGGAAGTCAGGTCATGAATGTGTTGGTTCACTCCTCATGTGGCTGAATAGCTTGTTCTGGGAGCTGCTTCTTGGTCTCTCGTGTGGCTGTGGGAACCTGAGGACTTGAGCCACCCTCTGCTGCTTTCCTGGGCCGTTCAGGGAGCTGGACTACAAGTAGAGAGAAGAGGAGAAAGATCTTCCGTCTGTTCTTACTCCTGAAACGGGCCCAGACAGGAGCCTAGTGCTTCTCCGGGTCTCCTGTGTGGATGTTGGGCCTAGGGACTTGAGCCATCCTCCACTGCTCTCCCAGACCATTAGCAGCAGCCAGATGCAAGTGGAGCAGCTGGGACTCAAACTAGTGCCCCAGTGGGATGCTGGTGCCCAAGGGAGGCAGCACCCACCCCAACCCAGTTGATTAAAGTCACAGAATAACACAGTGGGATGAGATCTGAGCTCATCAACCCATGCAGATGCCATTTTAAAGATCTGAAATGGCAGAGTGGAGGCTGTCAACAGACAGAAACACAAGGGGGGGAGGGAGCAGATTCTGCTGGAAGTATTCTTCAGAGGCTGCCTGTGTCACCATCATCCCATTTGGGTGCCAGGTTGTGTTCTGGCTGCTCCACTTCCAATCCAGCTCCCTGCTTGTAGTGGGGGAAAGCAGCGGAGACCCGGAAAGCTTCCGACCAGCCCAATTCTGGCTGTTGCAGCCATTTAAGGAGTGAGCCAGCAGCTGGAAGATCTTTCTCTAATTCTGGATTCAAGTAAAATAAACCAATCTTTCAAGAATCCAATCAGTTTGGGGAAAGGGGGAAAACATGCAGCAGACTGGAACTGTTAACTCCCGGGAGCACCGGAGTGTGTTCGACTGCCTGTGACACTGGCAGCCTGCCCAGTGCGGTTCCTGTCCTGGCTGCTCCAGCTCTGGTCCCTGCGACTCACACGCTCCTGGCCGTTGGTGGGGTCAACCAGCAGGTAAGGCGATTTCTAATTGGAATAAATTTTAAAACAAAATTAGTAGAGGTGTGAGAAAAGGAAAAAAGCCATAGATTTGAAACAGGAAGCATTTAAAAAGAGAAAACCTGTAAAAGTATTTGGGACTCAGCAGGTGACACAAAGCATCCAAGAAGGGTTCCTGTGCAGCTCGGACTGCTGGGTCTGGAATAACAGGATGACAGGCCAGGTACTGGGGCACCTGCCAACCAGGCAGGACCTCAAGTTCCAAGCTTGTGGGCATTTGGGGAAGAAAACCAGCTGATGACAGAGATCTTTCAGTTAATCTTGGAGCTTGAAAGAAAAAACGGCAGAATCCCAAACAGCACTAAGTTCTGGCAGTGATCACAACAAAAACGGTTACATTTGTTCGCGACACTTCAGATTGTGTTCCTGTGTTCCTGTAATTCTGGCTAACTTTACAGAGGAAGACCTGAAACAAGACGGGAAATTAGAGGAAAAGAAAGTGGGGCTGTGGGGTTTCAGTCCCGTGGTGGTGCGGGTAAAGCTAAGAATGTCTAGTTCTTATCTGAAAGGCGATGATAGGGAACGGAGGGGAGGCAGATTGTCCACCTGTAGTCCACTTCCCAAATGGCCACAAGCTGCACCAATGCCAGGAGCTCCTGGACTCCCTCGTGGGTGCAGAGGCCCGAGGACTTGGGGCATCTTCCACTGCTCGGCCGGGCACATTCGCAGGGAGCTGGATCAGAAATGCAGGTGACAGACTCCCACACAGGTTCTTGCTCCCTAACACATGAGCAGGAGCTTTACTCACTACACTGCCCGAGACATTCAGACCTTTATAAAGACTATGAATGACAGGAAATTTCACTGCAGTAACAAAATATATATTGGGCCTGGTGCGATAATGTAGTGGTTAAAGTCCTCACCTTGCATGCATAGGGCATTTATTTATTTTATATTTATTTTTATGGGAAAGGCAGATATACAGAGAGGAGGAGAGACAGCAAGAAGGATCTTCTGTCTGATGATTCACTCCCCAAGTGACCGCAACGGCTGGTGCTGTGCCAATCTGAAGCCAGGAACCAGGAGCTTCCTCCAGGTCTCCCATGCAGGTGCAGGGTCCCAAGGTCTTGGGCCGTCCTCCACTGCTTTCCCAGGCCACAAGCAGGGAGCTGGATGGTAAGTAGAGCTGCTGGGATTAGAACTAGCACCCATATGGGATCCCGGCGCATTCAGGGCGAGGACTTTAGCTGCTAGGCCACCATGCTGGGCCCAAAAATGCTTTTTTTTTTTTCAAAGGTATAGTCACAGAATCTCCTATCTGCTCTTTCACTCCCAAATGGGCCACAACGGCTGGAGCTAGGTCAGAATGTTCTTCCAGATGTCCCAACACAGGTGCAGGGACCCCAAAAGTTGGGCCATCTGCTTTCCCAGGAGCTGTATTAGAACTGGAACAGGTGCAGAGGCTCAACTTGCTGCAGCCCTGGCCCCACTGGGAGACTTATGGGTTTATGTAAATCTTACAGAAACTGTAAAGGAATTTTAAAAACAAGTTGAAAAATGAAGTTAAAAATCTTATGGGTGGTGGTGGGGAGGGAGGTGCTGCTGTGACACAGTGCCGTTAGCCACCAGCATCCCACACGAGCAGTGGTTCTAGTCTCGGCTTCTCTGCTTCCTGTCTTCTATCACCTCCCTCCTAATGCGTCTGGGAGAACAAGGCCCACGTGCTTAGGCCCCTACTCGCGCTTGGGAAACCCAGCGGGAGTTCCTGGCTCAGGCTGGCCTCGCCCTGGACGGTGACCATGTGCAGACTGAACCGGTGGGTGGGTCTGTCTTTCCTGTTTGTCCTTCTCTGATAGCTCTTTACAAAGCGGGGGCAGGCACAGCCCCGTGGCTTGGCAGGCTAAGCCTCGTGCCCTGGCAGCAGCAACTCATATGGTCTAGTTCTGATCCAGCTCCATGCTGATGGCCTGGGAAAGCAATGGGGAACGTCCAAGTCCTTGTGCCCTGCACCCACATGGGAGACGCAGAGGAAGCTCCTGGACAAGCCCAGCCCCGGTCCCTGTGGCCATTTGGGGAGTCTAAGCACTTCTCACTGGAGCAATCACTAACAAAGGATTGAGCATCCACAAAGAAATACAATTATGAGGGCTGGCGTGGCAGCAGAGTAGGCTAACCCTCCACCTTCCAGTGCCAGCTCCTGTCCCAGATGCTCCAGTGGCAGTCCAGCTCTACCTGTGACCTGGGAGGCCAATAGAGCATGCCCCAAGCAAGGCTGCATGCCCCTTCACTCAAGTGGGAGGACCAGGAAGAAGATCCTGGCTTCAGAGCACGTCAGCTCAGTAAGCTCCAGCTAGTGCAGCCATCTGGGGAGTGAACCAGCAGAGAACAAATTTATTTTTCAGGCCCAGCACGATGACTCAACGGCTGGTCCATACCTTGAGGGGCCAGGGCTCCATGTGCGTGGGTGCCAGTTCATGTCCCACCTGCTCTACTTCCCATCCAGCTCCCTGCTTGTGGCCTGGGAAAGCAGTGGAGGACAACTCAAAGCCTTGGGAACCTGCACCCGCGTGGGAGACCTGGAAGAGACTCCTGGCTTCGGATCAGCTCAGCTCAGCTGTTGTGGCCACTTGAGGAGGCTCTTTTGTCCACTGGCTCACCACTCCCCTAATTCTGACTTTCCAATAAAAAAAACTTCAGGGGCCTAGTGCGGTAGCCTACCAGTTTAAGTCCTCACCTTGAACACGCCAGGATCCCTTATAGGTGCCAGTTTTAATCCCGGCAGCTCCTGCTTGTAGCCTGGGAAAGTAGTTGAGGACGGCCCAAAGCCTTGGGACCCTGCACCCACAAGGGAGGCCCAGAGGAAGCTGGGGGGGGCGACAGCTCCAACTGTTGGGGTCACTTGAGGAGTGAATGATCAGACAGAAGATCTTCCTGTCTCCTCTCTGTATATCTGACTTTCCAGTAAAAAAATCTTTAAAAAAAAAACCTTTCTAATAAAAATTTTAAAAAATATTACTATGAATAGAGGATTTTCTTAATTTAAAAAATGTGACTTACACAAGACCACTGTCAAGGTCAGAAATAAAGAGTGGGCCCAGCATGGTGGCCTAGTGGGTTAAGGCCCTGGGAACGGCCTCCCCTCCCGTCCAGCCCTGTGATGCTCCTGGGGAGCCTGGGTGGAGCCTCGTGGGCCAGAGCGCCAGATAGGAAACTCCTCTCGCTCCCTCTGCGCTAACGCTTCCTTCCTGACAAATCTTTGAGGGAACAATTTAAAATGAATTCCCTGCCCGGCTACATCACACCTTACAGCAGGCGGGGAGGGCAGTGTGTCCCGGCGCAGCAGCCTAGTGGCTAAAGTCTTGGACTTGCATCTCATAGGGCGCCAGTTCATATCCCCATTTTCCTAAGCTCCTGCTTGTGGCCTGGAAAGCAGTCGGGGACGGCCCAAAGCCTTGGGACCCTGCACCCATGTGGGAGACCCGGAAGAGGCTCCTGGCTTCGGATCAGCTCAGCTCCAACTCATGTCCAGCTGTTGCCGTCAGCAGGGGAGTGCAGCAGACGGAAGACCTTTCTTTGTCTCTTTTTATCTGTAAATCTGACTTGCCAATAAAAAATCTTAAAAGAAAAAAACCCTGCAACCGGGAGGATAATCACAAAAGAATGCTCAATAAAATACTCGTGCACATATATGTAAATTGTGGAAATAATGGCGGCCAGTTGGTTTTGAAGGACAGAACAGGCAGGGCTCCACAAGGCCGCCAAGGCTGGAGCCGGGCCCGTCCGAGGCCGGGAGCTGCTTGCGGGGCCCACCTCTGCTGTCTGCCCCGGCCATGAGCAGGGAGCTGGTCCAGAGTGGATAGCTGGAACCGGAACTGGCGCCCTAAGGGATGCCAGCGCCACGGGCAGCAGCTTTAGTGGCTGTGCCACAGTGCTGGCCCCATGCACATTGTCACAAACTGACCCCGAGAGACAGCCCCGTTTCCTGGTGTCAGCACATACCTTCTGCGCAGGCGCAGCCCTCAGCACGCTCTCTTCTCTCGGCAGGAGCAGACCAGGCCTCCGTCACCGCCAGAAGTCACATCCAGCTGGTCAAGTCGCAGGTGCAGGAGGTGCGCCAGCTCTCCCAGAAAGCAGAGACCAAGCTGGCCGAAGCGCAGACCCAGGAGCTGCGACAGAAAGCCCAGGAGGAAGGGGACGAGGGCAGCGAGCCCGAGCAGGAGGCCTACCTACGCGAGGACTGAGGCTGTGCCTGCTGCCCTGACGGCCACGCACAGGGGACAGCGGGGTGTGGCCAGGGGCCTCGGCACTCCCAGCATGCCTTGCTGGAGGTTGGTGCCCTGTTAACCCAGAACCGCAGTCCGCACAGTTGACCTCTGACCTCACACATGAAGTGCTGACCTTGGCCAGGGGACTCTGTTCTGCCCCACGTTCAGTAGCTGTTCTTAGATTTTCCAAATGATTTTGCACTGCCGCTCACCAGGACTGAGTGGGGCACGGGCGGCTGGCAGGTCCGTGAGCGAGCAGTGCCACGCCGGGCTGAGTGGCCCTGGCAGTGCCCGGTGCTCGCGGCAGCACAGCCTTGGACACACACACCTGTTTTTCTTCTTTCCAAGTTTCTGTTCTATCCAAAAGAGAAAAAAGTTTTTGCATTTCACAAAGAAAATGTGTGTGTGTCTGACCTGCCGTCGCACACCCCGCGCGGAGCGCCCCTGGGACCCGGCAGCACCCACGCTCCTCGGTAACGGGCGGGGCACGTTGACCAGCTCACTGGACTTTGATGGACGGCGACAGGGCGGGCGAGTTACAGAAGGGCCGTCCCTTCCCACAGACCGGCAGGAGCCAGCTCTCCCACGGGAAGCCCGTCAGGGACGGGGCGGGAAGGCGGCTGCGCAGGGCAGCCCCGGGTGGGTCACCGCCGCCCACAGCGTCCACAGCTCCCGCGGGCCGAGGCGGTGCAGCAGCAGGAGCCCCCTGACCAGGCACGGCTCCAAGGGGGCCAGGGGCCGCCGGATCCCAAACGTCCTGAAGCCCGCGTGGTGGGTGGGGCTGAGGCCCAGCCCACGCAGGCACATGCCCACGAAGACGTCGTCGATGGGGAAGAGCTCCGTGGCCTCCACAGCCGCCCGCAGGCGCCGCACGGTGGCCCTGGACATGACGTAGCCTCCGCCCCCCGCGTAGGGCGGGTAGTGGCGGGCCCGGTACATGGAAGGCGGGATGAAGTACTTGACCTTGGTGTTCCTGTTGGGCCGGGCCTGGCGGATAACATCTCCAACCAGGAGGTCCTGGGCCGGGTCGCGGCCCTCCAGGAACTCCAGCACGTTGGGGACGTGGACAAAGACATCGTCGTCCCCCTTGAGCACGAAGCGGGCCTGGGGACAGGCGGCGGCCAGCCAGCGCTGCAGGTGCAGCTCCTTGAGCGTCAGGTTGAAGAAGTCCTCGGCGAAGTCCCACTGAAGGATGTCCCCGAACTGCGCGCTCTCGTAGGCCAGCAGCAGGGCCAGGGCAGCGGGGCGCGCCACCCCAAGCAGGAACACGAGCTTCAGCTGCCGGCCCCGCGCCCAGGCCCCCGCCCGGCCCCACGTGCCGCGGATGGCCGCGCGCCGCTCCACGTGGCCCGGCTGGGACTTGATGGCCAGGAGCAGGAAGAGGTCCCCCGCACACCCTACAGGTTGCAGCAAAGTGGAGAAGTTCCGGCAGTGGCGATAGGTCAGGAAAAGGCGATGCCGGCCAGGCAGGGCCAGGGAGACGTCAGCTGCCGTGTGGTTAGGTGGGCACTGACTGCGGTGGGCCCCTGGGGGAGCCCAGAAAGGCTGGTGGCCCGCAGGGGTCCCCCGCGGCGCAGCCTCCCTCTTCAGGAGGAGCAGGGAGCCGAGCAGCAGCAACGCCAGGCCGGACAGGAGCAGCCAGCTCGGCCCGCGCATGGCCCCGGCCTGCAGGAGAGCGCACGTCAGCGGGCCTGCCCCGCAGCACACCTGAGCCCCGCAGCACACCTGAGCCCCGCAGCACACCTGAGCCCCTGCTCCGCCGCGTCGCCCCCACACAGCCTGCAGCTGCTTGAAAGCGCACACCAGAGGAAACCTGAGTAGCTTCAATTTTGCAAATGGCAGGCTTAGTTTAGCTTTGGGCCAGACTCCAAGCTCAGATCCTGATAAAGAGCTCTTCCACCAAAAGCAAAAGCACTTTGCGAGTGGGTGAATGGCGCAGGGGGGGCCTGTGGCATGGGCCTCCTCAACACGCAGTCCCAGCTGCTCCATTCCACCCCAGCTCCTGCCGGCGCAGCTGGGAAGCAGCAGATGGCTCCAGCGCTTGGGCCCCCGCATTCATGCGAGATTCAGAAGCTCCTGGCCCAGCCCTGCTTGTTGCTGCCCTTTGCAACTGATAAACGAATCTTTTTATTTATTTATTGGATAAACAGGTTTACAGAAAGATCTTCCAACCGCTGGTTCACTCCCCAAGTAGCCACACAGCCAGAGCTGAGCCAATCCAAAACCAGGAACCTCTTCCTGGTCTCCCACACGGATGCAGGGTCCCAAAGCTTTGGGCCATCCTCGACTGCTTTCCCAGGCCACAGGCAGGGAGCTGGATGGGAAGTGGAGCTGCCGGGATTAGAACCGGTACCCATAGGCGATGCCAGCACTTGCAGGATCAGCCAATTGAGCCACTGTCCCAGCCAGCTAAGTCAATCCGTTTTGTTTTGAAGATACCACCTGAGCTACCCACACTGCACACTGAGGGCTGACGGCCCCCCACAGCACACCGGGACGCGGCCCCTGACCCGGCGCTGGCCCCTGGGAGCGAACCACGAGGCTTCAGCTTTCAGATAAAGTCAAACTATCTCAGAAAAACTCGGCCCAACGCGGCAGGCCGTGCGGGGTGTCCCCAGTGAGGGAGGCAGGGTTCCCTGAACCCGGGGGCGAACACGCCCCTCCCTGGACGCCCTGTGGATTCCCGGGGGCTTAGGCGGGCGGCTCCACACCCCGAAGCTGCAGCCTTGGGCTTGGGGGGCCCCTCCGGCTCACCTTACTGAGTCCGCACTTCTAAGTCTCCCAGGACCCAGGTGGAGGTGCGGACACGCGTCCACGGGGTGTCCACCCGGCCCACGGCCGCAAAGCCGGCCTCCCCCTCCACCAGCGCGAGGCCCGGGGCCCACCGTCCTCGCCCACTCACCTGGACCGGCGCGTGGACACCGAGGGCGCGCTGGGCCGGGAGGCCTTCAGCGGCCCCAGCCTGAATCCCGGCCTCGGAGCAGGAACCGGGGACGCAGAGGGCGGCAGGGCGGGGAGCGGGTCGGGCGCGGGCTTGGCCGGCGTCCCCGCGAGACTGCAGGCCTGGGACGTGGACCCGGCGCGCGAGGCACGGGGGCCGGCCCTGCCCGGGGCGCCTCGGCCCGGCTGCGCCCCCCGCCCGCCGCCCGCGGAGCCCTTCCCCGCCTGCACGACCCCTGTGGGCTCGGGGCGGAGGGTCGCCCGCGGCGAGGGGGTCGGGGTCCGCGTCTCGGCCGCCTGGGTCGCTGAGCCCGGCCGGCAGCGCGGCGCCTCGGGCCGCGGGCGTGAGAGCAGCTCGCCCCGCACCTGGGCGCGCACCTGGGCGCACTGCGTCGGCCGGGCGGGCTGCCCGTCGCCCGCCCTCCCGTCCGCCCCGCCCTCCCGTCCGCCCGCCCTCCCGTCCGCCCGCCCGCCCGTCGCCCGCCCGCCCGTCCGCCCGCCCCCCCGTCCGCCCGCCCTCCCCTCCCCGTCCGCCCCGCCCCTCCCCGTCCGCCCCGCCCCTCCCCGTCCGCCCCGCCCCTCCCTCCCCGCCCCTCCCCGTCCGCCCCGCCCGCCGCCCCGCCCGCCCGCCCGCCCGCCCGCCCCGCCCCGTCCGCCCCGCCCCCGCAAGCAGACGCCAGGCTCGGGCGGCGGGCGCCTTTACTCGGGCGCGTCGAGGGCGCGCAGCGCGTCGGCCGCCGAGCGGCACTGGCTCAGCTGCAGCTGCAGCTCCACCGTCAGCGGCTCGGGCTGGTACTGGCTCTCGCCGAGCGGGGCCGCGGCCTTCAGCTTCTCTGAGGAGGGAGAAGCGCGCTGAGAGCCGAGGCCCGGGAGCTGGACGGGCTGGCTGCCCCGGGAGGGCGCGCGGTGGCCTCGAACCCCTCAGTCCCTCCGGGCTGCTCAGCACCGGCTTCACCGAGGCCGCGGCTGGCCACGCGGCCCCGTCCCCCCACACGCACCGCCGCGCGCAGCCGGCTTCGTGCCCCGTTAAACTTCTCTTGGATTGCGCGTTGCTTTCTCCCTTGGACCACGGTTGACTCAGAATTGTTACTCACTTCCCAAACTTGGGGGAATTTCCTAAAAGCTTCCAGTTCGCGGATGATAATTAATTCCTTCCACGCTGTCCGTGGAGGGCCAGTGCGCCATGCTCGGGGCTCGGGGCTCAGCTGCCCAGCCGCGCTCCCCTCAACTTTTCTGGCAGGTCACTGCCCTGGCCCGCCGGGGTCAGGCCGCCTGGCACGGCCGTTTCCCTCCTACCCCTTCTCTAACATTTGCCCGCCAGTTCCAGCCCGCGTCTTCAGAATCTGCTCTGATGGAAGAACGCCCCTCTGCCGGCAGCCGCACATCCACTCCGTGTGCCAGCTCTGCCCGCCCGGGGCCAGAAGGCACCTCCCTCCACGCCTTTGGCCCCAGGTCCAGCCCTGCCCGCCCTGCCCGCGCCGACACCCACACTCACCCTTCTTGATGACTTTCTTAGCCTTCTTGGAGTCCTGCCAAAGAACAGGAAACAAGGGGTTTCCTGGAGCGGGGTGGGGGCTGGTGGGGGGTGGCTTCCTGCAGGGGCATCTTGGTGAGGAGTGGGTCCTGGCCCCTGCTGCACCCCTTCCCCGCCCTGGGGCGCCTCTACCTTACCCTGGCGAATGTGAGCTTGTCAGACTCGGCGGTGCGTAGCACCCCGAAGTTGCACACAGTGGTCACCAGGGCCTCCCCGGCCAGCAGGGGCTCGAGTGGCACGAGGCAGCTGCCCAGCACGCGTGGCACGGGCGGGTCCTGGCGCAGCTCCCTGGAGGAATCCTTCCTCTTCTTGGAGCCCCTCCGCTCCTGGGGGCAGGGCCGGGTGAGGGCAGGCCAGTGCCCGGTGCCCGCCATGCTGGGCCCCGCCCGCTGGTACCTTGGAAGGTTCCTTCTCGGCCTTGTCTCTCTTCTCTTTCTCCTTCTTCCCCTTCTTGGCAAGCAAGGGGCTGTCCGCAGAGGGCGACGCCAAGGGCCAGGACAGGATCTGAGGGACAGGGCGCGGTGTGGCTGCGGCGGCCCAGCCCTGATCGCCTCCCCAGGGAGTGGGGCTTGGGGGTGCCCTGGGCCCACCTTCTCCTCCATGACGGTCACCGTGGTGCCCGCCAGCAGGAAGGCCTTGAGCGGCACCAGGCCTTTCACGGTGTGCTGCATCTCGTAGCCGCAGGAAATGACCTCGGCCCAGGGCTTGCGGGCCGTGCTGAACAGGACGGTCCTGGCGGGCGGGGCAGACCCAGGCCGGCATCTCAGCGGACCCAGGCATGGCAAGAGACCCCAGGCAGGACGAGGGAGCCGGGGCCCTCCTGCAGCGGCGGAACTACAACTTTCACAGGAAGATGTTACAACTTTCACAGAGTGGCTGCAAGTCCCCTGACTTGCACAGAGCTACCCCCGCCCCCAGGGGTGGGCTAGGTCGCCAGGGAGAGAAGCCAACATTTCCAAAGAGCCACGTACAAGAGAGCCGGGCGGCAGGGGGCGCTGTGGCACAGCGGGTTAAGCCCCCACCCCAGCTCTCGGCTCCGGGTTGAGTCCAGGGCTGGGAGGCAGAGCTGAGGACCCTGCACCCACGTGGGACCCTCGAATGGAATTCCAGGCTTCTGCCTGCAGCCTGGCCCAACCTGGGCTGTGGCAGCCACCTCGGGTGGGTGGGCAAGGGGGAAACCAGTGGCTGGAAGATGTCCCTCTGTCACTCTGCCTTTCAAAGTATTTTCTAAATAGAGAATTTATTTTTTTTAAAAAAACATATGGGATGAATTAGATGCGTGGAATGAGACACTTCTTAGAAAACTGTTCTAATATTGAAAGTGGTAAAATTACTTGTGACTCAGCTTTTTAAATTAAACTTTTCTCAAACTGAAAAACCACAAACAGGTCCTTGCCACACCGCTTCCCCGCCCCGCCCACACCAGCCTCTCAGTTCCCTGGCTCCGCCCCAGAGGAGCTGCAGCCCTGGGATGGGGGAGACCCTGACAGGCTGGCACCCGGACTCTCAGCTGGGACTTACCCTCTGGAACACACACAGGGCCTGCAGCGGGGAACCCAGCAAAGAGAGCCCCGAAACAGAGAGCCCGAGTTCCCACTGACACAGGCCCCGGGAGCAGCCGCCGTGGGCCGGTCCTGCCTCCCACATGGAGCGTGGGATCAAACTCCTGCTTCTGGCAGGGCTCAGCCGTGGCCACGGCAGACACTTGGGGCAAAGGCCGGGCAATGAGAGATCTATGTGTTTCTTCCTCTCTGCGTCTCAAAAATTCCAAAAACTTTGTGCAAACATGTAATTTTAAAACAACACATTTTACATGGATTTTTAAAAACAATTCTTTAGGGGCCAGCACAGTGGGGTAGCAAGCTAATCCTCCACCTGTGGTGCCACCATACCATATGGGCACAAGTTTGTGTCCCGGCTGCTCCACTTCCCATCCAGCTCCCTGCTTGTCAAGGTTGAAAGCAGTCACGGATGACGCAAAGCCTTGGGACCCTGCACCCACGAGGGAGACCTGGAAAAAGCTTCTGGCTCCTGGTCTCGGATCAGCTCAGCTCTGGTCATTGCAACCACCTAGGGAGTGAGCCAGCAGATGGAAGATCTGTCTCTCTCTCTGCAAACTCTACTTTTCAACTAACTAAATACATGTTTAAAAATAAACCCAGAAGTTCCTGGACTGCAGTGGAAGGAACCAGGCGCACAGGCTGGCGGATGCCAACTGGCCGCAAAGCATCGACCCAGAATTAGCTTCACCCCCACATCTGGAATCACAGGTGTCACCCTTAGACCATTAACTCCAGAGACTCACTCCCTGGGGAAGCGCTGGCTTTGGGCGGGGAGGTGGCACCTGCTGGTCCTGCCCCAGGTCCTCCTCTGGCAAGCAGCTCACAGCCAGGGGATTCCAGGAGCGGCTGGGAACAGCCAGGCCTGCCACTCCAGGACTCTTACCCTGGGGACAGGCTAAGGTGGTGGCTCATCCGGGGCCGCAGCTTTGCCAGCTCTTCTGCTGAGTCCACGGACCTGGGCAGCCCGGCTGAGCGGCCCGAGAGCAGGGACAGCTCTGAGTCCGGCAGCTCCATGGTCCCAGACTCGGGCGACTCGGCCTCCTCCGAGACCTCCCCTCGCAACTCCTCCGGGAGGTCCTCGGCGAGGTCCTCGCCCAGGGGCTCAGTGCTGGGCGAGGGTTTGACAATCTGCAGGAAATGCCGGGAGTTCTCTGCTCTGACACCTGTACACCGCCCGCCCGCACAGGCAAACAGGCCCACTTCTGCGTGGGCTCTGACCACAACGAAGCACAGTGGGAACAGGCTGGGAGCCCGGGCCTGCTCAGGGCTGCTCCCCAGACAGCAGGAGGAGCGAAGGGGTATGTGGAGACATGTCCTCCACGAGGGACCCCACGCGCCCCAGTGTACAACCGCCCACGTTGCAGGCCCAGCGCAAGGGGGCGCACCTCAGCCAGCACACCGGCATACTCCTTCCGGTCGCCTTCTTCGTCTTCCACAAAGTCGTAGGTCACGTAGTAGGTGTACGAGGTGAACGGGCCCTCAGGCCCTGGCTCCGGCTCCAACACGGAGCTATCTGGGACGCCCCTGATGTTCCCGATCGTCACCACCAACTGTGCTGCGGGGGCCAGATCTGCCAGGAGGAGGAGGGGCTGGCGGGAAGACGGCAGGCGGGCAGGGGGAGGCCCGGGCAGGGCAACTCGGTTCAAGTCCCGGCTTGGTCTCATTCAGCAGGAGTGACTTCACATTACACCTACACACACGCACGCCTGGCTCTCCAGCCCCGTCCTGGGGACCCGGGGCACACCCAGTCGCAGTGAGGGTGAGAGGTGCCACCCGTGGGACCACAGCGTGTGCCTGGCAGGTTCTCAGACCTGGGCTCAGACGCGGGCCACAAGGGGGCGCTGTAAAGCTACTGCAGGGATGGAGGATGCCAGTTCGCAGAGAACAGGTCAGCCGCCCTGGGCCCAGCTCACCGCCATGCAGGCTGAGCCCCCGGAACTGGTGCTTCTCGTTGGGGGACACGGTGATGTCATCCAGCACACAGAGGCGGCCCAGGCTGTCGATGGTGAAACCGCGGTAGTAGGGCACGAGGGCCAGCGGGTTCCCCTGCAGCACCAGCAGCCGGAGGCGCCGCAGGGTCCGCAGGGCAGCCACCAGCCTCTGCAGGTCTGTTAGGTCGTTGAAGCTCAGGTCCAGGGAGACGAGGCTGGGCCTGGGGGTGGAGAGTGGGGGGTCAGGCTCCCGGTGAGCAGGGTGAGCAGGGACCAGCGCCCTGCATCTAGGATGGGTGATGCTGACCTGGACGAAGTGGCATCGGGGAGAGTGAGCATGGCCCCTCCTCGGCTGTACCCCTGCACTGCTCCAGACCCAAGTGAGGCTAGGCTGACCTCAGGGTCCCATGCCTGAGTGTCTCCTCTTACTTACACCCTCCATGGGAAGCCTGCCCCACCACTGCAAGCGCGGGACCACACCAGCCCCTCCCCGCAGGGACACGGGGCTTGCGGGAAGATGTCCTGGGTGGTGGAGGGAGCGGAGTGGGGCGGCTTCTGGGGGCTCCTGACCTTCATCAGGCAGAGGCAGGACAGGCAGCAGTGCCCACCACACCTGCACCCCGGTTGTGAACAGAGCCCCGGCTGGGAAGGCTCGTCCGAGGGTCTGCTTACTCCCACCTGGTCCTGGCTCCTCCCCTGGCTGCTAGCCGAGTGGTCGCCTCGCCAGGCCCTCCCTGGCAGTCCACAGGGGCTGAGTTACCAGTGGCTGGCTGTGACATACAGACTCTCCAAGGGCCCCAGGAGCTTGTTGTGCCCTAAGCCCAGATGCTGGAGGCCGGGGGGCGGCGGGTGGACGCACAGAGACTCCATGCTGGCCAGCTCATTGCCATACAGCTCCAACACCTGCAACCAGAGCCATGGCCGGGGCTGGGCAGGGCTGGGCAGGGCTGGGGCAGCTGGGGCCAGCCACTGCCTCTGCCTGGACACTCAAGAATAGGAAGCAAAGCATCTGTCCCCAGCTCCGGGCACCTGGACTGCCCCTTTTAAAAGATGTATTTATGTATTATGGACGGGGAGAAGAGGAAGAGCAGAAGTCTCCAACTGCTAGTTCGCTCCCCAGTAGCTTGCAATAGCCAGGGTTGGGCCAGGAGCTCCACCCAGGTCTCCACGTGGGTGGCACATTAGCAGAAAGCTGGAGCAGAAGTGCAGGTTAAGCCTCTACCTGCAACACTGACATTCCAGATGAGCAGCAGTTGGGAGTCCTGGCTGCTCCACGCCTGATCCGGCTCCCTGCTCCTGTGCCTGGCAGGGCAGCGGAGGACGGCTGGGGTGCTTGGTCCCAGTGCCCATGTCAGAACCTCACGCAGAGTGCCTGGGCTCCTGGCTTCAGCCCTAACCGCATTCGAGTGTTAGCTCAGTGGCATCCATCATGTGGCACGGCTGTCCCCACCCACTTCCACAGATGCCCGCTGTTCCTACTGGGAACCTGGGAGCTGGGAGGGGAGACCCCAGCCCAGCGGGCCCCACAGTGGCCTCCTGCGAGGGTTCAGTTTCCCTTCCTGGGGAAGATGGCTGGTTCCTATACCTTAAGGGTCGGGGGCAGGTGGGCCGCGTCCACCTCCTTGATGTGGTTGGCACTCAGGATCAGCTCCTCCAACTTCTGGAACTTCAGGAGGTTTTTGTCCACCAGAGTCACCTGCCGGGACAGGACAAAAGGCCAAGTCCACAAAAGAGAAGACAAAACCTGGGCAACAGGCCTGGCGGCGTGGCCTAGTAGCTAAAGTCCTCGCCCTGAATGTGCTGGGATCCCATATGGGTGCTGGTTCTAATCCCAGATGCTCTACTTCCCATCCAGCTCCCTGCCTGTGGCCCGGGAAAGCAGTGGAGGACGGCCCAAAGCCTTGGGACCCTGCATCCACGTGGGAGACCTGGAGAAAGTTCCTGGCTCCTGGTTTTTGGATCAGCACAGCACCGGCAGTTGTGGTCACTTGGGAAGTGAATCATCGGACAGAAGACCTTCATCTCTGTCTCTCCTCATCTATGTATATCTTGACTTTCCAATAAGAATTAAAAAAAGAAAAAAAAAACCTGGGCACCAGGCCCAGCACTGCCCTCCCTTTCCCTGAAACCCCTGCTGTGTCAGTACACTGACCTTCTGAACGTGGCTGGCCTTGGCCTCCTGCCAGAAGGGCACCTGTGCCCCCAGAGCCTCCTGAGGGCCTGCCACCGAGGCTCAGCGAGGGCTGTGGGGTATCACTGTCCACAGAGCAGGGCACCTCCCCACAGACCCTGGCTCCCTGAAGCCTTAAAGACACCAGGAGCACCTCCTGGCTGGGGCCTCTCCCTGTGGTCACTAGCTGTGATGGCTTGCCCTGGACAGAGGCACCTGCTGGAATTCAGCCAGGAAAGCGGTGTGACTCAGTCACCTCCCCTTCCACCAGCCCCACTGCACCAAGTCCTGTTTTCCCTGGGGAAGGAAGTGGAGGCTCTGATGAACAGGGCCCAGGTGTGGGTGCCAACGCTGGGCTCAGTCACTGAGCCACGGAAATGCGCAACCCCACCCCCGAGCCCCAGGCAGAGCCCTGAGGCCCTACTGTACACAAGGGTCTCCCTCCAGGGCAGGTGAAAGGGCAAAGCCAGGGCTGGAGCAGGGACCCCCTGAGAGCTGTGGGGGCCCTGGGAGCAGCCACCCTAAGCCCAGCCCACCGCACCTCCTTGTCCACCACGCGCAGGGTCCGGAAGTAGGAGCAGAAGAAAGAGTCATTGAGCAGCAGCGGGTCGCGGATGGCCAGCTCCCTGAGGAAGCGGTCCTCGGTGCTGGAGTCGCCGGGCAGAGCCCAGGGCGAGTGCGGGCTGCGCACCAGGTCCAGCAGCGCCTCCACCGTCTCCTCCTCGGGACTCGCCGTCTCTGTCTCTCCTGGCACAAGCTCCCTGCGCCTCTGCCCAGCCTGCGGCCCGAAGCGAGACTGATTCTGCAGGGATGGAGGGCACCGGCGTCTAGGCCCGAAACATTGTGAAATTGGAAAACTGGGAGGGAGGGTAGGGGAGAAATTTAGAAGTCTCAGCAACTATAGGGGATAATTTTGAATAATTATTGCCTGTGGATACAACCACAGTGGAAGGAAGGCACAGGGTGCTTATGTGGGACAGTAGCAGCAGCCACTACTTCCCACACCAGCACCCTGGTCACTCCACGTCCTGTCCAGCCCGCTGCTGGCCTGGGAAAGCAGCGGAGGACGGCCCAAGTGCTTGGATCTCTGTCATTCACGGGAGATGTGGCTGCAATTCCTGGCTCCCGGACGTTGCAGTCACTTGGGGAGTGAGCCAGCGGATGGAAGCTCTCTCCTCTCTCCTGCACCTCCTCCCTCTCCCTGCTGCTCTTTCAAAATGAACAAATAAATCCTTTTTTAAAAAAATGAAAGCAAGGGCCCGGTGCCATGGCCTAGTGGCTAAAGTCCTCTCCTTGAACGCACTAGGATCCCATATGGGCGCCGGTTCTAATCCCAGCAGCTCTGCTTCCTGGAGCTTCTGCCTCCTGGCTTTGGATTGACGCCACACTGGCCGCTGCGGTCACTTGGAGAGTGAATCACTGGAAAGAAGATACTTCTGTCTCTCCTCCTCGCTATATATATATATATATATATATATATATATATATCTGCCTTTCCAATAAAAATTTTAAAAATGAAAGCAAAATCAATAGATTATTTCACACAAAAGTACGATTGTGACAAGGGCGAGTGTCCTAGAACTGTTGACCCAACATCCAGTAGGTGCCAAGATCCCAAACAGTGCAGCACTGGTTGCTATGACAACACGCATAGAAACCACCCTCCCCCACCTCATGACCCTGTACCCTTAGTCACCCCAAATCCGAAACAGCATATGCTGTTGTGTAACGCGACCTTCAGGCCATGTGGGCAGGGGGCACCCGGGCAAACGTGAACTTAGGGTAGATGTCCACGCAAATCTTCCAAAGCCCAAGCCCCTGGAAAGGCGACCACGGTGGGGGCATCTTGTTTAAGGGCCAAGGGGGAACCGAGCCAAAAGGAAGGGCTTTCTCCACAGGGCAGCACTGCAAAGGCAAGTCCAGAAGCCAGGGCAGTGGTAAGTCAGGGATGGAGTGATCCCCTCCCACTGCTTCCGCCACGCACCTGTGGCATCTCAGCGTCCCTGTGGTGCTCTGCCTGCTCCAGGACAGACCACCGCCATTTCCCCCGTGTGTGGCTCGGCTCTGCCACAGGTGGGGAGCCAGGCACCCAGAAGGGAAAGGGGGCTGGACATTGGCCGTCCACATGGCCTGGGCCTAGACGTCACCCTCCTCGTCCCGGCCCTGGGTGCCCCACTGATGGCACAGCCTCTCTGGCCAGCAGAGCCAGCGCCCCGAGCCAGGGTGACGTCAGAGAGAAGGGACCTTTCCGGCTGCAAACGACTTTTTCCTTCTTCCGTGATTACAGCTCATTTTCACTGTCCTCTCTTCCTCCACCCCTGCCCTTCCCCAAAGCCCGGGAGGCCTGGGGCTCTGGCTGTCCTTCCCTGAAAGTTATGGGGGGAAGGACTGAGAGACCCCAGGGTCAAAGGTACTCTAGGCACCCCAACCTCAGGAGAGGCCCCCTGGAGAGAAGCCCTGGCCCTGGGTCTAGAGGCCCGGGTCCAGGGCGACTTTAGGCCCCTGAAGAAGACCACGGCCCTGAGGAACTCAAGCGGGGCCTGATGGATGCGGTGCCCAGGCCCCCTGGCCCCCTGGCCCCCTGGCCCCCTGGCCCGCCGCATCTCTGCTTTCCTCGAAACTCCAGCCCCACACCTGGTGTCCCATGCCTGCCCGCCCGCGCGCACCCCCGGCGCACCCAGCTGCCGATGCCGCACGGGAACTCGCGCAGGCACAGCCGCCGCAGGTGCTCGCGCACCGCCGAGCTCACGGTCACGGGCTCGGACCCCCGGCGTCCCTCCATGGCCGCGAGTCGCGGTCTGCGTTGCTAGGTAACGATCGGCGGCGCTGGCGCCCGAGCTGCCAACTTCCGGTCCAGGAAGAGTCCTTCAGGCTGGTGACCCCACTTCCCCCACGGCGCCTGGCTTTTCTCTCCCGATTTCCGGTGCAAACCTGGACCACATCGAGCCCCACACTCCGGTCGCCTCGCTGCTGGGCTTCCAACGCTGCCCGGAAAGGCTCTGGGGTCACCGCAGGGCTCCAGCAGGAGCGTGCTGGGCTGGCACATTGACCCAGGCCCCCCAAATGAGAATCACACGGGAATGGGGTACAGTTTACAGCCCACAGAGGCCACCCTTAGCTCAGGTACGGGGTCCCCACCACACAGGTGGGAGACCCCGAAGGACCTGCCCAGCCCAGGTGTTTCCGGGACGTGAACCAGCAGACCGACCACCGCTCTGCCTCTTTCTCAAGTAGGCATTAGGCATCCACTCTCGTGCCTTTGCCTACCGTTAGGGGGGCTTGCACAACACACACGCTCATCCGTTTGGCAGAGGTGTTCTAGTGCAGCAGGACGGCCGAGCCGGTCACCCCTTCACGGCGGTGGACCCTGTGGATGCCTGCTCGCGGTGGCTTTCCCAGCCGGTGCCCAGCTGCCCCTGTTGGGGAGCGTCTTCTGTTTTCGCTGCTGCTGTGGGACAGCTTCCTCCGTCTGAGGGCATGTCCTACCGCAGTGTGTCGTGGGTTCCATCGGATTGTGTATTTCTCTAACTCCAGCCATGGGGACTACCTTTTCACACGCCTAGAGGCCATTTGTAGGTCTTTGCAAAAAAAAGTCCATCAAATCCTTGGCTTGTTCTAAGATTAGACCCCAAGTCTTCCTCTAGCAGAGCAGTCTGAAGGTTTCATACGATAGGACCGGTGCCTTTTACATGCCGCAGTTATTTGTCCCATGCAGTGGGCTTTTTAAAAAAAACTTTTAGTGTTCTTAGACACACACAAGCTTTTAGCTTGGACTGAATGCAAATTGTCTTTTTTTCTTCTTTGGTTACTTGTTCTTTTGTTATCTTAAAAAATATTGCTAAAAAATAAAAACAAAAGAAAAAATATTGCTAACACACACACAAATATTGCTGGTCACAGCATGATGGCTCAGGGGCTTAATTAAGTCTCACCTTGCACATGCAGCATCCCATATGGGCACCAGTTCATGTCCCGGCTGCTCCACTTCCCTCCCAGCTCCCACTTGTGGTCTGGGAAAGCAGTCGAGGACGGCCCAAAGCCTTGGGACTGTACCTGTGTGGGAGACCTGGAAGAAGCTCCTGGCTTTGGATCAGCTCAGCTCCAGCCATCACAGCCATTTGGGGAGTGAAGCAGCAGATGGGAGATCTTTCTGTCTCTCCCTCTCTGTGTAAATCTGACTTTCCAACAAAAAATAAATAATTCTTTAAAAAAATGTTAATTGTGTATTCCGTAGAACTGAGTTTTATAGACTCTTTATCCATTAACTTCTTCAGATTTGTAATTTGCAAGTATTCCTCCCAATTTAGGCTTTTCATCTTTTTTTTAAGGGTTAAATAGACTTTATTGTTGTGAAGTGGGCTGCAGGAAGCAGGGCCCACCCAGACTGGTGGTCCCAGGAGGTCAGGTAGAGCTGACTGGGCCCCAGGGTGCAGTCCAGCAGGGAGTGCAAGGGCCGGCAAGGGTGGTCGCTGGGGGACCCTGACACAGCCCCCTTCACTCTGGCTTCTTGTAGCTGTGCAGGTGTGACAGGATCCAGCAGGACGACAGAAAACACAGGTGAGCCCCGAGGTGCTCCGGTGGAGGCTTAGCAGGGAGCTCCCTGCGCCAGGCCAGGCAGGGAGGCCCCTCAGCAGCAGCGGCATCAGGGCAGACCTAATGGACAGAGCGAGGAGCCCCACTCCAAGGCCAGGAAGCCAAGGTGCAGCACGCAGAGCAAGTTCCGGGCTGTGGGGGATGGGAACCAAGCAGGCTTTTCATCTTCTTAGCAGAGTCTCTGGCAGAGTAAATACTAAAATTTTGAAGAATTCCAATCAAGACACTGCGATTCTTTCAACAAATGCCCCCGGTGGGGAGTATCTCACTCTTTTTGACTGTCCTATATCAGAACACTTACTATTAGAGAAATTGTTCAAATCTCGGAAATACGAAAAATCTGGTCACTTGGCTTTTGAAAGAATAAATGTGAGTCCACAGAGATAGGAACATATCAAAGAGAGAAGTTACAGATAATTTCTGTGTTTTACTTTTTAAAGATTTATTGATTGATTTAAAGGGCAGAGCAGCATAGAGAAGGAGAGGCAGCGACAGACTGATCTTGCACCTGCTGGTTCACTCTGCTTGCCTACAACGACCAGGGCTGGGCCGGGCCAAAGCCAGGAGCCTGGAACTCCATCAGTCCCCTCTGATGGGTGGCAGGGGCCCAGGTGTTTGAGCTGCCATCCTTTGCCCACTAGGGGCATCAGCAGGGAGCTGGGTGGGAAGCAGAGCACTTGAGCAATGCACTGGTAGGGTGTCCAGGCATTGCAGCTGGCAGCCGAACCTGCTGCACCATCGAGCCCACTCAGTCCCTGGGACTCGCAGGAAGCCACAGGCGTGCGGTATGGGAGACGGGTCAGGAGGCGGGAGGCCGAGTCCTTGCGGGGGAAGAGGACTTGTAGACAGATATAGGTGGGGTCCAGAGCTCAGCGACAAGGTCGGGTCTGGGTGATCCATGGAGCTCCTGCCATCCTCAGCACCCCCTCACCCCCGCTGCCAACCACTGCTGTCTGTTTTCATGGATCTGAGCTCACTCTGCCAAGGCCCCCCGGCACGGCCTGCCACATTCAACTCTCCCTCACCAGCAGAGTTCCAATCCCACCCGCAAAGTCCCACGTCACTGCATCAAGTGGATCTCTCCAGCCTTCATCCTCCGCGACAGTGAAAACCCACTCACCTCATTCCATGACAAAATGTACTCTTGGTACTTTCCCAGGACAGCGACTTCTCACTGTCTCCCTCTTGTGGTTCCCCTCATGGGGACATCTGGCTTCCATGCCCCACATGGCTCCCACAGGTGCCACACATACACAGCACCCCCATTCCTGGCTCCAGCACTCTTTTCCCGGCCACGCTGTGTGTCGCTGCCCGGGTACTGTATGCTGGCCTTGCCTCCCTGGGTGAAAACGAGCTGTGTGGAGCACCACCACCCACCCAGGGCCCAGACCTCTCTGTGCCCCCAGAGCCAAGCAGATGCCACGTCCTGGAACCTCACCTAGCCAATGCTGCCTCCGTCTCCACTCTCATGGCTGCTCTGGGTCAGATCCTCGAGCCGCAGGGATAGTTGGGACAGTCAGGAGGACATCGATGACCTTGAAGGAAAGGTGTGGTGCAGCTGGCGAGCGCAGGTCAAAGGTGAACACACAGATTGTAGATTCCTTAAGGCGCAGGGTACGAGGATGGGGACCACACCACGGCAGCCTAGGACGGACTGTTCGGGTGCTCCATGCCACTTCAGGGCAGCTATGGCCTACAAGAATTTATGACACAGTTCTCAGAAACTAGCAAGTTCAAGGTCCCCAAGTCATGAAACGAGAAACGTTTAAAGAGCTGGTGATCCAACTCCCCTGGCGGGGCCTTCCCACAGGGGCTATATGGACCCCAAAACGATGTTGGGGGGCAGGAGTTTGGCACAGCCCTTAACACACCACTAAGTCTGCCTGCATCCCACATTCAAGTGTTCATATTCAAGTTCCCACTATGTTTCTAATTCCAGCTTCCTGCCCACCTGTACCCTGGGGACAGCATGTGGTTGGCGAGAGCCTGGGTTCCTGACACCCATGTGGAGGTCTTGGCTCTTGGAGTCAGTGTGATCCGCCCTGGGAGCCATGGCCATTGAGGACTGAACGGGAACTCTGTCTCTCTGCCTTTTAAATAACTGAAAAACAAAGCAAAAATGAAGGGGCAGGCAGCTGGCCTTCTGGCTGAGCCAGTGCTCTGTGCTGACATCGCACAGAGGACTTGCCTTCGGCTCCAGCCTCCTGCCAGTGCAGACCGCTGGAGGCTGCCAGTGATACTCAACAGGGTTCCTGCTGTCCGCGTCAGAGACCTGGCTCGCATCCCCAGTCCTGGCCACTGCAGGTGTCAGAGGGTGAAACAGGACTGGTTTCTGTCTCCCTGTCCCTCAAATGAATGAATGAATGAATGAACGAATTTTAATTTAAAAAGGTCGGGCAGGCAGGTGATTTATTCTGGACCCTGGAGGCCAGGTGCCTCAAGACAGAGAAGGAAGCGGCCCTCCCCGGCCCCAGGGGTGCCAGGAAAGGGCAAGGACAGCAAGAAACCAGGCCAGCGATGTGGGGCCTGGGCATGTCGAAGAGCGATTCAGAAACTGGAAAAAAGCAGAGCGAAAATACAAATCAACCCTGAGGCCAGGAAATAGGAAACTTACATAGTTGGTTCATGAACTTTGTTTGAGTATCTGCTCTCTGCCACTGCCAGAACCAATACCACAAAGCCAGCATCTTTAACAACGCAAAATTGATGGTCTTGCCCGTGTGGGTCGGGGGGAATCCAGCCGCCCGCACTGGCACAGCTCCCTCCCTGGGTCTGCATTAGCAGGAGCAAGGAGCCAGAGGCCGACTTAGAATTTGGGCACTTCCACATTGGGACATGGCATGTCAACCAGTGCCTTAGCCACAAGGCAAAATGCCTGCCTTGAATTTCCCATTTGAAGTACAGCACTCAGCAGCTGGGGTTGCACCCACAGAGTCCTTCTGCCTTGTGCGATGTGGTGATTATGGGAAAAGAGCCAGGCTTACCTTGCATTGTTCTAGGAAGGTCAGTTACACTGTAGGGTGGGGCCATGTCGGTGGTTTAGGAAGTGAAGAGACGTGAGAGCTGGCAAATGCTGGGATGAGAAAGAAGGAAGGAAGACAGCAGTAGCTGGCATGGGGTGGGGTGGGGATTGTGTGCCAGGAGGTTCCTGGCTGTGCCTGCCTACTGGGCATCGTGGGAGCCATGGCTCACCCAGACCATGGCTGAGCTCTGGACCCCACCCAGCAGCTGCGGAAGCTGAGCGGCTGCCTCCCATACTTGGAAAAGCCAACTTCTTCCATCCACTGTTTCAGTGGAAATGGCCTCAACAGCTAAGGCTGGGCCAGAAGGAAGCCAGGAGCCAGGAACTCCATCTGGGTCTGGCACAGTGGTGTCAGGTCCCTAAATACGTAGACCATCTCGGGCTCCTTCCCAGGCACATTGGTAGGGAACTGAATTGGAAGCAGAGCAGCCAGAAATTGAACCAGCACTCCTGTGTGTGATGTGAGCATCTCATGTAAGGATTTTATCTACTGTGACACAAGTTCTTAAAAATGCTAGTTACTTCAAAGGCAGAGTTAGAGAGAAGGATAGAGACAGATCTTCCATCCTCTTGGTCACTTCCCAAATATCCTCAACAGCTGGGACGGGGCCAAGTCAAAGCCGCGAGCCTAGCACTCCAGCAGGTCTCCCATGTTGGCACAAGGATATAAACGCTTAGGCCAGGGCACGGTGCGATAGTGTAGTGGTTAAAGTCCTTGCCTTGAACGCACCAGGATCCCATATGGTCACTGTAGCCCCGCTTCCCATCCAGCTCCCTGTTTGTGGCCTGGGAAAGCAGTTGAGGACAACCCAAAGCTTTGGTACCCTGTACCTGCATGAGAGACCCGGAACAGGCTCCTGGCTCCAGATCAGCTCAGCGCTGGTCACTGTGGTCACTTGGGGAGTGAACAATCAGACAGAAGATCTTCCTCTCTATCTGACTTTCCAATAAAAAAACCCGCTAGGCCAACTTCTACTGCTTTCCTGCTGGGGTCCTTGCAGTAGGGGTGGGCATGAAGGTGTGAGGACTGCACTCCTGTGAGGCAAGGCTCAGCGGATGTCTCAGCAACCAGCTGACGGCACTTCCACCCCCTCTGCATGCACACCCGACCGCACGGAGAAATCTGTAATCTACTTAGCATTGTTTGCCTATTTGCGGCTGCGCTGTGGAGTTGGTTTTTACTATCTATGCGAGCTTGGAAATTGATGTTGCTGATAACGTCTTGGAAAAAGGGCCTTTCTGAACTCCTGCTGTCGCAGCTGCCCCCACTGACCACACTGGGAGAGCTCGAGGAGGCTCACACTAACATTGGGGAATATGCTAACCTAGGGTGTTAAGTCCCTGGGTGTAGTGGGGATCTATGTTAGGGTTTTTTCCTTTTTTTCCCTTAATCTTTAGTTTCCTCCTTCTGTGATGCATTTCCTCCCTTAACTGATTTAATTTAAGATTAAGTTGTAGAATGAAGACTGTAGTAAGAAGGTGTTACTATTGAGAAATTCCTGACCGCAGGGTCAGGAGGACAACATCCCAGCTCAAGGCGAAGCAACTGGCAGACTTGACTTTAGAAACACCTACTTGACCATGGTATAAAAAGTTGTGTACAAGTTTGTAATGACTTCTGTATAAATAAAGGGGACAACTTTCTTGCACGGTCCATTATGATCCTGAAATTGTAGTGATCCATTTCTTCTCTCTACACCTACTCCGCACACCCTTCCTGTGCTCCAAACTCGGCTGGAGCTGGCCTCCGGCACTGTCCCAGGCTCAACAGCAGGGAGCTGGAGCACAGGTGGCACAGCAGTCTTAAACCAGTACCCACATGAGATGCCAGTGGCACAGGCAGAGGCTTGGCACGCTATGCCCCACAGGCCTGCTCAAAGGCCTCATGGATATTTGTGGCTTGCTGGTTGTCCCTCCCCCTCCTGAGGGCAAGGACCTTAGCTAAACTGTCCACAAGCACTACTGGCACCTTGGAAGTCAGCCTGGTAGGAATAAATCATTTCAGCCGATGACCCTGGGTTTTAGGGCCTGGGGTTGCCCAGGTGCCCAGCCCATGATGCCAAGGCCAAGCAGGGTATGGGAGAAACCTTGGACTTGCCATGCTCAGGCAGGCGGCGACCGGGGCTGTCCCCAAAGCTCAGTATGGGCTGGGTTTCAGAAATTTCCAAAGATAACACCATCCGTGCGTGTCACCCAGCCAAGCTCCTACGCACACGTGGTGTGACCTCCCACAGAAACTCCCTGCAGGGCGCCAACCCTCGGTTCCTTGGCAGCTCTGCTTGCCAACCCTGGGCTACAGAGTTTCCTTTAGAGGGCTTGATCGGCTCTTTCCAAGAAGATATGGGCCAGATGTGTGTACCTTCCTGTGCAGTGAGCGCATATGCGCGCCCTGAGTCAGGCTGCTGTCTACCTTGAGGGTAACCTCAGCATTTCCTTCCAGCCTGCTCTCACCCAGCAAACTTTTCAAAGCGTTTTCTGGAGAAAAGCTGAGCAATGGTTTTGCCATGGGCGGGTCGCTGACGGCTCCTCTGCCCCGCTTGCACCCTTTATATATGGTCCGGTGACCATGGCGAGCACTTCTGACTCCAGGAGCTGCTGCTGCCACAGCGGGCCTTGCTTGCGCTCTTGCCATGGTCTCCCCTGCAGGTACCTGGGCCTGCCGCTCCCTGCTGGAAGGTTCTGGAGGGTGGTGGGTGGGAGTCTGACCATGCGCCTCACATCGTGGTTGTCTTTCTCCAGGACCTACGAGATCTTTCCTGTTCTTGCTCTGCTGTGTGGGAACCTGGCTACACTGCTTCCCGGCACCCACGCCAGCACCCACGCCGGCAACCAAGTTATCATCGCATCAATTGAAAAGCATCCTTAAAGTATTAAAAAACTTGTCTTCTACTCTGCTGGATAAATACGTAAGTGCCTGGTGGATTTCTTTTTCTAAGCCATCTGTCTGGGAAGCCCCCATCACCCTGCTGTGCAGGCACACTGGGGGTGTGAGGGAAGGTGCCAGGTGGCTCTCAGCTGAGGGCTAACGGCTGGGGGTCGTCTGGGTGTGTGGGCTTGGCTGGGGCCTCTGGGAGGGCACAGGCACACCCACGAGGTGGCCGTGGCTATGCTCATGGCCTGGTTATCCCAAACCACTTCGGGTCACAGCAGCAGGAGGTTGCTGGGTTGGACAATCTGGCCTGCAGGGACAGTGCCAGCCCATCTAATTTGGACAGAACGTCCCAGCAAGCGCAGGCTCATCACGGGGTGGGGGACTGAGGGTGTAGGTGGCCTAGTGCCCACTTCTCTGCTTGCCTTACTGGGACCCCGTTGGGCCTAAGTCAGTGGGACTGCCTGCTAGCGCTCAGAGTTCTGAGCAAACAAGCAAACACCCAAAGCTGGCAAAAAAGCAGCAAAACTGGCACTGCCCTTCCCCTCTGACTGGCATTTGCATGCCTGTGGTGCCAGGTGGCTCTCAGCTGAGGGCTAACGGCTGGGGGTCGTCTGGGGTTCTTGGCTGGCATGGAGAATCTTCCCCTGGCATTGGGGAGGCCCAACTGGGCTAGCATAAAACCTTGGTCAGAGGGGCTGTCACATGGACACTGTCCCCACATGCCAGCAGCAGTCAGGTGTGACACCTGCTGGTGCTGTGAGCTGTCGGGATTCCCAGCTGTTACTGCAGGCTAACACGGCCGTTTCCCCTCCCCGTTCCTCAGAAGCAGAGCGAGATGCCGCTGTGGCCAATGCCTACGGAGTCCCCGCTGCCGTGTTTCACCCCGGGGCCCGAGGGGTCAGACAACATTGCAGTATTCCAGGCACATCTCAAGGACATCAAACAGCAAAAGCTCAACAACGAAGATTTCACTAACGCCATCACGGAAACCATGGAGCACCTGGACATGCTGAGGTCAGACCCAAAAGAGCCGGAAGCCACAAGCATGTGCAAGGACGGTGTGTGGAGATGCAGGAACCGCGTATATTCCTTCCTGAAACGTTTCTCAGATTGCGGGGTCCAAGTTTATGCCGCCGTAAGCAGCAGCCTGTAGGGTCAGTGCAAGAAAGAGAGCTACGGAGTCTACACTTCCCACAAGGAACTCCACTGAAGCCTCAGACCAGGAGGATGGCGGGGCCTGGGAAAGACTGCACCACAGTGGCCATCCCCTTATTTATGGAATGTCTTCTTCTGTAGATGTCCTGCTATTTATTGTCATGATGTCCTCCACATTAATTTATTAATATTTATTGGGCTCCAAGGAGGAGCTCTCAGAATCTATTTAATAAATTATATTGAATTTTTCTTGGTATCTGTGTTGGATTTTTTGGGAGGGGGTGAAAACTAGTGAACAGAAATCCAGGTTGGGTGGGGTCGTGGCTGAGTGGAGAGGAATGTTCTAGAAATCCATGTACACCAGTGGACATGACTTGTGTCACTGCTGTTGGCCACCGCTAGCACACCAGGAAACGAACAGCCATCTCAAAGGCGTTTTATGTCCCGCCTATCCCGGCACTGTCCTCCTGGGGGCGGAACTTAGAGGCAGGCACCTGCCGAGGCTGTTTAGCTGTTACTTGTCAGAAGCCAGACAGCAACTGGCTCTCACACCTCTGCCCAGCTTTGCCCCTTCTGGGTAGGGATGGCACCATGGAGACCCTTCTGGCCACGTCTGGCACACAGCAGGTGGTCAGTGACATACATCCAGCTCTCCACAGCATTCCCAGGGCTTCGCCTGGCCGCCAGGGGCTCACTCACGGTCAGGCCCACAGCTCTTTCCCCAAGCGTTTCCTGGCGGCAAGCTGGACAAATGGTTCTAGAAGCGTGGTCTGCTCACTGGACCAGCAATTGCTTTTGTGGTTTTTAAATTTTATCTACTTACTGGAAAGGCAGAACGACAGAGACAGCATCTGTCCACTGATTCCCGCCAACTACCAAGGCCGGGGAGGGTGAGAGCCAGGGACCTGGAGTTCCATCCACGCCTCCTACGTTGGTGGCACGGCCCCAGCGCCTGAGTCACCACTTGCAGCCCCAGAGGGCACACTTTATGAGGAAGTTAGAGTTAAGTGGAGCTGAGCCTCAGGCCCTCTGACGTGCGGCAAGGCTGTCAGGTAGCACCTAGGCCACTGTGCCAGACGCCCGCCCTGTCGAGCGGGTATTAACGAGCTCTCCATGGGATTCTGTCACGTCCTCAGTGTCCAAGAACTGTGGCTCTCCAGCCCACGCGCACCTTCATCTGCATATTCTTGTTTGGGAAATCAAGGCCCTAGGAGAAGGTGTGGCTCATGCAAGTCTGTCCAGTGCGATGTGGCTCCGACCAGGGCTTCTCACAGCCAGGCTTCCCCTCAGCTCCCACCCGGCTTTCCAACAAGGTGGGGTGGCACTGGCCCTTCCAAAGACCCCCAACCCTGTGGAGCAGGCAACTCCTTTCTCTTGATTGTCCTGTAGCAGAAAGCCTTCATTATTACTACAAAAATGATACAGGGGGCCCGGCGCGGTGGCGCAGTGGTTAAGGTCCTCGCCTTGCACACCCGGGATCCCATATGGGCGCCGGTTCTATCCTGGTAGCCCCGCTTCCCTTCCAGCTCCCTGCCTGTGGCCTGGGAAAGCAGTCGAGGACGGTCCAAAGCTTTGGGACCCTGCACCCGCGTGGGAGACCCGGAAGAGGCTCCTGGCTTCGGATCGGCATAGCATCGGCCCGTTGCGCTCACTTGGGGAGTGAATCATCGGACGGAAGATCTTCCTCTCTGTCTCTCCTCTCTGTATATCCGCCTTTCCAATGAAAAAATAATAAAAATAAATCTTTAAAAAAAAAAATGATACAGGGTGGGTGTTGGCCCAGCGGCTGTGTTGCCTGCATGCAGGCTGGGGTGTCTGGGCTGCACCCTGGGGGCCAGCGGGCCGTGGTTCAGGTAGCTGGGACCCTGCCTATCTGTGTGGGAGACTCAGACTGCAGATGGAACATATGGCTACTATGGCCTGGCCCACTCCTGGCTACTACGGGCACTGCGCGGTGTATGAGAATTCTCTGATAAGAAACAAGCAAATAAGTATAATGCAAAGCTTGGCAACAGGGCAAACAATGATCGCATGTGTTTTAAAAGATTAAAATCGTCATCCTCCAGTCCGTAATGATGTAAGAAAACGAATGGCAGACATCTCAGCACGTGAACTGGAATACGTGAGTGACACTGGGACAGGAGAGGACACAGGACCATGAATGCCATGCCCAGGACACACTGCCATGGGTGGCATCCGGCCAGGGGGACTTAAGGAGACAGGGAAGCCGCCCAGCCTCTTGGTACTTCCAGCCCTGAGCACTGAACAGCAGACAAGGCTCCGACACACATTGCAAAGAGCTCCGACCCCGCCTCCCACATCGGGGAGCTCCACTCTGCCCAATCCCTGAAGATGGCCTGGGCTTAGGAACCTGCCCGGTGACCAGAGCCCAGAAGGGGGCCCGGACAGGTGGATGTCACCAGTTCTGAGGTCCCATGAAAGCTGTGCCCAGCAACTTGACAAGGGGACAGGTGCCTCACTTGCTTCTTCCCCAGACACCAAAGAGCACTGGGGACTCTAACACATGGCAACCTGGGCTGCATCTTGTGCTGGACAGAGGCCACTGGCAGAGCTGGAAAGGCCCAAGCAGGGCCCAGTGCGGAGGCACTGCACAGCAGCCCTCCTCTGAGGACCAGGAGGAGTGCTGGCTGCCCCACACCTGGAAAGGCAGTGGACTATGGCATCAGTGCTTAGGCCCCTGCTGTGCCCATTGGCGACAGGGATGGATTTCCACGCTCCAGGCTCCTGGCTTCAGCCTAGCACAGCCCTGCCCCGGCAGCCACTTGGGGAGGGAAGGTCTCTGTCTCTGCCCTGTTCTCTCTGCCACTGTGCCTTCCAAATGAAAGAAATCTTCACCAAGAAATAAAAATCTGTATTAGTTGCCGATGTGAAATGGTGTTAACTCTCCCAGGGCCACAGGAGCTGTGCTTACATGGGGAACAGGGTAGGTTCTGGGTAGGTTTTACAGTGAAGCATTTGCGAAAACCTCAGTTCTTCAGGCTCGCTGGCCACATTTTAAGAGCTCAGCGGGTTCGGCGCAGTGGCCTAGTGGCTAAAGTCCTCACCTTGAACACATCGGGATCCCGTATGGGCGCCGGTTCTAAACCCAGCAGCCCTGCTTCTCATCCAGCTCTTGCCTGTGGCCTGGGAAAGCAGTGAGGACGGCCCAAAGCCTTGGGACCCTGCACCTGCGTGGGAGACCTGGAGGAAGTTCCTTGTTCCAGGCTTCGGGTCAGCGCAGCACCGGCCATTGTGGTCACTTGGAGAGTCAATCAGCGGATGGAAGATCTTCCTCTGTCTCTCCTCCTCTCTGTATATCCGACCTTTCAATAAAAAATAAATAAACCTTTAAAAAAAAAAAAAAAAGGAGTTCAGCGGCGGCTGCAAGGCCATTGGTTGCAGGGCTGGCCAGCACAGAGGTGCCTGTGGGGTCTTCAGCAGACCCACCATGAGCTGCAACTCCGTCCTGGGGCCTTTAACTTGGAGAGAACAGCTGAATGCGATGGACCCGTGACTTTAGGGCCGCGCGGCCACAGGCAGCAGTCACATGGGCAGCAGCCACAAGTCCCTACGGAGGGACAGAAGACAAACACAGATTCATCTGTTCACGCATGCCCCCACAGATGAGAATCAGGTTTCCAATATTTTGTGGGAAGGAAAGCAGGGTGGGGGGAGCGGGGAGAGTCAGGCTCAGGGCTGACTGGTAGTGACGAAGGCCCGCAATGGCCTTGAACCCACACCAGCCCCAGTTCTGCAGACCAACAACAGCCTCAGCGTCTGGTCTCCACCGAAAGCCCGGGTCTCTGGGAATGGCTCATTTTCTGGCGTGGAATCAGAGCTGGAGGCTTCTGACTAAAATCCCAGGTGCTCCTGCTCAGGCAGGGCCTGGAACTGCCACACTCCCCTTGCGAACCAGACTCTACTCCCAGCCTTACGTGCAGAGGCATCCCAAATTGCTGCTTCTTTTTATTGGAAAGTCAGATATGCAGAGAGGAGGAGAGACAGGAAGACATTCCATCCAATAATTTACTCTGCAAAAGGCTGTAACGTCTGTAGCTGAGCCAATTCGAAGCCAGAAGCCAGGAGCTTCCTCCGGGTCTCCCATGCAGGTACAAGGTCCCAAGGATTTGGGCCATACTCGATTGCTTTTCCAGGCCACAAGTAAAGACCTGGGTGGGAAGTGGAGCTGCTGGGATTAGAACTGGTGCCCATATGGGATCCTGGTGCATCTAAGGCAAGGAGGTTAGGTGCTAGGCTCCTGTGCCGGACTCACTGTTTCTTGCTTTTTATTTAACTAATTTTATAAAAACGAATTTAAATTTTAAAAACATAAGTAGTTTACTTGTATTTTACTTGAAACAGATCTTCCATCCTTTGCTTCTGTTCCCCCAACGCTCTTGAAAGGCGAGCCAGGAGCAGGGCCCTGAGCATGGAGCCATCTCCTGCCGCCTGCCCAGTACATCAGGAGGAACTGGATGGAAGTGGGGCAGCTCCACCGACAACGTGCACCTCCATTTTTCCCCAGCACAATCACACACCGTCTAGGAAGGTCGTGGGACAGGCTGCCTGCTCACAGCGCGGGACATCATCGCACCCCGCGGGCCGTGTGGGGTGTGTGTTGGTCGTGCGCAGCATCTTACCTGACCACAACCGTCAGCAGCCACGGCCGAGGCGTCTCCCACGGCGTCCTCGTGGGTCCAGCCCGCTCTCCAGCTGAGGAGACGGCCCGCCACATGACGTCAGCGGCCCGCCACGTTACGCCAGCACGTCGCCGCAAACGCCTGGTGACGCACTTCCTCTGGTGACGGCCCCTCGTGGCGGCACGCGGACTGTGCTGGTCAGGGCGGCCAGCGCCGGCCTCGGGTCGCCGCCACCCATCTCCCGCCCGCCCGCGACCTGCTCCGTGTCCCCGCGTGGTCCAGGCTGCCTGTGCAGTGACGCCGGGAGGCCCGTCCTTGCTGCCCGAGGGACGTTTGCCTGGAGGCCAGCTTTCCCTCACAGATTATCAGAAGAGAAT
Source organism: Ochotona curzoniae (assembly GCF_017591425.1). Lineage (NCBI taxonomy): Eukaryota > Metazoa > Chordata > Mammalia > Lagomorpha > Ochotonidae > Ochotona > Ochotona curzoniae. The sequence goes on along the minus strand of NW_024466340.1, from coordinate 6,143,160 downwards.
TTAAGAGGAGGAGATGGGGCAACAGATTAAGGGCAGAAATTCACGTCAAACTCAAGATCACCTGCCACAGCATGAGCTCAGGGGGAAAACCCTGTCCCTTCCAGCTTCGCCCTCTCCGGGCAGTGGCCCGTCCCCAGGGGCCTGTCGGTCACCAGGGTTTTCCGGACAAAAGGGACACGCTGCCCCCTGCGTCTCTGGCTCAAGTTCTTGCCTCTCACCGGCTTCCAGGGCCTGTCCTGGGGCAGACGGCCCAGCAGACAGCTTTGGACAACCAAGTGCCTGTGACTCTCCGAGGAAAGCAGAGCATGAAGGACGAAGGGGTGCAGGAAGCATGGAGTGATGTGTTGGTTTCAGGGGAGTTTTTTTTATTTTTAAAACGATGTAAACAATATTAAAAATAAAATTTTAAAAATATTAATTTTTATTGGAAAGGCAAATATACAGAGAGATGGAGATGCAGAAAGATCTTCCATCTGCTGGTTCACATCCCAAGTGACTGCTACTGCTGGAGATGAGTCAATCCTGAGCCAGGAGCCAGGAGATTCTTCCAGGTCTCCCACGCAGGTGCAGGGTCCCAAGGCTTTGGGCCGTCCTCCACTGCCTTCCCAGGCCACAGGCAGGGAGCTGGATGGGAAGTGGAGCAGCCGGGGCGTGAATTGATGCCCATGTGGGATGCTGGCACTGGCAGATGGAGAATTAGCCTGTTGAGCTTTCTAATTTGGAGCAAAATTCCCTCTTGCCAAAGCCATGAGGGAAGGGGGGGGGGAGAGGCAGGGGGAGAAAAAAAAACAGCAAGTAAATGTGAAACCACCTTGTGTTGGGCCTGGGGGTAACCGAGACAGGCAGACAAACAAGAGGTCCCTGCCAGCCCGTTGATGTCTCTGCCGAGATAAGAGGCTGCGCTGAGAAAGTCCCTGGGCCTAGTGTGCACTGGAGCGTGACTGAAGGCTCTGCCCAGGCCTCCGGCTCAGCTTTCTAGGGAGGGACTCCTGAGCTGGAGCCATTCTGAGCTCTGACAGGAGGCTGGGAGTCCCGGAGGTGGCCGGCCGATGCAGGGGCCTCCTAAGGCATCAGCAAGGCCCAGGAGAGACACCCCCCTTTCCCAGCCAAGGGCGCTCCAGGTTGGGCACCCGGCATTGCCGCACCAGCCCGTGCAGAGTCCTGGAGAACCAGCAGGGAGCAAGGCCTCCCCAGGGTGGAACAGCCACCACCTCCATGGAGTCCAATGTTGCGTCAGCGCAGCTTCCTTCCATGACTCAACAGGCGCCCCAGCACTCCGTGGTGTAATCGTCCGTGGAGTCTTGTGCTAAATCTGTGTTAAATCTCTTTCTAAATCCTTGGCTCTCTTTGGAGTTTCCATGTGAGGACTATTAAAAAGTCTGTGACTGTGATGAAACTGGATCCCTATCTCTTGCTACATGAAGATGGAACTCCAGATGGAACCAAGACCTCCAATTAAGGTCTGACACTCTGAAGTTACTGGAATAAAATGTAGAGGAAACACATTAAAACACTCCTGCAGGCGATGACTTCCTGGATAAGACCCCCAAAGCGCAGACCACAAAAACACACTAGACAAATCAGATCATCTCAAAGGCAGAGGCTTCTGCACAGCAAAGGAAATGATCAACAGAGGAGAGAAAACAAAACAAAAGGATTAATATCCAGAGTATACCGAGCAACTGACAAAGCTCAACAAAAACCCCCGACCAACCTAAGAAACAAAGGGCCTCAGCCAACAGTTCTCCCAAGATGAAACACAAATGACCAGCAAATACTTGAAGAACGAAAAGCTCCACGTCACTTAGCTATCAGGGAGATGAAAATCAAAACCACAAAAAGATACCACCTCCCGCTTGTCAGAATGGTAGAACTTAACAAATGTGCCAGAGTGTGGAGAACAGCGGACTCTTAAATCCTGCTACTGGGCTGGAAGTTCTGGCAGCCTGTGGCACTGTGCAGATTTCACAAGACACTAGAAAGCCTTGCCACCCTGCCCAGGGACCCCACTGCTGGTATCTGCCGTGAAAACGTGAATACAGCTCACCAGAGGCTGCACCGCCATGTGGCCAGCAGCACTGTTGGCCACAGCTAGCACCTGGAATCAACCAAGGTGTCCCTCAGCAGGCCAATGCAGATAGGAAGCAAAGCCCAGGGAGCTGTGAACCCGAGAGGCGGCAGGATCGCTGTGAGAACTCAGCTCCACACGTTTTTGGAGCACAGCAGACGTGGGCAGCCCCCAGATGTACATGGGGAACTTGACAGCTCATTAGGGCCTGCAGAGGACATCTAGTGCCATGGCAGAAGATGCACAACCCTCCTGGCTGGGAGCTGACAGCAAGTACCTTTGGGCAGGTGGAGACTCTAGAATGGACTGTGTCAGCCAACGGACTTTCAGATTTCCTCGGCCTTGGAGCAACGAAAACAGCAGAACCTATGGAAGTCACTTAAGCAGTACCTCGGCACGTAAGCCACACCGGGGACCCTGGATGACACTGAATGCCCGGCCCCCATCCCTGGGTGCTGATGCAGTCAGGATGCTGGGAGTGGCCCTCTTCCCTTCTGTTCCCCCTTCCCCAAACACAAGAAAAAAAATTTGGAGGCAATTATCTACTTTCCCCATTCCTTGACTCTCTCCCTCATCAGTGGTCCATGTGGGAATGCATCCTTCTCAACTATGTAAACAACATCACAAATAAAATAAATAAATTATATATATATATATATATATATATATAAAGAAGTGGGCAGCTGCCCGGCAGCCCCAGCTGCAGGATGGCAAAGCTGCCACTCTGCAGGGAACCATGGGTGTCGTTTACAGACCCATGTGGAAAGAAACACACCCTTTGGCTTCATTATTCACTCCCTCTTGTCTTTGGTCAGCTGTACAGTAGCACAAGTAGGTGCCTGAACCTGAATCGATCTACAAACCAGTACCATTTCCTCTGCTTACATGCTGGCCTCCACACTACATTATCAACGTGTCTTGTGTACTGTAAAGAACTAAAATGCAGCAAACGAATGCATGTAGATTTTCTCTTGATATAGTATGCCAGCCTTGCAGATGGTAGCTTAAGTCACTGTGCCACAATGCCAGTCTGTTTCTTTATATATTTTTAAAACTATTTTTTGCTTTTTAAAACTATTTATTTATTTTTATTGGAAAGGCAGATTTATAAAAATGGACAGACAGAAAGATCTTCCATCTACTGGTTCACAATGGCCAGACCTGAGCTGATCCACATTCTGGGAGCCAGGAGCTTCCAGGTTTCTGGGTGCAGGATCTCAAGGATTTGGGTTGTCCTCCTCTGCTTCTGAGACAGACTCAGGTCAGTGCACAGGGAATATAGGCTCATGTCACTCTTGGGAGTGAAGTGGCACTGGTCAGGTCAGGATTTGGCTGGCAGAAGTCAGTCGCATTCCTTCCTTTCAGATCTGAGGGCTCTGTGTCTCCAGCTTGCCCAGCTGCCCAAACAGTGTGGGAGCGTGGGAAAACCTGTCTTGTCATTCACATCACGTGCAGTGTCAGCTCTGGGCCGAATACAGGTGCCCTTCGTGGGGCTGAGGGAGCCTCTGTGACTCTGTGCGTTGAGTGCCCATAGGATGGAGGGGACCCAGGCATAAAACAAGACGAGAATCCCATTGCTTCCTGCTCACGTGAAGTTGAAAATGGTCTAACCTACAGGTGGCTGAGGGAGGCTGGTGGGGGCTGGTGCATGTGAGCCGCTACCCTCTGGGGGAGGGGGAGGTACTGAGCTCAGCTCAATACGCCCAGGCCAGCATTCTGATCAGCACTGGGCAAGTTGCATAACTTTCTGAGGAGTGGAGGTAACAGGCTCTGCCTCACGGGCTGCTGCAGCACCTGGCGAGCCGTGGTAGATGTGATTTAAACCGTGGCCGTACAGGGCTAAGCACGCCGCGGCTGTGCACTGTGGCAGACAGCTGACAGAGACATGGCTCCTGTCCTGAGGAAGACCAGCAGCTACACAGCCAAGCAGGAGATGGCAGACGACAAAGTGACAGAAATGGAACAATGGTATTTGTTTAAAGTCCCAAGTAGGCCAGACAGTCAGGGGTAGCAATGGCAATCATCCACATTTCGCACGCGACATCCTGGCACACAGCAGCTGTCACTTGCCCAGCACAGGCAGGCAGGCAGCACATTTGGATTTTATTCCAAATGCAGCAGGAGGTGACCAGGTTGTGGCACAGCTGGTGAAATGACAGCTTGAGGTGCTGGCATCTGTGTGAGCACCAGGAGGAGTCCTAGCCATTCCACTCCTGGTCAAGCTCCCTGTGCCTGGGCGAGCAGAGGAAGAGAAAGTGAGGCCTTGGGAGACCGGGAAGATGCTCTTACCCCTGGCTTTGGCCTAGCCAAGCCTTGTCCATTTCAGGCAATTGGTGAATAAATCAGTGAATGGAAGATCTCTCTTCCTCTCTATAACTCTTCCTTTCAAAGATATAAATATATAGCTTTAAAGAAACGCGACAGGAAGCCACAGAGGGTGTAAGCAGGGAAGGCTATACCCTATCATAGCCATCGTGAACAGGGTTGTCTCAGCACTTGGTGCTGCTCCGTGCATTAAACTCCCGCCAACAGCAGCACCCCATGTGGGCACCAGTTTGCGTCCTGCCTACTTCATTTCTGATCCAGTTATCCAGTTCCTTACTGATGGTGTGGGCAAGCATCAGAGGCTGGCCCACGTGCTTGGGTCCCTGTACTCACACAGGAGACCTAGATGAAGCTTCTGGCTCCTGGCTCTGGCCTGGCTCCACCCTGGCCTTTGTGTCCATTTGGGGAGTGAACCAGCATATATAGATGGTTACATATATAGATTTCTCTATGTACGTAACTCTGATTCTCAGATAAATAGTTTTTCTTACACAGATTTACTTTTATTGGAAAGTCAGATTTATAGAGAGAAGGAGACACAAAGAGAAAGATCCTCCATCTGCTGGTTCACTCTCCAGATGGCCACAATGGCCAGAGCTGAGCCAGTCTGGAGCCAGGAGCCAGGAGCCAGAAGCCTCCTCCAGGTCTCCCATGTGGGTGCAGGGACCCAAGGCCCTGTGCTGTACTCCACTGCCCTCCCAGGCCACACAGGCAGCTGGATGAGAAGTGGAACAGTTGGGATATGAATTGGCACTCCTGTGGGATCCTGGCACATGCAAGGCAAGGACTTAAGCTGCTAGGCTACTTCGCTGGGCCCAATAAGCAGTCTTTTTGCTGTTGTTGTTGCTGCTGTTTTTTTTTTTTGAAAAAGACATCTCCCTCAAAAAGAGTCTATCCTAGCTGTGCGGGGAGTTGAGTATAAGGACGCAGGAAGTAAAACACGGAGAACATCGTTGCCCGGGCAGAGGCTCCTGGGAAGGTACTGGGGGCGGGCAGGCAAAGCTGCCAGGACAGGACAGGGTGGGGGAGATGTGAGAATGAAGTGCCACGGTGGCGCTGGCATGCGGGCGACAGAGGCAGGGCATTTGAGGACACACAGATTTTTGTGAAGGGAGACTGAAAGTTAAAGAAAAGTTGGTATGAAGCAGAGATTAGAGAAAGAGAAACTTGTGAGCAGAGAAATGAGTCAATGGAAAAATGAGAAAAATGCACGAGGCAGGAGGGATAACTGATCATGAAAAGCCCCAGGGGCAGGACACGAGTGAGGGGTCCCTGTGCCTGCCAGCGCTGCCCGGCCCCTCCTGTGCCCCGCCCGGCCCCTCCTGTGCCTGCCAGCGCTGCCCGGCCCCTCCTGTGCCTGCCGCTGCCCGGCCCCTCCTGTGCCTGCCGCTGCCCGGCCCCTCCTGTGCCTTCCAGCAGCTGCCCAGCCCCTCCTGTGCCCCGCTCGGCCCCTCCTGTGCCCAGGCTTGGCTGACACCCTACCCGGCCCCTCCTGTGCCCCGCCCGGCCCCTCCTGTGCCCAGGCTCTGCTGACGCCCTACCCGGCCCCTCCTGTGCCCCGCCAGGCCCCTCCTGTGCCCCTCCTGTGCCCCGCCTGGCCCCTCCTGGTTCAGACACCACCACCTGTGAGAAGGTCTGCAGGGCTGCCCACTGCTGTTCCCATAAGAATTCACAAACCCTGCTCACCCCACCACGTGGCATGGACACAGATCTGACAATGCCAGCAGCCCCCTTGCCCAGGTCACCCATGTTCCACCTCCAGCAGAGGGAAGGAAAGCTCAGGGAACATGGCCGCATGCAGGACGCTTCTGGATGTTCCAATGGGGGTTGGTGGTTGCTGTCAAGGGTTGGTGCTGGGGCCTTGAGAACACCACAAGGATGGCATCAGGGCTGTGGGGCAGAAGTGGGAGGACTCCGTCCCAGTCCTGACCCAGGCCCAGCTGGAATAGAGTCAACCAGCCCTGGCGGTGTTCACACCCATGAATGGCCATGTGAGGTTCAGAGATTCCTGTCCCAGCCCGCTGCCAAAGCTGCTGTCTCTGAACTCTGGCCGCACCGGCACCGGAGTGCCCCCCAGCCCTGTGAGACGGCCCACACGATTGGATTCACATGGTCCTGGAAGCATTCTGTCAGTAGCGCGTGGGGAGGCAGACGCTGCTGGCAGATGCACATGTGACGCCAGGGGCCTGGGGCTTGCCGACGCCGGCGCGGGCACAGTGGGTATACTGCTCAAGTTTTTCCCTACTAAGAGGGTGGAACGTGAGTTCACTGCAATTTAGGACAAGTGTGACCACACCAAGCCTACCTCAAGATCCTGGCAGATGAAGGATGATGACCAAAAATGTGGGGGACTTGTGCAGAATCAAGTGGAATGCTTTGGCTCTCATTCTTGTAACTCCAAGCTAAGCTCCTCACGCTGCAGCTGCGAGGTGACTGGTGTGGGGGGTCTCCGAAGTCCCCTTCTGCCTTGATAGTTGCTCCTGCTAATCCCTGCCTCCCAGCCCACCTTTCCTGGGTGGAGCCGGGGGCTAAGGACCATCTGGTTTCCTTGCACCTGATACATGCTACTTCTGGGCTTGTCTCCGCAGGCTCAGAATCTGGAGGGAGGAGCACTGCAAACATGATCGACAGCCTGGGGAGGCAGCCAAGGCCTGGCCGCCTGTGAGTGCAGGCCCAGGAATGGACAGGTGCCAGGATAGCAGAGAGAGAAACATTAAGGAAAGACCCAAGGAAAAAGGAGTGAACATGGGCACAGGGGTTGGACAGACACAGGTCTCAGAAACAAGACTAAACACAACGTGCACACGACGTACTCAGACAACTAACAGCAAACCAAGGCACAGAGGCAAGCGGGGCGACACGGCTGGGCTGGGGAGAGGCCCCGTGGGGGTCCCTGGGACAGCCCCGAGTTGCCCGAGAAGTCATGTGGCCTCAGTGATGCGCTGGTGGGAGCCACGGTCAGGGCTGGGGACACAGAATGGGAAGGAATGGACAGAGATTTTCGAGGACTGGCTCAGCAGCTGGAGGACAAGGTCACCGAAAGGATGAGAGCAGCGGCCTTGTGGCCTCCTCTGACCGTGTTATAACCTTGGCTTTAGTCTCTCCCTCTCTGCATCGGGGGAGTCGGCTGTGCCAGTGTGAGGAGGCCTCACCAGTGCGTGTTGCATCACATGGCGGCCACTGTGGGGCTTGGGGCCGACTCCCTGATCCGGAGGGGTCTCTGGACACTGGCCACACTTCTGCCTCTGTCCTGTGACTGCCTCCTTGGACTTCTGCCTTCTCTTCGACTATGCCCCCAGCGTCTCCTACAACTCCACGCATGTGGAGCTGGGCTCTGAACACTGCAAAGAACAACATATCCTCCTTGCTTCACTCAGTGGAAGCCGAGGAAGCCCGGGGCCTGGATCTCCAGGATTGGGGTCCTGTTTTCTGTCTCAAGGACTTGTGCCCCTGGGCCAGGCATGCAGCCCGCTGCATCTTAAGTCCAGATCGGGGACTACACAGTTGCCGCAGCCAATAGGCCAGGGAGAGGTGGCTCTGTGCTGGGTCAGCCTGTGGAGGAGGGTGTGGGGCATGGGAAGAGGGCAGCAAAGAGAGAACCTTCTCTGAGCCAAAAGTGACATCTCCGTGGCAGCTTCCACCAACTTGCTGCCTCTGCCCTGAGCCTGCAGTGAGCTGCACCCGCTCAGCACTGCTGCCTGCATCCCTGACAGGGCGCACACAGCAGCTGTGAACCCGCAAGCCCTGCAGCTGATTAGTCTAAGTCCCAGCTGAGGAGAGGGGCCACGAGGCCCTGCTGAGGGAGCCCCACCAGCCCTTAGAGCTGGCCAGGAGCAGGCGTCACCTCGTGGCCCGCACCATCCCCTCGGCTGGGCAACGTTGAAGACTACACAGCACAGGCTTTTCAAAAAATAAGGTGTTTTCTTTATTGTCTTGGATGCAAATATAGTTTTACAAACGCGCTGTAGTGTTGAGTACAGGTGGTGGGGACACGCACTCTTGATGGCAGAGGCTGTGCTCTGGGGGCCCTGGTCAAACCAGTCTTCCTGGATGGGTCTTTCAGGCCATGAGGTGTGACTGGCTCCAAAGCTCACCACAGGGAAGCAAAAAAAAAAAAAAAAAAAAAATTAGCCATGGATGCAGAAAACCAAAGCCTGAGAAAGGGCGAGTGATTTCCGGGCTGTGGCGGTGTGGGACAGGCAGGGAACCTGCTGTCCCGGGCCAATCGATAGGGCCATCTTTATGACCACAGGATATAAACGATGTAAACTTTGGTGCTTCCCAACTGCCCAGGATCTTCATTTTGCACTGAGAGACCTGAATTCTCCAAGTCAGCCATGGCCAGGGTTGAACACCGGTACTTAACCAGAAGAGAATTTCACAATAAAATCCCACAAAGTAAACACAAGTTCCCTTTTCTCTCCAAGGCTCACTGGCGCGGCAGACATGCCGACTGCGCTGTGTCTGCGTGTCTGGTGGCTCGGCAAGGCCATGTTCAGGAGCACCTGTGCCCTGCCCCCTTCTCTCGCGTGCGCTCCAGACAGGTAAAAACACTCCGGCTGCTCCTGGTGCTGAGGGGACTGAGCCAGAAGCTGACTCCACTGCCACGCAGGATGCCAGACACCTGCCAAGGCAAGGCCTCTCCCTGGCTGTTCCCCACAGGAAAACTGACAGGGCACACACAGCGGCAGGGCCACGTGCACTGAAGCTCCTCCAGGAAGCAGGGTATCCACAGGAGAAGCACTTCCCCACCAAGGGAGAAAGGCTCACCTTAGAGCCAGGCCGCCTGTCAGAAGGCCAGAGGCAGACTGAGGAGCTGGGGAAGCACAGGCAGGCAGGATGAGAGGGGATGATTCCTGCCCCAGGGCAGTGCAGCCTGAGGCCAGCACCCACAGGGGAGGTGCCAGCCCCTGGCAGATCCAGCCCACCCCGACAGGCTCAGCTGAGGCTGCACCAGTCCCTGGGCTGCAGCCCTTCACTCCCCAGGAGACACCCCACCTGCCCACCCTGCAGAGTGGGGCAGGCCAGGACTGCCAAGGGAGACGTGGTGTGGAGTTTTGGGTTCCATGTCCCATAAGAATGCACGCTGCCATCTCTGGGCCAGGGCAGTGTGCAGGACCGACTTCTAGCAAAGCGGGTGGGCCAGGTCCAGAGGCAGCAGAGGGGCAAATCAGGGCAGTACACACGGTGGGGCCACCCCAACCCATCTGGGCAGCCTCAGTTTTCAGAAAGCTCCGCAGAAGCCTGTCCTATGCCTCTCATTCACCGTGAGAGCTGACAGTGGGGTGCCACTGTGGAGGGCACTGAGACACTGCAGTCTCACGATGGTGGGCATTCTGGATTCTTCTCACCAGATGGATTCTCTGTTCTTCACAGTGTATTTGGGGACAAAAATGATGCTGAGAGTTAGGCATGGGTGGCACATGAGCAAGGCTGCGCTGGCCCAGGGTCTCAGCTGTCCCTGAATGCTGATCTGGGAGCCTGGCACAGGTCAACGCTATCTCCCAGCCTGATCACCCACACTAGGCCAACAATGCAAAATAAAGAAACTCGCAGAGCAAGGGACAATCGTGTCTGCAGCAAAGTGGCTGCATCTGGGCCTCACTGCCCCTGCGGATGTGAGCACCAAGAGAAGTGGATTTAAGTGGGTATCGCATCTAAAGACAAAAACATGCATCTTGTTAGGGGTCTGCATATGTGCGTGTGTGCACACACACAACCTAACAGCTTTAAATATGATGAGACAGTCACAAACAACAGTGAACAGTAATTCAGCAAAAGGGAGAGGTAGGCCAAGGAGGCAGAAGGCCAATTTTATATTCCATGGAGTTTTTTTTTTAAAAGACTCCCAGCAAGGAATGGAGAGAAAGCTAGTGACTGAGGAGTGTCCTTGGCTGGGGCAGCCACACAGCCATTCGCAAATGCAGCAAGGCACAGGAGTGGGCAGGGGCTGGGCTCTGGGCCTTCTCCTAGGCCCTTCTTCTTACCATGGTGACCTTCATCTGAAGGTGACCTCCACCTGTCCTGTACCATGTACAAGAACGAGTTCCATCTCATTTCCCAGTAGAAGTGCCAGGGGCGGGTCCGGCAGGTGGCCAAGGGCTGTAAACATGTGGGCAGCAGGTGCTTGGGGGCTGAGGCCCTGAGCAGCCCGCCCAGGGAGCTGCAGTGGCAGAGGCGGGGGTTGGAGAGAAAGCTCCTCCTCCCCCAGCCCCACGGAGACACTGCCCACCCTAGCCCAGTTCCTCAGGCCTCCAGCAACCTCAGGGGCAGTCCAGGGCTCCCTCAAAGCCCTGCCCAGGACGGGGTATGCTGGCCAGTGCGCAGAGATGCACAGGGACACGGGGCTGCTCTGGGGGCCACAGGAGCCAGAGAAGCCAAGGACGGGTCTTGACTGCATAATCCGCACTGGGGAGGGCACTGCCACCCAAGCTGCCCACAGGGACAGCTGGAGAGCAAGGACTGCCTGGGCTGCCGCCACTTCTCCTGCATGGCCCACATATCCCCAATTCCAGCCAAATCTGAAGACACACACTTCGCTGTGTGACAGACCAGAAGATGCCTAGACAGCTTGAGGTCTGGCCTCACAGCTCTGCCGGTCTCCTTCCAAAGGCAAGGAGTGACCATGACACACATGGGCTGCAATGACATCTTTGGTCTGAAAACTGTCTTGGTTCGGGACTTTGTGGCGAACGTCAGGAATGACAAGCAGGCCAGTGGTGGTAACGCAGGGTCATGTGAGAGTGGCAAGGCAAGACGCTTCCCTGGGCAGGCCTGCTCCTCCAGGTCTGTGCAGGGAAGCTGCTGGCGAATGAGGCAGAAGGGCCACAGTGTGAGGGCCCGAGGCCCTGCTGCAGGACTCTCGGGACGTGGCCATGCCAGGAAGCTCCGGAGCAGACGGCGCCTCTGCGTGGTTTGTGCTTCTCTTCTCTCCCCGTGGGTGTCCACGCCCACTGCTTTTGCACCCGTGTGTTCTGAGGGTCTCTCAAGAAGGAATCGCCCCTGGAGCCTGGCACAGGAAGGCGCCATCACTGAAATCCGTGCCCAGCCAAGAGACTCCTTCTGTTAGAACAGGCTGCCCACGAAACAAGAGCCTCCAGGCACCAGGAGGGCAACTGGACGGGAACTCATTTCCCTTCGCATGGGCTGCCTGGAGGGTACGGTGCTTGGTGACTGAGGTCGCTGAGTGAGATCACAGCAAGGAGTTTCCCGGATGGGCTAGAGTTGGGGGCAGGTCCAGCTCTGCCTCACACCTGAGCAAGCACCCTGTGTGGCACAGGGCTGCAGGGCGCATCGCGGGGCATCGAGGGGCTGGGACGCACAGGCAGGAAGAGGCCTCCCAGCAGCTCATGCTTTCACAGGCTGCTCAGCAGCTAAGACTCCCCCGCTCGCTGGCCCAGCCTGGTGACGGCCTCTGACGCCTGTTCTGGCAGCCGGGATGGGTCTGTGAGGATGGACGTGGTGGTGCTCAGCTGCCGCAGCGTGTTCAGCACCACTGTAAGACAGAGGGATGGTCAGCCCGGGACACAGCCAGGGGCCCTGTGCACACGCCTGCACACCAGCCACCCCGTCAGCTCTCAGACCCCGCACAGTGGAAGGCCCCTCGCTGAGCCCTGTGCACTCACACTTCCGCCTGCAGGGGAGCTCTCCCAACTCCATGGGACTCCAGCCTGTCCCAGCCATCCAGGGTTGCTCCCTTTAATACTGAGTTTTGATATCCCTGATAACATGGGAATGTTTTTTATCTGTAACTAGAAGAATTAATCGAGAAAACACCTTCGAGAAGCATCCAACACAGAGCCTGACAGGCCTAAGCTGGGCGTGATGAGATGGGCAATGCTAACTTGAGAACTCAGGAGGCCAGAGGGTGGCTCTGAGGGGCTACCCCAGGCAGGGCCGTGCAGATGGCACATCGCACATCCTGGGCCCCTGGCTCCCAGTGCTTTCCTCAGAACTGTCCCTAGCTGGGTGATTTCCACACCCATTCCCCTCCGCCCCTCCCACAGTGAGCCCCCTGCATGGTCCTGACTCACTTGGCCTGAGGATGGGCAGCGAGCAGTGCTGGTCCAGCCAGGACAGGGTGGTCCGGTGTAACTCTTCCAGGCTGCTGGTGGACACCACCCCCCTGAATGACTCAAACAACGGCTTGATGATGATGCTGAACTGCACGGTGTGGGTCAAGGATAAGCGGGTGAGAAGGGCGAGCTCTTCCCAGTGGTTCCCCAGGGGTTGGCAGGGGCCTGCCCGTGGGGAGACTGGCGCACACCCACAGCATGTTCCCTGGGCACCTGTCTGGAATGTTGGTTCCAGCTGGGCTCTGTGGCTCAGCAGTCCCCATTTTCCTGCCAGGCTGAATGAGACCCCATCTGCCCCACGGCTGTGCCCTCTCATGAGGGCAGAGGGCAGGGCTCACCGAGCAGCCCTGACCCCGACTTGAGCCCCGTTGCTGACTCCTGTCCTCATGAACCCCGTGACAACCAGAGAAAGGTAACTGTTAGCTGCTTCACGCTCTGCCTGGGGGGAGGCGGGGCAAAGAACGGGCAAAGATACGATCCAGAACTTCCAGTTCTGCAGCGTCCGGCTCTTAATGTACTCGTCAAACATGTCTTGTAGGTGGTAACACTGGCGCAGGGTGACAGGGACCCCCGTGGCGGGGAGCAGCTGCTGGCAGGAGCTGAAACAACAGGAGTCAGGGGTGTGTTGGGGCAGCTACTGGCCCGCGAGGGCCTGTCCATCGAGCATGGCGAGGCCCCAGTGGGCAGCTGTGAAGGAGCCAGGCTGGAGCCTCACATGATGGTGGCGTTGAGCTCCTCGATCTGCTCTCGCAAGCGCCGGGCCTCTTCCTGCAGCTGGCTGCGCTCCTGCTGTAGCTTTGTGATGTGCTCCACCGTCTTCTGCAGCGTCAGGGCGTGGCTGGTCTGCGGAGCAGCAGGCAGCTCAGGCAGCGGCTCAGGGCACGGGCGCCAACCCCACAGAGGGCCAGGGTACCCACCAGCTTGGAGTTGTTGCAGATCAAGCTGTTGAGAGTGTTGAAGCCCATCTTGATGTTGAAGCGTCTCTTCTGCTCGGCCGAGATGTGCTTCATCTTCCGGTTCTGTCGGGAGGCACCCAGTCCCTGAGGCACAGGCTACTCTGGGCCATCACCCTACCCCCAGAGCGACACAGGGAGGCTTAGGGGAGATGAGCAGCCTGAGGTGCCTAGCGGGCCAGGACAAGAACTTCAATGGAAGAGAGGATGGCAGTAAGCTACAAGGTCACGCCCAGGAGCCCCGAGGGGCAGAGGACTCTGGGGACCCTAGAGACGGCGCAGCAGGCTGCAGGTGCTGCGTGCTTTGCCATGACCCAGCTCACCCACACTTGCCTCTGCTGCTCAGTCTCTCCATCACCCCTTCCTCCTGCAATCTCTGGGATGAGGCTGTAGTGCCACCAAACCAGGAGGGCTTAGCACCAGTCCTGGGGCTCAGGGCCCTGAGCTCTCACACTTGCCCATGTCACCACATGGCTGGCTGCTGGGAGGCAGCACTGTGGGAACAATTCAAGGGCACAGTGCCCAGTGCCCTCCAGCTGCACCTGTGGCCCTCCTTCGTGCTGCTCCCACCTCCCCCGCCAGGTACCTTCAACGCAGCCACATTCTTGGGATCTGTGGAGGATTTCCCTGAGCTGTTCTGAGGAGACTGAGGACTGGGGCTCTGCTCAGATGCACACGGAGATGCCTGCCCTGAGTTGGGGGCATCCCAACCTGTAAGAACAGACTTCTGTTAGGGATTGGAGGGAGTAGAAGCATGTCCACGCTATGCACAGGCCCCTTGGGTACTCAGCCCGGGGCCTGGCTCCTCACACTGCCCGCGCAGCACCCTTCAGGGGCCCAGCCCGGGTCACACTGCCTGCGCAGCACGCCTCAGGGGCTCAGCTCGGGGTCTGGCTCCTGCTCCAGCTACCGTGTCTATCTGATTCGAAGAAAAACACCTTGACGACACTTGCTTTTTCTGCAATCCCAGAGATTGCAGAAGTCACCACTGGGTTGAAATCAACTGCAGCCCCCAGATGGGCAATGCGGTGTTCTGAAACAGCACAGGCAAGGGATGCGGACCCAAGTGTTGGATCATGCCAGCATCTGACTTGGCTCTCCCGGTCTTTCCGTTCAAAATTGTTCCAGGATGGAGAGTGTTTAAATACCAGCGTCCAACTGCCTGACCTCTGGGTAAAGACCCTCCTGGTACAAGTCTTCCCAGTGGGAAGAAGTGTGCTCTGCTTTGTTCAAAACAGAACAGGGGCGGGCTAAGTAGCCATGCCTCTGCCTATGATGCCAGCATCGCCTTGGGCACTAGTTTGAGTCTTGGCTGCTCCACCTCTGATCCAGCTCCTTGATAATAGCCTAGGAAAGCAGCGGAGGATGGCTCAAATGCTTGGGCCCCAGACCCTTGGACCCGCATGGGAGACTGGGATGGTGCTCTCGCCACTGTGGCCATCTGGGGAGTGAATCAGCAGATGGAAGATCTCTTTCTGTCTCTCCTTCTTTCTCTGTTGTAACTCTGCTTTCCTGCTGCCCGCTTCAGGTGCGACACAGGTAGCCCAGGTAGTCATGAACCCCTGCTGACAGTCACGGCCTGGGGCCCGACCAGCGAAGGCCCAACACATGAGAGGAGCTCCCTGGTCTACAGGACTTCTGAGCCGCAGGAGGGAGTGACTAAGGACAGGTGAGGCCAGGAGCCTGTGTGGCCGTAGCACCCCTCCAAGTTGGCCAGGATGTAACCAGACCTTTTCTGGCTAAGAACTGGCAGTTCTGAGCCAAGTTTCAGGGGACAGCAGGGTGGCGCCTCCACCCCAGCTGCCAGCTGCTCCCTGCTCTGCAGCACTGCCCTGCCACATTCTGAGGCTGGGCCTCACTGTTCATATCCTACAGGCCCAGGCTCTCTCCCTGGGAGCCCCCCGGTGGCCCCCTAAGCCAGGGCAGGCCCACTCACATCCCCTGCAACAGTGTTAGCTGCTGAGTGAGCACTGACCAGACCCCGCAGCAGGGACCTGCTCGCCCTTCACCAGAGCGTCCTGCACTGCGCTGGGAAAGAGGCGGGGCACAGGCGAGGGCTGGCTGCTCGAACCACGGCTGAGGTCTGTCACGAGGATGCCACTGTGGAACTCTGTGACACCAGGGGGAGCCTGCAGTGACACGGAAAGAAGTCACTGACCTTTGAGGCATGGTGGGTCACACTGGGCAGGGGGCTCCTGGGGTGAGGACACCACAGGTGTTGGGGTCTCTCACCCTGGCGATGGCAGCAGGCGTGATGACTACACTGGACTGGGACACAGTGGATGCCAACATGCCTTCTCTCTTCATGGGGCCTGATGTCATGATGACTGCCTGTGAGGGGCCTGGAAAGGCAGCTGCCGGGACACGGAGCAGGTGAGGGCAGGTCTGGCACTGTGCAGCGTGCAGTGCAGCTCAGGCAGTGCACTCCCCAGGCCCACCACGTCCTTGCTGCCTGATGAGAGGAAGCCACCACTGGGCTGAAATCAACTTTGAGAAAAGATGCATTTAAAAAAAAAAAAAAAAAACCAACCGACCACACTAGGCCTGTCCCTCTGCCCTTCTGGGCCCCGTGAGTCACTGCCTGTCTAGCACACCACGTGGGCTGGGGCAGGCAGTAGGCAAGGCCGCATGGGGCCCTCCCAGCTCACCCTCACTTGACTCACCTGGGGCGATGCATGCGTTCTTCAACACCAGGGACACAGGCTCTGGCTTGGGAGCAGGCACTATTTTGGGGGGCTGCTTGGGTCTCCCCCCAGTTAAGGGAACAGGTTTAGGGTGCACAAAAGTTAAACAAGGCTGAGGTGGGCCAACAGCTGGTGGGCGGGTGACAGGAGATAGTGCCAGGCCACAGGGGGACACCGAGGGAGTGGGGGGGCGGGCTGTGATCACGAGGCCAGGGCTCTGGCTGAAGGTAGGGGTGTCGTGGGTGAGGACGGAGGGTCCCTTGCTGGCTCCTGCTGACTTCTGCAGCGGCAGGAAGGTGGGGGGTGTCGGGGGGCTCAGGGCAGTGGAGGGAGGAGGAACCAATGGCAATGCCGGCGAGACCGGAGACGGGGCTGGGCTGGGGGAGAGCAGAGGCATGGCGAAGACAGGAAGGAAGGGCTGTGAGACGCTCAGCTGCGGCTCTGAGGGACCAAAATCCGTGGGCTGGATAAAGGGGTCCCCGGCCCGGGAGGTGCGTTCACAGCTCTGCCCATCAACAGGGTCTAGGGAAGGCGCCTCGGGGGGCGTGATGAGGCTGTCAGGAAGATTTACAGAAGGTAGGATGTTCCCCTGAGGAAGACAGAGAGAGAAGCAAGGGCCCAGTGCTGTGTCAGCTGTGGGTTTCCTGTGGGGCGAGATCCCCCAGGCCCCGGCTGCTGCCCAGAGATGGAGCTGTGCCTCCCCAGTAACCCGCAGCGATCTTGTCTCCAACAGGAAGTAAGTGAGAACACAAAGTTGCTGCCCACACAGCTGGCCAGCCTGGGAGATCTGATTTCTGCAGCACGTCTTGTGTTACAGGACTGAGAGACCTGGAT
Source organism: Ochotona curzoniae (assembly GCF_017591425.1). Classification (NCBI taxonomy): domain Eukaryota; kingdom Metazoa; phylum Chordata; class Mammalia; order Lagomorpha; family Ochotonidae; genus Ochotona; species Ochotona curzoniae. Next base: position 6,126,221 of record NW_024466340.1, on the reverse strand, counting down.
CGCAGCTGCGGGGGCCCCCGGGACAGTATCAGCTTCTGGTCAGGTCACCTCTTCTTATGTGGGGAACATTCCATGGCATCGGCCGTGCCGATCTGTCTGCGCGGCAGGCCGGTGCCGGATTACCGTGTCTAACCAGAGACAGCAGCCTCAAACTCTGCCTCGTGCAGCTCTGCGGGCTACTGAGCAAACTGCAGGGAAACACCGGGGGCTCAGGGCTGCTGATAACCCCCGTCTCCTGTCAGTGACCCCACCTTAGCAGGGCCTGAGGAGCTGCCTGCACAGGTCAGCCCGAGGCAGCAGCACATCATGACGGAGGTCCCTCGCTCCTGCATCCCTGTATTTGCTTTCAAAGGCAGCTGCAAAGATGCCGTGACCCACACGACTGTGCCCAGTTCTGGCTTGTGACAGTTCACACTGCAGGCAGTCACGACTAGCCCTATACCAGCCGTCCCTCCTGGCAGCCCCCCGGGTTCATCTACCTGAGCAGGTGGGCTGTTGGGGTCTGGGGCAAGTGCTGAGGCAGGTGTGAGAAGCATGGAGCCAAAAATGGAGCGACTGGAAGAGAACAGGTCTGAAAACAAAAACAAACAAAAAAACCCAACAAATCACCAAGGGATTTTTGAGCGCCAGGGAATTCAAGATTCAAGGAAATCAGACTGAGCCTTTTGCTGCCCAGAGGGAAGCACGGTCAGTCATCCCTCCCAGAACTTTCTGTGTACTGAGAGGCCCGAGGCTGGCAACTAGCCTGGGCACCAAGACACCCCCAGGCCCGGCATTGCACCCGCTGTGTCACAGCACCCCCTGCTGCCTACAAGCAGGATTGCCATTCAGAGATGTCCTACACTGAACTCCCAGACTGCCATCCCACAACGCAGGTGCTGACGTCAACCCCCCAGCCCCTCCTGCCCCTGCTCACCCTGGAAGGGCTCGAAGGTGTCCATGAAGTCCAAGTTGGGCTGCAGAGGGATGAGCCCCGGCTGGATCATGTCTGCGTTCCCCAGATGTGCTGCAAGAACCGTAAGTTGAAGGGGTCACTCTGCCTCCCCGGAAAAGCTGCAGGACATGCAGCAAGCCAGGACAGAGCTGCTCGGCTCTGCTCACGTTCTAGACACTTCCAAGCTGACCTGTAAGCAGCTACCTGAATTTCTACTTTTGTGTGGGTTCAGTCACTCTTCACCTTCTGAGGGCAGAAAATTCGAGGGAGATTTACAAGACGAAGGGGTATCATAGTGGAGGTGCCAGGAAGTCAACGATTGCTTAGCAGAAGCAACCTCCTGACTCTCCACTCCCTTCCTCATCGGGGACTCTCCTGGGAGCTCCCCTGGAGGCCTGAATGCTGCCAGGAAGTCAAGGCTGGCACTTTGGATTACCACTGGAGCTGAGTGGTCCTGCCACGTGGCCTCCTCCAAGGAGCAGTTGGCAGCATGCCATTTCTCACACTGCTACCAGCTTCTAAGTGCCTTGGTCTGCAATCCTACCCCATGCACGTTGGCCCCAGATGTTGCCCAAGTCTGTCTACCTCCCAGACAAGAAACCTGTGCCAGCTCAGGGATGGCCTGCAGCATCACCTGGGCAGAGGTATAGGGCCGAGGAAGAAGCCAGGAGGAGCTTCCAGGTCACAAACGTGAGGCGAGGGTTACCTATTTCCCGTGGGTTGGGCCAGGCCACCGGCTGGTGTGAAGAGAGCGTGGAGAAGAGGGTGTCGCTGAATTCTGACATGAGCATGTCCGTGTCCAGCAGCGGCTCCTCCTCCATGGGCACTGGGGTCTTCCATCCGTCACCACGCTTGTGCCAGTATAGCACATCATCATCCTGGGGCCAGGAGAGGCGGGGTCAAGGGGCAGGTGCAGAGGGGGACCACGCACAGCCAGCTGTTCCCCAAGACCCCGTGGCGGTGAGGCCAGGACTGTCCTTCCTGTTAGAAGGGGCCAAATGACCCTGGCCATGGGAGCCTGCTCACCTGTGCCAGGCTGGACAGGTCCTCATCCTTGTGTTGCTGGAGCTGCGACAAAGGGAGCACAGAGCGTGGTCAGCAGAGCCTGGCTCACCGCCCTGCGCATGTGCTGGCTCTCTGAAGCTTCTAGGCCTCTCTGGTCAGGGGACAGAGGCCAGAGGAGGTACTGCTCCCTGCCAGTCCTGCCAGTCCTGCCCACAGGAGGCCCAGCTCAGACTGGCCCAGCCTCAGCCCTGACCCCGACGCTCCTGGTCTCCCTTCAGGGTGCTTGGCTAGATACCCTTTTCTTGAAGTATGTCCTCCACTTGTGGTACTCGCGGATCACGATCTCGATGCGGCTTTTCCAGTACTTGCCTTCCGTGGTGATGGCCTGCAACAGAGGCCAAGGAAAGGGGTGGCGTGGCGAGCAGGCTGTAGGCAACCTGCTGCGAGCTCTTCCTCTGGGGAGCCAGTGCCAGGTGTTCCCTGCTGGTTCCCACGGGGCCTCTGGGACTCTATGAGGGCACAGGGCAGGGAGGATGCAATTCCCGGCACCCCTCAGATGCGCTTTCTAGCCGGCACAGGGTCTCAGAAAAAGTGACCCCCAGAAAGATCTTCCATTTGCTGGCTCACTCCCCGATGGCCTTCTCCAGGTCAAGCAGCTGGCAGGACAGTGCAGGCCCAGAGCCTGGCCTCGTGCTCTCCCTCCCGCCCCTTCTCTCAGCCACCCGCCAGGTACCTCTGGCCGGCGGTGCTCGTCCACGTCAACAGAGCCATCCAAGGGAGTCACAAAGTGGCACACGGGATTCTTGCGCTTCTCCAAGTCTGGGCAGAGAGGGCGACACTGTCACAGTGCTAAGGCCCCTGGAGGAGTCCTGCACTGCCTGCTCACTGCCCCAGGGTGAGCCCTTCCCTTTCCCTTGAACATCTGCAAGGACGAGGGAAATAAAAGCATCTCTGAAGCCACTGCCCACCCCCCCCCAGGCCCACGGGCAGCTGGAGGTGCAAGGCTTGACCTGCTCCTTGGACCAGCCGGCACAGCAAACACTACCTGCTTTTTGAGTGTTGCCCCTGCTATGCCCTCTGCCTCCTCACATGGGTATGATGCCAAGCATGCTGTCCTGGGTGCAATGCCTCATGTGCCTGTGTCCTTGGGGACAGCAGTGCCTTCACAGTGCCGCCCATTGTACCTGGAGCTGGCAAGTGTCCACTCCCCTGGGGTTGGGCGTATCTGTCCCATCTGCAAAGTCTGCCTGCCAGGAGCCTTCCCTCCGCATCTCCAAGTCCTGAGAGCAGGACTCTGGCCCCACTCACACTGCATGTACCACGCCCGCCAGATGGCGTTGTTGAGCCGGATCTTGTCTCTCCACTGCAGCTTCAGACCCTTGAAATTCTTCCACTTTGGAGACACCAACTTCCCACTGAAAAGCAAAATAAAACAAAGTGTGGACTCAGGGGACCCTGGAAAAGTAGAACTGAGATGTGCATCTGATCATCCCAGGCCCCCAAATCCGCCTGAGTGACCCATTCCCAGCTGTGGGCTCTATGTGGGATTTCTATGCAGCCTGGCTGGGAATAGCACCGTGTTGGGTTGTGAAGTGAGCAGGGCCAACCACGGCTTATAACCTCTAGAGCGAGGGACGCTGTGTGAGGCTACCACTCTCAGGTGTTTGCTTTCCATAATCAAACCTGAAGAGAAATCTGCCAACTTCCTGACGAAGCCAGGGTTTCTGTGACCGGTTTTGGCTCACTGCCCTTCTCATGCCCCGGGGCATCTGCTGTTCCTGCCTCTTCAGGGGACCCCTCCGGCTGCCACTTCCTCCTTCCTCCAGATGCTCTGGGCACTGCCCCCTGGGCTGCTGCCAACTCCTCGAGCAGCCACACAGCGATGCTCGCACACATGCACACATGTGCCTGTAGCCCTCCAGGGAAGTCTCCGTGAGGCCATGGCACCCCTCACAGGTTCCTGCAGTTCTTCCTCAGGGCAGTCAGGAGCACCACGAACCAAGCTAACAGCAGGCAAAGGAGTTCCTGGCAGCACAGCTCTCCTGGGCACTGCTGAGACAGCTGGGTAGCTGTCAGGGGCTCCCTTGCTCAAGTGGCCTGAAATGGGCAGGATGCAGCTGCTGGTCCATTTCAAAGTGGGCTTGGGACCCACCTGACTGAAGGCCCTGCTCCAAAGCAGGGCAGAGGGCAGAGATGCGCCATGGCAACAACAGTGGACATCCCCAAAGGCGGCGGCCCAGCGACAGCAGGCAGTGAGCACGGCCGGCAGGAGCCCAGCATGTGGGTTATGTGGGCAGGGAGGCCGTGACTGGGTATAATGTCACTGCACATCCTCTCAGCGCCCAAGGGACAGAGAGACGACAGCAGGCTCTGCGCAGAGGGCCAGGGCCTCAGAGCACACATGTACCTCCTTCCTCCCGTGCAACGCCACGCCTGTGCCAGTTCTGTGCTTATTTACCGCCACAGTGTCCGGCTTCTGGCTTCGGATCAGATTGGCTCAGCTCTGGCTGTTGCAGCCATTTGGGGAGTGAAGCCATGGATGGAAGATCTTTCTATTTCTCCTCTCTAAATCTGCCTTTCCAATTCTATGGCCTATCTGTGTAAGCATCATGACACGCACACAGGCAGTGTGACACACACCGCTCAGAACACTTGTTCACCACTAAGATCCACATGACTGTGCCTCTGAATAAACCCTACAACAGAACATCAAAACATACCAATGACCACCTCAGGGCTGGTGTCACGGCACAGCAGGGTAAGCAAGGCCTACCACACTGGAATTAATTAAATCCCATAAGAGAGAGTCAGTGCGTGTGAGTTCTGCTCCAGCTCTCTGCTAGTGCGCCCAGGAACGGAGCAGGAAACAGCCCAGGACTTGTGCTCCTGCCACCCGTGTGGGAACCTGCTGAGGCTCCTGGCTCCTGGCTCCGATCCGGCACAGCCCTGGCCATTGTGCTCATTCAGGGAGTAGACCACTGAAGGAAGGTGCTTCATTCTCTGCTTGTCAAAAATATCAATTAATCACTAAATTCTGCTTTTCTAATAAACAAAAGACTTTTTAGAAGATTTATTTTTATTGCAAAGCCAGATATATAGATATATAGAGAGACAGAGAGAGGAGGAGAGACAGAGAGGAAGATCTTCCGTCCGATGATTCACTCCCCAAATGACCACAATGGCCGGAGCTGCACTAATCCGAAGCCAGAAGCCAAGAGCTCTTCTGGGTCTCGCACATGGGTACAGAGTTCCAAGGCTTTGAGCCAACCTCGACTGCTTTCCCAGACCACAAGCAGGGAGCTGGATGGGAAGCAGGGCTGCTGGGATTAGAACCAGCACCCATATGGGATCCTGACATGTTCAAGGCGAGGAATTTAGCCGCTAGACCACTGTGCTGGGCCCATAAAATAGATCTTTTTAAAAAATGCACAGGGTCTGGCATGGTAGCCTAGTGGCTAAAGTCCTTGCCTTGCATGTGCTGGGATCCCATATGGGCCCCGGTTCGTGTGCTGGTGGCCCTGCTTTCTATTCAATTCCCTACTTGTGGCCTGGGAAAGCAGTCAAGGATAGCCCAAAGCCTTGGGACCCTGCACCAGGTGGGAGACCAGGAAGAGGCTTCAGGGTCCTGGCTTTGGATCAGCGCAACTCTGGCCATTGTGGCTGCTTGGGGAGTGAATCATCAGAGAGAAGATCTTCCACTCTGTGTCTCCTCCTCTCTGTGTATCTGACTTTCTAATAGAAAGAAAATGAAAATTAAAAATTAAAAAAAAAGCACCAAACATCTGCTACTCCTTTCTAACAAATATTTTTATTTTTTGACAATGCAGCGAGGGAGGTAGGGAAGGAAGATGGGGGGAGTGCTTCCAGTACTCTCATCACTTGGGGAGCAGGCACTGACATGGACCCCACACCCCATGCAGCTGAGACCCGAGCCGAACGCATAGGTGTCCACAGGGCTCACATGCAGCCAAAGCCAGTGGCGCCTCCATAACAAGCAAGCACAGTGCCTGTGGGTGAACACAGTGCACCCCAACTCAGCCTGAGCAGTTATAGGAGGGGACGCTGAATATGGGGTCCAACAGACGAGGAGCTGAGTTGGGGGCAGAACACAGAGAGAGGCCTGCTCTGCCCCTACATGGTCTGACAAGCTGAGCTGAATGTGAACACAGACTGGTCAGGGCATTCAAATGCCTGTGTGGCTGCAGCCTGGGGAAGGAAGGGCTCCCAGCAGGGCAACACAGTGTGTGCCAGAAGCTGTGCCACCCACCCCACACAGCCCCTTTTTTTATAAGATGACCAGCAACCTGACGCCTGGCCAGGTGGGTGGCTCAAAGGAACCAGCTGTCCTGATCATTCTATTTCCTGGAGAAAACAAAAGACAAATCCCCAACTACCTTTACCTACAGCTGACACACCTTCCTTACACAGAAACCCAGAGCCAAGTGGCCACCTGAAGTGGCTGCGGAGGATCACGGCAGGACCTGGGTGGACAGCAGCCCTGGGGGCCTGCAACTAAGCACCAGTCACCAGGAGTAGTCAGGATGCCAACATGCCACATAGCAGTGCCCAGGTTCCATCCCTGGCTCTGCCTCCTGATTCCGGCTCCCTGTCACTGCAGACCCTGGAAGGTAGCGGGAGTGGCTCAGGGACTCGGGTCTCTGTTAACCACATGGGAGACCAGGATGGAGGTGATGGTGGCCGGTTTCAGTCCTGCCCCAGCTCTTGTAACACTTATATAGAAGAACAAACTGCAAGAACTATTGGACTAAAACATAAACCCAACATTCCCTCTGCTATTACTGAGGTGGTGAGAACAGGCTAGCCAACAGTTTTGACTACAGGGGAAGGTGCAGAAAAGCTAAACCTTGAAGGGTTCCCCTGCAGCTGGCTGATATGCATCCACTTTCCCAGACTCTCATGGCAAACACCAGCAACTCCAGTGCAGGATTCCAGCATGGCCAACTGGCATCCCCATCAGCAGAGAGCGCTCACCAGACAAGAAAATGAGCCCAAAAGCAAAGCAGAACTCAACCACAGATGGCCATTGCAGGTCAAGATCTGAGGAATCAACAGGTGCAGGCCTCTGCAGTGACACAGAGCCCAGTGTGACAGGACGGGATGCCCTGGACAAATCTACGCAGGAAACTGCAGGGAAGTGGATGGTTAGGGTCTGCCCCACACCAACAGAACAGAGCAGGTGCTTCCTGGGCAGACACCCCAGCCCACATCTGCATTGGCACCTGTCCACAGGGGCGCCCACCCCACATGGGGACTGCACTAGAAGAAGCAAGAGGGTGGGCGAGAGAGTGCAGCGTTCCTCGGCCACACCCTGTGTGTAGTCCCAGATCCGGCTCTGGCCAGATGTCTGCTCCCCAGCCTGCTCCCACTGTACCAGTGCTGATGGGAGCCAAACCAGCAACTCCTTGGGAGAATCCCCTCCTGGCTGACTCTGTCAGTTCATGGCCTCTGACTGCCCAACCACTGCCCAGCTCCTACCCGATCTGGCTGCAGAAGGCCACGGGCCAGATCAAAGTCACTCATCCCAGGGCGGCTGGCACAGTGCCTGGCACATGGGAGGTCCTGCGATGAGCATCACGCAGCAAGTAGCGAGTTAAGCTGGCACTTGGGACACCCACATGCCATCCTGGCGGTCTGTTTGAGTGCCAGCTCCTCTGCCTCAGATTCACCTCCTGCTAAGGCAGAAGATGTTGGTCCACGTAGCTGGACCCTTACCCCCGTGTGACAGAGCAGGTGGGGTGCCTGGCTCCTCATTATGGCTGCCGAGAGCATTTGGGAATTAACTGGCACAAGGAAGATCTCTCTCCCCTCTGCCTTTCAAGTAAATCAATCAATTAATCTTTATTTAAAAAAAAAAAAGGTAAGAAAACCAGAGTTTGTCAACTCTATACCACCTGACCAGGAACCTTGGGACAGCACTTGTCCCTCGGAGAGCCTGCGCACATGACACCTGGGGAGGTTGGGACGGGAGGACAGCAGAGGGAGGTTGGGACTGGCTCAAGCACTGTGCACTGGGCTGGTCAAGGGCACTGGCCAGGCGCCCCACTTCTCTCCCGAACAGGCAGCAGAGAGCCCCCTCCCCTCATCAGCCACCTGCGTTTGCTTGTCAGGAGCAGCCTTTGTTCCCGGTGTCTGTGCCTCCCAGACCTGCCTGCACAGGAGAGCAGCCTCCCCTGCTCTGCTCCCAATTATGGGTGTGGGAAGCGCAGCCCACTCCAGGCTCACCCACAGCTCCTGTCCTTAGTGTGGTCAACAGGAATGGTAGGGGGATGGCTGGTGGGACAGCCACTCCACCCCAGTGCCTGATTCAAGCTTCCCGCAGAGTAGCATCCTGAGAGACAAGAGGCTGCAGCTCTGGCTCCTGGCTCTGTCTGGCCCAGCCCTGGCTATTTCTGGCCAGGGGGAGTGAACCAGCAAATGGAAATCTCCATCTCTCCCCCCTTTTCAAATAAACTGGAAATAGATACACTTACTGTAACAAGAAGAAAATATTTTGGCCACCATCTGCTGCCTTTTTTATGGCAAAATATATAAATCATAACATTTACCATCCAAGACACACACTTGGGTGGCCTTAACACACACTCACAGTGTTTTGGTTCCATAATGTGGGTCACCCTGGCAGGAGTGTACCCTGTACCTGCAGCAGTGACACCCTGCCCCAGGACCCAGCGATCGGCTCTGTGCTTCCACAACCTGTGTCCTCGGACTTGGAGTCTAGTGGGGTCACATGGTGCGTGGCTTTCTACACCCACCTTCTCTCACTCCACCCACGTGGAGGCGGCAGCAGCAGATGGTCGCCTGTTGGTGCTTGCACCTGCTCTCACCGCTTGGAGGGCCATGTTTCCCTCCCATTCATTGTGTCTGCGTCTGCAGTGGAGCGACTGTGGCAGCTGCCATCACCAAACGACCCCTTTTGCTTTATTCCTGATCAGTCCGAGACACTGACAGGGGGAGTGGGATTACTGCTGAGGTGGCACTGGGACAGGCAATGACGGTGAGCCCGGTTGGAGTGCGAGCCGATAAGTGGCTGCCCACGGGGAAGTATATGAGCCTTTGACCCTCCATTCCACGGCACTAGCAGGTGTAGCTGGGACAGTCATCCTGCAGCACTGCTCGTGGCAGTGAAACACTAGGTGGTCACTTGAAAAATAATGCATATCTACCTGGGCTAACATAGCATGTCAGGTGAGAACAGCAAGATGCAAAATGTGCACATTTTTTTTTTTAACACGGGGAAATACACACAAACACCCAAGGGGGCAGGAAGGAGGAAACACCGTCAGCCAACTTGACGAGAAGTCAGGAAGGGATGCAGTGATTTCCCCGGGAGACAGGGATGAAGTGGAAGGAATGGGAGGGGAATGTTACTGCTCACCACGTGGAGGCTTAGCTGCAACACAGAAACACTGAACAAGGAGAAAAGGCCTCACAGCCAGGGTTTGCAGCACTTCTAGTTAACTGGGGAAGGCAACGAAACACAGATAACAACACAGACAACAGACGCACTCTTGCCAAGGAGCCAGTGGCGCACCCGGCCCCCCGTGAGGCTGGAGGCTGGCATGCAGGAGGCTGTCTTTAATGAGTGGTGGGATCATGCTCACCCCATCTGCCGGCATGCAGACTCTGTTCCTTCAAAAGAACCATCCCTACTGGCTTTCCCTGCAGTCTGGGCCCACAGGTCATTCAGAGCCAAAACCAACAGGCTGCAGAGGGACAAAGGTTCATTGAGGAGTGAGTGACAGGCAGGGGGAGGTGGCACGCAGAACCGGTTGGCCAGACAAATGGCACATTCTGCAGGGGAGCCCCACTCCCAGGCCCAAACCTGGCCTCGTGCCTGCACCCCAAGTTTATTCTCTGCATGAGGCACCTGCAGCTTTGCTTTTTCTTAGGCTCGAAGGAAATCCGGGCTGTGGTGCAGGCAGGCTCAGGGTCTGCGGGATGGCCTCAGGTCTGTCGTGGTGACAAGGGGAGGGTGGGCCTGCATCACGCCCCTGGTGTGTGTGCGCCTGCGGTGAGGACTATCATCTCCATGTTTCTTGTGAAAAGCAGGGCACAGTTACTGCCACAACCAACTGTGTGTCAGAGTAGGAACCAGGGGAAATCTGCCCAGCTGTCATGGCCACTGCCCCGTCACCTCACCGTGACCTCAAATGACTTGAAGCCTTGCCTCCCCCGGGCACAGACAGCACACACTCATACCACTGGAAGGCAAAGGGAGGAAGTGGAGCGGCTCCCTTCTAGACAGATCACAGACACAGCCTGAGCTAGTGCCCTTGCCTGTCCCCCAGGAGCTAGCGGGGCGCATTATGGGCCTGGGCACCATTGTGAATTTGAAAGCCTCAAGCCTGTTAGGGAATCTGTCAGGAGAGTTCATCCATAAACTTTCAGTGGGCAGCAGGAAACTCAGGGCAGGCCACACTCAGGTGTCTCTGCCAGGAAGAGCGGGCAGGAATCCTGAGCCAGCAGTTCCTGGGATGGGAAGAGACTTGCAACCAGAAACAGGCAGCGGTCTTGCTTCAGCCTTCCACCCCTCACAGTGCAAACAGCCGGGGTGAGCTGTGGAGGGGGAGGAGGCCACGAGCAGCTGACAGTCTTGGGGGTCCACAGCCAGGGTCCGGAGCCCCACCGGTCCAGTGAGGACATGCGTGCAGAGGGACAGGGAGCATGGCTGGCTCACGTAACCAAGCCTCTTTTCAGAACACGCACTGCCCCCGGCCTTGTGACCTGGCATCCCTGTTTCCCACTGTGGTTTCCTGTTCTCCCAGCATATTTCCAAATCAGTGAGTTCACAGCTCCAACACTGCGCTTGCTGCACCATTTCTCATGTGGCCTCCCTGCCTGCCCTCTGGGCCCATTCAGACTTGTACTATTCACTTTTTTAAAGAAAAAAAAATGTAATTTATTTTAATTGGAAAGGCAGATTTACAGGGAGAAGGAGAAACAGAAAGATCTTTCATCCGCTGATTCACTCCCCAAGTGGCCAGAGCAGCCAGAGAGCTGATCTGAAGCCAGGAGCCTGGAGTTTCCTCCGGGTCTCCCACATGGGTGCAGGGTCCCAAGGGTCATCTACTGTTTTCCCAGGGCACAGGCAGGGAGCTGAGCACGAACCAGTACCCATATGGGATCCTGGCACCTGCAAGGCGAGGATTTAGCCACTGAGCCATGACACCAGGCCCTGTACTATTTATTCATTTTTATCACATACCTTTCTAACTTTTAATTTTTATTGTTAATATTTTTTAAATTATATACCCACACGAGAAGAAAAGTTAAACAACACAGAGGAGCACAAAGGACAGAGCCAACATGGGCTGGATCATCTCTGAGGAGCCACTGCTGCTCTGGGATGGGTGCAGAGTTGAGGACACACAGACAACCTTGCTCCAAGGCATGGGAGCTAGGCTAGGTCCCAGGAATGCCATGTCTAAGAGGAGTCTTTGTTCGCCCGGTGGAGGGGTGGGGGAGGTGCACAGGACAGCCTAACGAGATTGGGGTGGGGCTTTGGAACACAGGTGCGACGTGCCAACCTCCAAGGACATGATGGCGGAGGCTCTCGGCCAGTCCCCTGGAAGCAGCTCCCAGGGAGGGCTGACCACACAGGCAGGACACAGGCAGCCCCAAAACACTGCCCTGGGCCAATTCTAGCTTGACCTTGTTCCCTGCAGAAGAGGTAACACGGAGCATGACAGGTCCTGGTGCGTTCACAACCTTTGAGTGAATTCACAGATCTGAAAACGGCCTCGAGAACCTCTCAACCTGAAATTGGGGTTTCAGGGGAACACTGCAGAGACTGCTGCCAACTTTGTGACTGATCCATAAATTTTGTGCACAAAAAGGCATGAATATATGAATAGAAGGTTTAAATACATGAGTCCACACTTAAGATATTTAAAAGATATTTTATTTGTAAAGATTTATTTTGGGGTTGGTATGATAGTGCAATTGGCTAACCCTCAGCCTTCAGGCTCTAGGTTTCTTTTACTGTTATTGGAAAGGTGAGTTACAGAGAGAAAGAGAGATCTTTCATCCCCTCCCCAGGGGCTGCAAAGGACGGAGCTGAGCCAATCCTAGGCCAGGAGCCAGGAGCTTCTTCCAGGGCTCCCACGTGGGTGTAGGGTCCCAAGGCACTGTGTCGTTATGTGCTGCCTTCCCAGCAACATCAGCAGGGAGCGGGATGGGAAGCTGAGCAGCCGGGAGAACCAGGGTTCTGATATATGGGATGCAGATCTCTCAAGTTGCTGTGTCACAATACCTCTCCTATACTTTTGTCTTACAACCGTTTTCACTGACACTGTCTTACGCTATCGAGTTTTTTTTTTAAAGATTTATTTATTTATTGGAAAGTCAGATATTCAGAGAGGAGGAGAGACAGAGAGGAAGATCTTCCGTCCGATGATTCACTCCCCAAGTGAGCGCAACGGCCGATGCTATGCAGATCCGAAGCTAGGATCCAGGAACTTCTTCCAGGTCTCCCACACGGGTACAGGGTCCCAAAGCTTTGGGCTGTCCTCGACTGCTTTCCTAGGCCACAAGCAGGGAGCTGGATGGGAAGTGGAGCTGCCAGGATTAGAACCGGCGCCCATATGGGATCCTGGCACGTTCAAGGCGAGGACTTTAGCCTCTCGGCCACGCCGCCGGGCCCTGCTATTGAGTTTTATATTAATCTTACTGACCGTATGTATTTACCATCATCAGCTGTGTCGCCATCCACAGACGTCTACTCTATATTCACAGACATGTTTAGGCTTTCTCTGTTTAAGCAGTGCTGTGATGACAGCTGGTGCTCACACCTCCGGAAAGTGCACAGAGGGTATTTGATGCGACAGCCAGAAGAGGATGCAGCTCCACGGATCACACAGTCAGCTCCCCAACCCGCGGATCGCTGACACGAACCCACCAGTGGGGCCATGTGGAGGGTGGACCTAGTGGGTCGGTCTCGGCAGCCGTTCTCCGAGGTCGGGAAGAATTGTTGCCCACACACGCTGTGTCTGCTCCCGCCTCTTGGCTTCCTGTCTGTCATGGGGCCAGCACGTGTTCCACTGCGCTCAGATGCCAGACCAAGCAAGGGTCACCCGACCTCAGACTGGAAGCCTCCCAGAATCCAAGGCAAAGATGTCTGCCTTCAGGGGTCACAAAAAGCTCACACACCTACCATTTTGTCATAGTTAAAGAATCTTTCAAATTTGATAGTAATTTACATTTCCAAGACTGAGGACAAATTTCCCCAAACTATGGATTCATATTAATCATTATTAATGCTAATCTAAAAAGCAAACTCTTAGTTCACTGATAGAACAATTCTCAATTGCCGTTTATTAGCTACTGGATGCTTGACATTATTATTTGAGAGACAGAGCAAAACAGAGAGAACGCGCTCGATTCCCAACTGCTGGGTCACCCCAAATGCTATCAACAGCGGGGGCTGGGGCCAAGACCCCACCCAGGTCTCCCACACGAGCGAGCCCTCACGTTGCCTCCAAGTCCTGCATTCATGGGGAGCTGGGCTTGCCCTACAGCTGCGTGGATGAGGGATGCTGAGAGCCTGGTCCTGCACTGTAACACTGCACGGCCACACATCTTTTACTCATTCTTCGGCTTCCTTGATCTGAGAGCACTCACCTGGATGAATGTCTGCTGAATCTGGCCGTCACCAAGCTCTGACTTACACCTTCACAAATTATGGAGTTTGTTTTACACTCTACTTAACTTTTTAATATAAGGTGAAGTTTTGTTGTTAATTACAACAGAAATTTTTTATTCATGTGGTCAAAATTCTAGACTTTGGCTTATTGCTGAGGCAGAGAGCGAGCGCTCCCGTCGGCTGATTTACTTCCCAAATGCCCACACTGGCCAGGGCTGGGCTGGGCCTGAAGCCAAAGGCTGCGACGCAGTCCCGGTTGCTCATGGAGGCAGCAGGGAGAACTCGGTTCCTTGGGCCATCACTGCCGCCTCCCAGGGTTTGCACAGTGGGAAGGTCCAAACAGGATCTGGAACCAGGAACTAAACACAGGCCCTCTGCTGTTCGACAGGGCACCTTGACGGCCGGACTACCTGCCTGCTCCCCGTGATGCCCTGGGCCTGTGCTGTGGCGCATGAGCTAAGCGCTGGTTCAAGCCCCTGCCTAGTCTACTCTCCCATCCAGCTGTCTGCAGGTAGGGCTGCGGGGAAGGTAGCACGTGATGGCCCAAGTACTTGGGTCCCTGACACCATCTGGAGCTCTAAGCTCCCGGCTTCAGTGTGGCTCAGCCTGAGCTGTTGTGGCCATTTGGGGAGTGAGCCAGTAGATGAAGACCTTTCTGCTTTTCAACTAAATAAGTATATACTTAAAAGAAGGAGATGACCACTACTCCCACCCACGACAAGAGGAGCACTCGCCGTGTTTTCTTCCAGTACTTTCACAGCTTCATTTTGGCATTCCACTCCCCGAGGAACGTGCGACGACGCCCTGGCCAGGACTGCCTCCTGCCCTGCTGGCCAACGGCGCCTCTGTCACGTGAGACTGACCTTTGGCCTCTGTCACACACCATCTGGCCACCCACCGGGAGGGACCCCGAGGACGCGCTACTTCACGAGGGGCTGTGACCATACGCTCATGACTTCACTTTCCACTTTTAACTGATTCATCTTGGAGAAAAAACAATTTAGTTCTTTACGCAGCTCACCAAAATAAATTCCGACTAGCTATCTGATCATCTCATCCTCCTCTGCTAATGTATGACACATCCCAGGGTCTGTTTTGAGCCTTGTACCACTGACTCATTCAGTCCTGAGCTAGTAGCACGCTGACTGAATGATCATAATTTGGGGGATATTGAACTATCTAGGTAGGACAGTTAACATTTTTTAAAATAAATGTTAGGGTCTGGTGCAGTAGTCTAGTGGCTAAAGCCCTTGCCTTGCATGCACTGGGATCCCATATTGATGCCAGCTGCTCTGCTTCCTCCCAGCTCCCTGCTTGGGGCCTGGGAAAGCAGTCAAGGATGGCCCAAAGCCTTGGGACCCTGCAGCCATGTGGGAGACCTGGAAGAAGTTCCTGGCTCCAGATCGGCTCAGCCCCAACTGTTGCGGCTACTGGGGAGTGAACCAGTGCATGGAAGATCTTTCTTTCTCCTACTCTGTGTAAATCAGATTTTCCAATAAAAACAAATAAGTCTTTTAGAAAATGATAGTTCTTGCCTATTATCCTTCCTCATAAACTCAATAATCATGTTGTCAAATCTCAAAACAAAAACAAAAACAAAACAAAAAAACAAAAAACCACACACACACACACACACACACACACACACACACACACACAAACCCACACACTTGGTTTGTTCAATTGTTTTATTTAGAAAGTAGCAGAGAGGGTCTGGTTCTGTGGCTTAGTGGCTATAAAGTTTTTGCCTTGAACATTACGGGAAACCATATGGTTGCTGGTTCTAATCCCAGTAGCCCCGCTTCCCATTCAACTCCCTGCTTGGGGCCCAGGAAAGCAGTTGAGGACGGCCCAAAGCCTTGGGACCCTGCACCTGCACTGGAGACCCAGAAGAGCTCCTGCCTCTTGGCTTCAGATCAGCACAGCACCAGCCATGGTGGTCACTTGGGGAGTGAATCATTGGACGGAAGATATTTGTCTCTGTCTCTCCTCCTCTCTATACATATCTGACTTTGCAGCAACAACAACAACAACAAATAGAAAAAGAAAGGAGCACAGAGAGGGAGGGAGAAATCTCAGCCGCTGGTTCATTCCGCAGACGCCTTCAGCAGTCAGCTCCGGGTCAGGCTGAGGCTGGGAGCCAGGAACACAGCTACAGAAACCAACACCTGCGCAGCAGCAGAGCTGGGACCCCAATTCAGGTACTGAAAGATGGGCTGTCATGTCCTAAGTGACAGCCTCAGCATCACGCCAAGCTCCCTGTGGCCCCGCATTCTCATTAGGCTTGCACTGACCACGCCCCTTGGGCCCCCCTAGATCTGAACTGATTCTCTACCTGTTCAAATACTTAACCTTCTATAACCTAAGTTTATCTTGCTTTTTTCCCCCCTCAAAGCTGTCTGATTCGATTCTCTATCATTTTCTTCATATATGTCCTTCACATTTATAATTACAGTATTTCTTATTATGTTTTAGAATAATATGAAAAGAAAATTTAGAAAGAGAAAACAGACCATACAATTATGCCACCCAGGCATCAGCCCAGCCTCACCCAGCCAACATGGCCACTGCTATCTTCACGCTGACCAAGTGGCTCAGCTCCAGGTGCAAGTGAACGGCATGCAGTGATCCCTTACCGGGCGTAACTTCCCCAGAGAACACAGCTTTTCCTTAGTCCCCTCACCTATCTGTGGGTAAGGACAGACAGATTCAAATGTTTACCACTGCAAGACTCTCAGGTAGAACGTTAACAGCTCCCCTCCAGCTACCAGTACCCGGATTAAGGAGTGGCCAGAAAGCAGACCTGGAGCCAGGACTCCAGAACCTGGCTTCCGGAGAAGCACTAGACATAGATCACAGCCAGAAACAGCGGTTCCCACCACCCTCCCTGGGCACCACTGAGGCCTGCCCGCCGCACAACCCACTTAAAAGTCAAAGACACCTGAGCTGCCTGATGTACTTCAAAGGATAAGGTAACATCCTCCATGAGCCAAGACCTAAGAATAGGCTTCAAATGGGCTGTTGCTTTTTTCAGAGGAGAATCCAGGGAGCTTATTCCAAATCCCTCAAGTTCCAGGGGTCGATACGAGCTGCAAAGAACACCAATGAGAGATCCCCAGGGTTGGGGTGAGCTGGATCTCACTGGCTACCACAAGATGCAAGGAAGCACAGCTGGGACTACAGCCCTAGACAACCAAAGACATTGGTCTTAGCTTTAAAGAGGGGCTTCGAGGAGCAGGAATCGTGGGATAGCAGATAAAGCCACCACCTGCAACCTTATGAAGCCACCAATAGATAAGACCGCGATTTGTGTCCCAGCTGCTCCACTTCCCATCCAGCTCCCTGCTTGAGGCCTGGGAAAGCAGTTGAGGACGGCCCAAACCCTTGGGACCCTGCATCCACGTGGGAGACCTGGAAGAAGCTCCTGGTTTCAGATCAGCTCAGCTCCCATGGTTGAAGCCATTTGGGCAGAGAACCAGTGAATGGAAGATCTTTTTCTCTGTATCTCCTTTTCTCTGTTAATTTGTCTTTCCAATGAAATAAATAAATCATTTTTAAAGGGGGAGGAGTGATTCAAAATGGCATGCAAACAAGTGGCTCTGCACTGCCTTCTTCACAAAGAGAAACCCCAAACCAATACCTGTTCTCCCTTTGCTTGCTAAGCTAGGAGCCAGACACTGCAGCTCGTCTCCCACACAGGTGGCAGTGGCCCATCACCTAGGGAGCTGGATCGGAAGCATGGTAAAAAGGACTCGAACCTTTGCAAGTGGTAGATTAACCTTATGTGTCACGACACCAGTCCCTCCATGTACATCTTCTCACAACCTATGACCAAGCAGCAGGAGTCAGGCCTGAGGGGAGCTGGAGTTCTCCCACCAAGCGGAAGCAGCAAGCAACCATCCTCAGACAGGCATGCATGCTGCGACTGCCCACAGAGCAGGCCGGGCCGAGGTGCCCCTCGTGCTTGTCTCTAGGCAGAGCAACATCTTTGTCACAGTGCCAAGAACTCACACCTCCTTCTTCAAGACACAGTTGTTTCCACTAAGGCCCCTCTGTCAAAATAAACCATCTGTTACTCGCAGTCACACTAGTAGAAGTATAGTAAACTGTGGCTGCCATTGGCCCAGTGGTGAAATGCCAGTTAAAACTTGTACATTCCACACTGTTTAACATCCTGTTAATACAGACCGTGGGGAACAGCAGTGAGGGCTCAGGTGACCGAACTCCTGCCCTACACAGCAGACCTGAACGGAGTTCCAGACTGCCCACTTGGGAGACCAAGATTGAATTCCCAAGACCTCCTGGGGAAACAGACCAAAATAAAAAAAGACCGAAGGTACAGTAAAGCGAGCAGGCACAGCGCGGGCAGGCGGGCGGCAGTGCTCCGTTCCTGCCCAGGAGCCTGCAGGTGCCACAGGCACTCCCAGCAGCGCAATGAAGCAGGCCGCTGGAGCAGCTGCCTCCTTGCTTTTGGTTGGCTGTTTTCTTTTTCTTTTTCTCTTTCTTTCCTGCTTCCCTTCTTTCCTTCCATTCTTCCTTATTTTTCTTTTTAAAGATTTACTTCATTAATTGGAAAGGCAGATTTATAGAGAGAAGAGACAAAAATTTTCCATCCTCTGGTTCACTCCCCAAGCGGCCAAAATGGTCGGAGCTATGCTAATCCGAGCCTGGGCCCCAGTCACAGTGGAAATACAGTATGCCTTCCAGTTACTGCAACTCGGAGGAGCAAGGGCGGTTTTCCTTATCAGAAAGTCACTTTCCAAATCACTCTGCCAACTGTGAGAGAACAGGGAGGAGGCAGTGCCCACAGCTGCCAGCTCTGCGGCCAGAGGCGGACACTGGGCCGTCCTCAACTCCTTCACTCAACTATGGGAAGAATGAAATAGTCAGTTGTGCATGGAGGTATTTAAATTTTTTCAACAGCAGTGAAAAAAAGAGAGAGCTTTCATTCACTGGTTCATTCCTCAAATGCCCACAATGCCCAGGCTGGCAGAGGCGACACCAGCAGCCACTCAGTCTGGGGGTCTTGCTGTTTCAAAGCATAAGCAGACATGAAGCTGGAATATGAGCTGAGACTAGAACCCAGTGCCCTACTATGGGCTGCAAACATCTCCGTCAGTGCATCAAACGCCCCCTCAAGTCTGGCAGTTACAGCTGGCAGCCAGTGCCACACACCACACAGCAGTCCTCACCAGAAGGGGTGTGTGTATCCGGCTGATGCTGTCCAGACGGTTGAAACTGCTCTGGCTCTGTGCTGCGAGAGGCACAGCAAAGGCCACTGGCTTGTGGCAGCCTGGCTCCTGTGACCCTGGACACGCAGAGGACACTGCTGGAAGTGATGTACAAAGATCCTGGGGTACCAGGGAGCCACCACCCGTGAGATTGGACCTTGCGGTGAAAGGCAACCCATGCCTCTCCCCCTGGCTGCAGGACAGGGGTCCCAAGTGGCATTGCTGTCTCCGTTTCCTTAGCACCACTTCCCTATCCCCAGACAGCACAAGAGGCACCGACGTTCCTTCAGAGGAAACTGGGGTAGGGGGTTCCCAGTCACCCCATCCCTGAATCCCTAGGACTTGTCCTAGCCCCAGAAAAGTGGCCTCCACCCACAGCCCTGCAACGTCTCCCAGAGCAAAACTTAGCAGGCTGGTGATGGGTCGGCCAGCAGGTGCACTGAGCTCGCCAATATCAGCCAGGCTCTGCCAGACACTGAACAGGCCTGCGCTCTGATCACCATGTGCTTTCAATGTGACGGAGCCACAGGAACAGACAGTAACACAAGAAGAAATGACTCCCGTGCATGCTGAGAAGCCAGCTTCAGGGCACTCGCAGGAGTTACCAGAAAAGGCCAAATGGAACGATTAACTCTCAACTATTTATAAGGTACAGACAGTAGCAGGCTCTGATGCGAAAGTGTCTGGGACTCCATCTTATTTTCACCGCCAGGCATCAAGGGCACCTTTATCACAGCAGCAAGTCAGGACCCTGGCAACAGGCACGGGAGTCCACATGGATCCAGCAGGCTGTTTGCTGAGGGCCGGGGACAGAGCCAGTCCCTGGCCCTGTGCTCAGGCCCTAACAAGGTAATAGGAAAGAGAGCAAGCAGGGAATGGAAAAAACGCAAACACAAGGGGGATGCCCCAGGCGCAACGCCAAGAACAAGCAGCAGCTAGCCAGGACTGGAAAGGAAGAAGAGGGGCTTCCGGCACAAAGCATGGTGGTCCTACCCCCTCTCTTCCACTATCAACACCATCAAAAAAGGGCGTGAAGGTAGCACCTTGGGCTGTCCAGGGCCTTAAGGATCAAAGTCCAGGCTGTTGCTTGCAGCAGTAGAGTGTCTGGCACCAGACCAGAAGAGGCTGCAGTCAGAGCGGCCACACAGCAGGGGGAGGGCAATGGCCTGCGCCTGCAGTCCAGAACAGTGACAGGACACAGCCTGTCCCAAACACAATGGGAAGCAGGAAGAGAAGGGCAAGGGGAGCCTGGGCCCCCACGACGGCTCAAGTTAAATCCTCATCTAGCAAGCTCCGGGATCCTATGTGGGCACCAGTTCATGTCCCAGCTGCTCCACTTCCCATCCAGCTCCCTGCTTGGGGCCTGGGAAGCAGTCGAGGATGGCCCAAAGCCTTGGGACTCTGCACCTGCATAGACCTGAAAGAAGCTTCTGGCTTTGGATGGCTCAGCTCTGGCTGTTGCAGCCGTTCGGGGAGTGAATCACAGAACGAGGAGCTTGGGAGCAAGGCCTCTGCTGCACCTGGTGGTGGTCTGACTCAGTCAAGAGGAAGAATCTGCTCCATCAAAGCCCTGAGTGTCAAGCCAAGTGAGAGCCATGACACGCCCGTCATCAGTACGCAAGGAGCTCTGCACAGCATTACAAACTAAATGCAAAGAGAGTCCCTCCTTACAATGGAAGGTTCTGGCTCTTCACACCGCACCAGTCTCAAATAAAGTAAACCTTTTCTAAAAAGTGGGGGCACAGCGCAATAGCCTAGTGGCTAAAGTCCTCACCTTGCACGTGCCAAAATCCCACATGGGCACTGGTTCTAATCCCAACAGACCCATTTTCCACCCAGCTCCCTGCTTGTGGTCTAGGAAAGCAGTGGAGAACGACTCAAAGCCTTGGGACCCTGCACCTAGCTGGGAGACCTGGAAGAGGCTCTGGGTTCCTGGCTTCAGATCAGCTCAGCCCCAGCTGTTGCAGCCACTTGGGGAGTAAATCAGCAGATGGAAGATCTTCCTCTCTGTCTTTCCTGCCCTCTGTATCTGCCTTTCCAACAAAAATAAATAAATCTTAAAAAAAAAAAAAAGTGGGGAAAGGTGACCGTCCAGCTCACAGTGGACACAGGGCTCCCAGCTCATCTGTGGTACAGTGTCTTCATTTGCCACACTCTACAATCAGAAACACAGGACAGGGTTCTTCTGAGGTCGGCACCATTCCCTTTCCACATGACCTGCAGGTCACTCCCAGCACGCATGTGAGTTAATCAACACTCAGTGTCATATCTGGGCAATAATGGCTTCCAATTATTTCATAAAAGCAGCTGACGGGCACAGCCCACCACACAATGACCTGGCTTCATCTTGTTACCCAGAAATAAGCAAAAGTAATCCAAGAGAGATAATGAGGGCCTGTGCACTTGACCCAAAAGAGTCCCCAAGCTCTGGCTAAGTTAATTACTCTTATTTTACACTCAATTTAGCAAGTCCTGCAAGCCAGTGGGAAAACAGACACCAGACCCAAAGGGGGCAGCGGGAGCCCCCGCAGAACCAGGGGGGCCAGCTTCCCCAAAGCCACCTCCATGACATGAAACGAAATCCAGAAACAGCCTTCGAAAGGAGCAGAGGTGACCTGCGATGTGCCGCAGAATTCAGTGAGTCACCATGCACTTCAGAGAAATGCCCGCCTCCCTCTTACAGCACTCCGTGTCATGACAGGGGTGACTGATGAAGCAGAGCTGGAGAACTGGCTCATAGCAAAAAGCACTGCATTCCTTCACCAGGCAGGTAAAGGACAGGATTTCTGCAGCCCGACTTCAGCGCTGCCAGACTCAAAGGACTGATCCACAGAGAGCACGTCAGACATGCTCACCCTCCCCTGCCCTCGGAGTCCTGGGCTCCCGGCCTGTCCATGCATCCGTACCAGCCCTCCTGGGAAGCCCATTCCATACCTCTGAGCACGTGACCCTGGGAGACCTGTCACCATGGAGTATCTCCTGAGAGAGAGAGAGAGAGATCTATTGGCCAGTTTCCTCCCCAAAAAGCTGCAACCACTGGGGTTGGACCAGGCCAAGGCCAAGAGCTTGGAATTCCATCCAGGCCTTCCATGTGCTGGCAGGGACCAGTTGTGGCCATCTGAGGAAGATCTCTAACTCTGCCTTTCGAACAATTTTTCAAAAAGTATTTATTTTACTTGGAAGTCAGAGCTGGGGGGGGGGCGGGGGGGAGGAGACAGAGAGAGACAGGGAGAGAAAAGGAGATTTTTTCCATCTGTTCATTCCCCAAATGCCCATACTGGCCAGAGCTGAGCCAGTCCAAAGCCAGGAGCCAGAAGCTTCCTCTGGGTCTCTCCCATGGGTACAGGCACCCAAGGCCTTGAACCACGCTCCACTTTCTTCCCAGGCCACCAGCAGGAAGCTGGAACCACAGGTGAAGGACTAGCCTGATATACTACTGCACAGGCCCCTCAAGTAAATATTTAAAAACTTATTTTTTAAAAAAGAAAATATTATGACACTTTCAGGATTAAGAAAGTAAACATTTCATTTAAAAACTTTTCCATACTATGCACTTTCTCTTTCTAAATGTGTCACACGCCAACTTGTGACTACATTGCATTCGGCAGCTATTATTAATTCAAACCCAGAGAAGCAAAGTCCCTGACAATGGGTCTCAATTGTCTGCAAATGTCTTCCTACACAAGTGACCCCTACACTCCAAGAGTTGCAACCATCTCAGCCACCAGGCAGGACCATCCGACCACAGCCACACAACACTGAACACTGACCTGGGGTGTAGAGATGAGGCAACCTGCAAAGCCAAACGCTGTGGCTCTGCTTCCAGTCCTCACGGAGCTTAGCCAGAGGAGTTAGTCACCCTTGCTGATTAAACTTGTAGCTCAAGGTATCACTGCCACGGTAGGGATGGACACCAGGTCAAAAAGGTGGGCAGAGGTCAGCTGGAGCCTGGCCAGGGCCGGTGTGCCCCGCACAGAGCAGCCCTGCGCCAGGTGAGGTCCCGGCCAGCAGCAGAGGGCCGGTGTGCCCCGCACGGAGCAGCCCTGCGCCAGGTGAGGTCCCGGCCAGCAGCAGGCAGTGCTCCTGGGGTGGCTCAGGATGCCACCCTGGGCCCAGCGTGGCCGCGGGGTGCCATGAATCCTTTGTGCGATCACTGCAGGCTGCGGGTGCAGCTGTCGCCAAGCAGGAACAGGCCAAGGGGGGTCCCCTCTGCCCCCCACAGTAGGCCAACCTCATCCCATCTCCCCAAGGCAGCGGCTGAGGAAGAGCACTGGAGCGGCTCAAACTGAGCCAACTGGCACTTTATTCAGACAACAGCGGCTTTGTCAGGAGACTGCTACAGATCAACAAAAGCCGGCCAGGCCCAGCTCTCCCCTCCACTTCTACCCTCCAGGTCCCTACCACATCAAGAAACCACATTTAAAAGGAGGGAAAAATTACAGACATGAACCTTCATCAGCAACCCACGTGACGCAAGCACCAGACACAGCGCCAGGCTGAGCCACTGGGGTGCAGCCATGAGGTGTGCTCCCCACACTCTGGACTCAGTTAAGCCTCATGGACTGATGAGAACAAAAGCCAAAACATTTACTGTGTCTACTGTGCTGTGTGCATGCTACAAGCACCAGGCGGAGCAGCACCCAGGACCAAGTCCTGATCCCCAGGAGAGCTAAAAGCTGCTGCCCCAGGCCTTCCAGGACAGAAAAGACAGCTCTGCAAGGCCCAGGGCTCCTCACGGATCCCTGCCCTACTCCCTGCATCCTGACTTCGCCAACAGAGGCAATTATCTCCCACACTACACAAACACACCCGCTCCAAGGAGTCGGCAGTGAGTACAAAAACAAAGATAAGCAAACAAACTTATCAGACGAAAAGCAGCTGGCTGTGCACAGGGCAAGCCAGCTTCCCAAACCAACGGCCCAGCAGGCTGCTCTGAGGGATGTCAAGGAGGCTGTGCCCGCATCGACGAGCCTCACCTGCGGCTGGCTGATGCTGCGGAGGCCAGGCCAAGACAAGCCAGGGCTCAGCTGCTAACTGGGTTCCTGGCTGTTGTCAGGGCAGGCTTCCTATGCGAGACAAGCCTCTTGCCAGGTTTCTCACCACAGATTGCCCAACTGAAGGAAAATAGACCAGTGCAATGGACGGTGCCCCAGCCCGAGAGCGCCCCGGACATGGGCGCCAGCCGCCCCAGGCCCTCATAAAGCATCTGGGTGAGAAGACAGCAGGTGGGGCCAGTGCTGGGGCACAGCACCCTAATCCACCCCCTGCAACACCGGCAGCCCATATGGGCACTGGTTCGTATCCAACAGCTCCACTCCTGATCCAGTTCGCTGCTTATAGCCTGGGAAAACAGTAGAGGACAGCCTAAATCCTTCGGACCCTGTATCCACATGGGAGATCTGGAAGAGCTCCTGGTTTCTGGCTTCAGACTGGTGGCCACGGCAGCCATGTGGGGAGTGAATCAGCGGACAGAAGTCATCCCTCTGGCTCCCTGCTCTCTGGGCCCCTCCTCCTCATAGGGCATGCCTCTCCAATTTTATATTAAAGACACGTTTATCTGAAAGGTAAAGTTATGGAGAGGGATAGAGAAACAGTTCTTCCATCTACTGGTTCACTTCCCAAAAGGCCCCAACAGGCAAGGCTAGACCAGGTCAAAGCCAGAAACCTAGAACTCCATCTGGGTTTCCCACATAGGGGGCAGGAACGCAAGTACTTGGGCCATCTTCTGTTGTTTTCTCAAATTCATTATCAGGGAGCTGGATTATAAGTGGAGCATCTGGGACTCTAACCAGTGCTCCAATATGGGATATGGGTGTTGCAACTGGCAGCTTAACACACTACACCAACATACCCACCCAGCAGACCAATTCCTAAATGCAACCAAACGTCTCCTGTCACCAGCCCTGCTGCCAGTGCAAGGGGCGGGACGGCTGGAAGCCAGAAGTTTCATGAGGCAGCAAGCTGACCAGTCAGGCTGCCAAGTCAGAGACCAGCCTCTCTGGTCTAGGCGTGACAAAAACGGTTTCAGCTCCAGACAACTGAGAGTCAGCCCTTTGTTCCACAGACCCAGTGAGCCCCACCTGGTAACTCGCAGGAAGACACGACACAGCACCCTACCACCACGGGCACGCTCTGCCACTTGCAACTGCACTTTCACACAGCTCAATCCCCTCACAACAAGAGCCAAGGCACGGCAGGCCTCTGGCCAAGCTGTCAGCTACCCCGCCTCCCGCAGCACGACACCTGGATTCGATTCCTGTCTCCAAGACAGCAGGTGCATGGCCTAAGTACCTGCGCCCTTCCCACCCATTCTGGAGATTCTGGCTCCTGGCTCCAGGCTCCAGTCCCGACGCCCTGCATCAGGGGGTGAACTGGTGGGTAGGAGCCCTCTGCACGTCTGTCACAGAAGTAAAGCTAATGGATGTCTTCACCATGACAGTCACTGCCATCCCCAGGGTATCGGTTGGCAGTGCACAGTTGGCCATCCTGCAGGTATGCTGCTGTCCAGCCACAGGATCTCCTGCCCCTCCGCAGGATGCTGGCATCCAGGGCACCAAACAAAGGACACGTGTGAACTGTGAGTCTGCTAACCTGCCTCCAGACAACCCTTCTGCTGACCGGGTGAAGGTGGGCATGCTTAATGCACACAGTGCTTCCCCCAGAGTTGTGAAAGGTGTTGGGGTGAAGGACCTGACAGGAGGCAGGCAGGACACAGCAACTGCAGAGAGGAGTGGCCCAGGGCCGGCAGCAGCACGCCGGGCCCCGCCCCGCTCAGAACACTGCAAACAGCTGGGTCAGAGCTTTGAAAGATGGTCTCAATCCACTGAACGGAAAAAAACACACTCTCCATGCCAAAGACAATTTAAAAACAACAGCTGGAAGGAAGAAAACCAGGGAACTGAGGGGTCTGAGTGCTGGGATTTTTATTTTTTTCCTCCATTTTTATCCGTATTACCTAGTTTTAGTATAATGTAAAAATGCAACTTAACAGGAAGGTACCTTTAATGTTAAAATGTGGAAGAAAATGTGGAGAGAAATGATGAATAAATCTAGAAGGAGGCCTGGAAACGCGGACCACCTCCAACAAGGAAGACCCTAAGCCAAGAAACATTCCCAACACATCACGGAGCATGTCCTGGCAGAGCCAGCACTGCGTCTCGGGGAAATACAAATTCTGTTTTAATCCAGACCAGAGGCAGAACTTACAGCATTTAAGAACCCCAAAAAAAGTATTTGCCAACGGGCCCGGCGCGGTGGCGCAAGTGGTTAAGTCCTCGCCTTGCACGCCCGGGATCCCATATGGGCGCCGGTTCTAATCCCGGCGGCCCCGCTTCCCTTCCAGCTCCCTGCCTGTGGCCTGGGAAAGCAGTCGAGGACGGCCCAAAGCTTTGGGAACCTGCACCCGTGTGGGAGACCCAGAAGAGGCTCCTGGCTTCGGATCGGCATAGTATCGGCCCGTTGCGGCTCACTTGGGGAGTGAATCATCGGACGGAAGATCTTCCTCTCTGTCTCTCCTCTCTGTATATCTGCCTTTCCAATAAAAAATAATAAAAATAAATCTTTTAAAAAAAAAAAAAAAAAAAGTATTTGCCAACACCTTTACAAATCAGAAGAGAGTAACAGCGGGAGATACCAGGGGACCCTGGGTAAGAGAGCTGCAGACTGCGGCTGTGCACGCGGTCCCGTGTCGGGGGCAGAGACGGCACAATGCCCTGGCCCATGGCAGAGTGCTCTGCTTCCAATGCAGCTTCCCGTTAGTATGCCTGGGAAGGCAGTGGAGGACAGCCCAAGCACTTGGGCCCCTGCCACTAGGGAGAGCAAAATGGAGCCCCTGGCTCCTGGCCAGGGCTTAACATATAGCAACCCATATTAGAGCGCCTGGGTTCCAGTTCCAGCTTCCTGCTAATGTGCACCCAGGGAGGGGGCAGGAATGGCTCACCCACAGGAGGCTGGCATACAATTCCTGGGTGCACAGCAGGCATCTGGGGGGCAGGTTGTGGATGGGAGATATTTCTGTCTCTGTGCTTCACACATAAAAACAAAACAGGGCCCAGTGCGACAGCCCTGTATGATGGCCCAGTGGCTAAATCCTCGCCTTGCAACTGCCAGGATCCCATGTGGGTGCTGGTTCGCATTCTAGCTATTCCACTTCCCTTCAAAGTTTTGCTTGTGGCCTGGGACAGCAGTCGAGGATGGCCCAAAGCCTAGGAACACTGAATCTGCATGGGAGACTCAGAAGAAGCTCCAGGCTCCTAGTTTCAGATCAGCTCGGCTGCTGCGGCCACTTGGAGAGTGACCTAGTGGACGGAAGATCTCCTCTCTGTAGATCTGTCTTTCCAAAAATAAAATAAAACAAAATAAAAATAATTCTCTAAAACAAAACAAAACAACAATAACAATAACAAAATCCCTCCATCTCTATGTTAACACTATTTTTTTTAAAGATTTATTTTTATTATTGGAAAGGCGGATATACAGAGAGGAGAGACAGAGAGGAAGATCTTCCATCCGATGATTCACTCCCCAAGTGAGCACAACGGCCGATGCTATGCCGATCCGAAGCCAGGAGCCTCTTCCGGGTCTCCCACGCGGGTGCAGGGTCCCAAAGCTTTGGGCCATCCTCGACTGCTTTCCCGGGCCACAGGCAGGGAGCTGGAAGGGAAGCGGGGCTGCCGGGATTAGAACCGGCGCCCATATGGGATCCTGGGAATGCAGGGCGAGGACCTTAACCACTTGGGCCACCGCGCCGGGCCCTCTATGTTAACACTATTAAAACAACTGCCCCACCTCCTGTTAACTCGGAGGAACGCCTCCTAGGAACAAGCACACTGCCAGGGCATCAGGGAGACTTGCATTGGGCGCACGGGACTACAGTTGTGAGACTGTAAACAGAGCAGCGGGGAGCCCTGCAGGCTGCGCCTCTTCAAACAGGCTATCATCTTCATCTCTCCCACAACAGGCTCAACCCAGATTAACACAGTTTCTAAACTCAGTTCTAAAGTTACAAATGGAACTAAATGTAAAAGTTCTCATAAAAATCCCAATTTTTTTTTCACTTTTTCAAATATGCTAGATCCTCTGACATTGGGCTCACATCCCCATGCAGTAAAGAATCACCTGGAGGGCCCAACAACGGTGGCCTAGCAGCTAAAGCCCTCACCTTGAACATGCTGAGATTCCATATGGGTGCCGGTTCTAATCCTGGCAGCCCCACTTCGCATCCAGCTCCCTGCTTGTGGCCTGGGAAAGCAGTGGAGGATGACCCAAAGCAGTGGGACCCTGCACCCATGTGGGAGATCTGGAAAAGGCTCCGAGCTTCTGGCTTCAGGTCGGCGCAGCTCTAGCCACTGTGGCCACTTGGGGAGTGAATCATCGGACAGATCTTCCTCTCTGTGTCTCCTCCTCTCTGGATATCTACCTTTCCAATAAAAATACATAAATCTTCAAAAAAACAAGCAAACAAACAAAACAAAAAAAGAATCACCTGGAGCTGAATGGCAGCTGTCCCTCAGTGGCCACCAGGGCTCACCAGTCTCCACGCCGTGGCAGCACTGAGGCCAAGTCAGCCACGGTCTGTTTACACAGCTTTACAACAAGGAGGAAACATTTCTCAGGGACCACGAATGTATCAGAAGGAGAAAAATAAACAATTCAAAGGAGCTCCTCCCAGCCTTCCAGACAGCGCCCGGCCCTTGTGAGCACTACAGACTGAGCCCCAGGAAACAATGCTGAGAGAGAAGAGGCTCGCACGGATCACTGGTGCAGCCAGAGAAGGCGCTCCCAAGTTAGTTCAGGCCAGTTTCCCAATGGATCCTTCATTTCCTGGATACTGGCAAAGCCAGGGTCCTCGGAGTCATGTGGTCCATGCTTTCTAAGTCAGACATCCCAAAGAGAACTTGAAAATCTTAACCATTCAAAAAAATATAAGACAGGGTCTGACACGATGGCTCAGTGGCAAAATCCTCACCTTGCAAGTGCCCATGTGGGCACCAGTTCAAGTCAAGGCTACTCCATTTCCCATCCAGCTTCTTCCTTATGGCCTGGAAAAGCAGTGAGGACGGCCCAAAGCCTTGGGACCCTGTACCCACATGGGAGACCTGGAAGAAGCTCCTGGTTCCTGCCTTCGGATCAGCTCGGCTCTGGCTGTTGCAGCCATTTGGGGAGTGAACCAACAGATGGAAGATCTCTGTCTCTCCTTCTCTCTGTAAATCTGACTTTCCAATAAAAATAAATCAATCTCTAAAAAAAAAAAACACACAGGACAAAGTTAGAGACAAAATTTACATAAATTCAGCTTTGACAGTGTATGTGCTTATTATTTTCAGAATTGTGCAACCACTGCTACTCTAACTGTAGAACACTTTCATCACCAGCTCCACGAACTCCAGCCCGCAGACGGCACAGACCACGCCTCCCGCCACCTGACACCCACAGCCCCGCAGTGGTCACCTTACACGGGCCTTTCCTACAAATGGGCCACAGGCCGTGGCCTTTCTCTGTGGCTCCATTCATTTCGCTTAATATTTCCAGAGCTCATCCCTGTTGTAGCCTGTCCTATGCGCTCAATCCAGATGTCCTGGTGACAGGGTCCAAGGGCTCGGATCCTATCCTCTGCTTTCCTAGGTATATCGGGAGGGAACTCGACTGGAAACAGAGCAGCTGGGACTGGATCCACTACTCTCATATGGGATACCCGTGTTCCAAAAGTGCTTACTGCTTATGATAAAGCCTCAACAGACGTTCCTTAAATAAACATTTTTTTTCATTTTTCTTTTTATTATGAAAATTGAAAAAATTGTACCCAACACATAGATTCTACAATTAACATTTTAATTCATTTTGCCTTATCACAATTTCATCTCTCCATCAATCTAATTTTTTAAAGACCTCTTTTTCTTATTGAAAGGCAGTGTAAGAGATGCGAAGAGAGATCCTCCATCTGCTAGACAGGTGCAGCAGCCAGGTCTGGGCCATCCAGGAGCCAGGAGCTTCTTCCAGGTCTCCCACGCAGGGTAGGGTCCAATGACTTCGGAAATCTCCCACTAGCTTACTCAGGTCATTGGCAGGGAGCTGGACTGAAAGTGGAACAGCCTGGACTAGAACCGGCTCCCAGGTGGGACACAAATGGTAGCTTAACTGTTATTGCCTCAGTTCTGGCCTCAATATAATTTGTTTTTTAAACCAATGATTTTTTTCTTTTTAATTTTTACTTGAAAGGCAGCTTTCCAGAGAGAACGACAGAATGATCTTCCATTTGCTGGTTCTCTGCGCAAACAGCTGTCACTCCCATAGCTGGGTCAGTCTGAAGCCAGGAGCTTCTTCCACATCTCCTACGTGGGTGCAGCATGCCAAGGCTCTGAGCCATCCTCTACTGCCTTCCCAGGCCACAAGCAGGGAGCAGCTGGGCCACGAACCAGCATCAATATGGGCTGCCAGCACTAGCAGGCAGAGGACTACCCTGCTGAGCCACAGCACCAGCTCCAGCAGTGATTTCCAAGGAACCTGGAATCCTGCTGGTGAGGGGAGGGACGGGTAGGGGAAGAGTGGACCTGGTATCAAAACTTCCTTAAAATCAGATTAGAAGAGTTTGGCCTTTTCCATTCTGGGTCTCTCAAGAGCTCACAATGAAGACTTCCAGACGCGTGATGTCACAAGTACCCAAGCAGATGGGAACACCCAGCCAGACACTGCCGAGATCTGCAAAGGAAAAGCCAAGTCACTCTTCTCCTTTGTGTTTGGAAAAGCGCTACTTCCCACAAAGCTTTCACACTTCCTCCAAACACCTCCATTTTCATTCCTAATACAGTAAACCTCAACAGAAAGAACTCAGGCAACCGAGGGCCCCTGAGGTTCTCAGGAGTGAGGTCAGCGAAGGGTCCTAGGACACAGAGGCCAAAGCAGACGTGGGCAGCAAACACCTGGTCCCTAGACCCTCAGCCTGAGTGCTGGGGCAGCTTGGTGTCCACCCGTGGCGCTCTGCTTTTGCAGAATTACATACAAGGATATGCAGAGGTCTTGAGCGTCCTGCTCGGGAAGTCCTGCCCATTGCACCGGAATCCCTCCTCCAGACCCACAGCACCACACAAGGGCCTGTGCCTTTCCCAGTCAATCCCTCCTGAACTCCTCCAGGGGAAAACTGATTTTGCTTGTTCATCCACAATGATTGGGAGACCCTATCTCTCCCACCATGGATCAGCTAAGCTGATTCTAGAGCTACATACAAACTACAAACAATTCGGTATACATGCTTCTGGGAAAACATTGTTTCAGATATTCAACTTGTTCCTTCCATTGCAGTTATTTTCTTATTTTAACTTTTAAAAATCGTTTATTTTCATACGGACAATTTTTAACATCTTACATCCAGGATTCATTCCCCAAATGCCAGCCACAGCCAGGGCTGGGCCAGCAGAAGCAGAGCCCAGAACTACTTCTAAGCTCCCACACAAGTAGTAGGAGCTCAAACAACTGTAAAAAAAAAAAAAATATATATATATATATATATATGTATTGGAAAGGCAGATTTACACAAAGAAGATCTTCTGCCCGCTGATTCACTCCTCAAGTGACCGCAACGGCCAGAGAATCTGAAGCCAGGAGCCAGGAACTTCTTTCAGGTCTCCTACATGGGTGCAGGGTCCCCAGGCTTTGGGCCACCTGGCTGTTTCACCAGGCCACAAGCAGGGAGCTGGAAGGGAAGTGAGCAGGACACAAACCAGCATCCAGATGTGGGATCGCAGCGCATGCAAGGTGAGGACTTCAGCCATCAGACTACTGTGCTGGACCCAGAACATTTTTTTTAAGATGTATTTATGGGGCCCGGCATAGTGGCGCAAGTAGTTAAGGTCCTCGCCTTGCACGCCCGGGATCCCATATGGGCGCCCATATGGGCGCCGGTTCTATCCTGGCAGCCCCGCTTCCCATCCAGCTCCCTGCCTGTGGCCTGGGAAAGCAGTCGAGGACGGTCCAAGGCTTTGGGACCCTGCACCTGCATGGGAGACCCGGAAGAGACTCCTGGCTTCGGATCGGCATAGCATCGGCCGTTGCGCTCACTTAGGGAGTGAATCATCGGACGGAAGATCTTCCTCTCTCTCTCCTCTCTGTATATCCGCCTTTCCAATAAAAAAATAATAAAAATAAATCTTCAAAAAAAAACTATCATGCTAAAAAAAAAAAAGGTGTATTTATGTATTTATTTGAAAATCAGCCAGGGCTGGTCCAGGCAGAAGCAGGTCTCCCGTGGGGGGCAGGGCCCAAGTACTTGGGCTGTCTCCACTGCTTTCCCAGTGGACAGTAAGTTAAGAAGCCAGGATGGGATCTGGTGCTCCTATTGGAGGGTGGCATCACAGGCTGTCTTTATGTGCTATGCCACAACACAAGCCCCAAGCCCAAGCACTGGAGATGCCTCCAAGGATGACAGCAGGAAGCTGGCCTGGGGCAGAGCAGCACGCTGACACAGGATCTAGGATCTCCTGGCAGGAACATACCACACTGCACCACCCCCAACGCCTCCTCTCTCTAACTTTTTAGTACTAAATGAAGGTAACTTGTTTCTAAGGTATCTCAAAATTAAAGATCCAGGAGCCAGCACTGAAATGACAGCGTCCCACACCGACACTGGTTTTCTGTAGGACATTGTGACTCTAGAGGGTCAGCGAGCACAGGTTTACAGTTGATTGGATAATATTTGCATGAGAACAATCGATTGGCTACCTTTGGTATAACTGACTGGATATCATTTCTATGAGAACAGTTGAGTGGACCGCGTGTGAATGCGAACACTTGGTAGGCTATACAAAAGGAGTTCCAAACAAGAGTATGGAAACAGTTGATGGGTTGTGTTGCTAAGCTCAACCCCTCCTCCCT
This sequence comes from Ochotona curzoniae, assembly GCF_017591425.1. NCBI lineage: Eukaryota > Metazoa > Chordata > Mammalia > Lagomorpha > Ochotonidae > Ochotona > Ochotona curzoniae. The sequence goes on along the minus strand of NW_024466340.1, from coordinate 6,093,523 downwards.
TATCCCATATGACCCTTTGTGTATAGTCTGATGCCACTAATAAACTTCAGCTTTGACCGTCATTCAGGGTCCACGTGTGTCATTATCGGCTCTGTGCACCAAGTCCATCACTGCGGGACAGCGACAGTTCTTGTCCTGCCAGCCCCTCTGCCGGATGCAGCTCCTTGCTAATGGTCTAGGAAAAGCAGTGCTACCCAAACAGGAGACTAGGAAGAAGCTCCTGGCTCCTGGCTCCAGCCTGCTCAGTTCTAGCTGTCGGGGCTACTTAGACAGTGAACAAGAAGACAGAAGACCTCTCTTGCCTCCATATTTCTCTGTAACTAACTTTCAAATAAACAAAGAAATCTTGAGGGGAAAAAAAATTCATGTAAGAGAAACAAGTTTTGACCACGACTGGAATCTCTCCTTAGTGTGATTAGGAGAGGTTTTGCCGATCACTTGCCCTGCTGGCTCGTGGCTCCCACCCCTCAGCCTGTCATGCTGCCACATGCGTCCAGACACTGCCTTATTCTTGCCCTAAAAGGCAGTTCCTATCTCACCCCACAGAGGACTATTCCAGCAGCCGGAAAGCCAATGCTCAAATCGCAGAGAACCCAGGAGTGCCCTCAAAACATGCCTGTGAATGACAGACGAACAAAAGAGGGGATGGCACGCAGTGGAACCCAGCTCAGCCAGCAGAGGCGACGACACGCCTGACCTGCACTTTGGCATACGATATGTCAGAGGAAGACCTTGGAGGACTCCGTGTGTGCACGGCATCCAGGAGGGGCCAAAGTGCAAGACCGCGGCTCAGCGGCTCCGTGAGGCGGCGGGGTGAAAACTGAGCGCACAGGTCCCATCAAGGTGACACCAGGTCCTAAAAACGGACCTGAAAAAGGTGAAAAAGTGTGAAACTGCACGTTCAAGGGGGTGCACTTCACGGTATGCAAATGACATCCCCTTGTGTGGGGACAGCATGTGAGCGCCCCATACTGAGCCAGTGCCCTGCTGCTCTGTGTGGGAAGCAGCAGAAGGCAGCCTGAGCGTGGGATCAGGTGGGGTTCCTGGCTCGTACCTTCTCCCAGACCCAGCCTCAATCGCTGTGGCCTTTATCGGAGGGAACCAGCAGAGGGGAGCTGTCCTTCCCTCACTCTTTCCATTTCTGTCACTCCGCCTTTCTTTTTTTTTTTTTAAGATTTATTTATTTTTATTGCAAAGTCAGATATACAGAGAGAAGCTGCTAGGTCACTGCACCAGGCCCATCACTCTGCCTTTCAAATAAATAAATAAATAAATAAATCTTTTTTAAAAAATAAAAGAGAGGCCCAGGTAGCAGCGTAGTGGTTAAGCTCCTCACCTTGCACACATCAGAATCCCTATGGGCACCAGTTTTAATCCCAGCAGCCCCACTTCCCATCCAGCTCCCTGCTTGTAGCCTGGGAAAGCAGTCAAGGACGATTCAAAGCCTTGGGACCCTGCACCCATGTGGGAGACCTGGAGCAGACTTCTGGCTCCAGATCAGCTCAGCTCTGGCCATTGTGGCCATTTGGGGAGTGAATCATCGGACAGAAGCTCTTCCTCTCTATCTCTCCTCCTCTCTGTATATCTGTCTTTACAATAAAAACAAACAAATCTTTAATAATAATAATAATAATAATAATAGTAAAAGTGCTCCGTATAAAAAAGAAAAAGGGCCCGGTACAGTAGTCTAGCAGCTGAAGTCCTTGTCTTAAAGGCACCAGGATCCCATATGGGTGCTGGTTCTAATTCCGGCAGCCCTGCTTCCCATCCAGCTCCCTGCTTGGGGCCTGGGAAAGCAATCGAGGACGGCCCAAAGCCTTGGGATCCTGAGCCCACGTGGGAGACCTGCAAGAGCTCCTGGCTCCTGGTTTCGGATCGGGGCAGTAATGGCCACTGTGGTCATTTGGGGAGTGTATCATCTGCTGGAATTCTGTTTCTCTTTCTCTCCACACAATTGACTTTGGAATAGAAATTTTTAAATAAAATAAAATAACCCCCCACTGAGTGCCTGGTTTCTGTCTGGCCCTACTCAGGGTGTTCTGAGCACTTGGGGAGTGAACCAGCAGATGGGGGATGTCTTCCCACTTTTCAAATAAATAAGGTTCCAAAGCATACGGGTGTGCTAAGAGGACAGAGAACGCAGCTCCTGGTGGTACTGGGATCCCTAATTTTTTTGGCCCGCATCAGAAGAGGAGACATGTGTGGAACCCCGACAGCAGGGAGGCCGTCTACGCAGACGCTGTGTCGACTGTCCTGCAAGGGCAGTGTCCTCGGTCCCGGCCAGACGGCAGGCCAGCCCTGACTCACACCTTGTGCAGCTGGCCCACTCCCACCCCCAGTCTGGGAGCTCCTTTTCACCTGTGCCGCCCCACCTTTGGGCACACCCCTGCCGTGATAGCTTCCCCTGATGGCCAACGTTGTGTCCAGTGCGCGAGATCCGATCTGGAGGACAGGCTTGCCAACAGCCCTGCCCCCGCCCCACGAAGCCCACACAGTCCCCAACGGAAGACCAGCCTACAAGGTTTATGTCCAGTGGCCACAGCCCAAGTCTACCTTACGGCTCCTACTTAAATGACTCCTCCAACACCCGCTAAAGACCACTCTTACCAAGAGGCAAGTCACCTCAGTGTTACCCGAAAACGTGAGGAAGTGAAACAAAAAGCGCCCACAAAGCAGCGCGGGAGAGGCAGGCCTTGTGAAGCTCATGTTCCCAGGCTCCACCCTGCATGCCAGCTTCCTGTGCGCGCAGACCCACCATGACCCCACGGGGGGAGCTGGATCATGCCCCTGGCTGCCCAGGGGGGCTGCAGGCATCCGAGAAGTGAACCAACAGACAGGAGAGCTCCGTACCAACCTTCCTGCCTTTCAAATTAGTAAAATGAATCAACCCTTTCCGAAGCGACACACTAGCGTTTGGAGTCTCTGTGAGGGTGCCCACGTGTGACACTCCTTGAAACGTTAAAGGGGCAGGCAGCATGAACTGTATCCCAGAGAACACAACTCCACTGTAGGGTCAGATCAAGGGAGCTTCCATTCAGCACTGGTCACGCAGACCCTGGAAAGCTCACAGACATTCAGCAGGGCACAGTGCTAACACAGGTGGGCGGGCGGGCAGGTGCAACATCCAAGTGCCACCACCACCCACCTGCCCAACCAGGGGGTACCACACGCACGCTCAGGGAATCCCCATCCCCTCGGTGAGAGGCCAGCCACCTCACCACCCAAACTTCGCCAGGGGCCACACCAGCAAGGGCCATTTGACATCACAGGCAGGGAAGCCCCTCAACCCAGCCCCTAACCTGGCAAGTCCCGGACATTGCCACACAGCCCGGTCCTGAGTGACCTACTCCACACCCAGCCAGTCCTGGGCAGCGACACATCCAAGTCCCCAACCACTTCTCAGACTGGAAAGAACCCAAGTTCCTCTGCACTTAGTTCCTCCCCCTAGAGCTGCTGGACCTCATCTGGAAACAGCTGGAAGGCACAGTCAACAGGAAACAAAACCAGAAGAGGCAGAGTGTACCAGGGAGGCTGGGGGACAGCCAGGAAGTTGAAATTAGAAAGAAAAGCTAGGCCGGAAGCAGAGAGGAGACCCAGCTGGGAGGAGAGAACTGGAAACCACAGAGAGAGCCCGACACCACGCAGCCCCCACCCCCACTTCTCCCTGGCAGGAGGGCCGAGCTCAGTAGCCCAGGCTTGCCAGCTTCCTGCTGGGCTACAGGCTCCTGCTCCTGCCGGGGCAGCTGGCTTCGGGTTACCCTCTGTCAATGTGTCCCAAAGTCTCACACTGCTGTCCAAGCCAGCCTAACACCCAGGCAGACAGCATCTACTTGAAAAACCAGCAAGCAGATCCTGCCTTCTGGGGGAGAGCTCGGGCGGCCCCAGAAACGGACACCAGGAGCATAGTACGGGGGGAGTGAGAGGGTGGGCAGGGCTGCAAGCGCTGGAGGGCCAGGGAACCACCTGCACCAACCCAGACGGGGCATTCTGCAGTGAAGAAGGTTAAGTGAGCAGGGGCCAGCTGCCAAAAATGTTTGGGAGAAATGAAAAATAAAACAATATTGCTTCTCTGGTGCTATTCATGGGCCTCAGCTGGCCGACACAGGGCCGGGAGGCAGGAGAGGGGCTGCTTTCTCCTCTAGCAGCGCCTAGCCAGGTGGGACCCTCCCAGGCCACCCTCATGCCTTCTCTCTGGCCCTGCGCAAGTTTATATGAAAATTAAAGAGGATTAGGATGTCTTGATCAAGCGCATTCCAGTCCTGCACCTCCAGCAGGGCCTGCAAGCGCGTTCTCCCCGCCTGCGGGCACACAGGGTCACCGCCTCAGGACCACTGGTTTAAACAAACAGCACATCTCTACACGCTCGGTGCCAGCTCAAACCGGCAAGACCAGAGAGCCCGGGACAGACTGACCCTACGGGAAGAAGCCATCAGGGAGTGGGGTTCCTTCCAGCCGGGGCCGTGCCCCCGCTCGGGCAACTCCTGCTTCCCCAGAATTCACCACCTCCTGGGCACAGGCCGCAGACCGGCCTTCCTCTTTCCTGCACCCCTCCCCCGGCCAGCAGAGGCCACCTAAGACACCCCTGCAGGCGCCCAGGCCATGCCGTAGGGATCCCCGCAGCGGCTACTCCAAAGCCCTGTGGCTGAGGGCCCAAGGATCCGGAACCAAACACCCAACACACGCACACTCTGCGGGGGGGAGTGACCCGCAGGGCCAGCGCCACGCACCTCCGGCCTTAGAAGTCCTGCGGCCCAAATGCCACCCCTTCTTCTAGGGTTTCCGGTCTGGCCAGCAAACACTGCCCCTTGCCAGGAGGGCAGGCTGCGGCTCCAACAGCTGTGACTTTACAATCCTCCTGGGTGGGTGCGGGGAGGACCCCAGGAGGACGCGTGGGACGGGGGCGGGGGGAGTGGGCAGGGGACAATAGCAGAAGTATCGGCCCGCTGGCCCCCCGGGTGGGGTGGACCAGGACGGCGCACGAGAAGCCGGAAGACCCGCACTGCCCACAAGGGACGATGCGAGGACCCCGCTGGGCCCGTCCACCAGCACCCTGCTCCCCACGGAGGCCGAGCCCGAGGGGGGCCCGGGGCCGCGCACCCCGACACCGGCGAGGGGCCCGCGGGGCAGCCCTACCTGTAGGCCAGGGTCATGCACTCGAAGAGCTTGGTGAGGGAGGCGTCGATGGACAGGTGACACGAGCTGGTCTTGCCGAAGCTGTAGGTCTGGCACGTCTGCTTGTTGACCGTGTCGAAGTCGTAGCCCTTCTTGGGCGGGTGCTCGCGGTGCGGCGACGACACCATGAAGTGGCCGCTGTGGATGATCTGCTGGCGGCCCGGCCCGGCCCGGGACGGCGGCGGCGCGGCGCTCGCGTGGGCCCGGGCCGCGGTGGCCGCTCCGGACGCGGGCGGAGGCGACGGTTCATCCGTGTCCGAGTCGTCGTCGTCCTCGGGCACCTGGGGCTTGAGCAGCACCGAGCGGCCCCGGCTGCGCGGCCGGCGCGGGGAGCACATGAACACGTCGGCGGCCATGAGGAGGGGCCTCGGCCGGGGGCATCCCCCGGGCCCGCGGGCTGTGTGCGCGGGTCGGCGCGGGGACGACGGGGGCACGGCGCGGGCACGGCGCGGGCAGGGCGAGGCTCACGGAGGCCGCCGGCCCGGCCCGCTCACCGACGCCCGGCCCAGCGCGCGGCGGGAAGGCGGAGGCCGCGGGCCGCCCCGGCGTGACGTCACCGGCGCGTCTCGGCCAATCGGCTGCCTGCGTCGGCCTCTTAAAGGCGCAGGGGAAGCTTTGCTGATCCATCCAGACACACACACAAAAAGAGGAACCGTAGGCCCCGCCCAGGCCCCGCCCAGGCCCCGCCCCTCGCTGCCCGGGGCTGCCATGGGGGGCCGAGGGCCACAGAGGTCAGGCTGCACCCCTCGGGGGGTCGTGTCCCAAGAGGCCGCTCCACGTGGTGGGTGCGGGTGGGCTCGGTCCCCGCCCAGGCCCGGCCTCTCGCGGCGGGACCCCGGAACTGAGCCGGGAGCGCGCGTGCCAGGGGCTGCCGCCCGCCGGGAGCGGTCCCTCTTTCTTTTTTTTTTTTTTTATTATTTTTCAAGGTTTTTGCATAGTTGATTATGGTGCGGGATGGGGGTCGAGGGCTGGAGGACAGTGGGTGAGACCATGGTTTCCCCACATTCTCTCTTTTCCTTCCTGTATCTGGGGCAAGCGGGGAGAGAAGGGGAGCAGCCACACCCAGCCTTCCAACCGTCTCAGGGTCCCCATGTGGGGCACGCTTTGAGGGTCCTGCCCAAGAGGTTTTGACAGTTTTAATAGTTCTGAACTGCTGGCGATCTCACCACTCCAATAGCGATGAAATCTCTCCAGAATCCATTGGCCAACGTAGTCCACCTTAGAGTTTCCATTTGCCGAACGCTCGGCTGGGGTAGTTGATCAATTTGTTCTGTCCTCCGTCCTGTTATGGAACCAGGTGTCCTCTGGAGGCTCCGGTGCACTGCCATAGCCTCCATGTGCCCCTGGCCATGCTGTCCACTGCTCCGTCTGAGCCACTGAGGAGGCCCAGCTCTGCTGCCTGCACTCCAGATCATGGAACCTGCAATTCTCTCTAGGCTTGGGGTTCTGAGTGCAGCGATCCCCACAGGAACTTCATCTGAATGAAGGGGTGCTTAGAAACATCCAGAAGTCCACCATGGGATTCCTTTCTTTGATCCAGAGGGCTTTTCTCCTGATGCAATGCACTGTTCAGTGTCCCACCACATTGAAAGATTGTTCACACTGAAAGAGTTAGACAACAGGGGATCCCCCAGGCACTGGCTCACTCCCCAGATGGCCATGATGGCCAGCGCTGGGCCTGGCCAGAGCCAGGAGCTCCTTCTGGGTTTCCCGTGGCGGGGGGGAGGGCAGGGGCGTAAGGACTTGGACCATTTTCTACTGCTCTTCCCAGGCCATGAGCGGGGAGGTGGGTAAGCTAGAACCTGTGCCCATGTGGTATGCTGGCAATTCAGGCTTTATGCCATGACACAGACAATGTTTTAAAGAGTATCCTAGCCTTGGCCTGGCACAGCAGTCTAGTGGCTAAAGCCCTCACCTTGCACACCCGAGATCCCATATGGGCGCTGGTTCTAATTCCAGCTGCTCCTGGCTTCGGATCGGCGGCAGCACTGGCTGTTGTGCTCACTTGGGGAGTGAATCATCGGACGGAAGATCTTCCTCTCTATCCCTCCTCCTCTCTGTATATCTGACTTTCCAATTAAAAAAAAAAATCTTAAAAAAAAAGTATCCTAGTCTGATGTGAATTGTAAGTATCCACACCTTCACGTATGTGCTGAAAAGTGTAGTAAAATGTGGTTGGAGTTGAGCTTTGTTATACGTTTGGTAAGCTGGCATTTTAATTGCAATAACTGATTGTTGGGCAGTACTAACCATGTTGAGCTTTTTTTTTTTTAAAAAAAAAAGATTGTTTATTTTTATTAGAAAGGCAGATTTCCAGAGAGGAGGAGAGACAGATGGCCTCGACCAGCACCCAGAAAGAGATGCTGGTGTTGAAGACAAAAGATCAGCCTGCCGAGCCACCACCCCGGCTCCTTCCCCACCTTTATACACAGTCCTTGGCTTCCCCCACCCCTCCCCGCTCCCATGTGCCCTGCAATAAACTAAGGAATTCATAAACTGCCTTCGCCTCACATGCTCCACCCTTTGACTTCACAGAAGGTACAAGGACTGGAATCCTGGAGCCTTTCTAATCCTTCCGACACGGGAGATCAGGCCACTCAGGGTGGGGAGGTTTTTAATTTCCTCTTTATGCTTACCTGTTTTTTCTAATTCCAAAATATACAGGTCCTGCTTATGGGTGTGTGGGTGTATGATTATTATCATTATTATTTAATTTAAACACTGGAAGGCTTTGGTAGCCCCCGTATGGGATGCCTGAACGCATCCTCCCAGGGTCTGATTCAACTTTGGGCTTCGTGAACTTTAAATCCCACACAAGGTGGCACTGGGTTATAGCTCAAGCACACGGGTGCCTGATGTCCATGCAGAGGATTCAGCTGGAATTCTGGGGTCCTGGCCTGGCCCAGTCCTGGCTGTAGTAGGCATTAGGAGAGTGAACCAGAAAATGGAAGATCTTTTCTTTGTCTTACTTCCAGACAAATGAATAATTCAAAAAACTATTCATAAAGGGGTCCCGGCCCAGTGGCTAAAATAGCTAGTTTACCTTTGTGAGTGTTGGGATCCCATAGGGGCATCAGTTTGTGCTCCACATGTTCTGCTTTCCATCCAGCTCCCTGCTTGTGGTCCGGGAAAGCAGTGGAGGACGCCCAAAGCCTTTGGACCCTGCACCCACATGGGAGACCCGGAAGAAGCTCCTGGCTCCTGGCTCCTGGCTTCTTATTGGTTCAGCTCCAGCCATTGAAGCTGCTTGGGGAGTAAATCATCGAACTGAAGATCTTCTCTGTTTCTCCTCCTCTCTGTATATCTGACTTTGCAATTAAAAAAAGTTCCAAAAAAAAAAGAATTTTCTATTTCTCAGTGATGTTCTGAATTTTACAAATGTTTTTTGTGAAAATTAAGTGAAGTTGAACATTGGTAAGCTTTTCTTTTTTTTAAGTTTTTGAACATTTTTGTTTGTTTGTTTAAAAGGCAGAGAAAAAGATCTTTCCTCTGCTGGTTTGCTTCCCAGATGCCTGGGCCAGGCTTGAAGCAGGAGCCCAGGGCAGCACCAAGGCCTCCCACGCAGGTGACAGGACAGGTGCACCTGAGCAGAGGTGGGAGTTAGCGCACCCTGCTGGCGGGGCACACACCCGCCTGGGAGCTGGGGCGCCTGGCGGGGGCACATCGGTACATCACCCGACCATTTCATTTTTTCTATTTCATCTTTCCAGAACTATTGGTTGTTGGACTGGCTGAATTAATGCTCTATTGTATTGTATTTTCTGACTAGTTTTTGTCTCCAACCTCTTTTTTAAGATTTATTTTTATTATTATTTTTTTATTGGAAAGGCGGATATACAGAGAGGAGAGACAGAGAGGAAGATCTTCCGTCCGATGATTCACTCCGCAAGTGAGCGCAACGGCCGATGCTATGCCAGTCCAAAGCCAGGAGCCTCTTCCGGGTCTCCCACGCGGGTGCAGGGTCCCAAAGCCTTGGGCTGTCCTCGACTGCTCTCCCGGGCCACAGGCAGGGAGCTGGAAGGGAAGCGGGGCTGCCGGGATAGAACCGGCGCCCATATGGGATCCTGGGCGTGCAGGGCGAGGACCTTAACCACTTGGGCCACCGCGCCAGGCCCCTACAACCTCTTTTTAAGGAAATTTTTACTACTTTGATTTATGCCTTATCTAGCAAATGTCTCTGCAGTCCTCCACTTCCTTTTTTTTTTTTTTTAATTTTGATGGAGCCTCCTGTCTGCTTGCCAGAGTGTCGCCCTGACTCTCACCTCCCCCACAACGCACTGCGAACTCACCTGGCTTATCTTCGGCTGTCTGCACTCAGGTGGCTCTAAGCTCTGTCCTCTCTGAAACGGAGTCCATTAGAAGACCCACAGGCTTGTGTGTGACAGACAGGTGTGTGCCCAGGAGGCCATGGGCGCCTCTGATGGAAGGTCCACTGTCTGGCTCTCCTGGCAGGGAACATCTGGCTGCCTGAGCAAGGCCAGGAAAGGCCAGTGAGCTTGCTGCCAGCTCTGGCCACTGCCACTCCATCTCTCTAAGCTCAGCCCCGGCGACTCCCACCCTGCCTGCTGCCCATGCCACCGGCCCCGGTGTGGAGCTGGACCCATTTCCTCTAGAAGCTGCACCTGCGGTGAGAAGGGCACGTCTAAGGCATAGGGAGGTGGGGTTCTTCCACACAGCCTCGCAGCCCCTGCTACCTGCCCACTGATGCCTCAACTCCCTGCATCTGGGGTCTTGGGGGGGGACTGCCTGACCTTGCAAAGTTCCCTTGATTTCTCTGTCCTCCTTGGCAATTTCATCCACTGTGGTTAATATTCATCTATGAATGCACTGAGTATGCTTTTTCTGCTTCTCTTCTTCCTGTATTCTGGGGGTGACAGAGAAAAGGCAAGGGTGAACATGTTTACTGTAACAAAAGCTAACACCAGAACACTTCAAAGAATAAAAATCTGGCTTACTTGGCTCACAATTTTTCAAAAGGATTTATTTACTTGAAAGGCAGTTACAGAGAGGGGGATGGGAACCTCCCATCCGCTGGGTCACTCTCCAAATGGCTCCCATGGCCTAGGCCGGGCAAGGCCAAGGCCGGGAGCCTGGAATTCCATCCAGGTATCCCAGCGGGTAGGCAGAAACACAAGGACAGGAACCGTGTCAGCTGCTTTCCCAGGCACAGGAGCAGGGGGCCAGATCGCAAGCAGAGCAGCAGGACTGGACTGGCGTCCTTACGGGATGACTCAGGCACCACAGGCTGCAGCTATCCCTGGAGCCAACGGTGTGACATTTCCCATGCACGTTAGAAAGCTTGGAGCTTCTAGAACTCAGCAGTTGGAACAACACTGGGTTCTTGCCTCTGCGGAGCCGAGGAGGACAGGTGCCCTGGGCGGAGGCCGGGCTCCCTGCCCGCAGCTCCCACCCCTCCCTGAGGCTCTGACTGTTCTGTCCTTTCACAGCACTGGTTCCTGCAGGCTTCAGCTTATCAGCTCAGCCGCCCAAAGTAGAACATACTAGTGGAAACTTTTCCTCCTTGTTGTGGGAGACAAAACAATCCTAGGCCGAGGTGAGGGTTGCACACTGGGGAAGGGGAGGTAGCGGAGAGGCCTCTGGGGACAAGATGGACAGAGAGAGGGAGGCAGAGTGGGACATTGGAGAGGCTTTGGGGCAAAGCTTCGCGATGTGATTCCAAGCAGCTACTGCACAGGGTGGCCTGAGGACCAACGCAGTCACCAGGAGCTTCAGAGAGTACACTGGAAAAGCCTCAACTGTGGCACAAAGCCGAGTTTTACAAGGCGTGCTCAGGGGCCTTGAGGAAACCTGAAAAAGAGGTTTCTTGTTTGTTTTTGTTTTTTTATCCAGCCACTGTTTTCCCAGCAACTGCAGTGGATCAGCAGCTTTCATACAATTGTGTAATATCGACTTATTTACATTTGAAAGGCAGATTTATAGAAAGAAGGAGAGATAGCAAGATTTTTTTCACCTGCTGGTTCACTCTCCAGGTGGCTGCAATGGCTGGAGCTGAGCCAATCTGAAGCCAGGAGCCAGGAGCCAGGAGCTAGGAGCCAGGAGCTTCCTCCAGGGCTCCCATGCAGGTGCAGGGTCCCAAGGCTTTGGGCCGTCCTCCACTGCTTTCTCAGGCCACAAGTAGGGAAGTGGAGCAGCTGGGACATGAACCAGTGCCCATTTGGGATGCTGGCACTTGAGGGTGGAGAATTAGCCAGCTGAGCCAACATGCCAACCCTGAAAATTTTATTTACATGAAAGGCAGAGACAGGAAGAGCAAGGGGTCGGGGGAGAGAGAGAGATCTTGCATCTTTTGGTTCATTCCCCAAATGACTACAACAGCCAGGCCTGAGCCAGGTTAAAGGCAAGCAGAAGCCTGGGGCTCCATGTAGGCCATACACATGGGCGGAGGGGGCGCAGGGTCAGGGCCAGGCAACTGGCCGTCCTCCGCTGTCCTAGCATCAGGGTGACTGGATCAGAAGGAGGACAGTTAGGACTTGAACTGATACCCATACGGGATCCCAGCCTTGTTGGTGACAACGTAACTCACAGTACCTACCCAGTTGATTTTTTTTTTTTTCTTTTTGGTGGGGAAAGATGTCTGCTCTCTGATTGTTGAGTTTCGCAAGTTCTTTATATATTGTAGTTACAAGTTCTTTACCAGATCTCTGTTTTGAAAGCCTGTCTGCCAGCTGTGGCTCGAGTGCCTGGGGCAGAGCAGAAGTTTAGAACGTTGATGAAATCTGATGTCACCATGTCTCCTTTTACAGGTGCTGCTTCCACGGCGGCATGTCCAAAGAAAACTTCGTTTAGCCACCGGATCACCAAGCTTTTCCGCTACAACTTCCTCTAGGATTCACTGTCACAGAGCTCTGTGATAAAGTGCAGCGTGTGGGTTCATTCCACGTGTGTGCAAATGTGTGCTCAGCACAGCCTCACATGTGGAACACGGCTGTCTCCTCAGGGTGACCCCCCCTCGCAGCTGAGCCCCCCTGTTGCCCTGAGACCCACAGCCGGCATCAGCTGGGGTTCCTTACTGGTTGCCCTGGTCTTCCCCGCCTTCCCGAGGCCTCCCTCCCAGCACAGGCCTTGGAGGGCGGGGATGGCCCAGCGGTCTGGCAACCTCCCTTTGAAAACAAACAGGCCTGCTGACTGAAAGGCAGCAACTGCCTCTGGGGACCACTCGGGGAGGAGTTTGAGGCTGGAGCATCCACGGCGCGTGGCTGCCCTGCCTGCCCGCGGCACGTCAGATGTGGCAGCAGAGCCAAACAGGATCCCAGTGGCCTCAGATGTCCCCCTGCCACACTGGTGCCCGTCAGGCACCTTGGTAGCTGGCACCCAGCAGCAGCGGAGTCCTAGGCAGGTGACAGGGCCCTCTGAACACATCCTGGTTGTAGCCTGCATGACCCCAAAGTGCAGGTACAGGCAGGGGCAGGTGACCTCTGGCTCACCGCTAGGGAAACTGAGGCACAGGCAGGTGAGGAGGTAGGCAGCCTCCACGGCTTCACTGAGGTGACGTTATGCATCCAGGTCGGGGCACAGGTGTATACAGGTGTGGTGCACAGGTGTGTCATCTTTATCCCTCTCTGTGTTCAATGCCCGCTTCCGCCCCCAGCCCAGCTCGGCTTTCCCTCCAGACTTTCCTAGAAATGTCGTTAACGAGAGAGAGAGAGAGAGAGAGAGAGAGAGAGAGAATGAATCTTCTGCCTGCTGGTCTACTTAAAGGCCCCCTACAGGCAGGACTGGGCTTGGCTCAAGCCAGGAGCCAGAAATTCAATCCACAAGTGACAGGGACCCGAGTTCCTGGCCTCCACCTGCTGCCTCCCAGGGCATACGTTAGACCACCGAGACCAGGGCTGCAACTGGGATGGACAATCCCATCCAGGTATCCCGCGTGGCCTTCTGACGCTGCGTTTATCCACCCTGGGAGTACAACACAGGGCGAACCAAGCTCCTGGAGTATTCACCGTGACCTCCCTCCCGCAACAGCCTGCACGTGGGAGCAAGCAGAGCGAGGGAGGGTAAGTGCCAGCCAGGACCCTCACCCACCATAAGAAGGGGCTCCAGAAGCACCTACCTTTCAGAAATCAGCCGAGGAGTGGCGGTGGCCCAGGACCTAGGGAACAGCACCTCTTGTTTCTGTGTAAGGCACAGGCCTTGCTCCGGCCTTGACAAAAGTCCCAGGCATTGTTCTCTGAGACCCAGGGGTCAGGGGCAGGAACTCCTAGGGGACGTGATAGCTCCCCTAGGCCTCCCCACCCCTTTGCAGGTGAGCAAAGGGCTCAGAGGGCAGGGGACTTGCCTGAGCCCACAGGCTGAGGTCAGAGTGTCAAATCCGGGCCCACCTCGCCCAGGTGCAACTGTCTGAAGGGAGCCGGGCCACTCCTCCAAGCGCTCCACGCTTGGTTGGTGTCGAGGCAACATACGGGACCCCCACTCTCCTCACTCGAAGGGCCTGGCCACACTCGGCAGGGACGTCCCGAGGTCAAGCAGGAGGGGAAGGGAAGGCTGAAACTCAGGCCCACCATCCTTCAGCTCATCCCAGTGCAGGTGGCTCCAGCGAACTCCACGGAGGCCACGTTCCGCACAAATCCCAGGGTCGACCCCCATTGGGCCATTCCGAGTCACGTGCCCAGCGCTGACCCAATTGCAGACGCGAGGCGGACCGACCTTGACCCGGCCCTCCTAGGAGCTGGGTGCGGGCGACTCCTCCTGGAAGAAGAGGGAACTGCACCTGGGCAGGAAAAGCTTGCACGCCTTATTCAGAACAGGAAAGAGGGGACCAGGTCAGACTAGGTCTTGAGGGCTTGCAAGCCATCCTCTGCCCCACCATGGGCCTCCCTGATACTCTCGGCTTGGCACAGACTCGGACCTGCCCATCTGTTCCCTCTCAGGCCCTCTGCCAACCGCTGGCCTCCTGTCTCCCTTCTGTCCTAGTGCCCTACAAACAGATGGTGCCGGGGACCAGGCACAGATATTCAGAGAGCACGAGGGACCTGGCACCAGGGTGGAGAGAAAGGCAAGCTCCACCGAGGCTGCGATGGGGGCTGTCTACCAGCAACAGAGGACCAGGCTCCGCCTTGCACGGAGGGCAAACTGCCAGCAACAGCAGCTTACTTTGTCAAGCAAACAAGAGCCCTGGAGTATGCACTTTGTTGAGTTGAGCTTTCTGTATCAGGAGCTGATTTAGCAGAGCAACCTGCTGCTAGTTAAATAAAAAAGAAAGAAATGGGTTAAAAAGGACCAGGGCTGGGAGCAGTCAGCCAACACAGCGAGGGGAACGCTGGCCTGTGATTGGTCAATGCAGGAGATTAATCCCAGACTTCCCAGAACCACAAACTCGCACCCATTCCCTCTGGGCAGCATATCCTGGGTCAAAGCCAGTCTTCAGCTGGAACAGTCTAGATGGACCAAGGGCAGGGGAAAAAAAAACCCCAGGAGGCCAGCACAGTTGACAGCAGGCAGCCCTGGGAGGGGAGGTCCCAGCAGAGTCCACCCCAACCCCCTGCACTGGCCAGGGCCATCCCCAGCTGACAGGTGATGGGCCCCAGATTCTGGGAGCCACGGGTCGCAGGGGCCTGGAGGCGGGCCAGGTGCAGCTCTGAGTAGGCAAAGGACAGTCCTGACCCCTCACCTGCCCACACCAGGGAGCGTCCAGGCTCAGGTGGCCACTCCTGGAACCTGCCCTGCCAGCAGCTCACCTGGACCTGTGTGTGTGGGGCCAGCTGTGCAGCAGAGGCCAGGCAGCCAGTGAGAGACATGGCCATTGCCCACCTGGCATTAGCTTTGTAGAACACCAAAAAACTACACAGCAAGCAGCTATGATTTCAGGGTTTTTTTTTTTAATTTTCTGAAATGGAATCATTGTACATTGTACAAACCATATCTACTGATGGAATAAATAAGTGAAAAATTATACCGCTGTACAACACACACACACACCAAAAAAAAAAAAAAAAATTGGAAGAGGGCAAAAAACAAACAAACAAAAACCAGAAAACAAACAAACCTGGGTGACAGTGAAAAACACCTTTATACCTCTAACCAGGTCCTCAGCAAGAATGGGCAGTGGACCCAGCCACCGTGGAGGCCAGGTGTGGCCCTGGTGGCTCAGCAGCCTTCCGGGGTGGTGCGGGTAAGTGCCAGCACTTTGCGGAATGTGTAGCCACAGTTTCCCCAGCTTCAAGTTTTTTGGGGGGAACAGTCTGCCCTAGGAGCCCTTTAGGCCAGGGGTGTCCACGGAAGGCATTTGCTTAGGAGTCCCGCCACCCCAGCTTGGCCGCCTGATCAGTCTTAGCTTCTAGGGGGACGAGGGCGGGAGGGGGAGGAAGCACTGGATTTCCGTGGATGACCTGGGCGGCCAGTAGGGCATGCGGGGCTGCTGGCGCCTAGCCTGGCATGGCCGCTGGCCCACTCCTACCTTCAGGCACTTCAGAGAAAGACTAAGGACAGCCTGGGCGCTGTGGGCGCCACCTCGGGCCTCTGAGGGCCCAAGAGGCCACCTGCGCTGGGGAAAGGGGTGCCAATGGCCCTAGCCTGGCCACACCTGCCATTCCCGCCACCACTGCCACCCTGCTTGACTTCCTGCGACCATGTGGATGGTGACTTCTCATTCCCCCTCCACCCCCTAAAAAGAAAAGGAAGTAAGTATGCAAATTCATCTCTCCTCCATGGGGAGTCTTGCTGCCACGTGCATCGTGGCTGGAGGATGTGAAGCGAAAGCCGCCTGCCCAGGGTCCACCGAGGTAGCATGGGCAGCGGCACCCGCACCCAGGACCCGGCCGGCCACCGCAGGCAGCAGCAGCTGGCACCCAGGGTGCGGGGCTTAGTCCGAGGAGTTTAAGACAGAAACCTTTCGGCATCGCTGACTTAGACATGGAGATTTTTTTTAAGTTTTTTTTTTTTTCCCTTATTTCAGGAGACATTTTGCATGAGGTATTTAAATTCAGGAACATTTTGATTCTTCTTGAAGTGCAGGAAATAGGCTCCCGTAAAAAAAGAAGGAACCTCTTCCTCTGAAACACTTAGAAAATGGGGCCTGCGGACACTTCCTGCGGTCCTGGTGGTCAGGAGGGTCCATGTGTCACAGGTGGTACCTGAATATGCACCAGTTAGCCAGAGAAAGGAGACCCAGCTGGCCTGGGGAGGGGCGGCTCAGCGGACGCCTGAGGAGAGTCCACCCCCATGGGGTGCAGGTCTCCGCCCGGCTGGAGGGCGTGCAAATCTTCCCAACTCCTCCGTGCCTTCAAGGCCCAACGCGTGTCCTGGGAAGGAGCCTCCGCCGGCTGCTGGCTGTGCACGGCCTTCTGTCAAGCCAGTGGGGATTCCACCAGCTGCAGCCCTGCCTGTGGCGGCCTGGTGGGGGGGAGTCGGAGGGTGGCAGGCTACCATGGATTTGAAATCCAAGCAACATCCTATGGGAAAGTTCAAGTTCAGCACCGGCTCTGCCTGCCACCGCTGCCCCCAACACCATCTTGCGGAGACCGTCCTGCAGTCAGTAGGGGAACCCAGCTCTTCGGAGGCCTGAGGCAAAGTGGGGATGCAGGTGGTGTGATGGGGGTCAAGTGCCAGGAAAAGTCCAAGGGTTCAGCACATCCACGGGCCCCAGGGGAGCCAGGGCGTGGCCAGTGTCCAGTGCCCAGTGGGGCCTGAGGACGCCAGCTTGTGGGGACTGTGTCCCCAGAGGCTGCTGGTGACCCTGAGCCCCTTGCACCTGGAAATTGGGCGGGGGAGGGGCAGGGGCACCCCTACCCCTCTGTGGCCCAAGGAGTCCTGGGCATCGAGGACAGAGGCCAACGTGGTGCCCGAACCATCTAGCCGAGAGGGCACTTTGTAAAGGGCAGATGCGAAAAACAACCAGGAAACACGCCAGAGGTCACCTCAAGGTCACAAGGCACAAAAAAAGAAAGCGGAAGGAATCGATTGAACAGTGAACAGCGACTTCCTGATGGGTACCACCCTCGAAGAGCTCGTCTCGTTCAACAGAGAAGTGGGAAACAACACAGCAGCAACACAAACGTGATCTTGGCTTCCGAGACTGCGCAGTCACTCCTGAGCTGTCAGGGACGGCCCCGCCAGGCCCGCGTGTCCGACCCGCGGCACAGGGTTCCTCGGTGTCTGCCAAGTGACGCGGGTCAGGGTTGTCTTGGATTTACACTTGGTAACCTTGAGCGTTAGTAGTTGTGTTTGCACCCGCGGGGGCTCGCGTGGCCGCGCTGTTCTGGGAGCAGGTGTGCGGACGCGCCTCCCGGCACAGGGTGGAGCCTTCCGGGGTGCCTACATCTCTTCAGAGTTTTGCTGGGAGACCTCCAGTTTCACCTTCTTAGAGGGTGGAGCGCCCTCCAAATCCTGGGCGACAGGAGAGGCGTGCACAGGTGAGTGTACGGGGCAGGGATGGAGGCAGAAAAGTGTCTGACTGCGCCCACAAGAGGACCCGGTCCCTTGATGCCTGCGTGGGCAACCTCTCTGAGCTCCCCTAGGGCGTGCTGACCCTTCCTCTTGGTTACTGTCGGGGAGGGGTCTGTTTCACTCCCAAATGTCCACAGGCCAGGACTCCAAGCCAAGTGGCACCCAGGTCCATTCCTTCAGCCCTGGCCATCCTAGGCAGCCCAGAGACCCCTGTCCCCTGAAGCCCCTGCTGCCTGCAGGAGACATCCACGCCCTCTGGACATCCTCTGTCCTTCCTGGGCTCCTGCCTGGACCAGCCCCTCCTCCCTTCTGGTCCCGCCCACCAGCTCCTCGGGCTGGCAGCTGCCTGGGGCCTGAGAAGCTTAGGCTGCCCCTGCCTGGGGAGCCTGTGCTTTGGCCTGGCCCAGCCGGGCATCTGATGTACCCTGGCTGTGCCCCGTCGTCAGCCCCGGGAGGGCAGGGAGGAGCCCTCCTCCCAGGTCGCTTGCGCATGGCCTGAGGCTGGAGATGAAGCAGGTGCCAGGCCTGGAGAAGGCTACTGGTGGACAGTTTCTGAGTTCCTGGGAGCTAGGATTAGGAAGGCTGGAAGATCTTTCTCTTTCTTTATTATTTATGTGAAAGGCAGAATGACCAGAAGGAAAGTGATGGAGACATACAAAACTCTTCCATCTGTTGGCTCCACCCCGGATGTATCAGCCAGGGCTGAGGCAGGTTAACGCCCAGGTGCCAAGGATCCCATCCAGAACTTCCGCGGGCACAGCAAGAACCCAAGTACCTGAGCCATCCCCTGCTGCCTCCTGGCGTGTCTGTTAGCAGGAAGCCCATCAGAAGCAGTGCTGATGGCGGGTGGGGGGGTTGGTCAACACAGCAGATGGCAGTAAAGATGCTGCCGATGGTGCTGCATGGGAGACAGGGTGAGTCCTGGATGCTCCACTTCCCATCCAGCTCCCTACTTGGGGCCTGGGAAAGCAGTCAAGGACGGCCCAAAGCCTTGGGATCCTGCGCCCGTGTGGGAGACCCAGAAGAATCTCCTGGCTCTTGGCTTTGGATTGGCTCATCTCTGGCTGTTGCAACCACTTGGGGATTGAACCAGTGAATGGTTCACTTTCAAAAAAAGAAAGAAGAGGGGGCAGGCCTAGAGAGCAGGCCGCCAAGGCTGGAGGGAGGTGATGGTCCCTGGGACACCAGGGACAGCAGCAGACAGGGACAGGGGAGGGGACACCAGGCCTTGGGCGGGTCTAAAGTGTCATTCAAACACTGGGTCTGCTGGGCTGGGGTTCAACCCACCTTGCTCACAAACCCAGCTCTTGGGGTATGTGCAGGGGGGGGGGTGTGACCAAGGGGAGAGACCTGGTTCTGGGGTCAGCTCATCCTCAATGAGGACCTTGCAGAGCTGGGAGGCCCATGTGGCTGCTGCTGGCAGCTCAGGGCCAGGACTGGAATAGCTCTGATCCTGGGCTGGTTACTTCACTCCAGGGGTCCTGCATCTGCACGGACCACTCCGAGGGGCTCGGCTGAAGAATCCCCAAGGACCACCCAATGCAGGCTTTTGTGAAGTCAAAGCGAAACGAGGAAGCTAGGGCAGGCGTCACAGTGCGGTGGGCTAAGCCTCAGTCCACCAGCATCCCACATGGAGGGCAGGTTCAAGCACCAGCTGCTCGGCTTCCTTCCAGCTTCCTGCTCACTCTCCTGGGAAGGCACCAGGACGTGGCCCGAGTACGAGAGTCCTTGCCCGTCATCTGGAAACCCAGGAGGAGCTCTGGGCTCGTGGCGTTGGCCTGATCTGACTGCTGCAGCCACCTGAGCAGGGAATCGGTTGGTGGAGGATCTCTTGCCCTTTCTGTCTTGTTCTGCTTTTCAAACAGATAACTTAAATAAACCTGAGGGACTAGTGTTGTACCACCTGTGATACCAACATCCCATATTGAGGTGCTGGCTGCATTGCATCCGATCCAGCTCTCCACTAGTATACCTGGGAGGCCAGGGGACAGTGGCCCAAGTGCCGGGACCCGTGCTACTGACTGGGAGGACGGGATGGAGTTCCAGACTCCTGGTTTTGGCCTGGCCTCCTCCTGCTCCTTGCAGCCATTCAGGAAGTGAACCAGCTGATGGAAGGTATTTCACTCTGTCCTCCGCTGTAACTCCATCCTTTAAAATAACCTTTCCTTTTTTTAAAAAAGACTTGCTTATTTTTAATGGAAAGGCATATCAGATTTACAGAGAGAAGGAGAGAAAGAGAGAAAGATCTTCCATCTGCTGGTTCACCTCCCAAATGGCCTCAGGGGCTGGAGCAGAGCCAACCTGAAGCCAGGAGCCCAGAGCTTCTTCTGGGTCTCCCATGTGGGAGCAGGGCCCAGGCACTTGGGCCGTCCCCTGCTTTCTCAGGTACATTAGCAGGGAGCTGGGTTAGAAGTAAAGCAGTAGTGACACACACCAGTGCCCACACAGCCTAACTGGATGCACCACAACACAGCTGCGCCTAAACTGATTTTTTTTTAAGGTGAAGAAAGTGAAGCTGGGGCAAAGGGCCTCCTCTTCCTCCCACACTAGAGGCCCCCGAGGGCAGAGCCTGTGCCCACCCAGCAGCCAGGCCAGGACACAGACCACGCTCCGGGGCCCCGCTTCAGAGATCCGAGTGTCCAACAACAAAACCACAAACCCAGAGCCACGAGACCCCACCCCACATACCGCTGACCACCCCAGAGGCTCCCCAGGCCCGCCTGCTGAGGCCTCACGCAAGGTACCTGAGAGGCGGCCAGTGCCTCGGCAGCCAGGCCCGAGTCCCCGGAGGGCTGCCGGTCTGCCTTCTCTGAACTCAAGGTGCTTTCCATCGGAGACTGGGAATTCTGCTCGTCCGAGGCGTCTGGGGAAAAGCAGACAACAGAAGCTGATTTTAGACACACGTGCTTTGAAGCCAGTGGGCCCAGGGCAAAAAGTACCTGCAGCAGGGTGGCTCTGTAGCCCAGGGGCTTGTATTCTATTGACATCACTTTCAGCAACCAGGCAAGGCTAGCGTTGCGAGGCAAGTCAAGCTGCCACCTGTGACACTGGCATCCCATAGGAATACCAGTTAGGGTATAGGCTGCTCCATTTCCCACCCAGCTCCCTGCGGGGAGACCTTAGGAGACGGCCCATGTGGGAGACCCAGATGACGTCCTAATGGGTCTCCCACAGGGCTTCAGGGGCCCGAGGACCCAGGCCATCCTGCACTGCTTCCATAGGCACATGAGTATGGAACTGGATGGAAGTGGAACAGCCGGGACATGAAACAGCACCCATATGGGATGCCTAGACCACAGATAAAGGCTTAACCTGCTCTGCCACAGTGCCACCCTCAATAAACACATCTTTAGAATAAAAAGTAGTCAAGCTACACACTAGCCAGGAGTCTTCCCACCCTCTCCACATCCCAGATGGAAGTCACAGAGGTGGGCCGTGTGCAGCTAGCGCCCTCTGGTGGACTGGGAGCTGTTTGTCTGTGAACAGCACTGCTAAACACCGGCGGACTTTTCTGATTGTTATAGCAAAGTAACAGCACATAGAAATAAGGAAAAAATAGAAAGTAGAAACCACCTGTCTTCCTGGCCCAGCCCCCACTAACAGAACCCATGTCCATCTCCCTGGATCAATGTCCTGACCACCACTGCCCCTCTCCCCAAACAGGATCACATGCAAATTCAGGGCATTTTTTTCTCTTTAAAAGACTTTAATGGGAAGTCACATCAGATTTACAGAGAAAAGGAGAGACAGAGACAAAAATATTCCATCTGCTGGTTCACTCCCCAATTGGCCACAAGGGCCGCAGCCGATTCACAGCCAGGAGCCAGGAGTCTCTTCTGGTTCCCCCGTGTGGGTATAGAGTCCCAAGGCTTTGGGCCATCTTTGACTGCTTTCCCAGGGCACAAGCAGCCAGCTCGATGGGAAGTGGGGCAGCTGGGATTAGAACTGGCACCACAGCAGGAAGAATTAGCCTGCTGCGCCACCACAGTCAGCCCCTTGGGGTCATTTCTAATGTTCCACACATACAAGAGCCTGCAAGATATCTCCAAAACCTTCTATTGCCCAATCACTTATCAAACGGATCCACTTGTTTGGGTCATTTCTCAGACCCTGATTTCCCCACTGCCCCAACCTGCTCCTCTTGGGCAGAAGGAGGGAGCCGCTGGAGTCAGAGGGGGTGACGGTTAAAGTCTTCCCTGAAGCTTACAGGGCAGGGAGCCAAGAGCCTGGGGGAGGAGCAAACCCCACGGGGCAAGCCATGAAGTTCTCCTCCCGGCCCAGGCCGACCGCAGCTTCCTGCTGCCCACCCAAGTGGACACCTGCCCCGACCATGTGGGCGACTCAGCAGGGACCCTTCTCTCCTGCCTGCTGTCCTCACACTCCCAGGCTCGGCTGCTGTGACCATGGTGGGGAGAGTGAACCAGCAGATGGAAGATCTCTCTGGCATCCTGCATTTCAAATAAACAAATCTTAAAAATCTGTTTAACGGAGCAGCAACCCCGGAGAGCTGTCCCAAGCCCACAGCGGCCTCGGCAGAGGCCATGTCTCTGAATGCAACGTAGCTGGAACTCGCCCAGGGAAAATGATTTTCCTGGGGCCTAAATTTAGTCCAGGGAGCTTGGGCATTATGTCATTCCCTGAACTCATTTAGCAGTAAACAAGTTCAAAGCAAGGTCAATAACTGGTGGCCCAGCCGCCCTGTCCCAGGCGGGCGCTAGGCCATGGGCATCCACCTGGGGAGGTAGACACAGGCTACCCCCGGGGGCTCCTCACTTGGACCACACAGGGCATGGGAAGAACGCGGGGCAGTTAGCAAGATGCAGCAGCAATCAGGGGAGCAGGAACCCCAAAGAAAACTGCACTGTCCAGCTTCACCCAGCACGGCAGACCCCAAACCTGGAAGAAACAAGGCCACCTGGGGGCAACCCATGCCTGCCCAGCGCCCCCAGCGCCCCCAGGCCCTTCATCCACACAGCCTCCTCTGCCCTTCCTGGCCGAGATCTGGGGAGGAGATGCAACTTCCATCCACCTCATTTCATAAATGAGGTCAACAGGAAGGCCACTCCGCTAGCCAACGTCGGCCTGGAAGTCACCCCAATTCCCACCAGTACAGGGTGGGGGGCATGGCATGCATGTACAGAAGAAGTGGAAGGCATTCCTCAGAAACCGAACTGGGGTCACCACTGGGACGTCGAGGATCCCCTGGCACCCAGAGGGTGGTGACCACGGACGCTGCCCACTAGCCCACAATACACAGGACAGGCCCCAAGGACGCTTTGGCCTGAGGCTGCACACCCCTACCCAAGCAGGAAGCTGCTTTCCGCCACAGCCACCCTGCAGGAGCAGCCCAGGCCACGGCCACGCAGACCCACACAGCCCTGACGTCGCAGCTCCATCCGCTTGGATGAGCACGCAGAGCTCCTGTGGGAGCGTATGGCTCGAGGCTCTGTGTGGGGACATACGGCCATGCCTGGGGCCGCCTATGAGCACACTGGGGCACTCAGCTGGCATTGGCAGCCACTGAGGTACCACGGCAGGCAGGCTCCGGGGTGACCGTCCCACAGAACTGTCCTCGACCCCACAGACGAGCAAGGCCTCTCAAGCTGTGGTCTGCTCTCCCCACATTCCCTGTGCCGACTCCAGGCCGTACACCCCTCTGACAGCAGTGTTGGCCCCTTTTTACGCCTGCCGCTTAAACCTTTTTTTAAAAAGATATATGTTTATTACTATTGGGAAGGCAGATATTTAAAGAGACAGGAGAAACAGAAAGATCTCCCATCTGCTGGTTCACTCCCCAAAAGGCTGCAACAGTGAGCTAAGCTGATCCGAATCCAGGAGTCAGGAGCTTCTTTTGGGTTTCCCAAGCACGTGCAGGACCTAGGCTCCTGGGCCATCAGTGGGGAGCTGGACAAACCCCACCTCCCCCAGATGGTCCCGGTCCTACCTTCAGCCCCAGGGGGCTCCTTCCCATCCACCTGTGCCTCGTCCGCCTGCGCCTCGGTGCTGCCGTCGCCAGGTGCGGCCGAGCTGGGCTCTGGGGCCGGGCTCGAGCTCCCGCTGTTCTCCTGCTTGATGGGGGAGGCGTCTGCGATCGAGCTCTGGTTGCTGTTGTCGTCTGCGCGAGGGGAAGACAGCTGCCTGGTGAGGCCCCACACAGCAGCCAGGCATCCCATAGGATACACTCCCCTCAGGCTCCCATACTGACTCCACCAGGGCCCACTCCATGCATCCTGGCAGTTGGCTGGGTCCCCCCACCCAGGGGGCTCACTGAGGGATGCCCCAGGGCCAAGTGAGACACTGTGGGTGCTCAAACACTCCTGGGCACCTGGAATGTCTGGCCAGGCTGTCCTGCAGCCCCACAGCACCACAGTGGGAACATCACACGCAAGGCTGTGGCGACCCTCCTGAATCCATCCCACAGCAGGCACCGAAAGGGCAGGTGTGACCAGGTCCCCGGGACAGATGGCTCCAGGTCTCCCACAGGAACAGACAGAGGTGGTGGTGGAAGGTGCAGGGCAGGCTACCTGGAACCCAGCGGGACGTTGGTCCCTGCTCCGGGTATGCCAGCTGGGAGGGTGCATGCCTACGGGGTGCTGGCAGTTAGTTAGGGATCAGCACACAGGGCGCTCATGGCAAGGGCATCTCTAAAGACTTACTTAGGTATTTGAAAGGCAGTGTTGAAGAGAGCGAGCAAACGAGCTGGACAGCCTGACAGTCCTGGACGCCCACTCCGTGTTGGGCACCGACAGCAACCCCAAAAAGCCACCTGGGATGCCCTCTGGACAGGTTAGCTGAGCTACATACCCCACTGGGGGTGCTGCTCATACAAAACCAGCCTCTTATGAATTCCAAGGCATTAAAAAAAAATGTGTACAATCCTAATGAATCCCTCAAGATCTAAATTCCTCCCTTACACAAGACAAGGAGTGTGAGGGAGGCTCAGCCCGGGTTCCATCTGGAGTGGTGTTCACTAGCTCCAATGAGCCCTCTGGGGAACCAGGAACCAGGGGACCCCAGCCTCAGACAGGGTCCTGCCAAGGCATACAGCCCAGCAGGCTGGATACAGGGCCTGCTCTCCTTTCCCGGAGTCCCAAGCCCTCGTGTGCTCAGCTTGGTTCTGGCCGCACCTGTTCTACCATGAAATGTGGGTATCTGTCCCTCTGCCTGGGGACTGGAGACGTTCACGGCCCTTGTGCCCACGACCTGGTACTGGCAGTGGTTTCAGTCTGACTGTAAGTCCCAGCTAGTGGTTGGGGACCTGAATTCTCCTAGCGGGTTCCCTGGCACCAGTAGTGGCCAGGAGGTGACAGCTCAGCCGATTGGGCACTTCCATGGGCCTCAGCTCCTCCCTCTATGAAATGGGGCCTGGGGGATTCCAAGCTGGCGGCCACACATGACGCCTGGCACCCGCAGATGGCCCTGTTCCTGTATCCTGGCTCCCTGGAGATCACCAGGGTTGCGTCTCCTGACGACCACATGCAGGGAGCATCAATCCCCATTCTGAGGGCCAAGAGTACAACACGGAGGTAGGAGTCCCTGGAGAGCCGGGGTGTAAAAAATTAAAACATTTTAGGGACCAGTACTGTGGCACTGCAGCTTAAGCTGTGACCAGCAGGGCCTACATCCCACAGGAGTGCTGGTTCAAGTCCCAGGTGCTCTACTTCTGATCCAGCTCCTCGCTAATGCTCCTGGGAAAGCAGCAAAGGGTGGCCCAAGTGCTTAGGCCCCTCCCTGCCACGGGAGACCCAGAACAAGCTCCAGGCTTTTGGTTTCAGCCTGGCTAGCTCTGGTCATCGTGATCATTAGGGTAGTTGAACGTGGAAGGCCTGGCTCTCTTATGTTCTCTGACACTCTGCCTTTCAAATCTTTCAAGGGAGAGAGATGGAGAAGGTAGGGGCATTAAGTGCTTGTCCCTGTGGACCACACAGGCAAGGAGAAGAGCAGTGAGGGAGGCCGAGGGTCCGGCTGCCCACCAGGGAAAGCACCGTCAGAGGCTGCAGACCTGAACCGTCCCGGCACAGCCCTATGGCAGACACCTGCATTAGCAGTCCTGGAAGCCCACTCGGGTCTGCCTTGCTGAGGCGGCTTTGCTGGACAGGCGTGGTCCCGGAGGGAGGGCCTGTCCTGTATGGATCTGAGCTGGGTACTCTGGATGCCTGCAGCTGTGGGCTCCACGGAGCCACATGCAGGATGCTGGGAGCTTCTGCTCCCGCATGAGAAGTGAGGGGAAGAAGTTTAGGGCGCCAGCAAACAGTGGCCAGCTGATCAACCGGTGGGAAGCAGCTGCCAGCCTCCTACAGTGAGACAGCACTGGGAGGGTGACCGGCCACAGGTCCCAGGGTCCCGCCGTCTGGGAGCTTCCCCAAAGCCAAAGGAGAGCCAGGGGATGGGGCCAAGGCAGGACAGAGAGAAGATCGCCCCCCAGGTCCCTGGACACATGGGCCGCAGCAGCACCCTCAGCGTGTCTGTGCTCTTGGTGCTTCCCGGCTGGGGCATGCTGGCTCTCCTCCCCACGCCTGCCCCTGTGGCACAGTGGCCTCCTGGTGCTGCTCGGTCTTCCTGCGGCCAGCCTGGAATGTGAACGGAGCCGCTGCAGCGACAGGGACCTGGGCCGCAGGGAGCTCACCGTGCATGTCCATCATCCCCGGCGAGGCACTGTTCTCGGGCGTGGTGACCTCTGAGCCGCATTTCTCGTCTTTGCCTTTTTTCTTATTCTTGTTTTTCTGCAGTGGAAAATGGAGCAGCAGCTGAGTCAATGAGCTGCCTGTGCATGCTGGGGACACGAGGCCCTGGAGCGGGGTGTGAAGGCTTTGTCCTACCAACAGCCATCGGAGGGCTCTCCTGGGCCCACATCTGGCCATGAGAGCATGGTAGACCATGCCTACTCAGTGGGGAGGGCCCTGGGGCCCACCCAGTTCAGGCACCCCAGGAGATAATCCTGCCTGTTGTGTACGAATCCCGTGGCCAGCCCTGGCCAATGGGAACGGCCTCCTCCTCCTCTGGGGAGAGCGTGGGTCGCCGTCCACCTGGAGCAGGGGTGAGGTGATGCCGGGTGAGCCATGGAAGAGGCAGTCATCCATTTCCATCTGCCCAGCATCTCCCGACACACTGGGGGGCAGGGGAAGGATGGTCTTTTTCCAAGAGTAAGTAGCTGGCTTCAGGAACCCAAATGGAAAAGGCGTTAAGGAGAAGCTCCAGGGAGCAGCCAGGAGTACAGGTGAATACCCTAGGACAGGAATCATAGAATCCCCTTTGAAACAGCTTCACTGTGGGCAGATAGCTTGTCAAAAAAGCTTCAGTCCGGGCCCAGTGCGGTGGCCTAGTGGCTAAAGTCCTCTCCTTGAACGCACAGGGATCCCATATGGGTGCCAGTTCTAATCCCAGCTGCCCCACTTCCCATCCAGCTCCCTGCCTGTGGCCTGGGAAAGCAGTCAAGGACAGCCCAAAGCCTTAGGACCCAGCAGCCACATGGGAAACCCAAAAGAAGCTCCTGGCTCCTGGCTTCAGAGTGGCACAGCACCAGCTGTTGCAGTCATTTGGGGTGTGAATCATCAGACAGAAGATCTTCCTCTCTTCCTCTCTGTCTCTTTCTCTCTCTATACTTTTGACTTTGCGATAAAAATAAAATAAATCTTAAAAAAAAAAAAAAAACAAAAACCCTTCGGTCCAGGTCCATTTGGTTACCGAGATGGGACTCAGCCATCCACAGGATTGCACACTTTGCACAGACATGTGGAGCGATCTGCAGGGCCAGAACACCCGGGTGCAAGCCTGAGGGCAAGACAAGGATGCACATGCCTGGATGGGTGCGAACAACAGTGGGCACCAGGTCTGCTCCAGACCAGAGTGAGGCAGCTACATGTGGACAAGAGGCAGACAGAACCACAGGAACACGAGCACAGAGGAACAGGGATGGCGCAGCACCTGGATCCATAAGACGGGACACTCAGGGGGATATGGAATTGCGGCTGGTGGTGGCTGATGGCAGAGACGAATGTGAACACAACCACACTGATAATATGCGTGCAGGGAGCGCATGGACATGCCCACTCTGACCGCGTGTGTGCAGGGAGCGTGTGGACACGCCCGCTCTGACCGCGTGTGTGCAGGGAGCGTGTGGACACCCCGCTCTGAGAGCTTGTGAACTTGCTCGCTCTGACATGACATACTCTTTCGTATCAGGAAATTTTTAAAAACTGTTTTGAAAGGAAAACCTGCACTTTGTCACAATTTGCCTTCTTGAAGAAAGGAAATGTTCTAAAGCAAAGATGGCGCCAACATCACCTAATAGGCTACCTGTGTGCCACCTGCACAGGTCTGCAGCCTGGCCTCGGAAGATCCCCAGTTGGGTGGGACCTGTAAGCTCAGCCTCATGTACTTGAGAAGCAGAGAGACCAAGGGGCAAAGAGCCCTCCTCTCCTGGCTCACTTCTTCAACGCCTGCCACCAGGAACCAACGCGAGTCTTCCCCGTGGCTGGAAGCCACTGCCTCCCAAGGTCTACATTACAGGAAGGTGGAGCCAGGATGTGAGCTGGGTGTAAAAGGTATGCATGGGCTAACTGCTCGCTCCTGGAAATCCGCAATCACCCAAAACGCTCTGCACTGGCAATCAGAGGGGCTGACCAGTGGTCTCCGCAGGGCGCAGGCTTGAGGGCACCAAGCCTCTATGCCAAGGGACAGCACAGCGCCCTCTAGTGGCCATGGTCAGGATGGGCCCACTGGACCTGCACCGCCTGACACTACAGTATGTCTCCCTGAAGCTGTGCAGCTCTGGGGAAGCGGCTACCCCTGTCTGAACCCACACACTGCGGACGAGAAACAGCGAGATGAGCTTTGACTGCCGGCCCCCACTGGCAGTAGATGCCACACCAAGGGGAGGCCCCACCTCTACAAGGGCCAGACACACACAGTCCAGCCACCTTTCCCAAGGGGACCGCAGGACCCCAGGCAGGAGGCAGCACCTGGCCCTCACTCCACCCCCTCCCCCAGGGCCAGCCCCAAATACTCACCTCATCCACCTTCGGCTCCG
Source organism: Ochotona curzoniae (assembly GCF_017591425.1). Lineage (NCBI taxonomy): Eukaryota > Metazoa > Chordata > Mammalia > Lagomorpha > Ochotonidae > Ochotona > Ochotona curzoniae. Next base: position 6,064,920 of record NW_024466340.1, on the reverse strand, counting down.
TCACGGGGACCCACTTGTAGATCCGCAGCGATGTGTCACCAACAGTCACCCACTTCTTCTCCCTGTGGGATGAAGAGCCCGATACTGGAGGAGCTTCCAAGGCAGGCCCCTAGTCACCCCACGGCCAGAACAGGCCACAGGCCCTGTAGCTGCTTAGTGTCAGCGTCACCCAGGAGAGGGTGTGGAGCTTGGTGTTAACCCCATGCACTTGGGGAGGTGTCCAGGCCCCAGTTCAGCATCTGTGGGCTGCCATGGGAAGGACACGTGTGATGGCGGCTAGGGCAGGGAGAGAATGCCATGAGGAAGGTCCTGGGACTTGGGTCAGATCCACACGGAGCTAGTGCCTTGCCACCCATGCCCGATCACCTGTACCCTCAGGGACAGCACAGAGTAGCCTCCCCACACAGCCAAAGGGGCCTCCCCAAGGACACGCTGGGCCCACCTTGCCCCAGGGGCTGTGCAAAGGAAGACCCCGAATCCTACTGCACCACAGCCCACTTGAGTGGGAAGGTACCCTGTGTGGTGGGAGTCAGCATCCCAACTGCCTTTTATTTTCAGCACCATCAGCCTGCCTTTGCCGATTTCTGGCTTCTACCTGGCCAGTCCTGGCTGTGGTGTGCATCCGGGGAGTGAACCAGCGGATCAAAGGCAACTCTCGGCTCTCATCGTTCCTCTCTGTCACTCTACCTTTCACATAAATGAAGATCAACAAATGGACACTCAAGAAAAGAAGCTGGCCCAGCTTGACCGCCTCATGGCTAAAGTCCTCGCCTTGCATGCATCAGAATCCCATATGGGTGCCAGTTTGTGTCCTGGATGCTTTACTTCCCATCTGGCTCCCTGCCTGTGGCCTGGGAAAGCAGTCGAGGATGGCCCAAAGCCCTGGAACCCTGCACCTGTGTGGGAGACCCGGAAGAAGCTCCAGGTTCCTGGCTTCGTATTGGCTCGCGTCTTGCTGTGTGGCCACTACGGAAGTGAATTAGCCAACGGAAGATCATTTTCTGTCTCTCCTTTCTGTAAATCTTTTCAATTAAAAAAAAAAAAGAGAGAGTAACAGAGGCCCCTGCACTCACCGGCCAGCAGCAGCTGGAGGCCAGCTCTCTCCTAACCAGGACCAATCATCCATTGAAGCTGCATAGGACTCACAGGAAGGCACCCCTGGGACAGGCCTCCCTCCATCCCAACACGTCACTGAGGAATACTGGGATAGCAGCCCAGCGTCCTTCCCAGCTGACGCCTTCATCTCCCTTCTGAGATGCCCCCTCCTCTCCTCCTGTCCCTGGTCTCCTTGTCCAACAAGGGGCTCAACACCCTGTCTGTTGCTCAGCCACCTTCTGGCCACCAGCCCAAGCCTAAGATTCCAGGTAGTGATGTCAGAGCTGATGGCTGGCTTCTCATAGGGACAGTGTCCCTCAGGCTAAGGAAAAACAACCCCTACACCACGGACTGCCATGCCCCTCATTAGGACACAGAACACTTCTTCAAACTCAGATTTCAGATAAACAGATCTTTTTCTCAGTACAAGTACAGCCCAGAAACTGGTGCTGTGGTGTAGCATGCTGAGCCTCCACTGGAGGTACTAGTATACCAGGCACCGTTTAAGTCCTGGCTGCTCCACTTCCAATTCAGCTCCCTGCTAATGCGCCTGGGAAAGCAGAGGGAGGCACAATGCCTTGAGCTTCTGGACTCAAGGCACTGAAGCTCCTGGCTCCCGATTAGCTCAGCTTCGGCCATTGCGGCCATCTGGGAAGTGAACCAGTGGATGGAAAATCTCTATGCAACTAAACTCTGCCTTTCAAATAAAAATAACAATTTTTTTTTTTTTAAAGTATGTCTCGGGCCCGGCATGGTGGCCCAAGTGGTTAAGGTCCTCGCCTTGCACCCCCGGGATCCCATATGGGCGCCGGTTCTATCCCGGCAGCCCCACTTCCCTTCCAGCTCCCTGCCTGTGGCCCGGGAAAGCAGTCGAGGATGGCCCAAAGCTTTGGGACCCTGCACCCGCATGGGAGACCCGGAAGAGGTTCCTGGCTTCGGATCGACATAGCATTGGCCGTTGCGCTCACTTAGGGAGTGAATCATCGGACGGAAGATCTTCCTCTCTGTCTCTCCTCTCTGTATATCCACCTTACCAATAAAAAAAATAATAAAAATAAATCTTTAAAAAAAAGTATGTCTCAAACACTGTAGGGGACACACTCATACTAATATATACACACACACACACACACACACAGGCGCTTTTTTCTCTAAAGACTAGTGTACCATTTATGGTGAATTCCCACCTACCCAAGTGCCTTTAATTTCCATCTGCTATGAAATCGGTAATTCCAGGGCCCAGCCATGGCAAGGCATGGCTAGCAGCCAGAGCATTAATAAACAACCTCAAGGCTACAGGGCACACACTGTGGCCCCTTTCAAGGGCATCGTGGCCAACTCAGTCCAGCCTGGCTTGTCGGAGGAAAAAGTGGGTCTACACTGGGTGCCAAGGGAGGTCACAGGCACCCCCCACTGCGGAGCCAGGGCTCAAGCTCGGCTCGGCTTCCCATCCTGCTTCCTGCCAACACATCCTGGGGAGAAGATGATGGCTCAACTACTTGGGAATCCTGCGGGAGACCTGGCCCCGGCTTTGGCCCAGGCACTAGGGAGTGAACCCCAGGTTGGAAAAACTTTGTCAATCTCTTTCTGTTTTGCTGCCTTTCAAATAAGTAAAAATCACAGCAAAAGAGAAGGTGGAGGGGGGTGCCAAAATTCTCCCTAGTGCACCTCATATTAAGACACCACTTATCAAGTACTGCAGGGCCCTGTGCCAGGTGCCAGGTGCAAGCAAGGCTGGGGGTCTCATGGGTCCCCAGAACCCCAGGGGAAGCAACAGACTTGTTGCTGGTTGATTGGATAAGCCCCACTGGTTTACTCAAGGTCACAGCAGAGGTCTGGGAGCGGCTGGGGGAGGGGAGGAGTTGTTATCCAAAACACCAAAGGGAGCCGCCCCCTCCCCAGGCCAGGATGGCCCTTGGCGGTGGGCTGGGCAACAGGGAAGCCTGCCTGTTGGGAGACAAGCCCCCACCCTTCTCCATCTGCCCAGCTGGCTAGCTGGCGGGGTGGAGCAGCTGGCAGCCTGAGCGCAGCTGTCAGGGTACAGGAGTCACTGCCCAACTGGGGACTGGGCAGGCGGCCGTGCCACGCCTCCCTGAGCAGGGAGGCCCGGCCACAGGACCCCTTCCTAATGCCCGGCCTAAGCACAGCGACAGGGGAGCAGAACAACTCCTCCCACCTTTCTTGGGGTGCTCCCCATGGACCCCAACTTTGGAACCCACCCTCTCTCTACTCCCGGCTCTGAAAATCCTTTGTGTCCCCCCGCCCACGCAGTCAAGCCCACCCATCTGCGGGTAGCCCTTCCCTGCGAGCACGTGGGCTTTATTATTTCATTCTCGCTTTTTTGTTGGGTCACGCTCAGAGAGAGGATGGTGAACTTGGGACACCCTCAGGCTCACCCCTCTAGGCTGCAGAGCCCAAGCTTACTTCAGAAGCAGCACCCCCCAAACAGGAGCAGCCCACACTCCGGGGAGGGGCCTGGCCCAGCCTCCAGACTTGTGGCACTGACACTAGGGGACCACGGCACAGCTGCTCCTCTCCCCGATCCTGGTGAAGCCGTGGGAAAATAATAATAATAAAGTCGCAATCGGGGAGCTGGGAGTTTCTAACAAGTCCAACCTAGCCTCGCCGCGTGCTGTCGCCCGGGGCCTGGCCCTGGGGCCGCGTGAGGAGGACACCCCACACCCCCAACCCCCGCGAGGCCGGGAAAGCAAGCGATCGCGACCGTGACAAATGGGCCAGACTGAGCCGGACTGAATCCGAGCCCGGGGAGCACGCACGGCCCGCAGCGAAGCCCGCCGTGCCCCGTGCAGAGAACAAAACAACGGCTCCCTCGGCCGAGCAGAAGCCAGCCCCGGGGCCGGCAGCGGCGGACGCGGCCCGCGCGCGGTTCCCCGGCCCCAAGCCGCCACGAGCGCCGGGTGTTCGCCCCCCATCCTGCCGCCCTCGCTCCAGGGAGCCCGAAGCGCTAAATTTAAACGACTGGCGCTCCGCAAACTCGGCAGACTCGAGGGCGCAGGGGCCCTGGGCGGGCGGCGCGGCTGGAGGCCCGGCACGGGCCAGGGCGCGCGGGGAAGGCGGCGGCGGCCCTCTCGGAGCCTGCACAATGGAGCTCGCGCTCTCTCCGCCGCCGCCGCCGGCATCGCGGCCCCGGCGCGCGGGAAGCCGCTTTCATGTGACTTGCACAAAACGAAATGGCTTCTGGGGCCGGCCCGAGCCCCCCTCCCGGGCGCCGAGCGCAGGCGGCGGGGAGGCTTCCCGCCCGGGCGGCCCCGGGGTGCCCTCCGTCTCCAGGTTGCCGCCGCCAGGTGGGCGACAGGCGTGAGCGCACCTGGGCAGCGGCCGCCGCGGCCCCCGCCGCCGGGCGCAGGTGACCCGGCTCGCGCGCCTGCTCGCCAGCCCTCTCCAACTCGCGGGCCCGCGGCCGGCCCGGGCGGCCCCGCAGGCTTTCCGCGCCGGCTCGGGGATCCCGGAGCTCCCGGCGGCAGCGGCGGCGAGCGGGCGCCTTGGCTTACCATTTGCGCACTTTCTCGATAGCCGCCATGACCCTCTTGATATCATCTTTGGCCCGGCTCCTGGTCTCGGCTCGAACCGACCTGCCCGACATGGTTCTGGCGGGGACGGAGGGACTGGGGAGCGCGCCCGCCGGGTCCTGCTGGCGCTCGGCGGCGGCCCCACTCGCGCCCGCCCGCGGCCGCCGGCACACACGGCGCTCGCACACCCGCGCCCCCGCGCACACACACGCGCGCACACAAAGCCGCCGCGGCCGCGCCGGGGCCAGTGCGCACGCGCCGGGCGGCAGCTGCACCGAGCGGGGGAGCGGTGTGGCGGGGCCGCCAGCAGCCGGGCCTCCGGGCGCCGCCGCCTTGCACCGGCCGAGGCACCGGACCTTCCTCCGGGCGGCGGCCAAGGCCTCCCGGTTCGCCGGGAGTGGGGAGTGGCGTGGCGCGGTCGCGTGGTGGGAGGCCGCAGGTGTCGGCCAGGACCCCCAGGGGCGGCCGGGTGGTGGTGGACCGGGTGCATTCGGTGCTGGCCCCGGGCCGGGCACATGGCCACCGGTGCGGTAATGCAAATTTCTTCTGGGCTTGCGGCTTCTCCTAGTTGCGGGCGGCGACTCCGTTCTCGAGGCGCTCCAGCCTGAGAGTTGGGAGGCGTGGATCTCTGCGGAGCCGCTGCCTGGTCCAGCGCGCGGCCTCGGCTCGAGCCTCCCTGCGCTGCGTCCTTTGGAAAAGAGGCTTGGTGGAAAGGTTCGTCCTTTCCCTCGGGGAGAAGTGGCCCTGGTGTAACCAGACGATGGACCACGACTCAGCCCCACGCCCTCCTAGCGGTCAGGACCAGGCCCGGGCCAGCTGCACCGGTGACCACAGCCAGGTAGGAACCAGCCCGTCCCACCTTCCAAGGAGGACTTCGAGCGCCGTTTGCGCTCCAGCTGGAACAACACAGTGCTGTGGTCCGTGAGACAGCAGCTGTGGGGTCACGTCTGCGTGCGTGGATGCCGAGACCAAGTGGCCCCAGAGTGGTCAGGAGGAAAACCGGTATGGAGCCCACATCAGTTGCTTGGCATTTGAGGAAACTGAGTCTCGGGATATTCAGGGTTGTAGACACATATGCAACAGTATGAAAAACTAGAATTTCCTCCTTTAAAATATTTATTTGAAAGGCAGAATTACCCAGAGCTCTTCCACCCACTGGTTCTCTCCCAGATGGTCACAGAGGAGCCAGGAGCCTGTAACTCCCTCCAGGGAGTGAACCAGTGGATGGGAGAGTCTTTCTCTATATAATGTTAGAATAAATAAATCATACAAAAGGAAAAAAAAAACCATTCTTGCTTAATGTGTCTATGTTTCCTTGTATCTGCCTCCTTCTCTTCACTAGATAAATTGCATTTTACAATGTATCCATGAGGAGAAAACCCATGGTCTTCCCTCAGAGGTGATTGGCACCTGTTTCTACACACACACACACACACACACACACACACACACACAAACACCGTCACCCAAGGCAATCCTCCCCCAAGTCCAGGGCTTCAGTTCCTGACCACCTCCCCGGGGGTGGGGAGGGTTGCACAACTGGTTCACTCATTGTCCTTCGAGTCCTAGATGCATAGCAGCTGGCTGGCAGGTTCACGTCTCCCCACTCTGGGTTCTGAGACTCCCCTTTGTGAGTTTGACATCATCCATGGAGGGCACTGACCCCATGGAGATTGGCAAATGCCGCACATACCAGGACCCACCTCTCCCAAGCCCACCCAGAGCTGCCATCACCAACCAACAGATACCTACCCGCTGAGCTCAGGATGGCCCTGGCTGTTTTAGCCTCCTGAGCTACAACGACGACGACTCTCAGTCAAGTTCAAATGTGCCAGGACTGACGCTAATCTGTAGGGCCAAAAGGCTATCCTCACTGCACTTTCTTGCAGCCTTGTCCCTTTCATCTTGACCTGCTAATTCCTTACCATGTTGTGAACATACAGTGGCTTCTGCTGTGTTTCCAACTGCTTTTCCCTAGGCAGGGGTGGGTGTTTGCCCCAGGGTTTGGGACGCCCCATGTCCTGTTACCAGAATGCCTGGCTCAGGTCCCAGCTCAGCTTCCACGTCTAGCGCTCTGTGACTGCACTTCCTTGAAGGCAGCAGGTGCTGGCTCAAGTAGTGGGTCTCTGCCACCCCTGAGGAAGACCCGAGTTCCCGGCTCCTGGCTTCAGCCTCATCTGTGCTATCTGTCTCTGCCTCCAGGCACTCCAGTGTGGGATGTGAGCGTGCCACGTAGTGACTTAACCACTGTGCACACCCCACAGAGACTGAGTTAGGGCTGGGCATTTGACCTTCCCATTCCAATGCCGGCTGGGATTCCTGCAGGTTCTGGGTCCTGGTTCCAGCCTCCTGCCAAAGGGCACCTCAAGAGGCAGGAGGTTCCTGCACCCACTAAGGGACTGAGTTCCTGCCACGCGACTTCAGTCTGGTCAATGCAGCACCTGGGGAGTGAACCACAGCAGAGGAGCAGGCAAGAGCCATAAGACACTCTGAGATCTGAAGGTCCTACACAGGGGGGCTCTTGCAACCCACCCACCCTCCCAACATTGAATAATACAACCTGTGGAGGCTGCAGAAGCCCCAATGGGTGGGGCAGGAACCCAGAGCCCCCGCCTTGATCTCTGGGAGGCTTCAAGGGTGAAGGCAGCCGATGGACTCAGGAGTTAAAGAGGGCCTCTTTCTCTCAAGCCAGGCGGCTCGGCCCCGGCCCTCGGTGCTAGCCTTGATCATGGGTGGACAGGTTAGCTAGCTGATTTCTTTTAAAAAAAAAAGCTTCCATAATTCACGCATCATAAAACTCACCTTTCTAAAGTTTATAATGCCGTGGCTTTCAGGGTATTCAGTCGTGTAACCATCACCACAATCAACTTTGAAACATTTTCTTTCTTTTATTTTTAAGATTTATTTATTTTTATTGGAAAGTCAGACATACAGAGAGGAGGAGACAGAGAGAGAAAGATTTTCTGTCTGATGACTCACTCCCCAAGTGACTACAACGGCCAGTGCTGAACCGATCCGAAGTCAGGAACTTCCTCCAGGTCTCCCATGTGGGTACAGGGTCCCAAGGCTTTGGGCCATTCTCAATTGCTTTCCCAGGCCACAAGCAGGGAGCTGGATGGGAAACGGAGCTGCCGGGATTAGAACCAGAGCCCATATGAGATCCTGGCGCTTTCAAAGTGAGGACTTTAGCTGTTAGGTCACCGAGCTGGGCCCGGAACATTTTTCATCACATAGGAAATAAACCCTTGGGGCCTGGTATGATATCCTAGTGGCTAAAGTCCTTGCCTCACAAGTGTTAGGATTCCATATGAGCACCAGTTCATGTCCCGGCTGCTCTGCTTCCTACCTAGTTCCCTGCTTGTGGCCTGGGAAAGCAGTAGAGGTCAGCCCAAGCCTTGGTACCCTGCACCTGTGGGGGAGACCCAGAAGAAGCTCCTGGCTTTGGATTGGCTCAGCAATGGCCATTTGGGGAGTGAACCCACAGATGGAAGATCTTTCTCTTTCTCGCTGTAAAAATGTGACAACTTTCCAATAAAAATAAAAATAAGAAGAGAGAGAGAGAGAAAGAAAGAGAGAAAGAGAGGGAGGGAGGGAGGGAGGAAGGAAGGAAGGAAGAAAGAAAGAAAGAGAGAAAGAGAGAAAGAAAGAAAGAAAAAGAAAAAGAGGGAGAGAAAGACAGGTAAACAAATCCTGAACCCAACAAGGAGTCACTCTCCCCCTCCGGCTCCCTGCCTCTGGCAACCCCTGAACCTGCTGTCCGGTTGCTTCCTGCACCTGCAGCCACATGATACAGGGGGAGATGTTACGGCAAACAGGAAGGGCAACGTGGACTGACTCCAGTAAGGTGTTGTAATCCCTGGGAAGCCTGGAGGGATCGGAGAGGTGGATTTGAGGGCTTAAAATCCCTGGGGAATGTGGCACCCTGTGGCCACTGTCTCTTTCAGTGGCTTCTGGTCTTCCTGGGCACGGCCTGCCCCACAGCAGGCTCCAAGTGTAACGGAAGAATGGTCACAGCCTCCAGCTTCCACACTTCCAGTTGCCTGGAGCCAAGCACCGGCTCCTCAGAGTTGGGAGGCAGGCCCGGCAACTCTTTGGACTACAACTCTTCCCTTGCTGCACAGTGCTCCTGGACCAGGGCCAGGCTTGCAGCACTGTCACTGGGTGCAGAGTGAGCGAAGCCCATCCTGGTGCTGTTGTAAAGGAGGCCAGGAGGCAGCGGCCATCGCTCACAGCACATGTGTCAGCTCTCTGCTGAGGGCCTGCTCCAGAGCACACACACTGGCTATTGGCTAGGGGTGACTTCCTAGATGACTTTGCAGTCCTGTTGTGTGACCCGTTCAAGAAGGCAGCTCCTGAACTTGCCTTCCAAAGCAAGTCCCCAACTCTTTTGCCACCTGGGTTCAGCAAGAGCCCAAAGGTGGGAAGGTGGACAGTGGCTCAGCCCTGGTGGTGGTACTGGGGGGGGGGAGGGTAACTGGCTCTGACCTTTGCCCCTCTGCGCCACAGCACTGCCAGCTGTTTCAGGCTCCCATGGACGAAGCAGTGCCAGCGTGACTGTGCTCTGCCCAGGCCTTAGGGCCCTCTACTAGGCACTGAAGACCACCTCCTCATTACCAGCCTAAGGCTCAGGGTTGCCGCCCATGCACTTGGGACCGGCCACTATCCCGTGGCAGGAGTCTGCAGCCCTCAAGGGGGCCTCTGCAACCAGCCTCCTTGTCTCTCCCATCTCAGCGCTCTATGAGCTAAGCTAGCAGCAGTGGTTTCATGACACACGAGCAGGGTGGTGCCCTGCCCTTGACTCCTGGCCCTCAATCTATTTATTACAGGCGACGTGGGAACAGCTGCCTGCAGGGGCACTGCTGGCCACACCCCTACAGAACACGCTCCAGCCCAGAACAACCCGCCTGGGGTAGCTGCAGCTTGCGGAGACGGACTCATCTCACTGGCTTCCTCTTGTAACGTGGCAGAGGCCTGGGGCAGCAGTGTGGGTGAAGAAGCAGGGAGGGGCCCTGGCGCTGACCCTCAGTGACGCCTGCTGGGGATCCGGCAGGCACAAGGGTGGGTTGCCGGAACAGTCCAAGCTTGGCCTGACTTTGTAGGGCGGTGTAGACTTCATGGCGAAAAATCCTTTATCTTGGAGTTGGTTTGGATTTGTAGGAGAGTTGGAAAGGCAGTTTCACAGAGCTTCCTCAACATGTTTTCCAAAGCCAGAGACTCTGTCCACATGTCCCCGATGGGTGGCAAGGACTGTTACCTGCTGCCTACAGGTTCCGCGGCAGTGGGAAGCTGGTGCCCGGAGACAGAGCAAGATGGAGTGCAGGTGTGGTGACCAGCGGCACCTTAACAGGGACGCCGAAGGCCTGCCCTGTGGGACAGCGCCCTTGGACTGGACTTGATGCTCCCACCAATATCCTTCCTGGTGTTTTCTGTTAGTCTCTTGGTCTTGTAGGTCATGACCTTCCCTGTACAGAGACACCTGGCCAGGTGTGTTACGTTCGTATCTGCAAGATATACGCTGGCTTAGCAGAGAGACGTCTCAGCTGCCCAACAGCCCAAGCGCATGCTTCCAGGAGATGCAGTCACTGTGTCAGAGGCAGTGGAAGATCCTGACTGGCATCCAGGCCATAACCAACTCCAACTTCTATTTTGAAATGATTCACAAGTCACTTGAGACTTTCCCATTTCCTCAGACGTCCCTGGACCTTTTTAACCTGCTTCTTAGATGGAGGCGCTTAGCCCGGAGCAGCTGCCAGCTTGGGTTCGTAAAGCCGGCTTCTCTTTGTACTTTCAAGAAAGAACAGGATGGAAGCTGGGCTTACAGGGCCCTGGTGGCACAGCTCAGCAGGGCCTGGGCTCAGGCTGGCCAGCCCGGGGGCCCCACGACACAGCCTGGCCAGTCTGTGCTGTGTTCCTGGGTGTTCTGGGACTGTCAATAGACCACGTCTCACCCTGGACCCTGCCCAGCAGGGAGGCCTTATGTGTGGGTGAACAGCTGTGACTGCGTCAAGCAGGATGTAGAAAGGCTGGGGAGCATCCCTCAAACGCTGGTCCTTTGGGTGGGTAGCAGGGGACCTGCTTTGGGTGGGAGTGCTCAGGACAGACCTGCTGGGGAATACCACCTCCCATACCAGACCCTGATACGAGCGTTGGGTTCATAGCCTCTCCTGGGTGTTGGGGTCCGGCCCAAGCTCTGCTTCTGACCCAGCTCCCTGCTACCACCCACCTGAGAAGGCAGCAGATGATGGCTCTGGGAGATGCGGGTTGGATTTTGCAATCCTGGCTTTGGTCTAGCCCAGCTGCCAGTATGGTGGGTGCTTGGGGAGTGCCCCAGCTGATGGGAGCTCTCTGTCTCTCACATACGCACGTGGAAGAGGTACATGGGCCCCCTGTGCGTTTTGCAGCCCAGTGGAGTCTGAGACGGCAGGCAGTCAACCACCGGGGCTGGCATGCCACGCAAGGAAAGGCGCAGGTGCAACACGTGCTGGCTGGCGGTTTCTGCTCACTCTGGCAGTTGCTGTGGTGTGAAGCTTGACCAGCGATGCGTTTCCCAACCGCCACACCAAGCTCCACTCACAGAGAACCTCAGGAGCCCAGGGCACCCCTCCCTGTCTGGGGGATTTCAGGAGGAAGGTCTGCTGTTGGCAAGGTGCCCCCAGGCCCTGTGCATAACACCCCCTCCAGGCCGTCCAGGGCTCCGGCTGCCATGGACACCCAATGCCTGGCTGTTCATGCCCCACCCCTACTTCCGTACTTCAGAAACAACGGAATGTCCAACTTTGTGAACTCCATTGCTGAACCAAAACTCATTTTTAATGTTCAAGTGTCCTGATGAGTAGGATCGGGTGGGAAAATGCAGAACACACACACACACACACACACATACACACACATAAACACACATGCGTGCGTGCCTCTGGGTTTCCAACATTTCTTACAACTTCACTGACCACTTTACTCAGAGTCTTCAGAAATGGCCAAGCCAAGAATTTCAGTTGTGAATATTTCTGCAGTGATTTCTTCTGGAAGTTCCTCTTCGAGGCAAATTTCTGAACCTAGTCAAGCAAAAAAAAAAAAAAAAGAAAGGCAAATGACTGGGTCTCTAACACGGATGTGCCTTCCAGAGGTGCCAGCACAGCACACTGGACGAAAATGGGTAGCTTGCATCTGTTGCGAACCCTCGGGAGCAAGCAGTAAGAATTGTCTCGCCTCTCCGAACGGAGCCCTGGCCACACCACAGGGCTGTGATCTTGCTGTTTCTCAGGACCCCTAGATCACAGCGGAGCACTGCCGGCAGGGCCACATCCTGAGATGCTGGGAACACAGGGCGAAGGAGCTACGGGCACAGGCTGAAAACTACCCCTTGGGCACGGGTGTCCAGAGTGAGCTGCGACCAGGGACTTGGCTTGCTCCGACGTGGAGTGGTGAGGGAGGAGGGAGGCTAGTGGTGGCCTCGTCAGGGGACATTTTGCATTTCAGGTAGACACAGAGGACCGCTGGGATCGTCCCACCCCGGGGCTTGCAGAGGCAGCCTTTGCTTCCAGCCCAGGGCACTCCAGGAGGAAGGGGAGGGACAGTCGCCAGGCAAGGGCAGGAAGCGGAGCCAGGTGCTGTTTAAATACTTGCAGGCCCTGGTGGCCGGATGCTTCACTCTTACCGCTCTCCTGGAGCTGCCAGGACACAGCTGTACCAAGACGGATCCTCTCTCCTGCTGGCCAACGTCCACCCACTTAGCCAGTAAAACGAGGGGAGAGATGAGGCCAGGAGCTAAGGGAGGAACAGCCCTTGGGTCTTGGTCTACTGTTTGCAGTAGCTGCCTCTGCGTGAGCAGCCTCATGGAGAATGGCTGGTGCTGTCAGGGCTGTAAACACACTCATGTCCACATGGTACCTTTGAAGGAGATGGCGGCCGGTTCGGATCCCCAGCCCTCAGGATTCAGGCCAAACAGTGTGGCGAAGCAGTCCAGCATCTCCTCCTTGGTCATGTGCTCACCTGGGCCCATCAGGGACAAAGACGGCACTTAGTGCTGGGGCTTAGCTTGGGGCTCTCCTCTGGGGTCTTGAGGGACTCTTGTCTCCCGCTGTGCTTTGGAGCCAGGTGTGGTCTAGAGCTCCAGCTGGACATGGATGAGAATGGCCCCCAGAGAGAATGCCCCCTGAAAATAACGGGGGAAAGTGGGCAGACAGAAACATTGGCCATGGTCGATTGGCAGACTTAGTCCTCAGACGCACTCTCCAGTCTAGGAGCAGGCGAGCGGCCCTGTGGGGTTCTAGGGAACCAGAGCGGACGTCTCCCCAAACCGCCCTGCCCCTGGGAATGCTGGGGGCATCAGCAGATGCTCCTGTGTGTCCTGCGGGAGTGCGCATGCATTACCTTTAGTCTGAAGTAGTTTCAGGAAGTCCTCTCTTCGAATAGCCTTTTGTCCTTTGGAATTGGTGAAGCCGAGAACCTCAAAGGTCTGTCGGATGCCGCTCATGGTGTTACCGAAAGGCGGCTTGTGATTGAGGTAAACTTTGAGGAAATCTGGCAAGTTGATTTTGTCAATTATCTTCCCAGTGTTTACGTATTCGCTGAATTTGATTTCATTAAACATATTGGCAATCTAGGGGAGACATTTAAAAATAAAAAGCTCCTCAAAAAGAAATGACACACAGGCTTCTCAAAATGAGGGTGTTACAAGACAAAGGAGCACACCCACCCAGCTCAGAGCATGCTGTCAGGGGGTCATTACACCTTCCAGGACAGACAGGTTCAAGTCCCGGGACCTTGGAGCACACAGGGGCAGAGGCCATTGGCATGAGGCCACAGCCAAGCCAAATGGGCCTTCATCTCACCAAGACTGTTGTCCTTACAAGGAGGGGACAGGGACCTGCAGGGAGGAAGTGGCCGCTGAGCAGCTCTGAGTGGCGGCCACTGTCCACAGCTAGAGGGGAGGAAGCGCAGCCCTGCTGAGAGCCAGACTGGATTCCTGGGAGAACAGGCTCTGTGGCCTGAGCCGCCAGGGGTTGGTGGCCCCTCATTACGGCACCCCTGACACAGTGCAGCATTTGTCCAGGGCCGGCCCTGGAGCCCGTTTCATTGTACTGCCTTCACCAAGGATGTAGCCACCACTCTCTTGCTTTGTGAAACACCTTTCAGTTTTATTCTAAAGACACAATCTGGGCCTGGCATGGTAGCCTAATGGCTAAAGTCCTTGCCTTAAACGCGCCAGGATCCCATATGGGTGCCGGTTCATGTCCTGGCTGCTCCACTACCCATCCGGCTCCCTGCTTGTGGCTTGGGAAAGCAGTCGAGGATGGCCCAGAGCCTTAGGCCCCTGAACCTGTGTGAGAGACCTGGAGGAAGCTCCTGGATCCTGGCTTTGGATTGACTTAACTCTGGCCATTGTGGCCACTTGGGGAATGAATCAGTAGATGGAAAATCTTTCTCTCTGTATCTCTTCCTCTCTGTAAATCTGCTTACCAATAAAAACAAATAATAAATATTTTTAAAATTCATATTTTATTTTTAATTGAAAGGCAGCGTTTTGGGGAGAAAGAGAGAGAGATTTCGCATCTGCTGGCTCACTCCCCAGATGGTTTCAATAGACAGAGCTGGACTGATCTGAAGCCAGGAGCTTCCTCTGGGTCCATCATATGGGCGCAGGGTCCCAGGGGCTTGGGCCATTCTCTGCTGCTATCTCAAGCCATAAGCAGGGAGCTGGATTGGAAGCAGAGCAGTCAGGACAAAAATCAGGACCTATATTGGATGCTGGCAGCACAGAAACTCAACCTGCTAAATGTCATAGCATTGGCTCCACTCTATAATAATAATAATAATTATTATTATATAATTATTATAATAATAGTTCTTATATATCTGCTGGTTCACTCCCCAAACGCCCTCAACACTCCTGCTGGGCCAAGTTGTAGCCAGAAATTCCATCTGGGTTTCTCAAGTGCTTGAGCCATCACCTACCTGCTGCTTCCCAGGTGCTCAAGGGTGGGAAGTGGGGCTGGGGTTCAAATGCAGGTACTCAGGTAGGGGGTGTGGCCATCCTGATTGGGGTCTCGCCTGCTATACCACGCACCTGCCCCAGGATTGGTGAAATGGAAGGTTTGTGTTCTGTTTTGTGCTTGTTTTCTAAAGAAGCAGCCATCACCCACTAAGGGAGGCAGTCCCTCGGGTGCGGTGCCCCTCCGAGTCTCTCTGTATGTTCCTCGCCCACAGAACCAGCACCTGAACGGCCCAGTTTTCACTAGTTGCTTGTCTCTTTAAAACATAACTTCACTTTCCCTCTGTACACTCCTAACACGCCCTCACTCTAAAGACACTTCTGGAAGATCATTTGGAAAAGCTGCTCTCAAGTTGTCAGCTGCTGAATTACAACCTACCGGCTCACTGCGCTGTAACTGGTCCACCTCCAGACTTTGGCTACTTAGCTTCAAAGCAGACAGAATGCAAGGGTTTTTCACTCCACCTGCGTAAAATGCAAACTGCTGGATGCTGGCTTCCTGAGTCCAAAACTTTAAAACACTCTGCAGACAGGCTATGCTGGACTCCTGACTCCTTTTTCATTTTTTTTTCCCAATGAAAAGCTTTTCCCATGTGAGAAGCAGAGTTGGGACAGCATCGTACAGCCCAGCTGCAATGCTGCCATCCTGCACAGGTGCCGTTTTGTGTCCTGGCTGCTCCTCTTCCTATCCAGTTTCCTGCTGATGACCTGGAAAAAGCGGTGGAAGACGGCCCAAGGGCTCAGGCCTCTGCTGCACATGTAGGAGCTGTGGAGGAAGTTTCCAGCTCCAAGCTTCAGTCCTTGCCATTACAGCCACTTTGGGAGCGAACCAACAAATAAAAGACCTCTCCATCTCTCTAACTCTCTGTAACTCTTTCAAATAAATAAATATATATATTTTTAAATTAAAAGCAAAAAAAAAAAAAAGGTAAAAAAAAAAAAAAGCAGAAAGAGAGAAGAAAAGAAGACGCTGGGTTAGACAGATGGTCCTTTCACAGGACGACAGGATGAAGCAAGGACCCAGGAGCCAGGAACCCCATCTGGTCTCTCACATGAGTGGCAGGGGGTCTCACTTGGGCCATCTTCCACTGCTTTCCCAGGTGTGTTAGCAGGGAGCTGGAAGAGAAGTGAAGCAGATGAGAATCACACAAATGCCCATATGGGATGTCAGCATCACCAGGCAGTGGCTTAATGTGCTATGCCACAACATCAGGCCCAGGGGGTTCCTGACTTCTCCACCACATACCCGCCATGGCAGCAGAGCGAAGAGCTGTGGCTCCAGGCTCCTAAGGACCCCTCGGACAAGGGCTTTCCTTTTCACTAGGAACAAATGACCAGCTAAACAGGTGTCTAACACCATCATCAGGTCAACCTGGCCCACAAGACTTTTTAGATGTTTATTTTCTGCCATTAAAAAAAAACTTTGAAAAATCATTTTTTTTAATAGTTTCCAAATGTTCTGAAATGAGCAAAGGAAGCAAATATGCCTGTGGATTCCAGGGGAAATGTGGTGCCACCTGACACAGGACTCCCCGTGGGACCCCACTGGGACTGGCAAACAGAGGAAGAGGACAAACAGGCCCAGCGATGGCTGCTTACGGACACTGGCCACTCTGAGTGGGGTTTCTGGGTCATGCATGTGGCAGTCGGAGGACACACGTTTGGCCTGGCAAAAGCTTAGGGACAAGCGAGTTCTTTTAGCAGCTATGTTTTAAAATAATGTATTCAGGGCCTGGTGCAGTGGCCTAACAGCTAAAATCCTCACCTTGAACACGCTGGGATCCCATATGGGCACCAGTTCTAATCCCGACCACCCCACTTCCCATCCAGCTCCCTGTTTGTGGCCTAGGAAAGCAGTCGAGCACGGCCCAGAGCCTTGGGACCTTGCATCCATGTGGGATACCATTCACAATGTTCCAAAAATGGTTTATTTTTTGAATGACAGAGTTACACAGAGAGACACAGAGACCTTCTGTCGGCTGGTTCACTCCCTGAAGAGCCACAATGGCCAGTACTGGGCCAGGGAAAAGCCATGAGCCTGCAATGCCTTCTCACTTGTGTGCAGGGGTCCAAGCACTGTGGCCATCTTCTGCTGCTTTCCTAGGCACATTAGTAGGGAGCTGGAAGGGAAGTGGAGCAGCCAGGACTTAAACCCATGCCCTATGGGATGCCAGTGCTGCATGCAGGTGGCAGCTCACCCCACTGTACCACAAATCAGGCCCCTGATCTTCAGCTTTAGAACGGTGTGGATGCAATGTTCCTTCAGTGGAAATCATACTTTGACTTGGGGCCTTTACCTGGTGAGCACAGGTCCCAGGCACAGGCGAACGACCTGTGTCGTGCTCGCCCAGGACACAGGCAGGGAGCAGGATGGGAGGTAGAGCAGATGGGTTTAGAACTGGTGCTCTTATGGGATCCCGGCATGTACAAGCTGAGGACTTTAGCCACTAGGCTTCTGCACCGGGCCCAGCATTGTCTTCTTTTTAAAAATCTTTCTGGAGGATTCAAATGTGTGGCTGAGAGGGGGCAGCATGGCTCTGAAGCAAGGGCTCTCAGACTGCCAGATTCCAGCCCAGGATCTCACACAGTGGGCCTGGTGGGAGGGGAAGGGTGTGCGAATATTTGCACATCTTGTAAGTCCCCAGGACTAGGGGGCCATACTGACAACCAGGGTCTTCAGACCACCAGGGGCTCACCCCAGTGATGTCTGTGCCAGGAACGGTCAGCGCCAGGCTGGTGGCATGCAGTCAAGGGCAATGATGGCTGGCGGCTGTGGTGCACGCTCTAATTCCCCAGGCCTAGATCTGTCTGTGCCGTGATGCAGGAGCTCCGCCTGCAGCCTGCCAGCTCAGAGCCTGCCGCGCCGGAGGGGCTGTGAGAGGGCCGAGCGAGCGGAAGGGAAAGAATAAAAGTGGTAGGGAGAGGAGGAGGGGGACGTGGGTATAGCAGAGGCCGGTGAAGGCTGTCTTACTAAAGCTCACAAAGGCTTCCACCTGTGATGCAAGCATCCCATATGGGCGCTGCTTCAAATCCCGGCTGCTCCACTTCCGATCCAACGCCCCGCTAATGGAACCAGCAGATGGCCCAAGAGCTTAGGCCCTTGCACTCCTGTGGGAGACCTGGAAGAAGCTTCTGGCTTTAGATCGGCACAATTCCAGCCACTTGGGGAGTGGACCAGTGGATGGAAGATCTCCCTAACACTGTCTTTCACCTAAATTTTTAGAATATTTTTAAAAGATTTATTTACTTTTATTGGAAAGTAAGACATACAGCCAGAAGGAGGGACAGAGAAGAAAACATTCCTTCCAATGGTTCACTCCCTAAGTGGCTGCAATGGCCGGAGCTGAGCCAATCCAAAGCCAGGAGCCTGGAGTCTCTTCCGGGTCTCCCGTGCAGGTGCAGAGTCCTAAGGCTTTGGGCCATCCTTTGCCTGCTTTCCCAGGCCACAAGCAGGGAGCTGGGTGGGAAGTGGGGCTGCTGGGACAGGGCCATAAGTCTCCAATAGCAAGATCCATAGACGCAGGTTGACAGAGTGACTCCACGACTGGGTACACAAGCAAGACAAACAAAAAGAAAAAGGTTACACAGAAACCCATACGTGAGAATTCTCGCTGCTTTCCTCACAGCAGCCCTGCTGTGGAAACCACCCAAACCACCACCATGAGATTCCGCCGTAACAGGAGAGGAACCCCAACGTGATACAGCCTGGATCAACTTAAGGAACACAACGCTGACAGACACACCAAACGCAGGCCACACACTGCACCACACTATTGCACCTGCAAGGGATGTCTGGAATGGGCAGACCCTTAAAGACACGAAGCAGACTGCAGTGGCTGGGAGCTGGGAGGGGAGGTGTGGAGCAGGCAGGGGCAGCAAGAGGAATGGGGTGTAAACCTGTTCTGGGATCACACAGTTGGGCTGTGCACACATCCCTGAACAGGTGACCCCTCGGCATGGGATGCAACACAGTAAGGCTGTTTAAAAAAAAAAACAAAAAACAAAGCTAAATGGAGTGGAAGCCACAGTCAAGACAAAATAACAAAGCTTCAGTTCTAAGAACGCTCATGTTTTTCACACTACATTTTCCACTGTTACCGTTACGGCGGTAAATCAGCAAAGATGAACCTATGTTTGTCATGCAAAATGCAAATCATGGGGATGCAATGAAGGATAAAGTAAACACCCTCATGTCTCCTATCCCTTGGTGATAGCCACAACGGTCTGCTCAGCTTTCAGTTTTCTTCCTCTTTGCATTACATGCAAGTGGATTTCCGAAGGCTCATAGCAAATGGAATTAAGATAGGCCTGTGAACTTGAACTATGGTTATGCAACAAGGTGGAGGAATCCACCAAGGGGGGAGGGGTATGGGAGGGGTGGGGGGGATCCCCAGCGCCTATAAAACTGTACCACATAATACAATGTAAACAACAACAACAACAACAAAAAAAGATAGGCCTGTGGGCTGTTACACCCAACAGTAAGAACCGGATTGGGTATAGGCCGGTTGGGCAAGGACATTTTTCCTGCTAGAACAAGAAGTAGACAAAGTCAGCCTGGGCTAAGGGCCCCCAGTGTGTGCAAGATCTGCCAGGGGGATTGATGGAGAGGTGGGGTGAGCCAAGCCAGTCTGGGGGCAGTGGGTGCCAGGCCCAGCGGGTGCTTTAGCATGGCTCGGTCCAGCCTGCCCCCAATTCCAGCTCCTGCTGGCTGGTGCTGCAGCATGTCCTGGCCCTGGTATGAACTGGATGGTTGTGACCGGACCCAGAACCTTTTTTAAGTGATCGTTTTTTCAAGTGTTCACTTCTATACCTTTGAAAAGCGGAGCTTGCCGCAGGTATGTTCCCACTCAGGATTCCTTATTTGGAACACGCGGCTCATGTGAACACCTTCGCTCATGTGGCCGGTGTCTTCCTCGTCATCTTTCAGTGAAATATAACTACACAAGCATCACTCGGTCATTCACTTATCCACCCAGCATGTGCTGCCTGTCCACCACATGGCTACTTGACTGGACACACATCTGTCAGGATTACCTTTAGATTTATGGAGCTAATGGGAGTTGCAGTGTTGTTAATTCACTACAAAAACACGTCAGGACAACACAGCATCCAAACTTCAACAGAAACACAGCTACGATGACTGAGTGTGGCGGGGTGGACACCATCCACGGGCCTTGTGCCTAGAGAAACGCCCATGTTTACGAAGAAAGAACAGGGAATGTTTTTCTATGTGGCATCCGCTGTGGGAAGTGTGGCACCAGGGGACGGCTCCTCGGAAACAGGACACACTAAGCAGATCGTTCATGTAGAAAATGAAGCACTGTGAACTCAACCCACCCCGCCGCTGGGCCTGGGCCGGGGCCGCAGTCCACCTCCGAGCAGAGCTTTCTGTAGCAGGGAATGGCTGGGGATTCTTTGAGGGAGGTCTGTGTTCTTGTATAACATGGCTTCAATTTACTGCACTGACTGGCTTCAAATCCCCATGGCAGTCACACTGACGTAAGGGAAATCTAAATAATGCATATTCTTTGGGGGCTGATTAAGTCTCTGTGTCTCCGTCTTTTTTATACCCAAGTGTGAAAACATTGCTTGAGCAAAGACCACACCCTTCTCGCGACTTCTCAGGCACATCTTAGGAGCGAATGTTTCATTAACCACAGCAAACCCCCAACTAAAAATTTTCCAGGGCCCAAGGAGGCTTTTCCTAAAACATCATAAATCTGATGAGACAATGGAGGACCACAGCTTCTCCGCATAGCTCCACATGGGGTGGAGCCAGTCAGCTCACTCAGCCGGCTTCCCAACAGTGGGCGCATCTGGACCTCAAGACCCCCATAAGACATCTCCAAAGAGCCTGGGTTGAGCCCAGCCTGGTAGCCTAGTACCTAATTTCCCCTTGCCTGTGCCAGGATACCATGTGGGTGCCAGTTCTCATCCAGCTCCCTGCTTGTGGCCTGGGAAAGCAGTTGAGGACGGCCCAAAGTCTTGGGACCCTGCACCTGCGTGGGAGACCCAGAAAAAGCTCCTGGCTCCTGGCTTAGGCCACTGCGGCCACTTGGGGAGTGAATCATCAGATGGAAGATCTTCCTCTCTGTCTCTCCTCCTCTCTGTATATCTGACTTTCCAACAAAAATAAACAGATCTTTTTTTTTTTTTTTTTAAAGAGCCAGTATTGTTTCCAAGTGCATTACAAACCCCAGAATCTGAGGGCTCTGTGGAGACACCACAGGGACAGCACAACCCCTGCTCGGGGCCACTGGGAGGGTGGACCCGGTGGCAGGGAACACAGCCCCACTCTTGTTTTCTGTTTTAAACACTCCCCAAGGCCACCCTGTAACTTGTGTTGTACATTAACATCTTTGCCTTGATACCTTTTATTCATCAGAAAGTATTTGGTTTTTGTTTTTATTTGAGAAGCAAAGACAAAGAGGGGGAGCTCTCCTCTGCTGATTCACTCCCCAAATACCTGTAGCACCTGGATCCCCGCCAGGGTGGGGCCAGGAGCAGGGTGCTCACGGCTGGGAGGGACCCGACTCCCTGCTCCACCGCCCCCAGCAGGAAGCTGGAACTGGGAGCAGGAGCCAGGAGTCCAGCCCAGGTACCCTGATATGGGATGCGAGTGTCTTAGTGGAGGTCTAACCACCATGCCAGATGCCCGCTCCAAGATTTTTACGGTTGCTAAGCTTTATCATTTGTTGACAATGAGGATAAATGAGGAAGGTCTCTGAGGTTGATGGGATGGGCAGAGCCTTCCCCCCGTGCCCCCTCTCTCCCTGAGCATGTTCTATGGCAGGGGCGCAACAGACTAACCCTGGGTACTCCCCGACCCTGCTCAGGCCTGCAAGAGCTGGAGACAGGTCTGCTGCAGGGTTGTGCTGGCTTCTCCCTCCTGAGCCCCACAGCCCAGGGACACGAGCTGGGCCGACAGCACCTGCATGATGAGCACCACCAGTAACCAGAGTGACTGGGCTGTGCCTAGTCTCCTGGGCATCTCCTTCTGGAACCTTCTAAAGCCTGGTGTAGCTGGGTCCATGCCCTATCACCCCAGGCTTGAGCAGAATGGTCAGCTTCCCTGTAAGGAGCCACTGTCAGGCCACGTACCCTCCTCTACCCCAGGCAACAGGCTCAGAACATTTCCTCTGGTCCATTTCAAACAGAACAGCAAACTTTCCTACAAGGAGCCACCCTCAGGTCCCTACACCACTCGTCCCAGACATGAGCATGCTGGATGGGCCCAGAACCTTCTCTGGTCCGCTGACATTCAGAGATGCATGGATTCCCGACATGACCCTGCAGCGGGGGTTCACACGTCACGCCCCACCCCCTACCTTCTCTTCCGACGGGTAGAAGCCGATGGCCCTCATGACGTAGGGCAGCTCCGACAGGGAGATGTGATCTGACACCTGCCTGTCCTCCATGGTGTCGATGCCCTGGCTGCGGAGCTGTGAGTAGTAGAAGTAGTCCTCCAGCTCCTGCCGGGAATGGACATGGGGGCCCTGCGTCAGCTGGGGTCACACCAGCGTGCAGGGCTGGCTGGGGATGCTGCCAGGCCATTACCGTGTAGAACCTGCCTTCCCTGCCGCCAGGCACCAGGCCGTAGAACGGGGTCAGGTCGTCACCCCCAAGAGATACCGCAGCCTCCAGGGTGCTGGAAGGGAACAGAGGGCCCAGTGTCACACAGTCCTCAGTGCCCTGAAAGCCAAGAGGCCTAATGCCCCCATGGTGGACACCAGAGGTCGCAGGGCCCTCACCATGGTGATACAGCAAGGAAGGGAGAAGGGCTCCAGGGCCTGTGGCAGCAAGCCTCCCTGGCAGGACCAGGAACTGTGTGCGTATGGCTGAGGCACCAGCAGGACCTGCCTTTGCCCAGGCCACTTGGGTCGGACAGAAACAGCTCTATGCTCATGGTCAACTACAAAATGAAAGAAAACCTGGCCCCGTGTGGGCACCCACACCATTCTCCTAACCTCAAGACAGCTGCAGACTCAGGCATGGCAGAGTCCCCTTCCACAGAGGGAGGAGGGAGACTTGCCAGAGGACATCTGGCAAGGTGCTGGAGGAGCCAGGATTTGATGCAGGTCTCTGCCCTTGCCTGAGCAAGACGGCAGAAGAGGAGGTGGGGAGGCCAAGCAAGTGAGCAAGTGAGCAGAGATGATGGGACGTGGGGCTTGCACACAGTGCAGCAGGCTAATCCTCCACCTGAAAGAATATCTGTTGGAATCCTGGCTGCCCCGCTTCCCATCCAGCTCCCTGCTTGTAACTTGGGAAAGCAGTGGAAAACGGTCCAAAGCCTTGGGACCCTGCACCCAAGTGGGAGACCGGGAAGAAGCTCCTGGCTCCTGGCTTTGCATTAGCCTAGCTCCAGCAACTCTGGCCATTTGGGAAGTGATCCAGTGGATGGAAGATCTCTCTGTGTCTCTCTTTCTCTCTGTGTGTCTTTATCTTTCAAATAAAAATAAATCTTAATAATAAAAGTAATGGGATTTAAAAACATGCCAGACAAGGAGAGAAAAGGGGAGGCAGGATGTGAGGTGTACCTGTGGTGAAAGATAGGGTGAGAAAAGTGTGCCAAGGAAGATCCCACAGGGCAAGGGCACAGCTGAGGACAGGACAGGAGGGACCGGGCACCCTACAAGGTGCCAGCAGCAGTGCCAGCAGGAGCTCTGTCCCCTTGGTCAGGGTGTTTGCACTGAACAGATTAAGTTGCTAGAAGCAGTGCTGAAGTGCTAATTAGTTTATAATGATCCTTTGTCCCTACAACAGATTAAATGGAAATTCCCAGCAGCCTGGATTCTGACCAGGCACAGGAAAGCTCTGGAAAGCAAGCACCGGCTTTTGTCAACTTTTTTTTTTTAAAAAAAAATCTATCATTTCTAGTAGACAAAAATGGAAAGGGGAAGATTCAGGCCTGCTGTGCACCCTCCCCCAGGTGCCAGGCAAAAGGCGGGGGGAGGGGAAGGTGGGCTGAGGACTCCCTCAGGACGAGCTCACCTCCACCTCAGAGCCCCCAGGTCTCCCAAACCGGCATGCTCAGGTGACAGGGGTCCAGGGTGGAATTGGCTACTTGGCGCGCACGCGGGGGCAGGGAAGAAACTTCCATGTTGGTCACACCAAGAAAGATGTGTACCTGTGTACCTGGCTGGGAGCTGGGGTCAGGCCCGTTCCAAGTGCCCAAAGCTGCTGTCCCAGTCTCTCGATGCCACACTGCTGGGGTGAACCCCCTCTCTACCAGACAGGGCCCAGGGCCATGGGGATGGTCAGGAATGGAGCTCCCACTCGGCTTGACTGCTCCCCGAAATGGGCAGGTTGGGCATCGCTTCTGTGCTTGCCCCCCTCTTAGCGGGACAGACCTGAGCTCGTGACGCAGGCCTGTGTGAGGAAGCGTGGAAAGCACAGGACTGACTGAGCTCTCGGCTCCAGATGAACTGAATTCACCAGCCAGACGCTCATGAGAGGCCTGCCCAAGGCCCTGTGTGCTGCCGCAGGCCAGGAAGGGGAACCAGCAGCCCGATCCCTACCTCACAGGGCCAGACGGCCGACCTGATACATACCTGAGGTTGATTTTCCACTGCACGACCGAGCGGTCATGCCCTCCCGCAGTGAAGGCGTACGAGCCATCATAGGACAGGGCCATGCCGGCCACCCCGCTTGGGTGGCAAACAATGGCCCATGTCTTGTGGGGGTTGCCGTCTACTGGCAAGATCTGTAGCCCAACCTGGAAAGAGATGTGCAGTGGTCACTCAGTTGCAGGGCACTGGGCCCCACGTCAGGCCCAGCAGTTGCGTGACTACCTCTAGACCCACATGCTTGACGGACCTGTGTGTCCAGAGTCATGTCAGGGTATGGGAGCTGCACACTGGGCTGCAGTGGCAATTCAGCAGGGCAACTTTCCTGTGAAGTCTCCTGGTCAATGCCCAGGATTGTCCAAACTAATACATCTTGTGACATAGACTTCTCTTGACTGACTGTTGGGTACACAGCCGAGTGTCCGTAATCTGAAATAATCCTAAAATTATTTCATGCAAATACACCAGAATAAAAGGCCCTCCGGTGTCCTGTGTGTCCTCCACAGGCTGCAGGAAACCTCACCCCTCAGCAGCGCCTGCTGGCGGCCAGCGTTCTTGCACCTGCTACAGGCCGGCCTCTGTCTGCGCAGGGCATCTGGAGTGTCCCCCTCCAGGGCCGAGCACAGTTCATGTGCACATGGCGGGCAGGGTGAGTGCGGGCTGTACCTTGTCCTTGTTGATGAACACCAGGTAGCGCTTCTGCAGCTCCTTGGCTGTTCTCGCTGGCAGCACCTGGGTCTGCTCAATCGGTGAACCGAACGTCGGCCCCAGCAGTGTCTTTCTGCGAGAGGAGAAAGGACCCTTCTTTTTCTAAAGGCCGAGAGCCTGGAGGCCTTTTGGTCAGGACGCCCTGCCACGCTGCTCATTCTGCATCTCCCAGCTGGCCCCTCGGCTAGACGCAAGAGAGAGCAGCATTTGGATGGTGAGTGGGAGCACAGGGGGCGAGGAGGAGGAAGAGTGAGTGCTGAGGTCCGGGCATGGAAGCCAGCAGGGAAGCGGAACCTGCAGGAAAACATCCTTTCCTACTGGGGTGCAGGGAGTTTATAAATGGCAAAGGCTTCTCGCAGAAAAGGCCGATAAATGTAGGAGCAGATGCTCTCCAGTCTGTCAGAGGCGCACGTGACAACCCAGCTCCATTTGTCACCACATCCGATCGACACAGATAACGGTGACTGATAGTACCAGGTGCTGGCCAGGGGGTGAGGAAACGGGCACTCTGCCCCCGCTGCCATGGGGGCGTGCATCGGTGCAAGCTTTTGGGAAAGCCACTTGTCCCCTCTAGGAAATCTGGCTGTAAGCTGCTGACTTCTAGGAATGCAGGCCATAAAAGTAGTCAAGCCAAGACATAAGTAAAAGGAGCTCTTGTTCGAAAATACGTTAAAAAATGGACTCGGTCCAGATGTCCATTAACTGGTGTTAAATGGTGGTTTCCTGGCACACAGGAACGTGACGGTGCTGCTAGAAAGGAGACTGCCCCTGCCCCGAGGCATCCCAACAAGACACAGCAGGAGAGAAAGCATGCTGCCAGAGGAGTCCCAGGAGTCCAATCCTGTTTTCTTTATTTGAAAGAGAGAGAGTGTGTGTCTTCTCTCCACTGCTTCATTCCCCCAAGGACTAAAATGGCTGGCCAGGAGCTTCCTCCACTAGGCTACCACACTAGGCCCTTGTGATAAAATTTTAAGGGTCAGATCAGGGCTCAGCGGCGTGGCCTAGTGGCTAAAGTCCTCACCTTGAATGCGCTGGGATCCCATATGGGTGCTGGTTCTAATCTCAGAGGCCCCGCTTTCCATCCAGCTCCCTGCCTGTGCTCTGGGAAAGCAGTTGAGGACAGCCCAAAGCCTTGGGACCCTGCACCCAAGTGGGAGACCTGGAAGAAGCTCCAGGTTCCTGGCTTCGGATCAGCTCAGCACCAGCCATTGTGGTCACTTGCGGAGTGAATCAGTGGGCAGAATATCTTTCTCTGTTTCTCTTCCTCTCTTTATATCTGACTTTCCAAGAAAAATAAACAAAATCTTAAAAAAAGAAAAAAAGAAAAAGCATTGTGCTGTTTTCTCTCCTACCATGTGATCTGACAATTGTTCACCATTCTTCCCTGTGCCTTCTGGGAAGGTGCGATTTAAGGAAAACAGCCGCAAACGCAGGGCGGTCCTGGCCTGTAGGGGAAGTTTCAACATAACAGTGTTCTTCACGCTAGGGCCCCTGCTGCCCCTGCTGCCCCTGCTGCCCCTGCTGCCAGCTCACAGCGTCCTGGACGGGCACACAGGACCCTGCTGTGGGCTCACCTCCTGCCACTCCAGCTCCTCTCCAGCCACGCTCAGGAGACTGCAGACCACAGGCCCCGACGTGGAGAGGGGACGGGCAGGACCGGATGAGGGACACGTGGCGTCAGGTGGAGGATGGTCAGAGCTCTGCTCGGGGTCCTGCCCTGCCCCTCCCCACGTCAGCACGACAGCTCTGGGCAGTGTGACGCGGGATGGTCGCGGACCATCAGCGTGGCACATGACACCCCGTGCCTGTCACTCCTAGGCCTCCCCTAGACGCAGAGATATCGTGCAGGAAGAGAGCCCATTCCAGCACACGAGTGTTAGAACCTCTGAAATATCTTTAATTTTGTAAAAATGTACTCATTTTCTAAAACAACCAGGGCTGACCCAGACCAAAGCCAGGGGCTTCTTCTTAGTCTCCCACTCCCCACAAGGAAGTCAGACAAACCACTGCACGTCACCCCTGCTCAGAGCCCTCCGTTGACTTGTGCGTGGCCCATAAGAGCGGGTTCTTACGGTAAGATACCTCGCGTTCCTTACTCACTACACACACCCTACTCACAGCACCTCGTCGAACCAACCCCCCCACACCTTCAGAACAGGGGTTCCTCCCTTTGTCCTCCTCAAGTCTCTGCTCAGCTGTGATTTACTCCCAGGCACGCTGTGGACACCACAGCCCCCCACCTCAGGACAGGACACCCCATCTCTATGTCCTGCTTCCTCAGGCCATGCACCAGCCACCTGGCTTCCTGTGCAGTTCATAGCATCACCCTCGCTCACCAAAGTGACGCTCCACAACAAGATGAACCTCCTTGTTCTGCCACCCTCAGCCCCCAGAATGCCACTCAGCTCATGTGGGTGGGGGAACAAGCGGCTGCTCCAGAGAGAACCACTCCCGCTAGCTCTCCGCAGCACGAGGAGAACGTTGGGTATGTGGCTTGCGGGCAGGGGCCACGGACTGCGCTCTATGGTGGGCCAGAGCCAAAGACCTGGCACATGCGGCTCATGGGTGGCAGCCAAGGACCCAGTGCACACAGCTCCCTGAAAGGCCCTCACTCACCTGCACATCTTAGTGGTGGAGTTGAAGAGCTTCACTTTGTAGCCGCTGTTGCAAATGAGCAGGAAGAGCTCCTTGGTGAGGGGCGGGTACCACACCATGCAGGTGGGATAGTCGCCCTGGTCGGTACGGTGGATGTCCATGACTTCCAGGTGGTCGCGGCAGCTCCTGCGGAGATTGTACTCTATCTGCAGGCCAGATGGACACACGTGTGACCACCACACCAAGCCCACAGCTCTGTCCATGGACACACATGCGACCACCACGCCAGGACCACAGCTCTGCTCACGGACACACTCATGACCACCCCGCCCGGCCCTGAGTTTCTCCCAAGAGCTGCAAGCTTGCGGCAGACACCAGCCTGCAGGCCTGCGAGGTTTGCCCCACCTGCTCCATCAGGTTAGTGTCACCTGAGGACGTGGAGAGCAGGGGGACAGGATACGAGGTGGACAATGGTTGAGCATCACACTGTTGGCCCACGAAGGTCCCACACTGCTGTCACTGTGCTTGCTGCCAGACAAGGAGACACCGGTGGGTGCAGATCACTTGAGGCCACACCAATTGGGTCTGTCTCCTATAACAGCGTTAGCCTCCACGGCCTCAAGTGTCCTGGCCACCTGCCCGTTTTGACACCTCTGAGAAGGGGACTGAGGGCACAGGTGCATCTCAGCACTGGCTGGAC
Organism: Ochotona curzoniae; assembly: GCF_017591425.1. Taxonomy (NCBI): domain Eukaryota; kingdom Metazoa; phylum Chordata; class Mammalia; order Lagomorpha; family Ochotonidae; genus Ochotona; species Ochotona curzoniae. The sequence continues at coordinate 6,036,732 of NW_024466340.1, read as the reverse complement.
CCATCAGAGCCGGTGTGATCTCCTGGGCAAAGTGGTGTGAGCCACAACATGAAGGGAAGACAGCGAACAAACACCATGACCGACTGGGCCTCCTAGTCTGACTCGGTAGCAGTGCTAGCAGTGCTGCCCGGGAGCTCCCACTCAGGACCTGGGTCTAGCCCATACTCCAGTGGGCAGCACACAGCCCCATGGAGGTGAGGCTGACCCGGGGGACACTGGTGTTGAAACCATGCTGCTTAGTACGAGACAGCAGGGCCAAGGTGAGCAGGCGCCAAGGGAGTAGTGGGCAGTGCGATCACAGCAGGCAGCTCACCAAAAGCCTGTCTTTGCCGAGGCTCAGGAGCCGGGGGTCGTTGCTGTCCAGGTGAACCCCGAAGAGCAGACTACGGATGCTCTTGCGGTGAGAACGGAGCCTGGCTAAGTATTCCCAGACCCTCTGTCCGTTTCTGACCACGATCATGTACACGGCCACAGTGCAGTTCACATCCTAGAAAACGCAGAGGGGCCCAGGTCATGCCCTTCTACACCTGCTGGTGTGAGTGACGTCGTGTCGGACTAACAGGATACCCACTTCACAGATGAGAAGATCAAAGTGCTCTCAAGGTGGTGGGAGGAGAAGGCAGTTCTCTGTGACCTTACTCCTACCCGGCCTCTAGGCAAACCTGAGAGCCTGATTCCTGATGCCTGCATTTGCTGCTCTCGATTCAGCCACATAAGGATTAAAAACAACAACAACATATATGAAACAGGGTGGGGGGACGGTCCTTCAGCCTAGCAGTTAACACCCCCACATTCCACTTCCTAGAGCCTCGGTTCACCTCTGGCTCCAGCTCCCTGCAGATGCTGAACTTGGGAGAAGGTGAGCAATGGCCCGCGTACTGGGGTCCCCGCCACACCCACGGGTGACCTGGATGGAGTTCCCAACCCCCAGCCAGTGGAGGCTATGCAAAGGGGGGTGACCCAGAAGATGGGAGGGTTCTTTATGCGTCTCTCTCCTCCCCAATAAATAAAACAAGGGGACACAGTGGCAGCGGCAGAGACCAGTGAGCTAGGGCTCTGGGGACCTCCCACCAGGGGCTTGCACTGCACCACATCCCGTACAGCGTGCAACAGACTGCTCTTGGCTGTGCGCGTCGTGCCTCTATCCCTCCCGATCTCAGGGACTTTTCATTACCGCCAAAGACAGAGCCCACCCTCCCACACCACCCTGCCCACGGGGGCTGCGACCCTGGCCAGCGGTGTGGGAGGGTACTCACGGCAGTTGCCATGTACTGGGAGTCGTGGGAGAAGCTGATGTGAGTGACACTGCCTCTTGAGTATTTGAAAGGCTTCCGGCTCTCATTTTCCAAGGACATGGCATCCAGGATGTACACCGTGCCCTCGGTGAAGCCGGCCCCCAGCAGGGCTCCTGCGGCGACAAGCCAGGGATCACAGTGGGGCAGGAGCTTGGGTGGTACCCAGATCCCATGGCACGGCATTTGGGATGCAGCCTTGGCTGCAGCATCCGACTCCTGCCCCTTGCTCATGAAGACCTGGGTGGGGCAGGCTCAGGGAACCGGGCTCCGTGCGGGTGATCCGGGCTGGGTTCCTGGCCCATCCCTGGACACTGGGTTTGGACCCGTCGCAGATGCCCGGAAGAACAGCATACCCTCTGGGTTGTGGGTGAGGCTCTGCACTCCCAGGCCCTTCTCAAAGACCCTGCTGAAGAGGTATTTTTTCTTTTCATAGTCCCACACTTTGATCATCCCACACACACTCCCGATGGCGATGAGGGGCTGGTAGGGGTGGCAGGAGATGGCACAGATGGCGTCCTTGGGCTCCATGAACAGCTTCTCCAGCTTGGTGCCGTCTGTGGTTAAGTGGTACACGGTGGCGTCGGAGGTGCCGATGATGAAGTTCCTGTGGGGCCAGGGACCCCGGGTGGCGTGAGCACGGCACAGAGCAGCTGCCAGCCACCCCGCTGCTAACGGCACAGGAGATGCCTCCGTCGTCTGTAATTCAGGGACATTGTTAACCCGACATCTCCACAAACACACCAACACCCAATAGCCTCTATTTGCAAGTTAAAAAAAAAAAAAACTCACTTTTCCACACGGATACTGAGTCATTAAAGATGCAGATGGACAGTCAGTTGTAGGATTAGCTAATCTGTAGACACAAGTATTCATTTGTGTATGCAAACAGAGTTGGTGTGCCCATACAGATGTGCCTGTGACGGCTGCCAGGGTACTGGAGCAGCCTCCTGGACAATCTCGGTCAGGAGATGTGCTGCCTAGGAACTGTCCGGTGCCTCTAACAGCAGTGGCTGGGAACCAGCTCTGCCCAGCGACAGAGACCAATCCGCGGGACTCGAGGCCCAGTAGAGATGAGAGCCGAGGGATGAAGATGGCACCGCTCTGTTACTGAGGTTCTTAGTTTTAAGACACGGATGACTTATTTTTAAGATTTATTTATTTTTATTAGCAAGGCAGATTTACAGAGAGAAGGAGAAACAGAAAGAAAGCTCTTCCATTTGTTGGCTCACTCCTCAAATGGCCAAAGCAGCCAGAGCTAAAGCCAGGAGGCAGGAGCTTCTTCTGGGTCTCCCATGTGGGTGTAGGGTCCCAAGGCTTTGGGTTTTCCTCTGCCACTTTCCCAGGCCACAAGCAGGGAACTGGATGGCAAGTGAAGCAGCTGGGACTCAAACCAGTACCCAAATCTGACATTGGTGCCACAGGGTTGTAGCCTGTTGAACTACACCCCCAGCGCTATGGCTGACTTTCTGAAACTACAAGCTACCCACAGGCCAGGAGAAGCATGTCCTGTAAGGCCACACCCCTCTGTCCCTATCCTAGGCACAAGGTGAACATTCATCCATCTGCATGCAAATAAAAGGCAGGCATCACCACTTTTAAAATCTATCTACTTCTTGGGGCCAGCATGATGGCTCAATAGGCTAAATCTCTCTTTGCAAGCATCGGCTCACCCCGGGAAGGTGTTGGTTACTGTTGCAGCTGCTCCATTTCCCATCCAGCTCCCTGCTTGTGGCCAGGGAAAGCAGTGGAGGATGACTCAAGTCCATGGGATCCTATATTCATGTGGGAGATCTAGAAGAAGCTCCTGGATCCTGGCTTCGGATCAGCTCAGCTCCGGCCACTGCAGCCATTTGGGAAGTGAACCAGTAGATGGAAGATCTTTCTCTGTGTCTCTTCTTCTATGGATCCATCATTCAAATAAAAATAAAACAAATCTTTTTTAAAAACTGTTATTTACTTGTTTCACTTGAGAAACAGAGAAAAAGGAAAGGAAGAGTGAGTTGGTGCCCGTCACTGCTTCACTTAAGTATCTTCAACAGCAGGAGCTGCGTCAGAGCAAAGCCAGGAGACAGGAACTCAGTCCTGGTGTTCCGGAACTGTCAGGGACCCAGGCACGTGAGCCGTCCCCGGCTGCCTCCCGGGCTGAGCGGCAGGCTGCAGCAGCTGGTGCCGGGACTGGTGCCGGACTCACCCCCTGCAGTGTAAGCAGGTGGAACCTGAACTACTGCACCCACACCCTCGCTAACGAGGACCTGAACATCCATCGGCAGCTCACCTCACCACAAAGAGGTCCCCTTTCAGGGTGCAGTCCGGAGGGAAGTTGGATTTCTCTGTCGGAGGCGCTGCCGGGGTCTTGGAGAAGGACAGGGTCCTGATGGAGCTCAATTTGAAGTGACTGTACCAGTTAACGATGGACAGGCTGCGGTCGTAGAACTTAATGTTGCCTCTGATGTCGCCCGTGACGATATAGCTGCAAGGGAGAACGGCAGTGTTCACACGACGGCAGTCACCGGCCAGGGCTGTCCGCGAGGGCCGAGCACCTGGTCAAGTGCCAGGCTCTGGGCTCTGGACTGCGTGCAAACGCCACTGGACACTGCCCAGGGTTTCCCTGTCGTCCTGCTTCCCATCTGTCCAACCAGAGAAGTCAGCACATTTTCTCAAGACCCATGGTGTGCCAGATCTAGCAAATACCACCACAGGACGCTGGGCATACAAGGCACCACCCCTCAGTGTAAGAATATCCTTATACCTGGTCACCCCATCAGGGTTCCTTAAGCATAGCCAGCCCAGATGCGGACAGGGAGAGCTCTCCATTGCCCACTCCCTGACCTCATGTAGCAGGGGAACACAAAATGCTTCACAGAAAGACATGGCTGAGAGAGCTATTCCAGTCACTGCGGCCAGAGGCCCTGTCGCCTGGCAAAGCACCTTTCGTGTAGCCCCTATGTCCACCCTCCACAGGTCTGTTTTCCTGAGACTGACGTTATTCTCGTCAGTGGGAGAGGGTGTGGGTGTGTATTTTCTCTTACATAGCATAAGGATTAAATGAGCTTTCTGATTAATAAGCCAGGCAGGTGGGTACGGTAATTGGCAAGTGCACCTTTCACTGCCCCCTGCTGGCTAGAAGCAGCGTGACCGGCTGAGCACCTTGAGAGCCCTCTGAAGGTGTCCCAGATGCCACACAGCTGGTTTTTACTGACCCTGGAGAGTAGAGATCCCAGGCTTGGTCCGTACTGGGTCCTAAGCCTTGACTCATCAAGGGCTGACCATGGAGGCCCCACTGTAGGCCTCGGAGGTCAAGGGTCGCCCAGTGAGGTTGGCAATCCGCTTTCACTGTGTGAAACCCTGCCAGACCTCAGGGATCCTCCGTGCTGAAAGATAAGCAGCTGAAATGGGAGGCTCTGACCACAGGGGCAGGGCCTTGTCTGCAGGCATGTCAGGTGCCTTCTGGAAACTTCTGTAACACAGGGACCATTGGGGAACAGTATCTCTCAAGAATATTCTCTCAAATACAGGGTATGTAGAATTGAGGGGTACGGGGTCTGACGTGATACCCTAATGGTGAAATCCTCACCTTCCAAGTGCCGGGATCCCAGATGGGCACACGTTTGTTGCCTGTGGGAAAGCAGTTGAGGATGGCCCAGAGCCTTGGGACCCTGCTCCCGCGTGGGAGACCAGGAAGAATGTCCTGGCTCTGGCTTTGGATTGGTTCAGCTTCGACTTTGCGGCCACTTGTGAAGTGAAACAGCAGGCAGATCTTTCTGTCTCTCCTTCTCTCTGTAAATCTTTCTTTCTTTCCAATGAAAATAAATAAATCTTTTTTTTTTTTTAATTGCGGGGTGGAGTATGGTAGTCTAGTGCCTAAGTGCTTGTGCCAGGATCCCATATGGGCACCAATTCGTGTCCCAGCTGCTCCACTTCCCATCCAGCTCCCTGCTTGTGGCCTGGGAAAGCAGTCGAAGATGGCCCAAAGCCTTGGGACCCTGCACCTGCATGGGAGACCTGAAACAAGCGTCTTGCTCCTGGGTTCAGACTGGCTTAGCTCTGGCCGTTGAGGCCACTTGGGGAATGAATTAGCAGAAGGAAGATCTTCCTCTCTGTCCTCTCTGTATATCTGACTTTCCAATAAAAAAAAAAATCTTAAAAAACAAACTGGGGATGTAAAGTAAGTCTAGCACTGAAGAAAGAAAAAAAAAAAACACTTTGTATCACCAACACAAAAGAACTTATAAACATAAAGCACACCTGTGGTTTTAAAAACCCAAACCAGAAGGAAATCCACCCCCACCCACAATCCTGGCTCTCGTTTCTTTCCTCCACAGCAACTGGCACTCCCCGGGAGGATGCCCGACTTGGGCAGCACTTGCGTGTGCGTGCTGCACGCTGGGCTGGGTACCTGTCGACAGTGGTGAGCACGGTGATGCCATCCCTATCCTTAATCACCATAAAGCCCACGGCTAGATTGAGGATTATCCACCCTCTCGCATTAAATTAATAACCCATACCCCTATACCAACAATTACTCCTCCATTAAAATTTACCCCATCCTTATTCCACCCTCCATTATTCCAAAACCCCCCCTCTAATAATCCATACAATAAACTCCCATCCCCTTAACATAAACCCTATCATTACCATCTCTTACCCTCTACTAACCCCCACCCACCCCCCCCCCCCTCCACCCTCCTCACCCCCCCCCCCAACATCCCCCAACACCCCAAACTCAATTACTATCCCCTAAAATACTCTCCCCCTCCATCACATTCAAACCCCCCACCACCACACTACACAATCCCCCCCTCTCAACACCCTTTTAACTTTATTAACCTCATCATCCCCCCCACCACCATCCCACCTAAATATTAACCATTTCTACCCCCTCATCCCCCCCCAAATCACCCCTCACCCCATTACATCTCAATTTTCTCTCCTATTCTTCTTCCCCTTCCTTTCATTTTTAACTCTCACCTTATTTCAACTTCAATAAACCCCCCCCCCCTACCAATTTTCCCCCCCCCATCCTCATTCCTCATATATAATACATATACATCTCTCTCTCTCTCTCTCTTCCATCAACCCCACCGCCCCCCAAAACACCCCCCCCCCCCCCCACCTCACATCCAACCCACCCCCCCCCCAACCCCATTCCTCTACCATCATATCACCCACCACAACCACCCCTCCCCCTAATACCCAACCCATTCCTACTTCAACTTCACCACATCAAATACTTATCATCAATCCCATACCTCAAACACCCCCTCCAAATCCAATATTAACCTCCCCCCTTATTCTTCCACCCCCCCCATATTTTTTTTCATTTCTCAATTTTCAGTTAATGCTTTAAACCCTATCCAAACCCCCTTCATAACAAACAACACCCCATACCACAATAAACCCCAAACAAACAAAACACACAACTCACCATTTACCCCCCTCCCAAACCCAATCTATTACCCACAACACCCCTACACCACTTATCACCACTTTAAGCCATCATTCAAGCTTTCAAAAAAAAAACACAACACCCAACCTATTCCCCTAAAAATGTGAGCAAAATATCTTTTTTTTTTATATTTATTTGAAAGGCAGAGTTACAGAGGAAGGAACAGATAGAGAGATCTTCCATCTGCTGGTTCATTTCCCAAATGAATGCAATGGCTGGAGCTATGCCAGCTCAAAACTAAAAGGCAGGAGTTCCTTCCGGCTGAACTATGTGGGTGCAGGGACCCAAGTACTTGGGCCATCCTCCACTGCTTTCCCAGGTGCTTCAGCAGGGAGCAGGGCAGGAATTAGAGCAGTTAGGATGCCAACTGCAGCCTGCCGGGGATGCTGGCCCCACAGGTGGCCTGTTAACCTGCCACACCACATGGACCCAAGTAACATATTTAAACTGTTTCCCAATGGCTTCAGAGTTTTTTTTTTTTAAAGATTTATTTATTTTTATTGTTAAGGCAGATATACAAAGAGACGAAGAGACAGAGAAGATCTTCCACCCACTAATTCACTCCCCAAGTGTCCACAAGGGCCAGAGCTGAATCAATCCAGAGCCAGGAGCCAGGAGCTTCTTTCTGGGTCTCCCATGCAGATGCAGGGCCCCAAGGCTTTGGGTTGTCCTCGACTGCTTTCCCAGGACACAGGCAGGGAGCTGAATGGGAAGTGGAGAAGCTGGACACAAACTGACGCCCACATGGGATCCTGGCACATGCAAGGCGAAGACTTTAGCCACTAGGTTAGCACGCTGGACCCCCAGTGGCTTCAGTTTTAAGAGACATAAGGAATAGCCACCGGGGTTATTCCTTATACACACATTTTTTTCTCCACAAGCTCTGACATGCCAAGGGCTGACAGGCACACTCACTTTTTCTGTTAGAAGTGGAGCGCTGTGCACAAGTGTGTCTTTCTCTTCATCCTGGTAAGACAGAAAAAAAAAAAATCACTATTAAGACCAGACTCGGTTTCCAGAAGAGGAACTGCGTGAAAAACCAAACTAAGACACCCACACACAGCCAGAAATTGGCAATTTCTACAGGTAAGAGAACTTGTTGCCCACAGGAGACACTTTAAATGAGCCCTGAGAGAAAAGCAGGCATGAGCCAAGTGCCCCGAGCGAGGCTGACTGCCCAGCGGTGGTCAGTGCAAATCCGAGCAGGACATTCACAGGGCTTCGAAACTGTGATGGACACCTGAAGTCAGGAGCGTGATCACGTGGCCTGGTTCTGGCTGCGACATGAAGTGCTGGCCGTGCCAAGGCGTGCCCCTGCCAGCCCTGGCCGGCTCTAGGACATCCTCATCACCCATGGAAACCGGGGGCCAGCTACTCGGGCAGCACTGTGCTGCCGCCCGTGAGGTTGGCATTGCATGTCAGCTCCAGTCCCAGCTGCTCTGCCTCTGATCCATCTTCCTGTAGCCGGTAAGGTGACAGAGGACAGTCCAAGCTCCTGGTCCCTGTCACCCACCAGGGGCAGTAAGTGGAGCTGCTGCTTGGGATGCCCAGATCCCATCCTGCAGTGTCTAGGATCGAGTCCCGGCTACTGTCTCCCGTTTCATCTCCTGTGATGCTCCCAGGAAGAAGTAAACAGTAACCCACATGCACGTGGGAGACCCAGCTGATGCTCCTTCCGGCCAGTGGGGAGTGAATCAGTGCAAGGAAGATCTCCCTCCCTCTCTCTCCCCGTCTCTCTGGATCTCTTCCCACTCAATAAATAAATATCTGAATAGATACATGCTCAAATAAATATTTACTTCTTAAAAATTTAAACAAATATAATCATCTGCTCTTGATTAGATTTATTAATTCCCAACGGGAGTAAAATTAGTACTACAATCAAATGGAAACATTTTAATATTTAATCATTGCCTCCCTAAGTAGACACTATATAGAGTGACAGTGTTAAAACAACTCAAAGAGTGAGGAAACACTTGTCTCCACGTTTAGAACAAGTCGAGCGGGCTCTACTTACCCAGGAATAATAGATCACTTGTGTTTTACTATTGCTCACCAACTCCTTGTTGTTTGCAGGGTTAAAGGTAACATAGTTCTGAAACATATGCAGCACGGAAATTTTGTTTTTTGTTAGAATACAATTTCTGACATGCCTTGGTTAAACTGAGCATTAAAATAATTTAATGAAACAACTGAGCAGGCTTATAAAATGGAAAAGGCACAGCATTTGGTAAGCAGTGAGAGCTGCATTAAATATTGGTTGGGACAATAACCAGGGCCAAATATGTTTCCTTTCTAGTCTGATTTGATTCATTGTCTGTAGATTGGAATTAGCAACAGTAAGACAGAATTTGCCAATGGCCATTACTCTGTGCCCTTTTGGACAGAGATGTTTATATACATTTAAAATATATTTATTTTTGGGCCCAGCGCAGTGACCTAGCAGCTAAAGTCCTCACCATGAAGGTGCCAGGATCCCAAATGGGCAACAGTTCTAATCCTGGCAGCTCCACTTCCCATCCAGCTCCCTGCTTGTGGCCTGGGAAAGCAGTCGAGGATGGCCCAAAGCCTTGGGACCCTGAAACTATAGGTGACCCTGAGGAGGCTCCTGGCTTCACATCGGCTCAGCTCAGGAAGTTGTGGCCATGTGAGAAGTGAATCAGCAGATGGAAGCTCTTTCTGTCTCTCCTCTCTGTAAATATTCCTTCCATAAAAATAAATGTATGTCTTTTTTTTTTTAAGATTTATTTATTTATTGGAAAGTCAGAGATACAGAGAGGAGGAGAGACAGAGAGGAAGATCTTTTGTCCGTTGATTCACTCCCCAGTGGCCGCAACAGCTGGTGCTGCACCGATCCAAAGCCAGGAGCTAGGAACTTCTTTCCGGGTCTCCCGCATGGGCGCAGGGTCCCAAGGTTTTGGGCCTAAGGCGAGGACCTTAGCTGCTAGGCTACTGTGCTGGGCCCAATAATAAATCTTTTTAAAAAAGAAAGAACAATACAGAAGAAAGAACATAAGGTCAATGGGTCACAATAAAAAAGGTAACGTCAAGGGAGCTGGCACGTGGCGCAGCAGGCAGAGGGCTGGTACTGTGGTGTAACAGATCGGGTGCCACCTGTGGTGCCAGCATCTATGGGTGCTACTGGAGCCCCAGACGCTGTTTCTGATCCAGCTCCCTGCTGATCCACCTGGGAAAGCATCAGAGGATGGCCCAACAGCTTGGGTCCCCACACCCGAGACGGAGACTCAGACGAAACTCCTGGCTCCTGGCTTTGGGCCAGCCCTAGTGCTTACTGCCATCTGGGGAGTGAACCAGTGGGTGGAAGTCTGTCCTTCTCTCTCTGTAGCTCAGCCTTTCAGATGAATACATAAATCTTCAAAATAAACAGTCTAGCTTACATGTAATTAGTCTCAGAAGGAGAGGAAAGAATGTGTTAGAAAGGATGTTTAAAGAAGAAACACGACTGAGAATTTTCCAAAATTGAGTAATGTGTCTCCAGTTCAAGAGACCTTGGAGAGGGGGTCGCACTGTGGGGTCGCAGGTAAAGCTGCCTTTTTCAGTGTCTGCATCCCACAGGGGCGCTGGCTTGAGTTCCGGCTGCTCCACTCCCTATCCAGCTCCCTGCTGAGGCACCTGGGAGAGCAGTGCAGGACGGCCCCAGTGCCTGAATGCCACCCATCCAGATAGGAGACCCAGGGCAAGCTCCAGGCTCCTGGCTTTGTCCTGGCCCCGCCAGGCCATTGCAGCCATCTGGGGAGCGAACAGGTAAATGGAAGATTTCTCTGTGCGTGTGTGTGTCCCTCTGTGCTACTCTGCCTCTAAAATACATAAATACATATCTTAAAAATAAATAAATAGCTCTACTGCACTCAAACACAAACTGAGCTGGACTCTGGCCTTGGCGTGACTTGGGGCTGCGCTCACCTGGAGGCCGTAGTCTGTGGGGAGCTCCAGCGTACAGGCTGGCGTTTCCACTGCTAACGTCCACTTCCAGATGCACACCTTCTGCAGAGGGCAGCAGAGGGAGCGTGAGATGGGCTTTGGAGATGTCTCCTGCTGTGATGTTGTCGCTCTAGATGCCCAGCTAGAAGCCCTGACCCTGTGGGGTGAAATCTGGTCGCCTCTGAAGTCTGTCACTCACTGGGACACTTCCGACAGCTCAGCCAGCTGCCAAGACCATCCTGGGGTGGAGGACCCCCTTACCTGGGCTTCGGCATCAGAGATGGTGGCCAGGTACTTGGCGTCACGGGTCATGGCAATGGCCCTGATGCCATTCCCGTCTGGGCAGCTGTCGAAGATGGTGTGTACGGGGATGCTGCAGGACAGGGAGGGGAAGGAGGCCGCTGGCTCAAGGGGGTCCAGCGGGGCTGAGCTCAGCTCACACCTCCCCAGACACCACAGCACGGGAGCCCTGTGGACTATAACACAGCCACACAGAGGAACAAAGCAATTATGCCTGCTCTGGCACTGGGGAGCCCCAGGAACATGAAGCTGGGTGCATGGTGACATTCACACTGGGATTCCATTGACAGGACTTGTCCAGCATGGGAAACTCCATGGAGACACACAGAGGAGCAGGCATTAGGGTTGGGAACATGCGGATGGCAGGTGACTGCTCGGTGGCATGGAGCCTCCTGGGGTCACGAGAATGTTTCTGAACCGGGCAGAGGTGATACTCCACACACTGTACCGCTGGCCTGCACACTTCAAAGATGGAATTCTACCTCGCTCAGTGGAAGCCCACCTGGGGGCTAGGGGCGAACTGGTGGCCTCTGTCCTGAGTGTTCCCCTCTACTGGGCTGTGGCCCCATGCCAGGTACTTTGCAAACGCAAAACGAAGAGTAGAAAACGAGTAGTTATCCCAGCAGTGTGGTTAAGGCCCAAGTGGTCCACCCTCAAGGAACTGGGTCCAGGTCCCCAGACTTGACTACGCCCCGCAGGCTCCCGCTTGTGTAGACCCTGCACAGCAGCCGCAACGTCTCACGCATATGTGTACCTGTCGCTCTTGCAAGAGACCTGGAAGAGACCATCAGCCCTGGCCCAGCCCCGGCTGCGGAGGGCGTCTGGGGAATGACTCAGTGCACGGGGGCTTGCTCTTTTTTTTGTCTCTCAAGTAAATGAATAAAAATGTTTTTACAACAATTAGTGAAATGTGGGGAAGTGGCCAAGCTTGGGTGAGAAAATATATTGTGCAACCACAAACACAAGAAAAAAAAGAAGACATTTGAATGTGTGTGTAAGGGTGAGTGTGTGTCCACTGGCAAGGTTTCTTTGGGGAACCCCTCCAACTGGACCACTGGTCTCAAACTCCAACCACGGGAAAACTCACAGGATCTGTGGTCTGACCATGGAGTGCATGAGTCAGAACTGGGCCTCTTCAGTTGCTGAAGACCACGAGGGGACAGCAAGCCCAGATGGGCAGAACAAATTTGACAACTCCCCCAGCCAAGCTTTGACAGCAAGTACCTGGGCAAGCAGATACCCTAAGGTGGGCTATGTCAGCCAATGGACCTTGGAAGGATTTCTTTAACCACGGAGCAACAAAATCAACATCAGCTCAGAACTATAGAAACAGTAAGACTGTCTACATGATGCTGTGTGACAGTATGTGTGACACTGCATGTGTGTGTAACAGAGTCAGACACCTTGAGCTGTGCATCCTGCTCCACTCTGCCTGGCACACCCTGGCTGGAATTACGCCACAGCGCTAGATGCCAGGATTCTAGCCAAAGGAGTGAGACGGCAGCCTCCACGGAGTCAGGCACTGCATGCAGGAAGGAGCCACGCAGGTGCAGGTGCAGGGAGCAGGACGCATACCTGAGCACGAACTCCAGCAGTCATCTCCAGCCAGAGACCCCCAGCACCTCCCTGGCTGGCCCCTGCCACGTCTGAGCAAGAGGCACTGACCCATGTGAAGGCACTGCCTGCACTGGGGGGTCTCATCCTGTAGCTGCTGACAGTCAGCCTTCCAACTCCCCCTCCTACACACACCCCGCAGCCCTCAAAGCCTTCGAGGTCCTCAGAAACGGGTGGGGATGGAGACAGGGCACAGAGGGAATGAAGGGAAAGCTGGGGTTGGGGACACAGCCACCTTGATCTCAGCTTTTCTGTAAACCCAAGACACCTCTAGAAACCATCTCTGAATCAGACGCAGGGACAGAGGGGAAGCATCGTAGGGAGCAGAGAGAGGGGGCAGGGAAGCTGCAGGGCCAGCTCCGGGCCAATCCTGACACATCCTGTAAACGGAACACAGCCAAGGAGAGGCGCATCAACCACAGTGTGGGGGCAGCTTCAAGTGCAGGTGGAGGCACTTGGCATGACCACCAAAGAAGGACTGGCCTACAGACTGGACAGGGATGCCCGCCATGGTGAGTGGGAGACTTGCCATCGGGTTTATGCTTAGAGCTCGTGGGAGCTGGGTCAACGCAAGTCAGCCTCGTGCGGCTGACCCTGCAACACCAACAGAAGGACTAAGTGCCGGCATTGCTGCCCGAACTGGGAAGAGAAAAAAAAGAGAGGGAAAGAGAGAGAGAGGAGGATGGTGCCCGGCCTACCCTGTGAAGGAGTCCCAGATGATGATGAGGCCCCCTGGCCCCCTGTCCGCCGTGGCAATCCAGCGCCTGTCCTCGCTGACACACAGGCAGGAGATGACGTTCGGGTGGCCCTGTATGGGCAGGGAACAGCTTTCAGTGCCCCCTGCCTCGGGCACAGCCAGAAGCTGGGCTCCCCGCTCCCATTCCCCAAGGAGCCTGCAGTACCTCTCAAGGTCCTGGGGCTGAGAAGGCAATGAATGCTACTGGCCCCTTCCTGTCCCACGGCCCTGACCCAGGGGTCTCTCCATCTCCTGGGAGGCAGGTGTACAAACACATGTCTCCACGGGGTGAGGCTGACTCCAGCTCCCCAGCATTCTCCCATGCCCGGCCTCCTGTCTTCACCCCACCCACTCAGCCTAGGCAGAGGTCTCTGCTCCCCCAGCATTTCTGGCTGTTTCGGATCCCTCGTTTGCACAGTCACTTGTTTGACTGAACATCAACCTCCCTGCTCTGCTGGAGGCCCCCACGGGCATGGACTAGATCTACATTTTGCTCTTGATCTGACAAACACCAGAACCTGAAAGAATGAGCTGATGAGTGCATGGCCAAGGCTGCTCCCAACCACCTGACCCTCTAGGGCTCCCCACATCTGCGCACATCTGCTCCACACCTGCCCCGCTCCCACTGCTGCTGCCATACTCAGTGATGCAGTTGACCACCTCCTGCTGGCTGACTGCCCTCCTGCTTCTGGCCTTCCATAAAGTATGCTGGCTCCCAGGCATGGTGCTGAGTACTGGTTGGGGCCTAGGGGAGCACTCTGTAATGAGGGCTGGCACTGTAGCGTACTAGGTTAAGTCACCACCTGCATCCCCTATGGGCGCTGGTTCAAGTCCCAGATGTTTCACTTTGATCCAATGCTATGCTAACGCACTTGGGAAAAGCAGTGAAAGATGGCCTAAGAGTTTTGGATCCTGTCACCTATGTGGGAGACCCAGATGAAGCACCCGGCCCAGCCCTGCCCATTACAGCCTTCTACAAAACAAACCAGTGAATGGAAGATCTCCCTGTCTCTCTAACTCTGACATTCAAATCGATCAATTTTTAAAACAAAACAAAATTCTGAGATGGGAACAGGTATTTGGTGCCTGGCTCTGCCTGTGCTTCAAGTTTCCTACTAATGTGGACCCTGGAGTTCAAGTCCATGTGTCCCTGGCACACGTGTGGGATACCTGAATGGGGTTCCAGGCTCCTGATATGGCCCGGTCCATCACTACATATTGCAGACAGAGACAGGGGGCCAGTTCCTCATGCTGCTGCCTACAAGAACTCCCTCCAAAGCAGGCTGGGCCAGGGCAAGATGGGTCCTGGACCTTGTGCAAGTGTAAGCCTCCTCCCTGGGGGAAGACAGGGTACCCACCTGGAGGTGGTACTGCTTGTTCCGGAAGGTGTTGTAGATGACCACGGTGTGTGCACATACGTATAGAAGGACCCTGTGGCGCTCCTCGCGGATGTAGAAGACAGGGAGCGAGCTGTTCCACCCGTACGTCCAGGTCATGGTCTGGAAGATGGGGGAACACCTGGTAAGGCCCGCAAGGGTGCTGAGTGTGACGGCAGTTGCAGGGCTCCTGGGCAGAGCGCCCATGGCGGTGTGGGATGCAGGGATGAGTTTACATCTGGCATCAGAAGAGCCTCATCGTGGGGCAGGCAGCTGCCATGACTCAGTATGCAAGACACGCCTGCCATGGGCAAATCCACGAGACAGAAAACAGGGCGGCGACAGAGGCACAGCAATGGGGAAGCATTCTAGAATCAGGCTGCACGGCCCTGAGATGCGCCATGAGCCAGTCACGGGGTGAGCTTCATGAGGATATGAAGAAAGCATGAGTACATCCAACGCACAGCCACCATGGGGAGCAGGAGGTCACATCCCCTTGTGGCTCTGCCCGTGAGGGTCAGAGACAGGAAGCAGGGAGAGACGAGGGGAGCAGGAGGGAAGGGTTCTAGAGAGGGAGCAGGTGGGGGATACTGTCTGTCTGAGCAGGCAGATGCACTCATGCTCCAGACCTGCACCCCACACGTGTCCAGTCAGCCAATGCTGTGATTATTTTACCACAATGTGAAAAAAAAAATGTAAAGAGTCAGCTTAAAACAGCATGTGAAATATTATCTGCATTTAAAAAGCAAATTTTGGGCCTGGCGCAGTGGCCTAGCAGTTAAAGTCCTCGCCTTGAACACACCGGGATCCCACGTAGGCGCCAGTTCTAATCCCGGCAGTTCCACTTCCCATCCAGCTCCCTGCTTGTGGCCTGGGAAAGCAGTTGAGGACGGCCCAAAGCCTCGGGACTCTGCACCCATGTGGGAGACCTAGAGGAAGTTCCAGGCTCCTAGCCCCAGATCGGCGCAGCATTGGCCGTTGTGCTCACTTGGGGAGTGAATGATCGGACAGAAGATCTTCTCTGTCTCTCCTTCTCTCTGTATATCTGACTTTGCAATAAAAATGAAATAAATCTTTAAAAAAAAAAAAAAAAGCAAATCTTAGCAACTAGGTGAAGCCACCACCCACAAACCCGGCATCCCTACAGGTGCCAGTTCATGTCCTGGCTGCTCCTTCCGTGCTAATGACCCGGGAAAAGCATGGTGGATGGCCCAAGTCCATACGGGAGACCCAGTATGTGTCTGTGTTTTTCTGATTTTTAAAAAATAAAACCTCTTCTGTGATCATATAACAACTGTATACATATTGGGCGGGAGTTGGACACAGCAGTTAAGCTGTTGCTTGGGGTGCCTGCCTCTCAAACTGGAGCACTGGGGTTCAGGCCCAGGGAGGTAGCAGGCAGGCTCAAGTGCCTGGCTCCCTGGCACCCATGAGGGAGAAGAGGACTGCGTGCCGGGCTCAGAGCTTCAGCCTGGCCCAGGCCTGGCTGGCACACACCTCTGGCTGGGGGTTGAACAGACAAAAGGAAGATCTCTGATTCTCTCTGCCTTTCAAATCAATATCAGCATGTGATATTTCGCTACATGTACATGGTATAATATTCAATTCTCTTTAAGTCTAAAAAAATATCTTTTAGAAAAATTAACTAGTGGGGTTGGCACCGTGTGTGGCCTGTTAAGTCACCTCTTCCGCTGGCAGCCCATTTCCGAGCGCCAGTTTGAGTCCCAGTTGCTCCCCTTATATTCCAACTCCCTGCTGACATGCGTGGGAAGGCGACACATGACAGTCCCTGGCCTCAGCCCCGTCCTGGCCACGGAGGCCATCTGGGGAGTGAACCAGCAGGCAGAAGCTCTCTGTTGCCTCTCTGTGTTTTGCCTTCTTTTTGCCTTTCATATCAATAAATATTGTAAAAGCTAGAATTGAGTCGATTACCCAGTTATTTGAATGTGGTAGTACTGAAAGCACTTGGTGAGCTCCCCTGGAAGACAGAAACAATTTCTGGGCAGCTCCGTGTCTTTGAACGTGACCTCAGCCAGGCTGGAACACCGAGTTGCACACGGCTCTCTCCCCGTGAGGACAGAGCAGACTGCCCTCCCCCTCCTTCCTTCCCTGCCTTGCCAGTCCCATCTGCTCGCTCCTTGTCATGTGGGTTTCTATTTAGGTCTCGTCCCATGTGGGTGTGAGTGATAGAATTATGGAATCAAAATCGTCTCAAGCTGCAACCTCTAGGAACAAGATTTTTTAATATTCGGTTGGTTCTTCAAAGCCAAAGTTTTTTAAAAAAAAATTATTCTTTTGGGAAATGTGCTAATCCTCATGGCATCACGTCACCAAGTGCTTTCATCCGGGAGATCACGTCACCATTTAACAAACTGGTTCTCCACACCAAAGATCCCTGAAGGCTAGAAGCCTGGCTTGTGTCCTTTGGCAGTCAAGGTCGCAGCAGACCACTGCGCGGTTCTCACGGTCACGCACACACTCACGGGACTGCCTGGCTCGTCCGACTTTTTCTAAACCACTGGTGACCTGCAAGTCAACACTTCACTGAATCAGCCTCACTGTTCCGTGATGTTTCTCTGACTTCCAGCCCTGAGCACAGGGCTGCTCTGCTCCCTGCCTGGGTGCTGATCCCACAGTCATGTCCATCTGCTCTGAGCTCCTGTAGGCCTGCGGCCTGAGGCAGGGATGTCAGAGGAGAAGGGAGAGGTGGGAGTATGTTCAGAAAGAGAAATGATCAATTTAAAAAGAGGTAGATGAACTACAGGCACCAACGATAGAAATCTTCCAAAACAGATAAAATGAAAAAGACATTTCACAGAAATCCACCATATTTCACTGACTTGGGACAATGAAAGTTAAACATAAGCTGTGTGTGTGTGTGTGTGTGTGTGTGTGTGTGCGCGCGCGCACGTGTACACATCAGCCTGCAGGTCACACATGGGTGAGTGCATGAAGGAAGGCCAAAAGAGACACAGGTGGAACAGACTCTCACCCAGTCCCCCAGGGAAGCGGGAGCGGGGCAGGAGTGAGCAAAGAACTTCTGCCTTCCTCAGACCCGCTCCAGCAGTCTGCCAGAGGCCGAGAGCAAACACACGGCACAGGGAGCCACGTGTGCATTCAGGACACACGTTTGTACCCAAACTCACCTTCTAATTCCACTTCCCACAAATGCTGCAGTGCCCCCATAC
Organism: Ochotona curzoniae; assembly: GCF_017591425.1. Lineage (NCBI taxonomy): Eukaryota > Metazoa > Chordata > Mammalia > Lagomorpha > Ochotonidae > Ochotona > Ochotona curzoniae. Next base: position 6,018,835 of record NW_024466340.1, on the reverse strand, counting down.
ACGATGGGTTTTCACAAAAGAAGAGATGATGAAGAAAGTCAAATAAAATGAAAGTACAAACTCCAGAAGTGAAATCAACTCACAAAGGGTGTGGTTCTGTGAGGGGTCAGGCTGATAGCTGCTTCACCTTGGAAGGGACAGGACAGACTGCTGGCTGAACAAGGCCAGAGCCTGCCCAGGTCCTGCGGCACTGGAAGCCGCAGGACAGAACTTTGGGCCAAACCCCCAGGAAGCAGGCATTTAGCAGCCTGCCGGTGCCCCTCGGACCTGGCCCCAGCCCAGTCCTCAAACGCCCCCTAGTGCACGAGGACCTGCGTGACCTGGAGTGTGTCACTGAGCGTCAAAAGCAAGAATCTGCCGGGAAAGAGAAGAGCAAGAAAGGGGATGGCTTCTACCACACGGCCTTCAGGGAGGCGCAGAGGAGGAAGGAGAGTCCTCCCCACCCCTCTCGTGCTAAACCACCCTATTTTGATTCCCTCCAGGCTGTGGGTCTCAGGCACACTTTGGCAAAGGCAGGCAGTCTCCGCAAGCCACTTGATGCTTCTGCCGGTCCTCCCCCCTCCCACAGCTTTCCCTCTGCCAAGTGGGGCTTGAGGGGCTTGGAGAGGCATCTGTCCAGGTGGCAAAGGGGAGGAGTTTAGCAATGTGACAGAAAGAAGGTGGGAGGAGAAGAGAACGAGAGGAACAGAAGGGAAAGAGGGCAAAGAGGGAAGGGGGCAGTGGTGTCCAGGAAGAGAGCCGGCAGTTCAGGCAGCAGGCTGGTTAGCCTCCTAAGCAACAGACCAACTCTGTCTGGAATTCCCTCCCTGCCCAGCAGCACTATTCAAGTTCATGTTCCATCACACATGCACATCCGACTGAATTGAGAAACTCAAGCCTTCTGGTGATCTCTCCTCACCCCACCACAAAGGCACCAACTGCACCAGGCTCCCGGCCCCGGAGTGGGGCAAGGGACCCAGGGGAAGCCCAAGCCCACGTCTCACTCACCAAGGGGTGAGCCTCCAGGCTGGCGCTCTTCTGGAACAGCGCATCCTCCGTGGAGGTGTACACCTGGGACTGCCTGGAGGCTGCCAACTGGCCCGGGTGCCCCCTGACATCTTCGTACAGGGAGTAGGACACGCGCTTGCTCTGTCTCTTCTCCTTTCTGGGTGTGGCTTCTTCGGCTCCTGCCCTGGACCCCTCTTCCTCTTCATCTTGGGGCACCTGCTTGGTCGGTCCCTCCAGCCGGCCGGAGGGAAGCTTCTCATATTCACCAACCTCTTGCTCCTCCTCCGAACTGCTCGACTCCAAATCCAGATACTCATACTGAGAGCCCGGGTGTCCCTGAAGCTCATACGGGCCAGAGTCCTCTGACTCAACTGAACGCTTCTTTGCCTTGCTAGCTTTGTGGCTTTTCTTTAAAAAAAAGAAAGAAAGAAAAACATGGGGAGATGCTGATTCCAGTATGCTGTGCACCTCTAGCTCCCTGTCCGTCAGTTCCCCAACCAGCCTGCTCAGACCAGCCCTGTGTGGCAACTACAAAACGCTTTTCAAAGGAGATCGAGACCTTCTGTGGTTAAGAAGTCACAGCTTATCAGTCCAGGTCCTGGGGGACCCGTGACAGGACTCTCCCTCTGCCAAGGACCCTCGCAGGTCCTTAGACCAGGAGAAGTCGCTGAGAAATCACTAGTTAGCTCACCACACTGATGCTGGGACAGGCACACGACTCTGGAGGTCAGCCACGAGCACACCTCCTCCAGGCAGCCTCCTTGTCCTGAACTAGGCCAGGCAGCCCCTCGTGGGGCTCAGCTCTGCACCTGCCCCCCTGCACACCCTAGGGCACTAGACGGTGGGTGGTCTTGTGTTCCCCCCACCATCCCAGCCCAGACACCGCTCAACACCAAGCTGATGGTTCTGAATGGAGGGTGAGTGGCTCAGAGCTACTGCTTACCCAGGAAGTGCCCACTATGGCCAACTGAGAGTCAGAAGTCACTTTTTCCAACCGGGCTCGGTGGCGGCGGCCCTTCACTGTGGTCGTTCTCTGTATTTCTTCGGCCTCCTCTTCACTCTCCTCTTCATTCTCCTCTTCACTCTCCCCCTCCTCTTCCTCCTCCTCTTCCTCCTCCTCTTCCTCTGTAATGTCCTTTCGCTCCCCCTCTCCCTGCCCACTCTTTGCTTCTAGACCTTCCTCCTCCTCCTCTGTCTCCCCCACCTCCTCTTCTTCCTCTCTCTTCTCTTCTTCCTCCTCCCCCTCTCCCTGCCCACCCTTCCCTTCTCGGTCCCTCTCCCCTTCCTCCTTCGTCTCCCCGACCTCCTCTTCCTCTCCCCCCTCCTCCTCTTCCCCTTCCCCTCTCCCCTCTTCTCTTGTCTCCTCCTCCTCTTCCTCTCTCTCCTCCCCCTCTCCCTGCCCACCCTTCCCTTCTCGGTCCCTCTCCCCTTCCTCCTTCGTCTCCCTGGCCTCCTCCTCTTCCTCTCTCTCCTCTCCCTGCCCACCCTTCCCTTCTCCGTCCTCCTCTTCCTGCGACCACTTCCGCACTGCTGGGCGCTCTTCTTCCGACCCCTGGGGCCTGTCTCCTACTTCGTCATCCGCTTCATCTTCCTCCGCTTGGGCTTCTGTCGGCTCTGCTCTTTCTCCGGGAGGGTTTCCTTCGGCATCTGACATCCTTCTCTGTGGAGTCTCCTTGGGAGAAATGCCGGCCAGGATGATCTGCAGGGCCCGCCGCCCCAGCCTACTGCCAGGACGTGCCACACCGGCGCCAGCCCTCTACATGGTCCTGTTCCTGCTCTCGGGAACGCCGGGCCCACACCTCAACAAGCTACAACAGGGCCTCTCTTTCTGTGGGATTAGACTCTTTTCTTTAAACATTTATTAATGTGAGAGAATTGGGAGGGGGGAAGGGGGAAGAGGATCTTCCAACTGCTGGTTCACTCCCCTAAATGACCACAATGGCCTGGGCTGGGCCAGACCAAAGCCAGCAGCTCCATTTGGATCTCCTAAGTGGGTGGCAGGAGCACAGCTCAAAGCCTTGGGACCCTGTACCCACGTGGGAGACCCGGAAGAAGCTCCTGGCTTTGGACCAGCCCAGCTCTGACCATTGCGGCCACTTGGGGAGTGTAATCAGCAGACAGATCTTTCTGTCTCTCCTTCTCTCTATCTGGCTTTCCAAAAAAATTAAAAAAAAAAAAATTAAATGTACTCTGGGGTGGGTGTGGACACACCCAGGACCAGGTACCTGGGTTCAAGTCCCAGCTCTGCTGCCCATTCCACCTTCCTGAAAATACACACCCTCAGGGGGGATGGCACAAGAATGTGGGTCCCTGTGGCCCCCCAGAGATACGACTGAGTCCTCGGCCCTTGGTTTCAGCCTGGTCTAGCCTGGCAACTGTGGTCATTTGGAAAGTGAACCGGACATTTAGATCTCCCCTTCCCCTTTCAAATAAATAAGGATTTTAAAGCAGGTTAGAAGTGGAATTTGCAGCCAGCCTTTTGGCACTGGATCCCATCCCAGTATCACCTGCTCGCTCTATGAACTCACACCCTAAATGTACCTGCGGGAGGAAAAACACTCACCGCCTTTCCCAGCACAAAACTCCTCAATCCCAACCTGTTAACTGAGAGCCGACCATCGGCCAGGCCTCCGACTACCTCACAAGGCAGAGTGGGCCGTGCCAAGAGGTGAGCAGAGCCGGTGCACTGAAGAGGGATGGCCCGGGGGTACGGGGGGCTCCGCGGGGTGCAGGGGGCTCCGCGGGGTGCAGGGGACTCCGCGGGGTGCAGGGGGCTCTGCAGAGGTACAGGTGGCTCCGCGGGGTGCAGGGGGCTCCGCGGGGTACAGGGGGCTCTGCAGGGGTACAGGTGGCTCCGCGGGGTGCAGGGGGCTCCGCCGGGTGCAGGGGGCTCCGCGGGGTGCAGGGGGCTCCGCGGGGCAGAAAGCACGGGCGTTCCCCACCCCACCCCTTCAGATTTCAGGGTTCCCAGGGCCACCTCAGACCCAGCCACCTCAGTCAGATGTAGGCTCACCCGGGACCCAGACCACCTCTGACCCGGCTCACCTCAGAACGGGGCCCACCTCAGACTGGGGCTCAACCGGGACTCAGGCTCACCTCAGACCGGGGCCCCCTCAGACCCAGCTCACCTCAGACCCGGCTCACCTCAGACCGGGGCCCCCTCAGACCGGGGCTCACCTCAGACCGGGGCCCCCTCAGACCGGGGCCCCCTCAGACCCGGCTCACCTCAGACCCGGCCCCACGGTGTGAGCACCACCCACGAAGCACCCTGCCCCGCCACGAGGCTAAGGAGTCTCGTCCCAGCCCCTGGCCTTCCCCATAAACACCCCGCCAAACTTACAGAAAACGTTGATTTCAGTTCGCAACGGACCAAAGCTGTCCCGCTGCCTGGCCAGCTTCGGTCGGTAGCTCCCGCCTCCTCCTCCACGCGCTCCTTGGTAACGGTTGCCACCCAAGCTTTGTCCCCATGGCAACCAGCAGGTTTGCCGTAAAGCGAGAAGCGGAGCTGGGTGGTCACGTGCCCAGGCCTGGAGGGCGAGGGGCCGGTAGCATGGGGTGAGGTTGTGCCGCCTAGGGTCCCTCCCCGCCATCCCGGGAAACCACCGCCATCTGCAAAGTTTCGGCTCTGAAAGGATGAAGGCAAAAGGGTGGATGGCTAGCTGCAGTTCCTCTCACCTGGAACAGCCGCCCATCTCGGGCACCAAGTCTTCCCGTGGGACTGAGCAACACGGCGGTCATCTGCGTGACCTCGCTGCTCTCGCAGGGCCCCTCCGGTCATTCCGCTTGCTCACATCCAAGAGAGATGGTCGGCAGGGAACTCAGGTGGCAAGAGCCATGTGACGGCCCCCGAGGCTCCACCACTGCAGTTGTGGTCACACCAGGAGACAGGGGTCCCACACGCCCACCCCACGTCCACCGCGCTCAGCTGATTAACATGCACATATATATTTTTAAAAATCAGGAATGAGTCAGTTGGATGTTGCAAGCCATTTATTATGGTCTAAACTTTAGAAAGAAGTTGGCAGTAAGGACGGACACACAAAGTGAGCGGCAAGCAGTGGCAAACATCTCAGCCATGGCTGAGAAATAGTCACCAGTGGTTCCCCAGGCCCGTTCTGAAACCCTCTGCGAGCTCAGTGCAACGGCTCAATGGCTAAATTTTGAGCTTCTAAGTGCCGGGATCTCATATGGACGTCAGTTCCTGTCCCAGCTGCTCCACTTCCATCCAGCTCCCTGCTTGTGGCCTGGGAAAGCAGTGGAGGACGGCCCAAAGCCTTGGGACCCTGTACCCACATGGGAGATCTGGAAGAGGCTCTGGGCTCCTGGCTTCAGATCAGCTCAGCTCAAGCCACTGTAGCCACTTGGGGAATGAACCAGTAGGTGGAAGATCTTTCTCTGTCCCTCCTTCTCTCCAAAATCTGATCTGCTTTTTCCATGAAAGTAATTAAATCTTAAAAACAAACAAAAAAGAAACATAAAAATGCTCTGAAAAGAGAAAAGAAGAGCGAAGAGGGACCCAGTGTCGGCCAGCAGTGACTGCAGGCTGGGTTCTGGGTCAGGCTAGAAGCAGTTTGGGGTTTGCTGCCCTCTGGTGGCTATCAGAGGAAGCCGCCAGCATGCTGCGCTGTGGTGCCCCGGGGGCCCCCACTGGGAGCCGGATGGCCCAAGGGCCCAGCGGGATGGATGCATGCACAGGACTGGCCCAGAGCTCTAAAGCAGCCCAGCCACAACGCAAAGGGAGGTGTGGTCCAGTGCCAGCTCAGGGCAGGGCTCATCTGTTCAGCCTGGCTGTCAGTGAGAATACCCCAACCCATCCAAGCTTTGGTTTGCTAGGACCTCAAGAGACGCAGCTGGCAACAACATGGCCGTAGCAGCACCGCAAAACTGTTGTTTATTTGGGAAAAAAAGATTCCTAACAGAATCAAGTCGTATCAGCATCTGCCAGGATAACTCCCACAATCTAGAGAATTCCCATTCAGGGCCGCAGCCTCATTGGCCAAAGATGCCAAGCACGACTTAAGCCGTGAAAGATGCCTTCATCCAGAAAGATCCTCCAGGGAGGCCTCGCCTCCACAAGCAGGCTTCCAGCCCCTTCCAGTTCGTCACTCGCCGAGAGAAGATGAAGACATCCACATTGGACCCAACTCCAGGGCATGGAAGTGGCTATCCTGCTGCGCCAGGAACGGTCATCTCTGCAGAAGGACAATGTTGCAGCTGGAAGAGGAAAGGAAGGGGACGACACTCAGGCAGAGCAGGAGTCCAGGTGAAGGAAGGAGCAGAGAGGCACTCATGAGCCAGGACTCCCGCCGGTTCTGCACCTCCACTCTTTTGGCACCTGGGTGGAGCATCACTTCCTGTGCATGCAGGCGTTCCCGTCACTCAGCACCCCCACCCCTGGGTCCAAGGGCTAGTGGGTGCCCACAGCACCATGGGAAGGGATAGGAGCAGAGTTACCCCAGCAGTCCTTTCCCAGTCCAGCGCTTCGGCACGAGTCTGAGCTGGTGTTTCTGTCCTTGGCGCAGCACTGTCACAGACAGGGGCTTCTGCAAGGAAAATAAGCCCACCTCATGTCCACCTTGCTGAGGCTGCAGGGGCCGAGGAGCTGTTCACAGCCGCCAGCCTGGGAAGGTTTGTTCTTCCAGCCCAAGCCTGGTGAGCGGCCAGTGGGGCTGCAGACTGGTACCACAGTGGGGCTGCAGACTGGTACCACGGTCCTGGAAACACAGCTGTTTACCAGAACAAGCCTTTCTAGGCACTGGAAGGGTTCATTTTACAAAGTTGCAAGATGCCATAGCCTAGAACTATTCAAAAGTTAAAAACACTCAAAACATCCAAAACCTCCGTCAATAAAGTATGGCTACAATACCACACAGAGGGGCCAGCACCAGGTGCAGCCAGTTAAGCCCTGTCTACAATGCCAACATCACATACGGGTGCCGGCTCAGGTCCCGGCTGCCGTGTTTGGGAGAGCAGCAGACGATGACCCTAGGCCTTGGGCCCCTGCATCTACATGGGAGACCCGGAAGAAGCTCCGGCTCCTGGCTTCAGCCTGGCCTTCCCAGGCTGTGTAGCCACTTGGGGAGTGAATCAGCAGATGAAACTCGCTCACTCTCTCGCTCTTTCTCTCTGAAATTCTGCCTTTCAAGCAAATAAATAAATGTTAAAAAAAAAAACTTTTGTCTTTCCCTCTATTCCTTTCAAGAAATTAGTAACTCTCTAACTAATAATAATAATAATAATAAAGTTTTTGGGAAGAACATATTAAAAGCAAACAAACAAACCACAAAGAGTGGTCACTCCCAGACAGAAACCCTCCTAGAAAAGGTAAAAGACTACGAGAAAGGAATTTCGGCACCGGCATGGCGTCATGGCGTCACGGCGTCATGGCGTCACGGCGGCCAGGAGCCCCACTCACCATCTCACTATGCTGCACCACAGTGCTGATGTGATGCAGTGACTGGAAGTTCTGGGTGTTCACAGAGCCAAACTCCAGAATCTCATCACCCACCTGCAGACCCTGGAGAAGAGGAAGCAGCAGGCTGAGCTGGAGGTTACACGTGCTTTGGAAGTCCTTCACACCCTCCAGCACCCAACTCAGCATTAATGCAGAGCTCTCGTTTCTACGAGGCAGAATGGCCCAACGTACAGAGGTCAGGCATTGGTGCCCTAATGAAGAGAGAGGCAGAGGCAGGTTGCTCCCCGCCCCCGCTGGGGGCTCCTTCCAGGGTTGATCTAACTAAAGGCAGCTGGTCTTCCCATCACTCAAAAACCAACTGTGGCTCTCCAGGGTCCTGATCCAGTGAACAGGGCAGGAGGGGACAGGCCAGTCTGGGCCCATTCTGTTCAGGAGCCAAAATGTGAACAAGACAAACACCGGCTCTAGAAACCTCCAAACAAGGAGTCACAGGCCCAAGGCGAACCCAGGACCAGAAAGATCCTTTGCTTGGGCCCTAAAAACACTGATGGCACGTGTTTACCCTTCAGACACTCTCCATGCACCAGGGGCCGTGGACACAGCAGGACACAGCACAGAGCTGCCGCAGAGTCCTAGGACTGCCCAGGGGCAGCACGCGGTGCCACCTTAGGAGTCATGTGGCTTGGCACAAGTGCCTTCAGGTCCCCTCCTTGGGGTAACGCAGTTGAGACTGGTCCTATCCCAGAGGGGACTATGGGATGAAGGTTAAACTGTGTCCACAGGTCAACTTGTACACAGATATCCTAGCCATGTTATTCCTGACCGTCACAAAGTCAAAACAACCCCAATGTTCACCAACTAACAGCTAAACACGAAGTGGCACAAGGGAGAAAAGACAGCCCCAGAAAGGGCTGCAGCCTGCACAGGCCACCACGTGGGCAGACCTCAGAAACATCCACAAACGAAAACATTTGCAGAGGGTGTGTGTCGCTGACTCCCTCTACATGGACCAACAGTCCCATGGCAGACTGGCGCTAGCAAGGTTTGGGGTGATGGCTGCCCGGGTCAGGGTTCTGACACTGACTGGCAATGACTGCATGGCCCTGCAAACGGACTAAAAGCTACTGAGAAGTGCAATCCAACAGGGGTACTTCCTGTTAGGAGATCCACATCTCAACACCGCAGTTGAATACTGCACAAATCCACCAGGGCAGGGACACAGCCCCCACGGGACACTGACAGCCGCCAGCAGCCATGCTGAGCCCAGCAAGGAGGAGCCCCAAGGATTCTGCCTGACAGCCTCTCTCTTGGGACGTCTGTCCCAGCCATCATCAGGAAAAGCTCTCTCTTCTACCAAGTTCATGGACAGCAGGGGCTGGTCTCTCCAAGAACCCCAGCTCCCTGACCCACAGCACCCCCGAGTCCAGGATTACCGCAATGCTGGCTGGGGAGCCGGGGCTGACGCTGTTCACTCTGGCAAAGGCCTCAGGTGGACTGTGGCTCTCGGGGTGGCCCAGCTTGTGGCTCATGGCCTCTTGCTGGGCCTCAGCCATGTCCCGAGCCTGCTTCTCCTTGTCGTGAGCGTGCAGCTGGTGCAAGGCCTCCTCCACCTGCTTCATCACCGCCTTGTGATCATTCTGCAAGCCTGGGATGGAAACCACCACATCAGGGGCCAAGGAAGACAGCAGAGGACACCAGAGTACCGCGTTTGGTCCCTGGACATTTAAATAGTCTCTAGCTAAGAGCCAGACACAGGACCAGAGACCTGCCCTCCTGAGGACCGCATGCCAGTAAGGAAAGAAGCTATGGCACAAGTCCTCACAGTGACATCCAGGGACGGCTGGGAGCCTGACCTGCTGGACAAGCACCTCAGGAAGTCCTCCCAAAGGCAAAGTGCTCACTGAAATGAAGAGCTGGGCAAAGCAGATGCTGTCCCACGACCAGGAACTTGCAGGTGTACTGCGGTCATGCAAATGGGTGAATTAGTGGGTGGGACAGGGGGAGGAAGTGCAATGTGGTACAGTGGGTTAATTGGCCATTGCAACACCAGCACCCCATGTTGGAGAACCGGTTCAAATCCAGCTATTCCACTTCTGATCCCGCTCCCTGCTAATGCGCCTGGGAAAGCAGAGGAAGATGGCCCAAGTGCTTGAGCTCCTGCCACCCAGGTGGGAGCCCAGATGGAGCTCCAGGCTCACGCTTTTGCCCTGGCCCAAAGGCATTCAGGACATTTTCTAGAAGATGAAAAATAGATTTTGCCATCTCTCTCTCTTAATAACACTTTCTTTTTCAAGTAAATGAATAATTTTAAGTGATTGAATGGTGCTTAAATCTTCTAGAAGAAAAACCTACTACCATGTGGCTGGGGACCCTCAGTAAAGAGAGGCAACAGGAGGCGCCCAAAGGCCTCCCTGCTCGGGGCTCTGGGCAAGCACTTACAGCTGGAGGCAGAGCCAGGGTCTCTAAAGTTTGTTTGCTTTCTTTTTTTCTTTATTTCTAGAAAAGCTGGCAACTGAGGGCTTTGGGGTAAAGCTCTCTGGATTTGCAGTTCTGGTGGCTCACTCAAAATGTGAAAGTGCCCCCCACGTGACAAAGTCCACCAGGACCCCTGAGGTAACGCAATGAGCAGTGTTACTGTAGGCTAGAATTCCACTCAGAATTCAGATGTTTTTCTCCTCCTAGACAAAATATTTGCATAATGTGTGTGTGTGTGTGTGTGTGTGTGTGTGTGTGTGTGTGTGTTTCTGTATGATTTACTTATTTGTTTAAAAGCTAAGAGTTATAGAAGATGGGCGAAACAGCCAGGGGTAAACCAGGCCAAAACACCTCCATCATGACTAACGACAGCAGGGTACCCAGGATTAGTGAGCTTGTTTGTGCCACACGGCAGGAAGCCCCACCAGGGCCACTCACAGATGATGTTGTGCCTAGCGGTGCGGACTTGGTACAGGTCCACGTCGGCCCGGGGGTAGCCCTCACAGTCCACCAGCGGCTCGTCCATTCCAACTCCTTTTTGCTGAAAGAAAAAATGGGATAAAAAAAGATTTCATGACAGAAACATCTTCCAGACCTCCTTCCAGGCCACTTCCTTCAGAGCCACGGCCACAAGGACTGCGATGACAGCTGCCACTCCCTGATGGCTCAGCACAGGTCACAGGTGGGTACACACTATCTCGACTATGTACTTTTAAAACAGAAGTTCCTGAGGAACAGTGCAGATAAAACCAAACATGCCCCAACAAAAAATTAAAAATTAAAAAAAAAAAACCCAAACATGCCTTCCCTGCCTCCTCCACCCTCCCTCCCACAGGCAGCTGACACCTGGCTGCCGGCCTCGCAGCTGCAGGGGAGGGAGAGCGCCAGAGACCCCCAGCTGTGGCCGGGCTTTGATCCTGCTAAAAATAAAAAAGCGCAGAGGCTTCGGGCCCCTGAAGCACACACCCATGTCACCGGTCATCTCCAGGGAGTGGGGCTGGCTGGCCCTGAGCAGCGAAGGACACTGCCACTCGCTGGTTCACTGCCCAAACATCCGCCGTGGCCAGCACTGGGTCAAGACTGAAGTGGGGAGCTCTACCCAGACCGCTCACGGCTACAGCCAGAGCAGGTGATCTCACCCCAGGACGATGTCAACGCTGGCCGAACGGCGGCCTGGAGGCACTTCGTGCTCTAAGTGTTGAACTGTGACCTCAAGGATGCTTTTCTACAATACAATTGTTTCAATATTTTACAGTCTCTTCCTAGCTAAGCACAGAGCACCAGCCCTGCCTTCCATCGGACTGATCTGATCGGTCCTGATCAGTCCTTCCACAATCAAGCGGAACTCCTCAGCTTAAACCTTTGCCTGTTTTAAGTCTCACCTTCCCCATCAATGAGACTGGAATCGGAGCAAGCATTAGCCCAGGAGCTGAGACACTTGCATCATGAGCTGCAGCAAGCTACAGCCTGAGTCCCAGCTCCTGTACGTCCAATCCAGTCTCCCAATACAGTATCTGGATCCCTATCACACACACGGGGAACCCTCATGGAGTTCCTGGCTCCTGGCTTCAGCCTGGCTCAGCTCTTGTTCTTGCAGTCATCTTGGGCACAAGCCAGTGGACTCCCATGCTCTGTCTGTCATTCTACCTTTGAAATAAAACTACTTTTTTTTTTTAAAAAAACCCTGCATCCCACACTACAAAGTGCTGTGGTATGAAGTCCAGTCTCAGCTCCTGACTCTACTTCCTGTTGGTGCCTCGGCCGATCTCTGGCTCCGTGGGTTCTGTGGCGGGGTTCCTTCCATCCAGGTGGGAAGCCTAGATTGGGGTTTTGGCTGCTGGCCTTGGCGTAGCCTGGCCTGGGGCCAGCGCAAACATTGGGGAAGTGAATCAGCAGATATGAGCTGTCTTTCTGCCTCATAAATAAATGAACAAAAATTTTTAAATAAAGTAAAATGAGACTAAAGACACTCACCTCTCTGACTACTTGCTGGGAGAACTAATGGGCTGTCCTGATGAGGCCAGGCTCACATGAGGTGCAGCATACTCAACGGGGCCCTACACGCCCTGCGTCCACATCCCGACCCCAGAGCCTGGGAGGGGAACTCATTTGGGAAACACATCTTCTTGCAGGTGTTACGAAGGACCTTCAGAGTGACCCTAAGGGCGGGGACTCAGGTCCTTATGAGGGCAAGCCAGAGGGAGAGCTGAGAGAGGAGACGTGGACACGTGAGTGAAGAGGGAGGCTCGGAAGGGAGCTGCTCTGTCCCCTGGCCTTCCCCGGGGACTGGCCCAGGATGCCCCCTGCACCCCAGATGCTCAGATGCTCGAGTCCCTTATGTAGAACAGCACAGGATTTGCACAGAGCCTGCACGCATCACTCTATACCTAGAACCCGACTGCCACACTAATGCCAGAAGCAGCTGCCTTATTATGTTGCTTTGGAAACAATGACAAGAAAAAAAGTATGTGTTGAGGATGTGAGCAACCATCTCACGTATGTCCACACTGAGCTCAGCTGAGCCAGGGGATGAGCACCAGGGGTGTATAGATGTATACAGAGAGGAGGAGACACAGAGAGGAAGATCTTCTGTCCGCTGATTCACTCCCCAAGTGACCGCAACGGCCGGTGCTGTGCCGATCCGAAACCAGGAGCCAGGAATTTCTTCCAGGTCTCCCAAGCAGGTTCAGGGTCCCAAGGCTTTGGGCTGTCCTCCACTGCTTTCTCAGGCCACAAGTGGGAGCTGGAAGGGAAGTGGAGCAGCCAGGATACAAACCTGTGCTCATATGGGATCCCAGTGAATGCAAAGCGAGGATTTTAGCTACCAGGCTACCACACCAGGTCCTATTTTTCTTTTTTCTTTCTTTTTCTTTAAGATTCTTTGAGGAGGGCCCAGTGCGGTGGCCAAGCAGCTAAGGTCCTGGCCTGGAACACATCAGGATCCCACATTGGCGCCAGTTCTAATCCCAAAGGCCCCGCTTCCCATCCAGCTCTCTGCCTGTGGCCTGGGAAAGCTGTGGAGGACCACTGGTGGCTCATACACAAGGCACCGCCTCACCTTCCATCTGACAAATTTCTTCCTGGGGAGGGAACAGTGCCAAGCTGTGTTGAGCTTCCGGCGGCAACGCCAGCATCTCACAAGAGTACCAGTTCGAATCCTGCCTGCTCTGCCTCCTAGTGCGCCTGCGATGGCAGTAGATGGCTCGCTGGGGCACCGCCAGCGCTTCAGCAGACCCCGGTGGGGACCTACGCATTGGCAACCCCCGGCAGTCTGCCTGTTGCATTCATTTCAGGGTCTGCTGGAAAAGCGGCGTCTGCCGCCTCGACCCCCCACAGCCCCTCAAAGGGGACGCGAGCACACCCAGGGTTCCGAACCTCCCACGCCAGGCCGTCAGGAAAACAGCCGGCAACCTTGCATCAGGATCCAGACACCGGCGAGTTTTATTGAGTCTGAGGACGCCTCCGCTTGCTCCTGTCGAAGACGCGGGGGACACACGACATCGCCCATCTGCACAAGGGGACGCTCCAGCGTCCTCATTTACACCGCTCTGCCCGCCCACGGAGGCCTCGCGGGCCCACAGACGGCCGCGGGCCGGGGGAGCTGGCCCGGGCAGCGGGCCTGGAGGCGCCCCACGCCCGCCCGGGCGCCCCGAGCCCGCACTCACGCCCTCCAGCACGTCGTAGTAGGCCTTGATCTGCGCCTCGAGCTCCTCCTTGCGCCGCATCAGCTCCTGGATGTCGCTGATGGTGTCGGCGCGGGCCTGAGGGGCCTGGCCGCTCGACGTCGCCTCCTTGTCCGACATCTTGGCCCTCGCCGCGGGATCCTGCGACGCGGGCCGCCCCGCTGCCGGGCTACGGGACGCCGGAAGGCACGGGCTACGGCTCCGCCTGTGGACCAAAACACCTCGGCCGTGCGCGAGCGCGGGGAGGGACGAGGGGTGAGGCCACGGGAAGCCACACCCTGCCGGGCCCTGTGATCCCGGGGCGGCCTGGATAAGCAGAAGTGTGAGTTCTGGTCCCTCAAATGTTACAGACTGATGTCACCCTGGCAGCACCCCCAAGGCGCTCAATTCTTCCCTTCTTCAAAAGCCTCGAGGGTTTACAAATGAGTTTGCGTCTTTAACCCACATTTTACCACTTCTAAACTGCTGGGCTACATCCAGTTCCAGTTTTCACCACTTACTGCAGTCCATGTCTCGGAGTCTCAGTTTGCTCATCTGTGAAATGGTGTAATTCATGACACAGAGCTGTCTCTGCCAGCAGCCCTGCCTCTTTGTGGATGCCCACATGTCCTACATGGTCCTAGGAGCTGTGAGATGCGTGCTAAGGCCTGCGTAGCTGGTTAAAAAGGAAATGAGGGCCCAGTGCAGTGGCCTCACAGCTAAAGTCCTTGCCTTGAACATGCCAGGATCCCACGTTCCCATGATTCTAATCCTGCAGCCCTGCTTCCCATCCACCTCCTTGCTTGTGGCCTGGGAAAACAGTCGAGGACGGCCCAAAGCCTTGAGATCCTGCACCTGCATGGGAGACCTGGAAGAAGTCCCTGGCTCCTGGCTTCAGATCGGCGTAGCACTGGCCACTGCAGTCACTTGGGGAGTGAATCATCAAACGAAAGATCTTTCTCTGTCTCTCCTCCTCTCTGTATATCTGACTTTGCAATAAAAATAAATAAATAAAGCTTAAAAAGAAAAAAAAAAAAAAAGGAAGTGACTTAAAAAAAAAAAAAGGAAGCCCTGCACCTTGGTGTTAGGAGTTTAACCGCGGCCTGGAACACCAGCATCCCATATGGGTACCAATTTGAGTCCCAGCTGCTCCACTTTCTATGCAGCTCCCAGCTAATGCTCCTGGGAGGGCAGCAAAGGATGGTCCCGCTGTTTTGGCCCCTGCATGGAAGATCTGAATGAAGCTCCGGGCAACTGACCGTGGCCTGGCCTTGCCCTCACTGTTGTGGCCATCTGGGCAGTGAACCAGCAGATGGAACATTGATCTCTCTGGAACTCTGACTTTCAAATAAATAAACCTTTTTAAAAAACTACAAAGGGGCTGGTGCCATGCAACAGGCTAATCCCTCACCTGTAAGCACCAGCATCCCAGAAGGGCAGTAGTTCATGTCCCAGCTGCTCCACTTCCCATCCAGCTCCCTGCTTGAGGCCTGGGAAAGCAGTGGAGGACGGCCCAAAGCCTTGGGACCCTGCACCCGCGTGAGAGACCTGGAAGAAGCTCCTGGCTCCTCATTAGCTCAGCTCTGGCCGTTGTGGCCATTTGGGGAAGTGAACCAACAGACAGAAGAGCTCTCTCATTCTCTCTCTAAATCTGCCTTTCAAACAAATCTTTTCTTCTAAGCTACAGAAATATAAACTTACAACTAAATGAACTGCATAAAAAACAAAGATAACATGCTCAACCTCCATGTCATATATTGAAGATCTATTTGAAGGTCAGAGTTGCAGAGAGGAGCCTTACCGCATCCCGATGTTAACAGTGTCTACAGGGTTATTTACAACCACTCCACCTCTACAGTGTTGCCACATGCGTCCTCCTGAGTACCAAGGTCACTGGCCTCAGGTTGGGAACTCAACATTGACCTTGGGGGATATTGACACCAGAGAATTCTGCAAATGCCACAGACCAAGACTTGTTTTATTGTTCCATTGATTGTCAGGGGCAAAGGGGAACAGGCCATGATTCTTGGCTTGAATCCTTGGCATTTCCCTCACCACCTGCTTTTCTGTGTTGTTTTTAAGGATTTACTTATTTTTATTTGAAAGGCACACCTCAATTAGCAACAACAGCCAGGGCTGAGCTAACTGAAGCCAGGAACCTGGGGCTCCAGCAGGGTCTCCCCTGTGGGTGCCAGGGGCCCAAGCTCTTGAACCATCTTGTGCTGCTTTCCCAGGCCCACTGACAGGGAGCTGGCTCAGAGACTGACCAACCAGGACTTGAACCAGGAGAGTGATATAGGATGCGGGCATTGCAAGCCGTGGCTTAGCCCGCTCAGCCAAAATACCAGCACCAACCACCTATTTTTGTAAAATGTTAGGGGCACATGGCCATACCCATTCATTTACATACTCATTACCCAGCCTGCTTCTGGCCCACAAAGCCTGACCGTGTTCCCTATTAGCTCTGTTCAGGCCACAATGTTCACATCCCTGTTTTCTGGGAGTTGAACTCCTGAGAGAGGCAGCACACGCAGCAGCAATGCTGGCGGGTTCTGGGTACGAAGCCCGGTCACACAGCAAGGAGCTCCCTGGGCAGATCTTCCTCTACACCAGCACCCACCATCAGGGCACCGCTCTAAGCCCCAGCTACTCAGCTCCTGACCCGGCCTCCTGCCAGTGTGCCTGGGAAAGCACGGGAAGATGGCTCAGGTGCTTGTCCCCTGCCACCCATGCAGGAGATGCGCATGCAGTTCCAGGCTCCGGGCTTCAGGCTGGTCCAGCCCTGGCCGATGCATTTATTTAGAGAGCAAATCAGCTGATAGAAGATTTCTCTTTCTCCAAATAAATGTTATTTTAAAAATTGTAATAAAGAAAATGTCTAAATCTGTCCACTCTATTTTGCTACTTTGTGACAGTGAATGTAAGCAATATCACTAATATATCACACCCCCTCTCCCCGCCACGGAATAGACAACTTCCGGTATCCCCCACACCCTAACCCCTGGTGCTGAGAGCCCTCAAGGACCGTTGTTATTCTCTGTGTGTGTGTCCTGGAGGTTTTAAATGCCAGAAGCTTAACTCACACTAGCGTAAAGAAATGGGAATTGTGGAGAATCATCCGAGGGCAAGCCAGGAGCAAGTTGCCAAGACAGGAGGAGTTGGCTCGCATCCTTCCTCCACGTCCTTCACCCCTGGGCACGTTTCCCTCTGAAGATTTAGAAACCACTGACCAGCTGAACAAACCTGGAACCTCCACACGGCCTCTTTCTGTAACAAGCATTGCAGGGCAGACATGCATTGGCCAATTCTGGTCACATGGCCACTCCTGAGCCCCTCACAGGGATTCTCATTGGCCAGTTCTGGCTTACATGCCCCAAGAGGGAGAAGGATCAGATCTCCAAAGGAGAAGTGAGATGCAAGTGCCAGCTGAGGAGAGCGAGCATTGGAGAGGTAAGAACATGGACAGGATTCCCTTCCATGCCCCCAGTGTCAAGCACAGAGGACATCTTCAGGCCATGCCAGAGCCCAGTCACCTGCACAGTCTGAGACACGGACTCACTAAGGGACAAGGGAGCACCCAGCATCACAGTAATGAGCCCACAACAGCCATTCTGGACCCTCCAGGCCCTCGGTGAGGCCCAGCCCTGCCAGGTTTGGGCATCGGTGCTGCCCTCAAGTGATAGGAGCAGCCCCACCCTGATGGTCCTGCCCAGCCGCACCAGCCCTGATAACAGGGGTAACGCAGCATGCCGGCAGTCCTTCTGGTTGGTCCTTGTGACCTGGAGGACACAGCGGTAGAGGGAAGAGGGGTGAGGGAGGAACTTAGACCTAGAGTCCTGTCACTCTGGTGTCCAGCAGCCCAAAGCTACAGCTTCTTGGGGCAGAACACAGGGCTGTGTGACTGACGGGAAGGGATTAAGGCGCATTCTCTAAGCAGAACAGACTCGCCAATGGGATGTGGGCCACTCTGGTCCAAGCAGCCAGCTGGGCGTCACCTGAGCAGCAAAGTCCTGGTACAGCACTGCTGACTTAGGTATAACCCAGACGTCTCCCCACCTCCCAGTACCACCAGAGCCCCCTCTGGGCTTCTCTGCATCGGGGATCCAACTGATGATTCCCCATGGGCTCATTGAGGAGCACAGTGCTCCTGGGAGGGCATGGAGGAGCACCCCCATTTTATAGACATGTGAACCGAGGCTCAAGGAGGTAGGACGATTTGCTCTGGGATGCTCAGCCAGTAAGAGCTCAGGTTTCTGCTTGGGTCGGGGCTGTGTTCCCTGTTCACTGGTCTGGAGCGCTCCCCCCCGTGTATGTCAGGGCTCCCCTCTCTATACACCCCCCCCCTCATCTGACCTTCCCACTCAGCCACGGGCCAAAGGGTGAGGAATCTTCACAAGGCTGACATCTTTTTCATTTGTTTGTAAGATTTATTTGTTTTTATTGGAAAGGCAGGTTTACAGAGAGAAGGAGAGACAGAGAAAAGCTCTTTCATCTTCTGGTTCACTCCCCAAATGATCACTACTGTCGGAGTTGAGCTGATCCGAAGCCAGCCCAGAGCTTCTTTTGGGTCTCCCCTGTGAATGCAGGGTCCCAAGGCTTTGGGCCATTCTCTACTGCCTTCCCAGGTCATAAACAAAAAGCTAGTTGGGAAGTGGAGCAGCTGGGACATGAACCAGCATCCATCTAGGATCCCAGCACTTGCAGAGGAGGATAAGTCAAGTGAGTCATCACACGAGCCCCTCTCCAGGGTCTTCGTGAGGAAAGCTGGGAGGCTAACTCTCCCTGTACCTGGACGTGGGCATGGAGGCTGCTCCCAGCAGAGCCTCCCACATCTGAGCCATGAAGGCATGGCCGGAAGCCATGTGAAGCAGAGGACCCCAGAGAGACAGCCTGGGTTCAGTTCCAGGTCTGTCCCACCTGAGCTGTGTGTCGCTGGGCTTCTCTTTGAGCTGTCACCTCCTCATCCATCAACTAGGAATGTGAATGGCATCCACAGATGGAGAGGGAGGCTCAACAGGTGCCGGCGTGTACAACGACCTGACAGGAGGCGGGAGCTGCTCAGCAATCCTGTCTTCACTTCAGCAAACATCCCTGCCTCCAGAGGTGACCCCTGGGTGGGCTGCACTCATTCCATAGAGCTTTGCTTTGATGCTAAAAGTTCAGCTCACGTCTCAAGTAGGTCACCAAAAGCACTGGTGGCAAAAATAAAGTCAAGGAAGTTGCAGTTCCCCAAAAACTGCAAATAATGATGCTGAGAAAGTTAAAAAAAAAAAAAAAAACACAGAGAATGGAGGGGGAAAAAAAAACTATTTGCAAATCGTGTGTCTGACAACAGATTTATTCCCAGAATGTGTGGAGAGCACTTAAAACTCAAGAAGACACAGGATCGAGCTGAGAGCAGCCAAGGATGTAACTTTACGTAGTCCCCCATTACCGTGGTTTGATTGTTTCCACTTCCCAGCGGCGTGGGAATGGACCCACATGACCACGCTGCTTCTCTCCTTTGGGATTCAACCCAGCTCAGCACTCGGGGAATCATCCGAGCTCGTCACCACCCAGAAACTCTTAGGGACAGGCTGTGTCAGGTGCCCTCGCCCACCAGCAGGCTCATGTAAGGCAGCTGGGCGAAGTTACGGAGCTCAGCAAGGCAGCTGTGCTAACTGTTCTTGACCTACAAGATTTCCGAATTAGGGTAGCTTTACTGAGATATGATATATTATAAAGCAGGGATTCTGGGGTGGCTGTTTCTCCAAAGAGGACACACAAATGGACACTAAGCACCTAAAAATACCCAGTATCATCAGCTATTAGAAAAATACTGGGCCTGGCACCATGGCCTAGTGGCTAAATCCTTACCTTGGCATCTGCCAGGATCCCACATGGGCACCAGTCTGTGTCCAGACTACTCCACTTCCCATCCAGCTCCCTGCTGTGAGCTAGGAAAGCAGCTGAGGATGATCTAAAGCCTTGGGCCCCTGCACCCATGTGGGAGACCTAGAAGTTTCTGGCTCCAGGCTTTGGATTGGCTCAGTTCTGGCCTTGTGGCCACCACAGAATGGAAGAGCTTTTTCTTTCTCTCTCCTCTGTAAATCTAATCTGCCTTATTTTTTTTAAAGATTTACTTATTTTTATTGCAAAGTCAGATATACAGAGAGAAGGAGAGACAGAGAGGAAGATCTTTTGTCCAATGATTCACTCCCCAAGTGACTGCAACGGCCGGTACTGCGCCAATCTGAAGCCAGCATCCAGGAGTTCTTCCGGGTCTCCCACGCGGGTGCAGGGTCCCAAGGCTTTGGGCCGTCCTCGACTGCTTTCCCAAGCCACAAGCAGGGAGGTGGAAGGGAAGCAGGGCCACCAGGACACGAACTGGTACCCATATGGGATCCTGCAGCATTCAAGGCAAGGACTTTCGCCACTGGGCTATCATGCTGACCCCAAATTTCTTTTCATTCCATTTTCCACCAACTTTTTGAAGTGCGCTCAAGGACCTGGGCAATAGATGAAGCTCAAAAGGCTACATGCTGATTCGCTTATAGAACATTATGGAAAGAGCAAGTACAGAGAAAGAAAATAAAGTCATGGCTGCCAGGGGTTGGGATGGAGCGTGAAGTTACACACCTGAGAGGAACAAGTGACATAACTGTTCTTTATTGTGAGAATGGCAATATTTACACAGCTTTGTATGTTTTCAACATTCATCAGCCAACACAGAGCGGAGAGTGCATTTCACTCTATGCAAATTATACCTAGATAACTAGACGCCCCCACACCGCAAGAAGCCTCATTTACAAAATTACAAATCATGGTGCAAACCATGGAATGATGAAACACGGAGCAGCTGACAATCCAGTTGCCATGTTTTCCACTGCAACACATCCCAACAAACTGCAAGAAGAAAATTAAAACCATCTGGAAACTGGGTTTGTTTTTTTTTTTTTTTTCACACCAATGATAGCTTTTTAGATGTAAGGAGATTCCTGGAGCTTTGTAGAAAAAGGGGATGGGAAAGTCAGGGTGGCCCCAGTAGCACAGCAGGCCACACCACCGCTCAGCTTGCTCACATCCCATGTCTGAGTACCTGGGTTGAGTCCTGACTCTTCCACCCCATCCTGTTTCCTGCAACTGTTAAACCCGGGAGGGAGCAAGTGGTGGTCCAAGGGTGTGAGATCCGGTTACCCTCAGTGGAGACCCTGTGGCAGTTCCAGGGTCCTGGGTCTCAGCCTGGTCTGGCCCTGGCTGTTGGAGGCACTCATGGATTAAAGAGGCTGATGGAAAATTCTCTCTCTCTCTCACTCTTCCTCTGTCACCCTGCCTTTCAAATACATAAAGCTAGACTTTAAAAAGTAAAGGAGGCAAGGGCAGCTTGTGGTATGGCAAGTCAAGCCACCACCCGTGTTGCTGCATCCCATAGGGGCACAGTTCCAGTCCTGGCTGCTCCACTTCGGACCCAGCTCCCTGCTAACGATCTGAGAAAGCAGCTGATGTCCACAGTGCTTGGATCCCTACAATCCCTGTGCAAGACCCAGAAGTGTCTGGCTCCCAGCTTTGGCTTAACTTAGCCCTTGCCAATTCAGCCATTTGGGGAGTGAACCAGCATATGAAATACCTCTCTCTTCCTCTCTGTTTCTGCCTTTCAAAGACATACAATAAATCTTTAAAAATAAACAAATAGGGCTTGGCGTAGTAGCGTAGTGGCTGAAGTCCCCGCCTTGCATGCACTAGGATCCCATATGAGCGCTGGTTTGTACACTGGCTGATCCCCTTCCCATCCAGCTCCCTGCTTGTGGCCTGGGAAAGCAGTTGAGGATGGCCCAAAGCCTTGGGACCCTGCACCCGTGTGGAAGATCTCCAAGAAGCTCCTGGTTCCTGGCTTCAGATTGGCTACTTACAACAACATGGCCAGATGCAATGGACCAAGACAACCACCCAGCTTTCTGCTATGGGCCTTGTTCACAGCAGCAACTCATGCACTGTGTTTGTGCACACCATGGACAACCCCAGAAAATGGTGAAGCCTGTGGCTGGCATGCATGGAGTCTGGAGACACTGGGAGCGAGCAGGTGCTTGGTGAACACTATGGCGTACAGCTTAGCAGCCAGACACATTGGGTAGGAACGTGGGGACCCTCCCCAGCCCACGTTCTGACCACCCACCTCGTAGGCAGGCCTTTGTCACAATGCTCTGTCTTCTGCACAGTTTTCCTAGCATGCGTCTGCCCTTGGCTGAGGCGGCTTTGCAGCAGTTATCAGCAGAGCCCTGTGCAGCCAGGTGAGGCCAAGGCCTAGCATCGATCTCCACGCTGCCCTTGAGCTGTCCTGAACTCATCCAGTTAAGATGAGCTCCATTAATCACAAAGGTTTATCTTGGGAAGGGAGGTGCCTTCTCTGGTAATAGAACCTGGCAGGACACATCAGTAGAGGCCTGGTGTAGCACTGGTCACAGGGGCTGGGGCTGATCTGCATGCCTGCCATGATGAACACGATGCCTTGGTGTTCTGGATTCACACACAAGAACACCCCCCATAGGATTCACCATGGTGTCCCCTCGGGAAACGGGGCCAATGATGTCAGAACAGCCTGGGCACCACATGGCAGACAGTCTGGGCTCAAGGCCTCCATTGAGGGACCCACCCCAGGGTTCTGACTACAGCACGAGTAGTTCGGCTTCTACCTTAGCAGCAGACAGACCACTTGAGGCATCCTGCCAGTCCCCAGCCTGTGTAGACTGTTCACTCCCCAGATGGCTGCCATAGAGCCAGGAGCTTCTTCCAGGTCTCCCACATGGCTGCACGTGGGCCATCTTCCATTGCTCTCCCAGGTACATTAGCAGGGAGCTGGGTGGGAAGCAGGGGAGCCAGGATGCTCAACCAGCTATGCCATGGCGCCAGCCCTCTGTGAACTGAGCTCTGATTTCAAAGCTCACAGAAGCCTGGGAAGGCAACATGGCGGTTCCCCTTCAGGAAGAGAATGTTCCCAGGACTGCTTTGGAACAGGCCATGGGGTGCGGTATTTAACATGCCACCCTCTGCCCTGCGGTGCCAGCATCCTATATGGGCACCAGTAAATCTCAGATGCTCCACTTCCTGGTTATGCCCTGGGAAAGCAGTGGCGGGTGGCCCAAAGCCTTAGGCCCTTACACCTATGAGAGACCTGAAAAAACTTCCTGGTTCCTGCTTTCAAATCATTTCAGCTCCGGCCATTGCAGCCATTTGAGGGAGTGACCCAGGAGATGGAAGATCTCTCTCTCCCTTTCTCTCTATAACTCTTTCAAGTTAATACATTTTTAAAAAG
Source organism: Ochotona curzoniae (assembly GCF_017591425.1). NCBI lineage: Eukaryota > Metazoa > Chordata > Mammalia > Lagomorpha > Ochotonidae > Ochotona > Ochotona curzoniae. The sequence continues at coordinate 5,996,007 of NW_024466340.1, read as the reverse complement.
TCTAAATAGTAAAACAAAAGTCTGCAAGTGACCCCTTCATGGTGGCAGGGTCCCCTCAGATGCCACCAGGCCCTGGAGCAGGAGCCCTGTCCAGCAAGTCCAGTGGTTTCACCGGTGCACAGCTCAGCAGGGCCCCATGGGCCAGGGCTGGCTGCAGCAGTGTCCATGTAACAGGGATTCCTGTAAGCACAGCTCGGAAGTCACTTTGTGCCCCTGTCACCAATCCATTTCCAAACACAATGTTTTTGCCACATTCCAACATGTCACGTTGCTTCACCAAAGCCTGTGGCTGTCACTCTGCACTTCAAGGGATCCCAAGGCCACCCCAAGGACGGACTCCCAGAGCCCAACACAGTCACACTCGTGGCTAAGACACAAGACCACACAAGGACAAAGAGTAAGGCCAGTGAGGGAAGAGGTGCGTGGGTAAAAGCCAGAGGAAACCTGGTGTAAGCTTCAAGGCCTCTCCATGGGGCACGTAGGACACAACAAGTTCTGTGAGCAGGGAGCCATTGTGCACCACTGTGCTTGCCTGAGCCTGGGGACGATGGATCAGGCAGGCACACTGTAGGGTATGCCCAGGCTGCCAGAAAGCACAGGCCTTACCATCTGCACCAACCTTGGAGGCACAGGGGACCATGGCTATCAGTGCTGGAAGACGAGGTTCCCCAGCACCAACCACGGCACACCTGGCCAGCAGGTCCTGCCAGCAACTTCAGGCCGCCTGTCCTGGGAGTCCATCTGAACTCTGGGCTCATTGAGTGAGACCTCCCTAAGTACCTGGCAGCAATGGATTGAGCCCCAAGAGCCACACCCATCTGCTGCTAATTTGCCCTACAGCAGAGCCCAGCCCAAACAGGCAGACAGCAGCTGGCAAAGAAAAGAGGGCAGCAGAGCTCAGCCCCCATGGCCTCCCTCCCAGCTCGATGTACATGGCTTGTGTAGGGATGCAGCCAGAATGTGACCGAGATTCAATGCTCTGGTAAGCAAAGTCCAGAGAGGAGGAAGGCCAAAGTCAGCACTCCGCCCAGCACAGAGCCACCTGCCAGCCCAGCCGGCGTGGCCCCGAGGCTGCTCATGTTCTATTCCCTTTGGCAAACATTGACCTCCGGAGTTAGACCAGTCCAGCGCCCGAGTTGGGGTCTGGACTGGCCACAGCCAGCGGGGACACAGGGCATTCCCACTTGCTGCAGGAGGGAGAGCACACCAAGCCCTTCTCCCGTACCTCACCCAGAGGCACCTGCTGCTGGCTTCTCCGTGGGAAACAGACCCAAGAGGCAGGAGTGAACACCGGGGACAAGGCAGAAAGCCGTCTAGGAGAGACAGAGGGGAGTACCTCCCTGCCCCTGGGATGGCCCTCAAAAAGCGAGAGAAGGATGGAGAAGGTGGCTGGAGGGGACGGCAAGATCCGAGTTCAGAATCAAAGAGACTGAAGTCTGGGCTGTACTCTCAGCAGCTCTGTGGTCTCGGGGAGCACGAGCCCAGCTCGCCAGGCCTCGACTCCCCCATCCACCTGGTGGGGAAAGCACTACTTCCCATCCACACAGAGGGCAACTCAGCAGTTCAGCGTGGCGTCCACTCCTAGAAAACCTGGCTCACAGACTGGGAATATTCCCAATGCTGTGGGTTGGGGTTTATACCGTCTCAACAGCAGGGACCAGGGTACATCCAGAGCCAGGGGACAGTCCCAGTGCCCTCAGGTAAATGGCCCAGGGGGCATCGGGCACCACCCCATCTGCCAGGAGAGCAAGACTCAAGGACTGCTCTGGGGACAGGTGCGAGGGAGAGCCCAGCTCTTCCCTTCTCGCCTGGCTCAAGCAAAGGGTGGGGACAGGGCCATAACCCCTCTCCCAGTGCCCAGCTGTCCCCCAAGCCAAGGATCCTCGTTCCCTTCGGCCCCCACATCCCAAAGAAACCCGGTGAACGCGCCATCAGCAGCATCAGCAGAGACCTAAGGCATCTGGCTTTGTCCTCGAGTCCCTGCCACCCTGCCATTGTTCCCAACTCTCGATGGGGACAGTGAGGCTGGAAGGGTATGCTGTTTTTTGGCAGTCACACAACAGGGAGCAGAGCCAGGACACAACGCCCCAGAAACCATGCCTCTCACCACTGAGGGATACACCCCATGTGTCCTGAGAGGACGTGTCTGCTGTACAAACAGGGCTATGCAAACAGGAACATGCTTTGGATCTAGGACGCAAGGATCACAGTCACATCCCGCTGTCCAGGACGCACCCTGGACTTTCTGCCCTTGTTCTGTCCCTGATCAGAGTCTCCCGGGACCCAGGGTTTTTCAGGGTCAGGCTTGGTTGCTCCCTGCTCCCACCCCCGCTGTCTCCTAGGAAAGCCAGGAGGTCAGGGGTGGGCCTTGCTCAGTGTTAAATACGCGTGAGCAGCACTGCTCAGGTCTCCTGTATCCCTTCCCAGCCGGGTGTCTGACAGAGATCCACCATGGTAAGTGTGTGTCTCCTGGGCGGGAGACCTCCAGTAGCTGGACTTGGAGCCTCGAGCCTCACCTTCTCTTTCTTTCTCCTCAGACGACTTACAGTGACAAGGGTGCCAAGGTAAGCAAGAAGGGAAGTGGGGGTGCAGGGGTAATGGTACCCTTATACACACACACACACACACACACACACGGTCATCCCCAACCCCCCCAGGCGGAGCAGAACCTTCCTCTAAATGCTTGCCACTCTCTTTACCCCATACGAAGGTCTAATTCAATCCATGTCACTGCCACATTGTCACTTCCCCTTGGTAAAACCTGGGTGGGTAAGGCCTCCTGGGGAGGGGTTGGGGTGGGGGTGCCTTCCCAGCCTCAATATACCAAGAGCTCAATTTCCCATTGAGGATATCTAAGGAGGTCTGGCCAAGCTACATGGGGTCTGCCTCACTCCGAGTCTGGGGCTGAGAGCAGGAGAAGGCAGGTGACTGGAGGAGACCCCTCTAATGTACTCACCTTCATTCCCCCTCCCACCTCCCTCTGGGGACTCCACCTGCTGCTTCTGTCCCCACACAGCCTGAGAGAGGCCGATTCCTCCACTTCCACTCTGTGACCTTCTGGGTCGGCAACGCCAAGCAGGTTGGTGCAGGGCAAGGCATTGAGGGGTGCGCCGGCCCCGCCCCGCGTGGGATTGGCTCCTGAAAGGGGCGGGTCTCTCTCCGTGGCTGGGACTCATCGATTACCCCTCTGAAGACAGAATGTGCCTGGACACTGCCCTATGTCCCAGGAGGGTCTCTGCTCATGGGGCCAGAGGGCAGGCAGGATGAAGGCGGCTGGGAATACCCCCCACCCTGCCCCAGGAGCAGGGAGGACCACCCTCATGAAGCCTCCATCACCCTGTTATTCAGGCTGCCTCCTTCTACTGCACCAAGATGGGCTTCGAGCCGCTGGCCTACAGGGGTCTGGAGACTGGGTCCCGACAGGTGGTCAGCCATGTGATCAAGCAGGGGCAGGTGAGTCCAGGCCCCAGGATGTCCCAGCCCTGCTTATCCCAGCTAGTCTGTGGGTCCCCTCGAGGGTTCTGGCCCATCCACACTTTCTCCAGCATCTTTCACACATGTGAGCCTGGATGTATAGCTTGGCAGGTTTCAGGACACCAAGCTCAGTCCACCTTGGGTACAACACAGCACAGGGCACTTCTAGTCTCATGTCCTTCTCAGGTTGGTCCACTGTTGGCCCTTTAGATGCTCAGGAAACCAGACCCATCAGAGCAGAGCCTCTGGCATCGTCCCCTGGAGGACCTAGCCAGTGTAGCTGTTAAGGGAGGAAATACCTCCCACCCCCAGGCCAGTGGGCAAGGCTCAACAGAGAAGCTGGGAATCTTAGTCAGGGGCTGTGCCAGCCTGGGTCCCTTTACACTAACAGGGGTGGCCAGAGAGGGGAGGGAGGGCAGGGGGAGGTATCTGCTGGACCACAATCACAGCCCCTTCTCTGCATCTTAGATCGTGTTTGTCCTGTCCTCGGCACTCAACCCTGGGAACCGAGGTGAGGGATGAGGGGCAGGGCTGTGGGAGTGGGGCCAGGGGCCAGGGAGGGGCACATGAGAGCCGGTGCCAGCCCTTCCTGCCGGCCACAGAGATGGGCGAGCACCTGGTGACACACGGTGACGGGGTGAAGGACATCGCTTTCGAGGTGGAAGACTGTGACTACATTGTGCAGGTGAGAGCATACCCGAGTAGGAAGGGCAGTGGGGCCTGAGAAGGTCACCCCTGGGCCAACGTGCAGCCCTAACCTCTGAGCCTGGGTCTCGGGGCCTCACTGAAGCTGGTGGTATCTGCTGGCAGTAGGCAAAGGCCTCCCTTCCAATCTTTTGCAGAAAGCCCGGGAACAGGGTGCCAAAATCCTCCGGGAACCTTGGGTGGAGCAAGACAAGTTTGGGAAGGTGAAGTTTGCCGTGTTACAGACGGTGAGTGTCTCTGCCCCTCCTGTTAGCACCCACTGAGATGCCAGAATTACCACCACCACTATATCCCCCAACTGTCATTGGCCCTATGCTAACAGCCCCCCAACCTCCCTCAAGCCTGACCCCAGGGTGATGGGGCAGAGAACAGCCACCCCTTCACCGAGGGACCTCAGCAAAAGGAGACAGAGGGCAAACTCGCAGCCTGGAGAGCTGTGGGGCTTGGGCGAGTCGCACCCATGCCTGGGGTTCTGTCAAGATGCAAGCAGTGGGGCTGGATAGCCGGGGAAGACCTTTCTGCTCTGTGATTGTCCAGCTCTCAAGGGGGTCATCGGTGTCCGATAGGGCTGGGCAAAGTACACATGCCCACAGGGAGCCGGTTCTGTTAGCACCCATGTGGCTGAGATACAACCTCTCCAAGGCCGGGGTATGACCCCAGGCTGTGCCAAAAAGCCCCTCAAGCCCTGTTCCATACTCACATAGCTTTCCCTGGGCCCTCCCCTGGTTACTGAGCACCTACTATGTGCCAGGCATCCCCCTGCAAAGCAGCCCATGATGACTGAGCAGAGTCCCCACCCCCACACAGCCTCTAGTCCCAGACAGACCGTCCAAGGTAGTTCCAAAGGAATGGCAGGTCAGGGTTCATTTTGGAAAGGGAAGTGACTCCTCTGCTATCGCACCCTGAGCCTGGGCGGACCCAAGGTGGACCCAGGGTGGCCCCCGGGGCTGTGCTGGCTAAGTGAAGAGTGTCCTGGATGCCCAGAGGCCAAGCCAGGCTGTTTTCCACCTCTAGTACGGGGACACCACTCACACTCTGGTGGAAAAGATGAACTACACTGGCCGCTTCCTGCCTGGATTTGAGGCCCCGCTGTCCAAGGACCCACTCCTTTCCAAGCTGTGAGTGCCCCTGGGGCATGCGTGGATGGATAGCAAAGTGCTGGCCATGGGGACAATTCACTGAAGAAGGGGCCCAAAGGCTGAAAGAACAGGCTCTGCCACCAGATGCCACAAGTTCAAGTCCCCATGCTTCTCGGCCACTCACTCCATCTCTCTCTACCTTGGTTTCTTCATGCACAGAGTGGGGATAGTCCATAGCATGTGAGTTATCAAGACCAAGTCCACCAACCACCTGTTTGGAGTCCCGGCTACCTAGTCTTGGATCCAGCTTCCTACTAATGTGCCCTGGGAAGCAGCAGCAGATGGCCCCACGTATTGGGCCTTTTATCTACCTGGGAGACCCGAAAGGAGTTCTGGGCTCAGCCCTGGCCATGCTGGGTACATGGGAAGTGAACAAGGAGAATGAAAGATCTCTCTCTTTCTGTCACTCTGCCTTTCAAGTAGATGGAAGCAAGTAATTAAACATTCAAAGCAACACAGAGTTTCAGCAAAGTGTCACTGAGAGGCCAGTAGGAAGGGGCACTGGTGGGGGGAGTTGCTCTTACCCTCAGCCTTGCCCTTCCAGGCCCCACTGCAGCCTGGAGATCATCGACCACATTGTAGGAAACCAGCCAGAACATGAGATGGAGTCGGCCTCCGACTGGTGAGCCCCCAGCGGGGGACAGGCCCACTCCCACTTTCGCATGGGGCACAGGATCGGGGGGAGCCTGAGTCTACCAATTCACCTATAACACCGAAAAACCTGGGGGATGGAGGGACAAGACAAACTCCCAGAAGAGGGACAATGGCCCGCTGCCCAGGGCACAGCTCACAATCCAGCCACCTGCACTGCACCCTCCTAAGAGTACCCTGACCTAGAGGAGCAGCGAGGGCTGCTCTCTCTGAGCACCTAGTTGCCACCTGTCCCAGCACGGCCATCAATCGTGCCATGCCACAAAACCCCTCCCTTGCACCTAAGTCAAACCGGCCCCACGAAGGTAGAAGCGGGGTTGGGGTGAGCCGGACCCTGGCTGGCACTCGAAGCAGGCACATCCTGCTGGCCACCGTGCAGGTACCTCAAGAACCTGCAGTTCCACCGCTTCTGGTCTGTGGACGACACACAGGTGCACACGGAGTACAGCTCTCTGCGTTCCATCGTGGTGGCCAACTATGAGGAGTCCATCAAAATGCCCATCAACGAGCCAGCGCCTGGCCGGAAGAAGTCGCAGATTCAGGTGCGGCCTTCCCTGGCCGGGAGAAGAGAGCAGGGAGGATGAGGTGCGGGCTCCTGCTGGGGCAGGCATGGGGGCAGCGGACGGTGACACGTCCTCTCTGGGTCCCCAGGAATACGTGGACTACAATGGGGGCGCCGGCGTTCAGCACATTGCTCTCAAGACGGCGGACATCATCACCGCGGTGAGAGCGGCTTCCGGCCCTTCCCTCTGTCCAGCAGCTCCAGGGACAGGCAGGCAGGGGAGTCCTGGGCCCACATTCATGGCCTGGAGGCCTGGCAGGCTTTCCGGTTCTGCTGGCCTGCTCATCCCTGCCCCCTCTGAGAATAAGCCTGCCACTGGCCAGTAGGTGACTCCCAGCCCAGCCCAGCCCTGGGTATCAGCAAGCCTTAATGGGTGCCTCTAAGGGACTCAGCACACTCAAGAACAACGATATCAGACCAGGAGAGTGGTCACCTTCCTTCAGCTGGATTAAATCAACGTTAGGTGTGTCTGGGGGCCCACCTTCAGGGAACGGGGCTCCCGGTGTGCCTCAAGGTCGGGCCAGAGCCCAGACCACCCCACTCAATCCCAGCCTTGGCAACTCCACTCACTCATTCACTCCACAGGTGTCAGGCACTGTCCTAGGCCCAGGCCTTGGCCTCTGCCTCTACACAGAGAATACAGAATTCTGCAATAGTATACAGAATAAGTAAAATGTGCACTGGCCAGGCCATAGCTAAGCAAGGAGCCTGGGACAGCTGGAAGATGCAAGTAGGAGTGGGGATATAAGTGAGGGGGGCTGTGGCCAGACTCATGGTCCATACTCCATATGACCTGAGTTGCTTTCTATAAGGAGGAAACATGATGCCTCCATTTTCCAGCTGGGAAATGGGGAGAACAGTTAAGACTGCTGCGCAGACATCCTCCAGCAGGTCCTCAGTTAGCCCTGCACGGGGAAAGCCACCTGCTTCTCCTCCAAGGGGGCTCCCAGCACAGGGGGAAGAGGATAAGGTCGCATGGGGAGCGGGACCCCTCTTGCCAGCCGGCTAGGGGTGTTCAGCAGACGGAGACCTGGTCCCTGCCCCTCCCCGAGGCAGATCCGGCACCTGAGAGCCAGGGGCATGGAATTCCTGGCCGTGCCGGCCACTTACTACAAGCAGCTGCGGGAGAACCTCAAGTCGGCCAAGATCCGTGTCCAGGAGAGCATCGATGTCCTGGAGGTGAGGCCCAGCCCGGCCTACTGCCAGCAGGTGGGGGAGCCACCGGGCTGGGGTGGGAGGAGCGGGGTCGACCTGAGGACTCAGGCGGACGTGTCTGGAGCTGGATTTTCCAGTCAGGCTAGGAGGACGGGTCCTCCGGGCTCCTCCCAGCCTCCAGCGGAGCCCGGTGTCTCCCGCCCACCCCCTCAGGAGCTGAAGATCCTGGTGGACTACGACGAGAAAGGCTACCTCCTGCAGATCTTCACCAAGCCCATGCAAGACCGGCCCACGCTCTTCCTGGAAGTCATCCAGCGCCACAACCACCAGGTACGACGTGTCCCCCTCGCGCCCGAAGGGGCCCCTGCTGGCCTCCCTCCCCACCCCGGCACGCCCCGGCTGGGCTTCTCGGCTCACGACCCCGTCTGCCGCCGCAGGGATTCGGAGCCGGCAACTTCAACTCCCTGTTCAAGGCCTTCGAGGAGGAGCAGAACCTGAGAGGAAACCTCACCGACATGGAGACCAACGGGGTGACGCGCGGCATGTAGGCCCCGCCCGCCCGCCGAGGTCACGCCCAGTCCGGCCCCGCGCATGCGTCCCCACTGGCCACGCCCGCCTCCTGACCACGTGGCCTCCCGAGTAAAGCTGGGCTGGGTTCCGCCGCCGTGTCCGTGTGTCTGTGCGTCTTCCCGCCGCGGCTCGCTGACGCCCCATCGCTGCCAGGGAGGCGTCCGCGCCGAAGGGACGCTGCTCTGAGGCGGGGACGCTGAGGAGCCAGCCCCGAGAAACCCGGAGGGCTGGTCTTAGCGACAGACAGGCGGAGCTCGGCCTCGAGGCCTGGGAGACAGGCCGCGTGTTCCGGACGGGGAAACCATACCTGGGCCTCAGAGAGCATCCCTCAGCCCTCCAGCCCGCTTCCAGAGAGGGGTGTGCCCCACAACCTTGGAAAGGAAGGGGCGGAGAGGGATATAGGGAATGGGAACTGGGTCCCTTCCCTGTGCTCCCAGGGTCCTGTCTGTGGGGGTGGCCTGGGGAACATATACATGTTCAGGGGATGGGAGAAATGAAGGGAGCATCAGGGATCAGAAACATCAAAATTCAACCTGAAAGACCCCGGGGGCCAGGGCCTCGGGCTCTGGCCAGGAGACTCCACCCCAACCCAGGTTTCAGCAGGGCTCATGCTGTCCCGCACAAGGTTGCTTCTGGTGGATGCTGGCCAGGTCTGGCTCCAGTCCTGTTTCATTTGCCTGCAGGCTTTTTGTGTGTGTGAAGTCAGATATACAGAGAGAACAGAGTAAGAACTTCCATCCAATGATTCACTCCCCAAGTGGCCGCAATGAATAGAGCTGAGCCTCTGGGTGCAGGGTTCCATGGCTTTGGGCAGTATTTGACTGCTTTCCCAGGCCACAAGTAGAGAGCCGGATGGGAAGTAGGGATGCCTGGATTAGAACCAGCTCCCATATGGGATCACAATGTGTTCTAGGCAAGGACTTCAGCTGCTAGGCTACTCCACCATCTGCAGGTTTTCATAACACATTACAGCATTCTGGGACAATAAGGCCAGGACACCCAGAAGTTGAGCAGAAAGCATCTTGTAGGGGAGGAGGGAGCCAGCCATACTGCCCAGGTTCACAACCCCCATGGTCAGACCCCACCATGTGGACTTGGGCCGTCTTCATCGGATGTCAGAGGTTTTATAGTGGCTGGCACAAGGGGGCTGCGGGTATGTGTCCACCCCCATCCCTGAGCAGAGCTAAGGAAATGTTTACAGCTCAGGGCACTGAGGGGAGCAAAGGAGAGGGAGGGAACCCAGGAACAAGGAGCCATGAGACGTGGGTGGGATGTGGAGGAGCAAGGCAGGACTGTCCTCCTTGGGCAGTGAAGGGAAGAGGTGTGAACACAAGAGCCACCACAGATGCTGCACACTTCTGAGCAGATGGGCACTTGGTGCTGCCCTGCCAGCATCTCCTTCACCTCCCTCCACCCAGGGCACTGCCGGTTCTGCACCGCTGCCTGAACCTGTGCTCCCTAACCCAGTGGACACCCCTTCCCTGAGCTTTGTTCACCTTGGAAGTCCCAGGGCCTGCTTATGGTTTGAGCTCAGTAGGTACTAGGACGAGTGTACGAAAGGAACTCCACCTTCCTCCCCAGAGCCACCTGGTCCCATAGCCGACCACAGAGGCTGCAAGTATCCCCTGGCACATGTGGTTACCCCCATGTGGGGAGGCAGCATTTGGCATCCAGTGCCCCGAGAGCTCTGGGGGCCAAAGGTCGCTGTCCAGCTGTGGGGAGGGAGTCACAGTGCCTTCATAGTCACGCTCTCCCTGGCTCCCGCCAATGTCCCCGCCCCACCCCCAGAATGTCAAAGCTCCAGACGTGTGAATTCGCTACCTGTGACTGTCACATGGGCTCTTTAGCTGTCAGGTGTCCTGAGGACACCTTCTTTCCAAATGATGGCAAATACCATCAGCATGAGACACCCCCAGTTTTAAGAAGCTAGAAACTGGGGGATAAAACCAAGCCCCAAACCACCAACCCAGAAGGAGATCAGAAAAGCTGTGGGGAGCGCTGTCAGAACCCTCCTCAGTGCTGCACACGGATGGCGTGAGTGCAGCACACCCCTGGCAGAGAGAGAGAGAGAGAGAGAGAGAGAGAGAGAGATGCAGGACAGGAGAGGAGAGCAAGAGAGATGGCGGATCTGTAAGAAAAGTCAGTGTATTTATGGTTTGCTTTATAAAAGTTACTATAATACAATGGTATATAGTATTGAATTCACAAAAATATCAACAAGTATTTACAGCAAGATACCCACCACGGAGACACTTCTCTTCAGAACAAGGTACATAAGGGTGACAGAGTCTACACGCACAAACGTCCCTAGAATTGATCTCTTCTTTGCATGGGGAGGAGGGGAGAGGCAGAAAACCCCAACTCTTCAAAAGCAGAGGTTTTTTTCAATGAAAATGAAGGAGTTGAAAGAAATATGAGGCAACATTTTTTTAGGTGATTTCCAGCCATGGGGTGGGGTTCCAGAGGGGGCCCAAACCCTGGCCCTGGGAGAAGCCTGAGGCCCCAGCATGGTAGGGCGAGGCCAGCCCCTCCCTGGCACCCTCATTACCCCCTTCCTTTCTCTCACGGGGAAGGGGAGGGATGGGGAACTCAAATCAGTCATCTCTACCAGCTATCTTTCCTCGGGTGAAAAATAAATATGTCCCTGGTTGCACAATTAGGCAAAGAAACACAAATGGAAGAGAAGGTTGCCACGGTGCCTAGGGACCCCCCACCCCCACCACATTGTAAGCCTCCAACTCTTGGCTTGGAAACTGGTGGGTACGGTCTCAAACCGAGAGGGTCTAGGTGGACTGAGAAAAACAAAACCACCGACAAAAAAAAAAAAAAAAGAAAAGAAAAATAACAATTCTTTGTACAGAATTTACATGATAATAAGCTTGACACAAGCTGAGATACCAGAGGCACCGGGTCTGGGTCCATCCCCTGGGAGCCTCTCATTGCAGCACTGGCTCCCAGGTACGGCAGCCGTGCTCCGGAGCCTATGTACACGCCTGCTCGGCTCGCCGGCCAACGACGGGTGCACTGCTTTCCCACAGTAGGAGACAAGCCCGGAGCCAGGAAACCACACTGCCCAGGAGTCCTTTGCAGGTCTAAGCACAGGGGCTGCCTCTGAATTGCCAACACCCACAGTCTTCCCCTGTGCTCAGGTTTTATATACACACAAGGAAAAAAAATAATTCATGGACATAAACCTGGATGGGGATGGGAGGGGTGAAAAGGGTTAAAAGGAAAAAGCTGTCCAGAACTCGGATCGTCTGACTTTAACATGTTTTCCCAACACTTTCCTCCTCTGGAAGGACTCAGCTGCTTGCTTGGGCTGGTAATGTGAAGCTCATGGACAAAAGCCCTGCCATGGGCCACACTGCGTGGTGACACTGCCTCTGGGGGTGGGCGGGGCGGGAGAGACCCCTTGTCCTCCAGGCTTCCACACCCACTCCGGGACCCCAGGGGGCTCCCTCCCGCTGCTGGCATCCAAATGAAAAAGTAAACATTGAACCCAAGGTGGGGGGTGGGCAGGGGGCCACATGGCGAGCTCCTCCAGGGTCTGCCCCAGCCCGTCAGGGAGAAAGCCGGGGAGTGGGTTGGGAGGCTCCGGGCTCCGCACTGCTGCGCGGGCAGAAGGGCCTGTCAGCTCCGTAGTGTTCTGAGGTCGTGGTCGGGGCGGCCCCTGCTCCCACAGCACCTGGCCGCACATCGGGCGCCAGCTGAGGCCCGTTCTGATTCTGTCTTCACATTTCAACGGTTAAAATGTCTTTCCTTATGACGAGGACAAAAATGCAGAGAAGACCAAACCATGTAGCAGCATTCATGAGAAGAGGCTGAGGACAGAGAGAGAGAGAGAAGCCAGAGGGAGACAGGGACACAGAGACACAAGTTCATGGTCAGCGATGCCCCTGCAAGGAGCAGTTCTAAAACAGAGACGCGGGCTGACGGACAGAGAAGCCCTTTCCCGCCAAGAGGCCGGAGCTGCAGGGGGTGTCCTGGGGTAGTGTTGGGGTCCAGGCCCTGGCGTGGCCCCTGGGGAGGGAACAGCACCTGAAATGGGGCGGGGCTAGTTGAGGGTCCCCCTGCAGTTCTCAGAGCCACAGAGGCAGGGGATCTTGACGTCCTCGATGGGGAACTTGTAGTCGTAGGTGATCTCCTCGTTGACACTGATATGCTGCTTCGAGTAAATGACAATCTTCTTCTGCGACTCCACTGTGATCACCTTGGCGTAGCAGTTGGGCTGTGGCAGGAGAGGGGAAGCGTGGGTCCCAGTCTCACCAACCCATGCATGCCTGGGCTCTTCCGGCCCAAGGCTCCCACTGCCATTCCTCCGGCAGCTGACCCTGATGTAAGAGTGTCCAGCCCGGGCCTGCTTCTGAGCTCTAGTCCAGGGCCTATACGCTGCACTTCAGCAGGAACACTGAGTACATCACCACAGGCAGGCATGCCACACCACATACAACCACCTCAGGCCCCCCACATGTGACACCAGACCACACGCACCCATATGTGAGCAAGCAGCCTCTTCTTTAGTGTATAATACACAAAGGCACAGCATTCCCATTGCAGTGGGCGAGGGAGTCTCTCCAAGCCCAGCCCAGGGAGGCGCTGAGGGAGCCCACGATTGAACCGAGTATTTCTGAAGCTGTTAGTGCTTCCCGCAGCCTCCTGCATGCCCACTTCACAGAGACCTGACGCTCAAGGCTGAGCAGGGCTCATCATTCAGGGTCTCACATCCCTGCCTCCCCCCGGCCCCAGGCACACGACCAGCTCCCAGGCGGGGGACTTGCAAGGGGTCCTACTAGCAGAGGCAGGGGCAGCGGAGGCCCCTGCAGGCACTCACGTTGCAACTGTGGTTGATGAAGCGTGCGAAGTTGCCACACTTGGTGGCATCAATGATGGTGTCATGGTCCACCCGGAACATGTAGCTGCTCCCAATGCCCTCGTCCTCGTAGCGTTTCTCGCGCATGTCCGCGATCACCTGGTGGGGAAGGCTGTCAGATGGTGCTGCACGGCCTGTGCCCGCCCCACTGCCCACCGCACCACACTGCACCTACCTGGCGGATGTTTTGACCCACGTACTCGATGACCATCTCATCCGCAGCAATGGGCTCCATGGCAAATAGGCCCCAGTCATGAATGTGGCTCTTGCAGAATTTGAGCTTCTTCTTCCGGAACTGAGGAGGGAAGGCAGGGAAGTCAGCCCTGCCCCCAGGTCTCCGTGCTGTCCCCACCATGGCTGCCCTGGGTAGGTCCCTGGCTCACCTTGAGCTGGTTGAACTTGAGCAGGTCACTGTCACAGCTGCCGGTAAAGGAGGACAGCAGGCGACGCTGCTCCGACCGCCGCTCTGAGCCAGCCCGTGTGGAAGCGTGGGGCTGCGCAGGGATGCTCATGCCCTGAGTATGCAGCCAGTACCAGTCAGGCTTGGATCTGAGTCCTAGGCATGCAGCCAGGCCACATCCCTGGCCCCAAGCCCTGGACAACCCAATCACAGCTCGGGGGCTTTGCTGTCTCCATCGTCTGTAGTTCCCTGGTTGATGCTTGCCCTCGCCTGCCCCCCTCCGGCTCCCAGGATCCTGGAGCCCAGGCCTCTCTCTTGTCCAGGCTCTGTGACCTGCTCACACACTGCTCTGTGCGTGTGGCCAGTGGGATCTGATAAGTTCCCAATAAGCCAAGCATCGTCTACTTCTATCACAGGAGCACCTTCCTTGGCTGGTACCACAGTACAGCCTTCCACACCTGTCTCTGGGTCTCCCCACAGCACTCCCCCTGCTTGCTCATAGGTCCTCCCTCCCCCACTAGTTGGCTCACTGCAGCCTCACACAGGAGCTCAAGCTGAGCAGGGAGATGCAACTGAATTTGTCGAGGTTGTAGATCCACTCAGCCCACAGCCCAGAACCCCCTGTGGGCTTCCTGCCACTGGTAGGACAGAGACCACCCCTTGGCTGTGCTCTCAGCTGACCCCCAGTCCCGCAGGGGCAGTACCTGGGTGTCGGCAGGGGGCTCGTCAGTGCTGGCGCGGCTGCTGTTGAGGTATCTGAGCTTGTCCTTCTTGTCGATGGTGTAGAAGCCCTCACTCCGGGCACAGCCCGTCACGTGCTCGCGGATACCGTCATCCCGCTTCTTCTTCTTAGCTGAAGAGAGGCTGGTGGGTGGGTGTGGGTCAAGGGCCATGTGATCATTCTCAGCAAAGCCCTCCTTGGACCTCAAGACACCTGCCCGTTGTGCCTGGCCTCCCCAGCCCCACAACAGGGTCCAGGGAGGCAGGACCAACGCTGTCACTACTATAGCCAAGCAGAGTCAGGACCCAATGGCGTAGCTTTGGGGGTCACATTCCTTTGCCACTTCCTGCCTCAGTTTCCCATCTCAGAATTGGGGTGACAGTGAGGCCTGAGTGGCAGCTATGTGGCCTCAGGCAGGCAGCTTGCCCTTTCTGAGCCTGTTTCTTCTTATGCAAAACAAAGAAATGGCAGCCCTGCCTCTTCAAAAGATAGGGGAATTAAGCTGGGTGATGAGGGGTGGACCTTTGGTCAGGGTTCAGGGAGCCTGGTTCAAGCCCTGGCTCCTCCTGATTCTAGTTTCTGACTGGAGGTATGAGTGGTTGGATCCCTAACACCCACATGAAAGAAATGGCTGAGTTCCTTGCTCCTGGCTTCTGCTTTAGGGAGTGAACCACAAGATGGGAGGTTTTTGTCTGTTTCTTCTCTGTGCCTTTTAATAAAACAAAGGGGCAGGCGTTGTAGGACAGTAAATTAAACTGCTCCCTGCAATGCTGGCACCCTCTCCTGCAGCACTGCTCTCTGTCCAGCTTTGCAACAGGCTTGGGAAGGCACTGGAAGGTGTCCTTCATCCACATGGGAGACAGCCGGAGCTCTAGGCCCCTGGCTGCAGCCGGGTCCAGCCCTGGCCTCGTGGCCGTTTTCAAGAGTGAGCCAGAGGGCTCATCTCTTCCTTTATCTTTCCTTCTCCTGTCTGTCATTCTGACTTTCAGAGAAATAAACAAATAAAGCTTTTTTTTTTAAAGAAATCAGGTGATGCGGGGTCAGGGCATGCGAGTGTTCAGCCTACCTGTGTTAGCTCACAGGACCCAGTCAGGAACCTGCCACCCCTGGAGAAAGGTTTGGCCTGGAGCGAGCAGTTAAAAGTGGCTTAGCTGCAGCCTGGCACAGTAGCCTAGTAGCTAAATTCCTTGCCCTGCATGTGCTGGGATCCCATATGGGTGCCAATTTGTATTCCAGCTGCTTTACTTCCCTTCCAGCTTCCTGCTTGTGGACTGGGAAAGCAGTTGAGGATGGCCCAAGGCCTTAGAGACCCTGCACCCATGTGCGAGACCTGGAAGAAACTCCTGACTCCTTGCTTCAGATCAGCTCAACTCCAGCTGTTGCGGCCACTTGGGGGAGCGAACCAGCAGATGAAAGATCTGTCTCTCCTTCTCTCTGTAAATCTGCTTTTCCAATAAAAATAAATAAATCTTGGCAGGTGGCACCTAACTCATGCTACTGCTTCTGTTGCAACAGCCCAGAGGGCTGGGTCCCCCATGCTCGTGGCACCGACCCCCACGGTCAGCAGGATATAGGGATGGTAGACCCAGAGTGTGTCGTTGAGCCAGTCCATGCCATTGTCCTGCTGCAGCAGCCGCTCATATGTGACACACAGGAAGTGGATGTCCTCTTCGTCAATGCCACCATTCCAGATGTCATACAGGATGGTCATTTCCTCGAACTCGGTGCGGGGCCGGAAGAGGGGCTGGGGTGGTGAGAGCTCAGGCGAGGCAGAGGCAGCAACCAGATCTTCATGGCGTTTCTTGAGGGGCCGGCGCCACTGCCCCCGCGCCTTAATCAGATCCATGTAGTCTTCGGGGACCTCATCACGCCCACGCGGGCCCGGGGGAATAGCCTCAGAAGGCCACTGGTTGTCCAGCTCTTTGAAGGGCAACTTGGTGGGCTCAATGGGCGGGGGTGGTGGGGGTGGGGGTGGCTGAGGAGGTGGGGGTGGAGGCGGGGCTGGGATCCCCGTGTTCCGGAAGTCCAGGGTCACAGCCCGGGGGTCGTGAGTGCTGGGGAAGACAGGGGCCTGAGGCTGGCCAGGCAGCAGCAGCAGGTCCCTCCCGAGGGCAGGCCCTGCTGGTGGCCGGACCAAAGGCCCTTCCAATGACAACATGGATGGTGGGGACCGCCGGGGCCGGCCCGGCTTCCTTTTGATGGGGGCAGGGCAAGGGGCCAGTGGGGCTGGAAGCAGAGGGGGTAGTGGGGTTGGCGCCCGAGCCTGGGCCCGTAGGACGGGTACGGGCAGTGCCAGGGGCAGGGGCAGAGGCAGGGGCAGTGGGAGGGGCAGACCTGTCTCCAGGAGCACAGGGGAAGCCAGGGGGCCAGAGCGCTCATCACGCCGGCCGGCAGGGAGCGGGCACACGGGCAGAAGCAGGGGCCCACTGGGCTCTGGGAAGGTGGGTGTGAAGCTGAAATCCCGGCCAGGCGTCCGTGGGAGGCCCCCGCTGCCCAAGCTTGGGGACTGGGACGGGTAGGAGAAGGGGCTGCCGGGTACCTGCGGGGAGCTCAGGGACAGGCTGCTGCCCCCCGACAGAGGCGGCTCCCCGCCTGGTGTAGCCGGCACTGTCTCTGTGCTCTGCGACTTGGCCAGGCTGCCACACAGGCCTGGGGTACGTGGGGGCTGGTCCTCGGGCAGAGGCTCCGGGGCGATGGGTGGGTGCGGAAGGTCTGGGGTCTCAGGCTCTGGTGGTGGACTGGGGGGCCGAGGGGGCCGAGGGGGCGGTAATGGTGGCTGCAGAGGCAAGGTGAGTGCTGGAGGGGGCACGGGCTCCATTTCCAGGTCATCCCCTGCAGAGAAGCGAGCAGACAGCAGTTACAACTCAAATGACTTCTCCAGACCTGACCGATGTTGCCCTACTATGCGCTCAACACATGTCTGGCCCACAGCCCTAGGAATCCCTTGGGTTCTGGGAGCATAGGGCCTTGCTCTAGCTAAGCCACTCAAGGCCCACCTGACACCAGCACAGGACACACAGTAGGTGCTTATGGATGCCACGGCATATCACAGACACAGGAAATGTGGTTGTGAGCTGCCTTCACAGGACTGCTTCTGCTTTGAGACGCAACTCCAACTGTCTTTTTTTTCTGCAGGACTTGTCAGAGCCGTCCCTGCTTTTCTTCTAGTATTTTCCTCCCTTGTCTAATTCTCTGCTGTCATCTCTTACCCTGGTCTAGGACCTAGCTGGGAGGGTGGCTCAAGGAGCACTGAGTCCAGCATGCATCCAGCATGTGCACCAATCACCTCCATGCAGGAGGCCCTGCCCTGACGCCCTGCCCGCATCCCCAGGTCTGTCAGGACTCACTACGTTGACTGGGGACAACTACCTTCTTCCTTTTCACACACCCCAGCTCACGGGGCTGGTGGTCCCAGGATGATACTGGGAACTGTGGCACAAAGGCACACTAACCAACAGGGGGCTACAGGCCTTATCAACTTTACCTGGGGCGAGCTCAGGGGACGAGGGGGGTTGGGGCTCTGCCTCTGTGGCCCGGGGCTCCGGTGACACCACCATGGGTCCTTGCTGGCTCAGATCTGGCTCCTCAGGGGGCCGCTTGCAGCGCGCCAGCTCCTCAGCATCCACAGGCACAGGCGCCGGCTCCTGGGGGGTTTCGTCCTCCACCTCAATGTCCACCTCCTCCTCAGTGCCCAGTGCCTCCCCGGTGAGAACCTCCAGGGCCAGGGACTCCTCCTCCTTGGCCTCCTCAAAGCTCTCAGCGCCAGCAGAGGCCGAGCTTTTGTCCACTGGTCCCACCTTCCCCTCCTCTTCTTCCTCCTCTTCCTCCTCCTCATCCTTTGTCTCCACATCCTCTTCATCCTCTGAGGACGAAGATGAGGACTCTGAGCTTGACTCAAACTCAGAAGACTCAGAGCTCCCGCTGGACGATTCAGCCTCAGCCTTGGACGTGACGATGCTCACCGTCTCCTCTGGATGGGGACATAGACACAGAGCCATCGCCTGACTGCTGGGCTCCGACTGGGCCAGGCGCTGCCCCTGAGCCATGCCGCGCTCCTCATTGAGACATGCACATGCACAGCTCAACAGCACTTGGGTCCAGGTGTTAGCCAAAGGTGGGTCTAACCCACCTTCCCAGTCCCTGCCCCGCTCCCTGCCCCGCTCCCTGCCCCAGCTGCCCACCCACTCCAGATATTGCATGCATGTAAGGCTGTGCGTGAGCTGGAACGAGGTGACACCAAGGCCCTGACTCTGGCCCCTCACCTCCATCAGAGTCCCCGTCGTTCTTCTGGCTGGCTTCCGACAGGGCCGAGTCTTCGTCCTCGTTTTCGGACTCATCCTGATCATCACTGTCATCATCCTGGGAGACAGGGATGGGTGGGGGGCAGTGAGCCAAGGGGTCTGTCCCCTGCCCTGGCCCTGGGCTCTTGGCCAGGTCATACCTTGTCTGATGAGGATGAGGTTGAGGAAGAAGAGATCTGGCTCCGGGGGCCACCTTCTTCCTCTTCTTCCTCTTCTTCCTCTTCCCCTTCCTCCTCTTCGGTACTATCCCGCTCCTCCTCCTTATCGGAGGCCGAGGACGAGGGTGAGGTTGTTGAGGACCCCGAGGATGAGGATGCCGATGAGGATGAAGACACCGAGAGGGACTCCTTCTCGTCCTCCTCCCCGCCACTGTCCAGCTCCAGCGGTCGCGCCGGCCGCCGCCGTACCCCTACACCCTTGGGGTCCCGTTTGGCAAGCTCGCATGGGGCCTCCGCCATGTCCCGGTCCCGCTCCCGCTCAGATTCTGTAGGGAAAAGTGTCAGGGCTAGGCTGGGGGCAGGGAGCAAGGGACCGCACCACCCGGCACCAGGGGGCAGGACGCAAACCTTCATCTTCTTCATCCACAGAGGTCGAAGGCCGGAGACGCTTCTGGTCACCAGACGAGGCTGCCTCAGGCGGCTCCTTCCTTTTGACCTTAAAGGAGGGCAGGCGGATGGCCCCGCGCAGGCCGATGCCCAGGCCCAGGCCCTCGCAGCCCAGGCCCTCACCCTTGCCCCACGACTCCAGCAGGCATGAGGCCACTCGGTCCCGGGGCTTCCGCCGGTCCTCATCCTTGTGCTCGCCCGACTTCACAGGAGTCAGCGAGGCCTGCGAGGAGACGAGACAGTCACCAAGGTCCCAGGCCTGTGGAGGGCCTGCCTGGGGCCCTGGCCTTGGACACTCTCAATTGCCCTCCATGTCTCACTGGGGAACATGCTGTGAGTCCACACAAGTGTCATAGAACCCAGACACTCTCCCACCCTAGCCCAAGGCAGGATGCCAGGAGGGAGGGGACACCCCTGGGCTTGAGAGGCCTCATGGACAAGACTCAGAGGAGACGCAAGGAGAGCCCTGTGTCCTGCAAGGGTCCCACGTCGGGGGGGAAGGATTGTGCCTCTCACTGCAGTGTCAGCAGGCTCACTGTGATGTCACTGGCCCACTACGCACCTAATGGACCGGCTAGGACAGGTGCTGCCCACCCCGGCTGCAAGGCAGCAAGCTCTCAAGGCTGCATTTCTCAAAGTAGATCTGACCACCTCGGCCACCTCAGACAGGTCCATCAGACTGTGGCTGAAGCAGCTTTGAAACATTCGAGAAAAAGTTTTGGGGCCAGTGCTGTGGAGCACCAAGACACTGCCTGTGACGCCAGAATCTCACGTGGGTGCCTGCCGAGTCCCAGCCTCTCCACATGCTGCTAATGCACCTGGGGAAGGATGGCAAGATGGTCCTTGGGCCCCTCACCCACAGGGGAGACCAGGAAGAAACTCCAGGCTTGGGACCGACCCAGCTCTGCTGTCATGGCCCTATGAGGAGTGAACCGACACACAGAACACATGGAAGCTTTCTCTCTTTCCCTGTCTGTATCTGTGTCTTTCATTAATAAATCTTTAAAAGAGAAAAAAGAAAGGAAAATAAAAGAGAAGAAAAGAAAGGAAGAGAAAGCAGGAAGGTGTTCTGTGGTGACCCAAGAGGCCAGGCACAGGCTGGGTGCTGTGCTGGGGGACCCTGTGCTGCGAAGCCAAGAGCGTCCTGCTGTGTTGAGAGGCCCTTGGTGGCGTGGCTGGGGCCCCGTGCTGCCCGGCCTGTGCCCCTCACCTTGGCCATGCGCTCCTTCTTGCCCCACCACTCGTCGAAGGCGCGGAAGGCTACCACCTCCACCATCTTGCGGTTCAGGTCACGCTTCATGATGGCCTTGAGTTCCTTAAGCACCACAAGCAACACGCCGTCCACCGTGGCCTTGTGCGGGTCCTCCTGGCGCGGCACATAGCCTGGCGGTGGCACCGATGGGTCAAACTTGGGCAGTGGGGGCCATGGCTGGCCTCGGCCCGGGCCTGCGCCACCCAGCGAGAAGGGGCCGCGGTAAGGCGGCAGGTTCACAAACTGCAGCCCAGCTGAGGCGGCCGCAGCAGCAGCAGCCACGAAGGGTGGGTAGGGGCAGGCACCCTGGGCAGTCATCAGGCGGCTCAGCATCTGTGTCTGCATCTGGAAGGACATGGGCATGCCACCCCACTGGCCGCCCAGCACGTGGCTCATGTCCACCTGCATCACCGGGAACAGCCCGGGTGGGAAAGGCGGCAGTGGCGGTAGGATGGGTGGTGGTGGCACCCCAGGCGGTGCAGGCAGCGGCGGTGGTGGCACGGGCACAGTCACCGCTGGGTGTGTTGGGGGTGGTGGCGGCGGCGGTAGCGGGGGCGGCATGGGGAAGCCGGGCTGCGGGGGAGGCGGCGGCGGCGGCGGGGGCAGTGGTGGGAAGCCGGGTGGTGGGGGCAGCGGCAGGCTGGCAGCCAGCACAGCAGGGGCTGCCACGGCTGCCGACCCTGGGGTCACCACCATAGGTTTGGGGCAATCAGCGCTGGTGATGGGAGCCGAGGGCATCTCATCATCTGAGATCTCCATGTCCTCACCGGAGGACTGCTGGCCCTGGAAAGAGAGCAGACATGGGCAGCTGGGGCGAGCCTGGCAGCCAGCATCCCCTCCTGAGCCCCAGTCCACGGCAGCATTAAGGCGACCCCAGTGAGCCCCCATCACACCCCACCCCAGCCTCAGCTACTCTTCCAGCACCTGGGGGCTCCTGGGAGCACACATGAGGCCACTCACAAACTCAGCACCTGCCTGCCCCTGTTCTGCATGCGAGGCCCACCTTGCCCTTCCAGCGTTGACCATCTACAGGGAGGGGAGGCCAGGGATGCTGAGACCACAGGGAAATAGGGGCGGGGGTTCTGCTGTCCCTGGGACTGCTGCAGCCTGTATGGGGCATCCCTGAGCCCCCCGCCTGGCCCAGGCGCCCCCCACACAGAGGCGACTCCAACATCTTCATGCTCAGAGATAGGAACACTGGGAGCACCAGGGCTCCAGCACCTTACCCAGGGCCAGATAGCCAGTCTGTGGGTCAGGGAACCCCAGCAGAGCACAGGAGCCTCACAAGGTGGCGCTCTCTGCCACACAGACCCAGGGTTGAGGAGGGTGGGATGGCATGGTTTGGGAGGCTCGTACCCCACAGGAGAGACCTGGCTGGCTTCTTGTTAACTTGTACCCCGAGAGGCCCTTGTACTTGGGTCCCTGCCAATAGCTTTGGCCGCCCAGTGCCAGCGGTGGGGTGAGTCAACAGATGGAGGGGGATCTCTCCGCATTTTTCAACTTTTAAAAACAAGAGGACAGAGGGTCTTGCCAGGTACCCCAGCCCAGGAATAGGCTGCTGCTGGAATCTGGGAGTGGCAAGAGGAGGAAGGGAGGCAGCAAGGGGGACCTCTTCCTCAGCAGGGGTTCTCCTCAGCCCACAGCCCAGTTTTCCTTGGCCTGTTCTACACACACACACACACACACACACACACACGTGACACGAGCTGTCAGCTCCGCACAGCTCAGGAAATCAGGGACCCAAACCCCAGGTCCCAGACAGCAGCAGGTCAGGCCTGATGCAGCACACAGAGGGTTAACCCAGGCGGCTGCTGCCAACCAATCCCTGCACGGCCCACCCCTCCCTCCGCCCCTCTGGCTGCCGGGGACAGCTGGGAGGCCACAGCAAGTGCCAGGTGAGGCCTCAGGTGCTGAGGCCTCCAGGGAAGCTCACGCTCACTTAGGACTGGCCCATTTTACAGAGTTTGAAACTGAGATTTGAAGAGGGAAAGTGCCTTCCTGAGGCACACAGCCTGAGATGCGCAGGGCTGGGGTGCAAGGTCCCAGAGGAGATTCCACACTGCTGACCACTGGCCTCTGCGGAGAAGCAGCTCCCACCCGTACTCCCCTTGCGGGTCTGCCCTGTGTGGCGCCCCCGCTTTGGCTTCAGCCTGCTTTGTGCTGTGTCTGGGTTCTCCCTGCACCCCTTCACCCACCCCCAGACTACCGGAGGAGCCCAGTGTGGTCCTCTCAGTCGCCAGCAGGGGGCTCCGGAGGCCGTAAGTCCTAGCGCTCCCAGCCCCAGCTCTCACGGCCTGCCTATCGGCTCTGGCCCAGCTGGTCAGCATGGTAAAACCCCAACCCCAGGCTGCCCAGAAGGAGGCACAGGCGGAAGGGGACAGGTTGGCCGATCCCACGTCTGCACACCTGTCAGCTCTGCCTGCCCGGACCCCTGGTGCCCAAAACCACTTTCCCCAAACTGCCTAGAGGCCCCCTCCTGTGCAGGTGGCCCAGCTTTAGCTCCCGACATGCGCAGAGGCAGGGCTCTAGGCGCCATGGCCTGCCTACCTCCAGGGTCTGGCTCTAAAGTGTGCCTCCAGGAGGGCTAAGCAGGTGTCCCCAGAGAAGGGGGAGCACAGGCTAACCTGTCCCAGAGGAACCTAGAGGCTGGAGGCTGGAGGGAGACCTAGGGAGAGGACTGCACCTGGGGCCCCCCTAGCCAGAAGGGGCTCTCCAGCACCCTCCTGCCTGGCCTTCCACCTCCTCAAAGGGCACCAGGCTCGGGGTGTCAGTGCTCAGCCCCCTGACATCCCACCCCCTCAGCTGAGTGTCAGGACTAGCCCCATGTTCCCAGGTCCGGAATTCCCAGCAGAGAAGGAATCCCTTAACTATCACCACGACCCCACTGCAATGAAGCAGGTTGAGGGAAAACCCTGACTGCCTCCCCCAGCAAGGACAGCAAGACTCAGCCACGTTTTCCTTCTCTTCACGGCTGCCCGGGAGCTGGGAGCCAAGCCAGCTGCCTGGTGCCACTGCCATCTTCCCCTCTCCCTCCAGCGCCCATGCTGACTGCCCGCGCCCTGCTGCCCCTTAGCCTGTGTCGTTCTTCGTGAGCATACAAGGGGACGTAAGAGAGACAAAACCAACTGCACACAGACAGACAGACAAGGGCGGGGGGTACCTCATCCATCTTTTCTGAGGTCGGGGTCCTGTCTCCAGCCAGATCCAAAGCCACCTCAGCTGTCTGGCCCAGAAGTCCAGCGGGGTCCGGAGGGCCCGGCTCAGGCGGGGGCCGTGGCCCCAAGCCCAGCTCATCTTCGTCCTCATCAGAGTCCGGCAGCGGCGTGGGACTGATGTCTTCCAGCCCCGTGCTGGAGGGGGGCGAGGAGGGCGGGCTGGGACCCCGGAAGCCGGGCTGAGAGTTAGTGCCGAAGGGTGTGAGTGGCGAGAGCTGGGAGGAGGAGGAGGAGATGGGGCTGCCCTCCATCTGCAGCTCGGCATCCGAGTCCTGATCCCGTAGGAAGGGCAGCTTGGTGCGCTGTTCCTTCAGCAGCATCTCGATGCGCGAGTCCAGGCTGTCGTGTGGCTTCTCAGGGCCCGCGGGAGAGGACTCCAGTGTGGGCGTGCCGGGGCTGTCGCAGGGCTCAGGGCTCCAGCCGAAGGTGGGCTGGCCGCCCAGCTCCATGCTGCTGGTGTCCGGGGGTGGCGGGCCGGGTGGTGTCCCCGGTTTCTCCTTAGCTGGGGGCTCCGAAGGCGGCAGGGGCGGGGGTGCAGGGGCTCTCCGGAACTCCCCACTGTCACGGGTCCCAAAGGTGGCGGTGGCAGCAGGCTCCTCGGGAGGCGGGGGGAAAGGAGGTGCAGGGGTTTGGTATGGAGAGAAAGCTGACTTGAACCCAGGAGCAGGAGCGGCCTGGCTGGGGGGTGGCGTGTGGGCAAAAGAACTCGAGTCCTGCGGCTGGACCTTGAAGGGAGGGCCGCTGCCGCCCCCTCCGCCTCCCACTGCCCCAAAGGGCAGGTCAGAAGAACCCCGGAAGGAGGCCGCAGTTCCTGC
Organism: Ochotona curzoniae; assembly: GCF_017591425.1. Classification (NCBI taxonomy): domain Eukaryota; kingdom Metazoa; phylum Chordata; class Mammalia; order Lagomorpha; family Ochotonidae; genus Ochotona; species Ochotona curzoniae. The sequence continues at coordinate 5,971,572 of NW_024466340.1, read as the reverse complement.
CACAGTGGCCGCGTTGGAGTTGTGCACATAATGATGCTCGTGGCGCCGGTTGTAGGCGTCCGTGAACTTGCTCTCGTGGCGCCTGGCCTTGAAGGTGGTGGTGGGGTCCTGGCCAAAGAGGTAGGAGGGTGTGGGCTGGCGGCTGGAGTAGCTGGAGTCCTGTGAGAAGGGGGTGCCCAGGCGCGGCGTGAGGGGCGTGCCCTGTCCGTAGGAGTTGGGGGTGTCCAGGCGGCAGCTGGAATAAGCCGTGTCCTGCGAGAAAGGCGTCCCGCCGCTGTTGGGGGTGACGGAGGAGGAGCCGGACCCACAGCCCAGAGACAGGCTGCCATCCTTGAGGCGCTTCAGGGCATCTGACAGCTGGAGAGAGAAGCAAGCAATGTGGCCGGGGGACAGGGCTGCTGGGGAGCTCAGAGGCCAAGCGCTCCCAAGGACCAGAAGTCAGAGGGCCCTACCTTCCCAGTGGCCGCCTGTCCCCAGGGGACCTGGAAGTCACTCCTAACCCTGAGGCAGTGAAGAGAAGGCCAGACCCCTAGCTGTCAGGGGACAGACTTCCTGCTTCGTTTGAGCCCGGCAGGCTGTGACCCCAAACACAGGCTGGGTGGCAAGGGGAGAGCCTAGAGCTTGGCTCTGCCTCTGGAGGCTCACATTTGGGTTTAAACAGCATGGCGAGGCAACAAGACGGAGAGCAGAGCTGCCCAGAGGGGTTGGGTGAGCCCCCTCCCAGGGGGTGTCTCAGCAGGCACTGGTCAGGGAAGGGCTCGGCTTTCTTCTAGAAGAGGCCTGTCTTGGGACAGGGAGTTTTAAGGATGCCTCTGGACACCACAGGGGCTCCATATCAGTGTGGACCCCGAAGCCTCAGGCTCGTCCCTGAGGGCTGAACTTGGCAGCCACCGGGAGTGGGACCAGCAGTCCCAGGAGACCCGGCTGGGGACGTGGGAGAGAAGCCAAACCCACCTGCAGGGCGTCGCTGGCAATGGGAGAGCTGGCGTCCAGCTCGCCCACGGGGAGGGTCTGCGGGGTGTACCGGCCTGTGACCAACAGCTCGTAGAACCGCATGCGGGTTTCCCCTGTGGAGGAGCGAGAGAACTTGGTGGGACTGGGGGACTGGGCAGCCCTTCGGGACTCCAGTCTGCTTGGCCTGAGAGACCCCGGCCCCTGGCCAAGCTCCTGCCACCTTGGCTCTGCACTAGGCATCCCATCTGTTCAGAAAAGCTGTTAAACTCTCTGATTGCTTTTCTGTTGCTGAAAATCAGAGCAAGGGCCCGGAAGGCTGGGAAGCCACCTCCAACCCCAAGTCCCTTCCCAGGTTCTCTGGGCCCTGGTGCCTCCTCAGCTCGAGCCAGGGGCATACAGTGTTGGTAGGAGGCTGCTGGCCGGTTGGGCTGGCCCTGGGCCCCAGAGGCAGGGTATTTATAGAGCCTCAGACAGCTGCTTACATATGCAAAGGAGGCGCATTCCTGGAGCTGCACTTCACTTCACCCAGCTCCTTCTTGAAATACAAACTATTCAGCTGCTTGTCTCTGAGGGGCAGGTCCACCCACACCCCCACCCCGTGACGTCTAGGGTAGACCCGGCAGCTACCAGAGAGGAGGTGGAGCCAGCCGAGCCAGGGGCCAGGGTTCCACAGCCAGTTTTCAGGGAGCGAGCAGACTGCAGTTGCCCAGAGAGGGGTGTGCACATTTAAAGGGACCCTACACACACACACACACACTCACTCTCTCTCTCTCTCTCTCTCTCTCTCTCTCTCTCTCTCTCTCACACACACACACACACACACACACGAGGGGGGGAGACTGGTGCCTGGGATGACAGTGGGCAGGGCCCTGGAAACAGCTTGGCACTGTCTCACTCTCAAAGTCAGCACAGGTTGTTCACCTTCCCTTGCCCCAGGTTTGCATTGCCCCAGCTGACTCCCAACGCGAACTGGCTGCAGACCACACCCCAGCCTTTCCCCAGAAAGGACCCCAGGGGGTCGGGGTGGGGGAGAGAAGGAACCCCCAATGGACTCTGGACCCAACAGTACCGCTCCCACGCGATAGCCAGCTGCTTTTTGTAGCCAGCTGCTTTTTGTATAATTATAACATTCGGGACATCTTCTGAGAGAACTCAGGCTGACCCCATGGGGGATGCCCTCCAAGGCTGCCAGCCCCCCAAGGGAGCGTGGGGACCCCAGTTCTCAGGCAGCTGGCTCTGGGGAATGCACTGAGCTGACCGACTGGGAGGCGCGGTCTCTTTAAGAGAGAGGAGGGAAGCCAGTGTGAGCCTGGCGCGCCCAGCCAGCCCTGCACGCTCCCAGCTCCTCCCCGCAGCACTATCAATGAGAAGGCATGCGGGCCAGCCAGCTCCCGCTTCCAGGGGGCCTGCCCCGGCCCGGGAGGCTTCACTCTGGCATAGGGGACCCTCTCTTCACCCATTCAAAGGCATTCCACTGGCTCCCCCTCAGCCCCCTGAAACAAACCAACCCGTCTCCTCCCTAACACAGCAGGGGAGACCACCAAAGCCCAGGTCACCAGGAGCTTCAAGGGGAGCCCGTGGGGAGGGAGGGTGTGTGTGCTGGAGGTGGGGAAGCCTCCGGAGGGCCCCCAGGGGCGCGGTGGCCAAGGACCAGCACTCGGGGAAATTATAGCCTGTCTCCTAGCAACAGACAACAGCTCTAGCTCCATGTGACTAGCCTCAGGAGGGGGCAAAACAGTCAGTAGGTGGGGAGGGGGATTCCCAGGAAGAGTGAGGAGGGGCTCTAAGCCCCCACGGGCCCCCAGCAGAGGGGGGGAAGCAGCAGTGACAGGTCTCTGGAGGCCCCGCCCCTAGGCGCACGCTCACTCACCTTTGGTGTCCAGTTCCACGTGGATGATGTTGCCCATGACCGAAGTGCTGTGCAGATGTTGCACAGCCTCCTTGGCCCCCCGGACCGTGGCGAAGACCACCTTGGCAATGCCCAGGTGCTTCTTGGTCTTGGGGTTGTACAGAATTTCCACCTCTTCCACCTCCCCATACTTCTTGCACATGTCCCTCAGGAAGTTCTCTCGGATGTTGTCATTCAGCTTGGCAAATGTCACCTGCTTCGGGGGCACGGGGCCCACGTAGAACTCATCGATCTGGCCCGGGACGAGGGAGGAAGGGAGTTTGGAGAACCAGGAAACCGAAGCCAGCACACAACGTGCCCCAGTCACCGGTTGGTGGAAAACAATCAAGTTAAAAAAAAAAAAATTTTTTTTTTTAATATGAAATTTTGAGGGGGGTGTGGAGCACACGGGCGGGCCCGGGAAGCAGAGGATTAAATCGTTTGGAACGTGGAAGTCCTCTGGGTTCGGAAGGAAGGGGAAAAAGAAACAGTTTCTCTCTCCCCAGCTCCCATGCTGGCCTCCTCTGCTCGCTCCCGGGTCAGGGCGACCCTGGAGGTTCGGCTCCCTCTGCCCAAGTCCAGCTCCACCGGCTCCCAAGCGCCTGGGCTGGCCAGGGGGCGGGACCCCGAGCGGGCAGGAGTCTGGTGGGGGAGCCGGAGCCCCTAGTGGGGCACCCCCAGTGGGATGCCTGCTGCTCAGAGGCCAGGGTGGGGATGGCGCCCTCCCCGCCAAAACTTCCCAGGCCGGGAGGGACGGCGGGAACTGGGGACCCCGCGGGGCTGGCGTTATTTTCGAACCTGGGGCGGGGAGGGGGAGGGGTCCCACCTTGAATTTGGGCACCGACAGCTCCAGCTCCTTGTTTTTGGTCCAGATCCCGACGACCCGGGGATCTTCGACGATCTCCACCGGGCGATTGCTGGACATCTGTGGGGAGGGACCAAGCGGGGAGTGGGGGTGAGGCTGGGCGGAGGGCCACCCTCTGCCGGAGCCGGAGCCGGGGAGCCCCCACCCCCACCTCAGGGCCGCTTGTCAAAGTGCCGGCGGCCCGCGGCGGCTGACAGTTGGCGGGGGGTGGGGTGGGGGTGGGCAGGGGTCCCGGGCCGGCGACTCACCGCCAGGCTGAAGTGCTGCCCATCGTAGCGGTAGAGCTTGTGGTGCCCCTTCTTGAGGGCCGGGTCAATCATCAACTTGTAACTTCTCCAATGGTGGTTCCTCCTCTCGCCCGAAGGGCCGGGCTGCGGCGGGGGCTGCTGGTGGTGGTGGTGGGGGTGGCTGTTCTCCATGCCGTTAACCCAACCTGAAAACCAGCAAGTTGTTGTCGTCCGCGCCGCGGCCGCCGCCGTGTCCACACTCACCCCCACCCCACTTCCAGCGCGCCCCGAAAGCACCAGCTGCCCCCCGCAACCAACACACACATACACACACCTCCCACAAAAAGAGAAAAAAAAAAAAGAAAGAAAGAAAAAGAAAAGAAACGGAGCGAGGGGATAGTCCTTCCGGGAAAGAATTACGCGCCCGCCCGCTCGGCCACCGTCTCAGGGCCGGCAGCGAGGGGCTCCCGGGCGCCCCCGGAGCGGGCTGGCGGGGCCCGGGGCGCCCGGAGGACGCGGGCTCCGGCCCGTGGTCGCGGCCGCCCGGCGTGGCGCTCGCTTCAGTCCGGCTCGGGGGCGCGGGGCTCGCGGCAGGCCTTGGCGCCGCCCGCTCGCCTGTCCGCCTTGCCCGCTCGCAGCCGAGCCGGGCCGGGGGCTCGGGCCGCCCGGGCTGCCGCTGCTGCCCCGCGGCCTCTCTCCCTCCCCGAGCCGCGCTTACATCCCCGCCGGGCGCCGGCCTCCCTGCGCCGCCAGCCAGTACATGGTGTCCCCCGCGGGAGCCGAGGCCCGGGCGGCCGGACGGGGAGCCCCGAGCTGCTGCTGCTGCCGCCGCCGCTGCTGCTGCCGCCGCCGCCGCCGCCGCTGCTGCTGCTCCTGCCCGGGAGGCGGCTGGCGGCGGAGGCTCGGCTCCCAGTAGCCGCACATCCCACAATACACCGCTAAGGAGCCCGACCCGAGCGCTCACCCTCCTCCTCCTCCTCCTCCTCTTCCTCCTCCCCTCGCCTTCCTCGCCGCTTCCCCAGGCTCTCTCCCGGCGGCGGCAGCTGCGCCGCCAAAGCCCCGGGCCCCAGCGGCCCCCCACCCCTCACTCGCGCGCTCCCACACTGCCTCCCCCTCCCCCCGGGGGGGGGAGGCCTTTTAATTTATTTATTCCGCTGGGGACTGAGATGGGGGGCTCGGCGGGCGGGGGAGGGGGTCTCCCTGGGCTCTCCCCTCTCCCGCGGCGGGGGGCGACCCTCGGAGCCTTAGCAGCTGGAGGAGCGGAGCGTTTCCCCACCTCCCCCCACCCCACACACACCCCTTCCACCCCACAGGCACCCTGGGGCCTCCGAAAAACTGTTTGCAAACTGCCGAGCTCGGCGGTGAGCGCGCCCGCACTCGGGGGGCAGGGGCTGGGCCCGGGGGCACGTTTGTGTGTGGTTGTGAGGGCGCCCAGAGTCCTGGCCCGGGCAGGCGGGGAGGAGTTGGGGGCAGGCCAGGCTGGCGTCGACTAGGGGCGAGTTGCAATCGAGGGATCTCGGCCCCGGCTTCCTCCCCGGGCCCGCGACCCACTCCCCTTCCCGGAGCTGCACTGGGGAGGGGAAACAAGGATTTTAACCAAATTAGCATTCACATTCCTGGGAGGAAGCGGTCCTCGCCTGCACTCGGGCGATTGCACCGTCTTTCTGTTTTTATTTTTGGAGGGGAGCGCCCCAGTGATTGTCCTGAACACATGCTTCTCTCCGGCAGCGGAGAGAGTACCCCCCCTTTTTTTTTTTTTTTTTGCATTTTCTCTTTTCCTGCCCCCCTCCTTCTTTATTAAAGGTCCGGGAGTGGCGGCGACCAATCAGCGCGCGGCTTCCATTTTGTGAGTTCAACTCCGAGGCTTCCCGGGCTGGGCAAGGACTCGTTCGCAGCCCCCTCTGCCGCCTCTCCCGGGCAGACGAGGCGCGGCGGCCGGCCGGCTGGGGCCCGTGGTGGTGGTGCACTTCATATTGGGGCTCTTTTCGGGGTTTGCGATTTGGCTGTGGGTAGGTAATTGGCTGGAGCGGGGCGGCAGGGCGCGGCAGCCAATCAGCGCGCGGCTTCTATAGGGCTTGAGTTATTAGACGCTGATCTCAAAACATCCTTCAGCAGACACCAAGGAGAGGCCAAGAGATGAGGGGAGCCATTTTTCTGCAATGGAATTAAATGGCCAAGTGGGTTTTTCCTTTGTTGCAAATGGGGAACGCTTTTCCTTTGCACCATCCAGCTCAGGACGCCTGAGTGTGTGTAACATTGGTCAGCAGGCTAAAGGACTCCCAGTTGGAAGAATGAAGAAGACTTTTTTAAAAAGATCTGGATTTTTCCTTATGACTTGGAATCCATCTTTGTCTTGTATAACTAGGTCATAGCACACCATTAATGTCAGCAGTTAACAGTTCTGAATTCCAAAAAGCCTTAAGTAAACGACATATTTAATTTTTTTTCTCTTTTTCTTTCTTTGGTGGGTGGGGGGTGGGCTTGGAGCTGTCTTATTCTGTATTCTCTTGACTGAACAATAAATTTTTAAATATCTAGTTTCCTCTAGTAAACACTTAAACCTGGCCATCTTATTAACTTTTTTTAAAAAACAAGGTAATGTTTTAAATGCATAATTTTATTAGTAGCGAAATGGCAGCAACAATTGTGAGCAGTTGTTACTTTTTTAACTTTTAAAAAATCTTGTACATTGTAAGTACCCACTCCATCGTGTCCTTGCTCAGTGCAGTTTTCATGTTAATGTCGGTGAGATGTCCTTAATTTCCTAAACCTCCATCTGCATGTATGTCTTCCTTTTGTCTGATAGAAGCCAGTTAAAATGCTTTGACGATTTTTTTTTTTTTTGCTTTTGAAAGCTAAAGGTTTTTAGCTTTACGCGTATGAAAATGTTTACAGCCATTCATGCTAGCCAGCTTTCTTCCCAGTGATGTACACTTTTTTTCTTTGAAAATCGATCTAGTTGAGGAAAAACAGCTCTGTTTTTCTCTTGTTCGAGGGTGGCTGAGAAAGAAAGACCTTGTCTTTGTGTGAGACGAAAGCCGTTACAGGAAACTAGATGAATACTGCACAGCCAGCCTGGCTGGTTCGAGCCAAGCATCGACGTTAACTCGGGGGTCTTTCTAAGCTGCTTGGGAGGGCTGGTGCGTCTTTTGCCTTTTGTTTGACTTGACTGTGTGTTTTCGCCTTTTGTCTCTTAATGACGATCACACCACTGCTATATCCAGAGCAGTAAACAGCCCTCAGCGAAGCCGCCTTTTTGCCAACCCAACCCTGGAAAGTTTGCAGAAGTGGAAGGAGCAGAAAATGCCCCGAGAGTGTAACTTGCAAAAAAAAAGGTAACAACAACAACAAAAGCACCCAAATCCCATTTTTCTTACCCAACTAAACTGTCATAAAAATTATTTTTATAATAATATCTCCAAAACCACCCACTGCCCAGCTTGATCTTCTAGACTCCATGGCACCGGGCTGAGCGGGTAAGTAAAAAAAAAAAAAGTGCCTTTTGCCCCTTCGAGGAAATCCTTTTTCGAGCAGGCCACGGACTGCGAGTGTTTGGGAGTTAGGGGAGAATGGTGTCTGTAGGGCTTTTTTGTGGGTGTTTTGGCAGCCGCAGCGTGTGGGGGTGGGGGGAATAGAACGTCTCAACTGACCCCTTGTCCTCTTGGGCTCCAGAGGCGGGATGGGGGGTCTCGCCAGCGAACCCCCGATATCCACGGAGCCGCTTGCGCTCATCAGTCTCCACATCCTCCCCAACCTCGCCCTTCCCTGACCTGAGCCTTGAGGAGGGCAAAAAAAGTAGTGTGCTTGGTACCTAGGGGGCTCAAAAGACGACGAAAACGCGCGAGGCGTCGTTCCCTTTTTTTTGGGTGGGGGGGAGACGGAAATCGCAGCTCGCGGGCAGGCTTTTCGGGGCTCCCGGGCGCGCCTGCGCTGCCAAGGCGAAGGAGGACAAAAGGCTGGCGTCCATGTTGGCGCCATGACGCAGCATCTCCCGCCGGAGCCGGGCGCCCGGCGCCGTGGGCCTCCGGGCCGCGCTCGCTCCTCCCTCCCAAACACCAATGTTATTTTCAGGTTTTGAGAGGAGCCGCCAGTTGGGCTGTGGCTGTGGCGGCCGCGCGGGCCAAGCCGGGCGGAGAGCCTCTGACTGGCTAATGGCGGCCGGTTCTCCTCTTCCTTCTTCTTCCCGGCAGTCGTTGGGAGGCCCGGGCCGGAGGCGGCTCCCGCGGCCGGGCTAGCACCGAGCGACTGCGGGGTACATCGCCCCCGGATCGGGCGCGGGTCGCGGGGCTGCTTCGGGGACTTGGGGGCCTCAGGGGCGTCGCATGCCTTGGCTCCCGGCGCTCGCCTGCTTTGGGCGCGGCGGCCAGACGGGCGCCATTTCGCGCGCCGCCTGCGGCTCGGGCGGTGGCCGCGACAGCGCCTGGCGAGGAGAGCAAGGGCGGCCGGGAAAGCCGCCGCCCGCGACCCACGTCCCCCAGAGCCGAGGCCGGAAGGATGCGGGCCACTGGGAAACCCCGCAGTGCTCCCTGCCCCGACCTAGGCCCATCCTCCACGAGGAGGCCTTGGTCGCCTGCTGGCCGCTGGTGCGCTTCCTTCCCCAGCAAAGGACCTCAGGGCCAGCCAGGTTCTCGAGGCCACTACGAACTGCTCTGTACCCCAGTTCTGACCCCAGGACAGCCGGCCTGAGTTCCCTACCCTGCCTTCCCATAACTTCTGACAAACAGCCAAGCGGAGGGGCAGGAACCGCTTTGTCCCCCACTTTCTGCGTGAGGCCACCGCGCTGGCTCCAGGGGCTGCCCTTTTGGGCCGCACCCCTCTAGACTTGCGTTGTATGCCGGAAATGGGGGCTGGAGGCTTGGAATGGTTTAGTGGGCCGCACCCTGGTCCCCAGGCCCTTCTTTGGGGAGGGGATGGGCACTGGGCGCGCCTTTCAAAATGCTGAGGAGTCGCAGCCTGGTCGCAATCGTGGGGACTCAGCCGCCGCCCCGCCTCCATCCCCGCTGGGGTGAGGGGCCCTGGGTTGGGGTCCTGGAGCGCGTTCCTTAGGCTCCCTGTCTGTCAGCCGAGGGTCTTCACCAGCCCGTTTGTCGCCCACCCCCGGGGGGCTACCCTGACGATCCCCCTCCACCTTGCTCTCCAGGTTTCTGGCTGGCACCCCCTGGGTGGGCAGCCCTGCTTGATTCCGACTAAAGGAGCAGGCCCAGCTTGAATCTGACAGTCGTCCCACTAAGGTAGGTGTGAGCCCTTTTCCCAGGCCGTCCGGGCCCTAGGGGGCGGGGCGGGAAGGGGGGCTTTGGCCTGCAGCCTGGGGAGGGCGGGAATCTCAAACCGGCTGGGCTGGTTCTGCAGCCCCTCCCCCACACAGATGTGTGACCGAGCGCCTGCTGGGCCTGCCGGCTCCATCCACCCCCTTGTTGGCCTCTGTCGTCAGGCATTTGGGGCGTGCAGTTCTTGGGAAAGGCAAAGGTTGCTCAGTCCTATGCTAGTGCTGGTAGGGGCGGGTCCTGGACGCCTGGGATAGTCCCTTCTTCGGGAGTGCTAGGCCACCCAAGGAGCTGTCCCCTGGGTCTGGCTGCAGGGCTGTGCAGGAGGGTCCCTGGGCGTTCCTGTCTCCGCCTCTGCTCCCGAGGTGGGCGGGGGCACCTCCCTTGTTTTCTACAGGCAGAGCTGCCCTGGAAGCGGGCTCTCCACCTAACCCTCTGTGACCTTGTGACCTTACATAAGGTGTTTGTACAGTTGGGCCTAGACTATCACGGAGCAGGGAGGGCAGCTGAGCCTGGTCCCGGTGCGGGCGGTTCTGCGAACCTGCGGCTCTCTCTCGGTCTGAGGCCCTCCCTCTGTGGCTGCTCTGGTTGCTCTGTCGTCAGGAGTCACCCGTGATTGGTCCACCACCAGGGCAATGTTACTGCCCTCACCACGGGGCGGGCTTCACACAGTTGTCATCCCCCCGGGCAGGGAAGTTCCCCAGCTGGAGTTGGTGGCCCCTGATGGCTCGCCCGCCCCTGGTTGTGATCTGTTGTTTGTGATTGCTTTGGTGAAGGCCATTTGGGGCCAGGTGCCTCCCCTTGTGGGTGTCAGCTCTCTGGCCCCAGGGCGGGGATCCCAGCGGCTTGGCCTTTGGGTGACTGGCACCTGTAGGGGTGCCAGTGTCTTTCCCCGTGAAGGATGACCGAGGGGTGTGCTGAAAAGCGTGGGGGAGGGTGAGCTCGTTTCTGAAGCTTCAGCCTCCATTGTGTTGCCAGTTCTGGAGCTGGGCTGGAGGGTACCCCCCACCAGTCCCCAGAGCATGTGGTACAGCCTCCTGGCTGAGGGCTGGCCATGCGTTTCCCATTGCTATCACTAAGGTTGGGCTATACTGTGTCCTGGTCACTCCTAGCTTGAAGAAGGGAAGTGTCCAGGGTTGCAAGGCTACTGCCAGCTGAGCCACTGGGCTTCCAGGGGTCCTGCCTTGGAGCTCAGCGCCTGTGTCTGTGGCTCACCCTCACCCCAGCTGTCTGGATTATTTTGGGCTCAACCTCCCGTGCCAGCTGTCTGCTGGCATCACTGACCAGGATTTGCCTGGGGTGGGGACAGTCTCAAGTGCTGAGAGGGAGGGGCATGTCCCACAGCACCCTGCCTAAGGCGGGGGAGGGGGCATTTCGTGGCAGCTGTTGTGGCTGGCGTTCTTCGTACCCTTGGCATCTTCCTGCGTTCCACACGCTCTTGAAATCTAAGTGGATTCAGCTGTGCCCCCAGCCCTACTGGGCCGCCCTAACACGTGCTCCCGTGGGTGCCCGTTCCCTTCTGGTAGAGTCCTGGGCTGCTCTCCCGACCTCCTGCTTGCTGGCTGGTTAGATCCTTGGCTGAAGTCTTCCTCTTCCTCTCCCGCCTGCACCCTGGAAGGCCACAGCCTGTTCCACCAGTCCTGGCCTTGAACCAGTTAGGGAGCAATTAGGTGCTCCACTGTGGTCTGGGCGGGATTGTGGAAGTGGGAGGGGCCTGGCAGCAGCCTGGAAGGCTTGCTTGGCTTTCCACCACCTACCTTTTTCCCTCCCTTGGACCCACCTCCATCCAGTGTCACCTCCTGGCCCAGGCACCCCGCCCCCGGTCACCCAGGGAGCACAGGGCGGGGCTGCTCCTGGTGGCCCAAGAGAAGGCCACGCCAGCAGAAGGGCTGGGAAGTGGCCCTCCTGGCCTCCGTGCTGGACTATACTTGTCCCGCCTCTTCCCGCCTCCAGCAGGATCCCCAGCCTGGCCCACCTTCTTGGGATATCTAGGTCTAGTGCTGTGCCCAGCTGGTCTAATGACCACTGGCAAGTTCTGCCGAGGTGACAAAGGAGGAGGGTGGCCAGGAGCCGCCCGACAGGGTCTGAGTTTCACTTTAAAGGAGCTGATTCCAGAAAGGGTGGACAGCCAGCCTTGGGCTCCCTGGTCACCGCTGAATCTGGCTGCAGCTGTGGCGGTCCCGGGACTTTCTTGCACATTGATGGGGAGTCTCTGAGACAGACAGTGAGGATGGCCACAACACAGTCAGGGCCAAGGGTCCTGTGCTTCTCATGGTCCCATCTCCCTGGTGACCTGGCCATGGCACGATGGGTACTGCGAATGCCCCTGGGGTTCTGTGGCCAGCATCCTCCCATCCTAGAGCTCTCCAGGAATTCCTGGTGAGTGGAGGTGTAAGACAGGGTCCTGGGCCAGGCTGCAGGTGAGGGGGCAGCCCAGCCTGCCTCCCTGCAGGGCGCCCTCAGTGGCTGGCTGGTCTGCTCCATCTTCTTAGCTACAGATGCAGCCCCATGGCCACTAAGAGTCGGTCTGCAGGCGCTGGGCCTCTGCCAGCCCGCTGGCTGGACAGAAGTGGGTGGGCAGCTGCTCGGCCAGGTGCCAGGCTGCACTGCACTTTGCTCATTTCTTGTGTCCATGCTTCCTGTGTCAAGTAGCCATGAGAGCCCCGTTGTAGACAGAGAAAGGAGAGATGAAAGCTGAGGATTTGGGGGGCTAGTCAGGAGGTCTCCTGTGGGCCCAGCCCGGGTTTCAGGTATATCTTTCTCCCCCCAGTGCTGCCTGAGTGCCAGAGTCCCCTCAGGGCTATGCTGAGGCAGCTACACAGGTAAGTGGGCCCCACCTCCCCTGTCCCTGGCCTCTGCTGATGTCCCCACCTTGTGGCCTGGTGTCCTCGTGTCCCTCTCCTGCCCTCCATTGGAGCCCTGCCAGGCCAGGGGGCTTCTGGCTATCTGCACTGGCCCGAGCCAGCTGCTGTCCTAGAAGTGGCGGACTGTGAGCCCCTGGCGTGCAGGAGCACAACTGCCTCTCAATAAACGCATTTCAAACGAGAAGTGGATGTGTTGCTGTGCCTGTCTGTAACTGATCACAAAGTCCAAGGTGCCCCTGCCTGGGAGGGCCGAGAGGGCTGCTTGCACCCTGGTAGCTTGGCTGGAGTGCCTCACTTAGGGCTTCCACGGGCAGTCGCCGCCGCCCCCTGGCGGTCAGAGCCTGTCTCGCGCCTGGCGACCACGGCACTGCCAGCTTGGCAATGTCCCGCAGCAAATCAGGTTTGCCTGACCTTTGCTGGCCACTTGAAAACGGAGTCTGGGAGGCAGCAAGATCCCAAACCCAGTCTAAGGGAGCCCTGCGGTCTTGTAGCCTTCAGCCCTCAGTGCTCCACAGACACTTCTCTGGTCGCCCCTGACCACTGGCCTAGCTTTGGCAGGGCACTGGGTGCCACTGGTGGTCTCGGCTTGCTTCTCTAGCAGCACCTCCGCAGCTGTGGCTACCTGAGGACCAAGGGCGCGTGGTGGTGGGCTGGATCACCGAAGTCTCCGAGGCGCATGGAGGGGTTCGGCCCGCACGGCACCCCTGTGGCCCCTGCTGGGAGGAGGAGCCTACCCGGTGGGTCAGGGACCCGGCCTCGCCCCGACGAGCACCCGGTAGAGGGCGCCCGGCGCCCGCCCTGAGGGAGGAGAGGGCCAGTGAGCCGAACGCAGGTGCCCAGGTGCCCACCTCCCCCGGCGTCCTGAGGGCCAGCTTCTGCCCCAGTGCTGCCACAGCTCCATCCCCTGCGCAGTCGGCGGGGATGGCGGCCACAGGGCCGACTCCTCCGGTACCCCGGAGTCTCGAACCAGAATTCCACCTATCGGTTCCAGTCCGCGGGGGGGGGGATCGGAACGACCAATCGGAGGGCGCCTGCTGGGAAGTCAGCCAATTGGAGGGTGCCTGCCGGGAGGCCGGCCAATCGGGCAGCCCGAACGGAGCGCCAGCGGGGGGCGCGCCACAGCAGGTGGCGCGGGGGTGGGGGCAGGAGACGGTGCCCGGCAGGTGCCCGCCGCTGCCGGTCGTCTCAGCCGCCGAGGTCTGGACCCTCGGGGTGGGGTCGGCCGGGGGGACTGCCTGGTGGAGGCGGCGCTCCCGGGGCGGAGCTGCCTCGAGCCCCGCCCTGCGGACCCGTCCCCAGTCCATCCCTCAGCCCCGGCTGGGTTTTGCACCGTGCGGGTAGAGCTGCCGGCGCATCGGGGCCATGGACACCCCCGGCGCCCCGGCCCGACCCGCAGCCCCCGGCCCGGGCAGAAAGGAGCTGAAGATCGTGATCGTGGGCGACGGCGGATGCGGCAAAACCTCCCTACTCATGGTGTACAGCCAGGGCGCCTTCCCCGAGGTGAGGTCGCCAGACTGGGGGGCGGTGAGGCGGGCACTGGTGCGCGCCTAGCCGGTCCACTCACGCCACGCCGACCCGTGTCTCGCAGAACTACGCACCGTCAGTGTTCGAAAAGTACACAGCCAGCGTGACTGTGGGCAGTAAGGAGGTGGTCCTGAACCTGTATGACACGGCAGGTGAGTGGATGCCCCGGGAGCCGCGGGGACCCCTGCTCATGCGTCTCCCCTGGTGCCGGAGCCCTGGGCCTGTACCGCCTGCCCCCGTGGATCCTGGGGAGAGGGCAGCCATAGGCTGCGACCCTCGGCCCGTGAATTTCTAGGATTTGTCAAGGGGGAATTCCGGAGGGAACGGCGCCTGACGTGGGATCCTGTAGTCATGGTCGGTTCTTTCCTGGGGAAATAACTTCAAGAAACTGAAGCCAGCCACCTGCTTTTCCTCACCCCAGTGGCTGTGGGGAACTCCTGACCCCCTTACCTAGTGGCTTCTATGCTGGGGAGCAAATATTGGGGTCCCTCCTGACCTGCGAGTCAGCGCTCAGAAGCCTTGGAGAGCCCCTGCCCGGGAGTGGGGACACAGTGCTGACCCGGGACCTCGCCCCTCCTCTCTGGGGGTGGCTCTCCAAGGCACTGGAGCAGGTGGAACAGAGTGCACTTGTGTCCCATGCACATCTCCCTACAATTTCCGAGGACCACCCCCCTCATCCAGGCTCATCCCCACCAAGAATTCAGCCCGCAGGGGCAGGAGGATGGGTCCAGGAAGGCGCAGATTCCAAGACCTATTGCAGGGATGAGGAGAGCTAGGGGATCAAGGGAAATTCTCTTCCCTGTGCCCTCAGGCTCCCCTTGCCCAGATTCCATGTTCGGAGCAGTCCTCTGCTGCTGCAGCGGCAGCAAGGTCCACTACAGTGTCATGGGGCTCAAGTGAAATCAGGTGGACACAGCCAGATGCCCTGGGGCTGCCCTCTAGAAGGGCCCATCCCTGAAATCAGGTGAGCACAGCCACGTGCCCCAGGGCTGCCCTCCTGGAGGACCAGGGCCTCGATTTTTAAGACTGCCTCCCCAGCCAGCCCTGGTTCCGTGGCCTCCCATGGCTGCCCTGAGGGATTGGGGTGGAGATTGGTTTCCATACCAGGCTCCAGAAAGGGCTGGAATGAATGAATGAATGAATGAATGAATGCCACTTCTGAGCACAGGAACAGTTTGGCTCTGTGGACTGAACTGGCTCAGGAGAACTAGGCAGTGAAAGGCACAGGGCTAAGAGACATGCCTGAGGCTGGGAGGAGGCCAGTGAAGGTTGTGGAAGGTTCTAGAACCCAGTCTGCAAGGCCCAGTGGGGGAGGCGGTATCTTTCAAACTAATGGTGGTCAGAGCTCTGTGGGGGACAGAGGTGGCTCCAGAAAGGCCTGATTTCCCCTCTTCAGTGCCAGGTAAGGCGTAGACAGAGTAGGGGGCAATGAGTGATGGAGAGGCCCTGAGGTGAAGGGGGCTGGGAGCACCCTGTGCTCTGACATCCTCCAGGGCAGGAAACTGTGGTAAAGCCTAACACTTCCTGGGCTGAGGGGAGGCGGGGCGAGGTGGGCTGCGTAGGGGCCAGCCAGAGACTGCCTGCAGAGCCCTGGGCTGGAGGGGGAGCTGGGGTCTCCTTCCTGGCCCGAGATGGGGACAGTAGGAAAAGTAGTTGGCATAGTTGCTGAATACTCTGGACCTCCAGACAGGTGGATATCTCCACAGAGGCCAGCACTGGTCCATCTCCCTAGCTGGGAAGCACAGGGTGGGTTCCCAGCACTGGCCCATCTCTCTGGCTGGGAAGCACAGACGGGTGGGTCCCCAGCACTGGCCCATCTCCCTGGCTGGGAAGCACAGGTGGGTGAGTCCCTAGCACAGGCCCATCTCCCTGGTGGGGAGGAAGCACAGGGTGGGTCCCCAGCACTGGCCCATCTCCCTGGTGGGGAGGAAGCACAGGGTGGGTCCCCAGCACTGGCTCATCTCCCTGGTGGGGAGGAAGCACAGGGTGGGTCCCCAGCGTGCTAGTGAATTGGGTTCCTCTTCTGTTTGCTTCCCCTTCTCACACTGCCCACACTCTTCCCCTGATCAACAACCCAGACAGTGCTGGGGCCTTGCTAATATGTTGGGTCCAGCAGGTTCAGGTCCATTGGGGCCGCAAGACACAATCAAGCCCTGGGCCTCAGGGACCCCGGAAGGGTGGCCACCGCTGTGGCAAAGGAAGTCAACCACGTGAGGCAGGGGGCGGGAACCTGGCTTCCGCAGGGCCCCTAGCACCCACACCCTCAGGAGGACGGGACTGGATCTGTGTCTGCCAGCTTTGCAGGCAGCTGGGGCTTTTAACCTCAGCTGGCGTCCTGGTGGGTGGAGGGAAGGGTGGTAATGTCTGTGGTGGCCAGGAGGCTCCCGGAAGCTGTCAGTTTAGAGAGCTTGACCCAGGCAGTTCACTTCCACATCGCCACTGTCCTTGACCGCCACCTGGCACTGGCCACCTGTGGTCCCAGGCAGGCCTGTCAGATTCCAGATAAGGGAACTGAAGCCTAGAGAGGGGAAGCACCAGCGTGCATGTCTGAATGGAGCCCAATTCATCCGGAAGAGAATTTCTAGAACATTCCACCCTTCCCAAGCAGCACATGGAATACTGTATCTGTGGGCCTAGTTCCCAGGAGAGGCCCACAATGAGTCCCAGGAGGCAGCCTGACTTTGCGTGTCCTCCCAGGGCCCCAGGGGCTGTGGTGGCAGCTCTTTTTCTTCCCCTGGTCAGGGCTAGTGGGGTGGCGGGGGCAGGCATCTACCAGGCACTGAGGGACCACTGTGCCCCACTGTTTTGATTTGTGAAGTGGGGTCAGCGGTCAAGTGGGCCAGGTGAGATGGCCGAGAGGATTCGGGGTGAGTCCTATCACCCTGTTTCTGGGTTCCTACCATCTTTCCCCACCTGGTGCTTTCATCTCTGCATTTCACAGAGCAGGATGGGAAGGTCTGGAGGATCCAGGCGCTTGTAAAGTGGCCTTGAGGTTTGGGCTGACTCAAGGTGCTCATTCTTAACCTTGACAGAGGTCCTTGGGCTCTCGCGCTCTATACGGGAAAGGACTTTGCCATCCCCCACCCCACAGGGAGGCAGGTGGGGACGGAGCCGTGTTTGGCAGCGCTCCAGGAGGATAAAGCCACAGTGATAAGCCTGCCGTGTCCCCTTGTTCCTTTGTTCCGCTCACCTGGCTCCCAGGCCATGGCATTACCATTCTCAGCAGAGAATAGGAAGAACACCGGGGATGCAGCCTGGGGATGCCGGGGCAGGAGCATCTGTGCAGAATGCGGGAGAGGAGGGTACACCGTCGCAGGTACCCTAGGCTGGCTCCCAAGCAGTGGTTACTCTTCAGAGCACAGCTGGCTCCTGCCCTCAGGGCCCAGGTTTTAGAGACTACCAAGGTGAAGGTGGGCCTAGAAAGCAAAGTGAGAGAAGGCTGAGGGGCTGCTTCCTGGCCACTGTTTGTAAAAGGAAGAGCCCATGTTGCCCACGAATGGAAACCCCACTGTTGGGTCTGAGCAACCCAAAAACCAACCAAAACACAGGGAGGTCTGCTTACGGCAGCCGCCACCTGCCCCACCCAGCCATGGGCTGTTCAAGTCAGGAACAGGCTCTGACCCACGGGGCTAGGAGCCACTGTGGGGCCTGCACAGGTCTGTACATGCAGGGAAGCTAGGAGAGGGCACAGCCGGGGGCTTTGTCTGGAAAGCTCAGTGGGCCAATTGCCCCCCAGTTTCATGGGAACGCTCCAGCTTTGTAATGAAGATGGTAGAAGGAGGTCTCTGGGGAGTTGGGGGCAGCTGTGCCCTGCCATCCTGAGGGATAGGAATAAGTGGTGGCCTGGTGTGGCAGGGAAAGAGGGGGCAGGCTGGCATCCCGGGGGATTCCTGGGCCTCTGAAAAGGAAGTCTCTTCGCTGTAGAAGTCCCTGGCCTGCTGGCAGTCTCAGAGGTTCTGGACTCTCAAACCCCCTGGGCAGAAGGCTGTGTGGGCCACAGTCCTTCAGGACTAGGAGAGTGAAGGACTTTGTGGCTGAGATGTGGATGGGGGCAGAATCATGCCCGTGTAGGTTTCCTGAGCTGAACACGTGGACTGGTAGTCCCAGGAGTGCCCTTGACCTTGGGGAACAGGCTCTGAACAGTAAGGGACAAGCACCAGGCCAGGTCCCTCACCTGTGTCTGTGCAGGTAAAGCAGGCCCTAGGCCTGTGGGCAGGGTAGTTCTGTAAGCCAGCAAGTATAAGAAAAGCGACCCCATGTTGTGATGCGTCTTAAAGCTCGCCTGTTCTGAAGCCTGCCTCCAGGGTCTGAGTTGGTGTCAGGACTGTTCCATGGGAATCCACGGCTGCTGCGTGGGCCCAGCTAGGTGGGAAGGTCACAGAGGAAAGGCAGGAGCACCTGGGAGGCGGGGGTTCCACTTGGAGTCAGCTTCCACTTGGGCCTCTGATGAGGTAGAGATAAGTCTGTGCGCCATGGACCTTTCTCCCAGGCTTACCTGGCACCAGCTCTGAACCCTGTGTGCACATGGGGATACTGAGGCCTGCAGCCCACCCCTGGGGGCTCAGGAGGTGTGACCCCTAACACTCCAGCTCCTGTGTTTCAGGGCAGGAGGACTATGACCGGCTGAGGCCCCTGTCTTACCAGAATACCCACCTTGTGCTGATCTGCTATGATGTCATGAACCCCACCAGCTACGACAACGTCCTCATCAAGGTAGGCCCTCTCCCCACCCCCACCCTCAGGCATGCGGCCACCCGCAGGGGTCGGCCCCAGCCCCGACGCTAGCCTCCTCCCTCCACAGTGGTTCCCTGAGGTCACGCACTTCTGCCGCGGGACCCCCATGGTGCTCATCGGCTGTAAGACAGATCTGCGGAAAGATAAGGAGCAACTACGCAAGCTCCGTGCTGCCCAGCTGGAGCCCATCACCTATTCCCAGGTTGGCAGGGCCCGCCCTCCCCCAAGTGCCCACCTGCACATGAAGGTGCCACGAAGCCCATTTGGCCTCTATAGTCGGGGGTCCCTCTGCAGCCATCAGGAATGTAAGAATACCAATTTAAAAATGGATAGCCCATGGATGGGAGCACCTGGTAATTACTGCTAACACTTCCCAGTTCAGGAGAGAAGCTGGGGTGCAGAGTACATAACTGCCCTGAGGTGCAGCTAGGCACCCCGTCCCTGTCACCCTGGCCCAAGGCCTTCCTTCCCCAACCTGCTGTTGTCCACCTGGGGGCAGGGGAGGGGAGCAGGCAGAAGGGTCAGCGCTTGTTGGAAAGCAGCACCATCCCCCGCCCCCCAGTATCCCTGGCAAATCCAGCCCTGCAGTGTTTTGGGTGAGGCCCTGGGGAACATGCAGAATAAAAGGGGAATTAATAAGAAACTTTAATAAAAAAAAAAAAAAGTTCAATTTTAGAATAAAGAAATAAAATGGTTTTATTTCCCAGGCAGCCAGCTCAGCTATCTATGCAGGACCTCCGGGGACAGCAGGGAGCACGCGTGGGAGGTCTCTGGGCCCACACAGGCTGGCGAGGCTGGGACAGAGAAGGGAAAGGAACTCCAAGCCCAGGTCTCCTCCCCTCAGAACCTGAGGCAGTGTCAGGCAGCCCCCTAACGCCTGCTCCTCCCTGTGCAGGGCCTGAGCGCCTGTGAGCAGATCCGTGCGGCCCTCTATCTGGAGTGCTCAGCCAAGTTCCGGGAGAACGTGGAGAACGTCTTCCGGGAGGCCGCCAAGGTGGCCCTCAGTGCACTCAAGAAAGCTCAGCGGCACAAACAGCGCCGGCTCTGCCTACTGCTCTGACAGCCTCCTGGGGGGCCGCTGGGAGAACATTCTGGAATGCTCTCCTTCCCTGTGGAGCCCAACAGTGATGACTGAGGGTGTGGGCCAGGAGCCCATGCTCATCCCAGGACTGTGGCCTCCTCACAGCCTCCTGTGCGTGCTCCCAGGCCTCTGCCTGCTGGGCTCTCCAGATAGCCTCGGCCGCATCCTCCAGCCACTTCCTTCTCTTCCCCAGGAACCTGGGGCCTATCAGGGAGACACAGACATTGTCCAGTCCTGCTCCTCTGCCCACCCTGTGAGAGATGTCAGCCTCCGGTTCTGCTTGGCCACTGTCTCCACAGCCGGGAAGAGGGACTGTGGGCAAAGGCCAGCGTGTACCCTGAAGCCAAGCTGACCTCTCTCTGCCCAGGATCCCCTCGTCCCCTGCCACAAGGCAGCAGGGTGCCCCACCTCCACCTCCTAAGCCCATCTCTGCCAAGGAGCAAGTCGAGAGCGGCCACTGCCCTGTGCACGAGACGGTTATTCATGTCCAGCACCTGGACTGCCTGTGTCTGCCACAGCCGCCTTCAGAAGCCTGACCCTCCTTCTAGCAGGTCTGGGCTCAGGAGTCCAGGACTTTTTTTTTTTTTTTTTTAACTTATTTATTTGAAAGTCAGAGACCTTCTCTCTGCTGGTTTATGCTCCAAACACCACCTGCAACTGCCAGGGCTGGAAACCCAGGTCTCCCACAGGGGGCCACAGGGACTCCATCAGCAGGAACAGGTGTGGGCCCAGCGTGGAAGCCAGGCAGCTCAGCCAGCACACTGGACGCCCGCGCTCAGGGATCCGGTGGTCACAACGCCCCCTTGCCTCTGGAGGGTCTGGGAACTGGCATTGCCCAGGATGGCACTGGGGCCTGCCGTCCCACCTCCAGCCTAAACTCCCTGGCCCAGCACCCCCACGCAGCCTGGGACCCACCCCCTCACCCCACCTGGGCCTTGAGGAATCCTTGTTCTCCCAGGGTGGTTCAGGGTGGGGGGCCGGTACACGGCAGCCTCTGCCAGTCTGTAAATAAAGCTTTGTTTACGCCCACTCATGCACTGGCTGCTTCTGACGGGCACCCCTGCTACACAAAACCTCCAATGTCTCCTTGCCGCTCCTTTCCAAGAAATCTGGCAAAGCCCAGTGCCAGGGGGAGAGGGCCGTGGGAGGGAGTCCAGGGCTATCTGAGGGGATTTTGTCAGGTTTCCCCAGCTTTCTAAGGAAAACAGAACTCTGGGCTTATGTAGGGGGAGGGGAATCTCCCATTTTCAAAGTCAGACCCTGTAGGGGGTGGGTGAAGAATGTACACACTTGAGTTGGGCAAATAGGCCCACTTATAACTCCTGCCTGGTCTCCCAGGAAGCTTAATTCAGGGCCCCGTCCCCCACTCTCCCATTCCAGAAAAAGCCATGCAGAGGGGGGCCCCTCCTGCAACCCCAGTGTGCAGGCACAGTGCTGAGGGCTGGGATGTGAGCCCCCAGAAGTACACCCAGACTGAGGCCCCTCAGCCCAGGGGCAGGGGTACCCTCTTGGTCCCTGACCACCACAGGAGGCAGCACAAGGCAAAATGAGGTGGACGGAGGTTCTCTGGGAACCCAAAGGGACCCCATATGGCGGGGGTCTGCTGTAGCAGAGGCAGGGCAGTCCTGGCCCCGGGACACAGCCAGCAGCAGGCTGGTGGGGCCCCACCCTGGAAAAACTGACAGGCCATGGCCATGGGTGGCAAGGAGGCTGCAGAGCCCAGGGAAGCCAAAAGGCCCAGTATTAAATATGTCATAAATAGGAGGCTGGGGGGTAACACTGCGCCGTCCCCAGCCAGGCAGCGTGGCCTTCTGGCCGAGGGAACAAGAGAGTCAGTAAAGGTCACGGCTGCTTCATCTTGTTTCTGTTCTTCTGGAGTTTGGCATGCACGACTTTGAGTGTGGTCAGGAAGTTGCCCAGGAAGAGGACGAGGAAGGTGAGAGCCAGTACGAATACCTGGGAGGGCAGATGCCGTTGGGGGGCACGCAAGCGGGAAGCAGGGAGAAGTGCAATGAGTCCCACAGACTGAAGGGCCACCCCCGCCACCCTAAACCCTGAACCCCAATGTCACAGGGGGAAGGGTTCAGGACCCCCTTAGCGTCAGTGGCTCCTGGGGCTCCATGGCCTCCTGAGGAACTCGCCCCCAGGAGTCCTGGGGCAGCAGGGGCTAAGGACAGACTTCGGAGGCACACCCAGTGCCCCGCCCCTGGAATCCCCAGCCCCCACATGGGCACACACACACCCCATACCTGCCATTCTCTGCATTCCTCATGGCTGGAGAGCTCGAACAGTGTCACAGCGTTGTAGAGCTGCCAGAACTGGGTGGGGAGGGAGGAGGGAAGCCCTGCTCAGGTGCTGGCTGCCTCGAGACCCCCGTGGGCAGCTAGGCTAAGACTCCAGCCCCCCCCAAAATGAGTCAGCACGCATCTGTGACTCGAGAGAGCCATTCCAGCCCCAGAATCCAATGGGGGCCAGGCTGGTGCTCGTGCAGGAGCCCAGGGGCCTCCCGCTCCCGGGGTCAGCCCAGACCAGGGGACTCACGTGGCCACAGAACAGGAATGGCAGCAGGAAGGTGAGGCCCCGCCACATCCAGGACTGGAACCCTTCTGTGGAGGGAGGAGTGGAGAGCCTGAGGGGCAGCTCCTAGTCCCAGGTGATCGTCCCCAGACACCACGCCACTGCCCAGTCATCCTCAGTTTGGCGTGTACACTCGCACATGCCCCAGGGCGGCCTCTCCTATAGACATGAGCCCACAGCACAGGACATGCCCTGTCCCCAGCCCCAGCCCCTTGCCCTGGGCCACCACAACCCAACAGGCTTGACGACACCACAGCTCAACTTTGCGCAGGAGTTGGCATTTTGTAAAGGCAGTTGCATACATCCTGTTAGTCCATGCTGGCAGAGTGGGACCTAGCTATGGAGCAGCCGGATCAAAAACAACACAGCCGGGCCTGGCACAGTAGCCTAGCAGCTGAATTCCTTGCCTTGAATGTATTGGGATCCCACAGAGGCGCTAGTTCGTATACTGGCTGCTCCACTTCCCTTCCAGCTCCCTGCTTGTGGGCTGGGAAAGCAGTTGAGAACAGCCCAAAGCCTTGGAACCCTGCACCTGTGCGGGAAACCTAGAAGAGGCTCCTGGTTTTGGATTGGCTCAGCTCCAGGCTTTGCGGCCACTTGGGGAGCTGCTAGGCTACTGCGCTGAGCCCAGTGCAAAATATTTTGAGGGGCAGGTATTTAGCCCAGCACTTGCAGTGCTGGCTAGCACTTCTGCTACTACAGCTCCAGGGCCTGGGAATTGGGTTCCTCCTACCCACAGGATTGGTCCGCAAGTCCCAATTTTGAGCCCTGAACCAGTAAAGGCATGTAGGAAGCCAACCAGTGAACAAGAGTCCTGTTGCCCAACCATCCACCCCTGCACCTCTGAATTAAGAGAAAAAACAAAACACTGCAGACATGCATGTAGTTTTGTTACTGGCACCATGGTGTAGTACGCTGGGTCTCTACCTGCGGTGCTGGCATCCTATATAGGTGCCCATTTGTGCCCAGGATGCTCCACTTCCAATCCAGCTCCCTGCTTCTGGCATGAGAAAGCAGAAGAGGATGGCCCAAGTCCCTGGGCCTCCATTCCCATATGGGAGATCTGGAAAAACGCCTATCTCCTGGCTTTGAATTGGCCACTTGGGAAGTGAACCAGTGGAGATATCTCTCTCAGTAGCTCTGCCTTTCCAATAAAAATAATTAAAAAGAAGAAGAAGAAGATGATGATGATGAGGACCTGCATGGCAGGCCTAGCATGCAACAGCCTCATGTTTATCCTTGAAGCCAACTCCACAATGAATTTTAAACAGCCTGGCTGTGCCGTGGGCTGCATCTTGGAAAGTTCCAGCCCAGCCACACTCCCGTGGCCTTGCCAGCTACTCACCCACAGTGAGATCCAGGTGATTCCGCTCGCCCAGGGCACGCAGCCGGTACAGGCAGCCTCGCTGGTAGTAATACTGTAGGAACTGGACACAGCCTGCAGGGGGAGCACGGCACTCAGATTCAGGGATCGCCCGCTCTCAGACCCACATTCACAGAACCCAGGCAGAAGGCAGCTGGGCAACATCCCTTTCCCGCCCTGACAGAAAGGCATTTGAGTCTTACACAGAACAAAAACAGACTGCAGCTACCAGAGGACCCATCCAAGCCCCAGCTAGGTTAGGAATTTCTGTTGTTTCCCATGCATGCAGTAGGTATTCTATAGATGCTTGCAGGACAACATGCCCTGGTGCTGTGCACATGACACAGCACAGACAACACACAACTTCCCAATGGCAAACAATGAGATACTTCTCAAAGGGCACCCTTGGTCCCCATTCTGATCTTGGGAAGGAGCAGGCAGTGGCTATGGCATGGGAGATGAAGATGGAGGTGATCCTGCTGGGTGGGAACTACTCTTTTTCTGGATTTCTGAGGTATCCCCACTGCCTTCTACTCATTCCAGTAGCACAGGGGGTCAACTGGGAAAGCGGGGAGGGGAGCCTGCACAAGGCTGGGAAGGAGACACTCACTTTGAAAAATGGAAAATGCTAAAAACTGGTTCCGAAACTTCTGGTAGATTAGTCCGTTAGGCCTGCAAAGAAGTTGCGGACAGAGGTCAGGCTGGCACGGGGTCAGACTTCAGCCGAGCATCAGCCCCAACCCGACTACTGTGAGCCAAGACTTGAAGCTGGACTGAGGCTAACATGTCCTAGACCGGATCACACAACCACGGGGAAGCTGCACTATTTCTCCTCCCCGACCAGCTGCCAGCTGGGAGACTGCGAAATATTCCCAGAAACAGCCTTGTGACTGGCCAGGCCCCGATACACCCTCTGGCCTAGCTGTGAGTTTACGCTTCCCTGTCTGGCCCCCAAGTTAGCCCTGGAAGCCTGGAAGCCCCCCACCCAATCCCAAACTGGGTCCTCGCTCCCACATTGCATCTTCACCCAGGGCCCCCGTTCCCAGGGAGCTCAGGGGACACTCACCAGGTCAGCATCACCCCAGACAGGAATGTGGAAACATAATGATGAGACACCCACCAGCCTTTGATTCTAGAGAGAGTGAGACAGAAAGCTCAGGCCAGGAAACGTGGGTCTCTGTTGACTTCCCAGCTCCAGCAGGTGGGCA
This sequence comes from Ochotona curzoniae, assembly GCF_017591425.1. Lineage (NCBI taxonomy): Eukaryota > Metazoa > Chordata > Mammalia > Lagomorpha > Ochotonidae > Ochotona > Ochotona curzoniae. Next base: position 5,947,023 of record NW_024466340.1, on the reverse strand, counting down.
GGAATAGCTTTGCAGCAACACACTTCCCCATAACAAGGAGCAGACCAAGCCAGGCCCTGGCCCTTCTCCCTATCCTGCAGAGGCGGAGCCTCACAAACCCCCTTCTGACAGCCCAGAGACCTGGACCCTCAGATCAGGTCCTTGCCCAACAACGCCTTCATTCTGCTCCTTCCCGGTCCTTGGCACCAGGAGGTTGCAAGCATTCAGGCCTCAGGCTACTGCTGGACCTAAACTGCGGCACCTTAACACAGAAGATCTTCAAAGGGAAAACTGTGCTAAGTGGGGGGACAACGGTGTCCCTGTGAGACTGGCAGGAGATGTCAGGGCAGTGTGTACAGGGAAGGGGCCAGGTGAGGACAGGGGAGAAGCCAGCCATGCCAACAGCCTGACCTTGGAGCTGGTGGCCTGCAGGACCGTGGGTGCCCAGCGTGGGTCATGCTGCCAGGCCAGCCTTGGTGTTCACTGCTCCCTGGGCCCCGAGGCTTCAGCCTGCCTGGACCCTGGCCCACAGCGTCACCAGCACCTCTTTCAGTGCCTTCTCTGACCACCTGCTCTGCGCAGCCCGAGAGCCTGGCCTGGGTCACAGCCCCGGGCTTGCCGTCTGGGTAGTGCTCTCGGCCAAGTGAAAGCACAGATGGCTCTTCCCCATCTGTCACCTTTCCCCACTTGCATGCAAACAGCACAAGTGCAGGGGCTGAAAGGATGACAGCAAGTACCCGGGCAAAGGTCGACGGTGTGAGCCAATGGACACTGGAAGGGATTCCTCATCCATAGACCAGCATTTCAAAACTACCGCATCCCCCTGCGCAGAACCCTCGGAGCATGTGCCACGTTGTGACCCTGGGTTGACATCGGGTGGCCTTTCCCCATCCTCGGGCACTGGCATGGTGGTGAGGCTGGGTATGTCCTATCCCCCGTCTCTCCCCTCCCCCCAGAAATGGGAAGAAGAAGTTTGGAAACAATGATCACGTCCACTTCTCCCTAACCCTGGATCCTTCCCACCCTGATTGACTATGGAAACAGCATCTAAAATTAAAAAGAGAGAAAGAGAGAGAGCAGGCGCTGTCTATGGGCCGTTCACCAGGGCACTTGAGCCGCATGGGCCCAGGCAGCTGCCCAGGACGTGTGCTGAAAGCACAAGCCGTGCGGCACCCTGCACCAATACGAAGGCACTTCATACGGCTGTAAGGAGGCGGGCGTGGTGGTGCTGCACGTAAGTCGCCCACTGTGAGACTCCTGCATCCCACATTGGAAGGTGTAGCTGGTACAGGGAGCAGCTGCTTTTTTGCCAGCTTTGATACCCTCAGCACAGAGGCAGCAGGAAAAGGACAAGATGTTCATCTTTGGGCCTGGTGCGGTGGCCTAGCAGCTAAAGTTCTCGCCTTGCATGCACTGGGATCCCACGTGGGCACTCGTTCTAACCCTGGAGGCCCTACTTCCCATCCAGCTCCTGCTTGTGGCCTGGGAAAGCAGTCGAGGACAGCCCAAAGCCTTGGGAATGTGCACCCATATGGGAGACCTAGAATAGAATCTGGACTCCTGGCTTCGGATCAGCTCAGCTCCGGCCATTGCAGCCACTTGGGGAATGAATCAATAGACAAAATATCTTCTCTCTGTACATCTGCCTTTCCAATGAAAATAAATTAATTAAAAAAAATTTCCGTCTTTCCCAACCCACTGTGCCACCCCCGGACCCACCTTGCCTGTTGCAATCTCAGAGGACCTCAGACTCCAGCTTTCCAGTAGCAAAGGTCACTGCACAGACCCTGAGATTTTTAGTTAAAAAAAGCAACCGAGCCATCCCTGTGTCTGTAAAACCACACAGGAGCTCCCACATTCCTGTCTGGCTTCTCAAAGCCCCACCACTACCACTGAGAAATGCATTGACACTGTCCAGGACTGCCTGAGCCAAACACAGGCTGAGGGCAGCAAGCTGGCCCAAGGGGCAACTTTTAATCTCACAGCTTGCTGCGTCCAAGACCCAGCTCTGACAGATGCTGTCAATCCACACAGCCCGGCCATGTCGGCTGAGGCTAGAGATCGCTTCCTCCGTACCCTGGCACGCACAAGCCCTCCTGGCCATCTGCACCGCCCAAGGCCCCGGGCTGGGTCTGCACAGCCCATGTTTGCGTAGTTACTACTGTGCTGTAAATCTGACACCGTGGAGTCTGTCTCAAGATTCCCCTGGCATCAGTGTGTGGCAGTGGCAGGCAGGAGAGGTGGGCAGGGGCACCCATCCCTGGGGTTGCTCATCTGGGCAGTAGCAGGCTCGCCTACACAGCTAAGAGACAGGTAATAATGTTCTACGTGTCCCAAGCCTCCAGTCCGCCTCCTGGGCAGCACCTGCTGCTCCAATGGACAAAAGAGCCTCCCATGAGGGATAGGTGCTGTGGCATGGCTGGCATGGCTGACCTGGGCAGCCTGCAGCCCATACCAGCGTGCCTGCAAGCAAGCCCCACCTCCACTTCAGATCCAGCTTCCTGTTAACACACCCAGGGAAGCAGTGCTTATGGTTCAAGTACTTGGGCTCCTGTGGCCCTCATGTGAAACCTGACTTGAGCTCTCTGGCCTCCTCTGGCATCAGCCTGGTCCAGTGTTGGCTGCTGTGGGCATCTGGGGAAAGGACCAGCAGATAGAAGCCCTATTTTGCTTTTAGCCACTCAGCATTTCAAACAAGTCTTAGTGAGGCCGAAACAGGCCAGCCGCACCCCGGGAAGCATTCGTAGTTTGTTTGTCACTGTCTCTAGAGCCGCCGGTCAAGCCCCAGGCATCTTTCCTCCACACAGAGCTGGGTTCCATTTTTGCCCCAGAGGCCAAGACCCTCTATGGACACCACCGCCCAGCTCCAGAGGTGCCAGGGATGCTGCCCAGCTGAGAAAGACAGAGCTCACCCCATCGGGGCCACTGTCCTCCCCCCCCTGCCCCCATCCCCAGCCTCATCTCCTCACTTGCTTTCTTGGCACGGCTTCCTCACTGTTGCCTGGAGAGGGGCCAAGCTGGAGGGAAAGGCACAGGCACTCCAGGATAAACCATCTCTGAGAGGGAGCAAGTGCAGGAGGAATCACAAGCTCCAGCCCACCGCCCTGCCCCCCACCCCCATTACTGGCCCCAAGCTCCTGCAGTCCTTACAGACTCCAAGTCCCCACCCCCAGGCCAGCACGGGGAGACAGGCCTGGGCTCTGTCACCATCAGGACTCCTTTAATCCTAAACCCCATCCAATCCTATCTTCTACCAGAAGATCTTGTTTAAAAACCACTGGGTGCGTGGAGCCAGCATGGTGGTGTGTCCAGTTAATCCTCTGCCTCAGCGCCAGCATAGCATATAAGCATCAGTTCAAGTCCCGGCTGCTCCTTCCCATCCAGCTCCCTGCTTGTGGCCTGGAAAAGCAGGCGAGGACAGCCCAAAGCCTTGGGAATGTACACCCATATGAGAGACCTAGAAGAGGATCTGGGCTCCTGGCTTCGGATCGGCACAACACTGGCCGTTGTGGTCACTTGGAGAGTGAGTCATTGTCTCTGTCTCTCCTCCTCTCTGTATACAAATCTGACTTTACAATAAAAATAAATAAATCTTAAAAAAAAAAAAAAGAAATGCAGATTTACAGACAGAAGGAGAGAGAGAGAGAGAAAGATCTTCCATCTGCTGGTTCACTCCCCAAATAACCACAATAGCCAAACTGAGCCAATTCAAAGCCAGAAGCTTCTGGGTTTCCCACGTGGGGTCGGGGCTCAAGGGTCTGAGCCATCCTCTGTTGCGTTCCCAGATCACAAATCGGGATGGGAAGTGGAGCAGCCAGGACAGGAACCAATACATATTATAGGATGCTGGCAGTGGCAGGCAGAGGATTAGCCAACTGAGCCATCGTTCTAAGCCCTGGGTAGGAGTTATTCCTACACCCCTAGCCAGGGTCTGACCCCCAGGGGGTGTTTGCTAAGTGTGAGATGAATGGCAGCTGGAGGAGGGCTGAGCAGCCCCACGCTGAGGCTCTGCAAGCTCAGCACTGCTGTCCAGGGCTCAGGAAAGCCGCTGACAACCTGTTAGCTTGACAACCAGAGCTGGGATGCTCCTGGGGGAATCCTGAGCCTATGAAACTGTGTCATAAAATGATATTAAAAAATAATAATAATAAAATTCAGTAAAAAAAAAAATCAATCTGGCAGCTGGGGCGTGGCTCTTAGAATATATTCGCCTCTTCAGGATCTATCTGCCCTCCTGGTAAGCCCCACGCTCAGGATACAGGGACCCTGGCTCACTCCTGTCCCTTCTTGCTAGGACCCAGTCACCCAGAGCTCACGGCATGAGAAGAAGGAGCGGGTTGGAGAACTCTCACGAATGTGTAAGCTACTGTCAAGGCCACAGCACTCCTGAGTACCATTGACAGGAGATGTAGGGTTGCACAAGCCCGTGGCCTAGTGAAAACCAGCAACCAGGAAACATGCCCGCTGCCCGGCCACTCATCCCCACTGTGTTACCATCTGGATTCCTCCACCGCCACCCAAAGGCAGAGAGAATATCCTCTCTAAAGTTAGACAAACTGGGACTGGTGTGATGACTCAACTAGCTAATCCTCAGTCTGCAAGCACTAGCATCCTATACAAGCACCAGTTCATGTCCCGGCTGCTCCACTTCCCATCCAGCTCCCTGCCTGTGGCCTGGGGGAAGCAGTGGAGGACAGCCCAGGGCTTTAAGATCCTGTGCCCATGTGGGAGACCCGGAAGAATCTCCTGGCTCCTGGCTTTGGATCAGCTCGGCTCCAGCTGCTGTGGCCATTTGGGGAGTGAACCAGAGAATGGTGGAAGAATTTTCTCTCTCTCCTCTTTGTAAATCTGCCTTTAAATAAAAATTTAAAATAAAATTAAAAAATAAAACAAAAATATAATGAGGTCAAACTAAGACCATGATTTATATGGCAAGTGTGTCCACATCAGTGTTTCCCAAAGCCTGGGATGGGCACCGTCCCCTTTGTTAGGATTCCAGTGGTACCCATGGGTAAGCTGAGAACGAGGCAGCTTTGGGGTTCCCTTTCCATTCTCCTGAGGGGGTTAGAGAGGGTCTGTTCACTGCCAGAACGTCTTCAACACCTCTCAAGTTCACCTAAGCCCTCCTTTTCCAGAGAGTGAAAGAGACCCAGAGGCCTACCGACATCACCCAGGGGGCCAATGGTTGCCGTAATGAAGACAGGAGGGTACTTTTACACGTTTTTATAGGACTCTGTCCTGCAACGGATGCTGGATTCCCCCCCCCCCAATGGACGGTGGTTCAACACAGTTTCCTTTCTAAACATTTCAGCGTGAAGACAGTGGGGGAAGACTAGAAGCAGGGGGCTATCTCATGCAGGTGGTACCTGAAGGTGGCCACAATACCCACAATGCCCACCGTGCCTGCCTCTGAGAAACACTAAGCCTTCCTAAGGGCCTTCGGGCTAACGCTGTGTCCCCAGAGACCCCACTGCCTTCAGAGGCCAGCCCCAGCTCAGTGCTGGTCCTCACTCCCAGCTCTCCAAACAGGGACCTGGCCTGCCAGATCAGCGGGCAAATAAGGCAGAAGGTGGCAACACAGCTGGGAGTTGGCAGCTGACCCCAGTCCTGAGCCCACAGCTCCTGACCTGCCTTCTCAGCGCCCAGGAGGGAGGCAGTGAGTGAGCAAGCATGTGTGTGTGTTGGAGAGGCAGTGAGTGAGTGTTGGGTGGTGGGGTGGTAGTATGTGTGTGTTTGTGTGTGTGTGTGTTGGAGAGGCAGTGAGTGAGTGTTGGGTGGTGGGGTGGTGGTATGTGTTGGAGAGGGAGAGGTGAGCTTGGCAGGTGCTTCCTCAGGAAGCACAGCAGCAAGGTTCAAATGGACAAATTCCAAACAGGAACCACTCCTGTAGACCCCAGAGCCTGCAGGGGCTGGTCAGCATGCTCACCGGGTCCCGTCTCTTCTATGTGGGAAGGAGACCACAAAACCATCCAGGGCTTCTACATCTGCAACTAAGAGCCAAGGGAACCTGAATGGTGCCTGGATCCACAGGGGGCCGTGGAACAACCCAAGGAGGGCAGTCCCCAGCCTTGGGCCTCATCCCTTGAAGGGTAGGTTTGACCCACAAGCTGCCATGGTCATCCACTCCCCTGCCATCTGCCCATGCAGCCCGGCCACTCTCGCCTCCCAGACCCACTCATCCTTCTGGCTATTGTTCAAGATTCCTCTGGGAGCCATTCCCCACCCACGGCTCAGCTTCGAGGCCATGAAGGAAGGCTATGGGGGTGGGAGGGAAGCTCAAGCCTGGCCAATTCCAGCAGTAACTACTCTGGCAACAGTGACCAGGTCAGTGCCTGGACCCAGTAGGAGTGCTTGGGGGAAATGCCAGAAATGATGACATAGGCCTGGGACTGTCGGGTGGCCCTACATGGGGCCTGGAAACGAGGACGACTGACAGAAGGCAGAGGGAGATATGGAGAAACGCCAGGTACTATCTGGGCGCCTGAATTAAGCCTGACCTGAAGTCAGCACCAACGGACAGGTTTTTGGACTAGAAAGACTTTGTGTTGTGTTACATGACCAGCCAAGCAGGCGATATGGCACCTGCAGCATCAGCCATGCCTGCTCCCTCCCCAGTCTGCCTCCCACCAGCACCTGGCATCATCACGGTGCCAGGCCCCCGGTCACCTGGAGCCGTTGCTGATGAGAATGCTCTCCCGGATGGTGAGGGTGCAATAGTACCAGACCAGCAGGAAGTTGAACACTTCGTCCGTCACCCTGAGGAGAAGAAACAGCCCCAGGACGGGGGGAGCAGGTATGAGACCTGGACAGGCTGTGGACAGCCCACAGAGTGTTGAGGGAGCCTGGCCCCCCAGGGAGGTCTTCCCAGGTCCCCTGAACTTTGCACTTGAACCCCCACCGCAGGCCAAGCCCCAGCCAAAGCTTCCTCCCTTCCCCGTTTCCTGGGCCACGTGACTGTTTTGGCAGCAGAATGGTGACAGAAAGGCTCGGGAGGAGGGAGATTTGGCACTCTGTCCCCAGTGTGAGCTCCTGGAGGGGCTCAGGGAGAGGCCTGGAGACTGACAGTGCCTCCAAAGCACTGCCAGACTCCTGGAGGTGGCCCCCAGCTGGAATGGCCCTGAGAAGAGTCAGGGGCGGGCGGAGAGACTGCAATGTGACCAGCAGCAGCAACAGAAGACCCCGCAGCAGCAGATACAGAGGGTGCACGCCCCAGGCTGCTCTGCTGGGGGAGTGAAGGGCAGTCTGGAAGCACGAGCAGTTCAGCCTTACATTCCCCACCAAGCCCCGGCTAGGGCACCACACGTGAGTGAGTCATCCCTGCCCAGTGGGGACCCACATCACCACATGGGGTTGAGCTCAGAGCTCTGCCAAGACCCCTGACCGCTTCAGAATCCAGGGATGCCACAGGTTCAACATTAAGGTCCTCTGGACTCCAACAGGAATGCGTCGTCACTCATGGGAGTGAACTTGCAGCTCCTCCCCGCAGGGAGACCCAGCGGTGAGTCACGGGCCCTGGGCATTGTCTACCAGCCTCTCGCTGGCAAAGACAGGGGTCGAAGTCCCTGGTTCCGGCTCCTGCCCCAACCTCACTCGGAGTGTGAGCCTTCTGCAGCCAGAGCAGCAAAGGGGACACATGTGGCTCAAAGCCACACACCTTTACCCCTCTACAGCCCTGGGTCCTGGCAGGGCTTATCACAGGATAAGGGCAGGCTCCTCTTGGGGCTGGGGCGGATCTGATTCCTGCCTCGTGCAGCTTCTGGAGAGGCCTCCAGCCATCCTCAGCCCACGTCGGTCCCTGTGGCCTCTGCTTTGGAGCTCTGCCCTTCTCTTGCCCTGTGATGACCTCAGGTCCTCCTGGACAACCCAGGGCCATCTCAGGCTCTCCCATCCTTAACCCGATCACATGCATGACGTCACTTGATCCTTGGAGGGCAGTAACTCCACAGCTGCTGAGGACGAGGACAGACACCTCTGAGGAACCCTGCCTGCTCCAGCACACGGGGTCAGGGCTGGCTGCTGCAGAGCTGCCCCACTGCAGTCATTCTGCCAAGACCACGGGCTACACTTCTGAGTGACGCTAAGGGACTGGCCCCTGGGGCAGTTACACGGGCCACAAGCAGCATGGCTGCCTGGCTCCCATGTGCCAGAACCTGCCCCATTCCTGGAGTGCCTTGGGGCTGTCTCAGGCCAACAGAGCCCACCTGGCTCATTCCAGAGGCAGGGTGGAGAAGGAATAGCCCTCGACTTTCTGAGTGGAGGAGAAGGACCCCAGCTCCCTTGCCCTTCCGGTAGGGTCACTCTGAGACACATCCTGTGCTACCCCATGGTGCATCAGTGTGCTCCCATGGCCCACAGGATCACTTCTTCCTGCCTGACACCCCCATTCGGGTTACTCGGGGACCACCTCCCACACAAACAACTGGTACCCAAACGCCTGTCCTGAGAGAGAACTAAGCCAGCACTGCCTCCCATCTTACAGCTAAGGCCACTGAGGTTCAGAGAAGGGACACCATTCCAGAGGATGCAGCCGGCAAGCACTGGCAGGTACTTGATGGTCCCGGCCCCAGTCTAACTGTGACCCCCCCTCGTGCCCCTGTCACAGAGTGCATAGGATGATCCTGGCCTGAGGGGAGCTTCAAATGCTCTGGCTGCCTCCCAAAGACCCCTGAGGACCGGGCAGCAGAGGCAGAACAGGGCTCCCGGGGTCCGAGGGAGGATGATGGAGCAGGCAGGGAGAGGACAAAGGTATCCTCGAGGTCACACAGCCCAGGAGTGGCAGAGCTGAACCTTGAACTCGCAGCTCAGAAGGACGTTGCTAAGGAAGGTGTTGGCAAATGCCCTGACCCGCCCTTCCCCCCGGAGGATCTCTCCCAGCCCCACTCCCAGTGCCCTGGTTACCGGTAGTGCAGGACAAATCGACAGGCCACGGCGCCCAGGAGCAGGATGATGGTCAGATAGAGCTTGAACTTCTCATACTCGTCCTTGTAGGCAAACCTGCCATGACAGACACCCCAGAGCAGGCAGTGACGGCTCCTGTCTGGAAGGGAGACCCTCGGCCCTCCAACCCCACGGGGTCCATCCCTCCCAGCTCAAGGACGGCCTGGCTTTATGGGTGCTGACCTCGTTGCCAGCTCCCAGCTTAGAGCTGAGGATGGCCAGGGGCACCCACAGGGTCCCCTCCCACCCCCTCAGCCAACTCTAGCAGCAAGGTTTGACTGCATCTAGACATGGGCAGAAGGAGGCTCAACAGGCTGCCCTTTTCCCTCAAGTAGTGCAAGTGTAAGGGTTGGGAAACTGCCCCATGTGGCCATCACCCACCCCCAGGAAGACCAGAACCCACAGCCTGGCTGCCCCAGCTCCTCTGCGATGAAAGAGCAGGCAGTCTGCAGGCTTGGGCACCTCAGGCGTGGGCACACATACTTGGCCTGGTTGCTGAGAAGGGTCACGTTCACATTTCCAAGGACCAAGTTCAAGTACAGCCTGAAAGGAAAGACCAATGAGCACAGGCACTGCCCAGAAACTCTTCCAGGTTGACGAGCACACACTGAGCGCTGGACCTGAGAGGCCGAGCTCAGCCAGCCAGCCCGCAGGGCCACAGCACCTGGGTCAGCCTGGAGATCACACTGCCCGGCCTCCCTTGCAGTGACCTGAAGCCTTAGGTACCAGGTTATTTAAACAGGACTCTTTAAAATGAAGCCAGAACATTCACTACTACACATGCCTCAAGTATAATACATGAATTTAAAGCCTGCACCTGCAATGCCAGGATCCCATATGAGCACCAGTTCAAGTTCCAGATGCTCCACTTCCCATCCAGCTCCCTGCCAATGTGCCAAGGAAAGCACAGGAAGACAGCCTGAGTGCTTGAGCCCCTGCACCCACAGAGGGAGACCCGGACGGCGCTCCAGACCCCCAGATTCAGTCTGGTCCTGATCTGCTTGTTGTGGCCGTTTGGGGGAGCAAACCAGAGATAGGAGATTTATTCTCTAAGATTTACTTTAATTGGAAAGGCAAATTTACAGAGAGAAGGAGAGACAAAAAGGTCCTCCATTCACTGGGTCATTTTCCAAATGGCCAAAACAGCCAGACACAAGGCAATCTAAAGCCAGGAGCCAGGAGCTTCTTCCGGGTCTCCCACACGGGTCAGGGTCCCAAGGCTTTGGGCTATCCTCCACCGCTTTCCCAGGCCACAAGCAGGGAGCTGGATGGGAAGCTGAACAGCCAGGATATGAACCAGTGCTCCTAAGGGATGCTGATGCTCACGTGCAGGTGATTAGCCAATTGAGCCATTGGGCCAGTCCCATTCTCTCCTCTTTATCTCTGCAACTCTTCCAAACAAATAAATCTGAAAACACACACGAATGCTCACATATTTACACTGTTCACCAACACCTAGATCAAAGAAAGAAATATGTGCAGCCTTAGGAGGGCTCCTGTGGACCCCTGCCCAAGCCACTACCGTTCATCAAGGGCACCACTGCCTGGTCTTCTATCTTTGGACTGAATATGGTCTATTTTTGAGGGGAGGAACGGGAAGATTTGCTCCTTCGAAATGTAGAGAAACACAAAGAGTAACCTTCCATCTGCTAGTTCATTCCCACAAACGGCTGCGATAGCCAGGGCAGGAACAAGCTGAAGCCAGAAGCCAGAGACTCCATCTGGTCTCCCACCTCGGGAGCAGGGCCCAGGAACTTGGGCATCACCTGCTCTTTCCCAGGTATAGTAGCAGGGAGATGGATCCGGGGTGAAGCAGGTAAAACCCTACCTACTACTGCGATGCGGGGGTGCTGGTTCTGCAAGCAGATGCTTAGCCTGCTGCACAACCTCCACCATGCTTGAGCTTCACATAAAAGTACACAGTGCGTAGTCTCGTACCTGGATCCCAATAATTTTTTTTTTAAATAATTAAAAAATTTGGGGGGGGGGACCCAGCGCGATAGCGTAGCAGTTAAAGTCCTCGCCTTGAACGCACCGGGATCCCATATGGGCGCTGGTTATAATCCCAGCAGCCCCGCTTTCCATCCAGCTCCCTGCTTGTAACCTGGGAAAGCAGCAAAGGACAGCCCAAAGCCTTGGGACCCTGCACCCACTCCTGGCTCCTGGCTTCAGACTGGTCCAGCTGCAGCCATTGTGGCTGCTTGGGGAGTGAACCATTAGATGGAAGATGTTCCTCTTTGTCTCTCCTCCTCTCTATATATCTTCCTTTCCAATAAAAATAAATAAAAATTAAAAATATATATATATATATGTTAACCTTAAAATTTTCTTTGTTTATGTGTTCGAAAGGCAGAGTTACAGAAAGAGCAAATGACAAAGAAAAAAGAAAACAAGAGACAGAAAATGCCGGTGCTTCAGATGGCAGCTTAACCCACTCCACCACAGTGCTGACTCCCCTAACAGACATTATGCATGAACTTTCTGGAGCTGCCTTTATGATTTTTTCACCGTGAGCTTTCTGATGACTGTTCTCACACTGCACCTTCTCTTTCCTCTGACTGCCACCTCCTGCTTCCCCTGCACCTGCCCTGGCTGGCCATCCATCCACTCTGCTTCCCCAGTTTGATCTCACACCCACAAGTGAGGCCACGCAACACTGGTCGCTGCCTCCGCCCTGCTCCCTTCCAGGCTCTCACGGGCTTCAGTCCTGTTTCCAATCGAGACATAATTCACACACGACATAATGACTTTCGTGTATTTACAGTGTTGTGCAATCATCACCATGATCTAACTCCAAAACATTCCCAAGCCAGCAGTGGTCACGCCCCATTATCCCTCCACCCACCCAGCCCTTGGCAACAGCAGTTTGGTCTGCACAGATCCCTCTGTAGACAATACCCATCATCCATTCCGAGGCCTTCTGGGCCAGCTCCCTCTGCTCTGAGCGCTCTGCATCTCTGGCAGGACTGGCATGCCCTGCCCTGGGCATGCACCCAGGAGAGAGGTTCTGAATCCTGGCCTAGCCAGCATCGGCACACAGCTTCCCTAGGAAGTGGCAGTTTTTGTAAAAAGGAAATTGCTTGGGGCTCCAGGCTAAGCTGCCATTTGTGACACCAGCATCCCACATCAGAATAGTCACTGTGAGCCCTGGCTGCCCTGCTGCCAATTCAACTCCCCACTAGTGCACATGGGAAGCAACAAACAATGCCCCAAGTCCCTGGGTTCCTGCCACTCAGAGAGGAGACCCATGTAAGAATGACAGGTTCTTGGCTACAGCCTGGCCCAAGCCTGTATTTTATGGTCCTCTGAGAAGTGAACTAGTGCATGGAAAAATCTCTCTCTCTCTCTCTCTCCTTTTATAAATGAGTAAATAAGCAAACCCCTTTGCAGAAATGGTAGGGAGCAGAGTCAGCTTTGTGGCCTAACACATGAAGCCATGATGCCAACATGCCATACGGGCACTTGTGCGAGACCCAGCTGCTCCACTTATGACCCAGTTTTCTACTGACGTACCTGGGAAAGCAGAATCTCCTGGCTCTCAGCTTTAGACTGGCACAGTTCTGGCTGTTGCGACCATTGGGAAGTGAACCAGCAGAAGAAAGATCTCTCTAACTCCCCTTCAGTGTGTGTGTATAAATCTTTCAAATAAAATAACTAAATCTTCAAAAGGGGGTGGGGGTGGGGCGGGGGAATTTGTCCCAGGCTCACTCCCCTCCCCGAGAACCTAGAGGTAGAAAGCATTTTGGTCTAGATGACAGCGTTCCCCGGAAAGGTAGGCTGGGGGAGAGTCAGATGGCAGGACTGTGAGCCCCCAGGGAAGCTCTGGAGCCCCCCACTCCTGGCCCCCTCACCCTGACACTGGGACTTGTGACAGTGCTGCATCCCTCCCTGCTCAGCGGCTGCAGTCCAACAGCAAAAAGGGAGAAACCAGGACAAATGGGTCAAAATACAATAGAGCTGGGCCGATGCTGTGGGCTGACAGACAGGACTGCCACCCAGGACACCAGCAACCCAAATGGGTACCAGTTCACGTCCTGCCTGCTCCATTTCCCTTCCAGCTCCCTACTAATGTGCCTGGGAAAGCAACTAACGATGGCTCAAGTGCTTGGGGTCCTGCATCTATGTGGGAGACACAAAGAAGCTCCGAGATCCTGGGGCTTTGGCCTGGTCCAGCCCTATGCATGGCAGCTATTTCAGGAGTTAATCAGCAGATGGAAGATCTCTCCATCTCTCCTTCTCTCTCTAACCATACTGTTCAAATAAATAATTCTATTACATATATAACAGGGCTGTTAACACTCCTCTGTCCCATTCATGGTGGTGCCTCGGACTGAAAGCCAGGCCCGACAAGGAAACATGGCTGGGAGGAGCTGTATCCAGAGCAGGGCACCAGGGGCAGGCAGGGACTCCTCAAGGGAGAAGACCAGCAGCACAGGCTCGGGAGGCAGAGCTGGACCCATTCTGGCCTGAGTCACCCTGACCAGGACTTCTCACAGCAGCTCTGTGCTGATAAAACAGAGGACATCATGGCTGGGCACCCAGCTGTCACCCAGCCATGGGACAACACCTTCTCTCTTGAGACCCCACACGCGGGTGGCAGGGGCCAGTTCCTCACAAGCCCTCCTGAGAACGTCAATGCCACCTGGTAGAAAATGAGGTCTCCTCCAGGGCTCAGGGAAGAGCCGGCGGGGACACGGCCTCTCCTTTCTTCCTGCCGCGCTCTCCTCTTCCCTCTCTCTGCCCTGCCCACCCCCTGCCCACTCTAGCTCTCCCTCAAGCCCCTGCAGGGAGCTGGGAGGGCCGGGGCTTAGGGATCTCACCCGTTCTTCTTGGGCAGGTAGGCCTCCATGTCGAAGAAGACATTCTGTCTCTCCTTGATGTTGGCACTCATCTGCTGGACCAGCTGCGCCTCCTCCTGACTGGCATGGTGCTTGTACCTGGAGTCAGAGGAGCAGACACAATGGCTCAGATGGCTCAAGGATCCAGGTGCCCTGGGCCCTGCCCCCTTGCCCCGTGTCTGTCCCTCAGAGGGTGGTGCTGGCCCCTGACAGCCAGCTGACCTTCGGCTTGTCTTCCAAACCTGAAAACGGCAGCAACATCATCCCACCTGATCTCTCAGGCAGGCACAGTGTACAGCACCTAGAACGTCGACGACCCATGCCAACTGGTTCAACTATATTTCTTCTTGCTACCACGAAAGGAATAAGCCGAGAACTGTTGACAGGGCCAAGAAACCCAGCTAACACAAGCAGCCACTTGTTGAAGTCGGAGGATTACTCTTTGGTGATACTGACTCAATACCAGAAAAACATGAGACCCCTGGGACCCTGGAACGGGAGGGATCCTTCCTTTGTCTAGCCCCCTCTCTCAGGCCAATCTTGCAGCTGGGTGCTTTTCAACGGGGGCCAAGGGCCAGGGTCGGGAGATGTTCTGGTTATTCCACAAGGTGGGGTCTTAGCTCACAAACCAACCACAGACCACCCCTAACTATCCGACAAGGCCTCCACAGTGCAGGGGGGCAACCTCCCCCGACTGGCAGGCACAGGCAGCCTGTGGCCTGACATCAAGAAGATGTGTTTTTCTCAAGAACAGTGCTGTGTTCACAGGCAGCCACCCACACTCCCTAGTCTATGACAAGGAACCCAACAGGGTATCTCCCGTCTTCCCATGAAGGATGATGCCTTCCCAGACCAGACAAGAGGAAGGAGGAACTCAGGAACTGAACTAATTCACCAGCTCGAGTCTGTCTCCACCAGGCGTACCGAACTGGGAGAGTCCCCCATGTCCCCTGGCCATCTTCTGTTTCCCTGGCCAGCAAGGCAGCAGCACCCAGAAAACCCCTTATCATCCTCTCCCCTTCTCCCCCCCACCCAAGGGCTACTGACAGCTCATGACATGGCCCCATCCACACAGGGTCTCAGGGACTGGCTCACAGATGGGCACGTGACCAGACAGTGAGGACCACACCCAGGATTTCGGCTACAGGAACGGACAGCAGAAATGCTCCCGTGCTCAGTTAGCCAGGCCACAGGCTGTAAGGATGAGGAATCAACCCCAACACTACTGATGGCCATCTGGGGTGGGGAGGGAAAGGAGGGGGGCAGCAGCTGAGAGGAACACAGTCCTGGGGGAGGCAGTAACCAGATTCCTAAAAACACGCTATGACCTTGAGATCCAAGGACACCTGAAGGGAACTCCGACCGCCCCACTGGCCCCCCCCACTGGGATTTCCATCCTGGGCTTCAGCAGGCGCCTCAGGTGCGGCCCCACCTACCTCTGCAGGGTGTGCTTCAGGTCCTTGAGGCGCTTCTTCTGCTTGCTAATGGAGCCACTGCAGGAGGCCTGCAGAGCCGTCAGCTCCTCCAGCTTCTGCCGGTAGACCCGGTGAGTCTCCTGCGCCCGGAGGAGCAGACATGGGGTGGGGACGGGGAGAGAGCAAGAACTGGTTACTCTTCACGGACTGTTGTGGGAAGTCCGGGGGCGGGGGGGTGGCAGGTCGAACAGAGCCCACGGTGAGGCACAGAGAACAATCCAGCTACTGAGGACGTGGCCTGACGTCAGGCAAGCCAGTATGACCAGCAACGGCCACTTCTCCCATTAGCTTCCATTCCTTCCTATGGGTACACCCAACCGACAGACTGCAGGGTTTGGACAGAACTGAAGTCTGCACCCCAAGGCGCCAGGATGGGGCTTACATACAGAAGAAGCCACAGCCACAGCACCTCCTGTCTGCGGGCACCGAGTGGGATTTGGTGCCAGTGATGCTGACTTGGTAAAGGCATCCATCTGGCTCCTTCAGCTCTCAGCAACAATCAAGTTTCCATTTGTAACTAAAAGGATCTGTCCGGGAGGCTGTGTTTTAATCACTTCTGAATTCTTCAGGACCAAAAAGCCCTCTATGGTCAACAAAGATCTGATGGGTATTCAGAGAACTTTCCAGAATGCATGGGGAGGACAGGGAAAGAGGGAACCTTGACCGATGGCAGCCTCTGCCCTCAGAAGGCCCAGGAGAGAGAAAGGGTCGACACCTCGGCCTGGCCCTTGAGGGCACCAGGCCCGAGCAGGGAGATCCAATCCCAGCTGCCAGGTGCTCGCCGGGCCCAGTTTGAATATTTAATGTCACAGGCAAAATGTGAAGACATCATCCTTGTTAAAAATTAAAACAGTATGGCTTCAGCCCAAGTTAGCTTTCATTCCGAGAGGACCTGAAGAAGTTTGTGGAAAATGGAATGAAAAGGAAAGTGTTTTCTGCTAAAAAAAATTGAGTGCGACAGCTACACTTCACAAGGACGTAGCGTGAAATTCTATCACAGATCAGCTAGTTGGTTTTCTAAGTTGTACTTGTTTAATTTGAAATACACACTGACAGAGAGAGACTCTCCTACCTGCGTCCACAAAAGGCCACACCAGCCACACATGAGCCAGGCCAAAGCCAGGCGCCTCGGCTCCAGCTCAGTCTCTCAAATGGCCAGCAGGGACCCAAACCCTTGAGCCACCACCTGCTGCTTCCCGGGATGCAAATTAGCAAGAAGCCAAACCCACAGTGGGCCCGGACTCCAAGCAAACACTCCCCAGGGGTGGTTTACCCCACTGTGCTGCTATCCACTCTCTACACAAAGCCCTGGGAGTCAGGTAGCAGGTAACTCACCGCACTGCAAAACCATTCTCTCCAACCTTTGGGTGTACCCTCATGTAACCTCCCAAACCCCATCCTGCCTTCTCCCCACTCCCCAGAAGTAATTACTGTTACCAATCACTCTTCTGGACTCCCTTCTACATATTCTTTCAGACTGTATTCAATGTATCTTACTTCACCACAAAAGTAAACTTAAGGCACTGACACCAAACAGCCACACAAATGGAGCCAGCTACGCCCCCACTGTAGCACTGGGCAACCCATACAAGTGCCAACTGAGCCCCAGCTGCTCCCCTTCCACTCCAGTTCCCTGCTAAAGCATCTGGGAAATGGCATGGGTGCTTGGGCCCAAACACCCACGTGGGAGACCTGGAAGACGTTCTAAACTCCTGGCTCCTGGCTTCAGATTAGCCAAGCTCCGGCCGTTGGGGCCATTTGGGAACTGAATCAGCAGATGGAAAACCTAACTCTCCAACTCTGCCATTCAAATAACAAAGACAGATTTTTTTCTTTGTAAAAAAGAAAACCTTATTGAGGTATAACCGATGTACCAAACATCAGTATACAAAAAGCTGTATATACTTAATTACATTTAATATATTATACGGTAGGGCCGGGCATGATGGCACAGTGGTTAAGGTCCTCGCCTTGCACGCCCAGGATCCCATATGGGCGCCGGTTCTAATCCCGGCGGCCCTGCTTCCCATCCAGCTCCCTGCCTGTGGCCTGGGAAAGCAGTGGAGGACGGCCCAAAGCTTTGGGACCCTGCACCCACGTGGGAGACCTGGAAGAGTCTCCTGGACTATGCATAGCATCGGCCGTTGCGCTCACTTGGGGAGTGAATCATCGGAGGGAAGATCTTCCTCTCTGTCTCTCCTCTCTGCATATTGACCCTTCTAATAAAAATAAAATAAAATCTTAAAATATATATATATATATATATATATATATAATACTGTATATACTTAATGAGCAGTTGAAATGGTGGGTTTGAAGTTCCTACTCATGCCACCGTTAACATAACCTACACCAGAAACCTATCTTCACCCACCACAGGATTCTTCCTTCTACCCTCCTTTGTGTGATAAGAACATTTAACAGAAGACACACACTCCAAGTACAGCAACGCTAACTACAGGCACCACACTGCGCAACAGACCCCCAGGCCATCCTAGCCTGCGTCCCCTGCACTGATAACCTCCATACTCTACACACACACACACACACACATATATATATATCCTGTTTGCAAACGCAATGGGCCCTAAATCTTATTTTTCTTTGCTTCCTTGCAGGAACAGGACTCTGCCAAGCTACTCCTCAGTCACCCCCTCCATACGACACCTCCCAGCCACCCTTGCAGCTAGGCACAGTGTCATGACTAAAGTAGCAGAGCTTCCCACTGGGGAGGCGCTCCCAATCTGCCACCTCTCCTTTAGCACACCGACAGGCGAGGTCTCTGCTCCTTCCTTGGCTCCAGGGAGGCTCCTGACCCGTGCAGGACGGGAAAGGTCACAGCACACAGAAGTCACAGCAGGCCACGCACCTTCGGCCTCCTGCAGTGGGAAGTCCAACTACCCGGAGGTTTCCAGGCTGTACAGGAAAGCGTCCCGTGTGGGCCCTCCAATGAGCAGTCCCAATGACACACCTCTCCCTGTCATGTCAGTGCAGACACCAGATGTGTGCACCAAAAAACTACCAAAGGACTCCAGCTTCAGCCACAGACATCCTCTACAGTGGCAGAGCCCCGACCCCAGCGCCCACGAGCATTCAGCACTGGCCGCTGTTTTATGCAGCAATGGAGGAACCCAGACCACACCTCCCTCTGGGCTGTCCCATAAGGAAAAAAAGTGATCTCATTCAAGCCAGACTATGCCAGGGTCCCCGTGATGGCATCAGAATTTACTCCCTGCAGCACACACTTTGTCCATGCCATGGGCGTACAACTCACTGAATTACCCCCACCCCATAGCTGGACCTTCAGCTCCTGGTCTCTGGCAGCAAGCAGCCATGCAACATGGAACAATACCCTGGTGTCATGGCTCTGGATACCCACACACCTCTCCCGGCAAGGGTCTCTCTGGAGAAAGAAAGTGGTGTTGATGGGTCAGAGGGCACAACTGGCTTTCGGCTTAAAGGGAGCCCCACAGAGTGGCTATACCAGTGGACTCGCCCCACCCGCAGCACAGGACCGCTGCCCACACCTCATCAGCACTCCTGGCCCTCAATATGTCTAGTCCCCCACACACACACTGCCCTGGGCTCTCTTCTAATGTCACACAAGCAATATTTTCTGCTCAAAGTATCAGACTGGGTAAGTATGGGATGACCATGAACCTTCCCATAATTTTCCACTGCGTAATAAGGGGTGGAGGGAACTGCCTGTACAGCTCTCTCTCAGCCTGCCACCGACCAGGGGACAACCACCGAGGGGGCCACACACCCCTGACCCACTCAGTGTCTGGAAGACTCAGGATATGTGGGGTTCCAGAAGCCAACATGCATAACACATTCTCCCCGGGGACACATTTCAGCCAAACCTGCTGGCACTTCCCCCACTCCCACACCAGTTTCACAAACAGAAGGAAAGGTTATGGGTTCAGTTCTGGGAGCCCCTCCCCCACCACTCTCACTTCTCGCTGCGCTAAGGCTCACACTTTCAGGGCACCGGGCAGTGGCACTGGGCATGGCTGTGCTGTTGTACCACCAACCATCCATCCATCTCCAGAACGCCCCTCTTCCCAAGCTAAAACCACAAATGCCCGAAACAGTATCACTCCCTGCCTCTCCCTCCCTCCCAGCCAGCAGCCCGCTCTATTTTCTGTCTCTCTGACTCTAGGTAAGTCAAACCAGAGAACTGTCCCATGTGTCTTTTTGTGATTGGCTCATTCAGTACTTCACACATTCAAGCTTCATCTGTACTGGAGCAGGTGTCAGAACCTCCTTCCTTTTGAAAGCTCAATAATATACTAACGTTCGGCTCAAACACAGTCTAGATTGCTTCCACCTTTGGCTAACCACGCTGCTATAAACATGGGTGGCTGTATAAACATCTTTTCAAAACGGCACTTCCCAATGTTTTAAGGAGAGATCCAGGAGGACTGTTGGGCCAAATGGTACTTTCAGGCACAACTCTTTATTTTGTTTTAAAGTACTAGTGCTTCTTTCATGTTTTTATTTCTTTTTAAGACTGTGTTGGGCCCAGCACAATGGCCTAGTGGCTGAACCCTTGCCTTGCAACCACTGGGATCCCATACAGATACTAGTTCATTTCCCAACTGTTCCATTTCCCATCCAGTTCCCTGCTTGTGGCCTGGGAAAGCAGTCGAGGACAGCCCAAAGCCTTGGGACCCTAAACCTGCGCAGGAGACCCAGCAGAAGCTCCTGGCTTCAGATTGGCTCAGCTTCAGCTGCTGCAGCCATTTGGGGAGTGAACAAGCAGATGGAAGGCCTTTCTGTCACTCCTTCTCTCTGTAAATCTGCCTTTCCAATAAAAATAAATAAATAGTTACAAAGAAAGAGGGCGAGATCTCCTATCCACTCGCTCACTTCCCAAATGGCCATGATGACCAGGTTGAACCAGCTTGAAATCAGGAGCCAGAAGCTTCATCCAGTCTCCAACATGGATGGCAGGGACTCAAGGACTTGAGTCAACTTCTGTTGTTTTTCCTAGACCATTAGCAAGCAGCTGGACTGGAAATGAAGCATCCAGGACACAAACTGGTATCCACAAGAAATGCTAGCATCATAGGCCACAGCTTTATTTGCTGTGTCACAACATAAGCACCTAAAGATTTATTTTTATTTTTTACTCATTTTTATTTATTATTGGAAAGGCAAATTTTACAGAGAGCAGGAAAAACAAAAAGACCTTCCATCCCTGGTTCACTCCCCAAATGGCTACAATGGCCAGTGCTGCGCTGATCCAAAGCTAGGAGTCAGGAACTTCTTCCAGGTCTCCCAACCGTGGGTCCAGGGTCCCGAGGCTTTGGCCCATCCTTAACTGCTTTCCCAGGCCACAGGCACGGAGCCGGATGGGAAGTGGAGCTGCCAGGACTAGAACCGGCACCCATATGGGATCCTGGCGCTTCAGAGGCGAGGACTTTAGCTGCTAGGCTATAGTGCCATGCCCTACTACTTATTATAAAGCATTCCAGGGATACCAGAAATACACAAAAAACCATATCAGCATCCAGCTTCTCACACTCACAACAGTGTACATGCGGTCAAAAAGCCCCAGGTATCCTGTAAGGATTCTGTCCCCACTGCCTGCAGGAGGTGAGTGCTTGGGCAGCTTATTTCTTTTTTATTTTATTATTATTATTTTTTATCACAAAGTCAGATATACAGAGAGGAAACACAGAGGAAGATCTTCTGTCCGATGATTCACTCCCCAATTGACCACAACAGCCGGTGCTGCACTGATCCAAAGCCAGGATCCAAGAACTTCTCCAGGTCTCCCAAGCAGGTGCAAGGTCCCAAGGCTTTGGGCCGTCCTCCACTGCTTTCCCAGGCCACAAGCAGGAAGCTGGATGGGAAGTAGGGCCACTGGGATACAAACCAGCACCCATATGGGATCCTGGTGCATTCAACACGAGGACTTTAGCCACTAGGCCACCACTCCGGGCCCAAGCAACTTATTTCTGTACCACCCCTCACCCATTGCCACACACACATACTCTCTCTCTCTCATCACTCACTGCTTGGTGCCCTGAGGGCAGCAGACCCCCTGGATAATGTTTCCTAGACTCCTTCACTTCCCCCACTACCCAGACTGGCAGATGGCAGGCAGCCAAAGACCACAAAGCAAGAGGAACAAGACCAGGACCAGGGTTCTCCGTCCCGTGCTGCGAATCCCATTGCCACTCCTCTTCCCCAGTGTCACACTGCAGCGAGTGCTCCCACTTTTGCAGCCAGCTCCACAAGTCTCCCCTTTCAACTACCCACAGACATACCAGCTGACAACACTGCGGTAACTGTTGCCAAAGCCTACCTTGGTCCAGCCTCTGCAACTGTCTGACGGGTGTTGATACACGTAGCCACACCTGCTTCATGTTACCATTGGTCGGACCCCACCCTGTGCAGCCTCTGAACAGAAAGCAAGTTTCCAGTTTTTACTTGTTATAAACAAGCATCCACGTTGTGCATGTCTGCTATTTTAAGTTTTATGAAAATTATTTCATTTTCTTTGTGAGAGCTGGAAAAAGAAAGAGCTTCTTTCCACCTGTTTATTCCCCAAATTGGCCACATGGGTCAGGGATGGGCTGGGGTAAAAGCTGGAAGCCAGGGGGAGGCTTAACCAGCTTCTCCATGGCAATGGTCCCCGAAACCAACTTTCTGAGCCAGCACCACTGCCACCCACATCTGTATTAGGAAGAAGTGGGAGTTGGGACCAGGGCCAGATTCAAACTCTACCATGGGAGGCAGTGTCCCAAGTAGGAGCTTCATCAGCATACATTTTAATGACAATATCTCCAAATGATGTACACTTATTTTATTGTTTTAAATTTTATTTTAGAGGTGGGCACTGTGGCACAGCAGCTTGAACTGCTGCTTGGGATGCCAACAACCCATGTTGGTTTGAGTCCTGGTTACTCCATTTCAAGTCAGCTTTCTGTTAATACACATCCTAAGAGGTAGAAACTGATGGTCCAGGGTACCCAGGCCCCTACGGCCCATAAGTGTAACCAGATCGGAGTTCCTGCATCCTGACTTTGACCTGGCACAGGTCACAAGCATTTGGGGAGTAAACCAGTGAATCGAAGATCCATATGGAAGTTTGTGCCTTTCAAGTAGCTAAAAAGAAGTAAGTGAATATATACATATTTTTAATTATAAACCGGGTCTAGTGTTGTGGCACAGCAGCCTAAGTTGTCATTCCACAATCAATGCCAGCATGCCATTTTAGGGTACCAGTTTGAACCGTAGCTGCTCTGCCTCCAGCCTAGCTCCTTGCTGATAATGTCCCCAGAAAGCAGCAGATGGTCACGCGGCCACACATGACAGACCTGGACGCACTTCCAGGCTTCACACCTTAGCCTGACCCGACCCTGGCCACACAGCAGAAGATCTCTCTCGCTCTCTCTGCCCCTCTTCCATTCGTTGTTATTATTCTGTCTTTGAAATAAATAACTTTTTTTTTAATTTTGTTTATTTGAAAGGAAGAGTGAGAAACAGAAATCTTCCCACCATTACTGAGTCTTCGAATGGATAGAATGGCCTTGATAGAATGAGCCAGACTGAGGCCAGGAGCTTCACTCAGGTCTTCCACGTGCGTACAGGAGCCCAAGCAACCGGGCATCTTCTGCTGCTTTCCCAGGTATGTTAGCAGGAAGCTGGATCCAAAGTGGAGCAGGAAGCTGGACTAATCCTCCACTTGCTGTGTCAGCATACCATACGGGAGTCCATTCAAGTGCCAGTTGCCCCACCTTTGATCCAGCTCCCTATTAATGGCCTGGTAGAGTAGCAGAAGATGGCTCATGGCCTTGGGTCCTGCACCCATGTGGGAGACCCAGAAGATGCTCCTGGCTCCAGATTTTGGACCAGTCTAGCTCTGGCCATTACAATCATTTGGGAGTGATCTAACAGATGGAAGATCTCTCTCCCTTTCTTTCGCTCTCTGTAACCATTTCAAGTAAAATATATCCTTAATGAAAAAATTAAAGGGCCTGGCATGGTAGCCTAGTGGCTAAAGTCCACGCCTTGCAAACACTGGGATCCCATATGGGTACCTGTTTCATGTCCCAACAGCCCCACTTCACATCCAATCTGGTTCCTTGCTTGTGGCCTAGGAAAGCAGTCCCAAACCCTGGGACCCTGCACCTGCATGGAAGACCTGGAAGAAGCTCCTGGCTTCAGATTGGTTCAATTCCAGCCACTGTGGTCACTTGGGGAGTGAATCAGCAAATGGAAAATCTTTTTCTCTGTCTCTTCTTCTCGCTATGAATCTGCCTTTCCAATTAAAATAATCTTTCAAAAAATAAAAAATAAAAATATAGACTGATATGTAACATTTGTACACATTTATGGGGTTAGTACAATAATTCAATACACATATACAATGTCCAATGATTAAAGAAAGACGCTCTTTGAGTTTTTAGCTGTGTGGATAGATGTTTGTTATTTATCAAAATGTAGAACAGATTCCAGTTCAGTAAAACAAAGGGAGGAGGAGGAGTGCCAGTGCTGGGCCACCCTGACACCCTCCCTACGTGTGTCTCGTCAGCACCCTCCCAGGCAAGACACAAACAAAGTGAGTTTCCATGGAAGGGTTCACGGCCACCTGTCCTGTTCCCGGAGGCCCCAGCTCTGTCCCAATGGGGAGAGGTTAATGACCCGAGGTCCCAACGTGGCTGTGAAACACCTGCAGATGCCACTTAGCACAAAGTGCCTGAGTCGTAAGAGCCAAACCTCAGGAGTCAACATCTGGTGCAGAGACTGCCAGACACGCATGTGGTGGGCCAAGCTTCTGCCTGCAAGGCTGGCATCCCCACAGGATGCTCAAGTCCCAGCAAGCCTCAGCTGGCAACACTGGCATCTCAGCTGGGAGTTCCGCTCGAGCTCCCTCCCTCTGTCTCTGTATACACCCATCTTGGAACCTCACAGCATCCACAGTGAGGGAGCTGGCCTGGAGGCACTGGGAGATGTGTAGGGTGAGGTCCATTGCAAGTATACCCTTCTCAGCGGTAGTACCGTCCAAGAGCCTGTGTTCACATAGCTCTCCTTCTAAGAAGTCTACTGCTGACAGCTGTGGGGACTCATCACCATAGAAACATGACCAGGGTTGGGAAGCTGACTTCACCCACAATGTATCAACTGTGCACAGGGAAAGATTCTGAGTCACACCCCGAGATGGCTGAGTGATGCCAACCGTGGCAGCTGGAGGCGGGGATGCACACAGGAGGCAGGACACAAGCTGGTGTAGGGATAAAATCCAGAGTCATGTCATCTCTGTCTGCCTCAGACTCCTTGGCTGAGAGGGTTTTACCGGGAGTGGCACTGTGGTGTAGCACATTAACCTCTACCTGGCACCCCATATGAGCACCAGTTCATGTCCCAGCTGCTCCACTTCCCATCCATCTTCCTGCTTATGGCCTAGGAAAATAGCAGAGGATGGCCTAAGTCCTTGGGCCCCTGCAACCACGTGGGAGACCTGGAGGAAGCTGCTGGCTCCTGGCTCTCGATGGGCTCAGCTCCAACTGTTGTGGGCATCTGGGGAGTGAACCCACAGCTGGAAGATTTTTCTCTCTGTGTCTCTCCTCCTTTCAGGGTAACTCTGCCTTTCGAGTAAAAACAAAATAAATCTTTAATAAATAAATTAAAAAGGCCTCAGCTATAGGCAACTGTCTAGGTTGCCCTGTGCCTAGGCACATGCTACACTACTGGGAGAAAAGCAGCCACTAGCTGGCAGGCATCCTGGGTTCAGTTAATGCCAACTCTGTGTTAGCTATACCAGTGTATCAGCACGGTCATTGTTTGTCTGTCTGTTTGTTTTGAAGATACGTGGTATTAGTGGGGAACTCCAGGCCAGGACATGCCACCCTGGCCCTCAGGTGGAGCGACAGCAGACTCTCCAGGGAAGGGAGTCTAGAGACATACTGGAGTGGGAATGGCTGAAGACATGTTTATAGGGGAGGAATGACTTCTGGGGGCTTCCATGGACTAGGCCATTGCAAGGGTGTTGAGACCAGGTGCTTTAGATGGGGAGATGGGAGAGGCCCGGGGGCAGGGGAGGAATCAGAGGGCATATCTGCATGAGGTCAAGGTCATCCATGAGGAAGATCTGGGCAGGGCCAAATAAAAGCACCTGCCACTCACTGGTACACGTAAACCTGGGGCTGGGGCAGGGGGCGGGGGTATGTCTGGCTGGGCCAGGCTGCAGCACCTGCCCATGAGTATTGAGGCAGGGGGTAGGCCACCCCCTAGCATGCAGAGAACTGGATCCGGGGGCAGGTTCTGTAGGGGACTATGGGCTCGCCCCTGTAGGACTGAAACACTGGTTTATGTGGAGAGCTGGGGTGGTGATGGGCTGAGCCAGGCTGGACCACAGAATTCACCTGACACTCATGGGAACCAGGGCTAGGTGGAGGCTGGGTGGAACCAGGTGTGGCACCCCTGGCACATGCAAACACTATAGTGAAATCAGACTATGCCAAGCAAGGCCATGGTACCCGCCATCATGCATGAGATCTGGGGCTGGAAGTAGACCTGGTAGGAAAACTTGGGGAACTCTGCTAGACTGCAGCACCCCCACCCCGGAGAACACAATAACTGGGGTAGTGGGGGTGGCAGGCAGCAATAGTCAGCATCTCTGTGTGCTGGGGGCAGGCGAGGCCTCAGCACCCCTGGCATGTACGACAGCCAGGATGGGGTGTGGGCCCGCTCAGGTGGGCTAGGCTGCAACACTTGCCAGCAAGAGCTGAGACTGTGGGTTAATCATGCCAGCACAGGCCTGGTAGAGGAACTTCGGGGACTCCCCAGCTGGGCTGCAGCTGCTACTAGCGAGTGTGAGAGCTGGGGCTGTGGGTAGACCAGGCTGGGTAAGGCTAAAACACCGATCAGCATGTGTCTGGGCTGGGTTTGAGGGTAGGTTACACTGGGCTAGGCTCCAGCACCCAGAATAGTTGCAGGACGGACTGAACTAGGCTATGGCACCCACTGACAAAACCAGGAATAAATATGAACTGTTGGACTAGGCCACAGCACCCACCATTGAGTGTCAGGACTGGGGGCTGGCCATGTCAGACTGGGCTGCAACACTGGCTGACGCACACAAGACGCAAGGCTGGGAGTAGACCTGGTAGGAAATTGTGGGTACTCCCCCTGGGCTATAGCTCCTGCTGGTCAGCCTGAGAGCCAGGGCTGGGGTGGGCCAGGTTGAGAAAGGCAGGAGCACCCAATGGCATACCTGTGAATGAAGACGGGCTGGGTCAGGCTATGCCAAGGTACAATATACATGAGTGCACAACAGCCAGATGGGATGTGGGACAGACCGGGCTAGGCTGCAGAACAACACGCTGGCACATGCCAAACTGGGGCCTGTGGGCCAGGCTGGAGGAGGTTATTAGGGGTTGCCTATGTGAATGAAGACCTGGCTTGTGGCACACCAGGCTAGGCTGCAGCACCCATCAGTTTGCGTGAGAGATGGGGCAGGACGCAGGACTGATCAGGCAGCTGCAACCACTAATATGTGCATTGGCTGGTACGGGTGAGTGAGTGAACCTGACCCCGCACTGGTTGGCATATGCAAGAGTCAAGTCCAAGGTCACCACAGGTTGAAGTTTCTTGGGGGACTCCCCAGCTACATCTCTGGGCTCAAATCACAGCCATAGGGAAAAGCACAAGAAAGGTTCATGAGATGAGACCTTCTCAGTTGCTAAAGCCTGCGCAGTGGACAGCATGCCCAGAAGCACATGAGGCACATGATGGACAGCTCATTCAGGCCAGCAGAGGACACTGAGGATGGACAGTTTAGATAACTGTCCTGGCCAAGCTCTGCAGCAAGTATCTGGGTCTGTGGATGCACGCTGAGGTGGACTTGCTCAAAAACAGACCTTGGAAAGATCTGCTCCATCTTGGTGCCATGAAGCTGAGATGTCTCAGAATTACCAAAGCCACTGACGTAACACCCTTGGAACACTCTTCCCTACACCAAAGTCTCTAAAGCATCATCAAATGACTGTCCCCCATCCCAGGGTGCTGACGCTGTTCGGACAGCACCCTTCCCTCCTTACAGACACAGGAGAAAAAAAAAAAAAAAACAGAATCTGTCCCAACCACCCTCCTTCATGCCTCAACCCTTCCCACCCTAATCAGAGACCCATATGTGCATACACCCTTCTCAATTATAAACAATGTTAAAAACAAGTAAATAGGAAAAAATAAGAAACAGCCAGGGAATGAGCAGGATCATGTACTGTTTTAAAAAATATGGCATCCAGCCCAGCGCAGTAGCCTAGCAGCTAAAGTTCTTGCCTTGCACGCACCAGGATTCTGTATGGACATCAGTTCACATCCTGGTGGCCCTGTTTCCCATTCAGCTCCCTGCTTGTGGCCTGGAAAAGCAATCAAGGACAGTCCAAAGCCTTTGGACCCTGCATCCATGTGGGAGACCCAAGAAGTTGTTCCTGGCTCCTGGCTTCAGATTGGTGCAGCTTCAGCCATTACAGAGTGAATCAGCAGATGGAAGATCTTTCCGTCTCTCCTCCTTTCTGCATATCTGACTTTCCAATAAAAATAAAATAAATCTTTTTAAAAATATATGGCATCATCACAGAGAATGCAGAGTTTTGTTTTTTTATATTTGGCTTAGTGATTAAGACACCAGGTAAAGGGCCAGCATTATGGCTCAGCTGGCTAATCCTCCGGTTATAAGTGCCGGAATCCCATATGGACACTGTTTAGTGTCCTGGCTGCTCCACTTCCCATCCAGCTCCCTGCTTGTGGCCTGGGAAAGTAGTCAAGCACAGTCCAAAGCTTTGGGACCCTGCACCCACGTGGGAGACCTGTAAAAAGCTCCTGGCTTCGGATTGGCTCAGCTCCAGAGTTTTAGCCACTTGGGGAGTGAATCATCGAATGGAGGGTCTTCCTCTCTGTCTCTGCTCTTCTCTGTTTTTTTGCAATAAAAATAAACAAATCTTTTAAAAAATCAGATTTATTTTATTGGAAAGTCAGATTTACAGAGAGAAGGAAAGACAAAGATCTTCTATTCACTGGTTCACTCCCCAAATGACCACAATGACTGGAGCTGAGCCTATCTGAAGCCAGGAGCCAGGTGCTTCTTCTGAGTTTCCCATGTGGATCTAGGGGCCCATGTAGTGGAGCCACCCTCCATTGCCGCTCCAAGCATGTTAGCAGGGAGCTGAATCAGAACTGAAGCAAATGGCACTCAAGCCATTGCCCATATGGTATGTCAGTATACTGCAGGTGGCAAATTAACTCACTACACCACAGTGCCAGCCCCACAAATAAATAATTTTTTTTTTTAAAGATTTATTTTTTATTATTTTTTCATTGGAAAGGCGGATATACAGAGAGGAGAGACAGAGAGGAAGATCTTCCGTCCGATGATTCACTCCCCAAGTGAGCGCAACGGGCCGATACTATGCCGATCCGAAGCCAGGAGCCTCTTCCGGGTCTCCCACGCGGGTGCAGGGTCCCAAAGCTTTGGGCTGTCCTCGACTGCCTTCCCAGGCCACAGGCAGGGAGCTGGAAGGGAAGCGGGGCTGCCGGGATTAGAACCGGCGCCCATATGGGATCCCGGGCGTGCAAGGTGAGGACCTTTAACCACTTGCGCCACCGCGCCGGGCCCACAAATAAATAATTTTTAAAAAATAATAGTAATATGGTGGAGGGGTAAGCAGAACATGCTGGGCACAGACCTGTCTTGAGCAAAGGTTAAGAGCACAGTCTTGGGCTGACACTAAGTGCCAGCAAGCCATGCTGGCACCAGTTTGAGGCCTGGCTGCTGTATTTCCAACCAAGCTCCCTGCTCATGTGCCTGAGAAGGCAGGCCAGAGGATGGCTCTGGTACTCGGGTTCCTATACCTGTGTGGGAGACATGGAAGAAGCTCCTGGCTCCTCACTTCAGCTGGCCCAGCCCCAGCAGCTGCAGCCATCTGAGGAGTGAACCAACCAACGGACAGAAGATCTCTCTGGAACAGTGCCTTTCAAATCAACAAATAAATTTATCTTCAAAAATAAATACATAAGCAAAGTACAGACTCTAAAATCAACAGCTTGGCTCCAGCGCTTACCAGTCATATGACGTTGAATAACACACTTAGCCACTATTAAAATGGGGACACCAAGGCTCTAATGAGAGGATGCTCATCCACCTGCCCCCAGCCTGCCTCCGTGGCGCCTGACCTACACATGGTCACCGGAAGATGCCCACCTTTTCACAGCGAAAGTTGAGATCTTTACAACGGGCCCCCACATCCAGGATGGGATAAAAGCCTTTTTTTTGCCACCTGCTTGCTAGGTTGGGAAGGACAGTAGGTTTCATTAAACCACCTGCTACAGTCCCTCTAAGTGACCTCTGTGGTCACCCTGACAACATACTAGCCTAGCCTGAACCTCAGACACCCAACCACTAAGCCTTCAAGGAGTCTCAGCTGACTTCAGTAAGTCCCTGACACGGGCACATCACAATCCATAAAAAAACAGAACATTTCCTCCAGAAAGTTCCAGAGATGGAACCCTAAGGGTCCTCCAGATCCGCCAGGGTCTGAGAACCAGGTTTCCACTCTGCTTCATGGAAAGCAAAGAGAAGCAAGCGGCAGGAGAGCACCTCGCTAGGGCCCAGCCTGGGATGCCCACAGCCCGTCTCTGTCTGCTTGATTCCCACATCTGCTTCTGGTCTGGATTCCCACACCTTGGGGGGCAGTAGATGACGGCTCATGTACTTGACTCACTGCCACCCGGGAGGGAGACCGAGATGGAATTCCAGCCACCTAGTTAGCAGCCTGGCCCGGTCCTGGCTATTGTAGACATTCGAGGAATGAATGAGCAGATGGAAGATCTCTCTGTGTCTGTCTCTCTCCTCTCTGCCTTTCAAAGTAAACAAAAATTTACAAATAATTTTTAAAAAAAACTTTAAAGGGAAGCAGGGGGTGAAGAAGGATGGATGAAATCTAGAGACGTGCCCAGCACTTCAGAATCACAGAGACAATGAACATAAAACACGCAAACCCCAGCTTCCAGGGAGTAACGTTAAGTCGGGATTTTCCAATGTGAAACAGTCCCTCTTCTAACTTCTCCAGTCTCCCCACATGCCTGCCTGCTGTCACCTCCTTGTTCCCTAACAAATGTTCCCTACTGGAAACTGCAACACGACCACAACATACGCGTCCTAGGACCCCTCCCTGCAGCATGGAGCTCCCGGGAGCAAGAACCCCGACCAGGATCTCTTCAAGTTTGGAAAAGCAAGTTTCAGTCCCAGGACAAGCCCTCCCTGGCTGTGTGACGTCCACTTTGGCTTCCTCAGCTGTGACCCAAGATGAAGACAGTGTCCTGGCTTGGCTTTGACCTTGAGCCCCAAGAGGCCAACTGACCCAGCAGCTGACCACCAGAGCCTGCAGCCGGGAGAGCCTCGCCTCCACCAAGTTGGATCTGGTACATCCCGGTTTTCTGGGTCTCCAAAGAATGGAGCAAGTGACAGCAGCTTTCAAGCAGCTCTACCACAACCCTCGCTGAGCACCAAGGGACAGAAGCCGGGCTTGATTTCCAGCCCCCCGTCTCTTAGACACCTGAACATGAGACAACCAACTGGAAGACAACAAACCAAGCCTCTGCCCTGCTTGCCAAGACTTGCTATCTAATGGCTGTTAATTGCATTAATCGCAGAGCTCTGAAATGTTAAGCTCCTCCTCCTCAAGCCAAGGGAGGGCAAGGGACATGAAACACACAGCCACCCCATGCCAGTGGCTGCACAGCTGGAGCCGCCCTCAGACAGTAGCACCAAGTGTTTAGGAAGTGGCTGGGTGCTAGGTCTTCCCTATGTGTTCCCCTGGGAACTGGGCAACCCTCCAAGCCACCCCACTCCAGGCCCTAGATCTGAAGGACAGGGCTCTGGACATGCCACCACGAAAAGGTACTTTGCTCCCAGCAGCAACAGCCTACAACATCACCCCATCACCCACGGCGGCTTGCAGCCTGGAGTCCACCACACAGAGCCTCAGAAATCTCTCCTCTGAACTGCAGGAGGCCACCCAATGGCAGGCCAGGACTACGAGGCCAGAACAGTATCACTGTTCCAGCCAGGACCCCCGGGGTCAACACCGTTGTCTTCCAGGACCCTCACCCCCATGGCTGTGTGAGGCCCCAGCGGGGCCGGACGGATGAGGGCTGGGAGCAGTACCCAGACAAGCCACTCAATTGTCAGAACAGGCAGATGCCAACCTCAGCGCCAAAGCCGGCCTGCAGCAGAGCCCCTGAGAAAGTGGGCTTCCCTCAGGGGACCCCCAGCCTTGCAAGCGGAGCCCAGAGGGCAGGAAGGCAGGGCTGTCGGGCTGGAGAGGAGGCCAGGGCAAGGAGCGCGACCCCTGCGGAGGCGGGGCTGGGTGTGCTCTGAGCCCCAGCGCCCACCACACCCTCCAGGCCTCCTCCACACGAGCACACATGGAACTTGCCCTCCGAGGCCGCGGACCAACTTTGTGCCGCGAGGGAGGCGCGCTGGGCCGGGAGCGGGTGAGAAGGCGGGAGCGCGGGGGGCTCTGGGCGGGCGCCCCACGTGGATGAAGAAGTGAAGCGCTGGCAGACGGCAAGCTGGCCGGTCCACGCTGACCACCAGCCCCCTCAGGGCCTGACGGTCCCACCGCCCCCGAGCTGGTGGGGAATCAGGAAAAACGGGGCTCTGCACCGCAGGTAGCCGACTCGCGGGACCAGGTGGCCCGGCCCTACCTGCAATTCCTGAAATTCTCCCTCCAGCTCGTGCCACTCGCGCTCGCAATGCTCCAGCTGCCCGGACATGGTGCAGTGGTGCAAGGCGGCGACGGCCGCGGCCGCTCCCGCAGCGTGGCCCCACCGGCCAGCAAGCACACCCCACGCCCGTGCGCTCGCCGGCCGCCTTCCGAACACCAGCTGTTCCTGCGCAGCCGGAGCCACGCGCGCAGCCGACGTCACGGGCCCCGCCCCGGCCCACGCCCACCCCTCGCCCGAGAGGCGGGGCCGCGCACGCGCTGTCGCCCCCGCGGGCGTCTCCGCGGCCTGCTGGCGTGCGCGCTTGTTCTCGTGCGGCGTCCGCGGGTCTGACAGGGCTGGAGCGGTCGGCGACCCTCTGGAGGCTCCTCCGCTCCTGGGGTGTAGTTTGGAGGGAACATTTATGAAGCGAGAGCGGATCCGGCCGCTAACGTTGTCGAACCCGAGCCAAGGCGGAGGGCGCCGAGGGCGGGCGCTGACTGACCGCCCGGCAAGGTCGGGATCGTGCGAGCAGGAGCTGACCGGGCGCTGTCTCCTTCGAGGTCTTGTTATTCACGGCGACGGACGCGTCCTGGACTCCAGACCTCCGCGGCTTCCGGCGCTGCGAGCTCACGGATGCCCTGTGCCTGGCTTTCCAGTCAGAGCTTCCTTCCACCCCGAGTCGCTGACGGTGCTCTGTCCGACCTTGCAGCGGGGCGTTGTTGCCACACCCCCACCTGCGGGCCTGCCCCACGGCAGGCATCCTGATTTCCAAACAAGGTCATATTCGGCAGCGTAAAACATTTCTGAGGGATACTGATCAATCAAAACATAGTCCTCTGCCTGTCGGGCAGGGCTAGATCCCAGTACCTGATAGTGTGGGATCAGGGGATAGGTCACATTAGAATGGGTAGTGACACCAACCAGCACGCAAGAGAACCAAGTCCGGGGGTAGATTCTGTGGGGGATATGTAGGCCCAACCCTATGGAATTAAAAATCCCACTGGTTAGCTTGAGAGTTGGGATAGTGATGGGCTGAGCTAGGCATGAGATGGTGATAGGCTG
The DNA here is from genome assembly GCF_017591425.1 of Ochotona curzoniae. NCBI lineage: Eukaryota > Metazoa > Chordata > Mammalia > Lagomorpha > Ochotonidae > Ochotona > Ochotona curzoniae. The sequence goes on along the minus strand of NW_024466340.1, from coordinate 5,914,007 downwards.
AGCTGGGCATGGAACTCACTGATGCTTGCTGGTACTGGGGCTGGGAACAAGCGGGGTAGGTCCAGGCTGCAGCACCCACATGAGCACCCTAAAGCAGGTGTAGGGTGAGCCGGGCTGCACCAGCTTATACAAAGGCCGGGGTAGATAGGGCCGGCCTTGTCGGGTAACGGCCTAGCACCCACTGGCATGTATAAGATCTGGGTCTGGGAGTGGCCTGAATGGTAGAACCTGGGAAACTGCTGGGGTTCAATGAATCCGAGCAAGACTCCAAGGTGAGTGAAATGATTTTAATGTCTAGTCCAAGGGGCAACCTCTTGCCATAAACAAGAAGCGCCCCGAACAAAATAATCATGGGGTTTTTATAGTGAGAGAATCAAAAGCTATGTGACAGTGAGTAAGTACATGATTAGGGGCTAACAGTGACACAAAACAGAAAGCATACGACAGGAATTTACAACATATAGGCTTGGGGGTCCTGATCGTATCACTTCAACGCAAACAGTAATAAAATAGCATTCCTCTTTTCCATTAATCCAAAAACTCCAAGGTTATCCTTATCTCCTGCCTGCATCCTGGCCTCTCAGGAAGCAGGAGCTCTGCTGGGAACAGGATGCAGGTGTCTCTCTGGAGATTCCAGACTTCCAGGAGTGCAGTCACCTTTATGCCCTCTCAGGGAATTCCCCTGGTGGGGCATAGCGCCCACTGATGAGCACGTGGTCCAGGCCTGGGTGTAGGGCAGGCTAGGCAGGGCAGCTCCATCCATCAGCAAGTGTGTGAGTTGGTTTTGGAAGGGGGGCAGACTGGGCAGAGCTGAGTAAAGTATAGCCCACTGGCAAGTGCAGAAACCAGGATGGCGAACAGGTCATGCTGGACTAGGTTGCCATACCTACTGCTTTGCATGAGCCAGGGATGAAAGCCTACTGAGCAGGGCTAAGTTGCAGCACCCACTAGCAAGAGTTAGAACGGGACTGGCTGGGCCAGGCCGGGATGCAGCATCTAAAGACAAAGGCCAAGACAAGGGAGGGACTATGCCAAGGTAGGTGAGAGCAACCACTGGCCTGCATGAGAGCTGTGGCTGGAATCAGGCCTGGTTGGGGAGCTAAGGGGACACCCTGACCGGGTTGTGGGTCCAGCTGATGAGTGCAGGGGCTGGAGTGGAAGCTACAGTCTGGTTTGGACGTGGCTGCAGTCTCCCTCAGCATGGGTGTGGACTGGGTCTGGTGTGTGTCAGACTGGGCTATACTCCAGCATCCACTGGTGATCGTGAGAACCAGGGTGGGTGTAGAATGGACCAGGCTAAGTCTCTGCCCCCTTCTGAGCCATGTGTGAGCTGTGTCTAGGTGTGGACTAGGCTTGGCTGGGCTGTAGCACCCAACAGTAAGAACCAGAATGGGTGAGGGCCAGTCAGGAAAGGCTACTGTTCTTGCTACGACATGAGGTGGACTAAGTAGGGCTGGCCAATGGGTGTGCAACATCTGGCATTGGGAGAAGTTGTGATGGAGGAGCTTGGGAAAACCCTCTGTCAGGACACAGTCCCTGCAGGTGAGCACAAGAACCAAGAAAGAGAGCCCGGCATGGTGGCCTAGTGGCTAAAGTCCTCGCCTTGAACGTGCCGATGGGCACCGGTTCATATCCAGCAGACCCACTTCCCATCCAGCTGCCTGCTTGTGGCCTGGGAAAGCAGTTGAGGACAGCCCAAAACCTTGGGACCCTGTGCCAGCATGGGAGACCCGGAGGAGCTCCTGGCTCCTAACTTTGGATGAGCTCAACTCCAGGCATTGCGGTCACTTGGCTGTTTCTATTCAAATGGGACAGTCATTGTAGAACTCCAGTTGGGTCTGTGAGGACAACCTGGCTCCGGGTTCTACACCTTTGGCAGGAATGTCACAGAAACACCGGGCTGTGTTCTCATGGCAGCTGATCCGCGGCACAGATCTCATTGTTTCCCGAGACTGGCAGTGCTCCCATTGTTTAAGATCATGGTTTGTTTTTTCTTTTTAATATCTTCGTGATAATGAATGCTTTTTTAAGATTTATTTTTAATTAAAAAATATATATATTAGAAAATCAGGTATATAGGGCCCAGTGGATTGGCCTAGGAGCTAAAGTCCTTGACTTGAACACACCAGGATCCCATATGGGCACAGGTTCTAATCTTGGCAGCTCCACTTCCCATCCAGCTCCCTGCTTGTGGCCTGGGAAAGCAGTTGAGCACAGCCCAAAGCCTTGGGACCCTGCAGCCACGTGGGAGACCTGGAGAACTCTCTGGGTCCTGGCTCTGGATCGGCATAGCACTGGCCATTATAGTCACTCAGAGGGTGAATCATTGGACAGAAGATCTTCCTCTCCATGCCTTATACCATGCCTGGCCCTCTGTAGTTACTCTTACTCCCCCTTGTGATGTTAAAGTTTGTTTGTTTTGAACCAAAAAACATTCCGACTATTGTAGTATTCTGTACTTCATCACAGTTGTAACTTATTTATACACAAGTTTCCCTATGTTAGTGAGTTACAATCCATTACTATAACTATGTACTTTTTTTCTTATTTGAGTGCCACAGAGAAATCTTGCGTCTATCCACTCACTCTTCAAAAGCCTGCTATGGCAAGAGGAGCAAGTGAGGAACCCGGGACTCATCCTGGGTTCCAAGTCTCCACATGAGTGCTGGACGTCCAACCACCCGAGTGTCCACTAGTGCCCACCCTGGTCCCTGTGGGCAGGAGCTGCAAGAGGCCCTGATGAGACAGGACGCAGACATCCCAACTGCTGGGCAGGAAACCCGTCCTTCAGGATGCATTCTGATGCCCAAGCTCTCAGACTTCACCTTGGAATCCCTTTAAGCTGGCTCCCCTTCCCCATTATTCTTTGAATATTTCCTGACCCGGAAGAAGCTCTTGGTTCCTGGCTTCAGACCAGCTCAGCTCCAGTTCAGGCACTTGGGAAGTGAACCAGCACATGGAGGATCTTTCTCTCTGTGTCTCCTTCTCTCTGTAAACCTGCCTTTCCAATAAAAATAAATAATTTTTTTTGAAAAAAAAAAAAAAAAAACCATGTTCAAGAACAGACAGACAAGACGCCCATGTTGATGTCGGAGTGCGTGGTTTCCTGTGAGCTGCACTCCTGATTACACACCAGGGGAGCAGTCATGAGGGACTCACGTGGGAGACCCCAACTGAGCTGCTAGTTCCAGAATTAGGCCTGGTCCAATCTCGGCCCCTGAGTCATCTGTGGAACAAACCAGTGGATGTAGCCCCCCGCCCAAGAAAAAGAAATAATGAAGCAACAAGAAAAAAGAATGGCGTCTGACAGTTTCCCAGCCAGGCCATCCTGACCAGGCTTTTCAGCAGGATATCGGGGACCGCTGGGACTCTCCCCAAGGCAGCTGAAACCTTGGGCCACTTTTCAGGGTTTTGTTTTGTCTTTCAGGCTACACGTTAAACCCTGCTTCCTCCTGCCATCTGCTGGCAATTTCTTAGAATTTCTAGTTCTGCCAAAAAGAGGTGAGAGATTTGTTCCTGAGGATTTACTAGAAGATACTTTTCTTACCCCACCTGAAAATTTGACACAGAAAATATCAAGAAGAAAAGTAGAGGGCTGGTCCCAGTGCGGTGGCCTCAAGGCTAAAGTCTTTGCTTCACAAGCACCACATGGACACCGGTTCTAATCCCAGCAGCTCTACTTCCCATCCAGCTCTCTGTTTGTGGTCTGGGAAAGCAGGACTCTGTACCTGTGTGGGAGAGTTGGAAGAAGCTGTGGGCTCCTGGCTCTGGATCAGCTCAGCTCTGGCCATTGCGCCTGATTGGGGAATAAATTGACGGACAGAAGATCTTCCTTTCTGTGTATCTGACTTTCTAATAAAAATGAAATAAATCTTTTTTTAAAAAATAGAAGGGCCCGGCGCGATAGCATAGTGGTTAAAGTCCTTACCTTGCACACGCTGGAATCCCATATGGGTGCCGGTTCTAATCCCAGTAGCCCTGCTTCCCATCAGCTCCCTGCTTATGGCCTGGGAAAACAGTCTAGGATAGCCCAAAGACTTAGGACCCTGCACCCACATGGGAGACCCAGAAGAGCTCCTGGCTCCTGGCTTCAGATCAGCTCAGCTCCAGCCATTGTGGTCACTTGGGGAGTGAATCATTGGCTGGAAAATCTTCCTCTCTGTATATCTGACTTTCCAATTAAAAATAAACAAATCTTTTAAAAAAAATTTATTGGAACACAGCCGTACCCACTCATTTACAGATCATTTGTGGCTGCTGCACACAGTATAGTTGAGAAGTCTGAAAAACAAAAGTTTTTACCTTCTTTGTTGAAGTTCACCCTGCCCTGGCTCATCGGAAGCAACTCTGTGGGGCTGGGAAGGGTGCCATAGTCCCAGCAAGAAGCAGCCAACCCATGGGGCGTCTGCCTTCAAGAGAAGGGCTGGCAAGCACGGAACCTCAGGATCAACCAACAGTGTCCAGGATTCCACTAGGCTATCCTCATCCTTGAATGAGCTGAATTATAACCATTCCCTAGCCCCAAGAATTCCACAGGGCTTACACACACACCTAACTCGGTCTCCCCAAACGCTTAAAGAATGAAGTTTAACTGGCATGAGAATGTGCAAAGCATTTGTAGCCTTTTACGATGCCCAATTAAACAAGACTGGACAGCCATGCTGTCATTCTCCTGAGGGACATAGGACCTTGTGGCTAAACCCGACCCTGTGGATGAACTATATGTGCCTATCTATACGCCTATCTAAGGGATGAGCCTTGAGCTGGGCAGTTAGGAGGCCACTGGAATGCCCACGTGCCAAACAGGAGTGCCTGGCTTCAGGTCCCACCTCCACTCCCAGCTCCTGCCAATGCGCACCTGGGGTCAGTGGAGGTGGGACAAGGCTCAAGTGATTCGTTCCCTAATCGACCACCTGCACACCTGGACTGAGCTCCAGTCTCCAGGTCCAGACCAGGATGTGAGCATTTTGGGATCCAGCAAGTGAAATTTTAAAAAAAGAGAGAGAGAAGAAGAAAGAAAAGAAAAGAAAATCAGAAAAACGTTGAAACACTTGCTCATTTCTCATGAACTTTTCAAAGATCCTTCCTTATTATGTGCAGATTTCAATTCTTAACCACACAGGACATATCCTGTAGTTCCATGTCCACGTTTTTTTTAAAAGTACTCTTGTAACAGTTCCAAACCTAGACACTAGGGAGAAGTCAAAATGTTTACTGTATCTAGAAATGTGAGAGCTTACGGTGGAAAGACTTCAGAAACTTTCCCCTGATTTAAAGCGTCCTGGTTCACACTCGGCCTTCACCTTTCTCGGCACACCAATTCCACACGCGAGCACCTGCCGCTTGAATGCCTCCTGCAACCCTGCGGGCTTCGGATCCAAACCTCCCCACTTCCGGCGAGAGCCGCCGCCACGCGGGACTCCCTCCAGGGGGCGCTCGGCGGTGGCGGCCCGGGCCGGTGTGGCAGAGTGCGCCTGCGCACTGGGCGGGGCCGGCTAGCTGCGCCGGAGCCTGTGGGACCGCCGAGCTCACGCACTGACTCCGCCCACCTAAGGGCGGAACCGAGAGACTCCGAGGGGGCGTTCGCAGCGCGCAGGCGCACTGAGTGCAGGAACGTGGCGTACTCACGTTCATGTAAATAAGGCGCGAAACCTGGTACGTCAGCTTTAAGAACCGCCTATTTCTCGCGGAACGCAATTAGATTTTAAAGGGCTAGAGTCCAAATATTTTTTTTTTAAATATTTATTTTTATTTTTTTTTATTGGAAAGGCGGATATACAGAGAGGAGAGGAAGATCTTCCGTCCGATGATTCACTCCCCAAGTGAGCGCAACGGCCGATACTATGCCGATCCGAAGCCAGGAGCCTCCCATGCGGCTGCAGGGTCCCAAAGCTTTGGGCCATCCTCGACTGCTTTCCCAGGCCACAGGCAGGGAGCTGGATGGGAAGTGGGGCTGCCAGGATAGAACCAGCGCCCATATGAGATCCCGGGCGTGCAAGGCGAGGACCTTAACCACTGCGCCACCGCGCCGGGCCCAACTTTCATGTTCTTAATTGCTACTGAGGCTGCTCCTATTTTCCTGGGATGATTGATTAGATTTATTTCTTTGCCTAACAACTGTTTCCAGACACTGTAATTTCCACTGACATTAGCCTGCAAGCACTATGTTTGGTTCTGAAACTTTTTTTTTTAACAGAGTTAGAAGCCAGGTATTTAATATGCCCTCATCCCATGCTAAGGTGCCTGGGTTTCATTACTAGCTTTGAGTTAAACTTTTTTTTTTCTGTTTTTTTAGATTTAGTTATTTTTATTGGAAAGGCAGTTTTATGGCCAGGAGGAGATACAGAGAAGAGCTTCCATCTACTGGTTTACTCCCCATACGGCCACAATGCTGGAGCTGAACCAGTCTTAAGCCAGGAGGCAGGAGCCTCCTCTAGGTCTCCTGCAGGGTCCCAAGGCTTTGGGCTGTCCTCGACTGCTTTCCCAGGCCACAGGCAGAGAGCTGGATGGGAAGTGGAGCTGCCAGGACAGGAACTGGTGCCCATAAGGGATCCTGGCAGATGCCACGCAAGGATTTAGCCACTAGGCTATTGCGCTGGGCCTGACTCTTGCTTCTTAACAATGTAGACCCTAGGGTTAGGGTGAGGGCCCTGATGTGGCTGGTCCAGGCTGCATTAATGTTTCCTGACCAATCCCTATGGATGCAGGCACTTAGAGACTGAAGACAGGGCCCGGCAGCGTGGCCTAGCGGCTAAAGTCCTCTCCTTGAACGCCTCTGGGACAGCCTCTGGGAAAGGGCTGTCTGATGGTCCCCGCCTCTCAGGTCAATATGGTAACAGAAAAGAAGATGGGAAAAGGGGGTCAAAAGAGAAGCAAAAGGAAGCCTGTCAAAACAAGGACTGAGGCTGGAAGCCCGAGTCCAGCCCCTGAGGCCAGGTGTCCAGTAGAGCTTTCTGCAGCAACAGAAATGTCCTTCAGCTCTGTTGTCCGGCCTGGTGAGATAGCCACCCATGCCTAGATTTTAGGATCTTAGGGTTCAGGGAAGGCGAGGAGGTGTCAAAAGTGAAGAAGACTTTAAGCGGGGGCAGAATAGCAGGGAAATAGGTGGGGGTGCAGGCTTCCCCATACCTTGTATCATCCTCAGATAGCATTTCTTTGATTTTTAGCAGAAGTCTCCAAAGTGGCCTGTGGTCCGTGCCAGACATCTGAGCACCCCTAGAGGGCGCCCCTGCAGTACAAGAAATTTTATATAAGCAGCTTTATTAAGATATGAATCAGATAATACAATTCACTCATTTAAAATGTACAATTTGGACCTGGCACAATGGTTCAATTAGCTAATCTTCGGCCTCTAAGCACTGGGATCCCATATGGGCACTGGTTCTTGTCCTGGCTGCTCGACTTCCCATCTGGCTCCCTGCTTGTGGCATGGGAAAGCAGTCCAGGATAGCTCAAGGCCTTGGGACCCTGCACCTGTGTGGGAGACCTGGAAGAATCTTCAGCTCCGCTTAACTCCAGCAGTTGCAGCCACTTGGACAGTGAACCAAAAGATGAAATATCTTTGTCTCTCCTTTTCTCTGTAAATCTGATCTGCCTTTCTAATAAAAATAAATACACTTAAAAAAAAAGTGGCCTATTGTGTGTGCCTTCTTTCAGCCAGCAGCATGTTTCCAAGGTTCTTCCATGTTGCAGCTTGTATCTGAACATCATTCCCTTTTATGGCTAAATAATATCCCATTGCACAGGCCACGCTCTGTTGATCTGTGCCTTGTTGACGGAGACTTGGGTTGTCTCCATGTTTTGTCTACTATGTGCGTCAGAAACGTCTGCTGGTTGTGACAGGTGTGTGCCTCCTGCCATTTCCTGGAATGTGGAGACCCAGGCTGCTTGTTGGCTTATCCTGGACCACCAACCTGCCCTGCATGTCATGCTCCCAAACCGGGACTGTGGTGTGAATGGCATTCCCCTGGAAGTGTTTGTTGGGGGCGATCTCAAGTTCCCCTGCTGGGCTGGGTACTGGCCCCTCAAAACAAGGCTATGGACCCAGAAAAATGTTGACAACATGATAGGGGGCAGAAAGGGTGGGGGAAGGAAATGGGGGATTTGAGGAACTCCCCTCACCCCAAGCTGCAAACAGACAAATCTCAGCTGTTCAGATCTGGCCAGTGTTTTTCAGAAGGGCATTTGGAGCAGGAATGCTGAAGCGAGATGTACCAGGGAGTGGTCAGTTCAGACACCTGGTCAGGAGTTTGGAAAATGCCGCCAGAGTCTTGTCTCACAGGCAGCATCAGCTCAGGGTTGTGTAACCTGTCACACACAAGAACATGGATGGGTAAAGGGTTATCTGCATTGTAGCTGGAAGGGCAGGTTCGAGAGGACTGAAGAAGAAAAAGAGAGAGAGATCTTCCATCTGCTGGCTCATTCCCCAAATGTCTGTAAATGCAGAAAAGCTACAGATCCTACTGTTATTTGTTATTTAAATGCTTCCAGGGCCTGGTACAGTAGCCTAGTGGCTAAAGTCCTCACCTTGAACACGCCGGGATCCCATATGTGTGCCAGTTCTAATCCCAGCAGCTCCACTTCCCATCCAGCTTCCTGTCTGTGGCCTGGTAGAGCAGTTGAGGATGGGCCAAAGCCTTGGGACTCTGCACCCATGTGGGAGACCTGGAAGAGGCTCCTGGCTCCTGGCTTCAGATTGGTGCAGCACTGGCCGTTGTGCTCACTTGGGGAGTGAATCATCGGAGGGAAGATCTTCCTCTCTGTCTCTCCTCCTCTTATATATCTGACTTTGCAATAATAATAATAAAAATAGTAAATGCTTCCAGCAGAAACTGGCCCATGGACTGGGAGAACAGGAATACCTGCTTATGCATGACCTCTTGGAAAACTCTAGAACAAAAATGATACTTCCACAAATAGCATCAGTTCTGCCTTGGCTCAGGGCACCTGCACCAACCCGGCAGCCACCACACCAAGGACTTAATGTGGTGTTGCTAATCACTCCGGCACATCACCCTCTTAATCCACACCAGGTGGATTTAACAGGCATCAATTAGGAAGGTGTTGGGCACCGCGACGATAGCCCCACGTGAGCACCTGCGGGAAGTCACTGTCTCAGGGCTGGAGGGACAGGGAGCGCTCCGCAGTCTGCCAGTCAACCCCCTGCCACGTCTCCCATTGGCTGAAAGCAGCCGGAAGTCCCGGAAGAGGCCTGAGGAACGCCGGGGAAAGGACGGCAGTTTACCTGAGGAGGTAGAGAGAGAGAGGCTAAGGGGCTCCCAGTGACCCCCACGCTGCTGTTCAGCAGAGGCTGACCAAGTGCCTGCCGTGAGTGGGGCTGTGAGCCGGGCTGTGTCGGCTGCTGCACGTTGCGGCCAGTCAGAGCTGTTTCTGTGTAACTGGGGACACATCACCTCCCCGGGCAAGTCCAGTCCAACGTATGGATATTACACAAATAAACAAACACTTAAAGATCACCAGGGGCCAGCACTGTGGTGTAACAGGCTAAGCCTGTGCCTGAATTGTGAACTTGCCACACGGGCGCCGGTTGGAGTGAACTTGGAGCAGCCCGTGTGGCAGCACTCAGCCGCCGGGGCGCGCGGCCGGGCAAGCGGGTGGGTCTGGGCGGGAAACGCTTTCTGCAGATGAACCTGGGGTTTTCTGCTTCTCCCCTACAGCAAGAATCCCTCTCCGCGCGAGTGCTTCAGCACCTCATTCCTGTGCGTGTGTGTGTGCGTGTGTGTGTGTGTGTGTGTGTGTGTGTTGGAGGACTGTACTGAGCCACGGCCGTGTGCTTGGTGTCTTCTGCGGACAGCAGTGAAAAAAAAAATAACACAGAAATTTCTGTTTCCAATATGAGCGGGAGAAACTACTACTCAAGGACCACAGGCAGAGGTAGTAGCAGTTAGGTCCAACTGATTGTTTGAACATGTTTATGGAAAATGAACATTGGAAGGCAAGAGTTTTCCTTCAGAGAGACGAGACACTCAGCAAAGGGTGTGTCGGGGGCGGGTTTGGCTGCAAAAAGGGAACGTGACGCAGGCGTGAGGGTTGGCAAGCTTGTGTGGAAATTCCAGCCGTCCGGCAGGCGGTTCCAGGAACTCCCTCGGAGAAGGCGAGGACAGAACGGGCGGTCTGGAAGAGGCGCCCCGGCGCGAGCCCCGCGTTTCCCAGGAAGCGCCAAGGGCGCCGGGCAGGGAGGGCGGCATGAGGGGCCGAGGGCGCGGGCCAGGGAGGAAGGCAAGGGGCAAGGGCGTGCGTGGGGCCCTGTGACGTCTGTGGCATGCCACTCCAAGGGGACACGGGAGTCACGTGAGGGGCCGGAGCCGACTGGTGCACCTGCCTTTTGTGTGCAGTGGACAGGGCGGGAGGGCCAGCCACACGGCTTCCCGCCCACGCGCGACGCTGCAGCACGCCGGCCGGCACGGCGAACCCGCGTGAAGCCACTTTCAAACGCTGCCGCGGCCGCGCGTCAGCAGGAAGAGGCGGGCTCTGCCCGGGAGGCTGGGCTGTGTGCTGCGTTGCCATAGAGACTCCGGCGCGCGGACCGGGCTCTGCAGCAACGCACTGTGTGCAGAGATCGCGCGGGTGAGCAGGTGCAGGTAGGCATGGGCTCAGGACTGGCCCCAAAACGTGTAGCCCTACCCTGCCCACCCTTCGTGGCAGTCCTTATGATTGTTTCATATCCCGACAACCGGGGAGGGTTGTGCCCAGCCGCCCTTGGCAGGTTTTCTTGCATGAAGATGGCAGCTTCCACTCAGGTAGTGGAGTGTGTACTTTATTGATGAAGTGTTAAGTAACACGCAGAGTTGGGATTCTTTTACAATCCCTGAATAAGCAAAGCCGAGAGTGGCAGCTTGGAACTGATTTAGCATATGCACCGCTCTGAACTTCTGCTAACCACTCTTTTTATTTATTTGTTCATTTGAGTCAGATTGTTGCTAGTGTGGTGGCACATAAGCTAATCCTCCACCTGCAAGTGCTGGCTTCCCATGGGAGCAGCGGCTGCTTTCCATGTCACTCCAGTTCAGATTCAGCTCTCTGCATACGGCTTGGGAAAGCAGGCCCAAGGCCTGCTACAGTGTCCTCTAGGCAACCCTAGTATTCAGCCAGGAGTGCAACCCACACTGCTGGCCAGCTCTCCCAGCTCCGTCTCCTGCCCCAGCCCTTCCCAGGGTCTCCATACTTCCCCCATCATTCTGTGAGTAAAGGTATGTGAACCAGCTAATTGAAGTGTGGGGTTTTGGTATAAGATATCAAAGCTGGTTCCTTTAAAACAAAACAAAAAAAGTACTCAGAACTTTCAAACACCCTCGGCAGGGTGGTAGGTCGGAGGCCTGTGTAGGGTGGCAGGCCCAGGAAACAGGTTCTGGATGGCTGGGACATGATGTCTTTGTAAGCCCTGTGGACCTTAGGGTGGAGGCGCTGTCATGATCAGCCAGCCCCTGTGCTTGCTGCGGGCTCAGGTCTGATGGGAGTGTGTGTGTGGAGCCCCAGGGCCCATGGGGAAAGTCGGTGGTATCACTGGCGTGCAGTAAAGAATAAAGTTAGGAAAAGACTGTGCCACTTAGCACAAGCCCTGTAGTGATAGATGGACATGGCTATCTTCAATGGAAGGCTTAGGGATGTGAGAAGCACAAGTGAGGGCTCCAAGTGCCCCTGCAGCTCCACCAGGCAGGTCTGGCAGGAGAGCTGGGCCAGTGAAAACCCCCGCCAAGCGGTGGGAAGCAGAGGCTACCTGGTGTGCCTGAGGCTGTCCATTTAGCTGCAAAAATCAAGGGTCCCTCTGTCATAGGCCAAACCACTCCAGAGGCAGCTTTTTGGTTAACAAGCTCTGCCAATGGCTCCCATCACCAGGTGGATGAGGCAGGAATGAGGTGGCTACAGAACCTGGCTTGAGCCACTGGGCAGCTGATTGCCAGCCCAGCTCCCCTGGCATGGATCCAGCACCAGGCACCGCCCAACACTTGGCATTGGGGGTACCTCTAGTCTTAGGATCAACACTTGCCCTCGTAAGTCCACCTGGTGCTAAAAGTAGCTTCTCTCTGATGCCATCACAAACCCTGGTTCCTACTGGTCTCCCTGGGTTCCCAAGTAATTATGTCATCAGACCCCCTGAGGGGGCCCCAGCAGAACAGGACAGCCCAGGGTCAGCCCAGCACTGAAGAATTCCCACCAAGGGGGCTGTTCACCTGCCCTGGGGACTCGAAACACACATGACATAACCCACTTGACGTGTCAGGTGCCTTCCCAGGAAGTCCCAGGGCCCTGGTGTTAGACGTGGCACACTGAGCCTCTGATGTCCCTACCCTCGTGCCATCACCCTCTGGCCCTGCAGAAGCATGCCCATCTCCAAGTGTCTGAAGAAGTCAGAGCCTCCATGGAAGGAGTGGGACCAGAAAGCTCAGAAGAATGGGCTGAGGCACCAGGTGTTCGCTGTCAATGGTGACCACTACGTGGGCGAGTGGAAGGACAACATGAAGCATGGTGAGTGGGGAGCCCCTGGCATGGGCGCTCCGGCAAACAGTGTGGCCATTAGGGCCAAGAAAGCAGGATACAGAGTTCATCAGAGACATAGCAAGTGTTCCTAGGACTTCCCTGAGAGACAAGGGCTGGCCCAGAACAACCAGGCAGGGGGCAGGGGCTTGCTCTGCAACAGGCTGGAGCTCTGGAACCGGCCTCGGCCCTGATGCCAGCTGAGCAAAAGTCTTTGCGAGCAGCAGGGACAAGGGGGCTGGAGAGGCCAGCCCACCCTCTGCGCCCTGGGCAGAGCTCACTGGAGGAAAGAGAACCAACCTGTTGCCGAAAAACCAACTTGCTACTGGAGTGTGACTCAGCCCCAATGCTCCAGGGACAGCAGGACAGGTGCCCCTATCTGCATTGAAGGGAGCTGGGGCTACTGGGCTGGGCTCAGTACCGACCACTAGGGGGCGAGAAGGGTCTGCTAATTCAATGGGAAAATGAGTTTTTATCCAAAAACTTTGCAGCTCACCAGATGTGTGATTTTTTTTTAAGAGATTTATTTTTATTATTATTTTTTCATTGGAAAGGCGGATATACAGAGAGGAGAGACAGAGAAAAAGATCTTCCGTCCGATGATTCACTCCCCAAGTGGCCACAACAGCCAAACCTGCACCTATCTGAAACCAGGAGCCAGGAAATTCTTTCTGGGACTCCTCTCGGCAGGTGCAGGGTCCCAAGGCTTTGGGTCATCCTTAACTGCTTTCCAAGGCCACAAGCAGGGAGCTGGATGGGAAGTGGGGCTGCTGGGATTAGAACCGGCGCCCATATAGGATCCCGGGTGTATTCAAGGACTTTAGCTGCTAGGCCACCGTACCGGGCCCTCCAGCTTCCTTCTAACACACACACTGGGAGGCAGCATTGATGGCTCATGTATGTGCGTCCCCGCCACCCACTTGGGAAAACCAGATTGAATTCCTGGCTCCTGGCTTCTTCCTGGTCCAGGCTCAGTTGTTGTGGGCATTCAGAGAGTGAAACAGTACATTGTAGATTTCTGCTTCCCTTCCCACCCCTGCCACTCTCTCTGTCTTTTAAATTAAAAAGGAGGTTGGGGTCAGGAATGATATCTCATGGAACAATAAGGTGACATCTAGCAAGTACTTAGCCCAGGGTCTGTGCAGAAAGGGAACTTCTAAGGCCTGGCGCAGTAGCCTAGGGGCTAAACCCTCCCCTTGCTTGTGTTGGGATCCTATATGGGTACCAGGTCATATTCTGGCTGCTCCACTTCCCATTTAGCTTCCTGCTTTTGGCCTAGGAAACTAGTCTAGGATTGCTTAAAGCCTTGGGATCCTGCACCTGCATGGGAGTCCTGGAAGAAGCTCCTGGCTTCAGATTGGCTCAGTTCCGGTCGTTGCAGGCATTTGGGGAGTGAACCAGCACATGGAACATCTTTTCTCTCTGTCTCTCCTTCTCTCTGTATATCACTGCCTTTCTAATATAAAAATAAATGTTAGAAAAAGAAGAAGAAGAAAGGGAACTTTTAGCATGTTTTTTGAGGGCTGGGTGTATCAGCGGTCACTATTCAAAAGCTTCCTTATCCAAGATGCCTTCCAAAACTAACACCACCCACGATGAGGCAGCACACTTCCCCTCAGCTCCTCCTACCAGGTGGGACTGTGTGGCTGTCTGAACTGTGTGTGGTCATTTCTCATGAGCAGTGTGGGTGAGGCCTGGGCTGGGATCAGGACGTGGTAGTTCTGACCTCAGCCCTACCACTGAATTGCTGGGTGGCCTCAGGCAGGTGCACTCCCGTTCTCTGGATCTTGGCTTGCGCATGTGGCCTTTCTTAGCTTGCATCTGCTCATGTCCTGCCTCCCTCAGGTCCTGGAGATGCAGAATTGCCAGACCTCTGTCTAAGAAGCCAGGCCCCACCTCTCCCCAAGAATCACCTTGGATCATGTTGAAGCTGCTGTGGTACAAACAGATTGGAAGTGGTTAGGAGAGTCACTAGGCAGGGCAAGGACAGGGTGGCTGCCCCTTCCATCTATAGACATATGTGAGCTGCCAGCTCCTGCCAGGCTCTTGCTGGGCACCTGACATGATGCCAGCTCGCAGGGAGCTCTGAGTTTTGCAGGGGGTCTGCCAGCACAAAAGGGTAGCCTCTCCAAAGGTGAGGCTCAGACATCAGCGTGTGAATGGGACATGGAAGGGCTGTCTGAGGGCGATGTGGGCTCCAAGCCTGACAGAGTGAGTTTGAGTCAGCCAGGCAGAGGGAGCAGAATGAGGAGCCATAGCACTGGAAGGAGCAAGGCTTGGTTCCCAGCACTGAGCGAGTGAGGGAGTGGAGGTTAGTGTCAGCCATATGGCCTCATGGGCTGCAGTGAACTTGGCCTTTATCCAGGAGGCAGACAGTCAAGGGCTTCCCTAGAGAGGCCGTGGTCAGCCCTTGCTGCGTCCTCACCATCTCTGCTGAAAGAGCAGCCGCCCCATGACCTAGGAAGGACCCACCTGCTGACACCACAGCAGTTCTTGGGCACCCACTATGTGCTAGAGCGCATTCCAACTCTGGAGGTGCAGCCCTGAGGGGGACAGAGACCGGGGCTCAGGACTGAGCAAGGGCCAAGAGAGGAGCTTTGCAGGGCCAACATTCTAGGATGAAGGAAAATGAAGGAGCCAGTGAGGCCCAAAGTGTGTGTGTATGTGTGTGTCAGAGTGAGGAAGAGCGGGAGGTCAGGGACGTGGCATGTGGTGGGGTCAAGCAGGCCCTTGGAGGCTGCGGTGAGGACGTTGGGTTTTACTCTGAGGCAGGGCGGTTTTGGGCAGAGGAGTGAAGTGGTCTGACCCATGTCCTCCACACTCACCCTGGCCACTGTGTTGTAGATGCGTGAGTGGTGGGAGGCGTGGGTGGGAGTTTTAGTGAGATCAGACTGCCGAGAGGCCCTCGTAGGCATCCAGGGAAGCAATTGGAGGATAAACCATCTTTTCCACTAAAAGGACAGGAATATGATACCTACCTTCCACATCAGAGTGCCCGGGTTTGGTGGTACATTAGCAGGGAGCTGGATTGGAAATGGAGCAGCCGGGACTTGAACCAGTATCTATACGGGATGCTGGCCTTGCATGTGTCGACTTAATGTGCAGTGCCACAATGCAGCTCCTTCTGGGTCTCCCACACGGGTGCAGGGTCCCAAGGCTTTGGGCCGTCATCGACTGCTTTCCCAGGCCACAAGTAGGGAGCTGGATGGGAAGTGGAATGGCTGAATTACAAACTGGTGTCCATATAGGATCCTGGCACGTGTAAGGCGAGGATTTTAGCTACTATGCTGCCACGCTGGGCCTGGTCCTCCATCTTTGATCCAGTTTCCTACCAATGCATTTTTCGAGGCAGCAGCTGATGGCTCAAATGCTTGGGTGCCCACCACCATGTGTGAGACCTGGATAGAGTTCCCAACTCCTGGCTTCGACTTGGCCCGGCCCTGGTGCTATGAGCATGCGTGCGAGGCCTGGAAGCCCTCTCTGTCCTTCAGAGAAATAAATGCATTAACATTTTTAAAAGAGGTGGAGCTGAAGCCATGAGGCACGGATTTCTGTTGGGTGTTTGCTGTGTTTATCATGTATCAGGGCAGAAGGCTAGGGAAACACTGGAGAAACGGAACTTTACTGGCTCTAGAAATGAGACCCAGATCCTGCCCTCGCCCTGGTAGGCACCCTCTTCCCCCTCCCTGGGGCAACCACGTCTGCCAGAAGAAGAAGAAAAGCAAGAAAATGCTTGGCCCCTTTGTGTGTCTCCAGGGAAAGGAACACAGTTCTGGAAGAAGAGAGGAGCCATCTATGAGGGGGAGTGGAGGTACGGGAAGCAAGATGGCTACGGCACCCTCAGCCTTCCCGACCCGGGCACGGGGAAGTACAGGAGAGTCTACTCGGGCTGGTGGCGGAACAACAAAAAATCGGTGAGCGTGCCTGCCTGAGTGTGCATGCAAGAGAGCATTGTGTGAGCACATGTGAGTGTGAGCATGTGTGTGTGAACAAGTGTGAGGACACGTGTGTAAATGTGTGCGTGGATGAGCATGTGTCAGTGTGTTAGTGAATGAGCACTGTCTGTGAGTGTGAGCATGTGGGTGGGTGTGTGTCTGAATGAGTGTGTGCCACTGAGCAGGGGTGGGGGCAAGTGTGTGAGTGCATGAATTTCTGAGTGTGAGCATGTGTTTGCATGTGAATAAGCATGTGTGAGTGAATGAGTCCATAGAAGCCTAAATGTCTGAGTGTGTGTGAGAGTATGTGGTATACAAATATGTGTGTGTGTGTGTATGTGTGATCAGGTTTGGGCAGGGGTAGAGGAGCCTGGGAGAAACAGGCGGGAGCTCTACCAGGGGAAGGATTGCATTATGGGAGGGCAGGAGGCAGATGGGGTGGGGGAACAGTCTAGACTTCTCAGAACAAAACCCAGGAAACAGGAAGCAGGCAGAGAGGGCCCTGGGGGAAGCACAGTAAACCCTGTGGCTTCTGAGTCTCTGGGCTCCTGGGGGGTGAGGTCTCCTCTCCCCCCACCTCCAGCTTCCTGGCTTTCTTTATGCTGGGTATCCTTTTGTGAGAATTCATCTTCTGTTTGGGGCCTGGGCGAGCAGGGAAGGAACCAGAAGTGTTGGCCAGGAGAGCAGAGGTCACAGCGTTGGCCGCAGGATGGGAGGAGTAGGTCCCAAGGAGCAGAAGGCAGCCAGAGGCAAGACCTGGGACCGTGAGCACCCAAACTGGGGACAGATGCCCCCTGTGATTGTTCACAAAACTCCCTGGGCCATTGCCATCCAACACCTGCCGTTGTGGCGGGAGCAGGTGTGTGTGACTTCAGTCAGGCTCACAAACTACCAGCGTTGTCTTCCACTGAAGACCCCAAACCAGAGAAAGGGAGTGTCTTGCTCCAGGTCCCGTCGCTGGGAAATGGCAGAGCGTGGGACTCCTTTCTCTCTCTCTTTTTAAAGGGTTTATTCATTTTTATAGGAAAGGCAGAGTTACAGAGAGAAAAGGAGATACAGAAAGAAGGATCCTCCATCTGCTGATTCACTCCCCCAGTGACTGCAACAGCTGCAGCTGAGCCAACCCAAAGCTAAGAACCAGGAACTTCTTCCAGGTCTCCCATGCAGATGCAGGGTCCCAAGGCTTTGGGCCATCCTCTACTACTTTTCCAGGCCACAAGTGGGGAGCTGGATGGGAAGTGGACCAGACAGGACTCCAACGGGTGCCCACATGGGTTGCCAGTGGAGGCTTACCTCACTACTCCACGGCACCGGCCTTTATTTTTCAGGGTGGACAGAGAGATCTTCCATCCACAGAGTCACTCCCTAAGTGTCTGCATACCAGGATCCTGGAGCCAGAGGAGGCTTTATTACAGTCTCCCACTTGGTGGGGGGTGGGAGCACTCAGGCCACCTTCTGCTGCTTTCCCAGCCACTTCAGCAGGGAGCTGGATGAAAACAGAGCAGCCAGTACCCAAGCTGAGCCCATGTGGAGGATCCCAGCGCTGCAGGCAGGGGCTGTACCCTCTAGCCCAGTGCCGGCCTGGGATTGTTGAGTTGGTTTTTTTGGCTCATCATCCTCCTCTGCAGGTGAACACAGAGTAATGTTTATGTTCTTTATTTTAAAAGTTTGTTTTGGGGCCCCAGCAAGGTAGCCTAGTGGCTTAAGTCCTTGCCTTGCATGCGCCAGCATCCCATATGGGCTCCAATTTGTATCCTGGCAGCTCCACTTCCCATCCAGCTCCCTACTTGTGGCCTGGGAAATCAGTCAAGGACGGCCCAAAGCCTTGGGACCCTGCACCCATGTGGGAGGTCCAGAAGAGGCTCTGGGTTCCTGGCTTGGGATTGACACAGCTTTGGCTGTTACAGCCGCCTGGGGAGTGAATCATCGGATGTAAGATCTTCCTGTCTCTCCTCCTCTCTGTATATCTGACTTTGCAACAAAAATAAGTAAATCTTTTAAAAAAGTAAATAAATTAAAAATTTCTATTATTGATGATGTTGACATAGTTTAGAAGGATGCATGCCCATGTGGACCACTGATGGGAAAGTAGATGAGACCATTATTTCCAAGTTTTCTTTTCTTCTTCCTGCATCTTGGGGAAGTATGGAGAAAAGGGTAGAAGCTACACCCAGCCTCCTAGCCGCATCAATAGCTGGGGATGGGTAGCAGCCACCCGGTGTCATCCCAGGTCCCTGCTGTGGAGCACGCTCCAACGGTTCTGCTTAAGTGGTTTTGATAGTTCTGAAATGCTGTTGATTTCACTTCTCCAAGGATGAGGAAATCCTTTCAAGGTCCATTGGCTAACATAGTCCACCTTAGAGTCTCCATTCACCCAGATTTGCTGACAATGCTTAGCTGGGACAGTTGTCCAATTTGTTCTGCCCTCCAACCCCTGCTATGGTACCAGATGTCCTTTACAGGCTCCAGTGGACTGTGATATTCCCAGTGGGCATCTGGGCATGTTGTCCACTGCACTGTCCAGCAACTGAGGAGGGCCAGTTGTGGCACATGCGCTCCACGGTCAGAGTACAGATCTTGTGTTTCTTACCGTGTTTGGAGTTCTGAGTCCAGTGATCCAGTTGTGGTTGTCCCCAAAGAAACCTCGCCAGAGCTGACTCCAACCTGACTGCTGTGTGTGCCAGCCATTGTGGGGTCTGGCTCAGTCTGTCATCCACATCAGGTTACACACACTGGTGGTTGCAGTTGCTGAGTCAGTTCTGTCTCCAGCCCCATCTTTTACACAAACCAACGTATGCTGTGGTCCAGCCCAACCCTACCCACTACATATTCCACCTTCGGGGACACCAACAGGAACTGTAGCCCAATTGGAGCAACCCCTAATAACTCCCACCAGGCTTGCCCCCAGCCCTGGTCCTGGTCCATACCAATATATGCAGCAGACTGGTTCAGTCTGTCCCACATCCCTTTCAGCTCTCGTATGGGTGCTTAACCCACACAACCACAAAATCCAGCCCATAGTTATGCTGGCAGGTGCTACCACCTGTCCTGCCAGGTCCACCTCAACGCTGGTTCTCATGCTCATTGGAGGGAGTTGCAGCCCGTCAGGGAGGTGCCCACTTTCCCTACTAGGCCCACCCCAGTCCTGGATCTTGCACTTTCCAGGTGGTTCTGCAGCCTAATGCAACAGGACTTGCCCCAAGTCCCAGTACTTGCCAGCTGGTGCTGTGGCAAAGCCCACCCAGCCTGCATTTACCCTTTCCCCTGCATGCACCAGTGTTATGTTCATTTTTCTAGAGAGAAAACCCCTAGCTTTGGTCTGTGACACAAATGAGGTCCAAGTCAGAACTGGGAGTGCAATGGGAGCACAGACAGGATCAGGTGGCGGCCATCAGGGAGCGCGGTGGCAGGCTGCGTGGAGGCAGTGACAGGGTCATTTGTAGAGGCCCAACCCTTGGCCGGGGCCAGGAGGAAGCCCACGCCAGGACATCTTCGTGCTTCCAGGGCTATGGAATCCAGTTTTACGGACCCCAGGAGTATTATGAGGGCGAGTGGTGCAACAACCAGCGCAACGGGTGGGGCCGCATGTACTACAGCAACGGCGAGATCTACGAGGGCCAGTGGTGGAACGACAAACACCACGGAGAGGGCATGCTGCGCCTGCGTGAGTGCCCCGCCCCGCCCCGCCCCTCTCGACCACGCCCCCTGACTGGCCACGCCCCCGTGCGTGGAGCACCTGGCCTTGGGCAGCCAGCCTGAAATAAAGTGAGTTAGAGGCCCAGGCTGCCCTGCTGGGAGCTTATACTCTAATAATGGAGCCAAACCCAACAATCCACAGCTCACTTCACCCTCACAATCCTGTTGGGTAGAAGCCCTGAACATAGTCCGAGAGGTGAAGACAGGCCGTCAAGGTCCAGAGCGCAGTTAGTCCTGGGTCACAAGTCCTGAGGAATTCTCCTTGGAAAACAGAAAGGTGTGTTGGGAAATGGCAAAGGAGCTGGGGGCAGGGCTGTTTAGCTTGAAGCAAGGCCAAGGAATGAGGCCGCTGGAGGAGGTATTGGCATGCAGAGACCTGGAGGAAGAGGAGCCAGGTCCAGGGTGGAGGGAGGAGACCCATGAGACCAAGGCCTGCCTGCTCTGCAGTCTGCTGGGCTTTTCAAACTCCCAGTGGAGCTTATCGCTGCCCTGGGCTCCCCTCCCCTGGGCGCAGCCCTTCCTGTGGCCTTAGGGGCCCAGATTCCCCTGCACTCCCTTGGGCTTCAACGTCCCTCCCCCGCGTTCTGCCTAAGAAACAGCACTGTGGCTGCTCTGTCTCCCCAAGGGCCCAGCACTCAGTAGGTGATCTCCCCCAAAGGGCCCAACACACAGTAGGTAATCTCCAGGAGCAGTGATCCAGAGCCCAGTCTTTTGCACAGCCAAGGCCAGGCAGGGGAGCGTCTAGGTGGGTCAGGCCAGCTTTCCTGTGCCACCCAAGCCCCCAGCTTGCCTTCCTGAGCACCCACTACTGTTGTCAGCCTGCACACCTGCTCAACAGGAGAACCCTAAATGTGTCCTGAATGGAGCCCCCCGGGATCAAATCCTGGCCTGAGAGCGTCCCAGCAGTGCAAAAAGTGATTGGCAAAACCTGTGCTTCCATGTCCTCCTCTGTAAAAGTCAAGATAAAAAGAAAACCATACTGCCTCCCAGGGTTGCTGTGAAGGTCAAGCAGGGCTTATTTGTACAGTGTCCAGCTTGGTCCTGACAGTGGCCAGGAGGTGGCTGGAACAATCTGCCACCATAACGGAAGGGCAGCCTGGCATGGTGACCACGGCTCACACCTCCCCTCCCCCATCCTCTCCCAGGGAACGGGAACCGCTACGAGGGCTACTGGCAGAGAGGCCTGAAGAACGGCCACGGGCGCTTCTTCCACCTGGACCACGGTCAGCTGTTCAAAGGCTTCTGGGTGGATGATGTGGCCAAGTGCGGCACCATGATCGACTTTGGCCGTGATGAGGCGCCACAGCCCACCCAGTTCCCTATTCCTGAGGTAGGCAGCACTGCCAGAGCCACACCCAGAGAGAGAGAGAGAGAAAGAGAGAGAGAGAAGCTGTTCGGCTGGGGAACAGACAGGGTTTTGTTTTCAGTCAGGAGGTTGGCCAGGGCCTTCAGTGCTCCCCAGACCAACTCTCTGCTTCTCCCTCCAGCTCAAAGTTCTGGACCCCGACGGTGTGCTGGAGGAAGCCTTGGCCATGTTCAAGAAGACGGAGGGAGAAGAGGGAGAGTGACACCAGGTGACACTTAGATCGCTGGGGTCTCCAGAGGTTTTGTGGGTACGCCCTGAGCGCAGCAGGTCTCTGGCCTCCTGCAGTCTAGCCCATCTCCCTGCTTTCCAGGTCTTCCCACAGCTCCCTCATCACCCACTGCACCCACTGCGTGAAGCACGGGTGGGGGTGTGGAGTTGGGGACCAACTGGTCTCTAAATGCCCGAGTGAGGCCGTGGCTCCTGGCCTCCACATGCATATCTTTCCCAGGGGCCAGCCAGTCCTCGCCCATCCCATGGTGGATGTGAACAAGGCTGTGGGGAGGGGGCAGTGGCACAGCAGCATCCATCGAATGCTAGCTCCCCCCACGCCTTCCCTCCTGCAGAGAACACCAAGGCTTAAGGAGGCACAGCCCGTGGCACCCAACTGCTTGGATCTGTGAGGCTCCTGCTGCAGGAGGGGTAGGCAGCCCATGGCCCCTCAGAGAGTACTTCCAGCACCAGGCAGTGCTTGGCCAGCAGGTGGACGGTGTCTCTCCCAGGCGTGCCTTGGGGACCCTCCTGTGACAGCCTTTGTCCTAGGGCCTCATTCCAAAGCTCATGAGAATAAAGAACCCAGTGGGGTAGGTGGTGCCTATGGTGTGTGGTTGGGTAGGTGGGAGTGCAGGGGGATTTCAGGTGCCAAAGAGGAAAGGGGTTCCCAGGCTGCATGGCTGTGCCTTGGGGTGGGGTGGAACAGGTGGCTCCTCAGACCTCTGAGTGAGCCCAAAGTGGAGAGCTAACCCACTCCCCACCACTCTGGCCACTGAGATTTGAGATTAGAACTTGACCTGGCTTCTCAGCCTAAGACAGGGTTTCACGACCTTGGGGTGAGTGAGTGTGCAAGGATTCCCATCAAAGTCATCTGGGGTGAGGCCCTGGACTCACTGGCTCTTGCTTTTTTTTCTTCCTTTCTTCTTTTACCCCTTAATGTTTACTTATTTGGAAGGTAGATTCAGAGAGGGAGAGGGTTAGAGAGAGAATGAGCTAGGGCTGCACTAGGCCAAAGCCAGGAGCCAGGACAAGGAGCTCCATCTGGATCTCCCATATGGGCGGCAGACTTGTAGTTGAGCCTTCGTCCATGACTTTCCCAGGCACATTAGCAGGAAGCTGGGACTGGGAGCGGAGCTGGGACTTGAACCTGATCACTCTGACGACACCTGTCCCCCCACCCCGCCCAAGGCGTTGATAACAGCTGCAACAGTGCTAGGGCCTGTTCTGAGGGTGACCCTGCTCCAGCCCCTGGGAGGAACTTTGCGGAGTTCTCATCTGGGCTGCACTCCTGAGAGGTGAGAGGGATGAGGGACTGCCGTGCCTTGGGTCAGACAGCTGCCGTGGGAATGCCAGAGCTGGCTGTGTGCTCCTGGGGAGTGTCAGCCAAGTCCTGTTTTCCAGGTGTCCTTGCCAGAAAGATGGGACAGTGTTACTCTCACACCCTGTGCCGATGAAGCAAGGCTCCATTCCCCAGCCCCTCCCCTATCCCAGCTGCCTGGTAATATTCAGCGATGTGTGGGGAGGTTTTTTGGTTGTCACAAATAGTGGGGGAAGAATGGAGAATGTCACAGAATCTAGTGGGAGGAGGCTGAAGATGCTGCTAAACCTGCCACAGGGTAAAGATGGCATAAAAGTACAGTTCAGGGGTAAATGTGGGGTCAGAAGTTACAGTCCCACCAGGAAAACGTGCGTCCCCTCATTGGAGTGCCGGGGTTCGAGTCATGCCTTTACTTCCCGTCCAGCCTCTTGCTAACGTGCATCTTGGGAGGGAGCAAGCAGTGGCTCCCAGTACTTGAGCCCCTGCCACCTGGATTGAGCTCCAAGTTCTCAGCTTTTGGCCTGGCCCAGCCACACTACTGGGGGCATTTGGGAAATGAGCCAACAGATGAAAAATCTGTCTCTGCTTTTCAAATAAATGTAAATACAATTTTAATTTTTTGTTGTTATTGTTTGAAATAGAATTATCAAGCCCTCCCGCAGCTGACAGTGTTGAGGAACTCTGAGATACTGTTGAGGGATCTTGAGAACCTCAGTGGGGGCCTGGCTCGTGGTCAAGGAGCAACAGCGGCTGACACGGAGCTTCTCTGTGCTCCCCAGGCCAGATGACCTGACCTGGACGCAGCTGTCCACACCTGCACCAGGGCTGGCCCGGGCTGTAAAAGGAACAGGAAGCAGCAGGTGCACCAGGGTCGGCGGACAGCTTTGCAAGCCTCCTCTCGTGGGGCAAGATGGAAGGTGTCCTGCTAACGGTGGTGTCTAGGAGAGGAAATAGGGACTTGAGGGCTAGCAAGCTGATGCTGGGCTTACACGCAAGTCTGTCTGCTCTGTCAGGTACCAGGGGTGAGGATGGGGGAGTGTGTTTGCATTGGCTGGCAATACAACGGTGGTTGTCTCTGGGGAAGCCCAGCTGGGGATTCCGGGATGAATGGGAGAACAATTGCACTGTCATACAGGAAACCACGTGAATGTGCTGCTTCCTGTATTCAAACTGTCAGTAAAAGTGAAATTAAAGAGACTGTGCTCTTAACTGCCAGCATGTGCCCCAAGTTTCCCTGGGGGTATGAGTCCCTGGGTGCATGTGAGGGATTCCAGGCACCATGCCTTGACCAACTGGAACCACAATCTCCGGGTGATAGTTTGGAAATCTGCATCTTGCAAGCCCAGTTGGTGATTCTGGAGAAAAGCTTAGGAGCCCAGGAAGTTACTCCAGCCACACCCAGGGTTTCTACAGAAGTTGGGTTCTCTCTCTCTCTCTTTTTTAAAAGATTTATTTATCTTTATTGCGAAGTCAGATATACAGAGAGAGGAGGAGAGACAGAGAGAAATATTGTCTGTGTAATAATTCATTACCCAAGTGACTGCAATGGCCAGTGCTGTGTCGATCTGAAACCAGGAGCCAGGAACTTCCTCCAGGTATTCCACGCGGGTGCAGGGTCCCAAAGCTTTGGGCTGTCCTCGACTGCTTTCCCAGGCCACAAGCAGGGAGCTAGATGGGAAGTGGAGCTGCTGGGATTAGAACTGGTGCCCATATGGAATCCTGGTGCGTTCAAGGCGAGGACTTTAGCTGCTAGGCTACAGTACTTGGCCCAGTTGGGTGTCTTAAGATGCAGTGTCCCCATCCTCTCTGGGATGCACAGCTGTGCCTCGTCCTGGCGCACGGGCCACAGGGTACCTGGGTGAGGAGGCCGCACGCTGACCTGGCCTAGGACGCTGATGCTCATTGTCGAGTTGGCACTGCAGGACCAGAGCAAAGATCAAACCCTCCACTTTACGCACTCAAGGCTTGCAGCTCCAGGAAGCATCTGGGGAACAATAACAGGAGGAATTTAAGTATGAGGCCAGTCAATGCCATGCCCGGCTTGTTCTTGTTTTAAACAGTAGACATTTATTTCCTCAGTTCTGGAGGCTATGGGTCCTGGTGGCATCTGAGTTGGTTTCAGGTGGAATCCCTGTTTCTGTCCAGCAGGCAGTGCCTTCTTGCCATGTCCTCACACGGCCCTTATCTGTGCCTGCAGCCCTGGCATCTTCCTCTTCTTCCACGCAGCTCGCCTCTTTGGCTGGAGCAGTTACTCTTACAAAAACGACTGGGTTCCTGGTGCAGACAGAAACCTCAAACTCAAGTCTATATGGCTAGGCAACCCAACATGCAAATGAAACTGGCTTGGACACAGAACCACAGGGAGTGGTGGAACTGGCAGAAACAGGCGCCGGCGAGGAGCACAGCTGCCGTGCAACTCTTGATCATGACGACTTTTGTTTTTTAAAGAGATTTATTCACTTGTATGAAAGGCAGAGTTACAGAGAGCCAGAGAAAGAGATCTTGCATCTGCTGGTTCAGCCCCCAAATAGCCTCAACAGCTGGGACTAGGCCAGGCCAAAACTAGGAGCCAGGAGCCTCACCCAAGTTTCCCACAGGGGTAGCAGGGGTCCAAGCACATGGAAGGCCCTCTGCTGCCTTCCCAGGCACATGGGGAGGGAGCTGGACCAGAAGAGAAGCAGCTGGAACTTGAAGCAGAGCTCCTATGAGGATGCAGGGATTGTAGACAGCAGTTTAATGGGTTGTACCTTGATGACATCCCTGCTCACTCCTGTTCTCTAAGATGGTGGGTTTCATCTTTCAGGCAGAGCCTAAAATTAGCCCAGGTGAGATTGTGTGGAAACATCTGCTCAGAGTCAGACTTCCCCGGTTTGAATCCTGGTGAATGGGTTCCCTTTTCTGGGCATCAGCCCTGCCAGGACGCTGAGGATGGCGCAAGCCAGCACTCCGTGCTCAGGAAGGCATCTGCAGGTCAAGGCGTGTCCCCACGGAGGCAGTCCCCCTAAGGCGCAGCGCCTGCAAAGTGCACGCCTGATGAGAGTGAGAACCTCTCTGAGAACCCCAGCCACGAGGGCATCCTGCAAAACCGCAGGCCTGGACCCTTCAAAGGTGTGGAAATGCTGCAGGTGACAGGAAGCCCAGGTGCAGGAACTCAGTGCAGGGCCTGTGGAAATCGCTTGGAAGGACACTGCAGAGATGAGGAAACGTGACAGGATCACATCAAGGTCGGCTTCCTGAATCTGGTTGCTGAATTGCCATTAGGTAACAGAATGCTCTTGGTGTTAGGAGAAGTGTTAAGGCATAAAAGACCACATTTTTCCTGGTTTGTTTTTAGCATTTACTTATTTTTATTGGAGTGGCAAATTGACAGAGAGACAGAAAGATCTTCCATCCCAAATGGTCTCAACAGCTAGAGCTGAGTCATCAGAAGCTGGGAACCAGGAACTTCCTCCAGGTCTCCCACGTGGGTGCAGGTTCCCAAGGCTTTGGGCCGTCCTCGACTTTCCCAGGTCACAAGCAGGGAGCTGGATGGGAAGTGGAATGGCTGGGACTGGATGCAGCTGCCTGGTCAGTTCCAGCTGCAGCCACATCTCTTACATGAACCCAACAGGTGCTGCAGCCTAGCACTACTGACACACATGAAATCTGATGCTGGGAGTGGGCCTGTAGGGGGAACTATGCAGACTCTGCTGCAAAGCTATGGCTCTCACTGCTAAGTGTGAGAGCCAGGGTGGTGGAAGAACCAGGCTGAACAAAGCTGTAGCACCCCTGAGCATGCGTGGGGGCTGGGGGCAGGCTGGACTGAGCTAGGCCCTAGTATACAATGACACTTGTGAGAGCTAGAGTAGGTATGTGATGGGATGGACAAGGTTGCAGCCCCTGTTGATCCATCTGAGAACTAGGCAAGGTGTAGGTCAAGTAGGGCTGGGCTGTTGTACCTCCCATTAAGATCCGGAATGGATGTATACCCCTGCCTGGCATAGTCTACCCCAAGACCTGGCCTTCGCATGTGCTAGTGGCTGCTATGGCCCAGCCCAGCCCAACCCACCTCTGGACCTGGTTCTTGGGTGTGCTGGTTGGTATTGCAGCCTGGCCCAACACAGCCTGTTTCAAACCCCAGCTCCTGTTAACATTGGTGAATTACGGGGTTGTGCCTGGCTCAACACATTAACACCCCTAGCTTCAGGTTAACCAGCAGGTTCTACAGTCCCACAAGGGTAAGCCCACAAGTCCCCCACAGAATCTGTCCCCAGACCTGGTTCTATAGTCAGTTGTTGCCATGGCTCAGCCCTGCACAGCCCACCCCCTGCCCTAACACTCACTGGTAGGTTCTGTGGCTTAGGCCTGCAAGGTAAGCACTGCACTAGCTTTCACATGTGCCAGAGGGCAGAGGGTGATGCTACACAGCCGACTGGGTCTCCCAGGCGGGTAGGTGCCTTGATCTGATCCAGACATGCCCTCCAATTCTCCTTTATAAATCACCCCATCTAAATTCCACTGTTGACTTGTAAGTGTAGTGGCTTGGCACGTGGGAGCTCGCTCTCCCTGTCATTCCTCACCTGTGAGGGCAGTGGTCCAGTCCTTGGAGTCTCCCATGAGACATTCCACACCTGTCAAACACTCCCCCAGCAACCCCCATTCGCACATATCCTCAAACTCCCTTCCCCAGGGAATCTAAATCCCCTTCCACTGCCACATGGGTCCCAGTGGCAGATTCTGGTCTGATCACCAGGACTGCACCAGGGTACAAATAAACCTTAAAACACAACAAAAACAAAACAAAACAAAAAACACGTGGCTGCTAGAGATGGTGTGGTGCAGAGTGTTAACCCTCTGCTTCTGGTGCCAGCACTCCATATTGAAGTGCTGGTTTGAACTGCTGCAAGGCAGCTGATGGCAGTCATGTACTCTGACCCCTGCCCCTCATGTGGGACCCTGGAGAGTGCATGATTCTTGGCTTGGACTAGCGTAGCCCCAGGTGTTGCAAACATGTAGGGAGTGAGCCAATAGATGGAAGATCTTTCTGATGGTGCTGCCTTTCAAATAAGCTTCAAAAACAAAACAAGGTATATATATACCGAATCTAAGAAAAAAGCCCATAACTCAGAAGGGAAAATAAACACATAAGGCCTCATCATTCACGGTTCAGTATTTGCGAATTCGCTACACACTGAGGCTGAACAGCCCTGGTCTGGTTTCAGCTCCGTGATTATAAATGGGTGTCATTTTTACGATTTATTTAGTGTCACATTTTTCACAAATTGTCCTGTTGGCGATTCTGCTGTTTAAAATGGTCCCCAGGCGACACAGCTGAGCGCAGGCGAGCGCAGGCTGGATGCACCATGTGCATTTGCCGAGTTTTGCTCAGGCTTGAATCGCAGTCCTGCTGGCTTTGAGTTCAATGAATCAACGATATAAAGATGTCTTTATACAAAACACACCTAAAACGAGGACACGTCTTCACGGGCGGGTGGGAACCTCATGACCAAAGGGCAGCAGCCAGCCAATCTCATGTCTCCCCCAGAGCAGGGGCCCGGTGTTTGGTAATCCAGAGTTTACACAGAATCAGGACTGTGACACAGGGTCCTTCAAAAATGTGTGGAAAAACAGAATGAAACAACTTTTCAGTGTGAAAAAATTTGCCATTATTTTTTCACAATATGTATTATCCATGACCCTTATACATACTTTTTGACATTTTTGGGCACCCATTGTTAGGTTCTTTTTAATTCCAATTTTTCATGTACTTTTTGAAGTATCCTCACCTATTCCAGTTACTATTTATGCATTTTTTGCTAGGCTTTAAATTTTTCAAAATTAAAAAAAAAATGCTGAAAAGAGCAAAACAGAACACCATACAACAAAGATTCTGCTTAGAGGCCCCCAGATGGAAGATACCGAGAAAAACCACCCCAAACCCAAGAAAGAGATCCAGGCAGGAGGCGTCCCTTCGGAATATATTTATGTGTACACACACACATGCACACGCTCGATGCAGAATAGGAAGGAGGTCAAGATGGAAGGGACAGGGAGCACCCAGGTACTACTGGCACGGGGAGCGGGGAGGACTGGGCAGCGTCTCCACTGGCTCTCCACCAGCCCTCCCTTGCTCCTCCCAAGAGGCGGGCCTGGGGCTGCACACCAGCAAGTGCTTTTCCTCTGACTTCGAGGAAAGTTTCAAAATGTAGCCATCTCTTTTACAAAAAGCCTCTTTCCTCTACCCCTTGAAGAAGCCCAGCTCCCTACCCAGGTTGTCCTTGAGGCTGTGGCAGGGCAAGGTCACAGGGAAGGGAGCCAGGCCAAAGCCCTGAGGGAGGGCTGCAGAGGGTTCAGGCATAGTGGCTGCCGGGTGTCAGGGGGTGATCCCCTCTGTGGTCCATTTGGTCCTGCAGGCGGGCAAACTCAGCCAGCTCACTCAGCTCCTGGAACTGCCGGTCCGTCTTGTGGCTGACCAAGGAGCGGTAAAAGTGCACAGCGAAGACGATGAAGACCAGGCCGAAGGGGACCATGATGGTGGTGGAGGCGATGGCCGCCGCCTGGCCTGGGGTGATGCCAGAGCTGTTGTTGGAGGCCGCGCTGTCCAACGGAGGCTTGCAAGTGGGACGTTGCTGGCCCGACTGCTTCTTAAGGGGCAGAAACTTGACCCAGCAGAGCAGCACAACCTCGGCGAGGAAAAGCAGTGTGCCTATGACGGTGGAGAAGGCCCAGGCCAGCTCAATGTGGCGATGCATGCGCTCATGGGGTGACTCCTTGACCGAGTTGAGGTTGTGCACGTTGCTTACGGCCTCGATGTTGGGCAGGATACAGGTGCTGATCATGAGTGCAAACAGGTGCACGGCCACCAGCACTGTGGTGCAGGCACTGAAGGCGATCAGCAGCCCCGGGGGGTAGTCGTGCTCAGGGTCCAGCTGCACCTCCACCATGGCCACCTGGGGAGAGGGGACAGAGGCATTGAGTGTCACGGCCCGGAGAGGTCTCTCCTCTCAACAGGTTGGGGCCCTGGGCAGTTCACAGGTTGATAATAGGACAACAAGGGCCACCCATTCTGGGCTGGGAGATGGGGGACAAAAACAGAGCAGGCTTGGAGCCAAGGCCCCCGCAACAGAAGCAATAGCTGAGCCCTCAGGAAAGTCATCTAACCTCTCTCAGCATCAATATTCTAATCTGTAAAATAGGCATATATTAATTCACTTAGTTATTTTAACAATGAAATGAGAGTCCCTGGTTCACAGTAAACACCTCCTAAACTGTAACATTTGCCCTTCCAAGTGGTTAAACTGGCAAATTAAACAGAATGCATCAAGAGGAAAAAACAGCCACCACAACACCTGTCAGCCCCCTTCTCCCGCCCAAACAGGGCCTTCTTCCTGTCCTGCACTGAGGACAGTGAGCAGCAAAGGGGCTGGACAGGTCACACTCGGGCTGCTTCTGAGAACACCACGTAAAAACCCACAAGGAACCCAGGGAGGCTTCCCCGAAGAGTAGGGCCACAGTCCTGGTGTGGGCCGAGTGGCCAGCAGCCTGGCCTGCCTCCTCTCTAGCCCCAGGGCTGCTGGCCACTCCGCAGTTCCAGGAAACGGGCACGTCAGGGGTCACCAGGGACATGCTCCAGCTCTGCCACGCTCAGGGGTCGCAGAGGTCTCCTCCCCGCTCTCTACCCTCTTCCCTTGCCTGGGCCTTGCAAACTGCCCCCATGCCCAGGAGCAAGCTCATCAGATCTGGACGGGGAACAGCAGGCGGTGGGCAAGCAGCCAGGGTCTGCCCGCATGGGCTGAGGACCAAGGGCAACTGGCACCAACGTCAACAGTACTGTCAGGGATGATGATGGCAGAGAGGGGGTGGCTAAGGCTGCAGCTGCCCCCAGCCTCACGCTGGGGAGGGGGCAAGCTCCCCTTCCACCAGACTAACTCCACCCTTTGTGACGCTGTGTAACCCAGGCAGGTTCATT
Source organism: Ochotona curzoniae (assembly GCF_017591425.1). Classification (NCBI taxonomy): domain Eukaryota; kingdom Metazoa; phylum Chordata; class Mammalia; order Lagomorpha; family Ochotonidae; genus Ochotona; species Ochotona curzoniae. The sequence continues at coordinate 5,883,039 of NW_024466340.1, read as the reverse complement.
TTTCTGTGCCTCCTATGCCACATCTGAACATGTCTCAGTGGGTGGCTGTGAAGGTTAAATATGTTCATTCACATAACGTACATAGTACCCAGCAGTCGGCAAGCCTTCAGTACAAAAGTGAGCTTCGTCATTCTTCAGTTTAGGCACCCCTGCAACCCCAGCGTGTTTCCACACAGTGCTGCCGGATGGAAGGCACACTGCAGCAGAGAGCCAGGGCCACACTGGCAGGTGTGGGCTCCGCTGTGCGACTTTGGTCAAGATCTTGCCCTCTCTGGGGAAGGAGGGGAGTGTTATGATCAAGGTCACTGCCGAGTGCTGACTTAGGGCCACGCACCTCGTGGGAACCACAGGCCCTCTCCAGGTAAGCAGATTCACCGCACTTTTCGGGTCATTTCAATGCATTCACAGAATTTTGCCTATAAAAGTCCCCACAACCAATGAGACAATGTCCTTTTCAGCTTTGGAGTTTACAAAACAGCTCAAGCGCGTATAAATTTGGAGCAGCGCCATGAGGGTTTCCAGTGTTTTTACCATCGCTGGTGGCCAAAGGCCAGTCCTGCGAAGTCCCAGCACACGTGGTGAAGGGGCAGTGGCAGCGTGCAGGCTGTCAGGACATGGCAGGTCAAGGGCCACATCCCTTGGCTGGCTGGTCTCTGCTGCAAGCCAGGCCTGCTGCCCATATCCAGCCTCTGCCGTCTGCTGTTTCTTCCCCACCCCCAGCACTTCCTCTTCCTGTCTGGACCTGTTGCCCCGGAACCTGAAACCTGAGGGACAACCTGGCAGGAGAGGCCGTGCTGGGCTGGCCAGGCTCCCAGGACACTTCACAGGGCAGCAGCTGGGTGCTCAGAGTGCACATGGAGGGAGCTGTGTGCAGGTAATACCTGCTGCCTACCTGGGGCCTCCCCCACATCCCACCCAGCCCAAGGAGGCTCAGCTCCTCCTCCAGGCACCCCATCCACCCAGCCCCCATAAACTGGCCCCTCCTGGGCCAAGTTCAACCTCCCTATGTCTTCGTTTGCGAGTCACTGTGAAGATCCAGTGGGTGGGTACCGCTTCTTGACCTTCTGGCTAAGATCAGGTGTAAGATCCAGTGGGTTAATGAGTAGAGAGCCTTGCAATTGCACCTGCATGTTCTCCTTCCTTTATAGGAGTTTGGGCTTAGGCAGGGGCGTCAGCCACCCCCACAGGTTCCCCTGCTAGGAGTAGGTGGTGGGAGTTCAAACCCCAGGGCTCCCTAAGCCACAAGCAGGGCCACAGGAAGCACTTCCTTCTCAAGGTCATGGGCAGACTAAATGAGGGTTTGGTGTGTCAATTGTTTTACATAAGGCCCGCCACAGAAGAGGCCCCATAAAACATTGAAAAACACAGAGCTTGAAATGGAAGAGAAAAATAATCTCTGGCGCCCTGGACGTCATCTGCCTGGCTCCAGACTTCAGCAGAAGGGAAACGTGCACCCCAAGTACACCTGGGCAGCAGACACCTCTGCCAGACAGCTCAACCCGCAGCACACCATCTGTCACACCCACGGGGTGTGGGGCCAGAAAAAGCAGCTGTTGGGACATACCCCTCCTAGGGACACCAAAGCCAGTCAGGCCTCCGGACACCTTGGGGCCCCTGAGGAAGGGAGCAGGGCCTGCTTCCACCCCAGATGAAGCCCCAGCACTCCTCTGGACCCTACTGTTCTGTTCCCCTAACTCCACCACACAGGCTGGCTCGAGTCGTACACTGGGGATGGAGTTGAGGCCACCCAGTAGCGCCCAAGACCATTTCAGAGTGAAAAAGAACAGCTGGCACCAGTCACAGATCCTAATAAAAACCGTTCAGAAGCACAAACGCCACTGGCTCTTTCCAGAATGCTCCCCGCTTGGGCAATTTCTCCAATGGGTAGGGAAGAGAGGAAAAGCCAGTGGGTCCTCGCAGGAATGGGCAGCTGACTCCTAGGGCCCAGCAGAGTCCCAGAGAGATCGGATCAGATCAGATTGCGTGCAGCTTCACAAAGTAAATATAGCCCAAGTGCTGGGCCCGTGATCCCAAAATAACAGCTCCCAGCCAGCCGGCCACAGGCCTGTCTGAACCTGGCCATGAGGGTACTAACAGAGCAGGATGCAGGACAGGGCACCAGCCCACCCGATGGGTGCAGGGACCCCCCAGGGAGGTGATGGAACTCCAGCAAGATTTAAGAGGATGATGGGCTCTGTGGAAGGCAGGGCCTCGCTGACAGGCATTGCCCATGCTACCCAGATGCCAAACAGCCATCTTCATGGCTGCTGGGCTCCACGGAGAACCTGAGCCCCTGGCACCTTTGGCATGACCCCAGCACCCAGAGCTTCGCTCTCCCAGTCCCCCGAGTCTTCCTTGGGTTCATCCCCCTTGGAGTATCAGCGGTTGCAGCCTTGGAACTCAAGTGGCAGGGATACTAGAGCTGTCTGAACCTGCTGGTCCCACATCAAACGTAAGTCATCTATTTAGAGAGCATCAAGGCCTTTGCCAGCAGGGGACACTTCCGACCACCACAGGCCAGTGTTTCAATGTTTCTGTAAAAAGTTCTATAAATAGAACTTTCTTAACAGAAACAGTTTCACCAAACAATACTGTCCTTAAAACATGGCCAAAGTCTACTTTCACAGGGCACAATACATTCCGTTTTTTTGTTTTATTTTTGCTTCATTCACCTCTTACTTCACTGGAAAGAAAAATGCGGGCCACAGCTTACTCAAGGCCATGACAGACTGAAGGTGCAGGTGAGGGAAGCGAGGGTCAAGCCCAGACTTGCTCTGCTTCGGCTAATCCTGACTTCTTCAGGCTCCGATGTTTCCTGGCCTCTCGGCAGAGAACTGGAGCCATTCACTCATTCACAAAAATCTTACCGAGCCCTTACCCTCTAAGATCTTTGCTGGAGGGCCCAGTGCAGTAGCCTAGTGGCTAAAGTCCTTGCCTTGCACACACCGGGATCCCATATGGGCACCGGTTCTAATCCTGGCTGCTCCACTTTCCATCCAGTTTGTAGCCTGGGAAAGCACTCGAGGATAGCCCAAAGCTTTGGGACCCTGACCTGTGTGGGAGACCCAGAAGCTCCTGGCTCCTGGCTTCAGATCAGCTTAGCTCTGTCCATTGTAGCCACTTGGAGAGTGAACCAGTGGATGGATCTTTCTCTCTGTATCTCCTTTTCTCTGTATATCTGCCTTTCCAATTAAAAAAAAAAAAAAAAAAAAAAACCTTTGCTGGAGATTCAGAGGGCAGTGAGGTGACGAGGTGACAAGATTGTCCACCTGGGCTGGGAAACAGTCTGCAGGCCCTGAATGCCAACATTTTCCCACTGCAAGGAGGATTTTCAAGACGGGCTCGCCCCGTGCACCCCAGCCAGACATGCTCAAAGCACACAGTGATGTCTGCTGTTTCTGCCTTAAGCCAGTTCTATTTCTTCAAATTAAATATAAGACCTCTGTAAAAGGTCAAGGAATGAGCCCAGTGCAGTGGCCTAGCAGTAAAGTCCTCACCTTGAATGCACCAGGATCCCATATGGTCACCAGTTCTAATCCTGGCTGCTCCACTTCCCATCCAGCTCCCTGCTTGTGGCCTGGGAGAGCAGTAAAGGACGGCCCAAAGCCTTGGGACCCTGCACCCGTGTGGGAGACCTGGAGGAAGTTCCTGGCTCTCGGCTTTGGATCGGCAGAGCTCCGGCCATGTGGTCACTTGGGGAGTGAATCATTGGATGGAAGATCTTCCTCTCTGTCTCTCCTCCTCTCTGTATATCTGACTTTGCAATGAAAATAAATAAATCTTTCAAAAAATGTTTTAAAAAGGTGGAGGGAGGAACAAAGGCAGGGACCTCTGTGTCCTTCTGGTGTTTTGGGGACAGCCCAGGGATCCCCTGGGAACCTGAGCAGTAGAAGAGACCTAATGCCATTTATTGGTTGGTTTGTTCTTTCAATTCTTCCATATTGTATATAATTGCAGAAATTTTTTCTTTGAGAGGCAGAGAAAGGAGACAAACTTCCACCTGCTGGTTCCGCCCAACAGCTGGGACTGGGCCAGGCAGAACTTCATTCAGGTCTGCCATGTGGATGGCAGGAACCCTCATCTACATCAGCAGGAAGCTGGGATGGAAGCAGAGGAGCTGGGACTTGAACCAGAAACTCTAATACAGGATATGGATGTTCCGAGTGGTGCTCAATCCACTTTGCCACAGATCTCACTCCTATGCACTGCTTCCTTAGATGGCATCCATAATGTGCAAGCACACAAATAATGAGGCGAGTGGTAAATTTAAAAGAAAATTAACTTACCTGAAAGGCAGAGAGAACGCGCCCATCTGCTGATTCATCGCCCCAGTGCTTGCTAAGGTCAGGCTGAAGCCAGGAGCCCGGAATGCAGTCAGGAGCTCGGAACGCAGTGAGGAGCTTGGCAAGGGCGGCGAGGCCCCGATCCTCAGGCCACAACTGCTGCCTCCAGAGGTGTGGGCGAGCAGGAAGGTGGAGTGCGGAATGGAAAACAAGCACTCCCACCTGAGATGCAGGCAGCCAAACTAGCTCTAACCACCGAGCCAAATGCCTGCCCCCAGACCGTCTGGATGGAAGTGAATGCTCCAAAGTGCGGAGAGCACGGTTGGGCTCAGCGGTCAGCAAGCCAGGGCCCAGGACCGTAGTTGTGGCAGATCGAGCTGTCCTGGCACACAGCCACGCTCATCACTCACATCAGATGGTCAGTGGCTGCTTTCCAGCTCTCGTGCCTGAGCTCAGCAGTTAGCACTGGGAGCATGGGCTCCGGGCAGAAAAGCTGGTCAACTCTTGGGCTAGACTAATACTCCCCAGAGGGGACCCTCAAAATAAGAGCCCAGAAGATGCACCTCTGAAGGAAGGCCCGAGAGGTCCCTTTTATGGTGCATGTAAAGAACACTGGCTGGGTGGTTATTGGGGGGTACAGAGTTAAACAGCTGCTTGGGATACCCGTGTTCCCATCAGCAGAGCCTGGGATGGAGTCCCACTGTTACTCCCCATGCAGACTCCTGCTAGTGCACACCCTGGGAGGCAGTGGAGGACAGCTCAGCACCCCATGAGACAGACCTGAGATGGCGCTTCTGGCTCATGGCTTCAGCGAGACCTAGCCTAGGCTGTTGCCAGACATTTGGGGAAATGAACCAGTAAAGGACAGATCTTTGCCCCCAAACCTTCACACGGCCTTTTTCCCATCAGCAAGAAATCTGCTGACCGCATGTAAACTTCACACGGTTTTACCTTCTCAAGGGGACTCTGCCCCATCCCCACCTTGCATGGATCTGTTAGGAAAACTCTGCCAGCTTCTCCAGCACCAGCCAGAGACCCGACAGACAGTAGGCATTGGGCACTGCTCCGGCCTGCAAGTTCCAGAGAATCGCTGCAGGCACTTGTGAAATTCCACAAAAGTCCCTTGTGCTGGGTGGTAGGTCCCTTCCCTTGGACCCCTCAGCAAAATCCCATGTACCAGCCCCACATGTAAGTCTGGTGCAAGAATCCATCACACATGTGGAAGACCCTAAAGCTTCTGCTATTGAACCATGAACACGGCAGCCACAGTCCTAGCAACCATACAGACTTTTTTAACCATAGAGATTTTTAAGAGCGGCTGTGAAGATCAAATAAGAAGGATGCTGGCTCAAAAAAAGTAGTCACCATCAGCATCATTACTGCACAACTTGTCAACCCTTTTTTTAAAAGATGCATTTATTTTTATTGGAAAGACAGATCAGATTTACAGAGAAGGAAAGACAGAGAAAAAGATTCTTTCACTGGTTCACTCCCCAAATGGCTGCACCAACTGGAGCTGAGCGATCCAAAGCCAGGAGCCTCTTCTGGGTCTCCCCCAAGGGTGCAGGGTCCCAAGGCTTTGGGCCATTCTCGGCTGCCACAAGCAGGGAGCTGGTCGGGAAGTGGGGCAGCTGGGATACAAACTGGTATCCGTATGGGATTCTGGCACATGGAAGGACAGAATTTAGCCACTAAGCCATCACGCTGGGTCCTGAACTTGTCAACATTTACACATGGCCCATGGGCCCGGCGCAATGGCGCAAGTGGTTAAGGTCCTCGCCTTGCACGCCCGGGATCCCATATGGGCGCCGGTTCTAATCCCGGCAGCCCCTCTTCCCTTCCAGCTCCCTGCTTGTGGCCTGGGAAAGCAGTCGAGGATGGCCCAAAGCTTTGGGAACCTGCACCCGCGTGGGAGACCCGGAAGAGGCTCCTGGCTTCGGATCGGCATAGTATCGGCCGTTGCACTCACTTGGGGAGTGAATCATCGGACGGAAGATCTTCCTCTCTGTCTCTCCTCTCTGTATATCCGCCTTTCCAATAAAAATTAAAAATGAAAAAATAAATCTTTAAAACAAAAAAAGATGCCACCAGGACACTTGTATCCCATACTTGAGTGCCCAGGATAGAGTCCTGGCTCTGTGTTTAATTCCAGCTCCCTGCTTGTGAGCACCCTGGGAGGCAGCCGGTCATGGTTCAGGACCTGAGCTCCTGGCCCAGCTCCAGCTGCCAAGGGCATTCACGGGAGTGAACCAGGGAATGCACAGGGTACTCCTTGTCTTTGCTTCTCTGCTTTTCAAATAAAGCAAACCTCTGACGGCTTCCCCTACAAACTCTACACAAATTCCAACTTCCTAACAGGCCAGTCAAGGGCCTCTAGCATCCTGCCTCAGAGGTCTGCCCTATCGCCACTCCCCAAAGCCTCCAACTTCTCAGCTCTACTGCTTCCTACCATTTCTATTGCTAAGCAGGCTCTTCTCCAAATCCTCCCCCTCCAGCCTCAGCCGGAACAGCGGGCTCTTCCCAGGGAAACCCACCCCACAAGGCAAGGCTGGTAAATGCCAACCTGAGGACACCTTTTACAGACGGGGACACTGCAGCTTGGGGAAGTGAAGAGATGGCCCCAAGGTCGCATAGGCACAAAGAGGCAGAGCTGGATGGACAGCCAAGCTGGCTGGCTTGAGCCCCACTTCTGCGCTGGTCTGTGACACCCGAGCCTCTGAGCGCTACCTCTAAGCCCTCCTGATGGTTCCTTCCCACAGCGAGGCCTACAGCATGGTCATAGCTGTCCAGCAGGTGACCTTGGGCAAGTCCTGCATCCACGGTGACCACCACCCCTCACCAGGCTGCAGGAAGGCCACACACGAGAGGGTGCATCCCGTGCCCGTGGCAGTGAGGGGCCAGTCAACAGCAGTGAATGCCAACTGCTTGGGCAGCACATGTACACGCAGTTTCCTGTTCTCGCCACACTCCCTGAACTCTGATCCACCTCAGAGGCTCACCAAGGCTCTAGGATCGCAGCATTCCTTCCAGCGGATTTTGACAGAAATTTCCAGTCAACTCCTGAACCTGCTCTGGACCCTGGGAACCAAAGGGTGCTGGTGGGCAGAGAACTTGAGGCAGATAATCCAAAAATAATTGAGTCTAGGTCACGGTAAGCATTTTGTTTACAGCAATAGGCAGACCTTCCCAATTATCTTCTGCTTAGGCTAACGTTACAGCCTGCGTGCCCCACAGGTGCTCCCCACAAGGCACATTGGGTCAGGCTAAGGCTGGCTGTCTAATGTCAGGAGGTTAACTGAGGCAGAGAGGGCTGGAAGCAAAGCCCAGCAGGGGACTGCAGGATGCTGACCACATGCTAGACCTGGGGGTCTACAGTTGGTGTCGTGTGCTAGAGGGCTTACTGACCAAGCTGAGACCCTCCTGCTGGTCCCGGAGAACACAGGGTCCAGCCAAGGAGCACGTCATCACGTCCTGAGAACTCAGTCTCACTCAAGAATGCTCACACAGCAAGTCCAGGGTAGAACCTGGCTCTAAGGAGACAAGGCCACATGCCAGAGGTCTCCTGGCCCCTTCCCAGGGCTGCCTGGGCACCTGGCCAGCCCTTTCCCAGCACAGTACAGGAACCCCTCATTCTGCTCAAGGGTTCCTGGAGACCCCAGGTCAACAGTTCCTTGGGGTTTTATTTCTTGGTTTCTAGGAAGGAAGCCTGCTGGGCACAGGAAGTTGGTTGTGTTGAATCACAGGGTAGGGGGAGAGTAATCCAGGAAACCTGTTGCTGTCACGGCTCCAGGGCTGTCTGACTCCCACTGCCCCTCCTCGCCCAGGCAAGCGTCTGTGGTGGGGCTGCACCTCCAGGGCCCTGCCCCACCGACCTCCCACTCTGCTCCGACCCCATCTTCTGACTTCCTATGGCAATGCCAGGCACCCCCATAACCACTGCCTCAGGAGACGGTACAATATCTCTCATCTTGCTGAATCCAGGGGACCCCACCATGGGAGCCAGAAAGCCTGAGTTGAGGGCGAAAGCCAAGTGTTGACCCAGGGTCCACCTGAGGCCATCAGCTGCCCGTGCCTCCTGACTTCCGTGCCCTGTTTTTAGCAAGAGGAGGAAGGAGGTGACATCTGACTGGGAGGCCTGCCTCGTGCAGGAGGAAGAGAATACTTGAGCAGGCAGCAAAAGTGTCACCACTCTGATCCTCCCGGGGCTGCTCAGGAAAAGGCTTACCATCCGAGTGAGACCCAGAGCTCGGCAGGGACTCACTCAACTTGTAAGGAAAGCTCTCACGGATTTAGGAGAACGCTTGGAGCTCTATTTATTCCCCTTCTCTAGACCTAGCCCTGACATATCCCTGGCTGGACTGGGAGCACAGCTCAGCACGCCCAAGGGACATAACTCCCTGAGTTTTGGTACCAGCAGGTACCTGTTCAGGTCCCACCTCAGCAGCTAGCTATGTGGCCTTGGGAAATAAGTTCAGAGAGAAAATTGCATCACTGTGTGGTGGAGGAGTGGGCACAGCAGTCTCAGAAACCCACCCAGAGCCTGCACATGGCAAGGGCTTGGAAAATGCTGGCAATGCTCAGAGTTCAGGCTTTTTAGATCAGGGACTAAGTAACAGGATTCTGTCACTCGAACCTAAACTAAAACCCTTTAACACTATCCTCTCTGAGGGACTCCCACAGAAATCAGGATCCAGAAAGGGACAGACCGGAGGGAGGCCCCAGGGGCAGGTGGCCAGAGGCAGGGCAGGGCGCAGCCAGACAGGGCGCACAGGGCTGCTCCCAGCCTCTCCTTCCCGCCCCCACGAGGTCCCAGGACACCCTGGGCCTTCCAACACCTTCAGGCTGCACAGCACACACACACACTCACACACACACACACTCACACACAGAGACTCCTTTCCCAACAAAACACCCTGGGTGCAGCCACTCCCTTCCTCAAGGCCAAGGGCTCAGCTCACTAAGGGGGAGGCAGGGAGGCTCCAGGCTAGATATCTTGGGGGGGTGGGGCAGGCAGGGACAGACCCTTTCAGGCCGGCTGATGTCACTGCCAGTGGATAATGAAGAGGTTAGGCTGCTAGCCCGAGGCCTGGAGGTGTCCCAGGAGCCACTCCTCTCTGTTCTACCCCACCCTTGGGCTTCTCAATCCTGCCGCTACAGACAGGGGAGACCTGTCGTCAAAGCCCATCCCAGGCGCACTCACATCCAGGGGGCAGTGGCTGTCAAATTCCCGGGCTGAGGAGGCTTTCCGGAAAATGCGGTGTAAAAATGGGGTGTCAGGAAATTGCCTCAACTAGCTGATAAAAGAACCGAGTGTGGGCGTCCCCACGCAAGTCCCAGGGACGGGGGATGGGGCGTGAGGGGAGATTCAGTTCTCATCCAGGCCTCCTGACACCTGTTCCCCAATGGGCCAGCCGCCCTGGGTCCAGCCTTCTGCCCTGACCACACGGGGGCTGCACCGTTCTCGTCGGGTCTCTTTCTCCCGGTGCCCTAGTCGAGGCACCTGAGCCCCACAGTCGGGGCTCCTGTCACCGTGCCACGCCGGTGACCCCCGGTGGTCCACTTGCCTCAGCCGAGTGCCTCCGGCCCCCCTTCCAGCGTCTCCCAGCGCTTCCCCCACCACCCTCCGGCCCCCGGCCCGCCCCGGCTTCCCAGCGGGCCCCGTCGGGGCTCGGGACGGGAGCGGCCGGGCCAGGAGAGGGGGCAGGGCAGGGCGGCCCGGGCTCACCATGGCGAAGCCGGAGAGCAGAGCCGAGGTCCGGCTGGAGGCTTTGAGCTTGGCGCGGCTCAAGTAGAGCTTGCGCCAGGACAGCGCCTGCATCGAGTGCTCGTTGAGGCTCATCGCCTCGGAGTAACTCTTGCCGATCCAGTCCGGGTAGCTGACGGCGGCTGGCGGCGGCGGGGACCCCGAGGGCTCCCCGTCCCCGCTGCGGCGGCTCCGGCGGCTGCCGCTGGTGGTGCTGCCGCTGCTGAGGGGAAGCTCCGGACTGTGGCGGCTCGGGGGCGGGGCGGGCTCCGGATGCATGGAGGGAACACGCTGCGAAGGCGCGGGCCGGTCCGGACGCCGGCAGAAAGGCAGCGGCCCCCGCCCCGCGCTGCGCCTCCGCCTGCCCCAGCACGAGGGCCGGGCCGCTCCCCGCCCGACCGCGCGGGACGGAAAAAAAGAAGTCGAGGACGCGAGCCGCGGCCCCAGCCAGCAGACCCCGCTGCGCCGCAGGCCAAAGCCCCCGGGGCGGCGCGCGGGGCCGGCGTCCCGATCCGAGAACCGGGACCCTCGGCGCGCGCTGCGATTGGCCCGCCGCCTCAGGCTTATTTGCATGCGTCCCTCCCGTCTAGTAGCCCCGCCCGAGACGGGGGGGGCGTGTGTGGAGAATACCACGTGACTGTCCCGCCGGCTCCGCCCACCGTCCGCGCCCTCCCTCTTCCAGGAAGCGCCTCATGGCCGAAGGCCTCGGCGTTCGCGCTCCGGTTCCGGCGCCTCCCATCTCCGCAGCTGCTCTTATGGCTCTGCTCCCGGAGTCCGGACGCCTGGGTCGGGCCGCCTGAGGTCACCTCTATGCGCCTCCTGGGGCCCATGTCTCCCTTTGGAAAGGGTGGCGCCAGGTGTGGAGGGAAGGGAGCAGGCTGAGGTGTGAGGTGATTCAGTCAGAATTCGCTGGAACCAGCGCTTCGTGGGTGTACACACAGCGGTGTGGCGCCGAGGGCAGGTCGGGTGGGGAACACGGGGCAGCTGCCGTTCTGGCGACCGCGGCAAACGCCGGGGAGTGAATTCTTACGACGAAAAAGGCGGCCATTGGTCACCTTTTGGAAGACACGAATGGGGTCGAGGGCCTGGTGGTGTGGGGGGCTGCGAGTTCAGGAGGACAGGTGCCCTTCGACGGACGCCTGCTAGGTGCTGACCTGAGGGGTTCCAGGAATCTCTCTCTTTTTTTTTTTTTTTAAGGAATCTTGTGATTTGAGTGTCTGGAAGAGGGGAAGCCCATACTTGACTGGTCGAGGGGAGATTCGTGCGAGCTAAGGGGGCCGATGCTTAGCGTTGTGGTGCAGCCAGTTAAGTCTTGGGCGGGCTGCTCAGCCACCGATTCCTCTCCCTGCTAATGCGCCCGGGCCAGCAGCTGACCGGGTGCTTCGGCCCCTGTACCCGCATGGGGGACAGTCCAGCTGTCTCCGAGGCAGCCGTATGGACAGTGTACTGATGAAAGCTGATTTTGCCAGTCTTTCTGCAACTCTGCTTTTCAACATAAATACATTTTTTTTTTTAAAGTGGGGGCGGGGGAGGCTGCTGCAAATGCAGAGCCTGAGGGGTATTGAGCCAGAACATTCCAAGTCCAAAGTTGCACAAGTCAGGAGGGCGCTGAGAGCTGACCCCTCGACTGCCGGGTTCACAGCTCTAGGCCCACTATCCCATCACCGCCTGGCGCATACTCTTAATTCAGTGAACGGTGGATGCGTGCAAAATGTAAGAGACCGGTGACGGAGGGCGCCCATAGTCAGATCACAAGCATGTGGCTTTTCGGGTCCACAGCACGACATGGAACTTTTGCTGCCACTGGAGGGCGCCCCCTCCACCCAGCTACTTCATGGTATGAAAGTTTCTGAGATTCCTCCAGCGGAATTTCTTGGTGCTTTTATGAAAATTTGGATCTTGGAATTTACAGTCTCACCCCATTAGTTGTCTTTGACTTGCTATTTTTAAACGAGTGTGTGTGTTTGTGTTTGAAAGAAAGAGTGCTCATTCTCTTCCCAAATGGCCCCAACCTCCGGGGCTGGGTTAGGCTCCATGCCAGGGGCCAGGAGCTTAATCATGGCCTCCCACATGGATGCAGGAGCCCAAAGGCATGACCCCTGCTGCTGCTTTCCCAGGCGCATTAGCAGGGAGCTGGATCTGAAGTGCTGAAGTGGAGCTGCCAGGACTTGACCTGGCGCATTCAGCGTGAGGACTTTAGCCGCTAGGCCACCATGCCAGGCCAACTTTTTTTTTTTTTTAGATTTATTTATTTATTTATTCACTGGTAAGTCAGATATAGAGGAGGAGAGACAGGAAAGGCTGGGGCCAAGCCAATCTGAAGCCAGGAGCCTGGAACCTCTTCTGGTTCTCCCACATGGGTACAGGGTTCCAAGGCATTGGGCCATCCTTGACTGCTTTCCCAGGCCACAGGCAGGGAGCTGAATGGGAAGTGGGGCTGCCAGGACTAGAACCAGTGCCTATATGGGATCATGATGTGTGCAAGGTGAGGACTTTAGCCACTAGGTTACTGCACCAGGCCCTTATTTATATTTTTAAATGCTTATTTATTTTTATTGGAAAGGCAGATCTACAGAGAGGAGAGAGAGAAAGCTCTTCCTTCTGCTGGTTCACTCTCCAAGTGGCTGCAATGGTCAGAGCTCAGTTGGACTTGCAATCCCTGGGGGTGTAGGGGAGATGGACGGATGCTGGACATAGAAGTAATAGCACATTTTTTTCCAGCTGTATTTATTTATTTAGAGGAGTTACAGAGAGGGAGAGATTATCAGCTGGTTTACTCTCCAAATGAGTTCACTTTCCAGATGCAATGGCCAGGGCAAAGGCAGGAGTCTGGAGCTTATTGCAGGTCTCCCACATGGAAGCAGGGGCCTAGGGCTTGGGCTGTTGTTGGCTGCTCTTGCAGGTGCGCCAGCGGGGAGCTGGATGGGAAGTGGAGCAGTCCTGACTGGTGCCCCTAAGGGAGACTGCTGTTACAAGTAGCAGCAGCTTTCCTGGCTGCACACAGCACTGGGTTGCCGATAGCAGGGATGGAGAGCTACATGCTTCCATGGCTGAAGATGAGAGTGCCGGAAAGAGGGCAGTCCTTGAAGCACTTGTCCCTTGTGGGTGTCTCGTCCTAAGTGGCTGTTCACAGTGGTTCCTCCCGAGATCTAAGATTTTTTTTTAAAGATTTGTATTTATTATTATTTTTTTGAGTTAAGATTTTAACACATTCAGGAACAGAGCCTTTTGTGCAGTGCTTAGCTGGTTAATCTCAGCCAATTCTCTTCATCTCCAATTTCAGGCCCTTGTGATTATTGAACATCCCAGAAATGTTCTTTTGTCAGGATCAATATCCCTATTTTCACCATTTTACACATGAGAAAAATGAGGCCTGGATGAGTCCCAGGATAGGGTTAGGCCCGTCGGTGGGTGGGTGGATCTGGGATTTCACTGTTGCCCCCTCATTCGTCTCTGTGTCCCTGAGACCGGCCGGGCCGGGCGGTCATTTGTCCTTAAGTACTCACAGCCTTTGCACTGCCTCAGGTTGGCTGCTTAGCGCTAGTGTGATCTTGGGCAAATCGCTTTGCCTCTGTGGGCTCCCAGTCCTCTTAGTCACTCAGACATTGTTTCAAACAGGTTGTCAGGGAGGAAACTGATGTCCATCTCAAGGGGAGTCCCTGGTCCCCTCTCTGTGCCACAAGGCTCCCTCAGGGAAGCCACCTGTCTCATTGGAGTTGAGGAGAAGGCTGTGAGAGCTCATCATGGTTGCACCCTCTGTGTCCCAGCCACACTTTCAGCTCTGGTGTCTCTAAAGTTTAGAACCCTTCATTCATATTAAAAAAAAGAGCCACTATTTTTTTTTTTATGCTCATGCCTTTCTGGGACAGGCCTTGTATGCCACTTGTGATGGGAAGCTCACTCCTGCCGGAAGCTGTGTATGTCTGGAGTGGTTATTTCTAGTAGTAACTTGAAAGATGGCCTTCTATGGAGCGAGTGCCTCTGTGTGTCACACAGCATGCATGCCAGCACCACAGCCATCTGGAAGGCAGCCGTACTGACTGATCATCTTCTTAGTTGAGCAACTAGGGGGAAGGAGGCTGGAACTTGCAAATTCTGAATCAGGGTTGCTGGACTCAGGTTGGTCTGAGGGACTGTCTGGGACTGAGGCATAGGGACCTTTGCTGGGGCAGTGCTACCCACTGACTGGGTTTCAGGGCTCTACTCCACCCCCAGGCAGAGCTCTGGCTATGTCTGCATGTTTACCCTCATCCTTCCTTTTATGGGTTGTGCTTTTTGTGTCCTGGGTGAAAAATCTTTGCCAGCCTCAAGGTCATGAAAATATTCGCCTGTCTTTGCTTTTAGGAGCTTTCCAGTTTTTTTTTTTTTTTTTTTTTTTTGCATGAGGGTTAAGGTCTGTGATCCATCTCATATTCATTTTTACGAAAGATTTACTTTTTTTTTTAATTGAAAAGCAGAGAGTCAAAGACAGAGACACAGTTCTTCCAGGGTCTGGCACTTTGGCACAGCACATTAAGCTGCTGCTTGCAAACACCAATATCCCAAATAGGTACTGGTTTGCATCTCACTTGCTCCACTTCTGATCAAGCTCCCTGCTAATCTGCCTGGGAAAGCAGAAGATGGCTAGGTCCCTGTATGCATGCAGGAGACCTGGATGGAGTTCAAGCATCCTGGACTTGGCCTGGCTCCACCCTGTCTGTCATGGCAATTTGGGGGAATAAAACAATAAGATATCTCTCTTTGTGTTTTTCCCTCTCTTTCTGTAACTCTGCATTTCAAATAAATAATTTTTAAGAGAGGAAGGAAGGAGGGAGGAAAGAAACAAAGAAGGAAGGAAGGACTTCTTTGTTAAGAAAAATATGAGAGAGCTTAAAAAATCATGAAAATGTGAACTTAAAAGATAAGGTTAGGTGCAGGTACTTAACACAGCTCAACACCCACTGAATGTGAGGTCATCGGTTTCCCATGGGGCTGATGGTGGTCTTAGAGCAGTGTACAGGGTGGCACAGGTCACAGAGAATGAACTGGGCAGTTGGCGGTTTCCTGCCCAGAGGGTGAGAGGCGGGAGGAGGACAGAGGCCCAGAATAAATTCAAGGTCCAGGTAGGGCGCTGGTGCTGTTGATATTTTTATCTTGGACACGTGTCCATCTGTCTATCCGTTCTGAGCTGGTGAGGCCGTCAGTCTCCTTTTAGAAGTCCCGAGTCAGGACTGGCCACAAGATAGTGGGAAGTTTGGTCTCCACGACAACCTGTCAGAGAACTTGCAAGTTTGGAAGTTTGAAATCTCCGAGGATTTCAAATCCACTGCATTTTTCATTTGGTATCTCTGTCTCCAACTGCTGCTGCCAAACTTTCCTTGCCTCCCCAGCTCCCTGCACCCCCTTCCTCTACCCTAGGCTTAGGGCTGAGCCATTTCCAGGACTTCTCTTTGTATAATTAAAAAGAAAAATAGAACAGCCAATGTTGCCAAACATGTATTTAAAGTGACACCCTGAGTTCAGAGAGTGAAAAATAAAAACGTTTAAGGTTTAGATGAAAAGTCTCCACGCTCAGCTGTCTCCTGACCATGGGATTTCTCTGCAGCCCGGCTGCCTTTAATCCCCTGCCCTGCCTCATAAAAGCCCTTTAGGCTGAGGGCATTTATTTCCCAGAGAACTGTTTCAGCTTAATCACATAAGACGCCCAGCGTCCTGGGAATGGCCTGTCCAGTGCTGCATGGCCAAGTGAGGCCCCTGGACTGGCTCTGTGTCGGCTCCCTTTTCTGGACCCTTCCCCACCACATCCAGTCCACCCACAAAGCCAGTCAGTTCTGGCCCTTCGGTGTTTCCCTGAAACCCTCTCCTCATCTTCCATCTTCCTCTAGGCCACCATCACTGCCACCCAAGTGTCTGCAGGAGCCTGTCCTGGTCTGTGTGCTGTATCTGTTGTTTGAGAGACAGGGCTCTCTGCTGGCGCACTCCCCACACACCCGAAGGCTTCTGGCGGGCTGAAGCTGCAGAAACCCTCAGCTGCTGCCTCCCTGGGTGAGCCTGAGCCAGGAGCTGGAGGTGAGTACACGGAGCGGTCTGAACCAGTAGGCCAAACTTTGTCTACTCTCTTCTTTACTGTTGATCCTCCTAAAACTCACCAGAGAAAAAGCTTGCTAAAGCATAAACTTGGCAGTGTGGGTGTTTGCAGTGTTTGACTCAGTAGTGAAGGTGTCCCCACCGCATATTGAAGTGTGATGATTTGAGTCTTGGATCCTTCACTTCACACCCAGATCCTTGCTAATGTGCATCCTGGGGGGTGAGTGTGGGGGCGGCTGGCAGCAGGTGATAGCCCCAGTAGATAAGCTCCTGCCAACCACATGTTTGATCAGAATTTGAGAAGTGGATCAGTGGTTGGAAATTTCTCAGTTTCTCTCCCTCTGTCAAATAAACAAAAATTTATATTAAAAAAGACCCTAATTCTTATCATGTCCCTCCCCTGGATGTTAGGCATCCATTTTTATAGCAAATCACCTTAAATATAATGTCTTAAACTGACAGGAAGTTATTACCATATATAATTTTTAAAAAATATTTAATTTTATTGAAAAGGCAGTATTCCAGAAAAAGGAGAGACAGAAGGGTCTTCCATCTGCTGGCTTACTCCCTAAGTGGATGCAACAGTTGGAGCTGAGCTGATCTGCAACCAGGAGCCAGGAGCTTCTTCCAGGTCTCCGACGTGGGTGCAGGATCCCAAGGCTTTGGGCCATCTTCTGCTTTCCCAGGCCACAAGCAGGGAGCTGGATGGGAAGTGCAGCAGCTAAGAAATGGGTCCTATGGGCAGAGCCTTCCTGAGTAGGGTTCGCTGTCTCAAGGAGAGACCCCAGAGACTCCTCCCTTCTACTATCGGTCCTTAGCAAGCCAATCTGTCAGCATCTTGATATTGGACCGACAGCCCCCAGAACTGTGAGAAATAAATGCCTTTGGCTTGTCGGGCACCAGTTACTGCTGGCTTATAAACACCCGCAGAGGTTAGGCACCAGTCTGTGATGTTGTAGCCAGAGAATAACGCAGAGGACAGCCGTGTCCCTTTCAGGCCGTGGCTCACGGCCTACCCTGAGGGGCCTGCTGCTCCCTCTCACCTGCTGCTCTCTACAGTGTCTCACCATGTGGGCTGATTTGGATCAGCAGTAAGTCCTTATTGTTACTGAGTTTATTTGAAAGACACACACAGACCTTCCGTCCTCTGAATTACTTCCCAAATGTTACCTGGGTTTTAAAATCTGCATTACCTGTTGTTAATGAGAAAACTGTGCTCTTGTTCCTTGCTTGTGGCGGTGACTGGAATATGGCAAACCCTAAATCAATGCTATTATTGTCTTCTTAAAGATTTATTGATTTTAAATATCAAGTTCAGAGAGGGGGTGTGGGTGGGAGACAGAGGTCTTCCATCTTTGGGTTTCCTCCCTAGATGGAACCAGGTGGGAGATGGAAGCCAGGAGCTCCATGCAAGCACCCACACGAGTGGCAGGGCACCAAGCACTGGGGGACATTCTGCTGCTGCTTTTTCCAGGCCACTGGGAGGGAACTGAATTGGAGGTAGAACAGCTGGGACATGAGCTGGCAAGAAAATCTTAAACATTGTTGAAACAGTAAATTTTCTTTTATGTTTATCACAGTGGAAAATAACACTGCTCAATCCTGGTTCCGTGTCTAGTGGCTAAAGTCCTTGCCTTGCATGCATTGGTGTTCCATATGAACACCGGTTCTAATCTCGGCTGCCCTCCTTCCCATCCAGCTCCCTGCTTGTGGCCTGGGAAAGCAGTTGAGGACGGCCCAAAGCCTTGGGACCCTGCACCCGCGTGGGTGACCCAGAAGAGGCTACTGGCTCCAGATCGGCTCAGGTCTTGCCGTTGCAGCCACTTGGGGAATAAACCAGAGGACGGAGAATGTTTCTCTCTGTATTTCCTTTCTGCATCTCTGCCTTTCCAATAAAAATAAATCTTTAAAACAAAAATAATGGTGCTCATCTTGTGAGCACCTAGAATAACATGGAACGATACAAGACTCTTTGGTGCGATGGTTAAGATACTGCTTAGTTTCCCCAAATTCCATTTGCAAGCGTCTCAGGTTAAGACTTTCATGTGCTCTGTATCCCAACCTCCTGCAAATACACACGGTGGAGGACAGCAGTGATGACTGAAATCCCGATCTTCTAGTCCTGGGAAGCCTTTTAGAGAAAGAAGAGAGACAGAGAAAGACAGCACTTCTACTAGTCAACTCCTCAACTGCTCACAAGTCAGGACTTAACTGAGTGTAAGCCAGGAAATCAATTTTTTTTTTTTTTTAAAGATTTATCTTTACTGGGAAAGATGGATCTATGGAAAGAAAGATCTCCCACCCATTTGTTTACTCCTCAATTGGCAGCAACAACTGGAGCTGAGCTGATTCATAGCTAGGAGCCTCTTGTAGGCTCCCATTTGGGTGCAGGTACCCAAATACCTGGGGCATCTTTCAACTGCTCTTTCAGGCACATTAGCAGGGAGCTGGCCTGGAAGTGGAGCAGCCAGGGTTCGATGCTCACTACACCTGGTCACTTGGGCCTCCTTCAGTTCCTTTTGTTCCTCCAGTCACGAGGCCTTCGCACCTATGACAAGATTCCTCAGCATGAGCTTTAGCCAAGACTTTTCTCCCCGAGTTTGGGTCTGGGCACCACCTGCTAGGAATGGTTTTCCTGGACTTTCTCCATATGCAGTCAGCCCTCTCAATGTCTTGGGCCATCTTCTGCTGCTTTTCCCAGTTTGTGAGCAGGTGGCAACTTTACACGCTATGCCACAATGCTGGCCCACTTCCCAGCATATTTTAACATGATCTTGCGGGGTGAGATCATGACAATGTAGACATAGTCTTTTCCTCGGAGTTCACAAATTCAGGTCAGTGGACATTAGGGAGCTCACTGGACTGTGAGCTAATCCCTTAGCAACTGTTTCACCGACATAGATTCTCCGAGTACTACCATAGTGAGTCATGGTGGTGGGTATTTATTGAGCACTTGTTAGATACCAGGCACCTGCACTTTTCTGTTTACAGTCTGATCCAGCCTCACACTGCACCTGGGAGGCTTCATTACCACCTGCAGGTCACAGAGCTGGCAAATGGGAGGCAAGGTGTCTCAGCCACAGCTCCTGACTTGTGCTTCCTAGCATAATATTCATTTTTTTTTTTAAGACAAGAGTTACAGAGAGTGATCTGGCTCACTCCTTGAATGGCTACAATGGTCAGTGCTGGGCCAGGCTGGAGCCAGGAGTATAGAACTGGATCTGGGTCTTCCACATGGACAGAGTAGTAGGGCCATCTTCCACTGCTTTCCTAGGTACCTTAAAAAAAAAAAAGATTTTTATTGGAAAGTCAGATATACAAAGAGGAGGACATACAGAGAGGAAAGTCTTCTGTCCATTGATTCACTCCCCAAATGACCACAATGGCTGGAGCTAAACTGATCAGAAGCCAAGAGCCAAGAGCCACTTTCCGACTTGAGCTGTCCTCTGCTGATTTCCCAGTGCATAAGCAGGGAACTGGGTCAGAAGTAGAGCAGTTGGGATTAGAACTGGTGCCCATATTGGATGCTGGCACCAACAGGTAGAGCATTAGACTGTTGAGTCATTGTGCCAGCTCTAAGCCTGAACAATTTTTACAAAAGCATATTCTTTTCTAATTGTTTCAAAGGCAGAGAGAGAAAGAGATAGAGCGTTTCTCTGTTGGTTCATCCCAAAATGCCTGCATAAGCCATGGTAGAGTTGGGAAAGCTAGAAACCAGGAATTCTGAGCCTTCCCCATGGGTAGTAGGGACTCGTATCTTGGGTTTCTTCTGCTGCCCCGAGGATGCATTAGCAGCAAGTTGGATGGAAAGTGGGGGAGCCAGGACTCAAACTGGTACTCTGACACAGATGTTCCAAGTGACAGCTTAACCTTGGCACCATGTCTGCCCAATTTTTAGAATTTTATATATTTTTTAAAATTTGAAAGGCAGAGACACACACAGACCTTCCATTAGTCAATTTACAAGTGCTATTTGTCACCTAAAAAAACAGAAAGGGTAGTCACTGTGGCAGATTGAGTTGAGCTGCTGCTAGGGGAAACTCCCCAGATGCCTGTAGCAGCTGAGGCTGGCAGTGGTTGAAGCTAGGAACCCCAAAGCAGGGTGGGTCCACAGTCTGAGTGGCTCGATATACCGACCTGCTGCCTTCTAGGTTGTTGATTAGCCAGAAGCTGGAACTTCAAGTGAAGCGGGGACTTGAATCCAGCCATTCTGGTGTAGGATGTGGGTTTCCCATGCCAAGAAGTCATCACTGCGAGGCACCTACTGTACCGTTGCATGTATTTTGAATAACGGACTTAAGTATCCTGGGGTTTCTGGTATTCACAAGAATCCTGAAATCAACACCCAAAGACACCTAGGTCAGATGGTTTGGCGGTGAATGCAAGAAGGCAGGAAGCAGAAGATAACAAACAGACCCCAAGAGAAGTAAAAGCTTTGAAGGGGAGAAATGTTGGCAGGAAAGAGTGGTGGGGAGGAAGGATCCGCAGATTCAAAGGCCTGGGCTACAAAAACAGCAGATTTCATCAAAGAAATCAAAATACAGAGTTGAGCATGCTCAAGTGGAAGGAGTCCAGTGGGGGTAGGAGAGGGAGGAGGGTGGAGAAGCAAGCAGGGCTGTTCTCTTTCAGGATGCCTTCCCCTTGCGGAAGGTTGAATTTCCCCTGATCACTCATGGGCCTAGAGCCCAGAAGGCACCTCCATTTTATTTACTTGTTTAGGAGACAGAAAAGAGCACTCACTGATTGCCACTTTATTTTGGGGTCTGCATTAGCAGGACGCTGGGAACCCTGAGCCCAGGCACTCTGTGATGGGGTGCAGGCCAACCTGAAGAGCATCCCAACACTAATGGCAAACGTGCACCTCTCATCTTCACTGGAACATTCGCACATGCAACTCTTTTTTTTTTTTAAAGATCTATTTATTTTTATTGGAAATTCAGATATAAGAAAAGGAAGAGATACAGAAAGATCTTCCCTGCGATGGTTCACTCCCCAAGTGACCGCAATGACTGGAGCTGAGCCGATCCAAAGCCAGGAGCCAGGAGCTTCTTCAGGGTTTTCCCACGTGCAGGTGCAGGGTCCCAAGGCTTTGGGCCGTCCTCCACTGCTTTCAGGCCACAAGCAGGGAGCTGGAAGGGAAGTGGGGCTGCCTGGTTAAAAACCAGTGTCCACATGAGATCCCGGCGTTTAAAGGGAGGATTTTAGCCGCAAGGCCACCATGCTGGGCCCACCTCTCAATTTCATGACCTCCGATTTACAGATAAGCAAACTGAGGCTCTGCTGGGACACCGTCCAATGTCTACCCGGCTCACCTGCACCCTCAGGGATGCAGCGTGTCCCTTCAATGAAAATGGTTGTTTGCACAGAGCCTTTGACATGAGGCAATGAGTGTAAAGGCTTTTTTGTAAAGCAGTCACATAAATGCCAGACATTACCATCAGTTTTGTATGGCTTCTGTTTCTATCCAGTTCCTTGCAGCATTCAGGGAGCCTAGAAAGGCGCAATCTTTAAAGGCCAGCAGCCCCTTGAAACTCCCTGTGGCCATGCCGGGTCCCTCTCCGAGGCACCTCCAGATATTGTTTTCTACCAAACAGAAAGTTTGCATCTCAGAAGTTGCAAGATGTGGGTGGTTAAAAAAAAAAAAGAAAAGCTGGCAGCGTGAGCAACTACAAAAACCTCAGCGGCAGCAGAGCACAAAGCCTATGAATGGTGAACAAAGGGCAGGGTGAGACCTCAAATTCAAGGCCGACACCTCCTCTCTCCAGCTGCCAACTGTGCCTCTGCATCTTTGGGCAGGAAATGCAATTCAAACTCCCCTGTGATGATGGCTCTGCAAGATTCACAGAATGGACTCCAACCCTGGCCTCTGATCTGACAACACCAACAGTGAATCTGGTTTCTCTGCTTCTTTCCTCCCTAGACTTTTTCCTCAGCAGGGTCAGCTGACTCCCCGAGTTAAAAGATGAGCAAACTTTTTTTTTTCTTCTCCAGGAAATGTGTCTCTTGGTGTTCCTTTTAAGGGAGACAGGGTATGGGTGAGGGCGGATACATCCTGGCCCCTGAAGTCAGATCCAAAGTGGCACCAGAGGTCTGTGAACTTTTCTAGGTTTTTTTATCTGTCCCTACTTCAACTTTCAAGAGAAATGCCCAGGGTGAGATCATCCTTGCAAGGGTTAACTGCCAGCCTTAGTAGTCCACGCCCCTGGGGATTGTCAACCAATGACAACCAAGCGTGATGAAGTCATGGTTACATTTTGTTATCATTGGCTGAAACACTTGCCTGTCAACCCAAGGATGCAAGTTTTGAAAGAATCTTTGAACTTTTATGACTCTTTTCCTGGCATTAACCCTTTGATCAACTCACCTGTTATTTCCAAGGCCCCTTTCCAGTCTTCCTACAGGAAGAAAAAGTCTATAAAATGCAGAATTCTAAGAGAAATAGAATTTTTCCTTATTTTTAAATTGCAAAGTCAGATATACAGAGAGAGGAAGAGAGATAGAGAGAAATATTTTCCGTTTAATAATTCATTCCCCAAGTGACTGCAATGGCCAGTGCTGTGCCGATTTAAAACCAAGAGCCAGGAACTTCCTCCAGGTCTCCCACACGGGTGCAGGGTCCCAAGGCTTTGGGCTGTCCTCGACTGCTTTCCCAGGCCACAAGCAGGGAGCTGGATGGGAAGTGGAGCTGCCCGGAACCAGAGCCCATGTGGGATCCCAGCGCATTCAAGGTGAGGAGGACATTAACCGTTATGCTATCGCAGCACTGGGTCCGGTTTCTCTTATTCTTTTTTTTTTTAAGATTTATTTTTATTATTTTTTCATTGGAAAGGCGGATATACAGAGAGAAGAGACAGAGAGGAAGATCTTCCGTCCGATGATTCACTCCCCAAGTGAGCGCAACGGGCCGATACTATGCTGATCCGAAGCCAGGAGCCTCTTGCGGGTCTCCCACGAGGGTGCAGGGTCCCAAAGCCTTGGGCCGTCCTTGACTGCTTTCCCAGGCCACAGGCAGGAAGGTGGAAGGGAAGTGGGGCTGCCGGGATTAGAACCGGCGCCCATATGGGATCCCGGGCATGCAAGGCGAGGACCTTTTAACCACTTGCGCCACCGCGCCGGGCCCCGGGTTTCTCTTATTCTTAAATGGTATTGTAGAATGTGGTAAACAGGGAGAGAACCAAAAATAAAACTAGAAACAAAAGAAAAAAAAAAACCCAAAGCCAGAATCTAGCAACTTTTCCAGGGTGGAACAGGGAAAGGTTTTTTGAGAGGGAAAGGTTTTTTTGAGAGTGTGTGAGAAATGAGCCCCCAGGACAGTGTGGGTGTATTTCAGGGACAACAGTTTGCGCAGAGAACCTGTGGAAATTCGTACACGCAGGGTCTATTTCTGGGGGTAATTAGGCAAAAAGATTTCTGGGCATGGTTACGTGGAGGGTGAAATAGGGATGGTGACTCGGGTGCAGAGAGACCTAAAATAACTTTTGATTAAGAAGTAATTCACAAAAAATAACACAATCTGTAAACACAGAACACTCACAGACATCCATCAAGTAGATTAAGAAGCAAAATGTCCAGCACCTCCCTAAACCCCATCCGCTCTCCTGCCTGTGTGTTAAGCACCCCTTATTTTTATTTAATGCAGTCCCACTTACATGTTTATATCTGAGTAATATTTATTTGGTTTAGATTTGCCTGATTTGGCACCTTGTAGGCTCAAAGAAAATGAATGAGATAGAATGTATTTTGAGTAGCTAATACATCTCCCAGGCATAAAATTCCCAAGGCATCACAGCCTATAAAATGAAATTTAACTTTACAAGGTCCTTCAGCAGGAAACATTCACACACGCATGGCTTTAAAAATCTCACACTCTAGGGCCTGGTACGGTGGCCTAGTGGCTCAAGTCCTCGCCTTGAATGCACCAGGATCCCATATGGGATCCGGTTCTAATCCAGGCAGCTCCACCTCCCATCCAGCTCCCTGCTTGTGGCCTGGGAAAGCTTTGGGACCCTGCACCCGTGTGGGAGACCTGGAAGAGGCTCCTGGCTCCTGGCTTTGGATTGGCGCAGCACTGACCATTGCGGTCACTTGGGGAGTGAATCATCGGATGGAAGATCTTCCTCGTCTCAGAGTATCTTACTTTGCTCTTGGCAGGCACTCGGCTAGTGGCTGAAGGGCTGACCCTTGAGCCCCGTGTGTTGCCAGACTTCCTCCTCCGGGAAACCTTTGCTGATATCCACAATGCCCTTCTCCCTGAGACCCTGCATTCGTTCCACAGGTGGTTCTGCAAGGTGGATGAGACCTCAGCACCAAAGATCTAGACACATGAAGACCCTTTGGCATGTGTGTGGGTAAACTTATGAATTCAAGGGTGAGCATGTGTTCCAGCTGCTTTCCTTAGCAGAGTGCAGCCTGGGTAGCAGAGAATGATGGCTCAAGACCCATCATTATCCCTGCCTGCCAGCCACAGGCGTGATCCAGGTGGCATTGCGCCCCTGGCTTCTGTCTGCCCCAAGCAGCCTTGGCAGTCGCAGGCATCTGGGAAGTGAACCACCAGTTGGAAGATCTCCAGTCACTTCTATCTTTCAAATACTACAGACACATATCCCTCATTTTTCAGTTCTATTATTCATCCTGGAAGGTGGGTCAGATAAATTCTGGCAAGCACTATGGCTGTTCAGTGAGGCAGACACACACTAACTGTCTGTACAAAGGGACTTCAAGAAGTTTACAAGAAATGGAATTAAGATTTTTTTTTATCATGTCAAAAAGTTTTTAAACTCATGCAATATAGTTTTTCAAAATACATATGGCCACAGGCTGGACTCGAAATTCCACAAATCCATAACATGCTAATTTTTAACCTGATAATTTTGTATGGCTGCAAATGATATTATAACTATCCATATGGCCCTGGGGCAAAAGATTTCCCACCCACTTTAAAATTTGGCCAAGTCCCTTGAGCTCTCCTTGTGCCTCACCTATGAAGGGGGAACATCAAGGCTGCCCACTCTCACAGGGCTTTACTGAAGAAGCGGCTCTGCTCAAAGACCAAGTCGTCCTGGGATTTAGGGACTATTGTAATTATTGTAGGGTACTACGAACAGTTTGTAGAAATGGAATTCAAAGATAATAACTGTTTTGGTGCAAAAAAAAAAAATTCAAAATCCATGCACACCACTGGTAAATATATGCTGTGAAAGAATCCCATGCGTGGGCTTTGGTTTAGGTTTTTTTGGATTCCACTTTGCCAGGAAATGTTGAAAAACAGCTGCAGGGGATGGTTCTGAGAAACCTGGGCCGTGACGGTTCCATCCACGTTAGCTCACTCTCTGGGCAGTCTTCAGTTCGTCCCATGGCCCAGCCTAGAGAATGCCTTTAATTGGAGCTGCTCCTTCTATCTTTTTCCGTCTCTGTGCTTTGGGCACAGAGCTGTTCAATCAATCTTTGATAAATGAAGAAATGAATGAATGGGGGTGGAGGGGGAGGAACCAAGCAGGATCTGACTGGGCCTTTTGTAAGAGCAAGCAGGAGGGTCCAGGAAGTCATTATCATGATGTTGGGAACACAACTGGCCTGGTGGTGTGGTTTTCCTGGAAGAAAATGTCCATCTCTCTGTGAAGCACCTTAAGCTTCTGGCCCCTCTCTGACCACCTCCCTAGGCTGCTGCAGGACAATTAGCCAACCCCGGGAGCTCCAGGGTCTCGGACCTTTCCTCTTTAGCCCAAAATAACCTCCTCCCCCACTAGCAGCAAATGCTTGGAATTCTTTCAGCAGGAGGACAAAGCCTTTCATCTGCCAATTACTGATAAAGAGAAAATGCAAATCTGTCCGAGAAGGTGATCCATCAAGGGCCCAACATTTATTGAGTGACCACTTAGGGCCAGGCAGCAGGGCAGGCATTCTGGGGGAATCAAAGGGGAACTGACCCCCAGCCAGCCCATTCTTCCCTGTGGTTTGCAGTTTCCTGGGGGGTTTGTAAAGGGAGGGGATTAAATTAGGCAGCTCCTCAACCCCTTCCCTCTCCCACAGGCCAGGGACTCTCAGGCCAGGTGATAGATGGACTCCAAGGGGGCTGCCATGGGACTTGTTCTTAAGGTAGCTGTGTTTGGGGGATTCCATGAGATCCCCACGGAGAAAAAGGAGGGAGGCAGGCACAAAGATAGATGGAGACCAGGCGTTTTATTTCACATTTTGCTTTTGCTCCAAGTAACTTGCCTTTGACCCCCCAAGAGGTTTATTTATCAGCGCGGGAGTCAGGAAGCTGGTCAGTGGAGGTCGAGCTGGGCAGCCCCTCATATAAGCCATGTGATCCTGTGCTGGCCAGTGGCTTTCCCTGACTCCCCCCCCCACCCCGCCCCACTGCCCCGTCTTTGTTTGCCAAGTGCAGAGTAACAAAGATGCTCTCCCTTAAACAGGTCTTGGGACACCCTGGTTGCATCATGGGACCAAACAGCACAAACCTGGGCCACAGCCTCACTCAGCCTTAGAAGATTGTGAGCGAACCCAGATTAAACCAAATTATAAAGACTGGCCCTTCCTAGTGGATGGAAAAAGACCACAGAAAGATAACAGGAAACTTTAAGATGGGGGGGGGGCAGGGATAAGGAGCAGGGCCAGCTGTGTCCTGGGGTGACCAAGCCTACCTACACTGTCGTGACTCTAGGTGACGCCCCCATCTGATTTTCAGGTGGGAAAGCCACTTGGTCTTGGCGTTCCTCTGCCTGCTTTTTGACAGATGTGGGAGACTCGTTAACTTTGCACCTCTACCAAAAAAAAAAAAAAAAATCTGCATCTACAAAATGAGCTGCTCCAATTCTCTCCCCCCTGCGGGGGCATGGAGTTAACAGGAGTAAAAGGCCAGCTACAGGGACCCCTGTTGTAGCTCCGAGGTGAGCAAGACCTTTACCGCCCGGGTCAGGCCTAGCAGGTGGCAGGAGCTGGGTTGCAGTAAAGTTTCTTTTGTCACCCGGCCCTCGTTCCTCGTCGGGCGGTAGTTCCAGAGACAAGGGCAGTGAACAGGGGCGCTCGGTCTGCCAGGAAACCCTACAGGATTCATCGGGGTTACCCCCACTCCAACCCGAGAGCCACGCACCTTTCCACCGGCTCTTCTGCAGTGAACGGCAGAACAAGCTCCCCCAAGGCTTGTCTATGAGCTGCGTCAGAAGGCGCCGGATTCGATTCTTGGGGTTTCTCACGGCGGAGCATCCCTTGGCTCCTCTCGCCGAGCGCGCAGGATCTTTTAAAAACGTCCAACTTGGGTTTCAGGGCTCTTTACCCAGTCAAAGAACTCCTCAGAGGCGGGCAGAATGAATGAATGAAAGGCTATGTCTTCCGGTCAGCTGCGGGCCTGAAAAGGCTCTGGTCTGGCTGTATTTCCTGTACCTGGACGGTGGCGGGGGTGAGGATGCGGGGCTCCAGTCCTTATTTTGGGAGCCCCGGAAAGTTACTTAGTTCATGCAATTACGGATCTGTGCTCATTTTCTTCAGAGCTCCCCCACCCCCATATGCTTCTTCCATATGGCGGGTACGCGAATGGGGGGGGGGTCTGGAGAGGGTTGCCCCTCCCCCCACGAAGACGTGCAAAGCAAAAAAAAAAAAAAGCAAAGAAAAAAACCTCAAGCAACCCATATGTTATATGTATGTGTGTATGCACACATACACATAACACACATAATGCTTTGAATTTGGGTTGGCCTGGAAGGTGGACGTTGGAGGAAAAGAAAAAGGGGCAGCCCCGGGCCATGGGGGCAGGGACTAAGGTGAGGGGGGGGTGGTTTTAGGGGCTGCCAGGCCCCGGGGGCTTTCACGCTAGCAAGCTCGGCTTGCATTTCCGCGCCTCCCGCTGAGGCCAGCCGTGCAAATCTGCACCTCCCTCCCCACCCCCTCCTCCGCCTTTCCCTCCTTCCCTGACCCGCCATCTCCGGGATGCGCCCGCCGCCGGCTACTCAGCCCTCCAAAAGCCAGCTCTGCACCCAACTCGCGGGCGGCGGCGGCGGCGCCTGCGTGCAGAGGCGCACTCGTGACCCAACAACAAAACAGCGAAGCCGGGCGCTCTCGGCGCCCGTTGCCTCCCGGGCCCCTCCCTGCCCCACACCTCCTCGGGCCGCCGCCCCCGCCCCCCCAATCCCGGGCCGAGCGCAACACCCCCCCACCCCCGACAACCAGCCGGGCCGCGGGCTCCGGGCGCGATCGGCAACAATGTTTACGTTCCGGGGATTATGACGTCGACGCCTCCCCCCCCACAACTGCTGAAAATGGTTTCCTAGGACTTTGAAAACGGATCTGCCTAAGTGTTGGTGCAAAACTTTGTAGATCTCGGCTCTGGCTTGCTTTATTTATTTTTTTTTAGCTTGTTTTCTTTGGTCTTCCCTCCTTCCCCCTTCGGCCAAAATGCAGGGGGTAGGAGTGTTGACAATTAATTGGTGAACTCTCCTAAAAAAATGGAGGCAGAGAAAGACTCTGGAAGAAGATTGGTGTGTAGCTTTTTTTTTTTTTAAACCCAAATCTGTATCTCATAGATCTTTTTATTTATTTATTCATTTTTGGTTGTTTCTTGCTGCCTTTTCTTCTTCCTTTTCTGTTTTGCAAGAGGACCGGAAAAATATAATAAATTGCATGCAAAAGGAAGCGGGCAGCTTACTCTTCCAGTCCCCTTGTGCGGATCAGAGTCTCAGGCACTTGAGTGGGGAGGTGGTAGCACGGAAAGGGGTGGAAGGGGCCGAGCGGGCTCGGGGTTCGCCCCGGAATCTGGGGGGCTGCGCGGCCGGGCGGCGGAGGGAGGAAGCCAGGGGGATGCGGGGAGTGGTGGGGGAGTCTCCTTAGGAAGTGAGTGTGCACGCGCGCCGGTGGGGAGATGAGGCAGTTGCTGGTGCGTTTTGGGGTCTCCGAGGGGGAGTTTTGTGGTGGGCGGTCTGCCTCTCCCCTTCCCCAAACCTGCCCCCCTCCCGTCCGCCTCCTCTTCTCGTTCTCGCGGGCGGCCGGCACAGGCGGCTGGGGTCTCAGCCCTTCCATTTCTGCTTTCCCTTTCCCGGGTAGCCCGGGGGCAGCTCCAGCCTTCCTAATGCCGCCGGCCCCCGGTTCCGGCTCGCCGGCCCTGCAGCCACGGCCGCCGCGGCTGCTGTTACTGCCGAGCCGGGCGCTGCTGCGGCTCCTCCCGGGGCCTACATCTGCCCCACCAGCCCGTGCCCGGAGCCCCCTTCGCGGGTTACATAACGTGAAGGCCAACACGTCCGAGGGGAGCGGAGGGCAAGGGGGAGCCCTCCCAAGATGTCCCTGGCTTGTCTTCTGGAGACGCAGGAGGGACGCGCGCGGCTGGACCTCGGGGTGCTGGCACCTTTGCTTTCTCGGCTTCTCAACATCTTTGGCATTTGCTCAAAGTTGCTCCCGATTGCAATGGTGGGGTGCAGGGGGCGCGCGGAAGCTGCACCTGTTCTGGCCGGGCCTAGGGTTAGAGGCGGCCCCCAGGGCCCCCAGTAATGTTCCGGGCTCTCTGATTTGGGTCCCCTCAGCGCCCGATTGACCGCCAGAGATACGACGAGAACGAAGACTTGTCGGACGTGGAGGAGATCGTCAGTGTCCGCGGCTTCAGCCTGGAGGAGAAGCTGCGCAGCCAGCTCTACCAGGGGGACTTCGTGCACGCCATGGAGGGCAAAGGTGAGGCGCCCCCTCCCCGGGCTGCTCCGCGCCGCGGGCCCGCGCGCACGTGGGGAGGGAGCTGCCGGTGGCTGGGTTCGTATTTCGCGCCCGCGTCCCCCATTCCAGGGGATCCGGTGACGAAACGAGGCTGAGCACTGGGGGTGGGGTGGGATGGGGTGGGGTGGGGTGGAAACGGGTTGGCGATGGAGCAAGGCTGGTAGGAAGCGGGCCGGCGCCAGCCAAAACACGGCCTGCGCCCACCACCACCTCCGGGATGGGTATAGCCGGGGGGCCGGCGGACAGAGGGACCAGAGGCTGGAGCGGTGTCCTCCCCTTTCCGGAGCCCATCACGCTCTCTCCCTAGGCTGCCTGAGGTGCGGCTTCCTGGCTAGAGTCAATCCCGAGCTGGGGAGCATCTGGGACGTTGGGGTGGGGATCCCCCAGGCTTGAAACCTCCCAGTCTTTGGGAAAAACAGGGTCTTATGGGGGTTGGGAAATGGTGATGGGATGCTTTAGATTGTTGGGGTGATGCCCTCTCAGGTTGGAGGTTTGCATAGTTTGGGTTCTGCCGGGGCTCATCCACATTGGAGCCAGGACCAGATGACACCCCTAAGTTAAGTGCCAGGCTTCTGGAGTCACAGCCCTGTCTACCGGTGTGGGGTAAGCTGCGGACTACCTCTCGGGGTTAAATCTGAGACTTCCTGCTACCTGGCTGTTTGAAATGAAGAGCTGGGACATCTTTCTGGGAAACTAGAGGTTTTCCTGCACATCGGTATTTCTTCCAGTGGAGAACAGAATGGTGGCCTGGGAGCACCCCTTAACCTGAAATACTCCCTCGCACACACGGGGTGCGGGGGACATGCAGTGCCCTCAGTTCATCGGGGGTGCTACTTTGAGTCTGAGGCCCCCAGAGCCCCCTCAGCCTAGTGGTGGGGCCAGTGTCCCCCCCGAGGCTGTGTGGGTTATGCATCTAGAGTTTCTTTCCCCTTACTCAGTTTCCATTCTGTTGATCCCTCCTCCCCTCGGCTAAGTCATCCATCCGTCAGCTTACGGCCTTCCTCCACCAGGTTCTGGTTGAGTGGCTGCAGCCAGCCGGTTAGTCCTTAGAAGAGAGAAGGGACTCATCTAGGCTTTGCATTTTTGAAGTTTTTCTTTTGTGCTCCCTGCTTCCCTGGGGCCCAGGCCCTGGTGGGTTGGGGGTGGGGATAGGTGGAGTAGAGATTTCTCCTGGCCTGGACTGGCCCGGAGCAGGGTGCTGTCTCACTTGCATTTGAATCCCCTCTCCAGGGTTTTTAGTTTCTCTCCTCCCGCCCCCTGGCCCTGAGTCTTAGCAGATCCTGTGAGAAAACAAAACATAGGCCCATCCTAGTCACTGGTGAAGGCTTAGCCTGCATTTCAGGGGTGCAAAAGTTTGGGGGATCTGGAGATACAGCCTTCAGTCTGCGGCCCAGGCTGCTTTTGAAGGAGGAGGCCTGAGGGATCTGCTGGTTAATTCAGATCTGGTCCCAATACTTGAGGGAGGAGCCCTTTAGCCTGGATTCAAAACAGAAGCTTCTTCAACTTCTCTTCCTTTAAATCCTGAGGAATCCCCATTCACTGGGAGCCCCTGGGGATCTGAACCGCTGAGGTCAGGGCTTTCCCTGCTCTGGTTTTGTTCTTCCTCTCTTCTGAGCCCCTGGCCTCCCTCCTCACCCCCCCACTCCCACTCGCCCTGGTGAATCCTTTGCCTGGGGCACTGGCTTGAGGCCTCTTCTCTCTCCTTGCTGACCAGCTGGAGGAGGGCCTGGGTCTTTGTGCATTGCTCTAGTCACTTTAGACTTTGGGAGGACGACTATGTGCTCCTCCTCATACTTCTTGTATTCTGCGATACCGTTAGGTCAGACCCATTGCTTTTGGAATTGGGGAAGGAAAAACATTTAGTTGTATGGCCTCATTCTATGTAGGGCTTTGGCTAAGGCTTTGGGGGGTCTGCTACAGACCACTCCCAGACCGCAGTCAATCCTGTGGCTATTCTGTGGGCCTTACTCCACCCTCTTTCTCCCTGTCTTCACCTGGAGCATCCCGGGGAAGCAGGCATTGGAATGGCTAAGCCCGCAGTGACAACATTCCCCTGTAAAGACAACAAGGCTGTGCCCAGTTCTCTCATTTTGGCACCAAGTACAGAGTTTCCAGGGAAACCAGCTCCCGCTCCTTTACCAATGCAGGATATTACAATAAGATTTTTGCTGATGCTCAGGCACATGGAGAGCCCTCCTCCCAGGTGGCCTTCGGTTCTGTGTCCCCTCTCCTTTTCCGAGCTCAGCCTGGGATGCATTCCTCTGTCCGTCCCTCTTTCTCATCCGATACACTGGGACTCTTTCGGGTGGGTGGGCCTCCCTGAACCTCCCTTCCCATCCCTGGAGGGATCAAGGGCCCTCATTGACAAGTTCGGACCCGTGGGGCATGCAGAGAATGATGGAGTAGGTAGAAGGGCTGATGCTTGGCGTGGCTTCTCTGGGGCTATGCCAAAGTCTGCCTGTCGCTGTGCAGGGAGGTGTTGCCATCCAGCTGGTGCTGGCATCGAAGGCACTCCCCCTGCCCCTTGCTGCGTGATCTTTTTTTCTTCTCCTCACCCATGGATTGTGGTTCACTGCCTTCCTAACTTAACCGACTTGTTTTAATTCAAATATCCGAACAGATTTCAACTATGAGTACGTACAGAGAGAAGCCCTCAGGGTCCCCCTGGTATTTCCAGAAAAGGATGGACTGGGAATTAAGTAAGTTGCTGAAACCTCTCGTCCCCTTCCCTTCCTCCCTCTCTAACACCTGTGTTGGGATGGATGCCTTCCACCCTCCGTCCACCCTTCATCTCCCACAAGGATCTTGGGACCTTGGGACAGCATCTTTCAGAGCTCACAAGGGGGAAAAAGCTCCAAAGATGGATCTTTTTTCAGCAGTTTTGGGCAGAGGATAGGGGCGGGGCATTTAAGTGGTGTCTTCAGGAAACTGAGGCAGAGCCCAAGCTCTGAGCCTCTAAGCCCAGGCTGCGGGTACGTGGATGTATGTTTTGTCCAAGGACTCCCACCACGCAGGACGGCGACCCTGCTTTCTAGAAATTCATGTTTCTAGGGTGCCAGCGTCTCCCCTTTTTCCGCCTCCTCCTCCTGTCCCCCTGCCTGCTATTTCACTCAGTCTGGACTACATTCTGGCTGGGATCTGGGAGAGCTCCCTGGGCCAACTGGGCTGACGGAGAGAAAGATCCGGAAGGCAGGCTGGAAGAACAGGTTTCTACCCCTTGGGCAAGGGGTAGGGCGGAGGCTTGGGGTGTCATCCCAGGACTGCCTCTCTGCAGCATCTGCTGCCAGGCTTGATCCGTGAGGAGGAATTCAGCCTTCGGCACCATCATTAAAGAATGGTGGACGTCACTACTGTCCGGATGGCCAGCGTATCAGAGCCCTGGAGCTGGTGTGATGCGTGTTTTTTTCCAGTACTTCTCTCAGGGAGGACTGCTCGCCTTCTGTACAGTTTTTATGGGGAGAGTTCTAGAGGGTGAAAGAAATAGGGGACTGGCCACCCTAAAAGAAAGCAGGTGTTCGGTCTTTCGTATCACTTCCCCTTCTCCTCCCCGCCCTCTCTCCCCCGCCCCCAGACACCAGTCTTCCCTGGAACTGGGTGTTGGGCAGTGTGGAGCACCCATCTTCTCAGGTCAGGTTTGGTGTGATGATTGGGTACTGTGGTTCAGGAGGGGCAAGCAGTAGTGGGCCACCTGCTGTCTCTCAGGATGAGTTCCTTGAGGGTTCCTAAACTGAAAACAAGAAACCCCTGTTGGAAACATGGCTTCACCATGGGCCCAGGATGTCACTCCCTTGTTTGTGACTTCTCACCAAATACCTGCACTCCTCTTTTTTTCCACCCCCCCAGGATGCCCGACCCTGATTTCACAGTCCGGGATGTCAAACTCCTAGTGGGTAAGTTGTTGGCCCTGTGCGGGGCTCAGCAGGATGCTGACCTAGGGAGGCGGAGCCGGGAAGGGGAGAGTGACCTTCAGCACCTGCCTGTGGAGGTGTTTTTACTGTCTCAGAGCAGAAAGTTACCCAAAGGAAGAGGAGGAGGCTGGAACAGGTGTGAGCTGCAACCGTCTTGTTCTGGAGAACAGGTCGGCTGCGGAGTCACAAGCAGCCGGCTCAGAGGGCGTTTGTCGACAGCAGTTTTATGAGCCTGACTTGGACCCCAGCCTGCAACTTGAGTATCAAGCTCCACAATCTTAGATCTCTCCGCTGCGTTTGTTTGTGGGTTGCTGGGTAAACACTGGGCGCTTTGTGACCCCTAGAAGGTTTCCAGGCTTTGGAAGGGAGGGGCTGTTCCTGCTGTTTCCTCAGGGCTGTCACGGGCCCAGGGTGGGGCTGGCCACCGGTGCTGAGCAAGTGTCTTAACTCCCTCTGCACCTCTGGAGGTTGCTGGTGACGTAGTGCTCCTCCCGCCTCTGGGCCGACAGGCAGGTGGTGTCCCAGTCCTTCCTGGAAGTCTTTGATAAATTTCTTCTTTTAGAAAAACCCTTTTTGCCTTGTATCAGGCAGGTTCAGAGCTGTGAACGTGATAGACAAGGTCTCTACACTCTTGGTTGCCTAATCAGCAATCAAGAAGGAAATGGTTTAGTTAAAAAAAAAATTTTTTTTTTTCAAGACTTAGACATTTGTAGCTGACTCCCAAAATGCCTACAGTAGCCAGGCTGGGCCAGGCCTAAGCTAGGAACCTGGAACTTCATCCTAGTGTTCCATGTTAGTGGCAGAGATGTGAGTACTTGGGCCATCCACGGCTGCTTCCCAGTGTGCACATGAACAAGAAACTGGATCGAAAGCAGAGGCAGCTAGCACGCAAGCCAGATACTCTGATATGGGACATGGGTGTCTGAAGTGGCATTTCAACTCCTGTGCCAAACACCTGCCCCAAAGGAAACTTTTTTTTATTGTTATTATTTTGTTATTTGAAAGGCCAAGATACAGAGAGAGGAGACAGATAAAAGAGATCTTCCATGCACTAGTTCACTCCTCAAATGGCCATAAGAGCTAGGGCTGGACCATGCCGAAGTCAGGAGCTCAGAGCATTGGTTTCTGGGGCATAATTCTAGAAGTTATCTTGTCCAGTGATCAGAAGAGCCGTGGAACAATAGTGCAGGGTGGAGGATGGTGGAGCTGTTCTTTAGACTTGTCAAAGACAATCTGTATAGGGTGAAGGGAGGGTATTTGGACAGAGACGAGTTACAAACATTCAATGCAGGAAAGAATATTAAGAACATTTTTTTTGAAGATTATTTTTATTGGAAAGTCAATCCACAGAGAGAAGGAGATACAGAGAGAAAGATCTTCCATCTACTAATTTACTCCCTAAGTGACTGCAACGGCTGGGCTGAGCTGATCCGAAGCCAGGAGCGTCTTCTAGGTCTCCTGCATGAGTACAGAATCCCAAGGCTTTGGGTGATCCTCTACTGCTTTCCCAGGCCACAGGCAGGGAGCTGAATGGGAAGGGAATTGCGGGACAAGAACTGGTATTCATATGGGATTCTGGCGCTTGCAAGGTGAGGGTTTAATCATTGAGCCATTGCGCCAGGCTGTATCTAAAACATTTTAAGCTGAGTGTTGAGCAAATATGAAGACCAGGAATTAGGGATGAACTTGTTGTGTAAAGATCTGAGTGTGAGTGGAGGAAAGTGCTAGAAGATGACAATGCTACCTGGTCAGTCCATTGGCTGTGTGGATCTTGGGATGGGATGTGGATGTGACTTATTGTGTGATAAGTTTTTTTGAGGGGATACCTGTGATCTCGGCATTTTCTTGGGGTGAGGCAATTTAAAGCATTTTTCAAAATTGAGTTCCAATTCCCATATGGTACAATACACTGTATCCCCATTTTAAAGTGCACAATGCAGTAGTTTCAGTATGTTGACCGTGTTGTACAGAGTCCCCAGCATCTAGTTCTGGCACTCACAGGCAGATGCTGTGGCCTTGCTTGACTGGCCTGCTCCCGTTCTGGCTCTCACCAGTGGCTTCTACTGCCTAGCTCTCAGCCTGGCCAAGCTCTGCTTCCTCCCAGCTCCAAATTAAGCGAGTATCAGGTGAGCTCCTGCCAGGTGAATTCTGCTAGCTAGGCCTGTGACCACCCCCCTGCTCTTGCATAATCCAACAAATGCGGCAGTCTCAGAGAGGTGAGCCTACAAGTGCCTTACAGAATCTGCCCCCAGATCTGGTTCTCTTGCATTCTGGTTGCTGTGGCCCAGCCTGATGTGACCCACCCTTTGTCCCAACACTTGCATGTGTGAACTGTGGCCTAGCTCAACTAGGCATGCCCTCCTGCCCCTGCATTCATGTGTGCCGCGTGTGGCAGGTGATGCTCCTTGGTCCAGCCCAGGTCTCCCATGTGGGCAGGTGCCTTGGTTTGATCTAGACATGTGCCCTCAGGCTTCCCCCCCCTCTAACCAAGCTCAGCGCCCTCGCCTGCCAAGTAAGTGCAGTGGCCTGATGTGTGGAAGCCCCTAGAAGTCATTCCTCCCCTGTCAAACACGCTCTCGGCTGCTCCTACTCTAATACATTCCCAAATCCCCTTCCCTGTGGAATCTATAGCTCCCCTATGCCCCTTCCCTGTGGGCTGGGGTGATACACCCTGGCTCAGTGTTCCCCACCTTTCCCACATATCTTAAAAAAAAAAAAAATTAGAATAGGCAACTATGCTGGCACACTGGTATAGTTAATATAAATTTGGGATTAACCAGGCCCAGGATGCTCGCCAGCTATGGTTGCTTTTATTTTTTTTTAAGATTTATTTATTTTTTTATTGCAAAGTCAAATACACGGAGAGGAGAGACAGAGAGGAAGATCTTCTGTCCGCTGGTTCACTCCCCAAGTGGCCTCAATGGCTGCAGCTGCATTGATTTGAAGCCTGGAGCCTCCTCTAGGTCTCCCACATGGGTGCAGGGTCCCAAGGCTTTGAGCCGACCTTGACCGCTTTCCCAGGCCACAGGCAGGAAGCTAGATGGGAAGCCGGGCTGCTGGGATTATAACCAGCATCCATATGGGATCCTGGTGTGTTCAAGGTGAGGACTTTAGCAGCTAGGCCACTGCACTGGGCCCGGGAGGTCAAGTTTTAAAAATTATATATTTCGGGCCCGGCGCGGTGGTGCAAGTGGTTAAAGGTCCTCGCCTTGCACGCCCGGGATCCCATATGGGCACCGGTTCTAAACCCGGCAGCCCCGCTTCCCTTCCAGCTCCCTGCCTGTGGCCTGGGAAAGCAGTCAAGGACGGCCCAAAGCTTTGGGACCCTGCACCCGCGTGGGAGACCCGGAAGAGGCTCCTGGCTTCGGATCGGCATAGTATCGGTCGTTGCGCTCACTTGGGGAGTGAATCATCGGACGGAAGATCTTCCTCTCTGTCTCTCCTCTCTGTATATCCGCCTTTCCGATGAAAAAATAATAATAAAAAAAAAATCT
Organism: Ochotona curzoniae; assembly: GCF_017591425.1. Lineage (NCBI taxonomy): Eukaryota > Metazoa > Chordata > Mammalia > Lagomorpha > Ochotonidae > Ochotona > Ochotona curzoniae. The sequence continues at coordinate 5,845,853 of NW_024466340.1, read as the reverse complement.
AAAAAAAATTATATATTTCGGGGTGATTATTGAAGTGTGCCTCCTTCTGTGGCTTTCACACCTTCAAGAAGTAAAAGCAAAAACAAAATGAAATCCACTAAGCCGTTAGTAAGTCGGGGACCCCCTGTAAAAGAAAATGAATAGGGCCTGGCTCCTTGGCATAACAGGCTAATCATCTTCCTGGAATACCAGCACTCAATTTGGGCACCAGTTTGAGGCCTGGCTATTCCACTTCTGATCCAGCCCCCTGCTGATGGCCTGGGAGAACAGCAGAGGACACCCAAGTGCCTCTGGCACTACACCCATGTGGGAGAGCTGGCGGAAGCTCTAGGCTCCCAGCTTCAGGTCAGCCCGGTCATCTCGGGAGTGAACCAACTGGTCGAAGGTATCCCTCTAATTCTGATTTTCAAATAGAAGAAATATTATCTTAAAAAAAAAACAAAATGAATGATTGCTTGGCATGATGGTGCGTGAGGAGTGTTTCCCACTATTTAGTAGAATAGCCCAGCGTGGATCCCACGAGAGTCTCTTGACGTGCGAGGACCGAGCCAGGCTGCTGCACTGCAGTTTCGATACCTGTAGCTTTCCTGGGCGCTGTTAGCCAACCAGCCCTGGAAGCCTCGTGTCCAGGCTGCCTGACCCTTCCGTAGCCTCCTTTTCTCACAGGGGACGCAAGAGAACCCAGCTAAGACAATCTCCATGTCCTGGCTAGCTCTGGACTGGGCCTGGCCAACAGAGGAACGGGGCTGATGGTGCTGCCCTCTCTGGGCATTTCCGTGATGACCGAGTTCCGCAGTGAATGTGGAAGTGGTTTGTGAAGGTGTGGCGAGCTGTGTGCCTGCAGTGAGCCTTGGGCATTCTTGTGTCCATTTTAGTCTGTTCCTGCATGCAGACTCGCGCTCTCTCTCTCTCTTACACACACACACACACACACACACACACACACACACACACACAGGCTTCCCGAGAGTGGTGACAGACACATTTGTCATCAGTGACAGATGTGACAAATGTAGCCCAAGCTGATGTAAGCGCAGCAGAATTCGCTGGCCTGCATAGTGAGTGTAGGGTGTCACCTCCAGGCACATCCAGGGTGAGGGGCTCCATGGCATCTCAGGAGGCAGATGCTGTTTTCTCCTCCCTGCTTCCACTTTTCTCCTTCATTCAGGAGCAGGTGGCTCTCACTGGAGGAGGGGGAGGAGCCAGCAGCTCTCCAGGCTGGTGTCCCACAGCTCTCCCCAGCCCTCAACTGTCCCAGCCAGTGTGGTGGGGTTGGCTGTCACTAGCTTGGCACCATCCCACCTGGGGCTGGTGGCCAGGGTCAGCTGTGGCAGGAGCTCGGGGTCCAAGAATGGGGAAGCAGTCACTGTCCGGGGTTGCTCAGTGACAGAAACACACGCTGAAAATAGATTTGAGAGTTCTGCTTTCTTAGGGCGCTCTGCCAAGGCTCCCATATGGGTCTCGGCCTCTTCGCCTTGCCCCACATGCCAGGTCCTGGGAGGTGATTGTTTGTAAAGGGTAATGGTGCAGATTGGTGGTGTGGTTTAGGGCACAACTTGGGGGCCACAGACTGGCTTCTGATGTGCTGAAATGAAACTTTTCCCTGTTAGCAATCTCGTTCACTCCCCAGGTGGCCGTAATGGTCGGAGCTGAGCTGATCGCAAGCCAGAACCTTCCCTGGGTCTCCTGTGTGGGTGCAGGGTTCCAAGGCATTGCGCCACCCTCTACTGCTTTCTTAGGGAGCTGGAAAGGCAGTGGAGCAACTGGAGCACAAATTGGTGCCCATGTGGGATCCCAATGCTTGAAGGAGGAGGATTAACTAATGGAGCCGTTCTCCTGGCTTTGACCTGGTCCAGCTCTGCCTGTTGTTGATATTTGGAGAGTGAACCAGTAAGTAGAGGATTTTCTGCCTGTGTTATTCTGCCTTTCCAATAAGTAAATCATTAAATATGTATGTTTTTAAATTTTGTAAAATGGGCTGGCTCATTGGCTCAACTGGCCAATCTATATCCAAGTGCATATGGATGCTGGTTTATGTCTCAGCTGCTCCACTTCCCATCCAGCTCCCTGCTTGTGGCCTGGGAAAGCAGCTGAGGACAGCCCAAAGCCTTGGGACCCCACACCCACATGAGAGACTCCTGGCTTTGGATCAGCTCAGCTTTGGTCGTTGCAGCCATTTGAGGCTTGAACCAACGGATGGAAAGTCTTTCGATCTGTATCTCCTCTCTGCAAATCTACCTTTCCAAAACAAATAAATCTTTTTAAAACAGAGAACAAATAATATATCTTTATTTTAAAAAAAGATGAGTTGTATTTGAAAAACAGAACAACAGAGGAAAGATAGGGAAATATTCCATCTCTCCTTTTTTTTTTTTTAATTGGAAAGTAAGATATACAGAGAGTAGGAGAGACAGAGGAAGATCTTCCATCCAATGATTTACTCCCCAAGTGGCTGCTGCAGCTGGAGCTGAGCCAATCCGAAGCCAGGAACCCAGAGCCTCCTCCGGGTCTCCCACGCGGGTGCAGGGTCCCAAGGCTTTGGGCTGTCCTCAGCTACTTTCCCAGGCCACAGGCAGGAAGCTAGATGGGAAGTGAGGCCACTGGGACACAGATTGGCACCTGTATGGGATCCCGGCACCACACGGAGCCCGCTGCTAATGAAAATGTTAGGAAACAGTGACTGAAGAAATTATTCCTTGCCCCCATGTGGAAGGCCTGGGCAGAATTCTGCGTCCTGACTGTTGCTGGCATTTGGGGAGTAAATCAGTGGATAGGAGAGTTTGTTCTTTTCTCTCTCTGTGTTTCAAATAAACAGAGTACAAAAATTAAAAACAATCAGAAAATAGAAACTGCTTTTCACTGCTCTCCAGACTTCTAACAGCACAGTGGAATGATGTCCATTCTCTTTCTCTCTCTTTTTGTTTTTTTCCCTGCCAAATCACACCAAAGGTCTTTTTGCTGGTTTTGGCTTTTTCTACTTCACTTTGTTTCATAGCAGTTACCCATGTTGTTTGTTTTCTGTGGTTGTAGATTTACTTTCTTTGCTGTATTGTTTTCCATTATGTGAACATTTTAGAATTCATTCTGTGGTCAGTGAGTCTTTGAGTGGTTGCCATTTAGAATCTATTTATAGAGTGCTACAATGAGCATTCTAGAACATGTGTTGGGTGGCCAAGTGCATGCATATATGGTGAATATTGCAAATGTGGGTGCATAAATAGGGTGGTCATGAGGACCATGTGGATGTCAGGCATGTATTTGAGATCGAAGATGTGCAGGGTCATAGGTCGTGTCTCTGTGTTGCTTTGTCCCTGCGTCCTCATCAGTAGGGGATGTTCCATGCCTCTAATTTTAGCTCCGCCCCTGTGCTGGTGGGAGTAGTACAACATTGCGGTTTTGGTTCGTATTTCTCTAAGGACTAATGAAATGGAGCTCCATTTCATACATATAATGGGTTTTCTAGCTATCATCTCTTGTGAAGTGTCTGAGTGAGTCTTCTCTCCATAGTTGTCTCGTTGCTTGTAAGATGTGTTAGCTCGCTGGGGTCACCTGGGGACCCCAGTGAGCTCGGCTGGGCTGGGTGCTATTGCTCTCATAGTACTGGAGGCTACAGATTTGAGATCAAGGGGCCAGTGGGATTGACTTTTTTTTTTTAATTTTATTTTTGATGAGGTCTACATAGTTGACTAGGATGGGAAGATTAGAGGATTAGGGAAAAGTGGATGAGACCATTGTTTCCCAAATTTTTTTTTCCTTTATCTGGGGGAAGCAGGGTAAGAAGGGTAGAAGCCTTCCACTATCTTAGTACCCAGGGATGGGTAGCAGCCACCCGGTGTCATCCCAGGTCCCTGCTGTGGAGCACGCTCCAAATGGTTCTGCTCAAGTGGTTTCGATAGTTCTGAAATGCTGTTGATTTCACTTCTCCAAGGATGAGGAAATCCCTTCAAGGTCCGTTGGCTAATATAGTCCACCTTAGAGTCTCTATTCACCCAGATTTTTGCTGACAATGCTTAGCTGGGAGGGTTGTCCAATTTGTTCTGCCCTCCAACCCCTGCTATGGTACCAGATGTCCTTTACAGGCCCCAGTGGACTGCAATATCCCAGTGTGCATCTGGGCATATTGCCCACTGCACTGTCCAGCAACTGAGGAGGGCCAGTTCTGGCACATACACTCCTCAGTCGGGCTACAGATCCTGAAATCCTCACAGTTGCAGTTCTGAGTCCAGCTGTCCAGTTGTGGGGATTCCCAAAGAGAGCTCGTCTGAGGTAATCCTAGACCTGAATGTTGTGTGTACTTGCTAGTATGGGGTTTGGCTTAATCAGTGAGCCTACACACACTGGTAGTTGCAATTGCTGGGTTAGTTTTGTCTCCAACCCCATCTCTTATGTAGGCCAATGGGGGTTGTAACCCAACCTAACCCTGCTCACCATGCACTCGGCCCTCACCACTGGAAACTGCAGCCCAGTTGGAGCAACTCCCAATAACCCCCACGAGGCCTGCTTCTAGCCCTAGTTTCCTTTGCATGCCAGTATGTACAGCATGTCCATGCTGTCCCACATCCCATTCAGCTCTCCTGCCTGTCAGTGGGTGTTGACTCCTACCTCAACCCAATTGACCCCACTATCCAGCCCACACTCATGCTGGCAGGTGCCACCTCCTGTCTAACCAGGCCTCCCCAGCCCTGGTTCTCATGCTCACCAGTGGGAGTTGCAGCCCATCAGAGAAGTGCCCGCTATTTCCCTCCTGCGCCCACTCCCAGTCCTGGATTTTGCACTCTCCAGATGGTTCTGCAATCTGTCTTGACAGGACTTGCCTCCAATCCCAGTACTTGCCAGCTGATGCTGCAGCAAAGCCCACCCAGCCTACATTTAACTCTGTATTATGCATGCACAGTGGATATGGCTGCTTAGCCCAGCCTGGTTCTCCTGCTGACCCAGTTCTCATGCCGGCCAATGGGTGTTGTAGCCCAGCCTAGCCTAGTCTGCCCCCTGGTCCCAGTTCTCACATTCACCAGTAGGAGCGGTGCCTCAGGAGGTGAGCCCCCCTGTGGCTTGCCTACAGGACTTGCATCCCACTGCATGGTAGCCTGTGTGCTGGTGGGAGCTGTGGCCCAGTTAGCATGGCCTGTCTCACCTTGGCATTTGCTGGTAGATGCTGTAGCCTGGCCTGGTCCAGTCTCACCAAGTTCCAGCTCATGCTGGTGGGTGCTGCAACCTATCTCAGCCCTGCCAGTCCCTAGTGCTGGCCCGAGTGTCAACTGGCTGGTGTTGTGGCCTGACCCAGCCTGTCCTGTACCCTTTCCTAGTTCTCATATCGGCCAGTGGGTGCAATGAACTGGTCCAGCTAGCCCACCACCAGAACTGGCCTACACGTATGACGGCTGTTTTGCTCCCATTCTTGGTTCTTATGCTTACCTGCAGGGACTGTGTGCTGACAGAGGAGTTCTTTTGACTTTTTTTTAAAGAATCATTCATTTGAAAGGCAGAGTTACACAGAGAGAAACTTCCAACCTCTGAGTTATTCCCCAGTTCGCCACAAGTTCCATGATTAGACCAGGATAAAACTAAAAGCCAGGAGCTTCATTTGTGTTTTCCACATGAGTATAGGGATCCAAATACTTGGGCCATTTTCTGCTGCTTTCCCAGGCACATTAGTAGGGAGCTGGATTGAAAGTGGAGCAGTGGGGCCCAGAGCGGTAGCCTTGCTGCTAAAGTCTTTGCTTTGCACATGCTGGGATCCCATATGGGCACCAGTTCTAATCATGGTAGCCCCACTTCCCATCTACCTCCCTGCTGTGTCCTGGGAAAGCAATAGAGGACAGCCCAAAGCCTTGGGACCCTGCTCTTGTGGCTACTGTGGCTGCTTGGGGAGTGAATCATTGGATGGAAGATCTTCCTCTCTGTCTTTCCTCCTCTTTGTATATGTGACTTTCCAATAGAAATAAAAGAAATGTTAAAAAGAAGAAGAAGAAAGTGGAGCAGCTTGAATGGGTTCCCATTTGGAATGCATTACAGGCTGCAGGTGAACGTGCTGTGCCACAACACGGACTTCAGTTCTTAGAATTCTTGATCAGTTGCGGACAGTGGAGGCCTGGAGAGAAACGGGTGTGCCGTTAGTTGGCCAGCTCACACACGGCACAGTTCTCGATAGCTGGGGGGAGGTATCGCCTCCAACAGCACCTCCGAAGGAAAGGGCGCAGTTAGCACCGGGCGGGCAGGTCGGGGAGGCGTCCAGCTGGCCGAGGCTGGCCGGGGGAGGCGTGTGGAGTCGGGAGCAGATTGGGAACCCTGAGAGGCGTCCGTTACCCCTCTGTCAGGTGTGTTTTCTGTTTGCCCACCCCTCGCTTGGTGGTTCTGATTCTTTGGAAAGCTGGTGCCTTGAAAGCTCGAGTTCTGCTGTGCTGGGGCCTCGGGGGAAGCTGCACCCTCTCCCGTCCCACCCGTTTCCTAATGGGAACCACTCCTTCAAATAAGAGTATAGCTGCTGCTTAGCTTATGAGGGCCCCACCCCCACTAGGCAACTCGGGCTCGGCAGCACGTGCTGTGCAGAGGCATGGGATCATGGGGTTCACCAGGGGGCCGCTCCCGGAGTGGCAGAAAAGGATCTGACCTCGCAGCACCAGCCTGGGAAAAGATCGAATTTCAAAGCCCGAAGTCCCTAATGCGTTTTACCACAGCAGCACCGGAAATCTGAAAAACCCTCGGCTGAACTGTGGGAGATGAGGACCTTCTGCAGTGGCATTCAGCACCGGGGTTCACCAGGATCTGTCGTTTTGTCTCAAATACAGAAAACGCTTGAGCACTGGGCGATTTGTGCCTGGCCAAAGAGCCAGTGTTGGGGGGAGAGCTGGGTTTGTGCCCGCCCACATCTGTCACGCCTAGGTGCCCGTCCCCTGGCCCCCTGCATGGTGCCATGGCTGACGGAGCATCTCTACAAGGCCAAGACCTGTGTGGCTCTCGGCTTAGGGATTTTCTTTTGCTTCTCTTGCCTGGTGGGTATTAGCCCAAGTGTTTTAGTCTGAGTTTGTTTCTTCTTTCTTTATAATGAATAATTTTTTTTTAAGTCTGAAAGGCAGAGTGAGAGGCAGACTTTTTTTTTTTTTATAAACAAACATTTTTTTTTAAAGATTTATTTTATTTTTATTGGAAAGGCGGATATACAGAGAGGAGGATCTTACATCCGATGATTCACTCCCTAAGCGGCTGAAATGCCTGGAGCTGAGCCAATCCGAAGCCAGGAGCCTCCCACGCGGGTGCAGGGTCCCAAGGCTTTGGGCTGTCCTCGATGGCTTTCCCAGGCCACAGGCAGGGAGCTGGATGGGAAGCGGGGCTGCCGGGATTTGAACCAGCGCCCATATGGGATCCTGGCGCATGCAAGGCAAGGACCTTAACCACTGCGCCATTGTGCCGGGCCCGAGGCAGACTTTCTTAGCCTGCTGCTTCAACACTTGCGAAGTGCCTCGGAGCCAGAACGTGAGAGGCAGAGACCCCATTACTTGACCCCATTACCTCTGCATCTGTGCTCTTGTTCATGACGCGGAAAGTGAGGCCTGCATCTGACAAGGGAGACTTTTCCGTGTGGATGAAACTCTCCCAAGAGGCAGAATAAAAGAGCTAGTCCAGAAAGTTGAGGACGTTTGAGAACATTCCAGAACCATGATCTGGAGCAGTCCTGTGCCCTTCTGAAGATCAAGATCCAGGAGGAGTTGGGAGTCAGTCTTCTGAGCTTCCTGTTAGCATTCAAGGTGACTTTGGGCGGCCTTCTCCAGCTCCAGCTCCTCCACTCTTGGAGCTGACTGAGGAGTCTTCAAAGCAAAGACCACGAGGCCGTGGATTAATTCCTGCAGCTGGAATCTAGGGGGCTGAGGAGGGGGGGAGTGTGTGCGTGTGTGCGCACGCGGGCTGTGAGCCCAGAGACCCAGTGAGCCGGAGAGGGAGGGAGGAAGCAGCTGGCTTACTTAGGCACTCCAGGCGCTGCTCCCAGCTGGAAAATCTGACTTCAGGGTCTCAGAGGTCCCTGGGGTCCATACAGGCAGCAGGTGTCCGTCACCTGCGGCTGCTGCAGCTGGGCACTGACAGCTTGAACACACTATCAGATGCTGAGCCGCTCACCCAGCGGCCCCGTCTGCCCTGTTCGCATTAGATGGTGGCGAGTGAGGCTGGAACTTGAGAAGAGGGAACGCTCCCCACACAGCCGCACAGGAGGCCCTCGGGCAAGTGGCGCCATTTCCCTTCCCCAGCTAAGCTCTCCTGCGTTTGCATCAACAGGACGTGTTCTCAGTATTGTGGAACTAGAGTCTTAGTGCATGTAAGTGACCCAAGCAGGGAACTTCAAGGGACATCCTAGGAACGCGGGTCTGCATTCCGAGCGCTGCCTGCCTCCTCTGCTGTTTGCTTTTACTTAGGGATTTGGCCCTTGTCAATGCTTCTGTTTGAAGAAAGAGTTCTTTAGCAAAGAAAGAGGGGGAATAAAGAAAGGCATGGAACTTAACTTCTTCCTGTTGTTACATGCAGCTCAACCAAGAAAACGGCTGCCCTGGGTCCGCTGCACCCATGGCTCGTGTTAGTGCTGCGTCTGCAGTCTGGGTCTTTGTAAGGAGCATGGGATCCAGACGGGGCCACAGTGCCTCTTGGTTAAAATCTGGGTGCTGGGGCCGGCCTGGTGTTTTGGGTTAAACTGCCCCTGATGCCCAGTGTCCTGCTTCATTTATTAGTCCTAATGAGGCTAATGCTGTCATTCCTTTGTCATTGACTGGATGGAGTCTGTGTTTGTGGCTCACCTGCTGTGTGGTTCAGGGCTGACCCTGCACCCAGATGTGTCGGGATCACTTCTATTGTCCTTAGGGGTCAGTGCCCTGCCTTGGAATGGTGCGTGAGTGTGGGATGTGGTCCACAGGCCCTTTGTCCTTCAGCACTGGCTTCCTTTTTGCTTCCCTCCCTCCACCCCCCCTCCCCTCCCATAGCCTGCAGCTTCCAGGACACCTGGGGAGCTCAAGGGAGCTATTCTTAGAACCAAGTGTTCCAACTGGGGGCGCCTAATGCAGTCACTCAGCCTTGGCCCCAGCTGTTCCCTGCAGCCCAGCCCTGCAGTGGAAGGAATTTAGCGGGTTCACCCTTTCATCAGGGTGGGGCAGGCTCGTATGGATGTGGGCAGCAGAAGGAGTGGTGTAACGCTGTACCAAGCAGACCGCCACCCAGCACACCTGTTCAGTGTCCCGTCCTGAGACTCACTCCTGATCTCGCAGGACTGTGTGTCCGGGTGCACGGCCATCCATTTCTTCCGTGCAGCTGGTATACGTGAGCCCGTGTGTCAGAACGCCAGACAGGACAGAAAAACAATGGCCCTCTGTTGTTTGTTAACAATTCAGTAAGCCCCTAATGTGTGTGCCAGGCTCTCGGGGTAGAGTGGAGAGCAAACCAGTGCAGCATTGATGTGAGAAGCCAGGATGTCTTTCCTCATGCTGAAGCCGTGGGGTAATGGCATAATTCCATTGGGTCCCAGGGTGTCATCCTGTGACCAGCTTGTCCCAGCCTTGATGGGGGAGTGACCCATAGGCGGCTGAGGCACGGATGGAACAGGGAGTTTCCCCAGTACTCCTGGCATTGGCCCCATCTTCATTTTTTTAGGCTGTCACACATGCGCACTGCAGCCTGGGTGGGTTAACACCACAGGCCCTGGGTCCCCTCTTGGGGCTGCTTCCCTGCCTCCTTCACTTTCCATGCCTCCCTTGGCTGCTGCTGGGACCCTTTTCAGGGCGAGGGTCTTCCTTCTGTTGTCTGGGGCCAGCTTTTCCTTGTCTTACAAGAAAATCTGTCATTGGATTGGGGTTCACCCTAATCTTTGTGGCCTCATGTCTGCTTGATCACATCAGCAAAGACCCTGTTTCCTTTCAGGCCATTACCAGAGAGCTGGATCAGAAGTAGAGCGGTCAGGCCATGAAGTGGCACCCATGTGGGATACTAGCACTGCAGGCAGAGTATTAGCATGCTGTGCCATAGTGCCAGCCCCATAGTCTAGTGGCGAAATCCTTGCCTTGCATGCGCAAGGATCCCTTGTGAGTGCTTGTTCTAATCCTGGCTGCTCCACTTCCCATCCAGCTCCCTGCTTGTGGCCTGGGAAAGCAATGGAGGACGGCCCAATGCCTTGGGATCCTACATCCACGTGGGAGAGCTGCAAGAAGTTCCTGGCTCCTGGCTTCAATTGGCTCAGTTCCAGTCATAGTGGCCACTTGGAGAATGAATCAAGAAATCTTCCTCTCTGTAAATGTGACATTCTAATAAAAATAAATAAATCCTTAAAAAAAGAAAAAATAATTTAAAAATTGTTTAGAAATTTGAAAGCCGTGTATAGTTTGTATAATGGTCATTTTCTTGAGCTTTTTTTTTTTTTAAGATTTATTTTTATTGGAAAGTCAGATATACAGAGAGGAGGAGAGACAGAGAGGAAAGATCTTCTGTCTGCTGATTCATTCCCTAAGTGGCCACTATGGCCAAAGCTGAGCCAGTTCAACGCCAGGAGCCAGGAACTCTTCCAGGTCTCTCATGTGGGTGCAGGGTCTCAAGGCTTTGCGCCATCCTCTGCTGTTTTCCCAGACCACAAACAGGGAGCTGGATGGGAAGCGGGCTGTCAGGATTAGAACCAGCGCCCACGTGAGATCCCACATGTGCAAGGTAAGGACTTTAGCAAATAGGTTACAGCGCCAGGTCTCATTTTCTTGAGCTTAAAAAAAATACACTTAAAAAGTTTTACTTATTTTGATTTGAAATGCAGATTTATGTAGAGAAGGAGAGAAAGATCTTCCATCTGTTGCTTTACTCCCCAAATGGCCACAACAGCTAGAGCCAAGCTGACCCAAAGCCAGGAGCCAGAATCTTTTTCCAGGTCTGCAAACTGGATGCAGGGTTCCAAGGCTTTGGGCCAGCCCGCTCTGCTTTCCCAGGCCCGAAACAGGGTGCTCGATGGGAAGTGGAGCAGCTAGGACATGAACTGGTGTCCGTATAGGATGCTGGCAAATGCAAGGAGAGGATTAGTCAATTGAACCATTGTGCTGGGCCCCTCCCCTGAATTTTTTGAATATCTTTTGTATGTTACACTATCCAAATTTGATAGATTGACTCTTTTTTTTTTTTAAAGAATTATTTAACTTGAAAGTCAGAATTATGGAGAGAGCTAGAGAGAGAGAGAGAGAGAGAGAGAGAGAGAGAGCTCTTCCATCCGCTGACTCATCCCGAAAAGACTGCAATTACCAGAGTGGGATGATCTGATACCAGGAGCTTCTAGGTCTCTGTGTGATATAGGATTCCGAGCCTTTGGCTGTCCTCTGCTGCTTTTCCAGGCTCTAAGCAGGGAGATGGCTGGGAATGGAACATCTGGGACTAGAATGGATGCTGGCACTTAGCTTCCTATGCTATCGTAACAGCCCCACGTTAACTTGGTTTTTGGAGGAAATTGTTTTTTTAAGGTTTATTTACTGATTTGAGAGCAGAGTACAGATACAGAGGTAGCAACAGGGATAGAGTTTACCGCTTAGCTGTTGATTTCTTTTCCCATGTGACCACAATGCCTGGAACTGGCTTAGGCCAAATGCAGGAGCCTGGAACTCCATCCCATGTTGCTGCACGAGCCCCAAGAACATGAGCCTTCTGCTTCTGCTTTCCCAGCAGGGAGCTGGACTGGAAGTAAAGTACTCGGGACTTGAACTGGTGCCCATTTGACATGCCTTTTAATAATTATATATAATCTTATTTAATACCACTGAAATAGTTTGTGACTTGCTGCTTGTGGTAGTTACGACTGTGAATTTACTGTGAATTACTTTTCTTGCTTGTTCTAATCACTGCAAGCTTGGGAATCGGGTTTTAGTGAGCCAGATTGCTGTGAAAGCCAAGCGGCCTGTCCATGCTTGCTGCTTCTGATTGGCAGGATAGGACGGGATGTTTGTTTACTCGCCTCCTGCTTCTATGCAGGCAGGTGTCATGGCGTGCTGGGTGTCTTCCATTTGTATCCGGGATTAGTTCATACATCTTCTCATGTATTGCAAAGGAAAGAACGATCTTTCATCTCCTGGTTCGCTCCCTAAGTGCCTGCAACAGCCAGACTGAATTCAGGAGCTAAGCTTGTCTGGGTGTGCCCATGTGAGTGGGTGGATGCTGACGCTGCTGCTTGCAGGGGAGGACACAGACAGGAAGCTGGGATTGGATATGGAGCATTTCTCCCTGTGATAACCACTGTGCGAAACACCTGCCTCTGAATATCTATTTTTTATTTATTTATTTTTTAAAGATTTATTTTATTTTTATTACAAAGTCAGATATACATAGAGGAGGAGAGATAGAGAGGAAGTGAAGATGCTGGGATTAGAACCGGTGACCATATGGGATCCCGGCACATTCAAGGCGAGGACCTTAGCCACTAGGTGCAGCTGGGACGTTAACCAGCTCCCATGTACAATGCAAACATCACAGATGGCAGCCTTACCCGCTGTGCCACAGCTCTAGCACTTAAAAAAGTTTTTTTAATTACATATTACTATTTGTCAGTTTTCTTTAGAGCACTTATAATGCCTCAGCCGCTCTCATGGGCCTTGGCTTGCTCCATAGCTGACCGCTGTCTGTGCCAATATAACAAAGTACCCCCAAAACTGAGTGACTTCAAGCACCAGAAATCCATTTTGTCATAGTCTTGGAAGCCACAAGTGTAAGGTCAAGATGTTGGCAGCGTTGCTTCCTTGAGGAGGCGCTCTTTTCCAGCTTCTGCCGACCCCAGACATTCCTTGGCATATGTGGTCACTTCATTCCAGTCTCTGTCTCTGTCTTCGCGTGACCTCTCAGTGCGTGTCTCTGGCCTTGCATGACATTCATACAAGGACTCAGTCAGTGGAAGCTCTCCTGCGCCCTTCCTGAGTCGTATCTGCAGCCACCCTCTTCCTTAGTAGGGTGGCATGCTGTGTTTCTGGTGGGCATGGTGTTGAGGGCTTGGATTGTTCCCCCATCACAGCCCTCGAGTGTGTCGATGGTTCCTTGGCCTGTCTTTAGGATTCCCCCTCTGAATCTGCATCCCCACGCCCACGGGCATGCCCACAGACAGCGTCCTGTGATGGGAGCCATCGGCAGCTGGTCAAGTTTCCGGGAGAGAGACAAGCTGGACATCTATTACCCAAGGGGAGAGGGAGCCACAAGGAGGAGGAGGAAACGGTGACACTTTTGCCAAGCTAAGGGAGAGCAGCCATGAGGAGGAGACGGTGACACTCGGGTGTCATGCTTAGAGGGAGAAGCGTGACTGGGGAAACAAAACGTGTGTGAGGGTGGCAGGAGGGTGTGGATTTAGCATGTTGTTTTATATGATTTCTTCTTTTAAGATTATGTACTAAATTCGCATAAAATACAGTGGCATTTAATGTATCACAGTACTATGCAGCTGCTGTGTTCATCTACTTGAAGGATATTTTTGAAGGCTACCTGCAGCCCATGAAGCAGTTACTGACCATCTGCTTGCTCCCAGCCCTGCCTCTGGTATCCCCAGCTCTGCTCGGTGCACCAGAGTCGCCATCCCAGACATTCTATGCAGGTGCCATCAGGCAGTAGGTGACCTTCATGGTCTCTTTTTTTGGCATCCATCCTGATTTCAACGTTCATCTACACTGTAGCTTCGGTCATAGCTTAATCTCGGGTTTTTTTTTTTTTGGCTGAATAGTTTTTTTTGTTTGTTTGTTTGTTTTTGTTAATAATTTAAAGAGTTATTTATTTGGAGCCGACCCCATGGGGTAGCAGGTTAAACTTCCACCTACAGTTTCAGCATCCCATACGGACACGGATTTATGTCTCGGCTGCTCCACTTCTGATCTAGCCCTTTGTTAATGGCCTGGGAAAACACTAGAGGATAGCCCAAAGCCTTGGACTCATACACCCACTTCAAAGACCTGGATGAAGCTCCAGGCTCCTGGTTTCAGATTGGGTCAGCTTTGGCTGTTGCAGCCTTAGGGGAGTGAACCAGCAGAAGGAAGATCTTTCTCTGTCTCTCCTTCTCTCTGTAAATCTGCTGTTCCAATAAAAACAGATATTTTTTAAAGGGTTTATTTTTTTTTTAATTTATTTATATTTGAAAGGCAGAGTTAAAGGGAGATAGAGAGGGGCATATTGAGAGAGCGAGAATTAGCATTCCAGTGTGGGGTGCCAATGGTAAATGCCAGCTTAACCCACCTGCTATGATGTTTGCCCTAAGAGTACTTTTTTTTTTTAAGATTTACTGATTTATTTGAAAGGGAAAGTTAGAGAGGAATGTAGAGGTCTTTTCTCTGCTGGTTCACTCCCCAAGTAGATGCAACAGCTGTTGCTGGACCAGGACAAAGCCAGGAGCCTGGAACTCCATCCAGTTATCTTATTTGGGTACCAGGAGCCTCTGCTACCTTTTCAGGAGCATTAGCAGGAAGCTGGAGCAGAAGTGGAGCTGCTGGGGACTCATATGAACAGGGCGCTTGTGAGATGCTAGCGTCATAGGTGGTGGCTTAATTCACTGTGCTGCAACAGCACTGGTCCTGATGCTAGACTTCATCAGGAAGATTCTTCTAGAAGAAACAGTGCTGTTGGTCATTTAATGACTGAACTTCCCTTCTGATCCAGCTTCCTGCTAAAGTGCTTCTGCTCCTGCCACCCATATAGGAGACCCAATTGCAGTTCCAGGCCTTGTCCTTGCTCAGTCCCAGCCATTATGGACGTTTGGGGGAGTGAAGTAGTGGATGGAAGATCTTGTTCTTGGGGCTGGTGTGATAGCTCAAATGGCTAGTTCTCTACCTGCAAGCACTGGCATTCCATATGGACATAGGTTCTAATCTCAGCTGCTCTGTTTCCAATCCAGTTCCCTGCTGTGGACTGGGAATGCAGCAGAGGATGGCGCAAAGTCTTTGGGACCCTGCATTCGTGTTGGAGCCCTGGAAGAGGCTCCTGGCTCCTGGCTTTGGATCTGCCCAGCGCTGGCTATTGCAGCTTCTTGCTGAGTGAACTATTGGGTGGAGGATTTTTTTGTTTCCTTATCTCTATAAATCTGCTTTTCCAATGAGGGTAAATAAATCTTTAGAAAAATTAAGAAATAAAAGATCTTGCTCTCCGTATACCTACCTTTCAGATCAATAGAAAAATCTTAGCATATTTTCATTATTCCCCATAGAGCCTTCACACTCCTTGGTCATTTTGATTGAGTTTATAGGATTCTAAGGGTTTTGCTAGGTCTGGTTGAGTAAGTCTAATTAAGCTTACCACCATCTGCCTTACCCCACCTGTCTGCAGATGAACTTGACTGATTAGATGACACTACCTACTACCAGTAAGGCTCAGGACAGTTCCCTGGGAAGTTACTGGTTTTGGCCTCATGTTATTGATGAGGAAACCCACACTCCCAGAATCTAAGATGCTAGACACAACAGCTCGGGGACACAGCTGGGATTTGAAGCTACAATATCTTGGCTTAAATTATGTCGTGTGCAAGCTCTCAGTGCCGACACACGGAGCCTCTGGGCAGTGATTCCTGTGTCCCTTATCCCATTTCTTACCTGACCATAAAATTCTCTTGGTTTTGAATTTGAGCAAGGTTAGAGAAAGGAGGAAGCCAGAGGTGGGCGAGTGGCTAGAGATGGGGCAGGGCTTGAGGGCTGCAGCAGCAGTTTCTTTGCTAAGCGGGGCTCCTGACAAACAGCAGAGCTGGAGAAGCCAGCACCATCCCCAGCATAGGCAGAATTTCCAGCAAGGGCTGGGGCTGCCCCCTGGTGGAGCTGCACCCTGGTGCAACTCAAAACCTGGGGAGGGGCTCAGGTTCTCATGTTGTGGTGTTGAGGCAGGCCCTCAAGGCTAGATCTGCTTTTCTGCCTTAGGGGGGGCGTATGATCAGGATTCCATATTGTAACGGATAGGTTAAGAACTAGGTTCTGGCATTTGACTGTATTGGCATCAAATCTCAGATCTGCTGTTCGGTAAATGTCACATGAGTATAATTGAAGTGGATTTCTTAAAAACAAGCTTTTCTGGGCCCGGCGCGGTGGCGCAGTGGTTAAGGTCCTTGCCTTGCATGCCCGGGATCCCATATGGGCGCCGGTTCTATCCCGGCGGCCCCGCTTCCCTTCCAGCTCCCTGCCTGTGGCCTGGGAAAGCAGTCAAGGACGGCCCAAAGCTTTGGGACCCTGCACCTGTGTGGGAGACCCGGAAGAGGCTCCTGGCTTTGGATCGGCATAGTATCGGCCGTTGCGCTCACTTGGGGAGTGAATCATCGGACGGAAGATCTTCCTCTCTGTCTCTCCTCTCTGTATATCTGCCTTTCCAAGAAAAAAATAATAAAAATAAATCTTTCAAAAAAAAAAAAAACAAAACAAGCTTTTCTTCAGTTATAGAGAGAAGGAGAAACAGATCTGCTCATTTACACCCTAAATATCTGCGTCATCTGGGGCTGGGCCAGACCAGATCCAGGAAGCTGGAACTCCATCTGGGTCTCCCACATGAGTGGCAGGAGCACAGGTCCTTGGGCCATCTTCCACTGCGTCACAGGTGTGTTAGCAGAGCGCTGAGTGAGAAGAGCAGCAGTTGGAACTTGAACTGCACTGATCAGAGGTGTAATGTCTTGCCTGTGATGTTCAGCTTTTGAGATAAGAATGCTGTGTCAAGAGGTGACCTGTGTTGGCACATCCAGTGAGTATAATGGTTAGGGTGGAGAGGCAGAGAGGCTTTGGGGAGCTGGTGTTTTGGTTTTCTCATTCAGAAAACAGAGAGCCCTACTTGCCTCCCAGGGTTGTGGCGAAAATTACCTTTTGGGCCCAACCAATGAAAATGCCCCAAGATATCTCTCTCACACACACATACTCAATGGTTACTTAGATTATTCAGTTCCTCTGGGGAAGGCACTGTGTTTATTTATTCATCAAATATTGACCCTGCGCCTGTTAGCAGGCAGGTTCTGTGCCATGTGCTGGGCACGTAGCTGGGGACCTGCCAGTACCCAAGTGCACTGAGAGTGTGTCTGGTACAAGGCTGAGTACACTTTTTGAAGAGCCAGCAAAGGTGTATGTTGGTTTTCTGTGGGCCACTTGGGCTTGGTTGCATCTGCCATTGTAGCAGGAAGCAGCTCCAGAGAATCTGTAAAGCCCTGAGGCCTGGCTGGATGCCAGGGACATGCTCTATGTGGACCTGACATTTGGACTTGCAGTAGGTCCAGTTAAGCTGCTGCCTGAACCACAGGCATCTCATATGAGCCTTGGTTAGGGTCCCAGATGCTCACTTTCAATCCAGCTCTCTACCAAGGCACACCGGAAAGCAGTGGAAGATGGTCAAGTGCTTGGGTCCCAGCCACTTACAGGGGAGAATCAGGTGAAGGTGGGTTTCTTGGTTTTGGGTTTCCTCCCTTTTTTTTGTTGTTGCTGTTGGAGTTTTTCTGAATCTCCATGGAACGCCTGTTTGTCACTGAGTTAGTGGGGAGTCAGGATCTTTCTGTATGAGGTGGTGGGTTTCCCACTGCTGTCCTCACTCATACACACAGCAGGAGTCAGCTTTCATGGAAAGTAACCCAGACCTTGTCAGTCTGTTTTCTTCTCTTTCCAGCACTTGATTTAGCTTGGGTCCTTCCTTCCTGGCTGAAGTTCTAGAGACGGTTACCCCCATTGCACGGAGGAGCAGAGTCCCAGAATAGGCTGTCGTCTGCTCAAGGGTCGGCTGGTCAGAGGAAGCTCTGCAGAGGCCAGGCGCTGGAGGCCCTGACTGCCAGTCTGGACCCTGTTCCTTCCTCACGGGGGAGCTAAGGCAGGAGGGAAGCTCGTCTTCTGGTGACTTGCCTTTCACCCGTGAGACCACAAGGCGTGTGCTGGGAGAGGCATCCACGTGCATTGCTCACTCATTCAGCAAAGGCTCAGTGAGGGGGCTTCAAATGATTCATGGGAAATGTGTTAGGAGAAAGCTGTAGGGATTAAAAAAATGTTTTTGTACCAAAATAAAGTTACCTTTTAATTTTACTTTCTGTAATTTTCTTTAAAAAAAATTTTTTTGAGGGGGGGTTGCAATTGCCTAGCGGCTAAAATCCTCTCCAGTCTGACTTGAAAAGATATACAGAGAGACGGAGAGAAAGGTCTTCTGTTCGCTGGTTTATGCCCCAGGGCCACAATGGCCAGAGTTGAGTCGATCTGAAGCCAAGAGCCAGGAACTTCTTCCTGGTCTCCCATGCGGGTACAGGGTCCCAAGGCTTTGGGCCATCCTTGACTGATTTCCCATTCCACAAGCAGGGAGCTAGATGGGAAGTGGGGCTGCTGGGACGCGAATCGGGACCCATATGGGATCCTGGAGCATGCAAGGCGAGGATTTTCACCACTAGGCAACTGCACCAGGCCCTCTGTAATCTTTTTGAAAGTCTTCACATGTACTAGGTCTGCTTTAGATAGTTGGATGGAGAAGTGAGGAAGACAGTGGAGATCCTGTTGTGCTCACACAGCAGTAGGGAGGAGGCCAGCAATGAGGCATAGGGGTTAAGATGCCACTGCAACTCCAGCATCCTAGATAAGGGCACCAGGTGGAGACCCACTGTTCCACTTCCTGACCAGCTTCCTGCTACTGTACCTTGGAAAGTGAGAGAGGGTGGCTTAAGTCCTGGTGGCCTGCCACTCTCACTTGGAGAAACGTGTGTGGAGTACCAGGCTCTTGGCTTTGGCCTGGCCCAGCCTTGACTGTTGCAGCCAACTGGGGAGTGAGCCAGTGGACAGAAGAGCGTCTCTCTGTGTCTCTCCCCTGCTTTCCATCACTCTGTCTGGCAAATAAACA
Source organism: Ochotona curzoniae (assembly GCF_017591425.1). NCBI lineage: Eukaryota > Metazoa > Chordata > Mammalia > Lagomorpha > Ochotonidae > Ochotona > Ochotona curzoniae. The sequence continues at coordinate 5,827,070 of NW_024466340.1, read as the reverse complement.
ACACTAGAACACACGGAAGAAAGCAAGGTAGACGCCAGAGGTATGGACCTTAGGGATTTGGCTAGGGCTAGAAAACAAGGGGTGACTCATCCATCGATGCCCATACTCTCCACAGTTGTCCTGAGTGAACCCCACCAGCTTGTCAGAGCAGAGATCACAATAAAGACCTAGAGACTCAGAGAAGTCGGATAATTTTGCTGGTGTCTCAGACAAGGGAGAGAGACAGTGAAGCAGCTCATTTTCTACAGCGATAAATTCCTGGCGGACAGAAGCCTGGAGCGCTGTGCTAAGGGGTTCTTGGGTTTCAGAAAGTTCGTCCTGGTAGCAGTGTGGCAGGTGAGTAGGAGGTGCAGCCAGGGACCTCTTGGCACAATGACCCTTGCCTGTCTCATTGAGCAGTAGTGGTGGATAGCTGTGTGGAGGGAAGCAGCCGGGTGTTGGAGAGACCAGGTAAGGGCAGTTGCCAGGTCCGTGTCATTGGGCAGACACTGAGCAGGGCTGAAGCACACACGGGCACAGCTGGGCATGGGTGCCGGCTTGAACAAGCTGCATGTGGATTCTGCCTCCAGGGAGCCGGCGGCTGGTGGACGTGATGGACGTGAACACCCAGAAAGGCACGGAGATGAGCATGTCCCAGTTTGTGCGCTACTACGAGACCCCCGAGGCCCAGCGCGACAAGCTCTACAACGTCATCAGCCTCGAGTTCAGCCACACCAAGTTGGAGCATTTGGTCAAGCGTCCTACCGTGGTAGGTCCTGGGGGCAAGCCCTTCCCCTGACACCTGTCCTTTAGCCTTGCTTTCCTCTCGTGCTGTCCCGGGGAGGCGGGAGGGGAAGCTAGAAGGTGAGTTGTGGTTCCACTATAGAGTGAAGCAACAAGAGTGGCTAGGGGCCCAGCTTAGGGCACCCAGAAGACTGCCCGGGGTGAAGGTGCATGTTGTGGGGGAGTGGCGTTGATGTCTTGCCTGCAAGTGCTGACAGCAGCCTGGTTTTCAGGTGGACCTGGTGGACTGGGTGGACAACATGTGGCCCCAGCACCTGAAGGAGAAGCAGACGGAAGCCACGAATGCCATCGCAGAGATGAAGTACCCCAAAGTGAAGAAGTAGGGTGCCTGGCCAAGAGTGGTGGGGGCTGAGGGGGGTGTGGTTCTGGGGAGGCCCTTTGGCTAGGCGGGGAGTGGAGAGGAGAGATTGGGGAGGGCGGCCACAGCCCTGGGCAGACCGTAAGGGGCTCCCTGGCCCTCCCTGCTGGTCTGAGTGCTGTCTGGCCGCTGTCCTCATCGGAAGTGGAGGGCTGAATGCTGAGCTGGGCCACAGCCCTGTTGGGCACAGCTGGCACCTGTAGGACAGGGGCTTGTGTGGGCAGGTTGGTGTCTGGAATGCCAGGATTCTCCACTGAAATGGGATGTGGGCCTGCTCACCCAGCAGGATGACAAGAGGGGACAGGAGACGTGTGTGTGTGTGTGTGTGTGTGTGTGTGTGTGTGTGTGTGTGCGCGCACACCCATGTGTGTGAGACATCCATCTTTCCTCCATATGATGACTGCTTGTTCTGAGAGTGGGCCTTTTCAGAAGGACCTGCCCCACCATCCTTTGCTTCTGGCAAGGGACAGGAAGGGCTGTGTAGTTGTCCTGCTCCCTGGTGCTGAGCCCGGAGACCTCCGGTACAACCTCTCTCAGTGAAAGGCCAAGGGCCTCCTCCTGGCCAGTCCTAGCTTAAGTGTTACTCTTCAAGCAGGAGGTCGGTCCTGGGTAAAGGAGGAAGCCCAGGTCATCGCAGAGACATCCTCGCTGAAGCTTGCAGCTTTGTTCAGCTGGGCGGGGGAACCTGCCCGCCTCTGCATGCATGTTCCCTTCAGGAAGAGGAAGTCTCCTTCGGGACTCCCACCTTCTCAGCCCTTCTGTGTATCCCCAAAGAGGAAAGGAGACACTGGCTTTCAGGCCTGGTGCTCTGGGCTTCCTCGAAGAGCTGGCGCTGGCAGCCTCAAGTCCATTAGCATCCTCTGTGCTGAGACTCGCTGCCAGCAGTGCCCCCAGGAGCTTCAAGGCTGTGAACTTCTCATTCACTCGGCCCTTCATTCAGTGCATATTGAGTGGCGACTGTGTGCCAGGCCTTGTAAGCGAGGCCAGCACGCCAGTCAAGGCTCTCGCTCCGAGTGTTGTTTTCAGGCAGTCTCTCAGATTACTTTGCAGTCCTGTTCCTTGCCCTCCAAAGCCAGAGCTTTCCTATCTCCCCTGCCCACTGGATCTGGGCCATCTCACAGACAGGGTGGGCTCAAGGTGGCCAGGGAGGGTTGCTGGTTGTGTTGTCCATTTGGGTCTGTTCTGCTTGGAAACCAGCACAATTACAGAGCCTTGGGATGGGGAAGCCAGAAGGCCACTCCCCCTGGAGCTGGGGCTTTCTGGCTGGTGGGGTAGCCTTTCCCAGGAGCGGGGAACAAGGGAGAGTGAGAGGGGAGGAATCAGGGAGGAAAGGAGAAGGGCCTGGAACCCAGAGGTGATCCGGGCAGAGGTTCGCTCGTGGGCCCCTCCCTCCATCGAGCTATTGATGACAGATTCATTCAGCAGCTAAGCGTGGAATGCCCAACCGGTGCCAAGCACTGGGGAGCTTAAGAGAGAGAACCACATGAGGCTCTGTCCCTGAAGGGAGCTTCCAGTTCAGGGGAAGACAATACCAACCCCCTTGCGATGAGGCCACCAGGCAGAGGCCTGTGGGGCTGTGGAGCTCAGGCCAGAGGACTTGTGTTGCCCTAGATCTCGGGGGTGGCATCCGTTCCCCCACCCTGGGCTAGGGGCTTCTTGGGTGGGGAACACCAGGAAAAGCTTCCCTGACTGGGTGTGGAGGACGTGGGATGGCCAGGTATTAGGTCGGGGAGAGGGGGTCTGCCAAAGCAGGTTCAGGGTGAGGGGGCAGGCTGTGGGGCCTGACTCACTGTTCTTCCCCTGAGATTTTAAGTGGAGAGGGACGTGCTGAGGTTTGCGTTCTGCAAATTCTGTTGCCGCCTGGTGGGTTGGAGGGGGTGGGGCCGAGTGGCTGTGCAGAGGCTGCTGCGCGGTCAGGCAGACGGTGACAATGGGGCGGGGAAAGGACGGGGACGACATATTTGGGACTAAAGCAGTAGCATATGGGAGGGGGCGCAGATTTCAATTAGTTGATGTCTGTGTTGCTTCACAGAAATACTCAGTATCATCTTCGCTCTCAGAGTCCTTGAAATAGTAAGCGCTATTAATACACTTAGGATCCTGTCTGATTTACCAGGAAACAAAAGGGCTCACGTACGGTTTTCTTCCCCCCCCCCCGCCCCCCATACCACGTGTTTCTGGCACGTTGCTTCAGTTGTGTGGCAGACAGATTTATAAAGCCTGTCGGCAGCCACAAAAACTCATTCCAGGATTTGAACCTCAGTGGGAAGGTCACCGCCTGAAACCTTGGACATAGTCCCATTTGTTTGTCTAAAAAGGTCTCCCACATTCATCTGGAAGGGTCCGAGCACGGTGAGGTCCTGGGGGACCATACAATACTTGTGTGAATTTAATGAAAATCACATTGCTCCTGGATCTCACAGGGCCCCCATGTCGCAGGCGCCTGCGCAGTGGAGACCGCTTATGGCGGCTCACGTTTGCCATGACAGGAGGAAGGTCAAGTGCTGCAGACACACGACCACGTCCTCTCTGCTCCAGAATTGGTTCTGGTCAGTGGGTGGGAGGAGCGTAGGCGTTTTCAAGCCAGGGCATGGTGATTACAGTCTAGGGAGTCAGAGCAAGTTCATGGGAGACACAAGATGTTGACGTTTCGAGGACACTGGGATGAACAGATTTTTTTTTTGCGTTTTCCTGCCAAATATCTGCATCAAAATCTTCACGGAAAATATGTATTACAGGGCATAGCAGGTAAAGCTTCTTCCTACAGTGCTGGCATCCGTATGGGCACTGGTTTGAGCCCTGCCCTGGATAATCCCTTTGGCCGTGTAGAATTTGCTATTCTGATTATGATTTACTTGTTGATTGCTGTGTATCCTAAGCTTCATAGAAAACCTTTAGCAGCTTAAAACGGGGAGCATTGTCTCGGCTCCTGCATATCAGGAGCCCTGGAATAGTGTGTGTGGCTGGAGCCTCAGTGCGGGTCTGGGTCTCCTAGGAGCCTGTGTCGAGCAGGTGGTTGGCAGGAGTCTACCGCTTGGACTACTTTGTATGGCTTCCTGAGTGTCCCAGGACAGGACCAAGCAAGGGATCGATGACAAACCCAGGGGGAAGCCACCGTGCCTCATTTTGAAGGTCACTCTGTGTATGCAGATTAAAAGTCATCTAGGAGGTCCGGCCTGTACTTGAGGGGAACAGTGACTGAGCTCCCCTTCCTGTAGCAGGAGTGACCCAAGGATTTGTGGGTGCATCTGAAAGCCTCCAGGTCCACCTAGATATGTGATGAGTGTGCCCCTTTTCATTGAGCCGTGTGAGGGATGGTAGAACTTTCTAGAAGGGGATGAGGAGACCTCCTGCCTTCCTCCTCCTTCTTTGCTCCTGTAGCTCGCAGGCTTTGCAGAAATGAGATTTGCCAGGCGAAATCTGACAACTGAGTGAAGGAGGGTAACTGCCCAGCACAAAGAAGGTTCCAACCTAGCGCATTTGTTGGGCTCCAGAAAATCGAGAGTTGAGTGTCTTCTGCTCCTTACCATGCTTCCTAAGAGTCAGCGGGAGGAGCAACAGTGCAGAGGGTGCAGGTGGGCACTGCGTTGGGCAGGCCATTCCCAGAGGAGACCCCCTTCTCGTTCTTTAGAGGCCTGGGATGGGTCTGCCATCCCTGCCCTGCTTCCCTTCTGTGCAAAGTGTGAGGTGTGAGCCACACATGGCACAAGATGTTTGTCCATCTGGCCTCGCTGGCATTTGGCACCTTCTGCTTCTCAACCCACCCTCCCTCACGTCCTTATGGGGCTGTTGGCATCACGGGACACTCATCCCCGTGTCATAGATACGGTGGAGAAAGTGACAAACGGGCAGAAAGCCACGGGTCACACACCAGAGCCTGGGCTTCTGGCTGCCTGGCCATTCTCTTCCTCTTCCAAGGAGAAGCAATGCAAGCCAGGATGCTTTGTGCCCATCTTGTATGGAGCCAGCCGTCGTAGACGCTTGGCATGCCTCCCTCAGCAGTTCTGGAGGTAGGTGCCAAAAGTCTTCATGTTGGAAAGCAGCTCATCAGGTCATAGTGGTTCTGTGTGGGAAATGGAGCGTTGGAGGTGCTCTAGGAGGGCCTGGCAGGGCCTCAGAAGCTCCGTGTGGAAAGGCTGAGCTGGCCAAAGCCAGCACCTGCGGGGCCTGACCCGTGCAGCAACCAATGAGCAGACCCTGGCTAGTTCTCCGTGAGGATGCCGAGTCCATGGAAGGAAGAGGAGAGTGGTCCAGCGGTGCTCCACGGCCGCCCACAGGCATTTTCAGTGTATGGTTGAGTGCTTTGTCCTCACAATCCATCCGGATATGGGCCTTGCCCTCTAGAAGTCCAGGTATTTGTGACTAAAAAGAGAGTTCTTTCCTGTAGAGGGCTTTGGCTACTCCCAGCTCACGGAGCCCCACAGCCCATTTTATTAGTGTGACAAAGGACCCCTTCCTGAGTTAATGTGTCTTTAAAATAAGCAAACACTCAGACACACATAAGAAAGTCAAGCAACTCTAGAGTTTATGGTCTCCTGTGGGGGACAGGCCGCTGGGGATGTACGTGCTCAGGGCTGGTGTCATCCATAAATGACACCAGGAAGCAGCACCCTGGCTGGGCCCTCGCTCCCTTTGACACGCCTTGTGTGCTTGTCCCCGCCAGGAGGGCGGTTGGGTTGCTCTAGGGCAGAAGCAGTTCTTCGCTGACCAGTTATCGATTCAGAATTGGGTAGCTGGGATGCCCTGTGGCCACTTTGGGCCAAAGGTGGGAGAAGCCAGCTGTGAGCCCCTGCAGTCTCATTGCCCCCCCCCCCCCGCCCGTCTGCTTGTGGATTTGGGGGCAAGGCATGGCAGAGTGGAAGGTGGGTGGTGGCCCTTGTGACCCGAAGGTGGAACTTCTGATTTGAGCTGGATCCCTTCCTTCAGCCGGAAATCTTTCTGGTTTGCCTGCAACCCTCCTGTTGCGGGTAGCAGCAGTAGTGGCGGAAGAAGGGCTGAAAGACCCATAGGACAGGCTACTTGGGTAAGTCCTGTCTCAGTCCACACTAGTGACCAGGGTGGGGAGGGCAAGCTGGGAGCCTCCGCTTCCTTATCTGAACAATGGACAGTCCTGGGACTAGCCTTGCCATGCTAAATACCCTAGTGTCTGGCTAATGGGTACTCAGCCCAGTGCATTCTCACAGCAGTTCTGTGCTGTAGGGTTTATGGCTAGCCACTAAGCCACGGATAGGGGAAAGGGTAGTAACGGCAAATTAGAAGGCAGAACTGAACTGAGTCACCTCCTTAACCTTTACAAGGGTCCCCACGGGGGGATGGGGAACAGCTCAGAGAGGAGCAGGAAGCCACCCAAGATCACACAGCCTGTCTGGTTCTGGGTTCTGAATCCAGGCGCGTTTCTGGGATCTCCAGGCCACCACTCTCTCAAGCCCTCTGGTCCCTGTCACAGCAGGCCCCACTGCTGCTTGTTTAAGGAACATGCCTTGCTGGGTTATACCCCAACGGGGAGCAGCATCAGTGCACTAGCAAAGCGCGGGAGGGAAGGTCCTCGGGCCGTAGCTGGTGGAGCAAGCGTGGTGGTGGTGGGTGGGGGATGCTGTCCGGGTGCCCTCACGCGTCCGAGGAGAGTGGGCGACTGTGGCGTCCCCTGGCGCTGGCCCGGTGCTTCCTTGTCGCTTCCGTGGCCTCCCTCCGCCTCCCTGGCGGCCACCGTGCCGCACCGGTGTTCAGTTTCAGCACTGGGATGAGCGCAGGCTGCAACCGGCTCCTCGAGAACAGAAGGCAGGGAGCGGGGGCCACCCCAGCGTCCTCAGCCAGGGCCTGGCAGCGCCGTGGAGGACGGCCACCTCCGCCACCGAAGGGACGCCAGGGAACCGTGCCGCCGCCTAGGGTAACTGCGGGCTGCTGGGCGGTCCCCGCGCTGCGTCCCGCTCCTTTGTGGCGCGCTGGGCGGGGGAGGGTGGCCTCCGGCTCGCAGGCTGCACTGCCGGCGTCTCTTTGTGCAAGTGTGGAGCGCGCCGCTGCTGCCTACTTCTAGTGCCAGCTTACAGCCCCGCTCCCGCTAGCCATCCGCCGGGAAGGGAGGGGGTAGTTTCTCCAAGTTGAGGCAGCGTCCCCCCAAAGTTGGTGCTGCAGGTGCAAAGCCCCTCCTACCACGCTCCTGGTAGCCAGTCGGGGCCGTGCAGGGCGGGAATCCCCTCTCCCCACCACCACCACCACCACCAAGGGCTTCGCTCCTGGGCTCCTGATTCTCAGCCGCCAACTTGGAGGGTTCCCTCCTACACAGAAGCCACCTGGGTTGGGAGGTGGTGGTGTCAAGGGTGCGGTGTTCTCGGGCCGGAGGTCTCGGAAGCTGAGACGGAAGCGCGGCTGTCGGCCGGCAGCAGGGAGAGCTTGGCTGCCGTGGCACCGAGCCGGTGCCCATGTGACTGCGGTGTGTTTGGGAGGAGGAAGCTGTAGAGGTCAGTGCAAAGGCGTCACGCCAGGGTGAGCGGGAAGGAGGGCCCGAGGTCAGGGCCTGCCGGAGCCAGGGGTGGTCTTTGGCTGCAGGGACCAGGAGAAAGCTCACCCTGTCGTAACCATCCTGGTGGGCCTCAATACTTAGGCTGCCTGGGGTGGGAGGGACTGGCAGGAGGGGCGGCCTAGGTCCTGCTGCCAGAAAATGAACCACACTAGGAAGAGGAAGCTCTTCAGGGGAGAGAGGGCTGGGGGCTCCTGGGCCAGCCAGGGGAACTGCAGTAGTGGTGGTGGTGGGAGGTCCTCTGTGCCAGCTGCAGGATGACCCGCTGGGCAGATCCCAGAGGATCTCAACTTGGAGAACTTTCCCTGCATGCAGTGGCAGCGCCTCAGCGATCCAGGGGAGCCTGGTGCCGGGGACTGTAGGATGGAAGTGGGACCGCAGGGCCTTCCAGTTGAGTCGAGCCCCGGAGTCTTCCCCCCTGCTTGGTCCTCCCTGCTGCCCATCCACGGTGGGCATCAGGCTGCAGCCAGAGGCTTGTCCTCCAGGCTCCACCCCACAAGCACTTAAGTTGTTTTCCCTCGACTGTGCTCAGCTCAGGCCCGGAAGGGGGTGGAAATCAAGGCTAGATTATAAAAAAGAATGAAAAGAAGCCACAACAATGAAGAAAAGGGTGTGTGTGCGTGCGCGCGAGAACCAGGACTAATATTTTGAAGTGCTATTTAATGAGAAGATGCCGTCTGCGGGGGTGGGGTGGGTTAGGGCTTCAGGGTCTCCTCCCTCCCCTCACTGCCCTCCTTCCGCATGCTGCTTCCAGTTCCCTGGAGAGAAGAGGCTCCCCCCAGGCCTCAGGCGGGGGCCCCCCGACTGGGGCTGGGCTGCGCAGGACTGGCGGGCAGGGAGGGCGTGGAGCTCCGAGTCGGGACTTCAGCAACCCAGGTGCCAGCTTCGTGACAGCCTGTGTCCTGTGCTGTCAACTACACCCCTCCGATGGGGTTGCTAGGCAGCGGAGCTCTGATGTACGGGGAGGCCTTCTGATTTGTCAGCCTCCTGCAGACACATGGCTAAGGCTCCTTCCAGCCTATCGGGAGGAGGGACGCGGGGCACGCCGCCTGCATACTGCCTAGCGCCGAGTCCACCTGAACGCGAGGTGCAAAAGGCAGCCAGAGGGAGGGGGGCCTGCTGGAGCCCTCCCACCTTCCAGCCAGCTCAGCGCTGCACGAGCGTCCCTGTTATTTGTACTGGGGCTTGCTGCTGGCCCCTCCCTACCCGTCCCCGCCCCATTCCTCCTCCTTCTCCCCCCCCAAATCTCGGAAAACCAAAGTGCAGCGGGGGAAAAGAGGTCAGTGGGGTAAGCATATGTGTGTGGGCACGGAGGTGTCAAGGTGCATGGGCATGAGCGGTGGGGAGGCTGCCCACTCCCTGGTGCCCTGGGGGCTCTTGTGGGAAGGGGTGCCTGGCAGGGAGGGGGGACCCTGGCACCTTGTTTGCCAGGCCTGGATGTGGAATCCTGCTCTGTGACCCCTTGCTCCTTCATTCTGCCCATCCTTAAGAAGGCAGTGGCTGGGATGGGGAGCCGGGACCAGCATGTCCCTGCAGGAGGGGCGTGCTGTTCAACATCTGCTGGCACCCAGAGGAAGAACAGCCGCCACCTCTGGCGGGCTCTTTCGCTGAAGTGCCTTCCACCCCAATCCCCCGTGAGGTTCTCAGAGGGCTCTGCACCTGCCCGGGTGGCCTCAGGGTCTTCTCAGTCTTTTTACCTTCCTAAAATTTTTCAGCAGCTTTATTGAAATGTGAATTTACTTAGCATTCAGCCACTGGAAGTATGCAATTCGGGAGTTTGTAGGGTGTTCATGGAGTTATACGACCACACACAGTCTCTTTGGGAATATTTCTTCATCACCCAGAATGAAGCCCTGTACCATTAGCAGTCACTTGCCCACACCCCCACCTTGTACACCTTGGCCATCTGCCCATGTCCTCCCCATCTCGACAGATGTGCCTGTTCTGGACAGTTTCTGCACATGGAACATACACCGTGGGGTCCTTTGTCGCTGGCATTCTTGTCCTGTTAGCCATGATGTTGACCTGGTAGCCACTTACCATTCATCACGTTGCTTAGTCTCTGTGCTGTTGCCCTGTTGGAGTGGCACCTCCTTAGGGACAGGGGTCTTTATGCCATCTTCTTCATTCCACTCAATGCCACCCATGGCTCAGGGCTGGACCAGTGGTTGAATGAATGAGGACTGATGGTCGACAGGCCAAACTGCAGACCGCCTAGCCTCTGCCAGAGGGGCTGGCAGCTTGAGGGAACTGCAGGTGCAGGAACAGAAAGGATGCCTCTTGCTCTGAAGGCTGGGGCGGAGCAAGGGCAAAAACTAGGCTGGAAGCAAAAATGCTGCCCACAGCCTCTGGGGGCAGGTAGCTGCTACGTGAGACCCATCCTCTGACTGCAGTACCCGTTTGCCTGTAATTTACTCCCGAGTACGTGTGTGTGTGTGTGTGTGTGTGTGTGTGTGTGTGTATGTGTGTGTTTGGTGTGGGGGGTGGAGGGGAGGGAGTGGTTTCAGTTAATAAAAGAAAGAGCATTTTTTTTCAGAGTGCCTCTGCATTTGGGTGCCTCTGCAGGGTTGGCTGCACCCTGGGACACAGGTGTTGACCTATCTGCCCTGACCCTTGTGCTGCAGGTACTGTCTGATGAGTGTCAAAGGATGTTTCACTGATTTCCACATTGACTTTGGTGGCACTTCCGTCTGGTACCATGTTTTCCGAGGTGGGAAGGTGAGTTCTGCTGGTCTCGTGTGTCTTCATCTTTCCTGATCTCTCCTGGCTATGTGGGTTGGGCTCTCCCCCACCTTACCTCTTGCTTCTGCTCTCCTCCACCGTCTACCTCCAGCTAGCCCCTTCCCTGTAGTATTTCAGATTTAGGGTCACCCCATCCCCTGGGACTCCCCACAACTGCTCCGTCTCTCTGTCTCTTCCTAAAGGCATAGGCTAAGAGCAGCTCTCTTGCTCATCCCATTGCCTTGGCTGGCGCCAGTGTGCTAAACTCCGTAGGCCCCTCTGGTTGCCAGGAGCCTCTACCATTCATTTCTCCTGGCTTTCCGACTCCTTCTAACTCGAGAGGCCAGTGGCCAGCACAGCCTGCCTGCAAGACCCCAAGAGCATTTCATGCCTGGGATAGAGGTCCCCCTTTTGAGAAAGCAAGCAGAGGGTAGATTTGGACATGTCTTTGCGTGCATGTCCCTCCCCGGGAGTGGGGGTGAGAGTGGGATACAGGTGTCCCTGAGCAGGTGTGAGCACTCCTGGCGACAACTCTGACCGCTGCCCCACGTGTCTGGGTCTGCCAACGCATCTGTTTTAACTGAACGTGTTGGAATGGATTCTGGGAGGAAGTCAGCCCACTTGATTCCGGATGTTTTTCTTACTTTCCAAAGTGAGCACAGGCTGGGTTGATTTATGGAATCATTTCATCCTACAGCTTGGGAAAGGCCCTGCTCTTCTCTCTACTTCTCCCAGGCAAGTCTGTGGTTTAGGAGCAAGAGTGTTCCTCCCTGGCATCTCAGTTAGAATGGTGCCTGGAGGCATTGCCCTGCCACCGCTGCCTCAGAGGGGGCTCTGTGTGACGTTGGCTCACTTGTGTACCCCCCTTACCCCACTGGGTGGGGCTGGTCTCTTTGGCCCTGGCCTCAACATGCAACCCACTGCTGTGCTTGTCTCCCCAGATCTTCTGGCTGATCCCCCCGACCCTGCACAACTTGGCCCTGTATGAGGAGTGGGTGCTCTCGGGCAAGCAGAGCGACATCTTCCTGGGAGACCGCGTGGAGCGATGCCAGAGGATTGAGCTGAAGCAGGGTTACACCTTCTTCATCCCTTCCGGTAGGTCCTGCTGGGGCTGGGTGCGCAGCTGTCGCTGGACTCCGTCTGCCCGCAGCACCCAGGCAGGCTCTGTGGCCACCACCAGGACTTCAGGCCAAGTGAGGGTTTCGTGGGGCTGTTGGCAGTGCCTGTGGGGAGTTGGCCAAGGCTGGGATGCTCTCTCCCCCAGGAAATCTTGGGCCTCTCCCAGTAGAGTTGGCAGTCCCCCCAGGACTTCTTCTGTGGACATGTGCGGGAGGACCACAGCAGTCACCTCTTGAGATGGAGGTTCTAGGGAAGACCCAGTGCCCTAGCCTCTCTGGAAGTCACAGCTTAACCTCTTTATGTATGCCTCAGTGTTCTCATCTGTAGAATGGGAGTAAGGCTTCCAAGGTGGGGTGGCCATGACAGGTTAAACTCACACCTGCCTGCCTGTGGTTCTTGGGAGACTAAGAGGCCTTTTTGGTGAGGTGACTGCTGGCATCATTGGTGGACGTGGGCTGCGACCTAGTGGTCAAGGAGATTCATCTTCAGCTACGTTACGGAAACATGCTAGGCAGAACTGTTACGTGTATTTCAGGGGGAAAAAAAAAAGATTGTCGTAGTTTGGTTTTTCATGGTTGACTTTGTTTTTAAGATTATTTTATTTTGTCGTAGGAAAGGCTGAATCCAGGGGCCAGGAGCTTCTTCTGGGTGTCCCATGTGGGTGCAGGGTCCTAAGGACTTGGACCATCTTCTGCTGCTTTCCCAGGCCATTAGCAGATAATTAGATGGGAAGTAGAGCTTCCAGATGGTGGCCATATGAGATGCTGGTGCCACTGCATCACAGTATTGGCTCCAAGATTGTTGTTTATGAAAAATGTTTGATGTATTTATTTTGTTTAAAAGCAGAGAGGTCTAGAGACAGACAGGCAGAGATCTTCTACCTGTTGGTTTACTTCCCCCAAGGCTGGACCAGGCAGAAGCCAGGAGCCCAGAGCTCGGGTCTGTCCTGTGGGTGACAGGGACCCAAGTTCTGGACCGTCACCTGCTGCCTCCCAGGGTGCACATGGACAGGAAGCTCGACTTTTTTTTTTATGATTTATTTCTTTAGGGCCCAGCACTGTGGCCTAGCGGCTAAAGTCCTTGCCTTGAACACACCGGGATCCCATATGAGCACCGGTTCTAATCCCGGCAGCTTCACTTCCCATCCAGCTCCCTGACTGTGGCCTGGGAAAGCAGTCGAGGACGGCCCGAAGCCTTGGGACTCTGTGCACCAGCAGGAAGCTAGACCAAAAGTGCAGTGGGCAGTGGTCGGGACATGACCCTGGCACCTCAGTATAGGCCAGAGGCTTCTGAAGCAGTAGCCTAAATACTGCACCAAACACCCAGCCTGACACAACCGCTTACCCTGATGTTTCTGATCCTTGATCGATAAAATCCACCGATGTGGAACACCTGGGCACGGCGTGCTGTCTATGCTCGGTTTCCTAAATGTCAGGGTTGACTTTATGAAAATGTACACTTTTTTATTTCAATCTATCACTCTGTGAGCACAGTGAAAACTACAGGCTTGGGCTTTGGCATTCACAATCATGATGAAAAATTTAGGTCCTTCTGAGGGCCTGGGATTGTCTCTGAGCCGGGTGGACCACCGCCCAGCTGACCAAAGCCCAGGTGAGCGGTGGTCAGCTTCTGGCTTTGGGTGGAGAGGAAGCCTTGGGGGGCGGGGAGGAGTTTAGGAAGGACCCTGAAGCTGGGAATATTCTTCTGGTATTTTCTACCTCAGAGCTGGGCCTTCCTCCCCACAGTGTGACTCTAGGTCCCTGTACTGGCTGCAAGTCTCTCCATCTCTCATCCCTGCTGGAAGCTCTCAGGAGTCCCACAGGATAAGCTGGCCTTCTCTGCCCATGGCTGCAGGTGATGGGACTGGTATCCACAGTGCTTCCTGGGTCTTCTTCAGCCAGGAGAGCTGCCTGGAGGAGGAGGAGGAAGACTTGGAAGGGGACCGAGGTGTAGGACGACTTGGAGAGAGGCTTGGTTGCATTTTGTACTGCTGGGCCCAGTGTGAGGGACAGGAAGTGAGGAACCTGGAGTTTTATGATGTGACTGAGTTGCAGTCTGATGGCCCTGGAGTCAGGACAGCTTGGGGCCAAGGTCATCCCCAGACAGCACCCAGAGCAACCAGGCGGCATTGTTCACCTGCAGCCTAACCCACCGAGTCTTAACGACATTCGAGAGCTCGGTCCAGGTGTGGTTTAACTAATAGTTCTGAGCATGGAAGCATTTCCTGTGCTGTCACCTTTTTTACTGTTTAATAGAGAAGCTACCTGAGACCCAAGATCCCGTAGTTGGTAAATGACAGAGGCAGTGGGGTGCCAAGTGTGCCTGGCTTGGCAATTCCCCAGGGATAGGAGACTAGCACCTGGTCCCCGATCTTAGCCATGGGACTCTGGGATGCAAGCTTCCTCAAGGGCCCCTCAGCTGCTGGGCAGAGCGGCGGGGATGGACACACGGCACGCTGCCCCCTCCCAAGTGCAGGTCCATCCAGGTGGCAGGAAGACGGGGCCCAGCCTGAGCACCTTGTGAGTCACTGCTGGAGAAGTGCCCTGGGGTCAGGGACTTGGGCTGTGCTGAATGTGCGTCTCGTGTAGTAAGGATCATCCAACGCCCTACCCGTCCTGATGGCCCATGGTGTTTCTCAGATGCTGGCCAATCGGAAGCAGGAGCTCCTTCATGGTATAACCTCCCTGGGCCTCAAAGGAGCCATCTGTGAAATGGGTGCAGAGAATAATAGGCAGAAGTGTGAGGCTGTGGAAAGCAGTTACTGCTTGGGTTGAGCCAGTGAGAGAATGAAACCTGGTATGTTACTACTTCAGTTCTGAAGATTCTGACTGTCATATGTGGCTTCCCTGTGTTTGTAGTGTGGCTTCCCTGTGTTTGTAGTGTGGAGCAAACATAAATCGCCCCCCCGGGCCTGTGGCAGCCCACGTTTGCTTTTGTTCAGATTCAGCCCCTGGTGCCAGCCGTGAGGTCCCTGGGTGGGAGGCAGGGCCTGGCCCCAGCATAGGGGCATTCATCAACAGTGGGGTGCTCCTGAGTTTCATGACTTTGGCATTGTCCCTACAGCAGCCACAAAGGTGGCGACTAGGAGAAGTGGCATTCTGGACAAAGGTGGCAGAGCCTGGGGGCTGTGGGTGGGACTCCATGTACCCCCAGTGTCCTCCGCAGCCCTTGTGGAGGTCCTAGAGGACACCTACCCCACCCCTTCAGGAGGCTTTGTGGGTCACGCCGCTTTCCATCCGTGTCTGCATCTGTCCCTGGCCGCCTGGCCTGAATAGCCTCTGTTTATTGCCTTCTGCTGTTGATGACTCTGGCCTGGAAGCAGAGGCGGCAGGTGCCAGCCTCCCCTGCCCAGTTGCCAGCTGGGGACACCTGCTCCTGTGTTTCCTGGAAGTAGACGCTGGCTGGAGGCTCGGTACGGTTGAGACCTAGGGATGCGGTAGGCGGTGACTTCCTCTCCCCGAGGGTAGAGCCATGGCAAGCAGGGCTCGGGCAGGCACTTGGAGCTGCTTTGCTGCTGGGAGCTGCCCAAAAGGCCTTGGGTTGGAAGGAGGGGAGCCCCTGTCTCCCCCACCCCTCCATTTGCATCAGCAACTCTCCTCTGTTTTGCTGTGTTCCCGCATCAGGGCGACAGATGGAAGTCCGGCGTGTCTGCCTGTCCACCTGTCAGGATTGCGGGGAGGGGTCGGGGCTGGAGACTATATGTTTTCCCTGAGCGCCTTCCTCCTCCAGAGCCCCTACCATCCGCGAGGCCGCCTCTGATAGCAAGGGTGACTGCTCTTAACCAGTTCTCCACCCATGTGCCCGCTGGGGCAGAGGGCACCATTGGCTTTGCTTCCATTTCTTACCTGTCACTGCTGCAGGTCCTGTGATGGCCAGCGCTGGGGGATTGGAGGGTCTGACCCTTCAGGCACCTGCACCCCGTGACCTAGCAGGTCCTGGGCCCCACCCTTCCAGGAGTAAGGCTGATGGCCACAGGTTAGGTAATTCTGTCTGGTAGAAAGAGTAATGTCAGTGATGAGATGATCAACTGGGATTGGTGTGGGGGAGTGGGCATGGTTAGCACAAGACCCTTTCAAGGTGCAGCTGCCTGTTCTGCACAGAGGGCAGAAGGAGGGAGGAAGGCGGCCCAGGTAGCTGCAGGGTGCCCTGCAGAGGCACCCCAAGCCTATGTAGCAGCTACTTCTGCAGGGGCAAGCTGGAGTCCCGGGAAGGGGCATCACTGGGGATGCTGCTGCTCTCGCTGCCCCCCAAGCACCAGCAGCAGTGGCCACCCCTGACTTGGAGCCAGCACTCCTCGGGGAAGATGACAAAGAGAGGTGGGTTGGGGCTCGGAAGTGTGTCCGTTAGCAGAATCAGGCATTCTGGCTGGAGCCGAGTCCTGGTCTTTTTTCATGGCTCGGGTCACTGCTGTCCTTGCTTTTCTCACTTTCTGTAGCTGGTCCCCTGCCTTTTGCCGTGCCTGTCTCTGGCCTGCTTTGAGCTCCATGCCATGCTTCTCTTTCCACATCCCCTGTTGGTTTCCAGGCCTGCACCATGGGCTTGGCGGGCTCTTGCTATGCCTTAGATGCAGTGCAAGCAGTGGCTAGAAACAGAGCGGTGCCTCTTGCCAGCTGTGACTTCATTATGCGAGCCGCGTTCCTCTCCCGAGCTGCAGCCTCGGCCTCCGTAAATTGGAGCTGATTATAGAGCTACCTAACCGCTGGCTCTGTGCCGTCCACTCTGGCGCCAGGAGCTGCTCCTAGGTCCCCGGAGCACTTGCAGTATGACCCGTCTGCGCTGGGATGTGGTCCAGGCTGAGTCTCCCTAATTCTGAAATCTGAAACTTTATGAACATTTGTGGTCAAAGGTTCAGGTTTTGGGGCATTTTGGATTTTCAGGTAGGGAGGGGGGATGCCCAACTGGCGAAGTCTGTGCCAATATTCAAAACAAAGCAAAATTAAAAAAAAAAAAGTCAGTGAACTCCAAGTGCTGACACTGAGGGGTAGCGAGTTAAGCCACTGCCTGCAACCCCAGCATCAAGTGCTGGCTGGTCTACTTCCTGTACAGTCCTTTATGGCCTGGGAAAACAGCTGAAAATGGCCTACAACGTTGGGCTTCTATACGCATGTGGGGAGACCCTGGTGAAGCTCCTGGCTCCTGGCTTCAGCCTGGCCCAGCCGAGGCTGTTGTGGCCATCTGGGGTACTGAGCCAGCCTATGGAAGATCTCTATTTCTTCCTGTGTAACTCTGCCTTTCAAATAAACCAAATCCTAACCAGAGCAAAGTCCATGCTCTGAAATCTGGCCGCAAGCACATTGGCAAAGGATTCTCAGCCCTGGCTGAGTCTGGCGGCTTCCTTTGTGTCGGACCTTCACCTGCCAAGCAGACATGGACTTCCAGGTGATGTGGCCACTTCTGTCGCTCAGTGTGCTTGTGGTGAGCTGGGATTGACAGTGGGGTTTCCTTTACTTTTTGTGAGAATGGATGAGCCAAGGTGTGGCACGCGCCAGGTGGGTGGCAGTTCACTACCTTTGTCATGATCCCTGTGCTGACCAGGGAGAAGAGAAGCCAGGGCCTGCAGGAGAGAGGCCGGTCAGCGGCCAGCGGGCCTGTAGGGGACAGCTGAAGAGAGGCGAGGTGGAGTGCAGGCAGCGTGTGTTTAAGAAAGCCACCTGGAGGGCCCGGTACGGTGGCGTCAGATCGGCATGGCATCGACCGTTGCTCTCACTTGGGGAGTGAGTTATCGGACGGAGGATCTTCCTCTCTGTCTATCCTCTCTGTATATCCGCCTTTCCAAGAAAAAAATAATAAAAATAAATCTTAAAAAAAAAAAAAGAAGGCCACCTGGAAAGACGGCTGGGAGCGTTTGGACTGTTGGGCGGACGGGGCGGAGGAGAATGCCTGGCCCCTCCTTTGTCACAGGCACTTGCTCCACTGTTGCCTGCGCAGCCTGGGAGGGCGTGGCCAGCTCTCTGGCCAACACAGTCGTGGGGACCAGAAGCTGCCTGCCTCTTGGTTGGCTACAGCAGAGGGGTCCTGAGAAGGAAAGCCTACGTTCAAGTTCTCCAGGGGCATGGCTGGTTTGCAGCTTCCCACCCCTGACTCGAGTTAGCCTCGCTGGCTTTGGGCCCCTGAGACTTGGTACTCTGGGTTCTGGGTGCTCTCCTGGCCTCACCCTCTGCTGTGTGCCTGAGGTGCCCCACCTACAGCCTGGAGGAGGGGAGGGCACCCACACCCCGCCCCAGTGGTCCTGCAGCTCATCCTCTGTCCACCTTCCCTCCCCTCCAGGTTGGATCCATGCGGTCTACACGCCCGTAGACTCCCTGGTGTTTGGAGGGAACATCCTGCACAGCTTTAACGTGCCCATGCAGCTCCGGATCTACGAAATTGAAGACAGGACCCGGGTAAGGAGGCGCAGCGGGTGTAGGGGGTGGGCCTTCCTGGAATCCTTGATAATTCTCCTTCTTTCCCACCCCTAGCCTCACCCCAGCCTCCCACTGTCACCTCCAGGCAGGTGGCAGCCAACACCCCCTTATTAATGAGGAAGTGTTTGCGTGGACAGAGCACTGGGGGATGGCGGTGGCCGGTAGCAGGGTGTGCCGACATTGGGGGAGTGTTGATGCCTTGGCAAGGGGGTCTCCTGACCTGAGGTCAGGCCCTGGCCCAGTGTTCTGGAAACTCCCCGAATCGGGTGGCTCACCCCTGTCCCGCCACTCTGGAAAGGCTGTGCATGTCAGGCCCCTGGGTCCTGTTTGTCTGGGTGTTGTCCCCCATCTGCACCCTTGGTAGCCTGTTGGCTTCTAACGCATTGGGTTTCCTCCGCCCCCATGCCCAGGCTGAGCCTCAGACCTGGGGCGTGTGCCCTCCTGCCCACAGATTCCTCTTGAAAAGCACTGTGGCTCCGAGCTCACGTCCCTGTCTCCCATGCTGGGACCCGGTTTGGGACCGGAGGCCAGAGCCTTGGGGCCAAGAGGGCGTGTTTCTTGCTCTTTGTTAAACGTGGCTATTGAAATGTTAATTCTCTAGTTTAAAAAAAAAATGTTTTAGCTATCTTTCCCAAACACTAAAGTAAAGTACGGCATTTAAAGTGCATGGTTCAGGGTTTGCGTGCCCCTTATTTCAGAACCATTTTTATCACTTTAAAAAGTCCAGGCAGTTGCTCTCCAGTCTGCAGCCCCTGTCCCTCCAGCCCTGACAGCCACTAATCCTCTTTCTGTCCCTATGGATGGTTCTGGATCTTGGCCATCAGTGCAAGTGTGGGCTTTGTGTCTGGTCTCCGCACACACCATCGTGGTTTGGGAGTTCATTGTTTTTGTGGCTGAATGGTATTTGTATGGAAAGACCTTACCCTTTCTTCGTGGGCTTTGCTTCAGAGACGAGCCTGAGTCCTAACGCAGTACCTCACAGGGACAGCTGTCCAGTGTCGGATCCCTGTCCCTCCGGGTCTTCTTTTTGGGTCTTGGTTCGCATGGAATCATATAAGGGAATCGGTATCAGCCAACCACTGCATGTCAATTTCACCCCCTCAAAAAATTTTTTTGAAGATTTATTTACTTATATTGGAAAGTCAGATTTAGAGAGAAAGATCTTCCATCTGCTGGTTCACTCCCCAAGTGAACACAATGAGCCAGGGGCTTCTTCCAGGCCTCCCATGTGGTACAGGGTCCCAAGGCCATTCTCTACTCTTTTTCCAGGCCACAAGCAGGGAGCTGGATGGTAAATAGAGCAGCCAGGATTAGAACCGGTGCTCTTATGGAATTTTGGCACATGCAAGGCGAGGACTTTAGTCACTAGGCTACTGCACTGGGCCCAATCTCAGCCTTTTAACAGTCCCAGCACCGGGGATCCTTGGCCAGGGGGCTCCTAGGCTGCTTGGAGCTTTCCCCGGCCATTGGGTGAGCTATTTAGGGGTGTGTGTATAACTTGTCGGTTATTGTTTCCGATGTCCCTAGCTGGAGAGACCCAGCTGTGTGGGCCTGGTCCCCTTGCCCACTCTCCACTCCACCTTGCTGGCACAGTGAAGGCCAGCCCAGGCCCGATCAGGCAAGTGCTGCCCTGTGGCATTCAGGGGAAACGCACCGTTAGGGCATGGTTGTCATCCCACGGCCTGGCTTGAGTCCTCACCCGTGGAGCTCCAGCAGGCTGTGCTCTGGCCAGCCTTGAAGAACAGTAAGGTCTGTCTGGGAGCAGACAGCAGCTGTGGGATGGATGGAGAACTCTGCAGGAAGGTGTCGGGTCTGTGACTCCAGGCAATTCCTGAAAGCCAGAGTCCAGCTGCTGTTTCCAGAGGTGCCTTGTGGGGAAGCCGTCCCCACCCCCACCCCCAAAACCCTGATCCAGGCCCCATCACCCGTCAGGAGCCCAGCTTCCCCAAAGCCACTATCCCTGTTGTCTCAGAGGGCACCCCATCTGGTTTCCCGGAAGTAGGTTGATGGCTGGGCAGCCGGTGTGGGCAGGCTGGGCTGGAAGCAGTGGCAGACTGCTTAATCTGCTTTGATTTGTGGTCTTTGATAGAGGGGCTTGGCCAAGAGGCCAAATTATTCCTGTCATAGGAGCGAGGGCGGATGAACAGCGCTGGGGCATGAGTGAGCACTGGAAGCCAGATAAAATGTCAGGGCTCCTGGTCAGCGTTCAGCAGCTTAATTCTGCACATTCCTGCGTCCTTTCTTCAAGAGGATACAGCCATTAAAGAGCTTTGAAAGAGTCCTAAAGCGTGGCTTTGCTTGGAAACCAATGCAGGGCCTGCAACGAGGCAAACTCAGTCTCCAAGCCCTGTGGTATGGGTTTGTCTTAGAAAAAGCAGCTGTGGACCCGGCACGGCCTAGCAGCTAAAGTCCTCACCTTGCACTTGGCCGGGATCCCATATGGGTGCCGATTCTAATCCCAGGAGCCTTGCTTCCCAACCAGCTCCCCGCTAGTGTCCTGGAGGACAGCCCAAAGCCTTTGGACCCCGTACCCCTGTGGAAGAGGCTCCTGGCTCCTGGCTTCAGATCAGCACAGCTCTGGCTATTACAGCCTCTTGGGGAGTGAATCAACGAACGGAAAATATTTCTCTGTCTCTGCTCTTCTCTTTATATCTGACTTTCCAATGAAAATAATTAAACCTTTAAAAAGTGAGAGAAAAAAACAAAAAGGAGCTGCAGGGGGTGGGGGAAGCCCCTGTGCAGTCTGGGGTCTCCTGTGTTTATAAAGGAAGCCATGTCTTGCTCCGCCTCTTTTATTTTCCTAGAACAAATAGTAGGTGACCTCCCCTCGCAGTGTCGCTGCCCACAGCTTGCGACGGGGGACTGCAGGGTTTCTGCTGCCACCTCTGTGCCGATGCAGTCCCCCCTCTCTCCCTTACAAACCTGCGGGCCTGTGAGGGAGGGGAGACTCCCCCAAAAGCTAACGTGCGGTGTGCTTAAGCTTTGGCAGGGATGGTTCCCCAGGCGCTGCATGCTTCCTCTCCTTCTTCTTCTTTTTAAGATTCATTTTTATTGGAAAGGCAGATTTGCAGAAAGATGGAGAAAAAGGTCTTCCATCCACTGTTTTAGTCCCCAGACGGACGCAGCAGCTGGAACTAAGCTGATCTGAAGCAAGCAGCCAGGAGATTCTGTGGGTCTCCCGCATGGGTGCAGGGTCCCAAGGCCTTGGGCCGTCCTCTGCCACAAGCAGGGAGCTGAGCGGGAAGTGGGGCCGCTTGCAAGGGGAGGATTAACTAACTGAGCCGATACACTGGGCTCCGCTGCACGCTTCTGACCCCGCTTGGCTCAGTGAGGGGCAGGGAGCTGCATTCACTCACCAATCTCTCCCGTTTCTCTCTCTCCTCCCCATCCCCGTGGCTCCGTGAACGCAGCCTCCCTGGAGAGGTAACCCTGCTCACCCCGCTCTTCCACAGCCAGCGGCCCTTTCCCCCCTGCCACTCACTGGATGTTTTTTCTTTCCTCACCCCCATTGCTTTTTTTTTTTTTCCAGGAGAAAAACAAAATTTCTGAGACTTCCACCATGCTCATATGTTTATGCTGCAGATGCTTGAGACCTGGGACTTCTTTCTTGGTGCTCTCAGACACCTTTAGGTCCAGTCTCCTGAGGCCACTGGGGCTGGACATGGAGTCGGGCCCTCCAAGTAAGGGTGCCCCTGGCCCGAGCCATGGATCTCTGAGGGAGCATTTGAGCTGACACTCATCCTCCAGGCCTGGAGCCTGGCTTGCTCAGTCACTTCCCTGCCGGTCGCCCAGACTGACTAACAAACAGCTCAGTGTGGCTCCAAATTTGTCAACAAGTCATGTTGAGCAATCATGTGTTTAATGTTCCCAGGCATGTGGCTGGAAGCTTTTGAAGGCGAAGGGTGGAAGGCAGCAACTCATTTGTAAGTCACCTCTTTGCAAATTTTGTCTCCTGTAGTCCTTCCTCTCTTGGAAAAAAAAAAAAAAGACAAAATTTAAAGCATTGGAATTCCTTCATCAGCATTTGTGGTCACCCAGCTGGTTTCTCTTGGATTCAGCAACAAAGTGGGGGGCCTGCCTTCTCCTGAAAGGGGGGTTCCCCTGCCCAGTAGATCCCCAAGGGGGATGGGGCCTGTGAGTGGCACAGCGGCGGTGCCCAGACCTGGGGATTTTGTCGGGTGGCTCAGATGTGACTCAGGGTCGGCTTGACCTCAGCCTCTATTTCAGGGAGTATTAGTCTCAAAACTGTCCCCTGCTCTGGAGTACGGCTGGGCTGGAGGACCCTGTCCCTAAGCAGGTGTGCTGCTTGCTGGGGAGTACTCTTCTTTTTCGAACTCCAGAGCGCACCCATCTAGCACTGTGAAAACAGATGTAGCCTCACTCTCTCCCACCAGAGAAACGAGTCCTCTCAGCCACGTGGCTGGAGCCAAGGAAACCGCTCGGTGGTGATCTCAACTCCGTTCATCTCACCCAGCCCGGGAGCTGAAAAGCATGTGGCTGCCTCGTTCTCATCCCACAGCCTTCCATCCTTGCCCTGGGGGCAGGGAAAGTGCAGGGGACCCATCCTGCAGCTGGGAGGAGCGAAGCCCCCCGTGGTGGGCTGTAACTGGAAACCAAGCTGCAGTGGCCGGAGAGCTGGACTCTAGTGGTGGGAGCACAGGAGCTACTTGGAGGTGGCTGGAAGGAGCTCATGACTTCAGGCAGGCAGAGGCCCTAGATCCGTCTGTGCTTGTCTTTGTGCCCTGTTCTTTGGAGGAAACAGCAGGGCAGCCGGGGGATTGGGAGTTTGTGTACCCAGCTCCCAGTCTCGTGCCTTCTCCCTGCAGCTGTGAGTGTGGGCGCGTGGAGCCTCGTGGGGTCTCTGCAGCAGAGGAGGCAGGGGCCGTCCTTGCACACTGTCACTCCCCCTTGCCCACTCGGGGTACAGTTTCTGGATGGTTCCTCAGTGCCCAGGCCTTCCAACGTGCCCCTTTTCTCTCCTCCTTGGTTGCTTTCTCTTTGTCTGGACCCTGCACTCCCCCGTATCCGGAGCCTCTGGGCCCACGCCACTGGGCAACTGTAATTCTGAAAGCCGTCTGCACCTTCTTTTCCTTCCCAAGAGGATTTCTGTGTAGACCCTCCAGGCTGGAGTGTCAGGACAGTTTTGGGCCATGGTGGGAACATGGTGTCTTGGCTGGAGAGGTGGGCATTGCCCAGCAGTAGTGGGGGAGAAGGACTGGGATGCCAGGAGGGGGATCCGCGAGGCCTCACTCCTGTGGGTAGGCAGGTGCCCTGTGGCCCGTCAGCAAGTGGTGAGGCTTGGGAGTTGATTTCTGGTTCCTGAAGGGCACGGAGAGTAGCCAAGTGTGGGCAAGAATTTTTAGGAAGTGCAGGGAGCCGATGTGCTGGGCTGGACTCGGGTGGTGTGGCCCCATCCGTAGGTCCTCGTGAGTCAGGGGAGGCCTCCGGTTTCTCTGCCTCTCACAGGAGCATGGGCCTGGTCTGGCTGCCTAGCGGCCTGTGAAGGGATGCTCTCCCCTCGCCCTTTTCGCTGCATCCGTGCATGCTTCCGGCATTCCCACCCGCCAGCGTCTTCCTCCTGCCTCCGCTCCAGTGCTGCCCCCACACCATTTCTCCCTGCTGTCATCTGTGCTCCTGCCAAGACAATGAAAATGACCCTCTCCCCACTTCCCTGCCTCCTCTGCTTGCTGCCCCGAGACTGACCTGGCCTCTGCTTGCAGGTGCAGCCTAAGTTCCGTTACCCGTTCTACTATGAGATGTGCTGGTATGTCTTGGAGAGATACGTGTACTGCGTGACCCAGCGTTCCCACCTCACTCAGGAGTACCAGAGGGAATCCATGCTCATTGGTGAGTGGACCCCGTGGAGCCCATGGACAGGCTGCCTTTCTCTTTCTTTACAAAGAAATTTATTTATTTTACTCAGAAAGTGAAAGTTACAGAGAGAAAGAGGGAGAGACAAAGATCTTGGATCTGCTGGTTCAACTCTCCAGAACGGCTGCAGTGACCAGAGTTGGGCCGCTCCAAAGCTGGGAGCTGGAAGCTCCTTGTGGGTCTCCCGCATGAGTGCAGGAGTCCGAGGATTTGGGCCGTCCTTGACTGCTTTCCCAGGCCACAAGCAGGGAGCCGGATGGGGAGTGGAGCGGCCAAGACGTGCACTGGCGCCCATATGGGCTGCTGGGACTGGCAGGTGTAGGGTGAGCCTTTTATGCCACTGCGTGGACCCTGGGACCAGAGTTGTTTCCTCAGGCCCAGAGTCCTTGAGCTGAGGGGGTTTTCTTCTCTCCTCTTGTATCTTTTTTTTTTTCTTTTTTTCCTTCCTTCTTTTTGCGTTCCCACCCCCCATTATGGAGACTGAAACTAGTATGGGCTGAGTTCTTTCACGTGTTGGTTCAAATGCTCCCAGGAGTGGGAGTTGGGCCAGGCTGCAGCCAGGAGCCAGGAGCTGGGAATTCCCTCTGGGTCTCCAACATGGGTGGGAGGGACCCAGGCACTCGTGCCCTCCTCTGCCGCTTCCCAGGAGGCACGTGAGCAAGCAGCTGGAATTGAAAACAGGATAGGTCAACCGTGGGCACTGGGGCATGGGCTTCAGTCCTCTGCGGTCATGCTGGCGTGTTTCACCACAGGGTAGGAAGGGGCAGCATTGGTACTGTGGCACAGCAGGAGTAAGCCTTCACTTGTGGCAGCAGCATCCTGTGTTGGAGTCCCAGCTGCTCTGCTTTGCCATCACACCTGTTAGGCAGTGAATGACGAGTCAAGTCCTTGGCCCCCTGCCACCCGCGTGCCTCAGAGGGAGGCTGGGCGGGAAGTGGAGCAGCAGGGTGCTCAACAACCGGAACTCGGTGTAGCATGCTGTCTTTTTTTTTTTTTTTAAAGATTTATTTTTATTATGTTTTTATTGGAAAGACGGATATACAGAGAGGAGAGACAGAGAGGAAGATCTTCCGTCCGATGTTTCACTCCCCAAATGAGTGCAACGGGCCGATACTATGCCGATCCGAAGCCAGGAGCCTCTTCCGGGTCTCCCACGCGGGTGCAGGGTCCCAAAGCTTTGGGCCGTCCTCCACTGCTTTCCCGGGCCACAAGCAGGGAGCTGGAAGGGAAGCAGGGCTGCCGGGATTAGAACCGGCGCCCATATGGGATCCCAGGCGTGCTAGGCGAGGACCTTAACCACTTGCGCCACCGCGCCGGGCCCAGCATGCTGTCTTTATCCACTGCACTGTAACCCCGGCCTCTCTTTTTTTAAGTGTTAACTCTTATTTTTTTAATGAAACCATTTTAATTTATTTGGGAGGATTACATACAGAGATAGGGATGTTCTGTCTCCTGGTTCACTCCCCAAAATGCCTACAACACAGTCTAGGCCTCCCACGTGAGTGGCGGGACCCTGTCCATTGGCCTGTCAGCACCATCTCGCAGGGTTTCCTCCTGCAGGAAGCTCAATCAGGAGCCGGAGCTGAACCTCCAGCCCAGGCGCTGTCATGTGGGACGCAGGCTTCCTGACCACTGGACCAAGTGCTAACACCTTGCATTTATTTGAACGGCCTGTCCTACAGTCGCCCATCTGAAGTGTGACGTGGTGTGGAGGAACGGGTGCGAGCAGAGGCACCGAGGGCTTGCTGGGGACCAGGCCTTCATCTCCGTGCTTCCTGTGTGCCCTGCAGATGCCCCTTGGAAGCCCAGCATAGACGGCTTCTCATCTGACTCCTGGCTGGAGATGGAGGAGGAGTCCTGCGAGCAGCAGCCCCAGGAGGAGAAGGAGGAAGAGGAGGGTGAGGCTGCGGAGAAGGCCCTGAGGCCGCCTGCTGAGCACCCTGCCTCCCCCACCAGCACCCCCTCTGAGGACCAGGAGACCCCCGGGAAGAAGCCCAAGGCCTCTGCCCTGCGGTTCCTCAAAAGGACTTTGTCTAATGAGTCAGAGGAGAGTGTCAAGTCCACAGCCATGCCCACGGATTACCCCAAGACGCCCAGCGGCTCTCCGTCCACGGAGGTTCCTGCCAAGTGGACCCACCTCACCGAGTTCGAACTGAAGGGCCTGAAAGCTCTGGTGGAGAAGCTCGAGGCCCTCCCCGAGAACAAGAAGTGTGTTCCCGAGGGCATCGAGGACCCCCAGGCACTCCTGGAGGGAGTGAAGGTGGGCAGGGGCCTGGCCGGGGGGTGGGCAGGATCCGTACAGTGACCTGGGTCAGCTCTGTCCTCCCAGGCTGTCGGGGTGTCTGTGCAGAGGCCACCAGTAATTTGCTGGCGTGGTTAACCACAGGTTCCTTCTCAGCCAGAGTCTGGAGCCAGGCACTCCAGGGTGGTACGTGGGTGCCCCAACTGGCATCCTAGCCCTAGGCCAAGTGCCCGCCCGGTGTTAGACATGCCATCATTGGGCTCTTCGAGGTCCTGCGGCCTCACCAGCGAGTGAAGTTATGGTGCCAGCTGGTGTTGGAGCCGGAACTCTCGTTCCTGGTCAGGAAGTTGTACTGCCCAGGGCCAGCATCGTTTCTGCTGTGGGAACAGCTTGTACAGCCCACAGCCAGCCAGGGTGGGTGCCACCAGGCCCCTGAGGACCCCCCAGGCAGGCTCCATGCCCCGGCTTTGGGCAGCTCAGCTCTGGCTGCTCGATACAGAGTGTCTAGACACCAGGACACTTGCTTGCCTTTAATGAATAGGTAGGCTCAGAGAGGGTGAGGCACACTCCTGAGGTGCGTGGTGGGTGAGAGGAACCCGGGAGCTGCTGGTGCATTGCGGCCCCCCCAGGCATTTGCTCCGGAGTGAAGCCAGTGGGGGTGCGAGGAACGCTGCATTTTAGCTTTTTCTTGCACGTGGCAGTTCTCTCGTTCATGTCTTCACTTAGGAGGCCTTGTGTTAGAGTCAGGATGCAGACGCGCCGGCAACTTGGGACCCTGGGCAGACAGCGAGTTGGGTGGGTGTGTGTGTGTGTTTGAGAACTGAGACCTGCAACAAGGAGACTGACAGGTGCCACCAGTAGAGGGCGCCTGTGTCTAAAGTCCGCGCTCCTGGCCCAGCGCCCGGCGGCCTCCAGGTGCTGAGAGCCAAGTCTTGGGGCCCCAAGACCGCTGGGCTCCATCAATGGAGGGGTTATTTCACTGGGTCTTGCCTTTCTTGGGGGATTGGACCATTGCTGATCTTTTTAGGGGAGTTTTATGAAAATAACGAACTTCTCCATTTCCCCCAATATTTGTTTCTAGACAGTAAAATTTTGCATGTGGCTTAGGAACCTTGGGCCGTTTCCCCCCGGGTTCAGGTCCTCGTCCCACCCCTGCCCCAGTTCCTTCTCCCCATCTGCATTCGTTTTCTGGCAGAACAGGCCTCCACCCCTGGGTGACTTAAACAAAAAGAAAACCCCTCTGAATCAGGAAGTTCTAGGGGTGTGTGTGTCAGGGGGCTGTGGGGGCTCCGTCCTTATCTCCTGCAGCTGCTGCCCACTGTCCCTGGTCTTCCTGGCCACTTGCCCTACCACTGCCATCTCTCAGACTGCTAGCCAATGGCTGCCTCTCCGTGTGCGGTCACTCATCCAGTGTGACCTCTTGTTAACTTGGGGACCCTCCATGTGGCCACACCCTTGATACCGGGGGAAATGTGGCTGAGGGCAGCACCTGTTTGAGCCCGTGTCTCACTCCTTCTCTCTGGGGTTGACACCTCAGTCAGTAGACACGCCGAAGACAGGAGTCGCCTTGGGGCTTGTCCTGCTCAGAGACCTCTCTCTGTACCCAGCTAGAACCCAGGGAGGCCTGTGGCTGTTTGGGAGCAGGTTCCCTCCTCAAGCAGCTGTGACTTGAGGATAACACAGTGTATTGCAAGTTGTCAAGGGCATAGGCCAGCGCAGGAAGTGACCACCAAGACTAAAAGTGGGTATTTTTGCCAAATTCCCCTCTGCGAGGTGGTTCTGCAGCTGCTTCCTGAGCCCTGCTCCTAATGCCCACAGCACCATGCCCACCTTCCCAGGATTCCCAACGTATCTTTTTATTGCATGGAATTATGGCGCCTTGTGGAATTTCTGAACACCAGATTCCACGTATAAGAGGAAAATGTCCCCAGTTGTGTGGGCCTCATCCGCTCAGCAGCTGTATCTTAGAGAAAAGGAGGTGGAGGCCCCAGGGCTGACCGACCGCCCAGTGGATGTGAGCAAATGGCCTGGGGCCTGTTGGGTGACTGAGTTCAGTAGTCAGCAGCCCGGGCAGGGACGTCCCCACGTCTCCCGGCCATCTGGAGCAGTGGGGCCTGTGTCATTGCAGGTGAAGAAGCAGAGAGAGATGCATTGCCTTGGCCAGACCCACACAGCCTGTTGGAGTTTCAGCCCGGATGTTTGACATGTCTGGCATGTGGGTCCCAGGTGGCTCTAACCAATGGCTGCTAGCTGCCTGGCTTCAGACAGTACAAACTTCCTCTGTAACGGATCCCACCCCCGAGTCTAAAGTCAGTGCAGGGAGGATCCTTCCTCCGGCATCCTGAGGTTCCCTGCAGCTCCCGGAACGCCTTGGCTGCTGTTTGAAGGGCAGAGTTACAAAAGGAGCGAGACCCTTCATCCATTGGTTCACTACCCTAAGGACCACAGCCGCCGGGTCAGGGCCAGGCTGAAGCCAGGAGCTTCTGGGTCTCCCACATGCATGCAGGGGCCTAAACACTTGGGCCACCCTCCACCATTTTACCAGGCCATTTAGCAGGGAGCTGGGTCAGAAGTGGAGCAGCTGGGATTTGAACTGGTGCCCTATAGTGTGTTGCCACCGCAGGTGGTGGCTTAATTTGCTACCAGCCCTTTTTTCTTATAGAGGTAGCAGTCATTGGATTTACTGCCTCTCAGGATTCTTAGGACATTTGCAAAGACTTTTTTCCCCCCATGCAAGCTCACACCTGCAGGTAACTGGAGACTTGGACAAAACTTTTTGGGCCAGTCACAATCCCTGCCAGTGGGTTTTTCCCTGTAGCCACAATACAGGCCAGAACGGGGGTGGGGGAGGGCTGCTGGGAGACCTGGGGTGCACTGATGCCCAGCGGGGCCCCTCATCTGCACCACAGGGGCTCCCCGAGATTGCCAGGTGCCCCTTGGGAAGAGTCTGAGCCGCTCTGTGCAGTTACTGCCCTGATGTCTCCAGCGGCCTGTGGCTGGTGCTTCTGTCCAGAAGTCGGCCTCCGCCCTGTGGTCCCAGCCGGGTATTTTTAGTCTCTGCCTGGACAGGAGTTTCTAATTATTAAACCCCACCCTGGGGAGCAACCATTGTGAACGAATTAAGCTCTTGGAGAAAAGTTGGCATGAGGGGGAGCCGAGGGGCAGCCATCCGTTGTCTGTGGTTGTCTGGTTAGGTCAAACACAGGGCAGTTTCCGGCAGAAACACTCAGAAAACCTGCCCCGGGCTTTCCCAGGCGGGCTTGTGACCCTTAGAGGAGACCATCCTCGTGTCTGTGCATAAATTCAGGCCATGTCTGGCAACTGTGATCGCCTCCAGGACCCTCTATATTTCAGAGGCAAAAGTCTCCAATTAGAGTAATTCCGCTTTTCCTGTAGCCTCTAACGCCGAAATGCTGCCCCACGGGAAAGGACTCAGAACGCCCTCTGGTGGCCGGCGAGGGGAACTTAAAAGTTGGTGGGAAAATGGAGAAATCGTTTTGAAACCAAATACCTTGAAGTAGTATATAGGGGACCTCTGGAAGGTTAATGGGAAAATGCATGGGATAGCAAAAGCTTTCTGTGGATTCCATAAGTGTTTTTGCACCATATCTAACTTGTTAATTCCATTGTTTATTTACTTGAAAGGCAGAGTTAGAGGGAGAGACAGAAAAAGAGATACTCCAGCCACTGGTTCTCTCTCCACAAATGGCCACTCTAGCAGGCACTGGTGCTGGCTGAAAGCCAGAGCTGGGAGCTCCATCGAGGCTTGTCTCCTGCGTCCTTGTGGCAGGGGCTAAGCACCCGAGCCATTATCGGCTGCTTTGCTGGGCACATCAGCGGGGAGTTGCATCGGAAGAGGAGCAGCTTAGACTCCAGTCAGCACGTACGGGATGCTGCTGTTGTGAGCAGGGACTTAAGGTGCTTGCCTCAGAACTAGTCTCTCCATGAACTTAAAAAAACAAGCTAGGGCTCAGTTCAGTGCCCTAACTGCTTGCAAGCACCAGTATCCTACGTGGATACTGGTTTGTATCCCAGCAACTCCACTTCACACCCAGTTCCCTGCTCTAGCCTACCTGGGAAAGCAGCTGAGGACGGCCAAAGCCTTGGGACCCTGCACCTGCATGGGAGACCCGGAAGAGGCTCTGGTCTCCTGGCTTTGGATTGGCTCAGCTCCAGCCACTGTGGTCACTTGGGGAGTGAATCTTCACATGGAAGATCTTCCTATCTGTCTCTCCTCCTCTCTGTATAGCTGACTTTGCAATAAAAATAAGTAATTTAAAAAAAAAATCTAGGGGCCAGCATTTTGTCATAGCAGGTTAAGCCAAGGCTGTAATGCCACCATCCCATATATCTACAGGCCATACCTATGTATACATAGGGTCACCTATGGGGTGGGGGACCCTAGGGTTGCTTTTGTCTGGTGTCAGCTCTGAGTTACGCTGTTATGAACATGGGCGTCCTTGCCGTCTTAGAGTGACCCCGATTGATGGACAGGGCTTCCGAGCTTCCTTGATCCAGACTCGGCCCAGCTCCCACCCGTCTCCCAAGCTGCAGGTCCCTGTGCCGCGGAAATGCTAACAGTCCCTGGGTAGTCAAGGAGGTCGTACGTGAGAGTGGTGGAGCCAGGAATGCCATGCAGGCCTCCCACGTGGGTGACGAGAACCCAGACCCTGGAGCTGACAGCTGCTGCTTCCTGAGGTGCACACTGACAGAGGGGGGAGTCACGAATGAAGGCAGGACTCGGTCATGGTCCCTGCAGTGTGGGATGCGGGCACTGTGTAACCCGCTGCTGTGTTTGTGTTTAAATATGCCGCTTATACGTTGGGAAACTCGGCGGCCTGTGCTGCTTTCCCGTGGCCGTCAGGACTGTCTAGCATTTTCTGCAACATCTTTTATTAATAGACTTTGAGTTAGAGCAGCTTTCAGCTTGCAGGAGAATTCAGCAGGTGGCACCGAGCTCCCACACAAACATCGCTCCTACCTGGCATTTCCCGAAAGTAGATTTGTTAGCGCTGACGAGTCCGTCTGGACACAGAATTGATCCTCTTGGCTTTTCCCTAAAGTCCTTTTTCAGTGCCAGGACCCCACCCTGCACACACAGTATGCTCTGTTCTCCCACCTCCTGAGGCGCTGCTCTGGCCGCTTTTGTCGACTTTGACCGTTTCAAAGAACCCGAGTCGGGGGTTTGGTTGAGTGTACCTCGTTGGACATTTGTCTGCATGAATGCTATTTGCATCGGTTTTATTGGCTATGTGCTCGCCGTAGGGTTCCAGGCTGCTCAGTGTCGCTGTGGGCTGGACTCTGCTCTCCGGAAGAACGTTGCTCTGCAGTCCAAGCTTGGATGAGACCAGGGCGCTGCGTCCCTAAGGAGGGTTTTTGTTTTGTTTGGATAGAATGCTGTATGGGTAGCTCAGAAAACACGTGACTGGGAAGCCATGAGTGTAGTGCCCATGGATAGCAAGTGCGGTTGCCGGAGGCAGGCTCGGGCGCTGCCCCTCCTGCTCTTGGTGGGCGCCACATCCCTGGAGTCTGCTCTGAGCCTTGGCCATCTCACTGTGAACCTGGCATGGGTTAGTGGCATCTTGGACCTGGTTGAGGGCCTAGGGTTGGCTTTGTCCAGGGTCAAAACCCAGGGAGGCACAGTTACCCTTAACGGATTTGCGAGACCAGTGGGAGACCAGCGTGTCCCACGTGGCCTGCTGTCTTGCGTGGCCAGCCTTTGGCCAGGGTCCTCCATCGGTGCATCCTACATGGCCCGCTATTCCGTGTGGCCAGTCCCTGGCCAGCGGCCTCCCTCTTACTTGTGTCTGTGCGTGCAGAGTCAGCTTGTGAACCTTAGGAGACCTATGGTGCCAGGGTCACTGTGCTCCTGAGCCCTCCCAGAGTGTGCAGGACTGTGCGGATGAGGCACCGAGCAAGCACTGAGCAAGCATTTGGCGTCTCGTGAGCAGCAGAAGGGCGCTATTGACTCTGCCGATGTCTTTGCAGAGGGCCATGCCACGTGCTCTGTGGCGGCAGAGGCCACTGGTGGCTCAGGCACCACCTGGTGTATGTGTGTGAGATGGGTGGAACTTGTGCTGGTTTAGGTCCATCCTCCAGCCCCTTTTTCGAGGCCTCCCCATCACCCCGGGCTAACATGGCTTCTCTGTTTGGCCGCAGAATGTCCTGAAGGAGCATGCGGACGACGACCCCAGTCTGGCCATCACTGGGTTCCCTGTGGTCACTTGGCCAAAGAAGACTCCAAAGGTAGGATGCAGCCTGCCCGTGGCCGGCGGGCCACTTTACCCCCAGACCTTTCATGCCTTCTGTATGGTGGATGTTGGCAGCTTGTCTTGTTGAGGGGCCCTGGGACAGGGGACCGGTGTTAAGAGGAATGATTTTGGCAATGTGTTCACTGCCAAGTTTCATTTTACTTAGCGTGGAACTTGCAAGCAGTGCCCCCTGGTGGTCACACAAAAAATTGTGGGGAAGTGGTGTCTTGCCATTCCCTGTGGTCAGGTGAGTTATTTTTTTTACTCTGTTACTTTTTTTTTTCCTCTTCCTTCCTTTTCATTTTGTCTTCTAAGAAGTTAGCACTTTTCACTTTTTATTTCTTTGAAAGCCAGGAGACAGATATCTGCCATCCCCGATTTTCCAAATACCTACACCCACTGGGACTGGACCAGGCCAAAGCCGGGAACTAAGAACTATGTGAATATCTGGGTGGCATAAAGACCCACTTGGGCTGTCACTGCTGCCTCTAAGGGTGCATGTTAGGAAGCTGGAATCGGGGAGCAGGACCCAGGCTCTCTCATACCCAGTGTGGGCACCCGAGCTGTGGCTTAAGCCAGGCCATAACACCCCAGCCCCCTTCCTTCCTTTCCTCCCTGCTGTTTCCTGGGCTGACTTTGCCTCTGTCTGAATCCGTTTTCTGTTGCTGTAACCAAGTAGCTGAGGTCGAGCGCTTGGTAAAAAAAGTCCCCAAGGCTGGGGGCTGGGCAGGAGGGCCCCCGGCTGCCCATGGTCAAAGGGACCCTGCTGAATGCTGGGGTGGGAAGCTCTCGATAGCCGACGAGCCCAGGACTCTGTGGCCCCGGAGTAGGAGTGGGTCAGTGTACTTGCGTGGGCGCCGCAGTCCGGGGCGTGGACATCCCGGGTGACTGGGGCGTCCCGCTGTTGTGTCTGAGTGTCGTCCAGCTGGTCCACTGCTGCCTTCCGTCTTGTGGCTGAGGTTCCATCCGTTGCCGACAGGCCACGCTGTGTTTATCCACCTGTTGGGAGGCTCATGTGTTGTTTCCATGTGGGTCATTTATTTATTGGAGGTATTGGCGGGGGTCACCATTTGCCAGTTCATTTTTTAGATGTGCACACAGCTAGGGCTAGCCTGCGATGCCAGCGAGGCTTCCATGCGGGAGGGAGGAGCCGAGCACACCAGCCCTCACGGCTGCTCTGTGTGTTAGCTGGCAGCTGGGACTCCGCGTGGGATCCCAGCCTCTGAAGGACGCGGGTCAGACACCCACCCCGCACGTGAATCCTGCTTTACCACGCACAGGTAGAAAAGCCTCAGTGTCCATCACGTCCACGCACTGTCAGCTGTACCCGCTGCTGCCCATCACAAATACCGTGACAGTCAGGCCTGGGTCGCTTATCGCCAGGAGCTCTGGATCTCAACTCAGGTCATTCCTGAGGGTGGTGGGGACCCAAGTGCCGGAGCCATCACCTGCTGCTCCTCCTCCCCTTCCCCCAGTGCACGTGAGGAGGAAGCGGGATGGGAAGTGGAGCTGGGATTCAAGTTCCAGGCACCCTTGAAACAGGGACCCTGGATATTTCAAGCCGTGTCCCAGCTCCTGTACCAAGTGCTTGCCCCTTTGTAGAAACATGTTTTCATTTCTCTTGAGTATAGACTGAGAGGGGCCTTGCCGGGTTGTGGGGTGTTCTCCGTGTGTGGGCATTCTGGGCATCTGTTTCCTGGTGGCTGCCTGGCTGCGCATTCCCCCGGCAGTGCACGAAGGCTCGTGCTCCTCCGTGTCCCTGCCAACCCGGCCATGTGTCTTGTTGATTATAGAACTGTCAGGTGCAGTCCTTTTCTTTTCAATTTAGTGATGTTTTGTAGAATGTGCCCGGAGGACTGCATTAATTTTCTGGGGCTGCCTTAGCCGAGTCCTCCAACAAGTGCTTTGAACAGCAGGCATTGATTTCCTCGTAGCTCGAGATGCCAGCAGCTCGAGGTGCAGGTGTTGATCCGCGAGGTTCTTCCGTGGGCCCTCTCTCTGGTTGCCCACATGCACAGGTTTCTGCTGGGTTTTGTACCAGAGCAGACTTTTCTGAATCCTGGGTTGTGGATGGTGTCAGGAAGCTGTAGGCTCAGAGAGGAACACCCACCTACCTGAGGTCACACAGCTTGCCCCCAGATCTGCCTGCTTCTGTCAGGAGCCCCCAAGAAGTGTGGCTGCGGGGAAGGGGTGGGGAGGCCTGCGCTGTGTTTGTGCCATTTCCTGACTGGTGAGGTTAAAAAGTTAACAGCCAAGGAAGCCCTCACCGAACCACTGACTGCCGGGGCCACCGGAGGTGCCCGGGTTCCCAGGTCCGCAGTCGGCTTCCTCCCAATTGGATGCAGGTTGGGTTGAAAGATCAAGGGCGCTCCCCGAGGCCGCCAGGATGCGAGGTAGGCAGTGGGATTTGGCGGGGGTCAGGTTACTTAACAAGTCGTTAGTGCTCAATGGCGATTAGCAAGAAATGCTTTGATCTCCCACCTTGTCTCCAGGAGAACAAAGCTCCTTTCTGGAACTCATTAGGTGCCCGTGAGGTCATTTCTGATGTGCTGTCCTTCAAATGCAGGATGCTACCATGTCCCCATCCATCAGCGGTCACCTGACCGGCTCTTTGCACCATTTTGATCTGTCCACACCCTGGCTGCTTGCTTTTATGACCAGGTGGCAGGATCTGGGCTGGGGAACAGGGTACTGTCCCCAGGCGAGGCAAGGGAACTGGGCTTATCTGAGGCCCGGCCTCTGACCTTGGCATGATTAGTGAGCTGACCTCGTACTCGCCAGCCAGACGCTGGGGCGGCTCACCAGGTCGCTGCGGAGGGAGGAGACAGCCAAGGACCAGAGACCGCGTCCCGGCTGTGCCTGGCCAGCGAGCCCACAGACACCTGTGCTTCTCCCTGGGGTATCTGTGCCCAAGCCAGGTTGCTGCTTGACTCTGAGCGATTGACAGACTTTACAGAGCAGCAGAGCCAACAGGCTGGGGCATGGGGGCAGCTCCATCCGAGGTGCAGGGTCAGCTCTCATCGCTGTTCTGAGGCCTCACAGGACCTGTACAGGAAGTGACACACACACCCGGTGCCCCTGTCGACCCCTCCTTGCCCGTGTCAGGTAGACCTTGCCTGTCAGGAGTCCCCTGGCCCTCACAGCGTGGCGCTCCATTCTGTTGAGGCTCCGGGGCTTCCTGCCCGACTCTGCCCTTCTCAGCCCCCAGAGTTCAGTTGGTGCTGTGCAGACTGGTGGCGGGGACAGTAGCCTCCCTTTCCTGTCGCCCTCCGGGGCCGTCGTTCCCCAGGAAGTCAGTGTGGTCTAGGCAGGACCAGTCTGGGGGC
This sequence comes from Ochotona curzoniae, assembly GCF_017591425.1. Classification (NCBI taxonomy): domain Eukaryota; kingdom Metazoa; phylum Chordata; class Mammalia; order Lagomorpha; family Ochotonidae; genus Ochotona; species Ochotona curzoniae. The sequence goes on along the minus strand of NW_024466340.1, from coordinate 5,791,478 downwards.
CCTGGGTTGTCTGCAGCTCTGCTGGGGCGTTTCTCAGAAAAATACGGCTTCCTGGGCTCTGATTCAGTAGGTTAGGGTGCTTGCTCTTTAAAAACTTCCAGGTCCTTCTCGGGCATGACCAGGAAGCACTTCTGGGTCAGATCCACCTGTGGCTTAACTCCTGGTTGCAGGCCTGAATGGCTTTGGGGTCTCCAGCAGCTCTTAACCTGCGTCACCGCCCCTGGGAGGGGCTTGGAGCACCTCCCGTGTAAGTTGCTGAGGGGTGCCCCACCATCTGCTGTCCTTTGTGCCTTGCTGGGAGGCCACCAATTAAGGGGAATCATCAGAGGTTTTCAGAATAATGGTTTATGAGTAAATGGTAACCCTGACTGGCTGAGAGACATTTCCTGTCCTTAAATTAAGCTTTGAACCCCCATCTTGTAGTTCCGCCTGTGTCCTCACCGCGTTGAGAATGGCTTTATCTGTGCATATTTTACGGGCAGGCTTCTGCTGTCTGCAGCCGTCCTGCCTGTGGGACTAAGAGGCTCTGTGCTATTCCTGAGCACAAGGTTATGATGTGCACATGCGCACATCCAGAGGTGTTAAGGAGCAATGCTTGCAGAGCTGTCAGCCTTGAGTTCGTCGGCAGGTACAACAGGTACAGTCGGTGCATTCCCGATCCAAAACTCCGAAAACCACAATGCTGTGCGGTCTCCGTGGGTCAGCTCCTGCCAGTTTCCATCTTCTCCCGCCCCTCCAGGCCCAGCCAGCTCTCCCTGCTGCACCCCCAGGCCTGCCCAGCCTGCATGGGGGGGGATCCTCCAAGGGTTTGTCTGGCTCTCTGGCTTGGTCAGGCTGAGGCCGTGGAAAGTGCCTTTGCAGGCGTGCGAGGTGGGCGCTGGAGCACAGAACGTCCACAGCGTCCCCCTCTGAGTGTGTTGCAGGGTGGTCGATTCCTGTTGCTGAGGAAGACCCTGGCACTTGAGGAATGACCTTGCGCCTTCCTCTCTCTGGCCCTGGGATTCGGGGGGCACCCCCGGTCTCATTACTTTCCCATAGCCCTGTTTCTGTCTCTGTTACACTCCCCTCTCTGACCCGGGGTGCGGGCACCAGGTGCTGGGCTGTTTCCACTCCTGTCCTGACTAACTGAATCGCCCAATTGCCTTTCCCACTGGACTATCATGTTCTGTTCTGCTTTTCTGGAAAAAATATTTAATTGATTTAAAAACAAAGATCTCCCAACCTGCTGATTTGCTTCCCACACAGCCCACAATGCGATCCCTTTTGTGCCTCCCAGGGTCCACAGCTGCAGGAGTCTGCAGTCATGCCTAGCGGAGCCTAGACTTGAACCCAGTCACTGTGCTGTGGGTACAGATGCCCATCACTGTGCAGGGGCCCAGCCCTACTGTCCGCCTTACTGACTATGAACAAACCCTTCTTGGGACTGGCGCACGTCTTGCTAATGTCTGCCTTGTCCATGTTTGTATCCTGTCAGACAACAGGACGCCAGCAAGATCGGTTGAATGTGTGAGCAAGACGCTATCTAGAACCTTTCAGAGCTTCTAGAAGACGACTCATGGTCAACCAGTAGCATCTCTTCGTCCTCCTTCACTTTGTCCCCCAAAATGTTCCTTGGTGACAGCCTTCCTCCACTCCTCCCCCTTTTGAGATTTATTTTAGCTTTTTTTTTTTTAATTGGAAAGAGATACAGAGAAGAAAGATCCTCCATCCACTGGTTCACTCTCCAAGTGGCTGCAGTGGCCAGAGCTGAGCCATCCAAACCAGGAGCGTTTTCCAAGTCTTCCATGCGGATGCAGGGTCCCAGGGCTGTGGGCCATCCTCTGCTGCTTTCCCAGGCCACAGGCAGGGAGCTGGATGGGAAGCGGAGCAGCTGGAACGTTAACTGGCACCCATGTAGGATCAGGCTCATGCAAGGTGAGGATTTAGACCATAGTGCCCACCTTCCCTTTTGTGGCCTTGTCCCAGCCAGCTGCTGATTGGGCGAGGAGTGTGAACACTTTCTTTGGTCGCCCCTAAACCCTCTATCCCTCAAATTGAGGCTCCCCCTTTGTCCTGCTGGCCTGAGTGAGATCTCACCCGGAGCTCTCCACCACTGCTTCTGTCATTTTAGAACTATTTTATTGGAACTTTAAGACAGTGTTCAGCAGACATAACCTGTAATTAAAGCCTGCAGCCACAGACTTCTTTTTCAGGCTGACAGCCTGCCCCACTGTCTGTTATTAATGCCGAAGACAAATTCCTGGAAGGCAATGAGACTTGGAGCGCCTTTGCCTCTGGTGGGGGTCATTGGCGAGCCCGGCAGGCACCCTCTGGGGCCGCTTGCTGTGTTCCTGCAACAGTGCCAGTTGTTCAGCCTTGCTTCTCGTCGTCGGTTCCCCATCTTCAAGGACATTCGATCGTCGACCCTGGCGCAAAGTTGTGTTTTTTCCTCCCCCTTTGTCTAATTTGACTTTGTCCTTAGGGAGATGTGTGTTCAAATGATGTCAGATATTCTGTCCTTCAAAATTAAGGCGGTCTTGAGGGGAAAGAAAGGGTGAGATTGGCCAGTGATGGGAAAAGGATTTTTATCATTTAATTTTTGCTTTGTGTCCCAGAGTTAGGGAGAATGAGTGCATTTTGTAAGGAGAATTTTGATTATACTCCAAGAAAGCAGGTGGTGAAGGGACGGGCATGTGGCCTAGGGGGTTAAGTCACCGTGTGGCCGCCCACACCCCATGGCAGAGTGCCAGCCTCTGGTCCGATGCAGCTTCTTTTAGGTTTGCCCAAGTACCTGCGTCCTTGCCTCTCACCTGCGAGAGCCGGATTAAGTTTCAGGCTCCTGGCTTCAAGCTGGTGCAGCCCCAGGTATGCCCTGGAGTAAACCGGGGGTGAAAGATTTTTCTTTGTCTCTCTTTCATTGTCTCTCTGCCTGTTAAATAAAATGAAAATGAAGAAATAAATTTGAAAAAGCAAAGGGATGGCATTGGGACTGCAGGTTATTACCACTACTCGTGATACTGGCATACCCTGGGGCAGAGCCTGTTCGGGTCCTGGATGCCCCGCTGCCCCTGCAGCCTCCTGCCGATGCTCCTGGGCGCGTGGTAGAAGCTGCTCCAGGGTGGAGTCCTGTCTTAGACCTGGCAGCCCTGACCATTGCAGTCATCTGGGGAGCGAACCAGTGGATGGCAGATCTCTCTTTCCTGCTCTCTCTGTGTAATTCTGCCTTCCAAATAACTAAATACATTTTCTTTTATAAAGTAAAAATAAATCCTTAATTTCAAAAGCAAAAATAAAATAGGTGAGAAGTGAGAGTTGTGGAGAATCCACGGGTGATTCCATTGACCTCTGTGTCCCCACCTGCAGCCCTCCGAGGTTGGACTCACACAGTTCCTGCTTGGTGGCTGTCTCAGTCACTTTGGGTAATGCCTTCAGGACTGGGGTGCCCTCGGTAGGTAGAGCTATATGGGGAGACCACATTTCCTCTTTGTCTCTCAGGGGACCCTGGGTTTCTTCTCTCAGGGGCAGCTGGATGAGTCCCTGCTTTCTGTTCTTGTTACAAAGTACACATGGGAGGCCTGTGCCAGGGCACAGGTAATTCTGTGTTCAGTTTTTCCCCAGGGTCTGCTCTATGCTCAGAAATGACTTCTTTGGAAGACAGAGACAGAGAGCTCTCCCATCTGGCTGGCTCACACGCCACATCCTGCAGACATGCAGACGTGGACCAGCTTGAAGCCAGGAGCTCAGAACTCAACCCAGGTCTCCCACATGGGTGGCAGGAATGCCAGACATGAGCCACCACCTGCCACCTCCCAGATGTCATAGGCTAGCACCCAAGGGTCCTGATCTCGCTGCCAAACACTGCCTCAGGACGTTACCTTCTCGGCTGCTCCACAAGGGGGCAGAGCAGTTGTGTTAGGCGCCTCCTGTTTGGAAGGTCGTGAGGAACTCAGGTGGGCTGAGAGACAAGTGGGTCCTAATTAATGCCAGTTTTAAGGCAGGAGGCCAGTAAATGAAGCAGGTCCCCTGGCAGGTTAGAGGAAGAGAGCGAGCGAGCGAGCGACAGGTCCAGGCAGGGCAGGGGGCTGCAGTGGCAGTACAGGCAGCCAGGTGTGTATGTTCTCTGCTTTCCTCAAGGTGGCCACCTGGAGGCCCTGGCCACACAAACCCACAGGTATCTGCAAGTCTTAAGGTGTCATCGGGGCCTGTCAGAACCCCCCCTGCACCCCACTCTCACAAGGATGACTTGTCAGCAGCTCGTTTCAGAGAGGTGGGTTCCCCTGTCAGGTCCCAGGGCTTGGGGCCTCACCAGATCTCTAAGCAGACTGGCTTTCAGCAGTAGGAACCTCTGAAGGAAGAGAGACACAGAGAGAGGTGCCCCCAGCCGTGAAGGCCCAGGTGGGCGTGGGGAGGGCAGGTTCCCCCTCCCCACCTGCTGGTTAGAGCGTGCGTGCCTCCATTTTGAAGCAGTGTGTGGTCAGCGACAGACACTGGCTGGTACATGTGGTCGTAGGTGTGTGTCCAAGTGTGCGCACACATCTGTCACGTAAGAGAGGGCTTCCAAAAGTCCATGGGAAATGATTTCTGTGAGAAAGCTATGTATAGACTTTGCACAAAAAATATTTTGCACAAAAGTAACTTTATCTTTTAATCCCATTTTTGCTGTGAGCTTTTTGAAGTCCCCTCATTGATAGATGGAGAGAAAGAGATGTTTTGTTCAAGCTAAGATTTACCCGATATAAGTGAGTCATTTTGGGGCTGGACCTTGTGGCTCAGCAGCTTGGATTGCCACTTGGGACACCAGCATCTTGTGTCAGAATGCCTAGTTCGAGTCCTGCATACTCCATGCCTCCCGGCCAGCTTCCTCTAAGGCACCTGGGAGGCAGCAGACGAAGGGCCAAGGATTTGGGTTCCTGCCAATCAAGTGAGAGACCCAGATGGAAGGTTTTTTTTTAGGGGGGGAGGGGGGGAGACTCCAGGTCAATATGGAGACATCTTGATGATGGCTTTCTTTTTATTAATTTTAGCATTGGAAAGAATGTACACACATATACATTATTAAAAGTGAGGAAGAATTGCCGAGAGAGAGATTATAATCCCCCTTGCCGCTGACTGCCAATCCTGGCCCTTTCATTGTCATTCCTTACCCTCATTCTTCGTCTTAGTCACTTTGGAGTGGATGTTTCCATTTTTTTCTTTTTTGCCAGAGATTCACATATTCATCCCTATATAAGACATGGGTCAACAGGATGCATGCCCACGGCTCCCCGCCTGATGAACTCAGTGGTACGCCTTGTCTGTCTTGTCAGCGTGACACGCACAGGTCCTGCTGGCTGTGTTGTTTCGTATTTACATGCAGCCCCTGCCTTTTTGGGCACCCTATTTCTCCTCCCCTCTTTTCTCACGCCTGACCCCTCCCCGGGCCGAGGTTGAGTCTGGCAGCTGGGGGGGGGGCGGTCATTCCTGAGGTCTCCTGATGTGATGAGGCATTGCTGAGAACTAAATGACACTCCGCAAGAAAGCGGGAAGGAGGGACGACCGTGACCGCAGAGGACTTGGCTTCCATCTGTTTTTGTTTATTTCTTCATCGCGTAGTGAAAGTTCTGGATCCTCCTGGCTCAGGGCGAGCACCAGCTGCCCAAGGGGCATCGGCTCTGGGGAACTCTAAGAACGTGAGCCAAGTGGAACTGGGAGAGCATGCCACTCTTCCGAGTCACTCCAAGAGGAGGCCAGGTGGAAGGACGGGCCAGCTGAAGGAACAGCATTAGCGACAGACCGCGTGGTGACAGTTCTCCCGGGCACGGGGCGGCATCACTTGTACTTCATAAACAGGCACACCATCAATACAAAACAGATGTTGGGGAATTGTGGGCACCAGTGCACTAAAGGACACTTGACCGAGGGAAGGCGAGAGGTCTGGAAGCTCTTTCTGCAAGAGTTGGAAGATGGCTGTGTGGGAGGTTGGTCCTGGGTTCTCAGCTGGTAGGAGCCCTGTCCTGGGCCCACAGTTGGCCCTTGGCAGTCCGGCTGTCAGAACCTGTGAAGCAGGGAGTACAGAACTGACGGAATCTGAGGAAGCATGGTTGCATGTTTCTCTGCTCACTTGGAGGGCGACATTGGTCACACCTGTCCTCTGGTCTTGGCCTAGGGCACTGGTGTGGGATGGCTGAGAGCCCAGGCCCTTGACCTCCTGCTGGTTGCACACCTGTCTGCTCCATACAGCCCGTGAACCTCACACTGCCTGGGGGCCTGCTGCCTGGTCCCCGGTGGGGTACAGACAAGAACACTCTGGGTTGGAGACTTTCTCGAAGATTCACTAGGCTGCCATTTCCTCACCGTGAGATGGGGTGCTCTGGCAAGGCCCCAGGGTCATGTTTGGGCACACACGTTCTCTTCTTGGGGCCAGGATGGCTGAGGAGCCACGTCCTCGCACAGGAGTGAGCTTCTGGGTGTCCTTAATGGACATGAGCTGCCCAGTTCCACTTCATCAGCGTGTGCAGGGGTGGAGTGTGTGTAAGTCCTGTCTGCACACCTCTGGGGGTGCCTGACCTCAGGCGGCTGGGACCAGTTAGAAGGGAATGGGAGGGGGACAGAGGACCAGTTTATCAGCCCCTTCCTAGCGCTGCTGCTGGCTGGACTGGCTAGATAGAGTAAGGCGGCTTGGCAGAGCGGGCTACTCTGGGGACGGAATGAGCTGAGGAGTGCAGTGGTGGTATTGTTTGTTTGTGTTTATTGTAACCCTGCATGAACTGTGAAAATTATACAAGGGGACGAAGGAAACTCAGAACAGCTAGCTAGGTTTTCATCAGAGCCTGTCTGTCGGAGGGTGTAGAGGTTCTGTTGGCTTCGGAATAAAGCTGGCCTCCCTGTGCCCTCGCTCCCTTCCCTGCGCCCTCCCTCTCCCTGCTAGGTCCCCAGCACCCTTTCAGCCTCCCATGAAGCCTGATCTGCCAGCCAGTGCCTTAGGCTCCAGCTGTTAGATTCCTGGTGAGAGTGAGCCGCTGCTCACCTCATCTCACTGCTAATGGGCTTATTCCTGGGAAAGCCCTGATCCATCCTCCCTCCTGTGCATCCTTCCCTTCTCTCCTGGGCAGGTACAGGCCCTGTCCCTCTGGCCCAGCCCAGCCAGCCCTGTTCCTCGGCTAGAGTCCACCGTGCTGTTTTTCAGAGAAGACGCTAAGGGTGCCCAGCGCCCCACTTTGATTTGGGGACGACAGTCGATCTAGATTTGCAGCCGCGATGTTCCGCGGGAGTGGGCAGGAACCTGTTCGCCAGTTCAGGAACTAGGAACCCCACACCCTCCCCGCGGCGGCCTGCCAGTGTCTAGATCCGTTCCTGAGCGCCGCAGGCAGGGTGGTTCCAGGGTTCTAGAGGGTGGGACACCCAGCGCAGCGCAGAGTCCAGGGCAGGCCGTCTGACAGCCCCCAGGTCCGCCGGCCCCAGCCCAGCCCCGGCCTGCACCACCTCACGTTCTGCGCTGACGGTCGATCTGGGAAAGACGAGCCCGAGGGCAGCCTGCACGGTGACAGGAGCGCGGCCCAGCCCCGCGAAGCGCGGGTTGCCGGATCTCCTGCAGGCCGCCGGCGGCCGGCCTGTAGGCTCCGGGGCTCGGCGGGCGCCAGGTGCTGCTCGCGCTGCGTGCGCCAAGCCGGGAGCCCAGAGCGCCCGCTGCAGGGGGCACGCGGGGACCTGAGTCAGACGTCGCGTGCGGGACCGGCAGCCCCTAACCCCTCTGCTCCCTCCGCCACCGCCCCACCGTGCGCCCCGGGGCTCCCGGGAGATGTCCCACAGGACCACACAAAAGACCCCACCCCAGGGCGGGCGCGTATTTCCTGTTGCAGCGGTGGCGGCGTGCAGCCACCCATGTGCATCCCGCGGCGCGCGGGCCGGGCGGGGCGCGGGGCACGCCCCCACGCAGCCCCACTCCCCGCGCGCCCGGCGGAGGGGCCGCCCTCGGCGAGCCCGCCCCCGTGTCACCGCAGGCCGGGCTCCCTTTGTGTGCGGCCCAAGCACCGCGGCCGCGCTATTGGCCCGCCCGCCCGGGGGGCCAGCCCCTTCCTGGCTCGCCTTCATGCATATGCATGAGCGCCCCGGCCCTCCTCCGCCGGCCCCTCCCCGCCCCCTCCCGCGCGGGCGTGCGAGGCGCGCGGCGCGGCTCCCTCCTCGCGGCAGCGGGAGCCCGAGCCCGAGCCCGAGCCGGGGCGAGCCGAGCCTGCTCCGGGCGGGCGGGCGGCGGCGGCGGCGCCGCTCCAGCCATGTCAGCGCGCGCGAGCCTGGGCCCACCATGAGCCATGGCCATGTCCGTGAGCGCCGAAGACGACGACTATGAATCCGAACCGGACCAGGTCGGCGGCCCGGGGTGGGGCTGAGGGAGGGACCGGCCGCCCGACCTCCCGACCGCCTGCCTGACGCGCCGAGGGCGGCCGCGACGCCACCGCCGCCGCCGCCGCGATGAGGAGAAAGTTTTTGCAGCAGCCGCCGGCGGCGGGGGCCGCCAGGGCCGGGCCCGAGCGGGGCGTGGAGGGGAGCGGGGCAGGCGGGCGGCCCCCGCAGCCGTCCCGGGCAGGGGGCGTGTGCGGGCGGCGGTGCGTGCGCTCGGGTGGCTGCCGGGGCGCCGCGGGGACAATGTGGGCCGCCGGGCCTCGCCGTCGGGCGGGCCTGCCGAGCGCGGGCCACGGCCCGCGGGGGCCAAGTTGCGAGCGGCCGCGGGGTGCGCGCGCGCGGCGCCCTCACCCGCGGCCCACGCGCGTGCCGGGAGCACCCCGAGCTGCGGGCGCGGCGCCTCCTTCCTTTCTGTTGGCAAAGTTGCACCGGGACCCCCCTGGCCTCCGGGCTGGCGGACGCCCGCGGCCCGTGGGCCCGACGGCCCGAGCTTTTGTCTGGGCGCTGCGCGCCCGCCGTGGGCAGACGGAGACAGGAAGGGGTGCGAGCCGCGGCCGGCGCGGGCCATCCGGAACCCGGGCGAGTGCGCTCGGGAGGCGGCGCGGAGGAAGCTGTGACCCCGGATGGCGGGGCTCGGCCTCGGGTGGATTTAGAAGGAAAGGAACCTCGCTGGTGCCCGGGGTGGGGAGAAATTCGTGTGTAAAACAAAGCCCTGGGTGTGTTTACGGCGTGAATGGACTCTGGGGAGGCTCGCGTGGAGGAAGCCGAGGAAGAAAGTTGGGGGTGTTACCGACTTTAGTAACCTGCTCGGCGCGTGGGCGCGGACCAGGTGGGCTTGTCGCGATGAAGTGGGTCGTGTTACCGCGTGGGTACCCCAGACCAGGAAGGCGCGAGGGACACCCCAAGATGCTTCTTTAGGATGCCGAGAAAGATGTTTAGGAATGTTGGAGCCGAAATGTGGGAACTCTCCTCCCCTGAAGGGGTGCGTCCTTGAGGAAGTGGGACCGTGCTGCCCTTCCCTCGGCTCGCGCTGATTGCTTAGCGGAGTTGGAGGTAGATGGTGTGTGTGTGCCCGCGTCTCTCAGTTCTGCCGCGCATTTTCCTGAAGCAGGCCCTTCTGGAGGCTTCCTGAATGCCCCTCCCGCCCCCTCCTTCCTGGGCTTTTGGAATTGAGGTAAACCCAGCCACCGTGGAAGGGGGTTTGGCTTAAGACTCTCCTCAGGTCCGAGTGTGGCTGGTTCACACCTGGTCCAGGTCCAGGCTTGAACTTGGGAGCTGCCCACTTGGGCGGAGACATCTAGGAGGACACTGATGGGGTGTTGGTGGTGGGGGTCACCTGGGCTTCCATGTGTCAGAATGGAGGGTCCTGTTACCTGGTTTTGTTTTGTTTTTCCCTTTCATAAGATTTATCTATTTTGAAAGGACGAATTAGAGAAACAGACATCTTCCATCAGCTAGTTACCTCCCCCAGATGACTGCCGTACCCAGAACTAGGCCAATCTGAAACCAGAAGCTAGGAACTACTTCTGGGTTTCCCATGTTAAGGACAGGTCAGGCCATCTTCAGATGCTTTCCCAGGCGCGTTAGCAGGGAGTTGGATCAGAAGTGAAGCAGCTGGGAATTCAACCAATGCCAGTATGGGATTCTGGCCCCTGCAGGTATCCACTGGGCCACAGTGCCAACCTCCTGTCTTCTGTTTAATGCCTGTGATATCTTTGACCCTGCAGGGGCAAGACAGAGATTGTGTGGTCTTTTTTTTTTTTTTAATATTTAAAAAATTTTTTATTAGAAGGTCAGATATACAGAGAGGAGGAGACAGAGAGGAAGATCTTCCATCCATTGATTCACTCCCCAAGGGGCCGCAATGGTTGAAGCTGAGCCAGTCCCAAACCAGGAACCCAGAACCTCTTCTGGGTCTCCCTTGTGGGTGCATGATCTCAAGGCTTTGGGCTGTCCTTGACTGCTCTCTAGGGCACAAGCAAGGAGTTGGATGGGAAATGGGGCTGCCGGCATTAGAACCAGTACCCATATGGCATCTTGGCGTATTCAAGGTGAGGACTTTAGCCACTAGGCTGCCATACCAGGCAGAAATTGTGTGGTTTTAAGGCCATGTTTTGGGGTTCTGTGCCCACTGAGAGGTGAGTTCACTAAGGCAGGATCTGCATTGCCTGAAGCTAGATTTTTTTTTTCCTCCTGTGAGCTGCCAAATTGGGGCACCTGAGTAGTGGTTTGCAGCAGAAGCAAGTTCCCAGGAGGTTGCTATATTCACATGAAGGGGATTTTTTTCTTTTCACTCGGGGGTATTTAGGGAAATGACAGCAAAACCAGCCCCAGAGGCCCAGCAGAGAGGTTGAGTGTCAGCACAGTGCCTTGTTTTGCCAGTGGTGGCACCTGCCTCTTCCTTGTATCTCCTCCATCCTGGTTTTCTCTGTCCCATCCTGAGGAATAGGAGAGGAGAGGCCTTCTGAGGAGTGTGAGGGTACAGGTCTGCTGTACCTCTAAGCCTAACCCATGGCTGCAGGGACCCCAAGGACGAGGCCCCGCTGGGGAGCCCCACGTCCACCTGTCACAGCTGTTGAGCACTGAGCTTTCCGGCCCACCTGGCCTGGCCCTGGGCCCGGCTGTCTTCTGGCCTGGCTGCCTGGGTTTCCCTGTGTGCCTGTGGCAGCCCATGGGACAGCAGCAGCGAGGTGGTGGAGTGCTCGCAGGTGAACGGTCCTGGGACTTCATTTGCTTCTCCAGTTCAGAGCGTGCCAGAAACTTGCTGAGCTTCGCTTTGCAGTTTGGGGAGGTCGCTCTTTAAAGAAGAAGTGCTAGCAGGAAGACTTCTTGTTCTACCTCGGAGGGGAATCCCTCGAGTGAGAATGTGATCTTTCTTGTTCCTATCGAATGTCTGCAGTTGAAATGTTGGGAATGACTGTGGTGCTTAGGAAGTCGGAGCATCAGAGGTGAATGCTCAGAGCCCCTGTGCTACCCCCACAGCTGCTGAGGCCGTGAAATGTTAAAAAGAAGGGACCCTGAGCCTTTCCTGAAAATAAACTCCCAAGTGGTGTGACTTATGCATGCGTGCCGTTGGTGGGGGATCCTTGTATTTCCTCAAATTCTCCAGCGCCGCCCCCTCTGCCCGGTGCTGTGACAGCACGGGGGGCTTCCTCCCCCTCCTGTGTGCCCTGTGTGTTCACGGGCCATGTCCCCAAGTGAGATCCAGGTTTTCCCGGTGTCCCTCCGGTCGCTGCCTCAGGCAATGAGGTGAGGCAGGTCAGCTGCTGTTGGGAGGGGATGGTTGGGTGGGAAACCTGGAGCTGTCTTTGTTGTAGGAACACACAGCTACCCCATGGTGGCGTCTTTCTCACTTGTCATGGCAGTCGGGACACTGGACCTCTGCCCCACTCCTGTGTCACCCACAACCTGGCCAGGAGCATTTCTGCCTTGTACCTAAGGCTCTGATCGCTGGGCCCAGCCCCGCACCCGAAACCTTTGGGGCGTCACTAGCTCTTGCACCTTTGTGATGTTGATTCCCACTCGTGTGCCTCGGCTCTGTTCCCGTTTACTTGCTGGGCTCCTGCATCCCATACAGCAGAGTCAGTGTTTTTATTGTGCCTCCTTCTCTTGCCCGTGTTACTCAGCCCCTCTGTGGCACCGTGTGGCTCCAGCGCTGCCCAGGATCCTCTCCTACCCTTTGCTGCATCTTCTCCTACCTGGATTGTCTAGCTCATCTCCCACTCGTGTCCTCCCTGGAAGTCCTTTAGCTCTGCAGGGCCAAGCCGTGCTACCTGCTCCAGAGCTGGTTCCTTGAACATGTCGTGGAGTTCCATATCTCTCTTACTCTGCTTTCTACCTAGCATACCTGCCTCCTAACCCCACCCATGACCCCTGGTCTGTAGTGTCCTTTGCCTCCATTATGGCTACCTTGCTCAACACTTCCTGGGGTCAACACCTCTGGGCCCCTTGCCTGGTCTGTGATTTTCCAGAGTTGGCAGCGGGATGAAGAGTGGGTGATGGGAGCTGTGCTGTGCCTCAGTTTCCACATTGACAGGGATTCCCACCTCGGACGTTATGGGTATCAGTATTGACAAGCCTGAGTGCCAGCCTATGGCGCTGCGTCCTCATCCCCAGCCTGCAGTGTCTTCGAGAGTAAAGAGCACGGCTTACTCATCGCATTGCATCTGCATAATTCCAGCAGGAAACACCGAGGGTGGGTAGGAGAATGTGTGAATGAGGGGGCTGATGAATGGCTGTGATGTTAAGGGTTTTGGCTTGTGTTGGGTGTGTTTCTTAGCCGTTTGTGTGTCTTTAGGGGGGTATTTATGTGTTTTGCCTATTTTTTTAAGCAGGCGCACTTGTCTTTCTGTTGTTGAACTGTTGAAATTCTTTATAGATGCTGGATTCTGGCCACTCCTGGCATAAGGTGACCTCGCAGGTTCTCTCTCCATTCTGTGGACCTTTTTCCATCTCAGAGTGCCTTTGAAGCACAAAATGTTTTCAATTTGATGGAAGCCTAATTGATCTTTTGGTTTTATATTTGAGAAAGAAACCTTGGCCCAATCCAGATTTGTGAGCATTCACACCTGTGGGTTTTTGTTTTTGTTTGTTTTGTTTTTCCCTCAGTGTTTTGTAGTTTTATGGGTGTGGATATAATGGTGTGAGGCAGTGGGCTCTGTCTCCATTCCCTTGACTGGGGGCGTCTGTGTCAGTGTTGTGTGTTGGAGCGCATTCCTAATGGCCCTGTCTTGGCATTCTTACTAAGAACAAGTTGGTGGGCCCAGCGGCGTGGCCTAGCGGCTAAAGTCCTTGCCTTGGACGTGCCCGGGATCCCATGTGGGCGCCGGTTCTGGTCCCGGCAGCTCCACTTCCTGTCCAGCTCCCTGCTTGTGGCCTGGGAAAGCAGTCGAGGACGGCCCAAAGCCTTGGGACCCTGCACCTTGGAGGAGGTTACTGGCTCCAGGCTTCGGATTGGTGCAGCACCAGCCATTGTGCTCACTTGGGGAGTGCGTCATCGGACGGAGGATCTTTCTCTCTGTCTCTCCTCCTCTCTGTATATCTGACTTTGTGATAAAAATAAATAAATCTTTTTTTTAAAAAAAAAGATCCTTTAAAAAAAAAAGGATGAGTTGGTCATAAACAGGAGCTCATTTCTGAACTCTTCTAGTCCAGTGATGTCCACATTTGACCACACTGTCTTCTCTGCTATAGCTTTTAGTAAGTTTTGGAATAGGGGGCTGTGAGTCGCTCACCATCAGCTGGTGATTTCTGCAAAAGAGCCAGTTGAGATTTTGGCCACGGTGGCGTGGCATCTGCAGAGGGCCTAGCTGCATCATCTATAGAGTCCCATTCATTTTGTTATAATCCCAGTATTGTCAAGACGATGGATTGAGGAGGTTGCACCCATGGATTTTCTGTGGCGGGGGAGGGGGGGTGTATCAGCTGATAGATAAGTCACTTTGGATAGGATGTCTGAGGGACGGTGACAGCATTTGTTGTCTGAGAGATGCTTGGTGCTTTGGTAGATAAGAGGTAGGGGCTCCCTCAGTGGGTGGGCGTGTGCCCCAGAGTTCAGTCTCCTTTCGTGCAAGGAGCTGAGCGCGTGGCTCCGGGCTGATAGAATCTACAGGTGGCCTTGGGGTTGGAGCTGTTGGCTTCCAAACCACTGTTGGAGGATGTGTCAGCCCCTTTCCTGCAGGCAGGGGTGGGATTGGGTAGAATCTAGAACCTGTGTTTGTAGCTTCAGGTGGCACTTGGGTGAGCCTGGGGCAGAGCTTCATGGCACGTTGAAAGGCCTGGGCTAATCGGCCTTCCCTGTCAGCCGTGTTGCTCCTGGTCGGCCAACGTTCTCTGTGATTCTGCGATTCTGCTGTCACGGGGTTTCCTGGCTGGTTCTGCGGGGTCCTGGTGGGACTTTTTTTTTTTTTTTTGCCTCAACCCTCTGAGGTCTTCATTACCAGTGGATTTTCCTGTGGTCCTAAGTGGCTGCTGCCCCAGCAAGTGCCTCACTTCCCCCTGCTGAGCAGCCGATGACCACAGCAGCCATTCTGGCTGAAGGGGCAGGCGAGCACTGAGGCCTTCAGCGACTGTGGCTTCTTACAGCCTCCTTTCCACATGTCACCACTTGTCTGTCATCTTCCAGGACAGCTCCGCTGCCATCAGGGTGCCAGTGGGTTTGTTCACCGTAGGTCAGTGGAAAAGCGCTGCTCCCACTGAGAAGGTGCGCTGGCTTCATGGTGGCAGAGGAGCTTCGTGATTTGGGCCAACTCGTGTAATTCCTCCGACTCGGTCCTCAGCCAGGAAGGTCAGTGGTACCCGGTGGGCTTGGCTCCTGACGCTCCTTCCAACTCCAGGCGTCTCTTCAGCCGTTCACCCCACAGGTTGGTCTTTTTGAATCTTGAGTTCCCAGGGGCTGAGTTTGAGCTCTGCCTCCTCCAGGGGTGCCCTACAGGTGAACCCTGCACCTGCTCGAGACTCTCAGCCTGCCTGGGAGTTTGAGGAGTGAGTCGTCTCAGGACACACAGGTTTATGGGGGAGGAGGAAGCCTTCCGGGGGTCTCCCGGCTCCCTTTGCTGGTGCTGTTCACGTGGGCTGTGGCATTTTTGGCAGCTGCAGCGAGCCTCATGCCCTCCTGTGCTTGTGTATCCATCCACTCTACCCGGTACGTAGGTGCAGGGCATGTTTCCAGAGTCTGACCTTGGGCAGGGCACTATAACTTCTAGCTTTAGTTTCCTTGTCTGAGAAGGGTTTCTCTTGGGGAGAATGAGGCAACAAACCTGAAGTGATGAGCCTGGCCCCTGCCACTGTTTCCCCTGTTGTCCTTCTCGTCTCTGCTGCTTTCTCGGCAGTTTTGCTGGTGCTAAGTGGTTTCCAGAGCCACAGTCCCTTACATAGGCAGCATCCTCCACCGAGAAAGTTCTAGAAAATGATCTCGTTGTGTGTCCTGGCCTGCAGCCACACCTGACCTGGGCTGCTGCATCCTTCTAATGGTGTGATCGCATGCAACTGTTCCTGGGTGTGACTCGGGACCACCCAGATGTCCCTGTGAACAACAGGTAGGAGACTGGCTTGTCCTAAGCCCCTGTCCTGCCTGACCCTCCCTCGTGATGAGGGCCAGGATGTCCCCGAGGCGGCTCCCCAGGTCAGCTGACCTTGGCTTTTGAAGGTTTTAAAGGAGTGGTTCTTCCCAAGGTTCTTCAGGACGTCTTGAGAAGCATCAGCTTAGAGGTGGCTAGCTACCAGAGGGGTGTGGCCTGTCCCTCCCTGCCCTGTTGGGGACACTCAGAGGCAGTCCTGCAGAAGTGGTGTACCACTTTTCTGCCTGATGTGGCTGGAGGTTTTGGGGGTGTCACTTGAGTTTTGTGTGCTGGAGGAGAGGTGGACCCCTCTCGACTGTGATGGTCTCAGTATTGGTTCTTCCAGGTCCTCAAGTTAGTCAGAGAGTGGGTTTTATTTGGGAATCTGGGTGTGACAAATGACAACAGGACATCATGCACCAACTGAAGGGTGTTTGGCCTTGAAGCATCAGGCAGATCATATCTCAGGGTGACCTGGGCTGGGGGGCCGTTGCTGGCTGCTCGTTTCTACAGACTTGCCATGCTCTTCTGAAAGATGCTTCAAACTGTCCTGGTCCTCCCACCTCAGCCAAACCAGGCAGGGGACAGTGTTCTCCAGTAGCGGGCCTAGGAGCTCTGTCATCTTGGCTGGCAACCAGGCCCTAGAGCCAGAACGTTCTGCTCACTGGGTTGCTTCCTGCCCACCCAGTGTGTCTGTTCTCCCCAGAGCCCCAGGGAAAGAAGCCCTGTGGCCCTTTTAGGGGGGCTGTTGGGAATTAGCTGTTGCGGGGGCTGGGGTGGCTTTGGCAAGCTGAGCACACCCTGTGAGCCAGGAGGCCATCTGGGAAGAATACAGCAGTGGATCTGCGGCGGTGCCCTCCTGTGCCGGGTCCAGGGACAGACGGTGTGAAGTAGGCGCTGGCAGTTGTAGGCCGTGACAGGGCAGGGAGGATGCCCAGGAGGAAGCTGTGTGCGAACCTGCGCTGCAGGACATACAGCCAGGGGCTGGGGGTGTGGCGGGTAGGAGGAACAGAAGCTGACTGTTCTGGGGGGTGGGGGGGCACGGCTTGACTGCAAACAGAAGGGCACTCAAGAGGCAGGACTGGACCTCAGAAACAAGGTGCGCATGGGAGCAGTCTCTTAGAGCTGCCATGCAGTTGTGCTTAAAATGATATTTACCCCTCAGTCTGGAAGCCCTGAGTCTGCAGGGAGGACAAAGGCTGGCAAGACACCCCACCCCTCAGCCCTCCTCCAGCTTCCAGCATTTGCTGGTGGTCACGACATGTCTTGGCTCATAGACCACAGTCTTGTTGCCGGGGACACAGTCCAGTCTGTAACACCCTGTCTCCTGGTCTGACCATCCCACAGCTACTTCCTCACCAGCCCTGTCTTCTCCTGCAGAACCGGGCAGTGGGTCGGCCCAAAGGCAAGCTGGGCCCGGCCTCGGCAGTGAAGTTGGCCGCCAACCGGACGACTGCAGGAGCCCGCCGGCGCCGGACGCGATGCCGCAAGTGCGAGGCCTGCCTGCGGACCGAGTGTGGAGAGTGCCACTTCTGCAAGGACATGAAGAAGTTCGGGGGCCCCGGGCGGATGAAGCAGAGCTGCATCATGCGCCAGTGCATCGCGGTGAGTGTGGCCGTGGGTCCGCCCGTGGCAGGGTGTGGGGGCAGCTCTGGAGTGAGCTGTGAAGTACTCTTCTATCCTCTCTGTGATCCCACTGTGATCCACGATGCGGTTTGTGACAATTCCAGACCCTTCCTTCCTGTCTTGCTCTTTCAGTCAGAAGTTGGGTGGAAGGTCAGACCCAGGAGGTAGTTTATAGTGCTGAGGAGTTGGAGAGCCCGGCCGGCCCCTCGTCTCATCCTGTGCTGTGACCTGGGGCTCCGGGGCTTGCTGCAGCATGAGGCCGTGGATGCATACTTCGTCCACTTGGCCTGGCTCCCCCCACATGCACCCACATGCTCCCCTTCTCCAGGGCACCACTCCCCAGAGCCCAGCCATCTTCCCTGTGGGAGTGGCCACCTCTTTGCCCCCTGGAAGAGCCAGCCCGGCTGGAGTGACAGGATTCCTTGGGCCTGGTGAGCTCATCCCCAGGCCCAGCCTGGCACACACATACATCCCCTCTGCCTGACCTTCTCCCTACACACTCACCCCTCTGTACCTGTGCACACCCTGACTGACACACACACACACACACACACCCCTCTGTACCTGTGCACACCCTGACTGACACACACACACACACACACACACCCCTCTGTACCTGTGCACACCCTGACTGACAGACACACAGACACACAGACACACAGACACACACACACACACACACACACACACACAGACACACACACACACACACACACACACACACACACACAGACACACACACACACACACACACACACACACACACACACACACACACACACACACACACACACACACACACACACACACACACACACACACACACACACACACACACACACACACACACACACACACACACACACACACACACACACACACACACACACACACACACACACACACCCCTATACTGCTGGCTTTG
Organism: Ochotona curzoniae; assembly: GCF_017591425.1. NCBI lineage: Eukaryota > Metazoa > Chordata > Mammalia > Lagomorpha > Ochotonidae > Ochotona > Ochotona curzoniae. The sequence goes on along the minus strand of NW_024466340.1, from coordinate 5,773,511 downwards.
TAACTAGTGGCCAAAAACTAGGTGATGTAAAATTTAACTTCCCTGCCATGTTGAGGTGTGTGGTGCTGTACATGAGCATGGCACATGTTGGCCTCATGTTGTGGGTTCAGCTGAACCCCCGTCCCCCGAGCAGTCCTCCTCTCCCTCCCTCCAGGCCTGGCCACCCTACTCACTGTTTTTCTGCACTCTCCCCGCTCTCTACGCCACCTGTCTGTGAGTCACCCCAAGGCTTGTGCCCAGGCTTGGCTTTTTCTCATGAGTGAAGAGTGCTCCATCAGCCTGTGTGTGTGCATGTGCTGTGTTGTTTTTCATTCCTCTCCTGGTGGATGGTCCAGTTACCTCCTCCGACTCGGCTGTGGTGAGCAGTGCTGGACTAAAGGGGAGTGTGCACACTTCTACTGAGCCCCTTTTCAGTTCTGTGGGACACATGCATACGGTCAGGGTGAGGTTGTTGGGTCACAGGGTAGTTGTTTTTTACTTCAGTTGCAGACTTTTTATATATGTATATATAAAGATTTATTTATTTTTATTGGAAAGGCAGATATACAGAGAGGAGGAGAGACAGAGAGGAAGATCTTCCATCTGATGGTTCACTCCCCAAGCGGCTGCAATGGCTGGAGCTATGCCAATCTGAAGCCAGGGTACCAGGAGCTCTTCCAGGTCTCCCACACAGGTGCAGGTTCCCAAGGCTTTGGGTCATCCTCAGCTGCTTTCCCAGGCTACAGAGAGGGAGCTGGATGGGAAGTCGGGCCACCAAGATTAGAACCAGTGCCAAATGGGATCCTGGCGTGTTCAAGGCAAGGAATTTAACCACTTTATTTTGTTGGGCCCTGTTTCTGTTTTCTTTACATATTCTGGGCATCACACCTCATGAAATGGGTGGTATATAAACATGTTCTCCCATCTTGGGAGCCATCTCTGTTTCATGGACTCTTTAATTTTACTGCAGAGTTCTCTTGAATTTGGCCACATGTGCTTTCCGCTGGCTTCTCAAGGACGTGGGAGCAGACTGCGCCTGCGGACAGTGTCCACACAGCAGCTGCGACTCCTGTGGACCCTGCTTCCCAGAGCTGAAAATGCCCGGCTGCCCGGCCTTCCTGGCCATCCTTGGCTGCCCCAGCTCAGGGGTGGGAGGCCCGTCAGGTGCCACCTGCTCCCTGCAGCTCTGGGCCCAGGCCCGGTTTCAGTCTTGATACAAAGGGAGCCTCATTTGGGAGTCTCCTCCTCTCCGGCCTCATGGGGCTCCTTGAGCTGATCCTCCAACTCCTGCTCACGCTCCTTCCAGCATCTCTGCCTGGACAGGGCATGTCTACCCACATTCTGTCCACTTGCTGCCACTGCCCTCCTCTCTTGATGGGCTGAAACTCCTTCTTGCTGTGAGCAGCCGAGCCCTTTCTGGGCTACCTGCCGAGTTCCCCTCCTTCCCTCCCATCTAGGAGCTCCAGACCCTGGACCCCCCACCTAGCTTGAGACCCCCCTGGCCACCTAGAGCTGTTACCCAGCTTCTCCCCTCCGGCCTCCTCCTAGTTCGCCCTGAGGCCCCGCTGCCTGCCCTTGCCTCCCAGCTCCCCTGAGATGAGCCCTGATGCCACATTTCTGATTGCTCTCCCCAGGGCCTTGTTTCAGGCCTAGCAGGTGCTGCTTGGGTGTTTGTTGAGTGAATGACAGCTGTCTGTTTTAGCAGACCTCTGCTCCTCAGTGGTGTGGGTCCCGCCTTATCCTCTGCACTAACGGTTAGTAGGCAGATTGTCATTGTCCTGTGGTTTTGTGAATCTCTTGTTTCCAATTCATTGGAAAAGATCAGGATGCTCCTAGCTGCTTCCATGTACCCTCAGTGTGCTGGTGTAGATGGGCTGTGAGGGCCGGCGTGTGGTGGTGTGCTGGTGTAGACAGCTGTGAGGGCTGGTGTAGCCTCCCTGGGGGGCAGTACCTTCTTGGTTAGTTGCAATGTGGAATTTGAAACTCTGTTGAGGGCCTCCATGCTGCTGCCTGGGGTTAGGAGAGCCGTGGCTCCTGGGTTAGCAGGTTCTCCCAATGTGAGTGCGTGCTGTCACAGCATGTGGGTCTTCTCACCAGCCATGCATCTGTGTCCCCACCAGTCTCATCAGCAGAGCCTCTGGGTCGGGGGAAGCCCTTGAGCTTGTGGTGGCTCTCGGGTTTTTCAGAGTTCTGTTGAGCAGTATTGTCTGTCTGTGTCCTGGAGGTGACAGACTGCACCCTTCACCAGGAGCAAGGGTCGGCGCCCTCGGGGCCTTCATGGTGTCACACAGTGGTGTAGGTATCCTGCTTAGCAGGCAGTCTGGTCCTGCCAGGGCTGGGTGTTCCTACACCACCTGCTGGGCGTGCAGGCCCAGGCCTCCTGCTGCTTCCTGTCTGGCAAGCACATGTGCACAGGGGTTGAATTTTTCCTAAACTCATCACTTCACGGCTTCATCAGGACCTTCTTACAAGAGACTGGGGAGCTTTGTAATGCCTCCATGGCCACCACTAGCCCCAGGGCCGTGGAGGCCCAGCCGTGGCAGGTGCTGAGGAGCCAGTGGTTTCCTGCCTTCTAGCGCAGCCATGAGTCGGACACTCCTGAAGACAGTTTTTTGTACTTTGCATTTTTGGAAGATTTGTCTGCTTTGAAAGTCAGAGGTGACAGCGATCTTCCATGTGCTCGTCCACTCCCGGGAGGACTGCAACAGCCAGCGGTAGTTAGGCTGGGTGAACCCGGGAGCTCCCTCCGGTTTTCTCACGTGGTGCAGGGGCCCAGATGCTTGAGCCATCCTCTGCTGCTTCTCCCAAGCACATTAGCAGGGACCTGGATCAGAAATGGAGCTGCGGGGACTCAAACCCTTGTCCCTGTGGTATGCCAACATTGCAGGTAGTGTGTTATGTTGTGGTGTAGGCCCTGAGGACAGTGTTGACTTTACAGACCTCCCTGACAGAATCTTGGGGACCTTGGAGTCCCCAGACTTTTGTGGCACAGCCTTAACCCTGTGTGGCTGTGGTCCACTTCCTTCAGTTCTTTTCCAGGTATAAGGCCCCCAACCCCAGGTGTAATGCCCCCAACATTTAACAGCCCTACTCGCTGACTCTAGCCTTCCCACCTCACTGGGCTCAGAATTCCATTCCTGGTGTTTAGAATATTTGTGCCCTGCACGTGGAGGCAGTAGCTAAGCAAACAGAAGTGCCTGGGCTGTCTTCTGAGATCTCCCAGCAGGCCCAGGCTTCCTACCCTTGACCCCATTCCCCGCTGACTGGTCCTGTTTTCCCTGTCTTCCAGCCAGTGCTGCCCCACACTGCCGTGTGCCTCGTGTGTGGCGAGGCAGGAAAGGAAGATACGGTGGAGGAAGAAGAAGGCAAGTTTAACCTCATGCTTATGGAATGCTCCATTTGCAACGAGATCATCCACCCTGGATGCCTTAAGGTGAGCGGGGGACCAGGGCCCTGGCTGTGCGGTTCGATGGAATGGCACTGGGCCCTGGTGGTGGTGCGGCGTGGAGTGGGTATATTCCTGGGGGCCCGAAAGTGGTTGCCTCCTGTGTTTCTGTGTCCAGGGCAGGGCCGCCTCCTCCCGGGTATGTGCTGGGCTTGCCCGTCCTGGGCTGTTGGTTCCCCAGTGAGAGGAAGGGGACACTTGGCTAGCTCACACCTCCTACCCTGAGAGAATGTTGTGCTGTGTGTGGTTCACAGAGACCCCTAGGGCCTGTCCGGGAGGCAGCTGCACTGGCCCTCAGCAATGCCCAGGGGCGTTTGCACTGGCCCTGGCTTCCCTGTCACATCAGGCATGCAGACACACCGCCAGGACTGCCTTCCCTGTCACCCCGCCCCTCCCGGAGCTGCCGGTGTACAACTCCTCCCCTGCTCACTGTCTCATGAAGGCGGGGCTGGCCTTGGGTGACTCGCTCACACCTGGCTCCCAAGTGGTGTGTCCTCCATGTGCCAGGCCTGGGCTGCTAAGCCCTTGCACTCCGCGAGCCCACCATGAGATGGAATCCTGACCTGTGTGGGAGGCACAAGGACATCAGCTCCTGGGACCCCCTCAGCCAGCAGGCAGCAGCGTCATCCCCAGACCCGTCCCCTGGAGTAGCTGCTTGCTTTGGGGCAAGTGAGGGTGGGGACACAGGTGTTCCACACAGGGCTGGCCCTCCTCAAGCCCGTCCCCATGTGTCCTTTCCAGATCAAGGAGTCAGAGGGTGTGGTCAACGACGAGCTTCCCAACTGCTGGGAGTGTCCCAAGTGTAACCACGCCGGCAAGACTGGGAAAGTGAGTGCTGGACCTCCAGGCCCTGGGTCGGCAGTGGGAGAGGGGTGGGCCTGGCCTCAGCAGCCTCAGCCTGCCCCGCGGATCTGCCACGGATCTGCAGGCGGGAGGGGCCAGTCCAAGGATATACAGTTGCTTTGTTCCTTTCCCCCTTTTTGGCTAACAAGCAAAAACGTGGCCCTGGCTTTAAGTACGCCTCCAACCTACCTGGCTCCCTGCTCAAGGAGCAGAAGATGAACCGCGACAACAAGGAAGGGCAGGAGCCTGCCAAGCGGAGGAGTGAATGTGAGGAGGCGCCCAGGCGCAGGTCGGACGAGCACCCCAAGAAGGCGCCCCCAGACGGCATCCTGCGCCGAAAGTCAGAAGATGTGCACCTGAGAAGGAAGCGGAAATACGAGAAGCCTCAGGAGCTGAGTGGTCGAAAGCGAGTACGGAAGGGCCCGCGGTGGGGTGGAGGGGGGATGGGCAGCAGGTCTGGCTAAGTCCTGAGCCTGACCCAAAAGCAGGGAGGGACAAATCAGTGAGTCACTCCTCTCCCCACCCCGTTTAGGCCTCGACGCTTCAGACGTCCCCGGGTTCCTCCTCTCACCTCTCGCCGAGGCCCCCTCTAGGCAGCAGCCTCAGCCCTTGGTGGAGATCCAGCCTCACTTACTTCCAGCAGCAGGTGCTCCCACGCCCCGCCCTCCCAGGCCCAAGACCTGGCCTCACCCCACCCCGCCCCACCTACAGCCAGTTGCCACAGACTCGGGGCACCTGTTCCCCGTGGCTGCCCTGGCTTCAGTCCCAGATCTCCGGCTTGGGCAGTACTCTGGCTGAAACTGCCAGACCCGAGCTGAAACTCTCTTAGAAGCCGAGGGAGGACAACCTGGGGGGAGCCCCGTGGCGCTGCTCCGCTGACTGGCTTTGCTGTCACCTGCCGCAAGGTGGCGCCTGGAGTTTTCCCGAAGCTCTAACCCAGGCTCCCGGAGCCTGTGAAGGGGCGGCTGGGCAGGGGTTTGGGGGAGGGGTGTCACTCGGGAGTGACAACGCTGCCATCCTCTGCTTCCTCCTGGAACACCAGGCAGGGATCGTCTGTGGAGTCAGCCACAAGGGAGAGGGCGTTTGTGGGGAAGGCATCCCGTCAGCTCCTGCCCTAGTCTTGTTGTCGTGGGGTTGGAAGGAGAGGGGACCTCAAGTTCTCCAATCCCTGGGAGCAAGCTCCATACCCTTTATTTCCTGTCACAGCTCAAGCCTGGCAAAGAAGATAAGCTTTTCAGGAAAAAGGTACCATGCACCTCTTTCCTTTCTCCCTTCCCCCCGTTCGAGCCCCAGGCCCACTGCTGAGCTACAGTCCTGGGCAGTGTTGGGGGTTTGGGGTGGGCCTCCCTGTGAGCACCCACGGGACTGACCTGCACCCCCTCTTTCCCTGCGGCAGCGGAGGTCCTGGAAGAACACCGAGGACCGGATGGCGCTGGTCAGCAAGCCCCTGCGGCGCTTCAAGCAGGAACCTGAGGATGACCTGCCCGAGGCACCCCCCAAGAGCCGAGAGAGTGACCACTCGCGCTCCAGCTCGCCCACGGCCGGGCCCAGCACCGAGGGCGCCGAGGGCCCCGAGGAGAAGAAGAAGGTCAAGATACGTCGGAAACGGCGTCTCCCCAACAAGGAACTGAGCAAGGAGCTGAGCAAGGAGCTGAACCATGAGATCCAGAAGACGGAGAGCAGCCTGGCCCATGAGAACCACCAGCCCATCAAGTCGGAGCCCGAGAGCGAGCAGGAGGAGCCCAAGCGGCCCCCAAGCCTCTGCGAGCGCCCCCACCGCTTCAGCAAGGGGCTCAACGGCACCCCCCGTGAGCTGCGGCACCCGCCGGGCTCCGGCCTGCGCAGCCCACCCCGCGTCATCTCCCGGCCCCCGCCCTCCGTGTCCCCGCCCAAGTGTGTCCAGATGGAGCGCCACGTGATCCGGCCGCCCCCCATCAGCCCCCCGCCCGACTCTCTGCCCCTGGACGACGGGGCGGCTCACGTCATGCACAGGGAGGTGTGGATGGCCGTCTTCAGCTACCTCAGCCACCAGGACCTGTGTATTTGCATGCGGGTCTGCAGGACCTGGAACCGCTGGTAAGGGGCTGCCAGGGTTGCCCCTCGAGTTGGGTGTATGGATTATTCCTTCTAAGTCCCAGCAAAACTTAATTATCCTCCACAAAAGATTCCAGGAGGTGATGGCGGTCTGCCCGTCTGGCTTTGACCAAGGTGCAATGTCGTGTTTGCTCTCCTGGTTTGACTCCCTGTAAGGTGAAGTGAGGGAGAAGCAGAACGCCTTGTTTGCCAGTTCACTGCAAGTGGAGTCCAGGCCAAAGCCAGACAGAAGCCTGGAACTTCATCCAGGTGTCCCTGGGGGTGGCAGGAACCTGCTGCCTCCCATGGCAGTGGGAAGCCAGAATCAGAAGTGAGGCTGGGTCTCAAACCCCGGCACTCCAGTGGGGATTCAGTGGCCGCCAACTTGAGTTGCTGTGCCCCACCTCCACCCTGATAATCCTTGTAAAGCCCTCAGCCTGAGAGACAAGACAGGATGGCGCAAGTCCTGGCATCACAGTCCCAGCCCTAGGGCCTGGTGAGCTTGTGGACCTGAGGTGTCATGTGGCGGTGTGGCCACTAGTGGGCAGAGGGTAGACAATGGGGAGTGGATGCCCGCATGGGCCGCTGGAAGCAGAGATGCCAACCAGTAGTAGGGCAGGTTAAGGGGTTTCCCTGGAGGGTGGTGGGCGGAGGAGTCAGAGCTATTGGGGGATTCTGCCCCTGACCATCCCCCCACCTGCCCCAGGTGCTGCGATAAGCGGTTGTGGACCCGCATTGACCTGAACCACTGCAAGTCCATCACGCCACTCATGTTGAGTGGCATCATCCGGCGGCAGCCCGTCTCCCTCGACCTCAGCTGGACCAACATCTCCAAGAAGCAGCTAAGCTGGCTCATCAACCGGTTGCCTGGTGAGCCCCAGAACAAGGCTCCCTCTCTGAGTGTGAGTCTAAGCAGTGGGGCCAGCCCCCTGACCCACGCCCCCATTCTGTCTCCCAGGTCTCCGAGACTTGGTGCTGTCGGGCTGCTCATGGATTGCAGTCTCAGCCCTCTGTAGTTCCAGTTGTCCACTGCTCCGGACCCTGGATGTCCAGTGGGTAGAAGGACTGAAGGACGCCCAAATGCGTGATCTCCTGTCCCCACCCACGGATAACAGGCCAGGTAAGTCACCTGTTGGGGCTGTGCCGGGGACTGTCATGTTGGGGAGGGGTCACTGAGCTCAGGTGTCCAATCTGGATGGAATCACAGACCGCAGTCTGCATGTGACCCCCAGTTGCTTGTGGTCAGCACGCTCAGGGGAAGGGTCGGGGAGGGTCTGGGGAGAGACAGGTCTCTGCAAACACGGAGCCTCCATTCTGCCCAACCTGTCATTTCCTTTGGGTGATCGGGTGCAGGGAGGAGGAGGACTGGGCGGCACCCTGTGGCTGGAGAGGGCTCGCAGGCAGGGCCCGTGTGAGACAAGAACTAGGGGGCAGGGCTGCTGGCCAGCTCCACGCTTCCCTGGCCACACGCTGCAGGGTAGCATGTGAGGTTTCAATCAACCCAGGAATCCTGATTTTAGTGTGGAATTTTAGAGGTTTTTTTTTATTTTTAAGGATTTATGTATTTTCATTGGAAAGTCAATTTACTGAGGAAAGGATCTTCCATCTGTTGGTTCACTCCCCAAGTGGTCATAATGGCCGGAGCTGAGCCAATCTGATCCAAAGCCAGGAAGTTGGAGCTTCTTCCAGGTCTCCCATGTGGATGCAGGGTCCCAAGGCTTTGGGCCGTGCTCGGCTGCCTTCCCAGGCCACAGGCAGGGAGCTGGATGGGAAGTGGAGCCGCCAGGATACAAACTGACACCATATGGGATCATGGGTGTTCAAGGCGAGGGCTTCTAGCCACTAGGCTACTCCACCAGGCCCAAATCTTGTAATGTTTATAGTATGATTTGAGGGAAAGGGCTTTCAGAAGTTGGGGTGCCTTTCAGAACCCCACTCCCCCGGTCAGGCTGATGGTTTGCTACCTCCTCCCAGGTCAAATGGACAATCGGAGCAAGCTCCGGAACATCGTGGAGCTGCGCCTGGCGGGCCTGGACATCACGGACGCCTCTTTGCGGCTCATCATCCGCCACATGCCCCTGCTCTCCAAGCTACACCTCAGCTACTGTAACCACGTCACCGACCAGTCCATCAACCTGCTGACTGCTGTCGGCACCACCACCCGAGACTCCTTAACCGAGATCAACCTGTCAGGTAAAGGGGCCTCCACAGGCTGCCCTGTGCGCCCAGTCAGAACACTGGGTGCTGGGATGTAGCAGCGGAGAAACCACACTGCCTACAGGGGACACACCTTAAATGAGCCATTAGCAGAATGGTAATAATGGCTACTAGAAAACCGTGGAGCCCATGGTAGTGGTTTATGACCCCAGAGGGCGGTGAGGGGGCCAGTGCACAGCAGCCAGGGTGCCCATGGCAGGCAGGGGCTCAGCCCTTGTGGAAGCGGCTCAGGACTTCTGTGGTCACTTACATGTCCCCCTCATGAGTTTACTGTCAAAGAGCCTGTTGTCAGAGAAAGAATCACCCCAGGCCGTTAGTTCCGTTGTCACTTGCTGACGAGTGGGGGCTCAGCTCTTAAGGACTTGGGGCTGGACTGCACAGCAGAGTGTGCAGCAGCTGCCCCTCCCACTGCAGGAGTGTTGCGGTCAGATAGCTCAGGGACAGTCCGCACGGGGGTATCCCGCACCCGCACGAAGGCCAGGTGCGGTGGTCCAGTGCTTGCATTTGATTCATGAGGCTCCTTGGCTGTGTGCTCTCTGCATCCTGTGCTGGGTGTTCACAGGCAACACGTCTGTGGTCTGCGATTGCTTCCTGGCACGCCTCCTCCGTGGACTGTGCCCCTCACGTTGGTGCAGCTAGTTGAGTACACTCGTTGACAGCTGGCATGTTTCAGGAATTCCCCCTTTCTCCCACCACCTGCCCAATCAGGTGGAGCTGCTTCATCACAGCTCCGTCACAGCTTGGTGACAGCTATTTCTTTCTCATCCCCACCCAAGGCTGCGCCTTGAGCTCCTGAGCCCTTGAGTGTTTAAGTTTGAACCTATGATTATGGCCAACATACCCCCTACATATACTAAAAAACATCATTAGCCTTAGAAAAGATGTCCCTTGTATCATTATTGGTCAGCTATCTTTCCTAGTAATTTTCGTCCTAATACCAGTTTGTAGCCTGACCAATGAGAAACTACTTGCAGTATAGCTAGTTACCCTGGTCTTGTAAACCAGAACTGAAGAGCAGCTCTGTGTAGGGCATCGGGGGAGACCTGAGGTCCCACCATCCCAACCAGAGCTGAACTTGTTCACCCCATCTTCCCAAGTCACCTGTGAGGCCTCGTGGGGCTCCTTCGCAGGAAGGTGAGGTCAGCAGTCTGCTGGCCCGCGCCATCCTGCAGGCGTTGCAGAGGGAGCCAGCAGAGGGGAGATTTCTGCTAAATCCCCCTTCTAAGTGAATCAGTCTCTTATTTATTTATTTGAAAGGTAAGTTTTTATACAGTGAAAAGAAAAGACAGAGCCCCCAGTCACTTCTCAGCCTTTTGGCTAAGATCAAATGAAGATAGTCCAAGCGGCCGCCATGGCCAGAGTTGACCTTGACCACTCTCCCTGGCCACAGGCTGGGAGCTGGACGAGAGGTAGAGCAGCTAGGATACAAACCGGGCCCCTATTAATCAGTCTTTTTTTTTTTTTTTTTAAGATTTATTTTTATTATTTTTTCATTGGAAAGGCGGATATACACAGAGGAGAGACAGAGAGGAAGATCTTCCGTCCGATGATTCACTCCCCAAGTGAGCGCAACGGGCCGATACTATGCCGATCCGAAGCCAGGAGCCTCTTCCGGGTCTCCCACGCGGGTGCAGGTTCCCAAAGCCTTGGGCCGTCCTCGACTGCTTTCCCAGGCCACAGGCAGGGAGCTGGAAGGGAAGCGGGGCTGCCGGGATTAGAACCGGCGCCCATATGGGATCCCGGGCGTGCAAGGCGAGGACCTTTAACCACTTGCGCCACCGCGCCGGGCCCTTAATCAGTCTTTTTTAAGTTTATTTGGTAAAACATTCTGGAAACCCATGAATAGCGTTCTAAAATATGCTTTTTTCCATATACTTACTCTGTGTGGCCATTGTTTACATCTCTTGCATTTTATTCCAAGTTTTGTTATTTTATTATGTCATTTCTGTTAAGTATATACTTTATGTTCAGTACTGGTCATTGCAGAGCCAAACCATTTGTGAACATTTCTTTTGTTTTGACTTTTTTTTTTAACTTGTCTGTTTGGGCCCAGCATAGCAGCCTAGTAGCTAAAGTAGCTCACCTTGTATGTGCTGGGATTATATATGGGCACTGGCTTGTGTCCCGGCAGCCCCACTTCCCATCCAGCTCCCTGCTTGTGGCCTGGGAAGGCAGTGGAGGACGGCCCAAAGCCTTGGGACCCTGCACCCACGTGGGAGACACAGAAGTTCCTGGCTCCTGGCTTCAGATTGGCTCAGCTCCGGCCATTGCAGCCACTTGGGGAATGAACCAGAGGATACATCTTTTCTCTCTGTATCTCTCTCTGTAAATCTGACTTTCCAATAAAGATAAATCTTTAAGAAATTTTTTGCTTAAAAGGCAGAATTAGAGGAAGATACAGAAAGAAGTGTCTTCAACCTGCTGGTTCACACCCCGAATGCTTCAATGGAAGGACAGGGCCAGGACTCCATTTGGTTTTCCTACATGGGTGCAGAGCCCCGGGTACCCGCTGTCAACCACTTGGAAGCTGAGCCGCCGGGACGTGAACTGGTGTGTGTTGCAGCTGGCCACTTAGTCCACTGTGCTAAGCACTAGCCCTGTTTTTTCTTTTGTGTTTGTTTGGAAAGCACGGGAGTGAGGGAGGGTATGGAAGATAGGAAAAATACATCTTTCATCCACTGGTTTTTCCCCAGATGCCCAGAACATCCGGGGTAGCCAGGAGGCAGGGAGCTGAGGACTCGGGCCATCACCCACTGCCTTCAGGTGCATAAGCAGGGAGCTGTGATCAAAATCTGGCCCAGGATGGCTCACTGATTGCCTATGCGAGAGATCTAGATGCAGCCCCAGGCTGCTTCAGTCTGACCCAGCTCTGGCTGAGGAGTGAAGGAGTGACGAGTGAAGATGGATTTTCCGACTCTTCTCCCTGCCCCCCCCCGCCTCCCCCCCTTGCTCTACCTCTAAAATAAAATAAAATCTATTTAAGAAAAAAAAAAAAAAAACCTGGCCCTGCAATGTGTGACGTGAGTGTCACGAGTGGTGTGTCCCAAGTGGCAGCTTAGCGCATTATACCACAATGCCCCTAGCTTGTTTTTGGTTTTTAGCTGGACAATATCATTGAGTAAATTATATACCAGAATTGAACTTTGTTTCCCCCCTAGTCAACCCCCAGACTCGCTGCTCTTCCTAACTGCCCCGTGTGCACCAGCAGCTCTGTGCGCTGGGCTGCCTCCTGGCTGGGGAAGCTGCAGGCAACGGAGCCACTGCCGGCTGCCTGGGGTCTGTCTGGTCTCGGAGCCGTGGGGCCGCCTGTTGGCTGAGCCTGAACGGCTTCCGTGCTGGGAACAATCCTGGGGTCTTTATTCACCTTCCTGTCAGGGTTTCTCGTCCTCAGCTCACCTGGCGTGCTCTTTCTTCCTTTCTTCCCTTTTTTTTCCCCACTTAGGTGTCTGGTCTGTTTCCTAGAAGTTTTCCTCCAGTGAAGCAACTCATGCAGGAATTTGTTGCATTTCTGGTGTTGTGTGTGTGGATCCAGGATCGTCGGATCTCGGTTATCCACCGTTCCACTCACATGCCTGCAGCTGCTTTTCCTAACAAGGAAGCTGGTCACAAGTGGAGAGTAGCTAGGGGTGTGGGTTGCCCCGGGCAGTGGCTTCTATGTGCCATGACACAATGCTGGCCCCCATTGTCTCCACTTCTGACCCGGCTCTTCGCTGGTACACTGAAGAGGGCAGAGTACTTGAGTTCCTGACGCTCGGAGTCTCAGGTGCCAGCCTGTAACCCAGCCCGCTTGTGCCAAGCAGCAGATGGACAGTCTCGCTCTCTCTCGCTCTTTTTAACTGAAAGGTCGCTCAGCATTCCTTAGACTTGCTAGGTCATATAGTAATTGTTTAATTTTTGAGGACCTGCCATCCTGTTACTGATGGTAACTTTTGTTTAGGCCTTGGAATTCTTTTGAGTTAGCATGGAATATGATCGGGGGTTCCGGTGTCATTCTTTGGCGTGTGGCTGTCCAGTTTCCCTGGCACTGGTTGTGGACAGGACACTGCTTCCTCGTTGAATGGGGCTGGGTCCTTGGCTGAAGCCTTCCGACCTGTCCTTAAGCCAGTGCTGCAGAGTCCTGTACCCTCGTGGGAAGCTGTGCCATCTGCAGCTGTGGGGTTTTCCCTGTTTGTTTTTGAGGACGAGGCAGTTGGGGGTCTGCTCGTTTCCTGCCTGGTTTCTGGGAAGCGGTGTAAGGATTTTGGAACGGGCAGTATTAACAACACAAACAGGATGTCTTCCTTTGATTTTTTTAAAGTGGCATTTTACCAGATTGGTGCACAAGTCTTTCACTTCCTTGGTTAAATGTGCTCCTGCTCCTAAGCACTCTGATGTTATTGTTAGTGTTTCTTAGTTTTTCTTTCATGTTGTTCATTGCCAGCACTTAGAACTGCCACTCATTTTTGTGCTGAGGTTGGATCTCACAGCTTTGCTGAATGTGTCAGTTAAACCAACTTGATACATTTTTCTTCATTTTTGCTTTTGGTTTAGGTATTTTTGGTGAAGTGTTCAGGGCTTCTTCCATAACAATCTTAGTTGTTTTTAAGGTTTATTTTTATTGGAAAGGCAGATTTGCAGAGGAGAGGAGAAACAAAGATCTGTCTATTGGTTCAATCCCCGAGTGGGAGGTCACGGATGCCCGAGGTCATGAGTTTCTGCTGCCTGTATGGACTAGGGCAGAATTCTCATTCCTGGATCTGGCCACGAGGCTGTGTAAGATGGGGAGTCACGTGGTCGCTGGTGTCGGTCACCACTGCCCCTGGCCTGCAGAGACGTGGAGGAGGGGCATTCCGTAGCATAAGCTTGCCCTGTGTCCGTGCTCGCTCAGTTTAACAGAATAATTGGTGCTGGCGCTAGTGATGATCAGCAGAGATCCAAAGGCAGGGGTCACTCGTCTCAGTCGGTGGACTCGGCCAGGGAGGGGTCATTTGTCCAGCCAGAGGGCATCAGTCTGCATTTGAAGCCCAGTGCCTGTGGATTCAGTGTGAAAAGGAAATAATGGGTAGCGATATAGTGGAGGAGTGTGTGCAAGTGAGGGCCGGAAGGATCCGAGCCCCATTTCTTGCTGTGTGGACAGAACACGGCTCCAGCCCCTTCTAGCTTTATTGGCATCTTGCGTACATAAGCCTCAGGTCGGGTGCAGCCAGCACACAGGCTCAGCAGCTCTAAATGACCTGGCGGGTAACCCCACCCTCGGCAGCTACCCGCAGGGCATTGGCAAGGAAGTGAACAGCCACCTGCAGATGGAGAAAGCAGCTGCTGCACGCTCTGTGATCCTCTGCACGCCAGCCCACCCTGGCTCGTAAAAGCCACCGGAAGTGACCATCCCTGGGCACAGTCAGAACACTGTTCAGCAAGTATCACCCTTTGTAACTGGTGGAGGAAACCACTCCCCATCGTAAGCCAAAGCTGTTTTCCTCAGGCCAGTGTGGGATGGAGCAGAGTACAGCTCTGTGCTGTCCCTAGCAAGTGGCCGCCCTGGCCGCTCACACGGTATCCTCTCCCCGCAGACTGCAATAAGGTCACTGACCAGTGCCTGTCCTTCTTCAAGCGCTGTGGGAACATCTGCCACATTGACCTGAGGTACTGCAAGCAAGTCACCAAGGAGGGCTGTGAGCAGTTCATAGCCGAGATGTCTGTGAGTGTCCAGTTTGGGCAAGTGGAAGAAAAGCTCCTCCAGAAACTGAGTTAGTCCGAGGACAAGTATGTAAATACGGGGTGGGAGGGGGATGGGGTGCAGTGGGGGAGGGGAGAGGCTTTACACCCGTGAGGGCTTTTATTTTCCATTTGGGACTTGGAACCACTGATTGATCCCGTTTGCAAGTCTTGCCAAGGGAGGAGCCGTCGCTGGCCTGAGGGGGTGAGTGGACAGACACTGCTCCAGGCTCTCAGGCGGAGCCCAAGGACATGGGGGCAACTCTGGTGAGCCTGAGCGCAGCACCCCGAGGTCCCCGGGGGCAGCCTCCACTGGACCACAGCCGCGTCTCGACACATTTTGTTTTGATTTTCTTACATCGGACATTATGCAGAACTATTTTTGTACAAATTGTTTAAAAGTTATTTATGCAAGGTTTGAATGCACAACAGTGTTTTTATTGTTTGGAGATGAGCAGTTTTCCCAGTGTCCTTAAGGTAGAGCTTGACCTGTACTTTATCAACACAACCACCCGCCCGCCAACGTGCCCAGATCTGACAGTGGGCCGAGACCTTCCAGGTCAAAGCATGTGGAGCTGGAAGCGGAGAGCCTCCTTCGTACGTTGTCACCTGAGCATGTTGTGGATTCATGTCAGTTATAGTCAGGGGCGGACACTGAGCCGAGTTTTCTCTGTGGAACTCGGAGGGCACGTGCCCTTGTGCCCGCGGGAGGGTGTGCCCCGCCGGTGAGTACAGACGTTGAGCTCCCACGTCGCCTCCCCAGACTGCCCCCCACAAGTCGGGGGTGGGTCCTCGTGTAGGTTTGTACCATGGCCACCCCTAGTCGTAAGGTTCTGCTCTCATAAGTGCCATTGTTGTACGGTGGTGTTTCCTAGACCTTCCCAGGCGCGGTTTTACCTTTGTTGAATTTGTATAAACAATTGTACAAAAGCAGAGTGTGAGGGTCTTTGTTCCAGGAAAGCACGGGGTGGGTGGGATGCAGCTAACACAGCCACAGGAAGAAAGGACTGCACCGCAGGAGTGGGGGATGGGTTCATGGTGCGGCCGGCGGTTGAGGTGGGGGCCTCACTCGGCTGTGCATGACTGCGAGCTGGTGGAAGTGTGAGAAGGCCTGATCCTGCAAGGCACGCTTCCCCACGTGGCAGGCAGACACCAGTGAGATGACTGTAGCTCACTGGGCCCGTGGGACAGCCATCCCTGCCGACAGCTGCTTTGGTCTTCGCCTTCTCCCCCGTACCCGTGCTATTTATTCACTTTTTTTTTACATTTTTTAAATTATATTTTTCACAGTCTTTACATAGTTAATTAGTGTAAAAAGGTTCAAGGGCTATAGGAAAGTGGGCTATAGGAAAGTGGGTAAGACTGTTATCTCCATATTGTTTCCTTCATATTTATTCACTTCTGAGTCGGAGTAGACATCTGAGCCCACAGCACCCCAGAATGTAACGGAGCAACCCCTGAGTCAGACTGTGCTTGGCTTAACGGAATGCAGCTTACCTCACACTGCTCCCCAGTCTTCTCTGCCCTGGAGCTACCTTGAGCCCAACTGTGCTTTTCAGCAAACCAAACTGTTCCAAGCTGAGGCCATATAAAATTAAAACTGAGTTTCCTGATTTAGAGAAATTAGCAGCAGTTCCTTGGCTTCTCTCTAGGTTTGCTTACTGTCACCTGCTGCCCTGAATCTAAAGACTTCCCACTACGAAGTTAGCAGGCTGGGAGGAAGTGTTGAGTTTCTGGCGTCATGAGCTGTGCAGGCGGGGAGAGATGCTCGGCTGAGGCCATGGGCATCCGGCCCTGGATGCAGGGCAGTCAGCAGCCGGGACCCTGAGGTGCCAGCTCACAGGCTGACCCTTCCAGCAGCACGGCCAGCGAGCAGCCCTGAGCTCCTGGCACTCCAGGCTGTCCCGAGGCCCATGATTGGACAGGCTGATCCTGAGCACCTGGGGATGCGCTTGCCTTACTGCAGAGTCGCTGCTGTGAGACCCTGATGAGCATCGCTGCCTGCAAGCAGCGTGGCCTCAGTCCCCAGCTGGTCTCCTGTTGAAAGCACACAAGCTGAGAGCTGAGGCCTCCAGTTTTGCACATTGAGGGGCTTCTAAAGGAAACTTTGCCACATGGGTAAGGTTCAGACTCTGACATGGCTGCCTGTATCTGGCCCAGGCTGCTGCTTCCAGGACGGCGTCTGGGCAAAGCAGACAGCCTACTGCACGCAGCCCCCCTTAGGCTTAAACGTGACATCACAGTGCTCCCCCCGCATCGTTACGTCGTGGTGCTGGACGAGACAGCGGAAACCTTCCACTCATCTGATCCATTCAGGAACCAAGACAACAAAGAACAGTTTTAATCTAATTTTATTTCTAAAGTTGAAATTAGCTAGCAGGTAGCACTTAAAATACACCTTCACCATACAAAACAGTGTAAATTGCTTACACGTTAATAAAGAATTTAGCACACACACACTTCTAATGGAAGAAGCTGGACGCAGCCCTGGCTATAAAAGCTGTACCTGAACAAAAATGGACATGTTTAGTCTAAGGCCCTGGCAGCTGACTACAGAATGTCAGTTGTTCCCAATTATGTTTAACTGCAGAAATAGCAACAATGTGGAAACTTACATTCATCAAATACAGCTTCTTAAATACACATGACTCAATCCGCGAGCACGGTGGCCGCCACTCGGGCATGTTCCGTGCTGGCCACTTGTGGACAGTGACCTCATTCCATCGGCACAGAGTTCCAAACATCCAAGTGGTTTCAGTCTAACAAGAACAGGGTATCCTCCAGCGAGAGCAGTGGCCGATGCTACGCCCCATCAAGTCCTGGGGATGCCTGACAAGCGGGCAGACCCCAGGAAGCTCACGGCGCTGACCAGTGTCCACAACCTAGGGTGAGCGTTTCTCCTACCAATTCAGAAACAGCTTCAGCCTTTGAACAGGAAGCTCCCAATACCCTCTGCGCACTGGAGTGCTGGGGGTCCAGTAGGAGGGGCAGCTCTTCCAGGGAGAGCCCCCACCTCAGGACTTGAACACGTGTACAGCTCGCACCACATACTGTCGGCAGATGGGACACTCGCTCATGCGCTTGCCGCACTTGGTGCACGTGACCATGTGCCCGCACTCCAGCAGCACGCAGTCGATGACGGCGTCCATGCAGATCCGGCACAAGCTGTCGTCTTCTTCATCCTGCAGCTGCAGCCGCTCGCCATCTGGAAGGCAACCACGAGCTGGGGCTGCAGACCCATCGGCCCAGCCGCTGCCCCAGACCTGCTACAGGCCCCAAACTACCCAGTAAGTCCTTAGCCTAGAGCTGGCCAGGTAAGGAACACCCAACAAATGCTGCCACTTGCTTTGGATTTTGTATATGAGCTGTCTGTGATCAGGAGAACTTCAGCGGTGACCTGGCGGGTCACAGTCTGGGGTAACTGCAGTGCCTGACATGCACCCCAGCCCTATAACATCTCATCCATGTCCCTGTTGCCCAGCCCAGCTGGAGTCTGTCTCCTGCAAGGACTGCCTTCCCCGTCCTGGAGCCCAGATTTAGGTTCTAAGGAGATCCCGCTCTGAGCAACAATGGCAAAAAATGAGTTGAAAGTTCATCTTGGGCCAAGATCTGACCAGAGCTATGGCCTGTGAAGCTTACGTTTCTACAGGCCCGTGGGGATTGCTGAGGAGCAAGGAGTGGATTCCACTTGGAGGGACCAGCACGCTCCAGATTCAAGGAGAACTTCCCCACCAGCCATCTGGTAAGAGTCCGGCAGTGCCAGGCTCATGACTCCAGTGCGACCCAGGGAAAGGATCCAAGGCGCCAGCAGGGAAGGACCTGTGGAGCTGTGCTAGAAGCGGCTTAAGGTGAAGGCGGGGCAGGCGTAGGTCCAAGCTCTTCTTTCTAAATAAATTAGGGAGTTGTGTGGATTGGCACAATTCTCCCTGTACAGAGGGAGAGGTGCAAGAGCCTAGCTAACTTTATTTTTAGATTTCTTGCATCCACTGGTTCACCTTCCTCAATGCTTGCAACAGACTGAAGCTGGGCCAGGCCAAAACCATGAGCCAAGATTTCTATCTGGGTCTCCCACATGGGCAGCAGTAAGTGCAAGGCGAGAACTCTAGCCACTAGGTACCACACTGGGCCCGATAACCAAAACGCTTAATGGCTTTGTATTTATTTTTCATGTATTTGCAAGGCAGAGCAACAGGGAAAGGGAGACAAACAGCTCTTGCATCTGCTGGCTCATTCCCCAAAGCCTGGCATAGACAGGGGTGGGCCAGGAGCCTGGAGTCAACATCAGGCATCCCCCAAGGGCTGCAGGGGGGACACAAGCCACTACCTGCTGCCCCCTGGGATCCATCAGCAGGAAGCTCAGAGTAGCTGGGGCGCACACCAGCCATCTAAAAGCTATCTGTGGGCATGTGGTCCATTGCCACTGGACATACAAGCAACCCAAGAACCCCTAAATCCAGCTTCCAAAGAAAAACTTGGCCAGGCAGTGGAGAGGCACTCTCTTCCCCAAGATCCAAGATGAAAGTACAAACTTCTCTCTGCCATCTTTCCCCCTTACTCATGCTCCCTGGATGTGGCCCACATGTCCCTGTCATTTCCTCACCTTTAAAATAACCTTTACAAAGCAAGAAAAAATTCAAGATAATAAAAGTTAATGATAAAAGACTGCTTAGACAAGTTTAGACAAGAGCATGTCACCAGTCTGGAAGCTAATGAATTTTGTTTTGCCCATAAACACTAGGGTTTTGCGCTGTTAATAGCTACGAGAGTATTTCTGTACCACAGCTTACCAATAAAGAAGTTGTTTAAGAAGTAGGCTCACGGTCCCAGCACAGTAGCCTAGTGGCTAAAGTCCTCACCTTGCATCTGCCAGGATCCCATACGGGTGCTGGTTCATATTCTGGCTGTTCATTTCCCATCCAGCTCCCTGCTTGTGGCCTGGGAAAGCATTCGAGGATGGCCCAAATCCCTGGAACCCTACACCTGCGTGTGAGACCCTGAAGAAGCTCCTGGCTCCAGGCTTTGGATCAGCTCAGCTCTAGCCATTGCAGCCACTTGAGGAGTGAACCAGCAAACAGAAGATCTTTCTGTCTCTCCTCTTCAAAAAAATTAGATTCACAAAAACCTAGAATACTTGACGCTAAGAACTACTTAACGGGCTGTTGGCAACCTTCCCCACTGTTAGGGTTCAGAAGCCACCCTGCAGATAACCAAGTAACTGTCCGTCAGAGGAGTTACTTAGAAACAAGCCCTTTTCAGATGAGTTTCATTAGGGTTCCGACAAATACAATAAGAAAAATCAAACTGAACAAATCATTAATTCACCTGCCCTCGGCGGTCTCAGAGCAAACATCACACGGTGAACAGCTGAGAAGGGTCCTAACTCAACCATACATGATCAGAAGCCTAAGAGACACGCTCTCAGCCCAGCGGTGCAGTGTATTAACCCTCTGCTGGAGTGCTGTTAGAGCCGAGACAGCAGATGGCAGCACAGTGCTTGGGCCCTGCTATGCATGTAGGAGACCCAGATGGAGTTGGAAGACCCCAGCTTCACCCTTACCCAGCACCCTGGAGAGCATGCCAGCAGATGAAGCCCTCTAGGTCCTTGTCTGGCTTTCACACGCTCACTCTCCCTCTGTCGTGGTGCCCAAGGCCCACACTGGAGGACCTGGGTCCAGTATTAGAGCAGACCGTGGGAGACGAGGATTAAGTGTCTGGCTTTGGTCTGGCTCAACCCCAGCTGTTGCAGGCATCTGGGAAGTGAACCAGCAGATCTTTCCCTGCCCCTCAAGCAAATTTTAATAAATTTGGAGACAAAATGGTACGCTTTGTGGAAGCCTAAGGAAGCACACTACAAGGGGCAAAAACGGGGAGAAATCGTGGAAAAAAAGAACTTACATGACTTTTGGTTTTCTTCGTTCTCTTTGTATAAGCGGTTTACTTTCTCTACCAGCTCCCATTTCTCACAGCAGCCGGAATAGTTGACAAAGTTCCGAGCCAGGATTTCCTTGAGCTGGCGCACACTCATCCCTTCCACCTCCTCGAGGCTGGACAGGTCCGACAGCGAGGCCCTGACTCTCTTCTTACAAAGCGCAGGGGTCTGCAATCACAAGAACAACCGTTACCTCTGCTCCCACCGGTGCACACAGCCCCTCGGCCCCACTCGCCCGGAAGGGTTCCAAGGGACTAGCCTGCATTCAAACGGGAAGGATTTTTGTTTTTGAATCAAGAGCAAGCTCACAAGGCAATCTTCCCTTCCTGCCAGATTGACAAGTCAGAGCAAGCCAGTTTCACAGAAGGTCTCACCTGCTCCTCCAAGTTTTCTTCATCATCATCGTCGTCATCCTCGTCCTCGTCATCGTCTTCGTCTTCGTCATCATCTTCTGTGTTGGCTGAAGCCGTTTCACTTTGTACCTGCACACACACAATGCATCCTCTTGGTCCTCAGTAGCAAGCCATGTTTATCAGTAGAGGCAAGCCTTAAATGAAAACCTCACCAGGACATGGCCCAGGCTCGGGACATGCCACAGCTTCTTTGGATGCCACAGCCAACTGTCCCGAACAGCTAGGCCCTACGTGACTGCATAAAAAATTCACACTCGGGCCCGACACAATAGCATAGCGGCTAAAGTCCTCACCTCGCACGCGCCAGGATCCCATATGGGTGCTGGTTCATGTCCCAACAGCCCCACTTCCCATTCAGCTCCCTGTTTCTAGCCTGGGAAAGCAAAGACAGCCCAAAGCCTTGGGACCCTGCATGTGCACGGGAGACCTGGAAGAGGCTCCTGGCTTCAGATCAGCTCAGCTCTGGCCGTTGCAGCCCCTTAGAGGGTGAATCAGCAGACAGAAGATCTTCCTCTGTGTATATCTGACTTTCCAATTTAAAAAAATTAAGAATTTTTTTATTGGTTTCAGCGTGGTGACCTAGTGGCTAAAGTCCTCACCTTGAACACACCGAGATCCATATGGGATCTAATCCTGGTGGCCCCACTTCCCATCCAGCTCCCTGCTTGAGCCTGGGAAAGCAGTTGAGGATGGCCCAAAGCCTTGGGACCCTGCACCCACATGGGAGACCCAGAAGAAGCTCCTGGCTGCTGATTTCAGATTGGCTCGGCTCCAGCTGTTGCGGCCACTTGGGGAGTGAATCATTGGACAAAAGATCTTCCTCTCTGTCTCTCCTCTTTGTATATCTGATTTTCCAATAAAAATAAGTCTTAACGTTATTTTAGTTCCCATAAAGTTATCTCATGACAAATTCCTGAATGCAAGAATTTGTAAAAATAGAACCAGAGTATTACTCTTCATCCAGTGACATCCAGGTCACTGAGGCCTCATGGATGCAGGGCTACAACCTGCCCAGGTGCCCGGGGTGCCCGGCTTCAGACAATCCTGCTTTCTAGGCTGCCTCACCTGATGTTTCAAGCTAGCTATAGTTTCAAAAATTCCTCAGCTTCAGTTTGCAGCTTTTTCACCTCTTTTGACTGTATTTTGTTCATAACCCAACGACAGCCTGGGTCAGTCCCCAGTATCAAATAGCTCAGCCCACTCCTTGGCAGGCACCCACTGTACAAGTCAAGAACCAGCACTATGGCACAGGTGAAGCCACCATGTGCAGCGCAGGCATCTCACACTGGAGTACCACTCAGAGTTCAAGCAACTCTCCTTCCAGGCCTGGCTCTTGCTCACACACCTGGAAGGCAAGAAATGATGCAGCAAGTGTGTGGGCTGCTGCACCCCTGTGGGTGTTGGGGCCCAAGCTCTCAGGCCACCTTTCACTGGTTTGCCAGGGACACTATGAGGAGCTTTTGGGCAGGAACTAGCTTAATCTGTTGCATCATAATGGTGGCCCTGAAATATGGCAGTTATAAGTAGTAAGGAACGATGTGCTAGGTTAACTCACCCCACTGATTTGTCACTCTCAGATGTTCACGACAGACAGGGATGGAGCAGCCTAAAGGCTGGAGCCAGGAATCCCATCTGGGTCTCCCTTGTGGGGAGCAGAGGCCTGGGTATTCCAGCCGTTTTCCACTCTTTCCCCAGATGCAACAGCAGGGAGCTGGGTAGGAGGCAGAGTGGCCAGACTCAAACTGGCGTTCTGATATGTGACAAGAACATTCTAGGAGTTGTTGAATGCACTGGAAAGACAACATGACAGGAGGAGAGGAAGGACACCTACCTATCTGTTGGTTCGCCTCCTACATGCTGGTGACAGAAACGCCAGCCCTCGAACCACCACCTGCTGCCTCCCCGCTGGACTGGAGGGGAGACAGGACCCAGACCGAGGTCCTGATACAGGCTGTGGGAGCCCAGCCACCTACTCTTTCCTGGTCACTGACATTGTCCAAGCAGTCCCACCAACGTGGAGATGCTACTTTTTCAGAGTCATCATTTCAACTGAGGTTAAGAGAGTGATGAAGTATTTCTGGACCCTTCAGTGGACTCAGGTTCCCTGGCACAGAAGCCCTGAGATCGTAGCCCGGGACAGTCTGCCAGGGCCAAGTTGAGCTGGAAGTGAGAATCACTCACTTAACTGAAGTCATCAGTGCTAAAGTGCCCCCATATATGGCCACGAGAAAGTGTGCCAGGCCCTCGGTGATTAATCACCCTCATACCTGTGCCAGCGTCTCAGACCTGGAGGCCCCATCTCCGTCCATGAGCTCTCCCTGAAACGAAGACACAGTAGCAGAGGGGGGTGTAGAGTTTGAAAAAAATGAGTGTGTAAAAAAGCTAGACGCCTGGGACCGTGTCGAGTCCAGACTGCCTGTGTCCAGGTGGTTGTCGGAGCTCAGTCCCTGATGGCACAGAACCAGATCCACCAGGTCTTCTTTCTCGCGACAAGTGTCTGTCGGAATGTTCCTGAGCGTGAGGTACTGCCGCAGGTCCTTCACCTTCAGGCGCATCAACTGAGGGCGCTGGAAGGCCGTCTCCTGCAGTAAGTGACAAGTAGAGCATCGACGCAGGTTCTCTTGCAGGACTGAACAAACGGAGCAAAAGTCTTTCTTGCAGTCACAGCACACGTGCTGGAAGAAAAGAGCACTCAATGAGAGTAAGATATGAGCCCTGCTGGAAACAATCATTTTCCTTTGTCTTCTGTCAGAATTTAAATGCTGTTTCTCCGTGAAGCTCTAGGGCACCCAAGTGCACGCGTGGGCATCTCGGCGTCCCAGAAGCCATGGAGAGCCAAGCATCCACCCCAAGGCAGTGTGGAGTCACACAAGTGGAAATACAGTGCTTCCGGAAAAACACACACACACTGCGGGAATGAATTAAAGCCTTCCCACCCCTTGGCACAAACATGCAATTAGCAGAGCAGAGCTGACACGGACCACATGGAGCAGCCTCAACCACAAGCTCTCGTTCTCTTCCTATGTGAACAACTTCCCCATGTAGAGAGGAAGAGAACAGCCTGACAGGGACAGAGAGGTCGCAGGGCTCAACGGCACTTAGCAGTTGGATGACCCCAGGAATGCAGGACCTGGTCACAACCACGCGGACACAACGCGGTCACTTGTTGCACTTTAACCACAAGGTAGCATTCTCTCCCTTAAGTATTTAAAAGACTGAAGTGACTATGGAAGATGACAAGATAGTGGTTCTCCGAATGACTTTCTGTCCAGTGAAAACTGTCATGTTGAATGTCTGAGCTGTAGTTATCATACTCAGCTTTTCATTGGAGAGTTAAGAACATGGACAGAGATGATTTTTATTTTGAAACTTGAGATCATATAATACTCAGTAATCATCTCTGAATAAAACTTGAATAAATCTTGTTTAAAAACACAAATTTTATCAGGAAGAGATAAAAGGTACTGACCAGCCAGGGTTCAGGAGGAGGCAGCACCTGTGCACCGTGAGGACCAGCCATGTCCACTCTGAACACACGGGCGGAATCCTCTCAGTACTTTTACAAAGGAAAAATATTTAATGAGACTGAACTTGGAATTATTTTTTTAAAGATTTATTTTTATTGGAAAGTCAGATACATAGAGAGTAGGAGAGACAGAGGAAGATCCTCTGCCTGCTGATTCACACCCCAAGTGACTGCACAGGCCCCAGTCAAGCCAAGCCAATCCAAAGCCAGGAGCTGCTTCCGGGTCTCCCAAGTGGGTGCAAGGTCCCAAGGCCTTGGGCCGTCCTTGGCTGCTTTCCCAGGTCACAAGCAGGGAGCTGGATGGGAAGTGGGGCCACCAGGACACAAATGGGCACCCATATGGGATCCTGAGGCATGCAAGGCCAGGATTTTAGCCAGTAGGCTACCGCACCAGGTCCTGAACTTCGGGTTTTTAATACAAACTGAAAATCCATCAATTCTTCAAAATAACCCTCCAACAAGGGTTCTGATCCATGCCTTTATGTACAACATTTCATCAAACTCACCTTCTTTCTAAATACTGAAAATGAAAGTCCACAGGCTTTGCAAACTATAGTCGGTCCTTCTGTGGCTGCTGGTGGGTAGGCGGAAAAATCAGGGTTTGTTGCAAATCGAAATGGCCCGGTGCCCCCTGCGAATCCCGACTGCTGGCCCCTCACGGCTCCAGTCCCCATGACTTCATTCAGCAACCCACAGCACGAAGCCCACATGGACGTGGCCCCCGCCTGCAAAAACAATACAAGTGTCGGTTTGGAGAGCGCAGCGCAGGCGCTGGGCGCAGCAGGTCACACCCTGCGGGGTGCTCACATACAACACAAGCTTCCCGCTACTGCACACGCTGGGGAGATGGGAGGGCTCGGGGAGCTGGGTCCCTGCCCCCACAGAAAGATCTAACTGAACTCGGGCTTCCTGGCTTGGGCCTAGATCTAGCTGTTGTGAACAACCGCGGAATGAACCAGAAGGTGGGAGCTCTTCTATTTCTCCTTAAGATTTCTTTGACACACATGCACATCTCATATCCACAGGTTCATTCCCCAGATGGCTGCAACGGCCGGGTCTGTGCCCAACCAAAGCCAAAAGTCCAAGTACTTGGGCCATCTTCTGGAACTTTCACAGGGGCAGCAGAGAGGACTGGATTACAAATTGGGCAGCAAGGTCTTAAACTGATGCTCGTGTAGCATGTGAGCACTGCAGACACGGGCTTAACCCAGTATGCCACAATGCTGCCCCCTTTTAAATAAAAGTTATGTTTTGAAGTCATTTTTTTTTTTTCATGGGAAAAACATTTACAAAGCAAACAGAGAGATCTTCCATCTGCTGATTCACTCCCCAAGTGGCCACAGCGGTTGAAGCTGAGCCAGTCGGGAGCCAGGAGCTTTTTCCAGGTCTCCCATGCGGGTTCAGTGGCCCAAGGCTTTGGGCCATCCTTGACTGCTTTCCCAGGCCACAGGCAGGCAGCTGCATGGGAAGTGGGGACGCCAGGTTTAGAACTGGTGCCCATACGGGATTCTGGTGTGTGCAAGGCAAGGACTTTAGCCACTAGGCTATAGCACCAGGCCCACTCAAGCATTTCTTAAATGAGAATACACAACCAATGTTTCTTCAGATACCGAAGCAATTTTTTAAAATGACTTTTTATTGGAGAAACAGAGGTAGAGAGAGACAAAGAGGAGACAAAGATCTTCCATCTGTTTGTTCACTCCCCAAACTGCCTCAACGGCCAGAGCTGAGGCAATCCGAAGCCAGGAGCTGGTAGTTTCGAACTAACTGGAAAAAAAGTGACTTTTATTTTCAAATGTCTGGCACAGGAAATACTTACAACATCTTGTTGAGAAAAGATAACATACATTAGGCTGATTTCTGGGGCTTCCCTGTCCCCGAGTTCTGAAGTGTTAGGGTTAGTGTTCCAAATGCTGCTCAGAGTAACGTCACCCTGGAAGAGAACTTCCTCAGTGGGCGAGTTCTCTTCTGGAAGACGGTGTCCAAATTAAATTCACAGATCCTAATGAGGCTGCAACCTAGTTTTTTCTTTCTTTCTTTCTTTTTTTTTTTCCCAGAGTCTTCATTCTGCTGCTGTCTTTGGTTAACCACAAAAATGTAGGGCTGAATTAACACCAAATATTGTGTCACAGAATCATATTTTTGTCTGGAATGGTGAAGGGGTTGGTTTTGGCTTTTAAAAAAGTGATTTGGGGCTGGCGCCGTGGAGTAGCAGGTAAAGCTGCTGTCTGCAGCGCTGGCATCCCAGAAGAGCACCCATGTGGAGCTGTGGCTGCTCTGCCCTGCACCACTGGGGACCCGGAAGAGGCTCCTCAGTCCTGCTTCAGGCCAGTCCAGCCTGGGCTATCTTGGCCATTTGGGACGCAAGCCAGTAGCCAGTGGATGGAAGATTCTCTACCCAGTGCTTTCAAGCAATGTGTTTTAAAAAGTAGGTACTTTTCCATTTTGGTAGTCATGACTGCAGTGTAGT
This sequence comes from Ochotona curzoniae, assembly GCF_017591425.1. Classification (NCBI taxonomy): domain Eukaryota; kingdom Metazoa; phylum Chordata; class Mammalia; order Lagomorpha; family Ochotonidae; genus Ochotona; species Ochotona curzoniae. Next base: position 5,746,922 of record NW_024466340.1, on the reverse strand, counting down.
TCCCCAGTCGCTGTATTTCCTGGTTCTCCAGCAAAGCCAGTTTCCAGCAAGCGTACTTAGAGCCTTTGGCTTCGCAACCTGCATTAAGTTCCCAGAGTTAATAGTCTGCCTCGGTTCCAATGAGGTGTACTGCACGTCAAAGAACATTTTAATGTCTGCTTTTTCATTTAACACCGATTAGAGAACAGACTTCAGACCTGTAGCTCTGCAGCCAACTAGCTTGATCTTAATGCATCACCACTCCCCAACACAGCTGCTGAGGGGCGGTTTGGTGGAGGGGAGACCAGAATGCTCTCCCCACCTAGAGAAGGACTGAGAAGGTTCCAGAAAGTACCGAGCCTGACATGTGCAGCTCCCTCACAAAAACCACCACCACCAAGTTCTTTTTTCCCTCTGGCTCCCCTGCACTGTGCCCTAAGAATGAATTGCCTGCCCTCTGCAGAGGCGGGTGGGGAAATGCTGGCCACAAACCTCAATCACTTGCCAGAGAGGGAAGCGAGCTTCCAGCAGGACCGGCCACCTGCTCGGGCCACGCCACTTACGTCAAAAGCAGGAACTGTATCCGTTTCTTGGCAAGAATAGCAGCCCAGTCCTTTTTCTTGTAAAATGCCAATTTTCTTTCTTTATTTTTTTTTAAGATTTTTTTATTTTGAAAGGCAGAGTTAGAAAAGGAAAAACATATCTTCCTTCCATAAATGGCCAGAAAGGCCAGAGCTGGACCCACCCAAAGCCAGGAGCTGCTTCTGGGTCTGTCATGTGCAGGGTGCAGGGGCCTAAGCACCAGAGATATTTTCTGCTGCTTTCCCATACAGAAAGAAGGCAGCTGGATGACAAGTGGAGTAACCAGGACTGTAACGGGGATGTGGCAGCACAGGGCTCAGCACGCTCCGTGACCGTGTCCACGTTCCAGCACTGCCTCGCGGCTCAGTGTCTGGGCGTGTATGATCTCATGCACTCTTAGACTCAGTTAGGTGTTGAGGCTGGGAGAAGAGCCAAGCAAGGAGGAGGGGTAGTGAAAATACTTCAAAGTGCTCAATTCAGAGGACCAACAGGAATGTAACTGGCTTTCAAGCGCCTGGTTTAAGAAGCGCCTGGAGAGGGCCCAGCATGGTAGTCTACCTTGAACGTGCTGGGATCCCATTTGGGCACCAATTCTAATCCTGGCTGCTCCACTTCCCATCCAGCTCCCTGCTTGTGGCCTGGGAAAGCAGTCGAGGATGGCCCAAAGCCTTGGGACCCTGCACCGCGTGGGAGACCTGGAGGAAGCTCCTGGCTTCGGATCAGCTCAGCTTCAGTCACTGCGGCTACTTGGGGAGAGAACCAGTGGACAGTAGATCTTTCTCCCTGTACCTCCTTTTCTCTGTATATCTGCCTTTCAATAAAAATAAATAAATCTTTAAGAATAAAGGGAGGGCTGGCGTGACAAAGGAAGAAATTAGACCTGACGGGGGTACCACGGTAACCGGAGAAGGGCGGAGTTTGCCTCCAACCAAACCCAGCATGGATGGTGGAATTCTGGCAGGCTCCTCAGACTGTGAAGCCACCGTTGCATCAATGAGGGACACAAACCCATATCCCCCCACCAAATAAGGGCCGAGGCAACCCCGTCTCGGCTTCCGTGTCAAGCAGAGTTTAAAAGGGCCCCTTCCCATCTCTTCCGCGCCCTTCTTCCTCTGCAGCCCACTCCTTCACGTCTGTCTGCTGCGTGGGGAAGGGAAGCCCCTGACTGTGGTTCTCTGAAATGAAAGCCATCTAAATTCTTTTTATATATTCAGCTGAGTTATTCTTTCCCTGGTGGTCAGCAAATCTAACAATACCTCCAAAATTCTCTAATTGCTATTTAGACATTAACCAAGTGCAAAAATAGATGTGTGCCTTTTAAAAAGTAGTATGGGGGGGGGGGTCACAGGTAAAGCCACTGCCTGTGACACCTGCATCTCCTGTGCACGCCAGTTCAAGACCTGACTGCTCTACTGCCAACCCGGGTGCCTACTAGCGGTCTAGACCAAGCAGCCTGAGACGGTCCAGATGTTCGGACCCAGCCATCGTGTGAGAAAACCAAAACAGTTCCTGGCTCTCGCCTTGCTCAGCACATGGGGAGTGAACCAGCTAATGGAAGATCGTCCTCTTTAAGTCCGTGGTTTTAGCCTGGGAAAGCATCAGAGGAAGGCTCGAGCCCTTGGGCCTCTGCACTCATGCTGGACACACAGAGGAAGGTCCTGGCTCCCAGCTCTGGACTGGCCCAGCTCTGGCTGTTGCACTCATTTGGGGAGTAATTCAGCAGATAGAAGATCTGTCTATTCCTCTTCCTCTATAACTCAAGTAAAATAATAAATTTTTTTTTAAAAAATTAAAACTACATATTGGACACAATGATAGATTTTTACAGCAGTGGATGTTGTAGGTCATAAATGTCACTTTCCTTATCTCTTGGTTTTCTTTTACATAATGAATTTGACTCCTACCACCACTGCTCAAACTTTTATAGGAAAAACAAAAAAAAAGGAAAAGGGAATTATATTTAATAAATTACTGTCTCCTTGCTATTTCATTTTGAGGTTGGAAAGATAAATGTGATTAGCACAGTTAAGGGTGAAATCAATATAAATATGGAAGAACAGGAAGCATTAAACCAAATTAAACCAAACAGGACAGACCAAATTAAACCAAACATTAAACCAAACAGGACAACAATTTGAATTAAAAAAAAAAATGCCTTACAGGGAGTTAATCAGCTCCAAGGATAAACAATTATATGAATTTGAGAGGTAATCTTATTTCAAAACACCAGTCTCCAAACAAAACAATTAAAAAAAAAAAAGCCCTTCCACACATATCCTCAAGTCAGCTGCTCCTAGGCTGGAGTGAAGATGCGGTTACGTAATTACTTAGCCTTTAAATCCTCCTTCCACCCAGAGAAGTACTGGCTTGTAAGGACACTGAGATGTCAGCTTTCCCAAACATCTGGACCCAGTAAGGTCGGGGCAAGCACCTCCACAGCTGAACAATTTCAGCACAAATCAACCTAAAGAAACAGGTAAGCAACCTACACACTGCCTGCTGATGCCCACCGGTCCATGAAGTACTAAAGCAAGAAGCACTGCTCACACAGCTGCTGAACAGCAACTCAGCTCTTCATCCTGCAAGTTATATTACCTTCTCCAATTTCCAGCTACCACTAGGATTTATTTCTCTAACTTAGCAGTATCTCCCACTTAAATCCAAAACTCTGTCCATTGTTAAAGCATTTACAAATTAACTCTGGGGGCCCAGCGTGGTAGTGTAGTGGTTAAAGTCCTCACTTTGAACGCGCTGGGATCCCATATGGGCGCTGGTTCTAATCCCGGCAGCCCTGCTTCCCATCCAGCTCCCTGCTTGTGGCCTGGGAAAGCAGTCAAGGATGGCCCAAAACTTTGGGGCCCCTGCTCCCCAGCTTTAGATCAGCTCAGCTCTGGCTGCAGCGACCATTTGCAGAGTGATCAACAAACAGAAGCTCTCTCTGTCTCTTCTCTCTGTATATCTGACTTTCCAATAAAAATTAAAAAAAAAAAGAGAGAGAAAAAATTAACCCTGGTTCTGTCCCTAATCCTCTCTCGCTTTTCAGCTTCAAGACACTATTAACGTAGTATTAATAAACCTACTGGCACTCTGAGTTATGGCTGGAACCGAGCTGATCGGAAGCCAGGAGCTTCTTCCTGGTTGCCCAGGCAGGTGCAGGGACCCAAGGCTTTGGGCCGTCCTCCCAGGCCACAAGCAGGGAGCTGGATGGGAAGCAGAGAAGCCATGACTCAAGTGTTTGGGCCCCTGCTACCCATATGGGAGACCTGGAAGAAGTTCCTGACCCAGGCCATGCCATGTGGAAGTAAACCAATGGATGAACCAATGGACGAAGGCTCTCTCTCTTACCCTCTCTGTGTAACTCTAACTTTCAAATAAAATACATCTTTAAAGAAAGCAGCTACTTCCAGACATTTTAGTCAATATTCTAACACAAAATCTTATGTAACTGTAAAGTTAAAAAAAGCAAATTTTTACAATATTCTCGTATTTCAAGGCACACTTCAAAAGCTACTTGCTCCCTGCAGCCAAAGGAACCCTTGTCAGTACCTCTGGTTTTGCATTTTTTTTCCTTGCGTAAACACCATTCTCCCTTGTCCCCTGCAAGGTCTGTGTGCCACAGCACAGAAGAGCATTCCGAATTAATTCTCTCACCAGCTCTCCCTCTTGTCTGACACACAGGAAACGTCCAGTTATTTCCTCAATTTCTCTAGCCACTTGACACCACCCTTTGCCCTCTCCCCGGTGAACCGTCGGGGTGCCCGCTCAGTTGATTCCCATACCCACACCCGGCACCCCTCTTCACCTGGAGTAAAGCAGGTGTCACCTACAACCCTCATTCCAACGAAGCCATACCTCCTCCACTGGCCGCGGGGGACCCCGAGAGGAGACGCTGGGATCGCCCCGTTTCCCTTGACCTTCTCACCAGCAACACTCCCACCCGAGGGGCGGAGAAACCTGCAAACTGCCAAATTCGTCGCGAGCGGTCCTGGGTCACGACCCCCCCCCATGCCAAGCCCACAGAGAGCCCTCCTGAGTGGAGACCCCTCAAAAAACACACGCACACCTCGTATCCCGACCGTTTCTCGTGTCAGCCCGCCTCCCCGCATCACTCCTTCCCCTGGGGTCCCGTGATGCTCCCGACACTAGTTCAAGGACTCCCGAGGGCGGGAGAGGGCCCGGCCTGGGCAAAGGCCGGACCGAGGCCAGCACCCCGCGCTCCAGCCTCGGGCCCCGGAGGGGGTGCGCGGGGCCAGGCCGGAGAGTGGGGCCCCCCAAGGCGAAGGCGCGCGGGAGGTGCAGGCCTCGTCCCCCTCCCGCTGCTCCGCGTTCCTGCCGATGGCAGCTCGAGAGGGGCCGGGACCCCGGGTTCCCTTCCCTGCGCCGGTCAGGAGACCCCAGACAACCGCTGAGGGGCCCCCCCACACCTCGGCTCCCCGGCTTCGGCGGAGGTCTCCGGGGTGCTGTGGCGAGGGGACCGCTGAGGTGCGCCAGCTAACGAGGACAGGCGACCAACGGCCCGTGCCGGCTTCCCGGGCCTCTCACCTTCATGGCCGCGACCGCCCCGACTCGGCCGGCTCCGCCGGGTAACGCAGCACCATAGCAGCCCCTAGCCCCGCCGACCTCCTTCCTTCTGGGCGGCGATGATGGAGCCTCCTGAGGCCACTGAGCGTCCGGACGTAAGGGGCGGGGACACGCTCGCCGCACGCCCCTGAGAGGAAGGCCGAGTGGCAGCCGAGTCAGCCAATAGAGAGTCGACGCTCGGGGGACTGGCCGCCAGAGCCAATGAGATGGCGGCAAGAGGGCGGGGCCTCCGGGTGGACGCGGCTGAAGCTGAGAAAAGCGAAACGGGAGGGTCGGGGCGTGGCGGGCGGCCGTGTCCTCAGCCGCGTTGTCGGGTGGGCGAGAGTCTGTGTCCCCCAAACCGCGGCAGCCGCAGAGCCTCGGCTCCCTGAAGCGGGAGGTCGACGCATGGGTGGTTTGCAAGCTTTCGTCAGGAGCGTCGGAGCAAGGAAGGGCCTGCCCGCCTGCCCCTCACGCGCTCATGGCCCCGCGTCCCCTCAGGGAGCGGCAGCTGCCCGCGCTCGGACGCCCCCGAGAAACGAGGTTTGTGGAAAACACTCGGGGAACCGAGGGCTCTCAAGTCCTGACGTCCCTGTTAAAGCGCCAGCAAAAATAACCCAACTCCTAGATTACGAGAAGATTTCAGGTAAAAAGACAAAAACACAAAACTCGCGTGGGTCCTTAAATGAATGCTTCTGGAGCAGAGAAATGACGGTTGTGCACTAAGACGCCGATGTCCTCTGCTGCACTGGGAGGCGCACAGTGGGTGTGCAGGCACTTCTTCACCTGTGACTCCACTGGGGTGTAAAAAATTTCAACGTGAGACTTGTGGTTATTACTTTTCTTAAGGTCCTTCTTAGACTTACTATGTCTGATGATTAAATCACAAAGCTGGGCCATTCTCCTAAGTGGAACTAATATGCCAGCTGATTATTTTTTCTTGCTTCAAACGCACAAATAATGAATGTAATTTCTCATCCAGGAGACTCAGTTTTCTTAAAAAAAAAAAAAAAAAAAAAAAAAACTTTCACCTATCAGGAAACAGCTGAGCTTCCCTGGAAGAAAAAGGATTTTAATATTGTCTGTTTTTATTTCTCTGAAAGGCAGAGAAACAGAGAGCTCCCATCTGCTACTTTCCTCCGCAAATGTCCTCACCAGCCAGGGCTGGACCAGGCCAAAGCCCAGGACTGGAATCCAGTCCACATGGGAGGGAGGAACCCAAATAACCCAGTGCCCGTGGCCTCCCAGGGTGCCCGTTAGAAGGGAGTTGGGCTGGGAAGTTGAGCCCAGGCTCAAGCCCCAAGGTGTTGCAGGTGGTGCCTTTAACAGCAGAGCACAATGCCCACCCACCTCAGAAGAAAAAGCATTCTAATGATGTAGCCTCAGAGAAGCTTGCCATTTTCCTCTCTGTCTCTTCTCTCTGTATATCTGACTTTCCAATAAAGATAAATATTGAAAAAAATAAAAATAAACTACTCTGTTCTGTTAGTGAATCAGTCCATGAGAAGACAGTTAACCTCACTGCTCATCAGGAAAATGCAAATCAAAACCATAGAAAAGGCCTGGCGCCAGGGCAACAACACCGGCATCCCAGCTGGGCATTGGGTCAAGTCCCAGCTGCTCTACCTTCGTTCCATCCCTCTGCTCAGGGCCTGGGAAAGCAGGGGAGGCTGGTCCAAGTACTTAGGCTGCTGCACCGGTGTGGGAGACCAGGAAGAAGCTCCAGGCTCCCAGGTTTTAAGCAGCCAGACTCCAGCTGTTGCTACCATTTGGGGAGTGAGCCAGCAGATGGAAGGTTTCTCTCTCTCATTTTCTTTGCAATTCTGTCTTTCAAGTTAAAAAATAAACACATACTGATGATGCACCTATTAAAATGTCTAGGATAAGCAAAACAAAAATCGGCAAAGGTGTGGGCGATTTGGGTCACCCCTCAAATGGCCGAAACAAAGGACGTGGTGCTATCATGCTGGTTCCTCTTTTTTGAAGATTTGTTCTGCTTGTTTGAAAGGCAGAGTGACAAATAGAGGAAGAGACAGAATTTTTCACCCACTGGTGCACTTCCCAGGTGGCTGGGATGGCCTTGACTAGGCCTGGCTGAAGCCAGGAGCCCAGAGTGCTGTCCACTCCTCCCAGAAGGGGTGGCAGGAGTCCAGCCACTCTCCACCCTCTGTTGCCCTCCCAGACATATTAGCAGGAAGCTGGGTTGGAAGCAGCATGGCCTCAACTTGAACCTGTGCTCCTGGACAGGATGCTGCTTAACCCACTCTGCCACACTGAGGGTCTCCATCATACTCTTCTAATAAGGGGTATGTTACACAACCAAATATTTTTCTTTGTTTCAAACTTTTCATGATGATAAACCTCTTTGAGTTGTGAGCTAACTATGCCAACTGTGGTTCAGGAAAGTTTGATGTGTTTGCCAATTTATAATGAAGGCATCCTAATACTGTATGTTTCAGCAACAAAAAAGTGGGATGGCCACACATGGGACTTGGTTGTGGCTTAACTGCTTGCTTAGGATGTAGTGGGTTGTTCTCTGAGGTTCTTTTAATCCCTGAAAAAATTACTTTATTGAATTTACAATCACCAAAACAAATAATTTCAAAACCTCTCAAGAAAAAGTTTGTCTAGATTTTTAAAACTTTTTACTCTATAATGTATTTCCCTTGGCAACATGTGTATTCATAAAACAATCAGAGTGAAAGGACAGCAATTGCAGTTCTGATGGGTTCTCAAAGATCACAAGTAATGGGAGGAAGACAATATGGACTTTGTACAAAGTTGGTTAGCAACTTGCAGCACTAAACTGTTGCTTTGGAATATTTCAAAGATACACGAAGTAGATAGAATAGTATAATGAACCTCCATGCATTCATCACCCAGTTTTAACAGTTCTCTGCAGTCTGTTATTCTCGTCTCATCTCCAGCTCTTGTATGTCTCTACCCACTCCCCACCCACCCGCAGCTGACTTACATTTCATCATTAGATTAGCACATGGTTTTGGTTGCCTAGGTGTGAGCCAGACAAAAATATCTGAGAGTTAAATCTGATTGGCCAAGTCTTATTTATCTTTTTAGTTGAAGATTTGCAGAGAGAAGGAGAGACGGGGAAAGATATTCCACCTGCTGGTTCACTCCCCGAAGGACCACATCAGCCCAGGGCTGAGCTGTTCTGAAGCTAGGGGCCAGGAGCCTCCTCTGAGTCTCCCATGTGGCTGGATACAGAGGCCCAAGGCCTGGAGCCATCCTCTGCTACTTTCCCAGGCCATAAACAGGGAACTGGATGGGAAATGTAGCAACCAGGACACGAACTAGTGCCCATATGTTATGCCTCACTAGCAGGTGGAGGATTAGCCTGTTGAGCCACAGTCACTTTAAATATAATTGTGTTAGGTTCTGCATTGTGGCTTGGCACACTAAGCCACCACCTGCAACATTGGGCAGTACTTACGGTCCTGGCTATTGCACTTCCAGTCCAGCATCCACTGCAGTGTCAACGGTTTAACCCTTAGTGCCCTCACAAAGCCTTCCCTGCAGCTGCAGATGTCACTTAGCTCTGGGCCCACAGAAGCTTTCTGGAATTCTACTGGTGAATTACTTTGTCACTTTGAACAAAGCAATCTTATGCCTTCAGTTTCTCCGTCTGTAAAAGATAGTGACTTGGGCCCGACGCGGTGGCGCAAGTGGTTAAAGGTCCTCGCCTTGCACGCCCGGGATCCCATATGGGCGCCGGTTCTAATCCCGGCAGCCCCGCTTCCTTTCCGGCTCCCTGCCTGTGGCCCGGGAAAGCAGTCGAGGACAGCCCAAAGCTTTGGGAACCTGCACCCGCGTGGGAGACCCGGAAGAGGCTCCTGGCTTCGGATCGGCATAGTATCGGCCCGTTGCGCTCACTTGGGGAGTGAATCATCGGACGGAAGATCTTCCTCTCTGTCTCTCCTCTCTGTATATCCGCCTTTCCAATGAAAAAATAATAAAAAAATAAATCTTTAAAAAAAAAAAAAAGATAGTGACTTGTTTGTTTTAAAGACTTACTTATCTTAGAAAGGCAGATTTAGACCAAAAAAAAAAAAAATAGGAAAGGCAGATTTACAGAGAGAAGGAGAGACAAAGATCTTCCATCTGCCATTCCACTCCCCAAAAGGCCACAATGGCCGGAGCTGGGTCAGAGCCAGGAGCTTCTTCCAGGTCCCCTGGGTGAGTACAGGATCCCAAGGCTTTGGGTCTTCCTCAACTGCTTTCACTGGCCGCATGTGGAGAGCTGGATGGAAGTGGAGCAGCCAGGACACAAACCTGCACCTAAATGAGATCTCCGCACTTGCAAGGTGAGGATTAGCCTATTGAGCCATCACACCAAAAATTGTGACTGTGAACTGGAGATTTAGAACCAAGACTTAACTAAGGCTTGAAGAATCCTGAAAGTTAAAAAAAAAAAAAAAAGGCAGCAGAACTTTGAAGCAGTTCCAGAGAGTAAAATAAATAAGGGGGGACCAGTTGATATTTCTCTAAAGGTGCGGCATTTAAAATGCTACCCATCCTCCTTAGTAAGCAGAAAGGGGACAAGACTTTCTTCCTTTTGCGGCTTGGTAAAGTGAGTCACAGAAGGGCACTCTCTTGCCCAAGGCTTAGAGTAAGGCAGTGATGAAAGTGAGAACAACTGCCAGCTCTCCTATCCTCCTCATGGTGTTACACTCATCTGTGTTACTGTTCTTATAAAGAAGCAGAGCTTGCAAAACTGGCTCATTCTTGCCCAGTAAGTCTACGCTCGTATCGGCCCTCTCCATGGGTCTTGTAAACAGTACCCACCAGGAACTGGGAGGTCATCTTCCTCCAAGTGGAGTACAGGCTCAGACAATTGCAGCCTACCTTTCAGGCCTTACATCCCTGAGTACCCACTTGGGGGAGGGGGGAGGTGGGAAAGGCGAGACACAGGGCCTAGTGTAATGGTTCAGTGGCTGAATTCTCACCTTGCATGTGCCAGAATCCTGTGAGGTCACTGGCTTGTGTCCCAGCTGCGCCACTTTCCATCCAGCTCACTGCTTGTGGCCTGGGAAAGGAGTGGAGGATGGCTCAGGACCTTGGGACCTGTATCTGCATGGGAGGCCCGGAAGAAGCTCCTAATTTCTAACCAACCCAGCACTGGCCCTTGGGGCCATTTGGGGAGTGAACCAGCAGATGAAACATTTTTATCTCCCTCCCTCTCTGTAAATCTGCCTTCCTTCCCCCCAAAATTAGTAATAATAAAATAAATCTTTCAAAATAAAAAGGGACACAGCCCCTCTCCGTATGGAACCCAAACTAAAGGACAGTGTTATGGTGGTGGGCTGCTTCCCCACGGCTGCAGTATTACATTACCACAAAGCCAGGGACTTGGAGCAGCTGGAGTATTTTCTCCAAGTTTTGCAGGCCCAAGGTCTGGAAGTCAAGTGTGGACAGGGCTGTGCTCCCCCCGAGGCCTCCATGGGACAGCCCTGCCTCGCCTCTGTCAGTAGTTCCTGGACTTGTCACTGTACCTCTGCAAGCAGCCTTCTCTGCATCTGCTCCTTCATCACAGGATGACACTCCTGTCTGGATTTGGGACCCACCTGTATAATCCAGGGTGAACTTCACCTTGATACCCTTCACTGGATTCTGTCTGCAAAGCTCCTTTCTCCCAAGAAGGTCCTAGTCCCAGGTTCTTGGGAGACAGATCTCTCAGAAGGCCACCATGCAGGTGGCCAGACTGCAAAAGGGAGAGGAGTACAGTACATGTTCCACCTGCTCATCCTCTTAGACAAAATCCCGCAGCTCCAAACTAGTTGTATTCACCCTGCCTGTGTTGGAAGACACTAGTGGGCTTGTCTTTTTTAGTCAAATGAAAAAAAAAAAGTTTCCCCACTTCTGGACTTTGTAATGCGTTTCCTCATGCATCCTTATTGTCCCAGCCAAAACTGACTGAAAGAACGTGGTTTAACTCCTACAGCAACTTCTGACCTCCTCCAGCACAGTGATAAAGAATGTATTCTTCAGAACACAGAATCTCTCTGCTTTGGTGCTCTGGCCAAAGAAAGCACTGCCTATTCTCATAGCCCACATGCTTTGGGCAGTCCATGCCCTCATAGCCCACATGCTTTGGGCAGTCCATGCCCTCATAGCCCACATGCTTTGGGCAGAAGGCCCATGGATTGGCACTTAGAAATAGGGATGAACAAGCAGGATTTGGCTAGGATCGATCCTATGGAAAATGGCCATGTTGCCCACACTGTTGTCAAATGATGACAATGCCTTAAAAAAAATTTTTTTTTTAAAGATTTATTTATTTTTATTGGAAAGTCAGCCCAGCCTCTCTGCCTAGGCTGTAAGAGATAGTTCGTGCTTTCTTACTTGCAGCAGACACTGGGTTCGGTGCACTCAGTATGAATGCCTGCCAAAACAGACATCGTAATCAGAGCGAATCTTTCTAAATCAGCCACTGCCCCATGTCTTTCCTGGTTGTCTCGTAGGGTGACATAGGACGATCTAACAGTTTTAGCACAAGCTAGAAATTCTGCATCATCCGGTGAATTCATCAATACTTGTTGCCGAATTTCAGCATTGGGAGCTGGCAGGAGTCTTCAAGGTTATTGCCCGCATGCCCCTCCCCAGAGGCCGCTGTGCTCAGGATGGTGCACCTGCCTGCGGGCACAAACGGCACCAGAGGCCAACTCTCGGTTCTCAGGCTCATGCTGTATTAGTGGCAGGTTGGGAAGATTTTACTTTTTTTTTTTTTAATGCCAAGTTCAAAGTCAATCCAGGCTTCAAAGGCTGAGACTGTCTGGTGACTGTTTGACACCACTTTGCAGAATTATGCCCAGACAAACTCAGAAATACCCCCAAACTACCACAAATCCATGCCAAGGAGTTACACATGGTTTAGGAAAACTGAGAAAGGGCATTTTACATTTATTCCATATGTAATACAAAAAGGATTTTGGACTAGTTGACAACATGGAAACTGGAGCAGATGTTGAGGCCTGCAGTTACGGTGCTAGCTAACGTAGCCACCTCCCACACCAGGGAGCCTTGGGCTAACTCCCACTTCCTGCCAATGCCAACCCTGAGAGGAGGTAGGGGAAGGCTCAGGTACGCAGGTGCACCCTGCCAGCCGCATGGGAGTGCTGGTGGAGCATTTGGCTCCTGGCTTTGACCCGGCCCAGCTATGGCTCTGGTGGGCATCTGGCTCCTGGCTTTGACTCGGCCCAGCTATGGCTCTGGTGGAGCATCTGGCTCCTGGCTTTAACCCGGCCCAGCTATGGCTCTGGTGGAGCATCTGGCTCCTGGCTTTGACCCGGCCCAGCTATGGCTCTGGTGGGCATCTGAAGAGCAAAGCAGCAGATGGGAGTCCTCTTTACTTCTTCAAGCCTTTCAAGTCAAACAAAAATAAGCAAATGAACACTTTTTAAAACCTGGGGCCAACACAGTGGCAAACAGGCTAATTCTCTGCCCGTGCTGCTCAGCTGCTCCACTTTCAATCCATCTCCCTCTTGGTGGCTTAGGAAGGCAGCAGAGGCTGGCGCATGACCTTGGGCCCATGCACCTATATGGGACACCCAGAGGAGGCTCGTGGACCGCAGTCTCAGCCAGGCTCATCTCTGGCCATCACAGACATTTGGAAAGTGAACCAGTGGCTGGAAGATCTCTGTCTCTCCATCCCCTCTCTGTAACTCTCTCGAGTAAGTAAAAGTTGCAAAGATTTAGTTATTTTTATTTGAAAGATTTTACAGAGACAGTAAACGGAGCCAAGTTTCATCCCAATGAGCATAAAGAACGTGTCTATTAAACCCCTTAGCCGCGAGTGGCGCTGTGTCATAGTGTCATAGTAAATGATTCACACAGAGACTTGCCCAACTCTGCCTCTTGCCTTTTGATGGTTTGTGGTCCGAGGCAGACAGGCTGACGCTCACATGCATTTACAGCCAACTGACAGGCACGGTGCCAGTCAGCTGGCAGACGATCTAGCCGAGCAGGCAGCAATGAGGAAGGCTGCTTTCACCAGTCCTGCGTTTATCTCTGCAAGAAAAGAAAAAATAGCACGCTTCTTTATTTTTAGAATTTATTTTAGTTATTTATTTTTACTTTTTTAAAGATTTATTTTCATTGGAAAGTCAGATATCCAGAGAGGAGGAGAGACAGAGAGAAAGATCTTTCGTGTGATGATTCACTCCCCAAGTGAGTGCAACAGATGGTGCTGCGCCGAACCGAAGCCAGGAGCCAGGAGCTTCTTCAGGGTCTCCCACACACGTGCAGGGTCCCAAGGCTTTGGGTCGTCCTCGACTGCTTTCTCAGGCCACAAGCAGGGAGCTGGATGGGAAGTGGAGCTGCTGGGATTAGAACTGGTGGCCATATGGGATCCCAGTGCATTCAAGGCGAAGACTTAGCTGCTAGGTCACACCCCCGGGCCCAAAAATAAATAAATCTTTAAAAATTGTTTTTAATTGCTATGTATTTAGCTATTTATTTGAAACAGAGAGAAAGAAACAGAAAGAGCTCTCTTCCACTTACCGATTCATTTCCCAAATGCCTGCAACCTCTAGGATGGACCAGACTAAACCCATGAGCCCAGAGGGCTGCAACCTATCTCACAGATGGGCGATGATGGTCCCAGGCATCTGAACCATCAGCTCTTCTCCCAGGGTTTGCATCAGCAGGAAATTGGATTGAAAGCAGGGTTGGGACTCAGTCACAGTCACCCCGGTATGAAGTGCAGGTGTTCCAAGTGGTGTCTTCCCGTGAGGCACCACAACGCCTTCCCCTAAACTCAGAGGGAAGGGGTGTGGGAGTGTGCCAGGCCTGTGGTGTTGGCATCTCATAGAGACACCGTCCTGTCCCAGCTGCTCCACTGCTGATCCAGCTTCCTGCCCGTGGCCTGGGAAGGCAGCAGAGGATGGTCCCTGCACCCATAAGGGAGATCTGGAAGAAGCTACTGGCTCCTTGCTTCAAACCAACCTAGTCCTGCCTGTTGCTACCGTTTGGAGGCTGGAAGATCAATGCCACAATCTCTCCCTCCTCTCCCTCTCTGTACCTTTTTTTTTTTTTTAAAGATTTATTTTTATTATTTTTTAATTGGAAAGGCGGATATACACAGAGGAGAGAGAGAGAGAGGAAGATCTTCCGTCCGATGATTCACTCCCCAAGTGAGCACAACGGCCGATACTACGCCGATCCGAAGCCAGGAGCCTCTTCCGGGTCTCCCACGCGGGTGCAGGGTCCCAAAGCTTTGGGCCGTCCTCGACTGCTTTCCCGGGCCACAGGCAGGGAGCTGGAAGGGAAGCAGGGCTGCTGGGATAGAACCGGCGCCCATATGGGATCCCGGGCGTGCAAGGCGAGGACCTTTAACCACTTGCGCCACCGCGCCGGGCCCTCTCTGTACCTTTTAAAAATACATTCATTTATTTGTTTTTATTGGAAAGTCAGATGTAAAGAGAGAAGAAGAGACAGAAAGAGCTTCCATCCACTGCTTCATTCCCCCAAGTGGCCTCAATTGCCAGAGTTGAGCTGATCTGAAGCCAGGAGCCACGAGATTTTTTTTTTTTAAGGCTTATTTATTTTTATTGCAATGTCAGATATACAGAGAGGAGGAGAGACAAAGAGAAAGATCTTCCATACAATGATTCACTACAACGGCTGAAACTGAGCTGATCCAAAGCCAGGACCCTCTTGCTGGGTCTCCCACGCGGTTGCAGGGTCCCAGGCTTCGGGGCGGACCTCCACTGCTTTCCCAGGCCACAAGCAGGGAGCTGGATGGGAAGCAGAGCCACCGAGACACAGAACCGTTGCCCACATGGAATCCTGGCGCTTGTAACACAAGGATTTAGCCATTTGGCTACTGCTCCAGGCCTGAAAGATTTATTTTAATTTTATTCACAAGGCAGATCAGATTTACAGAGAGAAGCAGAGACAGAAATCTTTCATGCACTGGTTCACTGCCCCCATGTGCCCCTGCCCTTTCCCTCTGCGGCTGGTGCAGCAGGTGCCATGTCCACACTTGGGGTCTAGGGGTCTCGTAAACAGAACGCGCGAGACCCGCAGTCAGCAGCACAGCCATCCTGCGTTCAGTGTACAGACCCCTGGGATCGCTGCGTCCCTTCGTGGCCTGGCAGGATCCACGCTCCCAGGGCAGGCCCTCTGCCTCCCTCTGCAGCGCTGAGTGGGGTCCACCCTGACTCGGGGTCCACCCATCTCAGGGTCCACCCGATTCAGGGCCAGCCGACTCAGGGTCCACCCATCTCAGGGTGCACCCGACTCAGGGCCCGCGGGAAATGCTGCATCCGCTTTGGAAAAACCAAGAGGACACGTGTTTGCACACAAGTGTGTGTCTGTCCATCTGTCCGTCCTCCCGGCATGACCCAGAGACACGCGTGGGGGAACCTCATGAAGTCACCCCACGGAGCCCCTTTCCCAGGGAGCGTGCGGAGCAGTGGATCCACAGATCGGCTGGTATGGGGTGGGAGGATGGGCAGTAACTGCCCATGGGGCCCAGGGTTCTTGGGGGGGGGGGTGATGAGAATGTTCTAGAATCAATAGCATGATTCCTTCCAGGCTTTGATGCAAGCGGCCCTGAAGCTAGGAGGAGCATCTTCCCGGTCTCCCATTGTAGCTGCAGTTGCTCCAGGACGTAGGTCATCCTCCCAGGCCACGAGCAGGGAGTTGGACTGGAACTGGAACAATCGGGACTCGAACCAAGATCCACAAAGGATGTGCACTCCGCAGGCGGAAGCTTAACGTGTTACGCCGCGGCGCCGGTCCCAACCACACGGCTTTTAAACACAACTATTTTAAAGTTCGATCTGATTTTTTTTTTTTTTTTTTCAAATTAAATGTGTACAAACGAAGCCTCCGGTTCCAAGCATAGATTCTCCGGGTTACAGGGTCACCGGCCACGTCGTTGGGGGAACCCGTTCTTGTTCGGCAAGAGTTTCTGTAGGGACTCAGTTTTCTAGCGCACAGCGTTCGCCCCGCCCGTCTTCTCGCTCCTGGGCGCTACTATTGGTCGAACCCGCCCACGTGCTCCAAGGACCCTTTTCCGATTGGCCGGCGGGTGGTCGGCGCGCGAGGGTGCCAATTTCCCGGGCTCGCAGGGCGGACGGACGGATCGATGGGATATTGGGCGACCCGCAAGATGTTCTGAGGCGACGGTGGGCGCTGCGCCTGGCGGTCCCGCCATGGCCAGCGTCCACGAAGGCCTCTACTATAGCTCAATGATGAACCAAGGTGTGGTGCACGCCAGCGTGTTTGGCATCAAGGACTGGGTAACGCCCTATAAGATCGGGGTGCTGGTGCTGCTGAGCGAGATGAGCCATGCGGGCGAGGACGCCATCAGCCTGCTGGAGCGGCGGCGGCTGAACCAGCTGCTGCTGCCGCTGCTGCAGGTGAACGACCTGACGGGGCCCCTGCCGGGGCCGGGGGGCCGGGGTGCAGCGGGGTTCCGGAAACACTGCCTGCGGGATGCTGGGAGCCCGGGGTGCAGCGAGGGGCTGGTCCCACTGTCCTGGGGCGGGGAACCCGGGGTGCAGCGAGGGGCTGGTCCCACTGTCCTGGGGCGGGGAACCCGGGGTGCAGCGAGGGGCTGGTCCCACTGTCCTGGGACGGGGAACCCGGGGTGCAGCAGGTCCTCTTCAGCTTTGGAGGAAAGTGAGAAATGCAGCCAGCCAGCCCCTCACAGCAGCGTCCACTGACGCAGTTCTTGGCAGGCCCCTGCCTGGTGGCAGTGTGTACGGGTTGAGTGGTTAGTGCACAGTTGTGTGTTCAGGACTTCTGTCCATCGAGGCTTCACGTTGTCCTCGGAGCTGGAGAGCCTTTCTCGGTGGTGATCACCATGTGAGGTTGATCATGGGCCCTGATAAGGGTCTCACAGAAGTTGTGTTTGCAGACCTGAGTCCCAGCTTCGTGGCTCAGCAGCTGCCGCTTGGACCAATTCTTTAAGCCAGTGGGTCTCGCCTTTCTCTGTACAACGGGACTTCCTGTGTCCGGCACTGGTCAGTTCTGGGCCTTACCAGCAGCTGGGACTCGAACTGCCTCTCCAGTATTGGATGCTGACACTGCACGCAGGCGCTTGGCTTGCCACACCGTAATGTTAACCCCGGGATGGAAGTCTTTTTCTCTCTTCTGTTGACCTAGGTTGGTCTTTGCTGGCTGGGATTCTCCTGATACAGTTTTCATTCAAGTATGCCTAGAGCTGGCCTGATAACATTCCAGCCAGACCTTTGCTTAGCGTTTGACCGTTCAGCAACAAAGGCTCCTTATAAAAATTGGAAATAATGCAAACGTTGACCGAGTGAAAGATTGTGCTACTCAGCCAGCAGTCACCTTCCATCTCAGAGGTGATTGTTCCAGGGATTCATTGAGCCACCAAGGACCAGTGTTGGAGTGGACCTTGCTAGGTGCATAAGGATCTCTCTGTGAATTCTTTGTGTAAATGCTATGTACAGCTTACTCCTTTCAGCAAGCTTGAGCTCATTCATGTCGACAGAGAGAAAGACACAGGGAAAAATCTCACATCCGCTGGTTCACTCCCAAAATTGCAACAATGGCCAAAGCTGAGCTAATCTGAAGCCAGGAGCTTCTTCCTGGTCTCCCACGCAGGTGCAGGGTCCCAAGGCTTTGGGCTGTCCTCCAATCTTTCCTAGGCCACAAGCAAGGAACTGGATGGGAAGTAGAGCAGCTGGGACATGAACAAGTTGAGCCATCGCACCAGACCCTACTGTGAGCTTTAACCATTAGGTCAGGTGGCCTCCTCAACATGGTTTGGTTTTGAACTGCAGCCTCATTGAAATCCTCCTGTTAACTGAAGTTGCAAACGGTTTGTCCCTCACGCTTGTCTGGTGGTGTCAGTTTACAGAGCACTTTACAGGGTCTCCATCCTTGTCACAGACGAGGGAGAACATTCTTGCGCTGTCCTCATACTCTTCCTGCTGGAGGCAAGCAGGGCTAGGAGGTTGGTTGGTCTGACTCAGAAGGAAGGCGGGAGCTTGGTCTGTCAATCAGTCAGTCCTGTGTGGTCTCACCATTTGAGATACATTTACTCAATGAAAGTGGTATGCAAATGTGAAGTATTACGGCCACAATATAGTTAGTAAAACAGACTAGAGCTTTCCCGTGTAGAGCAAAGCATCGATACATATGCTGGCTGGTTGTTCAATGTTAGTCTCTAACTCCTTAAGATTTACAAGTAATTTTTCTGTTTGTCTTTTATTCAGGGCCCAGATATCACGTTGTCCAAACTCTATAAGTTAATTGAAGACTGCTGTCCTCAGCTGGCAAATTCAGTGCAGATCAGGTAAGCCGCCGCCTCCTCTGTGTGTGAGAAGGCTGTCAGTGGTGAGCAACGTGAGGCAATGTGGCGTGCTGCAAAGATCTGCGTCCTGCTGTGCTAGGGTTTTTTTTTCCCCCCAGTAGTACTGTTTATTTTGAAAAGTGGATGATGTTAAGCATACTTTGTTTAATAATTTTTTTTTTTAAAAAAAGATTTATTTAGATTTACAGGAAAGGTAAATATACAGAGAGGAGACAGATTTTCCAATCCATTGGTTCACTCCCCAAGTGGCTGCAACACCCAGAGCTGAGCTGATCTGAAGCCAGGAGCCAGGAGCCTCTTCTAGGTTTCCCACATGGGTGCAGGGTCCCAAGGCTCTGGGCTGTCCTCAGCTGCTTTCCCAGGCCACAAGCAGGGAGCTGGATGGGAAGTGGAGCAGCCGGGACATGAACCTCTGCCCTCACAAGATGCTGGCACTTCAGGAGGATGAGCCAATTGAGCCATTGCACTGTCCCTACTATTTTCTAGTTCCCCCTCCCAAATTTATTGCTGTCTGTAGGTCTTTTCTAGGTATTTTTAAGAAATTCCATTGTTAGTGCCTGATTTGAAACTTTGACAGATTTTATGATCAAGAAAACAGCAATGATCCTTTTCAAAAATAAGGATTATTAACTTTGTTTTATTTACCACCACAAATCACCTTTACAACAGACTTAGAATTCAGGAACAGGCAATGTATATGGGGAAATAGTCAAAGATCTAAGACTGTACACCTGAATTTTCTCCTTTAGAATCAAACTGATGGCTGAAGGTGAATTGAAGGATATGGAACAATTTTTCGATGACCTTTCGGATTCTTTTTCTGGAACTGAGCCAGAAGTTCACAAAACAAGTGTCGTAGGTAAGGAACTCTTTTTTGGAAAAAAAAAAAAAAAAAGGTTTATTTTTATTGGAAAGTTAGAATTACGGAGAGAAGGATAGACAAAGAGAAAGATCTTCTGTCTGCCGTTTTACTCCCCAAGTGGCTGCAACAGTAGGAGTTGAGCCAGTCTGATACCAGGAGCCAGGAGCTTCTTCTCCAGATCTCCCACACGGGTGCAGGGTCCCAAGGCTTTGAGCCGTCCTCAACTGCTTTCCCAGGCAACAAGCAGGGAGCTAGATGGGAAGTGGAGCAGCAGGGATATGAACTGGTACTATATGGAATCCTGGTGGTTACAGGATGAAGATTTAGCCACTAGGCTACTCTGCCAGGCCCTGGAACTCTTCTAAGAGGAACGACACGTCTCTGTTAGCATGGGCAGCTGAGTGCCATCCGTCGTTACTCTGGCGTACGGCTGGCAGGGCGGCGATGTTGGGTGTGTGGTTTGTGTGTATTACGTTGCTGATGTGCTCCATATTAAAATCACTTGCTTGTCAAAAAACACCTTGTGTTATGCTCACACCAATCAGCGTCAGGGTGCGGGCCCAGGGTGCTTCTCACCGTCCGCTGGATCTTATGCCTGCGTTATCCAGCTTGCGGGGAGGGCCAGCAGCCCACCTGAGGGAGAGAGGGAAGGGAAGTATGAGCACATCCATGATGCTTGCTTCATGCCTTTCCACACTCCTTCCGTCCCTCTGGCTCTTTTTATTAATTTTTGCATGGTATTTTTTATGTCATTCAGTGTGTGGATCTGCTGGCTGCCAGGCCTTGCATGTTCACGGTAGACGTGTCCCGTCCTACGGAGGTTATGCAGTGCAGGGCTCAGATGGAAAGCGGGAAGCAAATATGGGAGGTCGTGTCAGGGTCAAGAGCCGTGAAGAGAAGACAGGCAGTGAGGGCTAGAGGTGGTGCAGGGGGATTGGCAGGCCCCAGCCCTGAGTAGAGTCTGGGTTTGGGAAGGATGGCAGAAGAACATTCCAGAAGGTGGGCACAGCCCCTGCAGGAGTCTCAGGATTCTTGCAGGGGCAGACTTGGCCCGCCTGCGCTCACCCTCGGCCTCGCTGCTACTTCTCCGCAGGCTTGTTTCTGCGTCACATGATTTTGGCCTATAGCAAGCTGTCCTTCAGTCAAGTGTATAAGCTCTACACCGCCCTTCAGCAGTATTTCCACAGCGCGGAGAGAAAGGCAGTGGAGGACACAGATATGGAACTGACCCGAGAGGACGGAGAAAGAAAAATGGAGAAAGAAGATCTTGATGTGTCTGTGAGGTGACTTGGGTTTAATGGGTGGTATCCTTTTGGGACTTTTTTTTGTTTTAAGATTTATTTACTTTTATTGGAAAGGCAGATTTACAGAGAGAAAGATTGTTTTTGAAAAGATATATTTATTTTTATCCGACAGGCAGATTTATAGAGAATGAGAGACAGAGCTATGCTACCCAATGATTCACTCCCCAAGTGGTTGCAATGGCCAGAGCTGAGCTGATCTAAGTCTGTAGCTTCTTCCTTGTCTCCCATGCGGGTGCAGGGTCCCAAGCTTTTGGGTTGTGCTCTGCTTTCCCAGACCACAAGTAGGGAGCTGGTTGGGGAGTGGAGCAGCCGGGATGTGAGCTGGTGCCCATATGGCTTCCTGGTGCATGTAAGGTGAGGACGTTAGACACGAGGCTACTGCGCTGGGCCCCAGCTTCGTTCTTTTGTATGTGGATCTTCTACTTTATCTGGCTCCATTTTTTTTGAAATGACTGTTTTTTTCTCATTGAATAAGTGATCATGGTACCTTTGTCAAAAATCATTTGACCATATATGTATAATCTTGACACTACTTTTAAAATAAAAAAAAATTATATGTATTTAATTACAAGGGGCATAAGCCAGAAAGACATGATCAGGATTAAGTGTTACTCTCATTTTGTCTGTGGAGAGGAGTCAGCTGGTGGAACAAGTGGTCAGGGGAACATTTCGGATTATCCCGATGTAGCCGGTTACATGATGTGAAGATTCAAGCCCTGGAACGAAGTGTTCTACTAACTTGTGCTGGAAACGAGGAGTCCGCAGTGTGTCTTGTTCAGGGTAGGAGGTGGATCTCTGTTTCTCAGAAGCCTGGCAGCTTGCAGAACAAGGATACTTCCATTTTTGAAGTCATTTTTGAAGGGTGCCTGTTTGCGAAGAGAGAATTAATTTTAGTTTTGAGCACCCTGGTAAGAAAGTATATATAATAAACCTGACTGGGTTCATTCTTGTGTAACTCTTCACTGTTTTTGTTTTTCTTAGAGAAGAGGAGGAAGCTTGCAGTGGACCTCTATCTCAGAAGCAGGCAGAATTTTTTCTTTCTCAACAGGTAGGTGAATTCTGTGTTTGTCATGTGCCGTTCTGTGTCCCAGCACGGGCTGTCCCCTTGTAGACGGCCAAGGACTCGGCGTCGCCTCTCGGTCTAGTGCCTCTCATCCTCACCAGCAGCGCAGGTGTGGCCGTGCCCCTCCCCGTCACCGCAGGTGTTTGCTCCTCGGACAAGCTGCGCCCTTCTCACAGCGTGTGCCAGGCCAGCTGGAGGGGTGGGGGTTTAGTGCTGTCATTAGGTCATCATGAGGATGCCCCGATACCAGGTCAGAGTACATAGTGGGAGCCCCAGTGTGCTCCTGACCCAGCTGCCTGTCAGTGCACGCAGCGAGGCTGCAGGTGCTGGGTCTCCCCGCAGTTAAGGCTCCCGGCTTTGGCCTGGTCCCGTCCCGTGGACATCGGTGACGTGACCCAGTGGATTGAGCAACAGTGTGCTTTGCTCCGTACATGTCCTGTTTCTGTTTTAGGGCCATTTTTTTTTTTTTTTTTTTCATTTTCCTGATGACATAAAATGAATATTTTTTTCCTATGTTATTTTCAGTACAGAATTTTACTTTCTGTTCTACTTTTCTAGCATTCCTTAACTTTTCTTACTAGGTTCATTTTTGTATAAATATGTAAAGTTAAGATAAAAGTGATGGGATGAGACCACTGTGGTGGTATAAGGGATTAAGCTGCAGTTTGCAATGCCAACATCCCCTGTGAGCACCACCTCAAGCCCTGGCTGCTCCGCTTCTGACCCAGCTGCCTGCTGGTGTGCGTGGGGGAAAGCAGAACAGGATGGCTGCTTCCTGGAGGAGGCTCCTGGCTCCTGGCTTCGGCCTGGCCCAGCCCTGATAGTGGCAGCCATCTGGGGAGTGAACCAGCAGATGGGCAATCTTTCATTCTCTGTAACTGTGACTTTATGTATTTATTGATTTTTAAAGATTTATTTATTTTTATTGCTAAGTCAGATATACAAAGTGAAGGAGAGGCAGAGAGGAAGATCTTCAGTCCAATGGCTCACTCCCCAAGCGGCCACACCGGCCAGAGCTGAGCCGATCTGAAGTCAGGAGCCTCCTCCAGATCTCCCACGTGGGTGCAGGGTCCCAAGGCTTTGGGCCGTCCTTGACTGCTTTCCCAGGCTACAAGCAGGGGGCTGGATGGGAACCGGAGCCGCTGGGATTAGAACTGGTGACCATATGGGATTCCCGTGTGTTCAAGGTGAGGAGTTTAACCGCTATGCTATCACGCCGAGCCCGACTTTATTTGTTTCAGAGTTATGAAGTCAACCCCTGCAGGTTAGTGTCCGGGACATGACAAGGCCGTCTGCTAGGTGGGTCACCCGTGCAGGGAGCGCCCTGCGGCACTGCTCAGCTGGTCACCTGTGGAAGGGGGCCCAGGGAGGGGTGCTCTCTGGTCACCCTCACACCTCAGCACATTACAGGCAGATGAAAGGGTTAAATGTAAGTACTTAAAACCATAATTAGACGGAGAGAACTACATATTAACTTTTACACACTGTCTGGGTGGGGAATGACTTTCCAAACATTAAAGCTGTGGAAGAAAACTTTATGTCACACGTCAGAACAAGCTCTCACCAAATTAAAAGGTAGACAAGGAAATAGAAAAAAAATATTTGGAATAAATTTGACAGAAAGGGTTAATACTTTTGCTTTAGAAGCTGTTTTAAAGACTTGTGAGACAAATTTTATAGTATTGAGTGAGAAGAAAAGGAAGTGAAATTATAGATTCTGATCTTGCGTGTTCACACGTAGCCACACGTAAACGGGTACACAGTCATACCCTACGGACAAGTGCCGACGGTGGTACTGCCACCAGGGTGGTACTGCCAGGGGTGAGGATGCAGAAACATCTGTCTTTACTTTACACTTGGAACTTTCTATAGTGATATAATGCATTAAAATGAAATTAGGAATTGATATTACTCTATGTCATATTGGAGTGAAACGTGCTTAGCAGGGGACAGAGCCCGGGGTGCCGAGAGGCACTCTCCAGGGAAGAGAGTCAAGGACACTCTCAGAGCTCATGGGAAAACAGACTTCAAGATACGTTTATTTTGGTACAAAATATTTTGAAAATTCATGCATTATATTTAACAGAGAGAGGACAGAAACAGAGAGAAAGATCTTAATTCACTCCTCAAATGGCTGCAAGGCCTGGAGCTGAGCTGATCTGAAGCCAGGAGCCAGGAGCTTCTTCCAGGCCTCCCACATGGGAGCAGGGTCCCAAGGCTTTGGGCCGTCCTTCACTGCTTTCCTAGACAATAAGCACGGGGCTGGATGGGAAGTGGAGTAGCTGGGATATGAACCAGTGCCCATTTGGGATGCTGGTGTGTACCAGGGTGAGTATTTAGCCTCTAGGCTATCATGCTAGGCCCTTGAAGGCCTTTTGTATGTGCGGATTTCAGGTGAGTTTGTGTTTTTTTTTTTTTTTTTTGCACAAAAAGATCTTAGGCTTTAATTCTCAGTTTTCTGTGACGTTTTTGAAGCACATGTATCTATGTGTCCACTGACCACTTTCGGTAACAGTTGTCCATATTCCATTGCAGGCTTCTCTGCTCAAGAATGATGAGACCAAAGCCCTCACCCCAGCTTCGCTGCAGAAGGAGCTGAACAACTTACTCAAGTTCAATCCTGACTTTGCGGAGGCGGTGAGTGCCCCCCAGCGCTGGGCCAGGCTGGCCTGGTCTGCCCCCCGCTCCCCCCGCCGTGTGTGGCCCCTCAGTGCAGACAGCAGAGGCTGCGCACTCTCCCCGAGGGTTCTGGTCGCGTTTCCCTTTATTCTCTCCCCATCTGAACCTCGCATGGGAGGTTGAAAAATGTCTCTCTCTCTCTCTCTTTTTTTTTATTGGAAAGTCAGATATACAGAGGAGGAGAGACAGAGAGGAAGCTCTTTTGTCTGATGATTAACTCCCCAAGCACCCGCAATGACTGAAGTTGAGCTGATCTGAAGCCGGGAGCCAGGAGCTTCTTCAGGGTCTGCCACACAGGTGCAGGATCCCAAGGCTTCGGGCCATCCTCGACTGCTTTCCCAGGCCACAGGGAGCTGGATGGGAAGCTATTGGGATTAAAACAGGCCCTGATATGGGATCCTGGTGCGTGTAAGTCGAGGACTTCAGTTGCTAGGCTATTGCGCCGGGTCCTTCTTTTCCCTTTTTGATGGTGTTTCTTTGTGTCACCTGGAATCTGCCCGTTAAGATGCAGCTTTGATTCAGCAAAGTAAAGGAAAATAGTTAACTTATATTAATATTTATTACTGTGAAATAATAAACCAGCAGTATCCTCACTGTGTTGTAAAGGCTTTGGATTTGTACTTGGACGTGTTCCCCGAATCCTGAATGAGGGGACCCTTGCCCAACACCCGGGGTGCACAGTGGACATGGACACTAAGGGGCCTGTTTGCACTTTAGACTCGAACCCACCTTCTGCCTGTAGGGAAAAGGTGAACCCAGCCCCGACCACCTCCTTTTTAGGGGATGTGTACAGATACCAGGACTGCTAGCCTTGGCTCTGGGGGAGTGCAGCCCTCAGAATAGCGCTGTCTTGTCTTTGGCCCTAGCATTACCTCAGCTATCTAAACAACCTGCGCGTCCAGGACGTCTTCAGCTCCACGCATAGCCTCCTGCACTACTTCGACCGCCTGATTCTCACCGGGGCCGAGGGCAAGAGCAACGGCGAGGAGGGCTACGGCCGGAGCCTGAGATACGCCGCTCTCAACCTGGCTGCCCTGCACTGCCGCTTTGGCCACTAGTAAGTTCTCGGGTGTGCCTCGATGCGCGTGTGGAGGACACTAGCTCTGCCCCTGACTGAGATGCCTTTTGTAAAGTCATGTTGAAAAAGGAAGAATAAGGAGACCCTTCTCTTGCAACCCTCAGTAACTTTCCCAGAGGGAACCAGTTAATCTACCTGAGTAGGCTGCCCCCTGGTGTCACTGTTTTGCATTGCTGTCTTGGTGCAGGGCTGAATGACAGGAAATCGGCTCATTAGGCCAGAGAGCCCCAAAAGGATGTTTGGGAGGTGATGATACTGGGAATGCAAAAGCTATTTGTAGTATTTCACAGACAAAAAGAAGTTGTGCGTTTATAAGATGAAGTTTTGCTTTTGATGTTACCGGTGGAGCTCAGTGAGACAACATTGGCTTATTTTGTTGCTAGACAATCCTGTGTTTTTAATTAGTAAAGAAGGGTAAGTGAGAAGTTATTACTTGTTAAGCAGGTAGATTGAAAAAGGACTTTGGAATCAGCAGGATGTTTCGTAAACAATGTAGTAATGTGCCTAAAGGTGAGAGACCGCAAAGTACTCATTTCAGAGTGTCCGTGTCTCCACCCTCCTCCCATGGCTTTTTGCCGGTGGGCATAGCAGATTAGAGGAGGTGGGCCCAGGAGGCTATTTTTCAAAAGTCCATGGAAAATGGAATTGGAGTGGGCATGTGGCACAATGCTTAGGACACTTGAGGGAGTACATCCCATACAGGACTGCCTACGTTTGAGTTCCAGCTCCATTTCCAGATTCTGGTTTCCTACACAATGGGTACCCCAACAGACGGAAGGTGATGGCAAGTGGGTGGGTCCCTGCTGCTGGCGTGGAGGAGCCAGACCGAGTTGCTGTCTTCTAGTTTTGGTCTGACCCAGCCCACCGTGGCAGGCAGTTGGAGAATGAGCCAGTAGACAAATGTCTGCCTTCTTACCTTTTCCATAAAAATGGAAATAAATAATTGAAACATAGATTTAAAAAATGAGATTTTTTTTACATGACATTTTTTGAAACCTATGCCTAGGTTCTACATAGTATGCATCTTCTGTGAACTGTCTGAATAGCCATCCTGTGCATGGGTATCAGACATTTTTTTGGCACCAAAATAAACATCTGTGTGTATACCGTTTGTTTGTTGTTGGAGAGGCAGACAGTGAGAGAAGGAGCTTCCATCCAGTGGTTCACTCCCCAGATCGATGGCGCGGGGCCCTTCCAGAGCTGGGAACATGGTGGTAGGTCTCCTCGTTGGTAACAAGAAGCCCACTGCCCGAGTCATGGGACCCCCCTGTGTCCATGTGTGAAGGCCATTGCTGCCAGGAGCCCCGGCCCAGCTCAGCCCTTGGGCCTGGGGCCTGCCCCAGCACATCTGTTCCATACACATCTTGGGTTGCCGTAGTACTAAGGAAAGTACCCTGTCTGAAGTTTATATGAGATTTTCTTGCTCTGTGGGCCAGGCAGTACCTAGTGACTTGTATTTTCTGATAGTCAGATTTTAGAAGGGCTGTAGACGAGCCATAGCTTGTCTGTGGGTCACTGGCTCAGCATGTTGAGACATTCGAATCCAGGCCCAATAACTGCTGGGGGAAGGCTTGTAGTTGATACTTTCATTCAGGTTCACATGAAAAGGGTGTGGACTGATGGAGAGGACCGAGTGCTGGTGAGCTGAGGCGGAGGGCAGAGCAGAGGGAAGGCGTCTGTCGGAGAGATGCTGGCCGAGTGCTCAGCGGGACAGCAGTGTCACAGACCAGAGGTTGCACCTGCTGCTGCTCAGAGTACCCCCGACTCTGTTCTGTGGTGGTGGCTAACTTTTTCTGCTTAGCTATAAAAAAAAATTCTTGATTAGTGTGTTTCTTTTTTTTTTTTTTGTACTCTTAGCTAATAACATTGTCCTCTGTAATCAGCAGTAGCCTGCTTCCATGTTAAGAAATAACTGCCCTGTTTGGAAACTTCTGCAGTGCCCAGATGCCCGTCGTTTCTGTGTTTATAGTACTGTCCCCGGGTAGACAGCTGGTGGCCTGGAACGCAGGCGGGGAGAGGTGGGTGTTCTAGCTAATTCCTGGCTGACTCAGGTCCAGGCACCTGAAGCCAAAAGGACAGTGGAGAATTCTTTAAAATATTGACACTGTCTGTTGAACGCCTCATGTGTACTTGCCATTGTTGTAGATGTTGAGCGATAGAGTGTTGTAGAACAAGAGAAGAAACCCTATTGTGGAGGTGCCAGTGGGAGAGAGAGACGGTGAGCAGGGCTGCACGCCGGTGTGACTCTCGCATGTCAGGCAGTGAGACAGGCAGGGGTGAGGGTGAGGGATGGCAGCGTGGGACACAGACAGCGTCTCCCCAGGTCTGCAGATGTCAGGTAGCAGGCCAGCCTCCCTCCTGGGCTCTGCTCTTTAAGAAATGGGAGGCAGCTAAGGACTGAGCTGCAAAGGTGCCCTGACAGTGAGCTGCTGGTGGGGCTGGAGTCCTGGAAGCGGGCAGAGGCAGAGTGAGGTCAGAGCTGCGGGCGGCAGGGCCCCGTGTTTGGGTTTGCATAGGCCGACTGAGGACTTTGCCCTAGACCTGCCCTGAGTGACAGAAGCCATTGTATGGAGGCTACAGGCCTTTCTGCTTTTTTTTTTTTTTTTCTATGATTAATTTATTTGGAAGGCAGAGTTACAGAAAGAGGGAGAGACGGAGAGATCTTCTTCGATCTGCTGGTTTACTCTGAAAATGACTCCAGTGTCCAGGATTGGGCCAGCCTGGAGCCCAAAGCATGGAGTCCCACCTTGGTTGTCCATGTGGGTAGCAGAGGCCCACGTGTTTGGTCCGTTTCCCCTGCTTCTCCAGATGCAGATGGTCTAATAAGTGGTTGATTTTAAACCATTAGCAGGGGGTAGGGTTGGAAGTGGAGCAGCCAGGACATGAGCTGGCACCCACATGGGATGCTAGTCACGGACAGAGGCATTGTCTAGCTACGTCACGGTGCCAGTCTTTGCTCTGGCAGTTGAAACACTGGCCTGTAATCCACTTCAGATGGCATTACCCGTTTGTTGTCCTGTCACAGAAGGCTTTTATCTCAATAGCAGTGATAGGGACTGATGTTCCCCTGGGGACCCTGTCTTGGTGACCTGCCTTGTCTTCCTGCCTGGAAGACTGTAGTCTGCTTAGTCCCGTTTCAGCAGACTGCATCTACAGTGCTCCCCAAATCTCTTTGGCCTGATTTTAGCAAGCTAGGAGTCTAGCCTAGGAATTACCATTGGCTGTCAAATGTTCATCAAGTGAAATGAGCTGATGCTTGCGAAGGCTCTCTGAGGAAGTGCTCCCTGCCCTCAAGCGCTTCGGTCTAGCGCGTGGCTTGACTCTCAACATGAATACAGAAGTGAAAGAAATAGAAAACAGTTAAAAACGGGTCTAGTTTCTGGGTGACACTCAGAAATTTCTGGTCTCAGTGATGCCTCACCCCTTTTCAAATATATTTATTTGAAAGGCAGTTACTGAGAGAGGGAGAGGCGGTTTCCCTCCACTGGCTCACTCTTCAGATGGCCACAGTGGCCTGGACTTGGCCCGGCCAAAGCCAAGGCCTTAGAACTCTGTCTGGGGGACGGGCAGGGACATGGCCATCCTCTGCTGCTTTCCCAGGCATACTATCAGGGAGCTGGCGTGGAAGTAGAGTGGCCGGATTTGAACGAGTTCCCATTTGGGATGCCGGCATTATAGGCTGTGACTTCACACGCTGTGCCACAACACTAACCCTGTGACCCAGCATGTGTAAAATTTCTGTGCTGCAACTTGCTGTTGAGCAATCCAAAATTTAAGACATAGCCTGTATCATCTAGAGAATTATAACCAAGTTGATGAAATATAAAATTTACCCAACGTGATGGAGAGTTACACCCAAGAGTGTGTATGTAAACAGTGCCGCTTGGGGTACAGGCAGTATTTTGGTGGGTATTTTCAGAAATGAGAGATCAATGATGCTAAGTTAAAATCAGAGGTGGAACCACATGATCTGGAAAAAAAATTCAGAATGGGAATCTTCAAAATAATTTTTTAAAGCTTTTTATTTTTATTGGAAAGTATACAGAGGAGTAGAGAGAGAAAGATCGTCCATCTGATAGTTCACTCCCCAAGTGGCCGCAACGGCTGGAGCTGAGCTGATCCGAACCCAGGAGGCAGGAGCTTCTTCTGGGTCTCCCATGCAGGTGCAGGATCTCAAGCTTTGGACTGTCATCGATTGCTTTCCCAGGTCACAAGCAGGGAGCTGAGAGGGAAATGGAGCAGCCGGAGCACAAACTGGTACCGATGTGGGATTCTGGGCTTGCAAGGCTAGAACTCTAGCCACTAGGCTATCATGCCAGGCTCCAAAATACTTTTTAAGACCAGTTTTGAAAAAGTGATACAGGTTAAAAACAAACAAACAAACAAAAACATGCAGAAAACAGCTAATCCATGGGGAATGAAATGAACAGCTTAGATCTTTTTATCCCTCTCCTTAGCAACAACAACCAGAATAAACATTTAGGAGCACAGACCAAGGCCTGCTTCTGCCCCTTGCAATAGCGGTTCGGCTTAGGAAGGGCTTGTCCTGTCTCCCCTGCAGCCCAGCTCTGAGAGCATGAGCCCCACGTAGCGACAGCCTCAGAAGTGTGTCCCCGCGGCCTCCGCCGCCCGTGCGTTTGCTTCTTTGTGATTGTTGATGGGATATTAATGTTTAGTCTGTCGTTAGTCAACAGGCAGAGCTCGCCCTGCAGGAGGCAATTAGGATTGCCCAGGAGTCCAACGACCACGTGTGTCTCCAGCACTGTTTGGTGAGGCCGTCCCCTGGGCTTGGGAGCTTTCCTCGTGGGTTGAGTTGGCCTTTGGAGGCCTCTTGCACAGCGGGGTCTAAGGGCCTTCGCAGCGAAGGCATACCAGGAAACCAGAAAGGACAACCCTGATTTATTGGATCTTAGATCTTAATTCATTATGTCTCTTCTGCTTTGGGACAATTCTTTACAAATGTTTAACTTGCCTTTAGAAAAGGCCACAAAATCTCCTGACTTTGTCATGAACAGCCCGGTGTGTGCTGCGTACAGTGCCCTGGGAAGCACGGTCATCAGTCCAAGTAGATCAGAGAAATGTGTCACCCGACCGTCACCCGAGACTCTCCTGTGGCGCGTCTGCTGTGCCATGGACACCTGCCAGGCACGGCCTGCACAGGCCAAGCAGGCCCAGGGCGCGTTTATTTCAGTCTAGTCCCCTGTGTTGGGCAGGTCTCACGGAGGGTCCTACCTGGTGAAAGAGTGTCTGAGAGGATGTATTTTGCCCTTAGTCCCTCCTTTGGGCCACGCTGACATTGGCTGGAGCATGGAGGCACTGCCACCGTTATGACGCCCTTTGGTGATTGTCTCTCGCCAGAGCTGGCTCTATGTGCTGGGGCAGAAGAGAGCCGATAGCTATGTCCTGCTGGAGCACTCGGTGAAGAAGGCAGTGCATTTTGGGTTACCGGTAAGGCTGGCCTTTCTGTGAGATTGTTGAGTCCATGGCGCTGAGCCTCTCTTCTCCCCCGCCTCTGTCCTGACCAGTGCTAGCCGGAGAGCGGGCGCCTCCATGTGCGTTCACTCCTGGTGTCTCACTGGATTTAATTACTAATGAAACCACTTGACCCTGCTCAGAAGGTTTCTCTCTGCTCCCTTTACCCTAATAACGTCTGTGGATGCTCCATTTACCAACTGGATAACAGATCTTTCTTTAGCTTACTGAGCCACACTAACCCAGCACATACCTGCTCTCAGAGGTGGTAAGAAAGGCTGGTGTTTAAACCGGGGATTGGCAAACTTGACCCCGCACAGGCACGTGCGGTCTGCTGCCTGCGCACGTGTGGCCGCCAGCCCAAGAATGGGTTCTGCATTTTAAGTGATGGGCAGAAGCAGCAGCCTGCAGGAACGTGCGTCAGGAAGCAGCATGGCCTGCAAGACCAAGTGGCTCTCGAAAGGACCAGTTTGCTGATCCTTGTTTTAAACAGTTAGTGACATGCCAGGAAACCTGACAGAGAGATGTGTCAGTCCTTGTTCTGAACGGCAGAGGAGGACCCGAGGTACAGTCCTCATTACCCATGGACGTGGTGACCACCGGGCCGCAGACAGGGGCGTGGCTCGCACCGTCTGTCACGAGTCTGCAGGCTTCAGGGAAGGTCTCAACGTGAGGAGGTCTTCAGAAAGTTCGGGAAGAGATGTGTATGATGAGAAAACGGTGCATAGATTTAGAACAAAACTCCTGCACCACAGTCCACTTACCATTTCATTTTCCACAACTTCTTGAAACATGTCCTGCGTGATGCCTTTTAAAGGTGTAGCTTGTCCGTGTGATTCACTTCTGGGAAAGGAAGCTTGCCCATGCAGAATTAGCATAATGACAAAACCGGCTCCTTGAAAGTAACGGATAGACTGCTGAAGTGTGTGGAAGCCGACTTGGCTTTCTGCTGTCGTCCTGAACGACCGCCAAGCAAAAGAGGCTGTGTTGGTCACGATGGGTGTCCTTTTTGGTCTGCTGTCCCACGCTGTGCCCAGCACTGTCTGACATATATCGTTTCGCCCCTTCTTTATGATAGGTTTGATGCCCATTATTCAGGTGGGGGAGCTGAGGCTTAGCTAAGAAGCTGAGGGACTGGCCCTAAGTCGCACAGTAAGTAGCAGAGGCAGTGTTGGAGTCTAGGTCCCCCTGGCGCCAGAGCTCTGGCGCTTTCCCACGCGCCCTCTGCTTCTGTTTTAGCCCTAGAGGGTCAGGGTTAAGGTCAGGTTGTAGGTCCCTTCCTTTTAAGTAGTCACTTGTGCATGTGCTGAAATGTGAAATCCACCACATTTCTGAAGAGCAAAACAAATTCTGTCATGTAATCTCTATCTTGGGTCGTGGGTATATCTGTCCCCTTAGTACCTCGCCTCCCTGGGAATACAGTCCCTTGTTCAACAGAGAGCTTTCGCCGGGAAGACGGCCAACAAGCTGATGGATGCCCTCAAGGCCTCCGACCTCCTGCACTGGAAGCACAGCCTGTCGGAGCTCATCGACATCAGCATAGCCCAGAAAACGGCCATCTGGAGGCTGTACGGGCGCAGGTGAGTCCCCAGGCCCCAGCGGGGCCGCGCGGGGACCTGCGGCCCTGAGCAGGCACCGGGAAAGTCGGCTCTGTGGGACGTCAGATGCAAGGACTGCCCCTCGTTCAAGTTCAGGCGGGCATCCAAGCAAATGCTTTGTGTTATGAACACATTCTGTATTCTGCCTGGACCTGGCAGTTCCCAGTCACACGCACATTTTGGTTTGCTCCTCCCAGCTGTCCCGTGAAGTGTCTGAGGGTGATCTCGTTTCTGGTTCATGTGTCTGACCTGCCTATGATCCTGAGCACATCTCAGCACTGGCACTTGAGGTCTTACGGCTCCCACGCCCTGCCCCTCAGCTCCGGGACAAGGACCCCTCTTCCTGTGTGCAGGAGGTGTGGTCCAGGTGCCCATGCCAAGCACCCCCTGTACCCCACTGTTGCTGTCTGGTTGAGCAAGGTATTTTCTCTGCAATATGTCCAGTTAGCCACCTTGAGCGTGGGAGCAAACTTCTGAACCAGAACTGAACCCTGGAGCCTGCCGCTGCCTCGTGCCTCCCTAGACACCCCACTTTCTAGGAATTCAGTGATGAAAGGAAGTGCCTATTTTACCGGTCTTGTTTTTGTATTTCAGATAATTTTTTGGCACGGTGTGCTCTGAAACAGCTGCAGACACTGGCCACTGCTTGCATTCATTGCCAGAGCAGTCGGTGCCAGGATGGCATCGGGTCTGAATTTGCCCGTGAAAACTTAACTAACACGCTGTGACTGCAAGGGGAGCGGGCGGGGGCGGGCGGGGTGGGCGTCTGGAAGCATGGCGCTCCGGTCGTGTCATAACCACTTCCTGATTCCTCGGGGCTGCACACCTGGGCTTTTCCCCTCTCCCTGTCGTCAGGGCGAGAGCTGGCTTTGGGAAGCAGCTGCTTCCGCAAAGCCAAAGCCTGCAGAGGGGTCGATTTCCGTGCGTTTCCACTGAAGTTAGCAGGAGGGCGTGGCTGCGGGACAGCCAGCGGCTCCTGCCTGAGGGAGACTCCTGTTCCCTCTCGTCACCCAGCACCATGGCCCTGCAGCAAGCTCAGATGTTGCTAAGCATGAACAGCCTGGAGTCGGTGAATTCTGGCGTGCAGCAAAACAACACCGAGTCCTTTGCCGTGGCACTCTGCCACCTTGCAGAGCTACACGCGGAACAGGTAAGGCGGCTGGCCAGGCCTCGTGCTTGTGAACGGCACTGGGCCTGCTCTGCCTGGGTCTGGTTGACTACAAGTGGCTGAAGAGTGACACCCTCCCCCCACGGCAGGGGCACTGCACCTGTCAAGTCAGCCATGTGTGGGCTTCTTCCGTCTCCAGTGAGCATCAGAGACAGGTCTCCAGGCCGCGACTGGTGGATGCCCAAGAAAGGCAATCACATATAGCCAAGCACTGCACACTTTGATCTTACCCAGAAATGTCTTTTAAGGAGAAGAGAGCCAGGAAAGCTGTATTTTGAAGTAGCACGATTAGGGCTGGTGTTGTGGCACAGCAAGTTAATCCGCTGCTTGTAATTCTGGTAACTGATAGGGGCATCAGTTCAAGTCCCAACTGCTCCAGATCAAGCTCCCTGCTGGCCCAAATGGTTGGACCCTGCCTCCAAAGGGGAAGGCCTGGACAGAGTGCCAGGCTCCTCCCGGCTTCTAAGTGTGCCCCGACATGCCGGACAGTGTCAGACAGGCCAGCGTCCCATTGTCTACACGTGTCCAGCAGTTTCACTGGGAGTCCATGTTGTGTTTGGAAGCGGGGATGGGTGATGACTCTGTTTTCTTGTGGCCTTTTTGTGGTTCCTGTGCTTGTTAGATTGCATCATAACAGTCAGTGTTCCTTACCATGTCACCAAAAGATACCTGGCTTGTTGCCTCCCTCCCTTTTCAAAATAGAGAAATAGTTTTCTTGAATGAACATAGTTTAGCATTTTACGACTTTTTTTTTTTTTTTTTTTGGTAAAGATTCATGTGTTTATTATTGTTCATTGAAAGAGAGTGACGAAATCTTTGATCCAGTGGTTCAACTCTTAGTGGCCACAAGGGCCAGGCCAAAGCCAGGGCTCCCACGTGAGCGGGTCGTTCCCCCCGCCTTTCCCTGATGCATTAGCAGGGAGCTGGAGCAGCTGGGAGTTGATCTGGCACCTTTTGGTTTGCTAGTATTGCAGGTCGTGGCTTTTCTGGCTCTGCCACAGTGCTGGCCCCAAATAAATAATTTTTTTTTAAAGATTTATTTATTTTTATTACAAAGTAGGATATACAGAGAGGAGGAGAGACAAAGAGGAAGATCTTCCGTCCGATGATTCACTCCCGAAGTGACTGCAACAGCCAGTGCTGTGCCGATCCGGAGCCAGGAGCCAGGAACTTCCTCCAGGTCTCCTGCACAGGCCCAGGATCCCAAGTCTTTGGGCCGTCCTCAACTGCTTTCCCGGGCCACAAGAAGGGAACTGGATGGGAAGTGGGGCTGCGGGGATTTGAACCAGTGCCCATATGGGATCCTGGCATGTTCAAGGCGAGGGCTTTAGCTTCTAGGCCACAGTGCTGGGCCCTGGCCCCATTAACTCTTTTAGGTAGTTGTGTAAGTGGAGGGAGTGGGTGGCTTTTGGTTGGTGGGTTCCCCTTGCACTCGGTTAGCTGCTTGTTTCCCATGCCCACTAAGTGCCACCCAAGCTTCTGCTTGTCAGAACAGCAGGCCGACTTGCTGCTTGCTGTCCTTTAGGCTCCTCAGCACCGGTCTCTAGAACTTTATTTAGCGTCACAGCTTTTCCTTACCTGCCACCATGGCTCATGGAGTGTTTGGTGCACCGTGAGTAGGGTGTCTAGTGGGATCCTCCTGGGACACCCGCAACAACTTGACATCAAATGAGCAGGCCACACAGACCACCTGTTGGAAGTGTGGCCTGGAGGGTTTTTGAAGTAGAATTGTTCCTCCTGAGACCAGCGTTATCTAGGGAACTTCAAAAATGCCTGTGAGAAAATGGAATTAAAGAAGTTGATTGGGCCCAGTGTAGTAGTCTAGTGCCTAAAGTTCTCGCCTTGCACACACTGGGATCCCATATGGGCATCAGTGCATATCCTGGCTGTCCCACTTCCCATCCAGCTCCTGCCTGTGACCTGGGAAAGCAGTAGAGGATGTCCCAAGATCTTGGGACCCTGCACCTCCATGGGAGACCCGGAAGAAGCTCCTGGCTCCTGGCTTCGGATTGGCTCAGCTCCTGGCCATTGTGGCCATTTGGAGAGTGAACCAGTAGATGGAAGATCTTTCTCTCTCCTTCTGTATAAATCTGACTTTCTAATTAAAAAAAAAAAAAAAGATTATCTATTTACTTAAAAGGCAGAATCACAGATTGAAAGAAACGACAGAAACCTTCCATCTGATTTCCTTCCCAGATGAGATGGCCACAACAGCCAGGGCTGGGCCAGGCCGGAGCTGGGAGCCTGGAGCTCCATCCAGGTCTCCACATCCGGCCTGGTCAGCCCAGATCCAGCTGTTGCAGGCATCTAGGGAGAGAATCAGCAGATGGAGGATCTCTCTCTTTCCCCTCTCTCTCTCTGATACTCTGCCTTTCAAAGAAAAAAACAAATCTTTTCAAAAATTCTTGCTGAGAGTCTAGTACATGATATATAGCATCATAATTTATAAAAATAATTGTATATCTTGGAATATTTATGTGCATAAAAGGAGATATGTATTAAAACATGAGCAGTAATATTTTTTTATTTTATTTTTTTTTAGTAATTTTCTTCAGTAGGTTGAAAAGTAACACTTTTTTATATGTACTTTGCAGATTGTTTTCAGAGTAATCATGTTACATGTATCATTTTTCAAAGTGAACAAAATTCATTAAAAACTGGAAAAAAAAAAAGGTCCTTTGAATTGACCTCTCTCTGCACAATGCATGGCAGGTTCCCTGGTCTGTGGTGGGTGAATCGTGGCCGGCGGCCTGCTGGGAAGCAGCGGGGACCCCGGGCACAGTGTGCGCACTGAATCCCATCTGTGTTTCAGGGTTGTTTCGCTGCAGCTGCCGAAGTGCTGAAGCACCTGAAGGAGCGATTTCCCCCCAACACCCAGCATGCGCAGGTCAGCTCCTCTGCCGGGCACCGGGTTTGTTGCTAAAAAGAACAGCTTTACTGCAGCGTAATGTGGGGTTGCTAGTGTCTCAGCTGAGTTCTCTGGCCACAAAGGACTTTGTCAGAGATGGCATAACTTACCCAATGGTGGAAAACATGATTTGTTTAAGGATAGGTACATATATGATATTTTGTAAGCATGAATAGGAATGATAAACACCTGTTTACTTTGAACAAAGAGGGAAGTGGGATCTACAGAGGACTTCAGTAGTAGCGGTCAGCGCTCAGGACGAAGAAAGCCATGTTTGAGTTGATGAACTTGATGGCTGGCATGTGTGGATTTATGCTTTTATTCTCCATGGTTTTTTACGTACTTGAGATATTTTAAACTTTTTTTTTATAAGCCTCATAAAGAATATGTGACTTACTGTAAAGACACTTGGGCATCTCCACAAACTAACGGCGTGAACATTTGTGATTTTGTTCTTTTTCTCATACTAGTTATGGATGCTGTGTGAGCAGAAAATACAGTTTGACAGAGCAATGAATGATGGCAAATACCATCTGGCCGACTCGCTCGTGACAGGGATCACAGCTCTCAACAGCATGGAGGGTGTGTACAGGTAGGCAGCTCTGCAAGCTCCAGCCCGACTCCGCCAACCCACATTCCAGTGTCCTTTCATTATGTTCTTACATGTGTTTGTTTACTTTAGCTTAGGAAAAATATTTTTCTTGTTTATTTTAGTAAGTAGGAAATTATAAATACTAAACAAAATAGATTTCTCCAAGATAATCACAGAATTCCAGATGCCTAGAATTCCAGGCTTTCCTTGCACACGTGCATGCTTCCTAAACATGCTAAGGAAACTACGCCTGATGTGTCTCCTCTGCCTTTAACCCCAAGGTGTTGCCAGTCGATTGAGGAGACAGAAATGCTCACCTAAGGTTAAGGCTCAGGGATGTGCAGCGTCAGTGTGACCTTGCGTGTGTGTGTTCTGTCACAGGAAAGCAGTCGTGTTGCAAGCTCAGAACCAGATGTCCGAGGCGCACAAGCTGCTGCAGAAGCTGCTGAGTCACTGCGAGAAGCTCAAGAACACGGAGATGGTGATTAGGTAAGGACTCGTGCGCGTGTGCCGCCGCCAGGTGCCCGTGGAGATGCTCATGCCCATTTCTCCTCCACCCCCTGTGCCCAGCGTGCTGCTGTCGGTGGCAGGCCTGTACTGGCGCTCCTCCTCCCCGACCATCGCGATGCCCTTGCTCCTGCATGCCCTGGCCCTCTCCAAGGAATACCGGCTGCAGTACCTGGCCTCTGAAACAGTGCTCAACTTGGCTTTTGCCCAGGTAAGGGGATCTCTGTCTTGAGGACACACACAGAGTCCATCTTGAAGAGGATGATGGAGAATCTCGAGAGTCAGTCTGTAGGGTCATGCCCTCCTGGAAGGCAGGGAGCTGTTGGGATGGTGGCGAGTGCCGCCTCTCAGGGTCTCGGCTATCCTGGGCTGTGTCCAGGACCGGCATGTGCCTCGTCGGGCAGGACCCTGGCACACAGTGTGGCTTAATTGAGCTGAGCAGCTTTGTGACCAAGGAACTGAGCAAGCCGGGGAATCACTGGAAGCCAGATGTGTTTTCTTTGTGCTCCAAGTGAAGGCTGTGAAGGAGGGGACCGTGTCCTATGGAAGCTAGTGGGCCCTGCTATGCAGGCCTTCAGTAAACACTGAACGGATGAGGCAACTTTAACTCACTGATGGAATTGATTAACCAAAGCGGAGACTCTCTGAACTGGCTATTACATGATAAATATAAATATTATTTTAGGGACTAGTGTTGCAGTGCGTTAAGCCACCATCCGCAGTTTGCACGGGTCTTCGTGTGGGTGGAAGAGCCCTAAGCACAGGCTTGTCAGCCGCTGCCCGAGAGTGCACGTTTGCAGTGCCGCAGAGCGTTGTGGCCGTCAGTCTCACAGCCACTGTCTAGACACCCAAGAGCACTTTCTCTCGTAATGCTGTCTTTGACCCACTGGTTATTCAAGTCTGTGTTCCTGGATTTGCTTACGTTGTGAATTTTCCAATTTCCTTGTGGCACTGATTTTTAATTCCATTCGGTGTAGTCAAAGAAATAATTCATATTCATTCTTGTATTTTGTTGGATATGATTTTGTGGTTTAATGTGTTCCTCTGTCCTGGAAAATTCTCATGTGCGCTTGGGAATAATTTGTGTTCTGATATTGTTGGGTCCCGTGCATGTACCTGTTAGGTTTAGTTCGTGTGTAATGTCATTGACATTTTCTGTTTCTTTGCTAGTCACGTGTGTTTTTTCTATCCATTATTGAAAAGTGGAATTTTGAACTGTCCTATTCAACCGTTATTGCTTTCAAAGATTTAAAAGAAAAATTTTAAAGGCCAAGTTATGGGGGACGGAGAAAGAGAAGGAGAGAGATCTTCTGTCTGCACGTGTTTTCCCCAGGTGGCCATGCCCGCCAGATCTGGGCCAAGCTGAAACTGGCTACTTGAAACTCCGACTCTCCCACACAGGTGGCTGGGCCCCCATCCTTGAGCCAGTTGCCACTGCTTTCCCAGGTGCATTGGCAGGGAGCTGGATTGGAAGTTGTGTACAGGCTGGCACCCATGGGATTCCTGGCATTGTAGGCAGTAGCTTAACCCATTATGCCACATGCCAGCCCTTTTTGTAGCAAATTTTGACTTAAACTTCATTTTGTTTAATGTTAGTGTAAACATTACTGCTCTCTCTGGGCTGCTGTTTGGATAGAGCATTTTTCTCTCTGTTGACTTTCTGCCTGTTTGTATCTTTTAGTCTAAACGGAGTCTTGTTGATACGTTCGGATAGTTTCTAAGTCCATTGTGCCGTTGTCTCTTATTGGCACGTTTAATTCATGGAAGGACTTTTGAGACCTGTTTCCTGTATTTTCTATCTTCAGTTCTTTTGTTTTTATTTAAGAGACAGAAATGCTCTGGTCTGTTGATTGACAGCTGTCAGTGGCTGCAGCTGGGCCAGGCCCAAGGCTGAGAACTGGGAATTGAATTCAGGTCTCTGACCGGAGTAGCATGAACCATGTCACTGCAGTCCTTATCGCCACCTGCCAGGCCGCACCCAGCAAGCTAATGGCATACATGAGCATTGTTTTTAAATATTTGATAATTTATTCATTTATTTAAAAGGTAGAATGTCATTGTGGAAGAGACAGACGGAGCCTACCTGCTGGTTTATTCCAAGTGCTTGCCACATGCCAAAGCCAAGAGCCAGGAACCTGCATCCTGGTCTCCCACTTGAGCAATTTTTGCCTGCCTTCCCAGGCATGTTAGCAAGAAGCTGGATTGAAAATAGAGTAGCTGGGACTCGATCCTGGTACTCCAGTGTGGGATGCCAGCAACATAAGTGTGATCTTCAGTGCATGTCAGCTCTTACATGGGCATGGTAATTGACGTCTTTTTTCCCAAATGGCTGCAACAGCCAGAGCTGAACTGAACTGAAGCCAGGAGCTAGAATCTCCCTTCTGGGTCTCCCACACAAGTGCAAGGTCCCAAGGCTTTGAGCCGTCCTCTACTGCTTTTCCAGGCCACAAGCA
This sequence comes from Ochotona curzoniae, assembly GCF_017591425.1. Classification (NCBI taxonomy): domain Eukaryota; kingdom Metazoa; phylum Chordata; class Mammalia; order Lagomorpha; family Ochotonidae; genus Ochotona; species Ochotona curzoniae. Next base: position 5,706,808 of record NW_024466340.1, on the reverse strand, counting down.
GGGAGCTGGATGGGAAGTGGAGCAGCCGGGTTTAGAACCAGCGCCCATATGGGATCCAGGAGCATGGAGGGGGAGGATTAGCCATTAGAGTCATTGCACTGGGCTCTGTAATTAGCATCTTATCCACTAGGCTAACCACCTGCCCTTTTTAGGTTTTCTTCATTTTTCCATGATTCTTTTCTATGTCATCCTAACTCTCTTTATCCTTTTTCATTGTGGTCTTCCTGGTCCTCCCCCAGCAACCCCGACATAGCTGGTTCTCCCCTCGGAATCTCCATCTCAGGAGGTGCACACTGTGCCTTTCTGTCAAGGTGGAAACCTTTCCTCAGTGTGGTGTAGCCCCGCCCCCCGCTCCGTCCCAGTGGGTCTTGTTTTCTAGGAGTGTGGTGCCTGGGAGCACACAGCGCGCTGTCATGTTTCTCTTTCAGCTCCTCCTCGGCATCCCGGAGCAGGCCCTGACCCTCCTCCACATGGCCATCGAGCCCATCCTGGCCGACGGGGCCATCCTGGACAAGGGCCGAGCCATGCTCCTCGTGGCCAAGTGCCAGGTGGCTTCGGCAGGTTCCTACGAGCCAGTGAAGAAAGCAGAAGGTAGGGAGCTGTGTGGAAGTGGTGGGTGTGCGGGAAGCGAGGACCTGGAGAGGAGGGACATGACGCTGGGGGACGCATTGAGGTTCTGAGTGTTCAAGGGCATATGGTTTGGCTTGGTTTTAATTTTAAGGTGTATTTTAAACTTTGGTTCAGCATTTACTGTGTTTTTGCTTCTCTGCCTGACCAGAGGGTTGAGGGTCAACCAATGGTTATTTTAACCCCATGGAGTAGGTCCTTGGTAAAAATCTCATTTTAGTGGGTTCCTTTTCCTCTCTCAAGTAGGAAAGGATGCAGAAGTTTCCAGTACAATGTTGAGCAACTACACTTAGGTACCAAGTTTTGAGAACGGGGTGGAGTGTTGGTTTAACTGTAGGTGCCGTCTCCCTTCCCCAGCTCTGGAGGCCGCCATCGAGAACCTGAACGAAGCCAAGAACTATTTTGCCAAGGTCGACAGCAAGGAGCGTATCAGGGACGTCTGCTACCTCCAGGCCAGACTTTACCACGCGCTGGGGAAGACACAGGAGAGGAACCGCTGTGCCATGCTCTTCCGGCAGCTGCACCAGGAGCTGCCCTCTCACGCCGTGCCCTTGATCAACCACATCTAGCCCCGATGTGCCGCCCGGCTGCCGCACAGAGCGTCAGACCTGGAACTTGCTCCTCCGCTTCCTGTGCTGATGACACAATGTCCGCCTCGCTGGTAAAGTGCCTCTGGCCAGTCTGCCTTGTGGCTCTGAGGACACACTTGTCTTGTTCTTCCTCTTCGCTCCTTGTGGCCACATGGGACATCATCGGTTTGTTAATGAAAGGCTGTTTGGCTAACAAGTCGGTCCAGAATTTTTCTCAGAAATGGTGCACTCTCGGCGTGGCCGGAGTACGAGCAGCATGTGAGTGTGGCAGGTGCCGTCAGAGGACCGGGGGTCCCTGGGGGATGGTGCCCACTTTCACAGGATACACATCTTCCCTTGGAAGTTTCCCGCTTTGAGGATCTGAGATGGTGCTTGGGTGTGTGGGACCAACACCTGTTGGTTCCTATCAGACAGTAAGCTTTGGAACCAGTGACGAGAGATTCAGCACAGCAGCGAGGTCACCACTTGGGGTGCCAGCATCCCACCTCAGGGTGCTTGGTTTGAATCCCAGGTCTTCTGTTTCTGACCAGCTTCCTGGCAATGTGCACGTGCTGAGGCACCACTGTTGGCTAAGGTTCGTTGGACCCCAGGCTGGCTTTGGCTTTCCCAAGCTCTGGCTCTTAGGGGTACGTGGGGACTGAAACAGCGACTGGAAGATCTCGCTGCCTTTCTAATGCAGAAAAGAAGAACTGTACAAGCACATTTCAATCACTTTGAAAGGACTGACTTTATATCATCAACTATTTTTATTTTTAAAAGTTTTACTTATATTGGAAAGGCATATCAGACTTACAGAGAGGAGACACAGAAAGATCTTCCATCCACTGGCTCACTTCCCAAGTTGCCACAGAAGCTAGATCTGAGCTGATCCAAAGCCAGGAGTCAGGAGCTTATTCTGGGTCTCCCACGTGGGTGCAGGGTCCCAAGGCTTTGGGCCGTCCTTGACTGCTTTCTTAGGTCACAAACTGGGAGCTGGATGGGAAGTGGAGCAGCTGGGATACAAACCAACTCACATGTGGGATATTGGCATGTACAAGACGAGGACTTTAGTCACTAGACTGCCATGCCAGGCCCCAAATAAATCATTTTTTAAAAAATATAAAAACAGCAACAACAGAGCCTGAGACCAAGTCCCAGCACCCTTGGGAGCACAGAGCTTGGCACAGTTGGGAGCTGCCAGGCTACCTGGCCATTGCCATCCTCAGCTGCACCCCCAGAGCTACCTGCCTATCACTGCCCTCACGTGTATCCCCAGAGCTACCTGCCCGTCCCTGCTCTCAGCTGTACCCCCAGAACTAGCTGCTCATTAGCAAGCTGAGCTGCACCCCTAGGTCTACCTGCCCGTCCCTGCTCTCAGCTGTACCCCCAGAACTAGCTGCTCATTAGCAAGCTGAGCTGCACCCCTAGGTCTACCTGCCCATCCCTGCTCTCAGCTGTACCCCCAGAACTAGCTGCTCATTAGCAAGCTGAGCTGCACCCCTAGGTCTACCTGCCCGTCCCTGCTCTCAGCTGTACCCCCAGAACTAGCTGCTCATTAGCAAGCAGCTGCCTGTCCCTGCTCTCAGGTGGCTGTCCCTGGGCACAGAGCAGAGCCTGGATCTGAAGCTGGCAGAGGAAATCTGTGACTGTGTCACCTGTATCTTTTCTGGGAGCCGTGGACAAGTGGGATCATCAGTGACCCCGAAACTGCCTGACAGCTAACGTCCTTGAAAGTCAGTAACTGCACGAGGCTGTCACTGTGGGTGATTTAACACAGGGCTGTGAGAAGCAGTGATCCGGGTGCACGGGAAGAGGGCGGGTGAGCAGGGAAGTGAAGCTTCTCCAACACCAGGCATTTGTTCTCCACCATAATCCTGGAGGGTGGATCCTTCAAGGAGGTGAAAACTGGGTGTGTGGTGGACATTGCTTATCCTGTAGGCTGTGGGTTGTTTCCAGCGCCGGGGAGCGTGGGGAGAGAGCCAGCATTGGCAGAAAGCCCTGTGATAAGCTCTTACCCTGTATTGTTCAGCAATCCTAAAATCTAGGCAGTGGCTTTTATTCCATTTAACAGAGGGACAAACTGAGGCCCAGGGCAGTGAGTGTGAAGATCCTATACATCTGGTGGGTCACACAGAGCTGGGACTCTGTCCTGATGAGTCTGGAGCTGCCTGCTTCCATAGGTTGGAAATATACTTCTTTGGTTTGTCCAACACTTAACTGAATATGTTAGCTGTCTGCCAGTGTCCCATGGGAGCCAGACGCTATGCAAGGAGCCTCGACACCTGCCCCCTCTCACGCCTGCAAGCTACATCGCATCTCTCCCCCAGCAGGCCAGCAATTCAGGCTCCAAAAGCCCAGCTCTTCCTGGCACATGCAACCAATGGCAAGCGAAGAGCCTGCTCCACTGCGCCTCGCCAGCTTCTCCTTTTATGATGTTGTTTGTGTTTGGAACTCACAGACCCATTCATCTCATGGCCGTTGAAGGGGAAACGTCTCAGGCCTTTTTTTGGTCGGCATTTTTCTGCTGTCCCGCGGCACGGGGCAGGATCCAGCGAATGAAGCTGTGTAGAGTAGTGTGTCTCTGGGTGGCTGAGGCTTGGTACGTGCAATGTGGCAGTGATGAAGAGCTCAGAAAGGAAGACAGCAGCCACGCAGAACTCGGTGCCACCATCCTCACCGTGAGATCTCCAGCCCCCCCCCCCCCCCAGACTGTTTTCTTCAAAAGAAGACCCAGAGGTCGACATTGTGGTGCCATGGCTTAGGGTGTTACTTGGGATATCGACATCCCATATTCAAGTGCTTGGGCTCCTGCACCCACGTGGGTGGCCACGGGGAAGCTCCAGGCTCCTGACTTCAGCTTAATCCTTTGGAAAGTGAACCAGTGGATGGATGAGCTCTCTCTGTTGTTTGGCCTTTCAAATAAATAAATCTTTTATTTATCCTTATTGGAAAGGCAGATTTACAGGCAGAGGAGACAAAGACAGAGAGGAAGATCTTCCATCTGCTGCTCCAGTCCCCAAGAGGTAGTAATGGCTAGAGCTGACCTGATCCGGAGCCCGGAGCTGCTTCTGGGTCTCCCACACGGGTGCAGAGTCCCAAGGCTTTGGGCCGTCCTCGACTGCTTTCCCAGGCCACAAGCAGGGAGCAGGATGGGAAGTGGAGCTGCCGGGATTAGAACCAGCACCCACATGGGATGTTTATGCCTGCAGGTGGAGGATTAGCCAGTTGAGCCATCATGCCAGCTCCATATGGGCACCTTCTTAACTGGCTTTTAAAGGCAGATTTATGTATGTATTTTTAAAAGCAGAATGGCAGGGCAAGGCAGAGAGTACCATCTGTGGTTTCCTCTTCGGTTGCCCAGAACAGCCAGGGCTGGGCCAGGCCACGGCCAGCAGGCGGGAGCTGCGTGGGGCGTGGGGTAGGGACTCAACGCTTGCTCCGCCATCTGCTGCCTTGCACCTCAGGAGCTCAATCCAACACTGAAAAGGACTGGGTGCCCACCACGCCTGCCACCGGCCGTCACTGCATGTCATCCTTGTACATCGAGGTTTTGTGATAAACACGGACAGTGTAGTACCATGAAGGAAACGAGCAGGAGCATCTGTTTCTACAAACAGCAAGATAAGATGCCGTTTCAGTTTCCTTCATAAAGCAGGACTGCTCTGCTATTCATTGCCTGTGGGCTAAACCTGGCCACCACTTGCTGGTTTTTCTAATATATGGTCTGCTAGCTAAAGTGATTTTTTTTTTTTATCTTTTGAAGCAGTTAATGAAAAACCAAAAATGCCTTGTGATGTGTGGGAATTACATGAAATTCAACTGTAAAGTTTTATTGAAACACTGCCCTGCCCGTTCCATTCTGTTGCTCGTGGCTGATGGAGTGGCAGGTTAAAGAACTGCGGTAGACACAGTGTGACCTCGGGCAGGCAGTTGGCACAGTGGCTAGGTGAGCTGTCTGCATCCTGTAGCAGAGTACCTGGGTTCGAGTCCCGGTTCTGCTCCCAAGTTCAGCTTCCCACTAATGCGCACTTTTGCAGGCCCAGAGGATGGGCTAAGTTCTTGGGAGACCCCATTGTCTGGGTGCTCGGCGCTGGCCTGACTTAGCCACCACAGGTGCAGGTGTTTGGGAGTCAATCAGCAGATGGAAGATCTGTCTACCCTTGACAAGGTAAAGAAAAAGGAAAGAGTATGGCTTGCAACCCCGTGAAAGAGTTGCTAACTTGTGCCTTAAGATTTATCAGTGCCCCCACGTGTATGTCTTGGGAGTGGACAGAAAGGAGAATACAGAACTATGAAGCCACCACTCAAACCGACTGGTAACATTTTTATAGGTTGTTTTATAGTCACTTATAATAAGGAAAAGAGACATTTTACAATATTGCCTTATGCCCCCGGATTCTCTGTCCTTGCGCATTCTTTTGGTCCACTGTCACGAAATGAAGGTGCCCTCATTCTCTCCGATTTCCAAACACCCAGGATGGAAGCTTGGGTTGCCGAGCAACATGAATTATGAGGGTTGAAGGGGGCCATAGGGTTAAGCCCCTTGTCCGCCATGCCAGGTCCCATGACGGGGCTGCTCGGTGTCCCGGCTGACGGGTCTGGTTCAGCAGCTGAGGGCTCCAATGCTTGGGCTCCTGCAGCACGCGGAAGATGTGCAAGAAGACAGCTGACTTTCATAAATACCAGTTGTGCCGTGCACTGCACTGTGCAGCTTGCCACGGCCCCGACATTCTGTTTTGGGATGTCCTAGTGCAAGCACTCCACTCGCGGACACTGCAGAAGGCCTCCCACGCGGGCCTGCGTGGAGGGACAACAGAAGGAGGCAATCTTCGCCCTGTAGCATGACTTGGACTCATCTGATTGATAAAGGGGGTCGCGCGGCTATCCAAGTGGCTTCTCGGAGGGGGTCCAGCCCATGCGGGGCTTCTCAAGCAGGCCTGACTCTCGGCTCCCCCACCTCCCCGGCCCCTCGCAGTGCGCATCCCCACCTAGGCGCCCCAAAGGGGAGCAAGCTCCCACACAGTCTTCTGGAAGTCAGCTCTTGAATGGGTTCCAAGCAATTTGCCGCATCCAGGGGGAAGCGGACAGGGATAGACACCGCTACCCGCAGCCTGTAAAGCCGGACCCGGGGCTGCCAGCCGGCACGCGGAACTTTCCGACCCCAGGCGCCGCCCTGCTCGGCGGAACAAAGCGAGCGCCGCCCGCCCGCCCAGGGGCACCCTCCTCCGGCAGGTGCGCGCCCGGAGCCGCGGGCCGGGCGGGGGCAGAGCCGCGACGCGGCCTCCGGCGTCTGGGCGCCGCCCGCCCGCGCCTCACTTCCCCTGCCCTCCCCCGCGCCCCGCCGGCGCCCGCTTCCCCTCCCCGCCCCGGCGCGGGGCCGAGCCGGCGGGGGCGCGCAGGGAGCGGCGCGTGGCGGGCTCCCGGCGGCAGCGGCCAATCCCCGCGCAGCCCGAGGCGGCGCCGCGCCCGAGCCGTTCCCTGCGGCCGCTCCTCCCGCCCCGGCCCCTCCCCGGGTAGCGGAGAGGAGCGCGCGGCCGCCGAGCCTGCCCGGCCGAGTGGAGCCGGGGGCGCAGCGCGGAGCCCAGGTGAGCCGGCGGGGGCCGGGCGGGGGCGGGCGCCGGCGCCTTCGCGCTCTCGGGGCTAGCGGTCTCAGCCGGGATGACGGACAGAGCCCCGGGTTGTCGTCCCCTGAGGGGACCCCCACGTGCGCCGCCCCACGCCCCGCCACGTGGAGGGCTGCGGCATCCCCCTCCCCAGCGCCCCTTCGTCCTCCGCGGGACGCCCACGGCCTCCTCGCCGTAGCCTCCCCGGCCTCACTGCTGCCGGCGCGGATGGCCGCGGGCGGTCCCGGAGTTTGGAGCGGAGGTCCCCGGGGGCGGGGGGCCGACAAGGGTCTCGGAGGAGGCGGCGGCGGCGTAGGCCCAGCCCCTGGCGCTGGTCGGGCGGGGAAACTCGGGTCTTTCAGGGGAGGTGGGGCCCACGCCTGCTGGTCGGGGGCCAGCCCAGGCCCTGGCCACTTGGACACCTGGCAACAGCAGGACCCCAGCCTAGGAGGTGTGGGGACCCCCGCACCGGGCGATCCCTCGTGTTTCCTCTGATCACCTTTCGCCACTGTCAGCCAGAAGCCTCCCCGGCTTGGTCCTTTTGACCTAAATTTACCTCTGGCTGCAGCAGGCTGGGAATGCGGAGCAGAGCGGAGCTTTCCGTGGCACCTTCCGCGGCACCTGCCAAGTGCGGCTCTGGGATGCTGGGCCCGATCCGGACTTGGAGCTGGTTCTTGGGGCCTCGGGGTGCCACTCGTTGCACCTCACGTCCTGCACAGCTGGCAGGGTGTTATCACAGCCTTGCCCGTCAGCCCTGGCTGCCCTGAGCGCCCTCAGCCTCACCAAGGTTGAGGTGGGTAGGCTGGAGGGGGAGCTTAGGTGGGGACATGGGGGGCGGGGAGGTGTGGATGGGGGGTGTTGCGTGGGACCTGCAGCCCTCCCCTCCGCCTCAGGCAACTTTTCAGCTGAGATGTGCTGGGGGTGGGGAATGAGTGGTGTGCACCTTTGCTCCAGAGCCATAGTAGCACCTGTGTTCCTGCAGCAGGCAGTGGGCTTTCAGGATGCACTGTGCCTGCGGTGTAGACGCAGTGTCAGAGGGCCAGCCTAAACCTTCGTGTAGAGAGAGCAGGCAGTCGAGACTTGGCAAGGGCGCCCCGCATTTGCAAGATTTACAACGGGGAGATTTTCCACTCATTAGTTCACTGGAGCTAGGCCTGACTGAAACCAGGGGCTTCTTCCTGGTCTTGGAGCTGGCTTCAGGGGTCCCGGGACTTGGCCCCGTCCTCTGCTGTGTTCCTTGGTGCATTGGCAGAGAGCTGCATTGGAAGCGGAGCAGCCAGAACTCGAACCGGAGCCCACATGGGATGTCTTGTGCTCTAGGCAGAGACATAACCTGTTACAGCAGGATGCCGGCCCTAGCTGCCACCTGAGCCAGCAGTGTCTGAGGGCAGGCCCTCTGGGGATGGCGAGGGGCCTGGCCTTGTCCTGCCCTCCAGCCGGCTGGTGGCCGGGCAGTCCTTCTCAGGCACCCACCTCCCCCCATGAACATTGAGGAAAGCTTGTGGGGGGTTTGGTGGGGCTCTGAATGGTGCTGGCCAGGAGCTGGGCTGTCCTCTAGCCTGTGCCAGGCCTAGCAGAATTGCCTCCATCCTAGGTGACCTGGAGGGGAGCACCAGGGGAATGAAGGACAAAGGAAGTGCTGGAGAATTCCTCCTGGCCAGCTGAATCCAGGCTGCTCCCTGATGAAGTGTCACTGGTGCTGGGCCTCGAAGGGGACACCAGATGGACATGGGACGGGAAGGAGGATGTGACCTGACTCAGGGAGCTCTGTGGATGAAGCCCAAGGTTCCCTTCTGGGGCCTCAAGGCCTGGGTGGAGGGGCAGGCTGGCTGGAGTGGGAGCCACACCTGTTCCTGTAGGGACTGAGACACCCAGCTTGACTGACTGTAAACCCACCACATGGGAGGGAGGGGTCAGCTTTAGCTGAGATGGGCCTCTTGGGTGGCCCTGTGCTGGCAGAGGCCACAGTGTGTGTGTCTGTGTGTGTGTGTTTAAAGTTTTTATAAGTTCACAGAACACAAACCTCAGTAGGTAAAAATTCTTATTTGAAGGGGAGAAAGAATGATTTTGCATCTGCTGTTTCACTGCTCCGATGCTGGCAGCCAAGTCCGTCCCATCTCCCACATGGATGGCAGGAGTACCTGAGCCATCACTGCTGCTTCCCAGAAGGAAGCTGCATCAGAAGTGGAGCTGGAACTGTGTGGCTCAGTGAGCTCAGCTGCCACATGTGGGTTATAGGTTCAAACCCCTGCTGTTCCACTTGTTGTTCGGCTCCATGCTGATGGAAAACAGCAGAGGATGGGCCAATAGTTGGGTCCCTGGATCCACGTGGGAGACTCAGAAGAAGCTCCTCGCTTCTGACTTCTGGCTGCCCCCTTCCGCCACCCCCAGTTGGCTCCTGGTTCTTGCTGTCTTGCAAGTGTGGTTTCTCAGGGACGGGCTAGAGGGCATTCAGGTTCGTTCCTTGCAGGGGTGCCGAGGTCTTAGATGTGATTTTTATTCATATTTTGTGAGACGTGGCCCCGGAAAGCAAATCCAGAAAGCATAGCTCAGCTCCTTCATCAGTGCCACAGCCCTGTGGCCACATGTGGAGCCACCCCATTCCCTAAGAGCTGTGCCGCCTGGGGGGCTGAGCTGGGACGGAGCCCAGAACCACTGGCCCCTTGGCCCCTCACTGTTGCGTTGGTGGACTGAGTGTGTGCTGGACGCCTGGCTGCGCAGGGTCCCACTTTGTAGATGGGACGGTGGGGAGGCTCGGGGTCTCCAGGGCCATTTCCTGTGTTTCGTTTGTGTGTTGATGTCCCCATTGGCCCCCACACGCCATGCTGGCGAGCCAGGGCCATTTGGCACCCGAGGGGGCACAGGATTGTTAATTGCCAGTGTCTGCTTCTTTATCCTGTTTGTTATATCGTCACTGGTTTATTTTTTATTTTTTTATCCCCCCAATTACGAAACATTTTCAGCATAGAGAAGGGCTGGAGTTGTGTTTTGCTGTGTTTTGTGAACTGGCTTGTTATTGTGAAAGGGCTGGGAGGAGGCCCAGGGAGAGGACAGGGATGGGGCAGGGCCGGGTGCCAGGCTCGCCCACTCCTGGCCTCGGACCTCTGATTCACTCAACCCTCTTTTATTGAGGGGGGTGTGACAGACCCTTTTTTGGTGACTGGCTGGCCCTGCCATGGGACCCAAGGAATTCTGGGACCTGGTCCTGGTCCCCAAGGAGTTCCGGGGCCTCTCTCAAGTGTCAGGGTGGGGTGAGGGAGGGCTCTGGGAAGAGATGGGCCAATCTGGCATCCTCCTGCCTCTGTCCGTTTCCTTTGGAAAAGGAGAGAATATAGCGTGCCCCCGCCTCCAGCCCAGCACTGCTGAGCAACTATTTTTGTGTTGTCTCTTTTTATCCCCGCAGCTTCTGTAAATATGGGGGAGATGGCAGTTGCTGAGATAAAAATGTTAATCCCAACCTCGAAAGGGGGAAGGGGGGCTCCCCTGCCTGAGGAGCGGTGCTGACCTGTGGGCGGGGCGGGACGGGAGCAGTTCCCTTCCGTTTGGGTTTTCTCCAGTGTTCTAGGTGATGCCTTCAAGGGGGAGGCGGAGGAAGACTTTAGGCTTCTTCCAGTTCTCTTGCTCCCTGTGTCCATGGGTGGGAGACTGCTGAACTGTGCCTCACTCTGCCCTGTCCTCCTTGTCTTTGCTGGGAGGGAAGGAATTGGGAGTGGGCACCGCCTCAGGAGGGTGGGGAAGAGAGGGGGAAAGGACTGGGATGGGCAAGGCAGTCCTCCCCCCAGGTCTCAGCGGGTGGAGGATTAGCTTGCTACACCACATGCCAGTCTCAATATCTGCTTCTTTGCCTGACTCTTTCCTTGCTTGGAAGGGGTTTGGTGGGAGAAGTAGAAGTGAGCTGCAAGTTCCCTGGCCAGCACACACCTGCTCTCCCTCCCACATGTGTCCTGCCTCCGTGTGCACACCTGGCCCAGCTGTGGGAAGGGCCGTGCGCCTCTCTCTCCCTCTCTTCTTTCTTTCCTGTAGAGGTTTACTTCTTTTCCTTTGAAAGGCAGAGTTAGGGAGGGAGGGCGAGAGAGCTTCCATCCACTGGTTCACTCCCCAAGCGGCTGCAGTAGTTGGGAATTAGAGCAGCCGAGGTTTGAGCCAGAGCCTGTTTGGGATGCCAGGGTGGTATGCCTGGTTAACTGCCCGGCCACAAGGTGCTGGCCGCCGGCCTGTTCCTCCCCCACAGCCCCTGGGCCTGCTGCCATAGTGCCCAGTGTGGTGAAAACACTGTTTGCATGGGGCCCGGGCTGTGGAGTACTGGGCAGAGTGGCCGCCTGCAAGGCTAACATCCCATGTGGGCGCCAGTTCAAGTCCCAGCTGCTCTACTTCTGATTCAGCTCCCTGCAGCAGAGGGTGGCCCATGTGCTTGGACCCCTGCACCCATGTGGGGGACCTAGAAGAAGCTCCTGGTACGTTCCTGTTGCAGCCATCAGGAGAGTGAACCAGATGAAAGCTTTCTTTCTCTGCTCTGCAAATAAATAAATCTTTTAAAAAATAAAATAAACCAGAAACAGAGAGAGAGGGGCTGGCTGGTGGCTTAAATGGCTCTGACATCCGTTTTGGGGTTTTCCCAGCAGTTCCGCTTCCCATCCAGCTCCCTGCTAACGTCCTGCGAAAGCAGCAGAGGACAGCTCGGGTCCTTGGGCCCCTGCCTCCATGTGGGAGATCCAGAAGAAGCTCCTGGCTTCTGGCTTCAGACCAGAGGATAGATCGCTCTGTTTCTCCTTCATGTGCTCTACCTTTCAGATCAGTCAATCTTAAAATGCAGCTCACTCCCTGCCCTGATCTTTAGAAGGCTGTGGAGGGTTGCCAGGCAACCGGCAGGTGCCTGGCGGCTTGGCCAGATGATGCAGAGAAGTCATCTTCGGGGTGCCTGGAGAAGCTAGGCTGTCCCATAGCTTTGAGGCAGGCATACATGGGACAGGCTCCTTGGTTGTTAGTGACAAAGCAGATCACAGACTGGCTTTAGCAGAAGTGGGAGTTAATAGATGTGCTTCTGGGGTACGTGGGTGTCAGGCAAGGCTGGATCTGGGTGCCCACACAGTATTTGCAACTTCTTTGTTGCCTCCTTTGTGTCTTGGATTGGCTTCCCTTGGAGGAGGCAAAGCTCTCACCAGCCCTGCCTGCTGCCTCTGTGGGCGAGTCCTTGGAGCTGAGTTCAACAGAAAGAGGCTGTTCTTTCTCAACACTCCCCCTGCACTGACATACTCAGAATCCTAGAATAAATAAGACCCGCTGGGCTGACCCAGGTCACGTGTCTAGATTTGGATCAATTTTAAGACCCAACAGTCGGTGCCCGCCTGGCTGGGATTGAGACACGTGGGTCGTGGGGCCGCCGCGTTGATTGGTGTCGATTGGCCTGTGGTCATCAAACAAAGGGAACGTTGATTCTAGGCCAGCTCACAGGAGCTGCTGACCTCTGAGGGGCCTCGGGGTGGGTGGTGCGATAAACAGTGACCTCCAGCCAGTGTTTATCGAGTGGGGACAATGTCCTAGCACCTTCCTGGCCCTGGAGTTCACGGCACATAGGGGGAGAGACACACCGTGAGCGGCGAGATGGACATCCATGCCCGGGTCCCATGTCCTTTCTCAGTACCTGGAGATGCCGCGCTGACTCTCGCTCCCCTCTCGCACATGAGTCAAGGTCTCAGACTGGGGCTGTCCTGTGGTTTTGCCAGGCTGGGCCTGCTGTTTGAAAAACTCAAACCTCTTGGAGCCTCACCTGGAAGTGCTGTGTGGCTTTGAGCAAATCTTGGGCCATTTTCCCTTTGATAGAATGATGAGGTTCAGAGCAGGTGGTCAGCCCACACCCCATGACGCAGGACAGGCCATCCCAGGTGGGCCTGGGCGCTGGGAGCACCTGGGCAGGGGCGAGGTAGATGGTGGCGTGCCACCTGCTGTATGCATTCTGCCCAGCAGAGCGTGCAGGACCAGTACTTTTAGGGCGTCCAGTTCTTCCGGCTGTTCTGGCCATGAGATGTTGGCGTCTCTCTTGGATGGTGTCCAGTGTCACAGAGGCTGCACGTGATACATCTGTGGCCGCTGGTGCCTAAGACTTGTTGCTTTGGGGCAGGAGTGGGGTACAGAGGGAGCAGTGATGTCTGGAACCCCCTCAGTCCCAGTGCCCACAGACCAGGAGCACAGCCCTCATTGTTAAGGTCCGGAGAGTCTATGGGGGCTCCTGGCTGCAGCTGGCTGCTCCTGGGCCTGGCCGCTGGGTCATCCCCACGCGGCTGCGACACGGGATCAGGATAGGCGCTCAGGCAGGGGTGTTTGTCCCAGTCTCTCTCCTCGCCTGTGGGGGAAGGGGAGTGCCTGTGACCCTGGCCATCCTTGGCTTTCGGACCCGTGGTCCCCTGTCTGCCCCCACTGTCACACTCCCTGTGTGCATGTCTGAGATGGTGTCCCATTTTCCCCCTTCTGCGAGAACGCTGGGTGCACACTCGAGCCCTTCCTAATGACCTCATTTGCACATAATCACCTCTTTAAAGACCTGCCTTCCTTAGCCCAGTGCAGTAGAAAGGGCTGTGGAGGGTTGGGACCCCAGCCTGTTTCTGGGGAAGGGGGCCCCTGTTCCTTTGGCAAAGTCTGGAGGTTTCCTGTAGCTTTGGCCTTTCCTTTGTGTGTGTGTGAGTTTGTCTTTTGATAGCAGTTGTATAGGTTCAAGGACTTCCCCTTCCCCTCCCCAGCTGTCCTCTCCCCACTGTTTTCCCCTGTATTATTACAGTAGTATAGTTCTTCAAAAACAACCCTAACTCCATCATTATGCTCTTTAAATGTGTCACATTCTAGGCATGTCAGTGGGCCTCTCCTTTTCAGCTTCCTCCCAAGCCCTCGCCTCCTGCACAGAGCCCTGTGCCGGAAGACTCTCTGGTCCCTCTCCTTGCTTGTTTCGAAGGAGCTGGTGTGAGAGAGCATTTCCTCAGGCTCTCACTGTGGGGGTGGATGCCGGTCCCGCCCTTGGCAGGTCCCGGGGAGCCCTTGTAGACCCCCTGCCCAGTGTCCTGTAGGGGCTGGGCCTTTGGCATCCTGCACTGGGTGGGGCTGGGGGCTGAGGTAGTTCCCAGGCGCACCTGCTGTGTCCCCCTGCACGGCTGCTCTTTGTGTGTGAGGGGGTGCTGTGTGTCTGGTGAACAGCAGGCATGAGGTTGGGAGATGGGCAAATGTTTCCTGAGGCCTGGGTGGAGGCAGGCCCACTGCCCTCCCTCCTGGCTGGCTTCCCGGCTCCATCTGCTCCCGGAAGGACCTGGCGGCCACCCCGAGCCGCCTGGGCTGAGAGGGAGAGGCCTGGCACAGGCACGAGGACTCTTGGCATTTTGGCCAGTCTCGAGCAGCTGTGCCGAAAGGTCCTGGTGCTTTGGGACCCCGGGATGGCGCCTGTCACTCTCGGTACCCTGCCTCCTTTGTGCGCTGCAAAGGGCTCATGTGGTGAGGGTCCCATGAGCTGGCAGGGCACCCTGCTCTGGGTCTGGTGTTGGGAGTGCGCAGGTTAGTGGAGCTGTCATCATCCTTGTGCTGAATTGTGTGCGATTTTTTTTTTTTCTCCTCTTGGAGAGAGTGTTGGTTGTGGTCATCAGATCTTAGGGGATCTGTTCAGAGCCATGACCTCGACGTGTTGGGCCAGGGAGGTAGGAGGGAGCCTCTCCCTGGGACTCGCCTGCCCGCCCCTGTCTGCGCCCTCTCCTTCCTTCCCACACTACACTCTGTCTGAGGCCGCTGGGGAGGCCCAGGCAGACACCACCTTGCCAAGGAGACTGATTAAAAGCAGCTTGGCTGGGGTGAGCAGCACGCTGTCCTTGGCCTGGAATGGAGATCGATAAGCAGGTGTTGCTCTGTGGGTGAGAAGGAAGGAATTCTCTATCGCTGCCCAGGGGCTGCCAAGTGTCAGTGTCTTTTCAGGAACCCTTGTCGCTGGGTCAGAGGCAGCGCTGGGAGGAGGACAGGGGCTGGGCCTGGCCCCCACCCTGAAGGAGGCTGGCCCACCTGGCCAGGGCTGTGCACCGCGCACGCGAGCCGGCCAGCTCTACAGGATGTAGGTTCCTCCTGGGAACCTTCTGCACCGCAGCCTGGCTGGTCAAGGGCACTTGGCAGGCGTTTGTTGGAAAAATTCCTTTTTTAGCATCTCACTCGGTACCGGACATGATTCTCATGACCTTGGGTGGGCGCGCCCATTTCACTGAAGACAAAGTGGAAGCTGGGAGAAGCTTCTGTGAGTCAAGCTGAGCTGAGCCCACGCTGCGGAATTCCAGGAAGATGAGGTGGAGGGATAGCATGGCTGACGGGGTCTGGAGAGTGTTGGGGCTCACTGCTTTTCCTCCCCGACGGGGAAGAGCTGAGATGGGACACTGTCGTCTTCAGATAGAACTGCTGCTCCCTCCCTCATGTCTGTATGTGTGCAAGGTTTATTTGAAAGGCAGGGAGAGACACACACGGAGCTCGCATCTGCTGACTCGTCCCTAACAAAGCTGTAACATCTAGAACTGGTCCCAGCCTAAGGCGGGAGCTTGTGTGGGCACAGGGGCCATTTTCCCCAGCTTTCTCAGACTGCTAAGCGGGGAGCTGGATTGGAAGTGGAGCAGCAAGGACTTGAACCTGTGCTATTGAAGGATCCTGGTACCCCAAGTGGTGTGCTGAGCCCCTGGGGCTGCATTGCCGGCCTCCCCCACTGACTGCCCGGTACAATCCTATAGCATTTTAGGCCTTATCATTCTAAGCCTGCTTTTTTCTCTTTGAAAAATTCATTTTGGGGGGCTGGCATTGTAGCATAGCAGGTAAAGCCCCTGTCTGTGGTGCTAGCATCCCCTGCAGGTGCAGGTTTGAGCCCTGACCTTTCCACATGAGATGAAGTTCTGCCCTCACACTTGCACTCAGCCAGCGGCGGACGGTCAGATGGGTTCTAGCCCCTTGCTGACCGCGGCACTGATGCGGTTGACGCAGTGAACAGGTGTTGGCCATCTCTGCTTTCAGTCCGTCAGGCGCCACAGCTAGGGAGGAGCCTGTGCAGGTCCTGGACGGCCACCACGGAGCCCTTTGCTCCCCTCCCACCTGCGAGGGGCCAAATGTTCCCACGTGGGTGTGTCGTGGTTCTTTTACCATGGAATCTGTGTGTGTCATTGGGCCCCCGTGAGGACTAGGATACAGCCATTCCTTCTGAATGCTTTTTTCGCTGTATTTTTCCCTGATGCATGGCTTGACACAGTGGAATGTTTTGGAAATATCTCCTGGAAACTTCTGGGCGAGTGGCCTCCTGAGGGCCACCTGTCCCCCCTGCTGCCACCACCCCGAGCCCCTGTGACATGTTTGGTACCCACCAGTCCTCTGCCTAGTCCACTGTTTTCCTGGTCCCAGAGGCCCTCCGTGTTGGGAGCTGCATGGAGAGACCTCCTGCTTGTCTGGTGAACTGGCATTTCAGTGGCTCCTGTGGCATTTGTCCAAGCAGAATTTGTCAAACACGAGTTCCAAAGGTTAATATTCTGTCCCAGAGACAGAAAGAAGTGGCAGTCTGAGGCAGTGTGTTCATTCCTTCTCAGTTGAGATAAAAGCTCGCAGTGTACAAAATGAACCATTTATGATTTGATAGTTTGGCTTGCTTTTATTTGAAAGGCAGATTCGTGGAGCGAGACCAATGGATTGGTCTCTTGTGGATGAATTGATGCCCCAGGTGCCTTGCTCAGACAGGGCAGGGCCAGGTGGAAGCCTGGAGTCGGGAATTGCGTTTGTGCGGGTCTCTCAGGTGGATGTGGGGACCCGGGGACTTGGGCTCTCTCAGGCACATCAGCAGGTAGGTGTGCGGGAAAGGCTGTACCTGGGCCTGGAGCCAGCCCCTAGCAAGCGCAGGGAACCTGTGCAGCAACACCCGCTCCTCTCTCCCTCACCTTCTTTTAAGATTTATTTATTTTTGGGCCCGGCGCGGTGGCGCAAGAGGTTAAGTCCTCGCCTTGCACGCCCGGGATCCCATATGGGCGCCGGTTCTAATCCTGGCAGCCCTGCTTCCCTTCCAGCTCCCTGCCTGTGGCCTGGGAAAGCAGTCGAGGACGGCCCAAAGCTTTGGGACCCTGCACCCGCGTGGGAGACCCGGAAGAGGCTCCTGGCTTCGGATCGGCATAGTATTGGCCCATTGCGCTCACTTGGGGAGTGAATCATCGGACGGAAGATCTTCCTCTCTGTCTCTCCTCTCTGTATATCCGCCTTTCCAATGAAAAATAATAAAAATAAATCTTTAAAAAAAAAGATTTATTTATTTTTATTGGAAAGTCAGATATACAGAGAGGAGGAGAGACAGAGAGGAAGATCTTCCATCCGATGATTCTCTCCCCAAGTGACCACAACGGCCAGTGCTGCGCCAATCCGAAGCCAGGAGCTAGGAACTTCCTCTGGATCTCCCACACGGGTACAGGGTCCCAAGGCTTTCGGCTATCCTCAACTGCTTTCCCAGGCCACAAGCAGGGAGCTGGATGGGAAGCAGAGCTGCCGGGATTAGAACCAGTGGCCTATATGGGATCCTGGTGCATTCAAGGTGAGGACTTTAGCCGCTAGGCCACGCTGCTGGGCCCTCCGCCCTCTCTCTCATAGCTCAGATGAGCTTGTGCTAGCCTGGGCACCATGTGCTTTTTTGCCTGTATTTTCATTTGATTTGAAAGTGAGGGCGAGGGCCTGGCACAGTGGCGCAGTGGTTAAGGTCCTCGCCTTGCACGCCCGGGATCCCATATGGGCGCCGGTTCTATCCCGGCAGCCCCGCTTCCCATCCAGCTCCCTACTTGTGGCCTGGGAAAGCAGTCGAGGATGGCCCAAAGCTTTGGGACCCTACACCCACTTGGGAGACCCGGAAGAGGCTCCTGGCTTCGGATTGGCATAGTATCGGCCCGTTGCGCTCACTTTGGGAGTGAATCATCGGATGGAAGATCTTCCTCTCTGTCTCTCCTCTCTGTATATCCGCCTTTCCAAGAAAAAAATAAGAAAAATAAATCTTTAAAAAAAAAAAAGAAGAAAGGGCAAGAGCGAGCTTTCCTCTACCCATTCACTCCCTAAAACCCCGTTGCATCTGGGGCCGGGCCAAGCCAAAACCCAGAGCCCGGCTCTCTGTCTGGGTCTCTGCGTGGCTGGCAGGCACGCAGCCTCTTGGGTGGGGTCTCCCAGGGTGCTGGATGAGAAACCGAGGAACCCTCCTTGAGGCGTCGGCATGCTTGCCCTGGAAGGTGTTTTACGGACCATGAAGTGCTGCCTGGATCTTTGGTGGTAGCACAGCCCGGAGGCGCCAGCTTGGCTTTCAGGATCTTTAAAATACCTGCTACTGTCCAGTGTGGGGATTCAGTGGACGTCCTTGGGGATGCCCAGGGAAGGAGAGAGAGCGGGAGAGCCGGGGCGGGGTGCCCTCCCTGCACTGCCCTTAGGCTTGGTTTCAGGACGAACTGAGAGAGGATCTTGGCCATACTTCTCAGTTAAGCAGGCACCAGGCTGGGCGTGGGCACACGGCAGGTGAAGGCACTTCCTGGGACACCTTTGTGGCACCCTGGAGTGCGGGGCACGTGGTCCTGATGCTGATGTGCACCCTGCGTGGGAGCAGGTGCTGCCTCGAGTCCTTGGGTTCCCGCCACTCATGTGGGAGACCTGCATGAAGTCTTTTGGCTTTTTGGCTTTTGGCTTTGCCCTGGCTTTTGGCTTTGCCCTGACCCAGCCTTGGCAGTCGTGGGCGTTTAGAGAGTGAGCCAACAGATGGAAGACCTCTGTTTCTCGCTGTTGCTCTGCTTGTCAAATAAAAAGCTGAAAGGAAAGAATCAAAAAGCCAATGAGCTATGGGGCAGGGGGGCATGGGGGCAGGGGTGACAAGCGTTTGGCCTGGTGGTGAAGAGGCCTGGGTCTGCTCTGGGAGTGTCTGGGTGCCGTGCCTTCCTCCAGCTCCTGGCTCCAGCTTCCTGCTCATGTAACCCCAGGAGGTGCGGCTCACCGCCTGCCATCCACATGGGACACCTGGATTGAGTTTCTGGGCATCGGGGGGAGGGAGTCGGCAGTTTGGAGATCACTGTTGCTCTCTGCCTCCCACGTTAAAAGAATCAAGTAAGGGGGTACGGAGTATGCTTTGCTGTAGAGAGATCTCAGAGAGCCGATTCTCCCAAATTTTGCAAGGACAGGAATGAGATCAGCCTGGGCCGGGAGGGGACATTTCCCTTCCTTGTGGGCCCTCTGGCCTGGGGTGGGCACCACTGACCCTTCTTCCCCTGCTTACAGGTGCCACCACTGCCGGATGGGAGTGCCCTGGAGTCTCGGATGCTGTTGGCACACACATCATGTCATCATGCATCTCTAGCCAGCGTAGCCGTGACCGGGCCGCCCTCCAGGATGCCCTGGGGGGCGGGGGCAACAGCGCCGAAAGCCAGAAGCCTTGTGAGGCCCTGCAAGGCCTCTCGTCTCTGAGCATCCGCCTGGGCATGGAGTCCTTCGTTGTGGTCACAGAGTGTGAGCCGAACCGGGCTGAGGACCTCAGCCTGGCCCAGGACCGACCCCCGGAGGCCAATGGCCCAGAGGCCTCATCAGGTCCACCCTCTGGGTCCCAGGCCCGACCCCACCTCTGCGGTCGCAAGCTGTCCCTGCAGGAGCGGTCTCAGGGAGGTCCGGCAGCCAGCAGCAGCCTGGACATGAACGGACGCTGCATCTACCCCTCCCTGCCCTACTCGCCCGCCAGCTCCCCGCAGTCCTCGCCGCGGCTGCCCCGGCGGCCGACTGTGGAGTCTCACCACGTCTCCATCACGGGCATGCAGGTGTGTGAGCTGGGCCCCTGGCTGCCCTCCAGGCCTTGGAGGGTCTCTGAGGGATTTAGGTGCAGCTGCTGAGGTGGTGGTGGGAGGGATTGGTCATGTCGTCACTTGGTTACTGTTCACTGCCAGACCAGCGTGGGACACCTAGGGTGCGGGCAGAACAGCCTGTGTGAGAGTGGACAGAACAGCTCCAGGGTGGGTGGGAGGCCGCAGCCCAGAGTTGCAGAGGCGGGGGCCCTGGTAAGCCCTCAGCCGAGAGGCCACCCCCCTGAATCCAGCGCTTGCCAGTCCTCTTGCTCCTGCCGTGAGCATCTAGGAGCTGGTTAAAGCTGAGCATGCCCCTCCCAGCCCCTGCTCAACTGCTGCTGCTGCCAGCTCACAGAACTCCGCCCGTGCCTGTCCTCCACGTGTTCCTTGGTCGCCCACAGCCTGTTCTCTCCTTGGGGTTCTGTTCCTTCAGCTCAGAGCCTCCCCCGGCCCCTGTGAACTTGCCACCTCTGCACACGCACATCCCAGAACAGTCGCCACCTCCTCTTGGATCCTCACATCCTACCCTCTCGGAAGCAGCTCCCTCCCTGCTGGCCGGCGGCTCTGCTGCCCCACAGTGCGCACTGGCGTCTGATTATCCGGGGGTGTGTGTTCAGCTGTTCGCTGCTTGCCTTTCTGCCCCCAGCTACTTTCAGGTTTACTGTGTTTGGAAGAGTGACAGAGAGACAGAGAGCTCTCCAATTTGTTGGTTCATCTCTAAATGGTTCCCTCTTCAGCGGCCAGAAGCTTCTTCCAGGTCACCCAAGGTTGCAGGGGCCCAAGCACTTAAGCCACCCTCCGCTGCTTTCCCAGGCACATGAGCAGGGAGCTGGGTTGGAAGTGTAGTGGCTCGGACTCGAACCATTGCCGGTGCTGCAGGTGGAAACAGCCAGCTATGACCCAGTGCTGGCCCCCTCCGCTGCTTTCCCAGGCACATGAGCAGGGAGCTGGGTTGGAAGTGGAGTGGCTGGGACTCGAGCCATTGCCGGTGCTGCAGGTGGAAACAGCCAGCTATGACCCAGTGCTGGCCCCTGAGCTAGAAGTGAGCTCCATCCCTGTGTCCCTGGGGCAGAGCAGGAGCCAGGAGACATCTGTTGGAGGCATGGGTGTTAAGTTTAGTTGGGAAAGAACTTGCAAAAGCGGGTCCGCTTTCCAAAGGGGCTACACTTCCGCAGGGGGGTAGGATCCAAGCAAGTGGAGATGGCTGCATGGAGAGCCCGTGTGGCATGGCATGGCATGGTGTGGCGTGGTGTGGCGTGGCCCAGGCTCAGGCCCGGGCAGGTGGCTGTGGGCAGCAGAGGACAGCTTGGGCTTGTGTTGGTTTAAGATAGGGCAGCTTGGAGTAACACTAGGAACTGTCACAGACGTGGGCTGCTTGTCCAGGCAGAGTCCCTTGTAGCCTGGCCATGCAGGCCCCGCATGGTTCTCAGCTGTCTGCAGGCAGGATGAGGACCCACAGCCTCTGTCTCCCTGTGAGTCCCCTTCTGGGAGCTGCACCCAACACCTGCCTACAGCACCCCTGGCCAACTGTGCAGCCTGGCAGAGTCCCGTCATGGGCCTTTCCTCACCACGGAGGGCTTTGAAAACCGGGCTGTGGAGTCAGCCTCGAGCTTGTAGGCAGTGGTGTGTGGGGCTGCCCTGGTCAGCGGGCCTCTCGGAAAGTGAAGTCTACAGCATTGAGGGGAATGGATTAGGAGGCAGCAGGGTCCCTGGGAGCCCACTCCCCTCTCCTTGTGTGCTTTGGGGTCTCTCCGGGTCTCAGGGGAGTACAGATGACCCTATTACCCACTGTATGGGCAGGGTTCTGTGCCACTGAGGCCTATGCTGGGGCTAAGCAGACAAACATGCTGACCGGGAGCTGTCCCAGTGACCTTGCTGAGAATAGAGGGAGTTGGGGGGCAGGGGTCAGTGTGATGTCATGGTGCCCCCGTTGGCCCCCTGCTCGTGGTGATACTCTGCATTGTTGGAGATGCATGTTACTGAGCCCACACCTGCAGGTATGCACCCTAGGGTGGGCAGTGGGTGGCCCTCAGGTTGTGGAAGGCTCGTGTGTTCTGCCTGTCGAGGCACCACGGGTGGCACTCGAGCTTCAGCACGTCTACAGCATGCTGTTTTTTTAAAATGTATTTACTTGAAAGTGCTCTCATCCCTCGGCTCTGATCCCTCGGCCCTGACTGTGCTGGCCGGGGCGGGGCCAGGCCGAGACAGGCTCCTGGGGCTTCACCTGGCTCTCCCTTACGGGTGCAGCGGCCTAAGCGCTTGGGCTGTCTTCCTCTACTCTCCCAGATCGTTAGCAGGGAGCGGGGTTGGAAGTGGCACAGCCAGGATTTGAACTGAAGCCCGTGTGGAATGCCAGTGTCACAGGTTTACTGCGCATGGTCTGTGAATGATCTTGTAAATATTCAAATGGCCTATGGCAGAAAAAAAAAAAAAAGATCCCCCACCCCTGGTATACACTGGACTAATACCTCAGTTCAGGGGGACAGAGCTGGGGGCAGGGTATTTGTACCCCCAGTCCTGGAGGCTCCCGTTGCTGTGGTCTTGATGGAATCCATGTGACAGGAAGCAGATGTGGGCCCAGCTAGGATTACACAACAATCTTCTTGGGAGAACTACTTTTGGGGGGCCCACCTGCTGAGGTTCCTCACAGTGCTATGAGGACAGGGACAAAGCTGTGAAGGCGTGGGCCACTGGGGCGCACGCAGCAGCCTGAGGACTCGGCAGGGGAAGCACTGGCTGGTCTGTGATACACGCTGTTTTGGGTCCTCGTCACGTTTCCGCTCCAGGTTTACTTCCCCTAAACTATGTAGGAGAATAATTGAAATGAAAGAGAGAGAATGAGAGAGAAGTATCCACTTTTCACGTGCTGGCCTGCTCCCCAAGTGGCCGTGCTGACTGTCTGGGCCAGGCCAAATCCAGGAATCTGGAACTCTGTCCAGGTTTGGCACTTTTGCTGCTGCTTTCCGGACTCTGAGCGATGGGGCTGGAACGGGCGCGGCAGGATGGGATGCTGGCCTTGCTGGTGGCAGCTTCCCCTGCTGTGGCAGAGGCAGCCCCAAAGTGGTTGAAGTTTTTTGTTGTTGTTTGAAGCTCTGTTTGTCTCTCGAGTGTAGACCATGACTCGAGCTGTGTGGCTGTCGTGATAGTCCTTGCACGGTGACCCTGCTCTCACACGCGTGCTCTTCCCCGGCTTTCCTGTGCTCACTGGAGCTTGCTTTGCCGGTCCTGGAATTGTGCAAGTGGGACTGTTTAGCATGTGCTCTTGTAAGTCAGCTTCCCGTGGGTGGCGCTGTCAGGCTGTTCCTTGCCGCTGCCCAGGGGTGTCCCATGGCAGGGGTGTCACCGTTGGCTTTCGCGTTCACCTGTGGGTGGATGTTTGGTTGCGTTCTGGTTTTTGACTCAGGCGCATCTTTGTAAACACGTTTCTTTTCTACAAGGGGGCTGTGTGTTGAATGGCTGTGTTGCTTGAGTGGTGGCAGCTGTGTGTTAAGAAACTGCTGGGGCTGCTCTGTAGCATAGTGCATCAAGCTACTGTCTGCAGTACTGGCATCCCATATGGGCACCGACACGTGTCCCAGATATTCCGCTTCTGATCCAATTCCCTGCCGATGGCCCGGGAAAGTGGCGGAAGATGGCCCAAGTGCTTGTGCCATTACACCTACTTGGGAGACTGACAGGGCTCCTGGTCCCTTAGTTCTGGCACTCCACCTGAGTCTCATGTGGGTGCAGGGGCCAAGCGTCTTCCTCTGTCTCCCCAAGCGTGTCAGCAGGGGCCGGATAGGGAGTGGGGCAGAGACTCAGGTGGAGGCTCAGGTGGGTGTTGCAGGTGGTGCTTGACCTGGCATACCACAGTGCTAGTCCCTCATTCAGTGGTTTGCTCCCTTGTGCCTGCAGCAGCTGGCCATTCAGCCCTGGGCTCCTGCAGGGCTGGCAGGAGCCCAGTTACTCCGATCTAGGTGTGCAGTAGCTGGCAGTTGCATTTGGGGTTCTAGCCAGGTACGGGGCCCAGAAACTGCAGTGTTGGGGTGTGGCACCTCAACTGGTGTCTTAAACTCTGGGCTAAACACCCTCTCTTTTATTTATTTTTTTTCTTTTGTGGGGGGAGGCAGTTTCTTTGAGAGGTGGAGAGAGCATTGAGGTTCAGCAGCTTTCCATGGGTTTCTCTTCCATCTTCGGCCTGCCTTTCAGTTGAGTGGCTGGTTGTCTGGTTAGTGAGTCATAAGGGTTCTTTGTAGATAATAGGTACTGGTCGTGGTCCTGGCCCCGGTCCTAGTGCCGGTCCCCGTCCCCATCCTGTTCCTTTGCCTTACAGGTGCTTGTGAGTCATTTCTCTCAGTCTGGGGCTTGCCTTTTCTTCTCCTTCTTTTTCTTTATGAACTTTTACTACTATTTTGAAGATTTAAAAAGAGCTATTTATTTTTATTTGAATTGGAGACCTGCTGATTCACTTCCCAGATGAAAACAATAACATAGCTATTATCTGGTTTTTGTTTTAAGATTTATTTATTTTTATTGGAAAGTCAGATACACAGAGAGAAGGAGAGACAGAGGGAGATCTTCTGTCCACTGGTTCACTCCCTAAGTGGCTGCAACGGTCGGAGCTGAGCCGATCCAAAGCTAGGAAGCCAAAGTCTCCTCTTGGTCTCCCACAAGCAGGGAGCTGGATGGGAAGTGGAGCATCTGGGATATGAACCAGCATCCATATGGGATTTTGGTACATGCAAGACGAGGACTTGAGCCACTAGGCTACCACATCTGGCCCTGGGCTGATCTTAAGCCAGGGACCAGGAGGTTCTTCTAGATGTCTCGTGTAAGCGCAGGATCCCAAGCACTTGGCCCATCCTCCACTGCTTCCCCAGGCCACAAGCAGAAAGCTGAATGGGAAGTGGAGCAGCTGGGACTTGAGCTGGTGCCCATGTGGGATCCCAGCGTTGCAGAGGGCAGCTTAACAGGCTGTGAGCGCTGTGCCACCTGCTGCTTTTGTGCGTGCACTAGCAGGGAGCAGCCTGGGACCTGTTACGCCACAGCGTCAGCCCCGATGACATTTATGATGAAGTGCCGTAGCAGGTCAGAGCGGTCACCATGGGGAGGGTGGCATTCGGTGGCTTTTCTGGGAATGGGAGTGACCTCTTGGGTTTGGCTCTTGGCTGTGGGTGGTGTGGCTCATGAGAAACTTCTCTAGTTGCTGCATTAGCGCTGACGGATGTCCCGTGTGTCCTGTTTGCCTTTCAGGACTGCGTGCAGCTGAACCAGTACACGCTCAAGGATGAGATTGGAAAGGTAAACGCCGGAGCCCACTGCTCCTCTGCCTCTGGGTGGCTCGGGTGTCCTGGAGGGCCTGCAGGGCCGGGTGTGGCCAATGAGGACACTCGGACCACAGCACAGATGGGGAGAGTTTTGTTGTCCATCTCAGGGTTTGCAAAAGCAGAAACTACTTTGTTGTATGTGTCTAAAAAAATCAAACATTTTGCTACAAAAATTCAAGCAAGCTTCCAAAGGAATCCAGTGTTGTCCTGGTGATGGTCCCAGTCCATCCTGGCTTCTTCCACCTGAAGGACTCTGCCTTCTGCTTTTCTCTTAGCCATAGAGCAGTGCCACCACAGGTGTCCCACGGGGGGTGACACCGTGGAGTGAGGTGGGCTGGGTGTAGGACAGCAGGGGCTTGTGTGGACCGCGTCTCCTGAGGCTTGGGAAGTGGGAGGCAGTGAGGCCGGGGCAGCTGGCCCTCGGCCCTTCCACAGAAGCAGCTGTGGGGCTGGATTCTTATGTCGGCTCAGTCTACATGCTGGCAGCTCCCCCTTTATAAAAGCCGTGAGTCTGGCTTAATGCGGTCAGTGGGCAGCTTTGACCGGTGACTTAGTGGTTTGCAACCCGCATGTCGGGGTCATCATGGTGCAGCTCGTAACTTCCTTGGGCCTCTCCCCTTGCTCAGGGCTCCTACGGCGTGGTCAAGCTGGCCTACAATGAGGATGACAACACCTACTACGTGAGTAGCCACCCTGTCCCCTTCCCCTGCTCCCGCCTGCCCCTCGCTTGCCTGTAGCCCTGACTCGCTCATTCTGTGACTGGCGAAGGGCACAGTGGGGAAGCTCCCATGGTTCATGAGTTTGACAGCTGACCGGGAATCTTGAGAAAGCAGTCCAGGATTGCAGGGACTGTGGAAGCCCCACCTGGACGTCATCAGGGGCTGCCTGCAGGTGGCAGGGCCTCAGGAAGGCCTGGTGCAGAAGGGGCTCTCCCTTTGCTGTCCCTCATCAGTTCTGTCTTCTTGCAGGCCATGAAGGTGCTGTCCAAGAAGAAGCTGACCCGCCAGGCTGGCTTCCCGCGTGAGTGTGACAGGCCGGGAGACAGGCAGAGCCCACCTGGTGGCGTCCCCTACCAAGAGCCACCAGACAGTGCCGGCCTCCCTGACTTCCTTTGTATTTGCTTTAAAATGTTTGTTGAGGTCATTTAGGCATTCCACCCAGGAGTGCATACCCATAAACAGTTAAAGACTGGGCTGCCACGTGACTAGGCACGCCCACTCCTGCCACATACCCCAGGGGTGGGAACTGCAGTGGTCACGTGCTGGCGATGGAGGGATCACCCTGCTTCCTGAGGGTATCAGGACCACTGCGGTATGCAGGGTTCAGTGGTGACTGCTCAGAAACGTGCTGGGAGTTGTAACCGGAGACCCGGAGAGCTGGGGCCGGAGGCCCTCATCCCCTCGTCTGTTGTGCTTCTCTGCCCAGGCCAGGTCATACACTTGGGCCACTCTGTTTTGGCTTCACCATTTTTGACATTTGCTTCTGCTTTTGCTTCCTTAAAGTACTCTTTACTTCCTGTCAGCTCAGGCTGCTAGTCTGCAGTGCCCTGCCTTGGGGTGAGACGGGGGTGTGGTCAGCAGCTGCTCGTGGCCTGCTGGGAAGCCCAGAGCAAGGCATCTGCTGACCAGGGGCCAGGGTCATACATTGTTGTCTTTTGTCTCTACGACCACAGGTAGCAGAGGGGGAGAAGGGGAGAATAGTGGCCAGGCTGCGCGTGCCAGCGTGTCTCAGGCCTCCCCAAGTCTCAATAGCCCAGAAGGAGCCTGGGTTGTGTCACTTGTTCCAGGCCTGCTGAGACCTACCTCTCTGGTGGCACGTGCAGCCATCCCCTGCTGAGGAGAGACCTCCTTGATGTCTGCTGCAGGTCGCCCCCCACCCCGAGGTGCCCGGCCAGCCCCAGGGGGCTGCGTCCAGCCACGAGGCCCCATCGCACAGGTGTACCAGGAAATCGCCATCCTCAAGAAGCTGGATCATCCCAACGTGGTGAAGCTGGTGGAGGTGAGGAGGCAGGGGTCGGGAGGAGGGCTTCTTCCAGGTCTCCCACGTGGGTGCAGGGTTTCAAGGACTTGGGCCATCTTCTGCTGCTTTCCCAGGCCACAGGCAGGGAGCTGGATGGGAAGTGGAGCAGCCGGGACTTGAACTACCTCGCAAGTGGGATGCAGGTGTTGTAGGTGGCAGCTTTACCCCTTAAAGCCACAGTGCTGGCCCCTAAGTAATATATGTTCATGTAAAATATGCTTGGAACAGAAAAAGCATAAGAGTGCTGTGGACGTAGGTTTTGCTGGATTTTCTGATGACTCCTGGTTCTCGGAGCTATGTCTGTGCTCAACCCGTTGGCCACTCCGTGTGTCCGGCAGTCTCTGGAAGTCCCCTTTGTGTTAGTAGACAATGAAAATGGAAAAGACCAGTGTTGCTGGGGACTCCCCCAAGGGATCCTGGGGACCTCTGGAAGCACCAGGTAGTGGTCTGCAAATGTGGAGTGGGGCAGCCGCTCCCCTGTGGGGGCTGGGAAGGCCCCCCTCGGAGAGGCAGACAGTATGTGGTGGCAGGAAGGGGCACTGGTAGGAGCCTGTGTGCCAAGGGCTGCAGACAGGCAGCCAGGGTACTCGGCCTTGGGTCTGACTTCCCCACAGGGTAGAGCAGGGCTCCAGGCCCCAGGCTGCCCGCTCTGGCCTGGCTCTGCCTCCCTGTCCCAGAACTTCTGTGCCATGGATTGCAGCTGGCTGGGAAGGCCAGTCTCCCTTGTCTTCAGCACCCTGTAGCTTCTGACCTCCCCAACCAACAAGGCCTTGTCCTGGCCTGTCTGTTGGTTACTCATGTTTCTTGAGTGCCTGCTGTGTGTCCTAGCCCTGGGGACCGCTGAGGTGGCCAAGGGGGACATGGTACTGTCGCTGTCCTTCCCTGCCTGGAGCGCTTGAGTCCGGATTGAGTTTCAATTTTCACGCTGCAGATAGCAGGCTTCGTGCCTGTTTTTCCTGGGCTGTGGGGGCCCTTGAGGCCTAGGCTGGGCAGATCTCAGTCCTGGGTGTTTCTCCCAGGCCTGTGGGCAGGCAGGCAGGTGGACGGCACCTCCTCCCTACTCACAGCTCTTTTCTTTCCCTCCTGCCACTGCTGCTGCCCGGCCCCTTGGCGTGGCTATGTTGCCAGGTCCTGGACGACCCCAATGAGGACCATCTGTACATGGGTAAGCAGCCCTGGGCGACCTTCCACAGGTGGCTGCCCGCCCACTGGGTGCCACAGTGAGCGTGCAGAAGGCCGCACACGAGAATGTACTGCTAGTTCCCTTAGAGCATCTGGGGTGGCCCACGCTCTTTTTTTTTTTTTTTCATTTTATTTGAAAGGCATTTTCAAAGAGAAAAGGAGAGACAGAAATGTTTGATCTACTGGTTCAATACCCAAATGATAGCAATGTCTGGAGCTTGGCTGGTTTGAAGCTGGGAGCAAGGAACTTCCTCTGGGTCTCCCATGCGTGTGGCAGGGTCCCAACCATCCTCGATTGCTTTCCCAGGCCACAAGCAGGGAGCTGGATTGGAAGTGGAGCAGCCAGGACTCAAACTGGCACCCATATGGGATACCTGTGTTGCAGGCATCAGTGGCCACATTCAACTGTTACTTTTAAAAACCTTAAAAATGGGGCCAGCATGATGGCCGAGTGGATAAAGTCTTTGCCTTACATGTGCCGGATTCCTTAAACTGGCAGGGAAAGCCTAAACACCGAGTCGACTCAAAGGAAACGTTTCATAAACAAGAACTGATGTGGCGTGAGGGCCAGTTGGTCAGCATCCAGGGCAGATGTGGCAAACCGGGCAGAGACCAGAGCGTCCGGTTGTTCGGGTTGGAGGGACCATCCTGGCTGACAGTGTTGCTCTCAGCCGCTGCACGTGCCGCCAGTACTGCTGTTTGCACCGGGCTGGTTATGACGCCACTTTTGCTTCCCTTCTCTCTGGCCTAATGCCTGGCTACGATCCAGAGCCACCCAGCAGTGCTGTGGCCACACAGGCTGCCTGCTCTGATGCAAACCTCCCAGGGCCAGTGACACCTCAGCATCCAGGCGTCCCTCACGTGTCTGTAGTCATGCCAGGGTGGACTGAACGCCGCTGTGTCACTGGTGTGCTGTGAGCACACCATGGCGCTGCACTGTCTTACAATAGGACCCAACAGCAACCTCGCTCCCATGATGGTATTTACAGGATGTGTTGAGTCCATCTAGAGGTTGCTGTGCAAGGTGAAGGAGGACAGCACTATCAGCAGCCAGAAGCTGGCCAGGATGGGTGTGGGGTGGGGAGCGACGTCGCTCCTGGGAGAATGTCCCAGTGAGCCGGCGCTGGGCTGGACTGTGGGCCTGGTAAGAATTAGGCTTCAGCTCTGAGCTCTGGGTGGTTAGTAGGCGTGTGGCCTAGCAGGACATTGCTGGGCTGCCCGTGGCCCAGATCCAAGTGCCTGAGATCAAGTCCAGAGTCCACACTGAGCCCTGACTCCCTGTTGACACGCACCCTGGGACGTGGCAGGAGGCAGCAGGGTGTAGCTCCAACCATTGGTCCCCTGAGAGCCATATGGGAGACCTGGATGGAGTTCTTAGCTTGGCCTCACCCAGTTGTGACCATGATGAGTATCTGGGGAGTGGACCAGAAAGTGGCATATCTGTGACAGTGCCTTGCTGCCTTTTTTTTTTTTTTCTTTTACTGTAAAGTCAGATATACAGAGAGGAGAAGAGACAGAGAGGAAGATCTTCCATCCATTGATTCACTCCCAAAGTGACTGCAATGGCTGGAGCTGAGCTGACCCGAAACCAGAAGCCTAGAGTCTCTTCCGGGTCTCCCATGTGGGTGTAGGGTCCCAAGGCTTTGGGCTGTCCTCGAGTGCCTTCCCAGGCCACAGGCAGGGAGCAGGATGGGAAGTGGGGCAGCCAGGCCACAAACCAGTGCCAATATGGGATCCTAGTGAGTACAAGGTGAGGACTTGGCTGCTAGGCTACCATGCCGGGACTCTGTTGCTGCCTTTAATTAAAGATAAAGTTAATTAAAAAAAAAAAAAAGATTGGAGCGTGTGACATAAGTTGAAAGCACGGTTTCCGGGCCCAGCGTGGTGGTGCAGTGGTTAAGGTCCTCGCCTTGCACACCCGGGATCCCATATGGGCGCCGGTTCTAATCCTGGCAGCCCCGCTTCCCATCCAGCTCCCTGCCTGTGGCCCGGAAAGGCAGTTGAGGATGGCCCAGAGCTTTGGGACCCTGCACCCGCGTGGGAGACCTGGAAGAGGCTCCTGGCTTTGGATCGGCATAGTATCTGCCGTTGCGCTCACTTGGGGAGTGAATCAATAGATGGAGGATCTTCCTCTCTGTCTCTCCTCTTTGTATATCCACCTTTCCAATAAAAAAATAATAATAAATAAATCTTTAAAAAAAAAAAAAAGAAAAAGAAAGCACGGTTTCCCAAGCTCTCCAAGCCAGCAGGTTCATGGTCAGAGTTCTCCCTTTCCGAGGCGGCTGATGAGGGGGTGCGGGTATCTGTGCTAACTGTGTTGCTGCCCAACCATAGCCATGTGCATGCAGGGAGGGACAGAGCAGCCTGTTGCAGCAGGTGGGCTGGCTTCCTCATGCTGCATGGATTATGGTGCCAGTGGAACGGTGGGTGGGAGGAAGGTATGAACATGCATGCAGCCTGAAATAATCAAGGCAGGGAGGGCTGGAGCTCCTGGCTGCAGCCGGCAGCTGCTACAGATCTGCCCTGCCTTGTGCCTGTGGTGCCCGAGGACCTGGCTGTGGCCAGAGGCCACAGGTTAGCATGAGTAAGACCCTGGCACCTCTGAGGCAGGAACAGAGATGGGCCCCGTCTTCTCTGCTGAGCTTTCTGTGGCCAGTGTTGAACAGGGTCCCAAGAAGAACATAGCCTGCCCTGGCCCTGGTCCTGTGCTCTCGATGGGAATTTAGCAAAGCGGGACCCTGAGTATCCAGGACTGGTTGGGCTGTCGCTCCTCTGAGATGCCACGCTCATTGCTACACTTTGGGCCATTTCTGGGGGAGACAGATGAGCTTCTGGTTGGTTCCCCAGATTAACTGTTGGCCTTCCCTTGGCCTTTTCTACAGTTTTCGAGCTGGTCAATCAAGGGTGAGTGTCCAGCCCCCGATGCGTGTGATGCAGCGAAGTTGAGGGAGACACCGCTGGCCCCACCGGTCAGAGAGGACAGGGCCGTGTGCCTGCATCCACTTGCATTTCACACGGGTGTTGGCCCTGTAGGCCTGTGATGGAGGTGCCCACCCTCAAGCCGCTGTCCGAAGACCAGGCCCGGTTCTACTTCCAGGATCTGATCAAAGGCATCGAGTACTGTAAGCGGGGCGCTGGGGTTGGCCGGCCCTGGAGTGGCAGGACGGGGCTGGAAGAAGGGTCGTGTGGGAGGAGGCTGCGGAGAGCCAGCCTGGGGCTGTGCCCCGACGGAGAACAGCAGTGCCGATCCTCCACCTGGGCTTGGCTGTGCGTGCCAGGCACTATTAGGGGCCCTGCTTGAGAGGGCTGATTGTACCCAGCAGCCCTGGGGTCGGGGGTGGGGAACAACGATGCTGTTGGCCTCCTGGAACTCAAGTTTCCTCATTGAGATAATGAGAGACACTGCACACAGGGCAGGACCCCACGCTGGGCACTCCCCTTCCCAATAACTGCCATCTTCATCGTCTTCATCCTCATCCCAGCTGGGTCTTCCAGATGGCGGCTTGTTCTTTGTTAACTGCTGGCTAACGCCCAGGCAGGCTGGTGCCCAGGTCTGCTTTGTGGCAGACCAGCTTGGTATAGCTGTTGTTGGCTCGCTGAATGAATTTACACTTGATCCTTGCGAGTCTCCTGGCTCCTAGCTAGCTGGGAGCCAGCTCCACCACCCCAGTTCCTGTGTGCTGTCGCCTGGGATGTGGGCAGTGGCGTTACGGTGTGGTGGTTGAGTTTCCATGTTTATTTTTGAGAATGGGATTGGGAACTTCCCCTCGCAGCATGTGGGTGCCCAGCAGCTGTGCAGGAGGGGGTGTGGGGAAAGGCCCGAGGCCCCGCAGAGGTGCTCATGGCTTCCTCGGTGTCCTCTCTGGTGCCCGTGTCCACTCCCCGGCCAGTGCACTACCAGAAGATCATCCATCGGGACATCAAACCTTCCAACCTGCTGGTCGGAGAAGACGGGCACATCAAGATCGCCGACTTCGGTGTGAGCAACGAGTTCAAAGGCAGTGACGCGCTGCTGTCCAATACTGTGGGCACGCCCGCCTTCATGGCACCCGAGTCACTCTCTGAGACCCGCAAGATATTCTCTGGGAAGGTGGGTGTGGCCACTTGACAACCCGTGGAAGACCCCTTGGATCACAGGGAACCCATTTGTCTCTGGCTTCCGGTTCTGTTTTCCTTAATGTATCCTCCATAGCAGAAACCAGCCGCTCCAGACCCCCCTAGGAGCATGCCCATTCCTGAACTGGTCCAGCAGAGACCTTGGCCTGGTATGGGTCATGTGTCCATCCTTGAGTCAGTCACGGGCTGGGGGAAGTCGTATCGTCTTTGGCTAGACCTGGGTTATGTGCCCACTCTGGAGGCTGATGAACAGGCTCAGCCACCCCCTTCCTAGGCTGGGACAGGGCAAGCTGGAGGATTAGATGCTGGGCAGGCAGGAGTGGCCAGTGCCTCTGCTGCCCCTCAACCTCTCACGTGAAGCCCTCTCCCCTCTCTGCAGGCCTTGGATGTGTGGGCCATGGGCGTGACTCTGTACTGCTTTGTCTTCGGCCAGGTAACTGGGTGGGCATCCCTCCTGACTACTCCCAGGGGTCCCAAGCCAACTGGAAGGTCTGTTGTTTTATTCCTGCCAACAGATCTGACAGTGGAGAGGGCTGCTCCCTCTGCTGTGCACATCTGCATTATGGCAGTCCTATCTGTGGCACAAGGACCTGTTAAAGAGATCGGCAGAGGCTCTGGAGACTGTAAAATGCTGATAATCCAGTCTGGGCGAGGGCCTTGGCACCTCCACCCATCCCTGAGCCCAAGGCAAGCATCGCTAATCGATACTTGCACTCCTTCCCCCTGAGCTTGCTGCTCTTCTCCCTCAAGTGTCCTCAGGGCAGGGTTGCATTCGGCAGCACTGATTGGGGGAGTGCTGTCTGCTTGCTGTTTTATTCTTGTTTGGGTAGCATTAATAAAAAAAGATTTATTTGTTTATATTGGAAAGGCATATTTATTGAGAGAAGGAAAGAGAAAGATCTTCCATCTGCTGGTCTACTTCTCAAGTGGCCAGAGCTGAGCCAATCCGAAGCCAGAAGCCTCAAACCTCTTCCCGGTCTCCCACGTAAGTGCAGGGTCCCAAGGCTTTTGACTGTCCTTGAGTGCTTTCCCAGACCACAAGCAGGGAGTTGGATAGGAAGTGGAGCAGCTGGGACATGAACTAACGCACCCCCCACCCCCCACCCACACACACACAAACAAACAGGATACCTGCTCTTGTAGGTGAGAGATTGGCCAGTTGAGCTATTGGGCCGGCCCCAACAATTGGGAACTTTCTAACTCTGAATCTCAGTCTGGTTATGTGAGCAGTGTGGGTGTGTGTGAGTGTATGTTCCAGGTCAAGGGAAGCTTAGCCACTGGGCTCACGCAAAACCAGCCAGCAAACTGGGTTGGGAAGCACTGAGGCGTATAAGAGAGAGCTGTCCTTCCACCATGTGATTCCACCACGACTGGTGGTTACCTGTGCTGGCTTCACAGTATGCTGGCCCACTCCTCCATTCCTCCCTCCTTCCATTTTATTTATTTTAAAAAAAATGATATGGACCCAGCACAATAATCTAGGGGCTAAAAATCTCGCCTTACATGTGCCAAGATCCCATATAGGTGTCAGTTCTAATCCCAGCAGCCCTGTTTCCCATCTAGCTCCCTACTTGTGGCCTGGGAAAGCAGTCAAACATGGCCTAAAGCCTTGGGATCCTATTAAGTCCCAAGCATGGGAGACCAGGAAGAGGCTTCTGGCTCCTGGCTTCGGATTGGCTCAGCTCCAGGTGTTGTGGTCACTTGGAGAGTGAATCATCAGACAGAAAATCTTTCATCTCTGTCTCTCCTCCTCTCTGTATATCTGCCTTTCCAATAAAAATAAAATAAAACTTTAAAAAAAATGATTTATTTTGGGGGCCAGTGCAGTGGCATGCAAGCTAATCCTCCCCATGATAGTGCTGGCATCCCATACAGGCACCAGTTCATGCCCTAGCCGCGCCACTTCCAATCCAGCTCTCTGTGGCCTAGGAAAGCAGGAGAATGGACCAAGTCCTTTGGACCATGCCTCCGCGTGGGACATGCAGAAGGAGCTCCTGGCTCCTGGCTTTGCATCAGCTCAGCTCTGGGCCGAGTGGCCACGTGGAGAGTGAATGAGCAGAAGGAAGTTGTTTCTTTTTCCCTCTTTCTCTATAAAGTCTGCCTTAAAAAACAAAATAAAGATTGGCTTATTTCAAAGGCAGAGTGACAGAGAATTTTCCATCCACTGGTTCACCCCCACCCCCATGGCCGCTGTAGCTAGGGCTGGAACTTCTAGGCCCTGGAACTACTCCCTGTGGGCCCCGATGTCAGTTTCTCCTGCAACCCATGTGGTGTGGCACGGCACAGGCAGACCCTGAAGGGCAGCTGTGGTGGTGCCCGCTGACGCCTGGGCTGTCCCTGGCCTCTCTTGGCAGTGCCCATTCATGGACGAGCGGATCATGTGCTTGCATAGCAAGATCAAGAGCCAGGCGCTGCAGTTTCCAGACCAGTGAGTATGGCCTGCCTGTCCCGGTCCTGTCCCTGCCCAAGGCTCCGGCAGCCTGTGCAGCTGTCCCCTCCGCCCCCACTCCCACCCCCGACCCGTGACATGATACGTGTCCCCTGCCACATCTAGGCCCGACATAGCCGAGGACTTGAAGGACTTGATCACCCGTATGCTGGACAAGAATCCCGAGTCACGGATCGTAGTGCCGGAAATCAAGGTACCTGGGGGTCCCTGCGGGCCCCAAGCTCCGGCACCAGCAGCAACGTCTGTGTCCAGGGCTTGGGATTATCTGGCTCGGCCCACCACACCCCCGCCTCTGCAGCTCTACCCACGTCCTCCTGGGCCCCGCGGCCCTCCTGGCTGCTGGCAAGGGGGTAGGGGAGAGGATGTGGGGGTTGTGTTCGCTGTGATTGTTGGAGTGGGATCCCTGAGCAGCCGGCGGGCGGCCTGGGCTTAGGCCAATGGTTTCCATTCCCGACACACCAAACCTGGGGCTTCTCGACTCACGCCGATCCTCTGGGTCCCTGTGGGAGCTGTGGACCAGGCCCTTTGGGAATTGGCCATGAGGTCATCATAAAGCAGCTCAGCCCCGCCCTTTCCGGCTCCACCTGCTTGCAGAAACACTGCAGGGAGGGACCCTACCCCACACCCCTGACCAACTCCCCTACCCCCGCTCAGCCCTGCTGACGGCCACAGGCACATGTCCAGTCCTTGAGAAACGCAGTGATCGGCTCTGGGACCTGGCTCAGGAGCACTGGGGGCACCTGCAGGGGGGTAGCACCCCTAAGAGTTGTGAATTAGGGGTAGGGGTGGCAGACCCTGGCCTGGGTCCTCTGCCTCAGCCCGCTTCCCTCTGTGAAGTGGGGAAGAGGCCACCTGCTCTGAGATGAGCCTTCCAGGGGTCAGAGATGGTGGCCAAGTGAGCATTGCTACCCGGGCAGCGGGGTGAAGCCGATGCCAGATTCCAGGGGCTGGACAGAGAATCTGCCCTGCACCCATTGCAGCCCCAGAGCTCCTGCCTTCTCTGCCCCTCTCTCCTTCCCTGCTCTGCCCATCTCTCACCTGCCCTTTATTGGCTCTCTCGCCCGCCTGACCACAGGCTCATGCCTCTCCCCCGCATACCGCATGCCCTTCTCAGCCCTGCTCGCTGCCAGGGCTTCTGGGGAGCAGGTGCCGCCTGCCCCTCACCCCTCCCTGTTGTTCGTTGAAGCTGCACCCCTGGGTCACGAGGCACGGGGCCGAGCCGTTGCCGTCTGAGGATGAGAACTGCACATTGGTGGAGGTGACCGAAGAGGAGGTCGAGAACTCGGTCAAACACATTCCCAGCCTGGCGACCGTGGTAAGGCGGGCGAACCAGCAGCCGAGAGCAGGGCCGGCCAGCACCGGGCTGGGGCACAGGTGGCCGCGTGGGGCCTGCCCGGGCCTCTGGGCTTAGTGGCACGTCATGCCTGGGGGCTCCTGCTTCTGAGCCAGGTCTGAGGTTCCCAGGAGTGGAGGTGGGGAGGGAGCAGCCACTTTGTTGAGTCCCCACCTCCCCGAGCATGTGGGGGAGAAGGGCTGACAGGAGACCGAGGCAGGAGCCAGAGCCTGGGTCACGGAACTGGAGTCACCGCCAGGTGGATCCTCAGCATGTCCCGGGCAGAAGTCTAGCTGTTCTCACATTTGCCCCGGTCTGGAATTTTGGCCCCGTTCCTAAGGAAGCAGTGGCAGCTAGAATGGGGAGTCCTTGGGCCTCACCTTGGGGGCTCCAGGAATCAGCCTGTTGCCAAGCCCCTTCCCAGGAGGGCGTCTGAGTCTAGGAGGTGCCAGGGTGACAGACCTGCGAGCCACTTCCCGCCCCCGGACACTGTGAGTGCCTGGGTGTATTTGGTGAGCGAGCACTCCCCTTGGCAGGTAGGCAGACAGGTAGGCCCCGGGCTCTGGAGAAAGCTGAGAAGTTGTCAATAAAGTGCCCAGCACGATGTTTCAGGAGCCTAGACGCCCACATCTCCTTCACAGCTTTGCACTGTTCCCCACTCCCTGCACCCCAACACTTGCTCCTTCAGAACCCAGGGCCTTCGTCCCGATCTTCTTCCTCTTCCGCCTGGGGTCTCTGCATGACCTTCTCTGTTTGACTCACTAACAGTGCTCCCCCATCCCCAGTCCCGCGTCCCTGTGTGTGCCTGGGTGTGGGGTCGTCTTTGGCAGGCCTGGGAGGGTCTTGTCCTGAAGAAATGCGTCCATTCCCCCTCCCCCCACAACCCTTGGGAGTAGCTGTTACAGTGATGCGGGTGATCTCTCAGGCTTGTGCTGGGAGCAGGGACCGCGTGATGAGCGAGGGACCCGGAGCTATTGGCGAGGCCACCTGTAGCACAAGAGGGGCTGTGGGGTGCACCCCTGCTGGAGGGAGAGAAGTGGGGGTACATGCCCAGCTACGAGAGGAGGGTGCCCAGTTTGCATTGTGCCCTCTGGTGGGAAAGAGCTGAGTCCTCCAGAAGCTTTCGCAAAGCCAGGGCTGCTGACAACAGGGCAAGGTGCAGGGAGGACCCCACAACGGTCTTGAGTGCTAGGACTTGGGATGTGCCTACAGAGTAACTGTTGCGAAGCGGATGATTCTGTTGCATTTAGTGTACAGTTTCTGTCTGGGCAGTTCTTAAAACCCTTCCCAGATGCTGACCCACCTGCTGGCTCTCACCCTGCCAGAGGTAGTCAGGGGAACCACCTGCTGGAAAGCCATCTTTAGCCATTGCCTTCTGCTTAGCACCCTGTCTTCCAGTCCCTGCCGGTCCCCTCTGTAGCCAGTGTCTGTGCTGCCTGCCTTCCCAGGACCGGCCCCCATCCTTCAGGGACCCTTCCCCACACACAGTTTTTCAGCTGACGGATCCTTGCTGCTGTCACTTGGCCGTAAATTGGGGTTTCTTAAAAGCGGCGGCCGGAAGCATCACCCTTGCTCACTCCCCAGCTCCAGAACTAGCCAGGGACCCAGACAAGGGAGGGCGTGAAGGAGAAGCTGGCCCCAGGAGAGGGACTGTCTCGGCCTCGGGCAGGCAGCAGCCCCAGCCCAGGGCACATGGGTAAGGCCAGAGTCTCCCAGACTCAGAAGGACCTGTCGGCCCACTGAGCCAATTTGTTACCACTGAGACCTGGCCATCCTGTCAGCTCAGCCCCAGAAGCTGTTTCCTTCTTGCACTGGGAGGTGACGGTCATTCTCCTGCCTTAGAGATCTGCCTGGTGGATCCTGTGGTCTTCCCCAGGGAGTCACCAGGGATCCAGAAAGTCCACCCCGAGTCTGTACACAAGAGAGATGGGAAGGTCTCCTGTGGTCAGCTACCTGCACTGCAGTGTGTGTGTGTGTGGGGGGGGGCTGGCTGTAGCAGCACAGGCTCTGTGACCAGTGCCCATCAGCAGGACAGTAGGTGCAGGAAAGGCAAGAGCTGAGCAGGCATGGGGCCCTGGCATAGCTGTGTGTGGGTGGAGCTCAGAGTTGGTGCTGAGCGGCAGCAGGTAAAACCCAAAGGCTGCACTCTGATTCGGTCGGGGCGAGGGCAGGGTGGAAGCCAGCAGTGACTGTCGCCTTGTCTGGGGTGACCTGAGTACTCCAGTACTGAGATGCAATAGTGGCAGCGAGGGCCAGGGACCGGATGTCACTGCGTTGTGCAAACTCGGGGAATTTTAGTTGTGTCTTATTTGTCCCCGGAATCATCCTAGAAGAGCGGCACTCTGTTCCTCCCTGTGTGTAGGGGGCAGGGTGGATAAGCAGGGTCCACTAGCAAAGAGGCTGATGTGGGCTGCTGTGCCAGGAGGGCACTGCTAGTCATGGCTCAGGTGGCCGTGAGCACGAGATGGCCAGCAGCCACACTGGGCAGGGCAGCCAGTCAGGGTTTGATGGTCCCAGGCCTTCTGCCTGAGCCTGAGGAGTCTGGAGCTATGGGCAGTCCTGAGGAAGGGAGTGGCCTGGTCAGGTTCAGGGCTGGCCTTGGCTGCGTGGGTTGGAAGCTCTCCAAGTGTGTTTCCTCGGGGCCTGGGGAGAGGGCAGAGGCAAGTGGTGCTTGGCACCAAGGGTACAGGACAGTCAGCCTGAGTGCTGTCTCTCTCCTCTAGATCCTGGTGAAGACCATGATCCGCAAACGCTCCTTTGGGAACCCGTTTGAGGGCAGCAAGCGGGAGGAGCGCTCGCTGTCGGCGCCTGGGAACCTGATCACGTGAGTGTCCACAAGGAGGCTGGAGGTAGGGCAGTCAGTGACTGCCTGGATGGGCCATTCTGCCTGGGCCATCCCTGGAGGGACTCAGAAGGGACCTGCCTGGCACCCTGGGGACATTGAGGGACTTGGTTTCACCCAGGCTGGGCTCGGCCCATTCGTGCAATGGGGAGTCTTACTTCTCCTGTGGGCCGTGCATCCTTACTGGGGGACATCTCGACACACTAAGGTTCCAGTGCTTGGAGGATTTCTGGCCGCATGGTGGCTGTATGAGGAGGGGGTCCCCCTGCCCCCTGCTCATTGAGACAGGCTCTGGGGTCTGAGTGTTCCCAGATGGGGCGGACATCCCACAGCTCCCAATGGTCCCGTCTCAACTTCCCTTTTCCCTCCAGCAAAAAGCCACCCAGGGAGTGTGAGCCCCTGTCTGAGTCCAAGGTAACGCCATCTGCCTGTGCTGTGGCCTCCGCTGGGGCTGGGGCTGGCTGCAGGGCAGGGGGAGAGTGTGCTGCCAGCCCAGGTCACTGTGTCCAGCCCACCAGGGACCCCCACACTCAGGGCTCAAACCAGGGGCCTCGAGAGGCTTAGTTCTCCGGGGTCGGTCATGCATGTGGGCGGGCTGTGGGTGCATGGCGCTCTGCCCGCCTCTCCATGCACGTCCCAGGCCCCAGCACTGCCTGTCGGCTGAACGCACAGAATCTGACCATGTACCAGGCATGACGCCCTGCCGAGGTTCACCTGCTGCCACCGTTGCCCCTCTCAGATCTCGGGATGCAGGAGTCCTCCCACCTGAGCAGCTCCCAACGGGCCAGCCTCCTTCTGGAGGCGTCCACCGGCCTTGTCCACACCTCCTAGGACCAAGAGCACATTTGTCCCTGGGAGGTGCTGTGGTGCCCCCAAGTGGCTATGGCAGGGAGTTGATCCCGAGAGCCTGACCTTTGGCTGGGAGATCCAGGCAGACATTCCTTACTTTCCGCGAAGTAGCCTGGTTCAGCTGAAATATCACTCATGGGCACCCACGCACACATACGCACGGGCAGTGCTGGCTCAGGGTTTTAGCTGTTTCACAGCAGCCACACATCTGTCAGCACCATCGTTCTCATTCGTCTCAGAAGGACCCAGTACCCCCTGAGCCAGCCCTTCCCAGCTACCCCATTCCACAGTACCCACTTAATTCACTTTTGGTGTTCTGTGAGTTTGCCCATCTTGACATGGGATGACACAGCTGTGGACAGTGGCGTGTAGGTGTTGGTTAGAATTTGCCTTTGAGGGCCGAGTGCATTGGCTGTCCATACCAGGGTCCCGTGGGAGCAGCCCTTGCCCTTGTGCCGCTGGGAGAGGCCTTGCCCTCCAGAGTGGAGTTGGGGAAGCAGCAGTCAGTCCCCCAGCCGGGGGGGGGGTCTCAACCTGTTCCCAGACGTGATGGGGGAGGGGGCTCCCTGCTTGAGCAGTGAGCTTCCCAGGGTGAGGTGGGCAGTGCCAGGCGGAGCTAAAGTGCTGGCCTTTGCCTCAGCCTCTGTCCAGCCAGGACCAGCTCTGTTGTTTATTTTCTCTTTTCGCTGTGATCAAAACTGCGAGCACCCCCCGCCCTGCAACGGCCTGTGAGCAGCCCAGTGGACTTGCGGTTTTGTGATGCCCACACCTTCCATTTCAGCCATACCCGGTGACTGTGGGAGAGCTTGCAGAGCTGTCAGGGCTTCCCTCCGCCAGGGACAGCTCCCCTCTGGCCAGGGGATGACAGGCAGCAGCCCCGTGTCCCCATGGAAGGGAGCACCTGATGGATGGCGACAAGGGGCACGGTCCCTCCTACAGAGCTGTCCTTTGTCTCTCCACCTGCCACAGGCACATCTTCAGGGACATAAGGACCCTCATCCTTCCTCCCTCTGGGCTGGCTGGCCTTTGGTCCTGGGTGACCACCAGTCACTGATGACAGTCACTTCTCATGGCCAGCATCTCCCAGATGCCTTGTCCTCCAGGATTTAGGGTCCGGTGACCCAAGACAAGTGGAGTCGGGAGACCTAGGAAACCTCAGAGGGCAGGGCCCCTGGGTGGAGTCCCCATTTCCTTGGCCTCCCCACCCCCACTTGCCTCTGCTCCTTGGGGTGTGAGCCGCAGCTGTACACCTGTTTTTATGGTTCTTTGCTGATTTTGGCAGAAAATGCTGGTCTGACACTGGAGAGGGCATGCAAGAGAAAATGGGAAGAGGGTTGATTCTGAGGGGACAGGGTGAGGTGGCTGGGGCTGCAGAGCAGCGCCCCTGGGCACAGGTTGCCCATATGTGGGGCAGGCGGGTGGTCAGAGTCTAGCTGTCTTCGCTGAGCCTTAATGCCACTTTTCTGTTCACCGAGCAGGAAACAAGGCAGCGACGACAACAGCCTTCGGGGCACCGACCTGCCCCCCGGATTGTGAAGGTGCCCGGGCCCCGTGTGGGGAGCTGGGAGGCCTCGGCCCCCGACTGCCCTGCTCGCATGCACCCGTTGTGGCCCGAGGAGGCAATGGAGCCCCAGTAGTTGCCCCCGGACCACTCAACCTCGCATGTGTGGCCACGATGCCCCGCACGTCCGGAGTAGCATGCCCTCCGGACCCCGGGCACGTGTCCCTGACTGTCATCTCTGGTTCCCCATTCTTTTCTTTGTTGTTTTAAAAGAGGACAAAAAAAAAAAAGGTGGGGTGGGATGGGGGACTGGATTCCAAGACGTCTGCCTTGGCTGCTGGCTGGCTGGATGGGCAGGTGGAAGGAGTCGCAGCCCCCAGCCCATGGGCCTGTGGGAGTGTATGCTTTCTCGAGTGTTTTTATGCGAAAAACCCTTGTGCCGTGAGTTGAGAACCGTGTCTGGATCAGATGGTGTGGTGGGTGGCAGGCGACTGCGTGAAGAGAGGTTGTGGTTGGATCTGTGTGCCTCCCAGACAGACCCCAACCCTGGGGCGGTGAGCTCCAGGAGCAGGGAGGCTGGACCTCCATAGCTGCAGGGAGTGTGGGTGCCACTTCTTTGCAAGGACTTGGCCAGTTTTCTATGGGTAGGATCATGGTTGGGAACGCAGGAAAGGTTTGAAGTGTAGTTTGTTCTTGAAGCGGGTTTGCAGAAGGGCCGGAAAGATGCGTTTATTTGCAACAGGCAGTCTGCATAGGCTCCTGGGGGAGCTGACTGGGCTCCAGTCACATCATTTTTTTGTTCAATCACAAAGACTTCAGGGTGAAGCCCCTATACTTCCATGTACATTACATGGCTTACCGTGACGTGGACAACAAGACCCTGTCCATCTCCTACGCAGGCTGAAGGCCGGGGCTCTCCCAGAACACAGGTGGTGGCTTCTGCGTGTGATCACACATCTGGCCAGGGATCCCAGGCCTGCATAGCAGCAGCTTAGCTTGGCCAGGCCCTGTGCATTCTCGAGGCTGCTCCAGGACATAATTCAGGCAGTTCCCTTTGTAGCCAAAGTGTGCGAAGGAGGGACTGGCCTTTTCGATGTCTGGCTGGTATCTGGGGAGTTAGTTGGAGGATCAGGTGTAACGCCTTCCAGACGCCTTGCCGGTGAATGTCACACCGAAGGGGGAGGGAGGAGGACCTGGTTTTCCTGTACTGGTTTCAGCATGTGATGAAGTGTCGCTGCCTGGGCTCAAAAGATCCTGATTTCTTGTAGCTGGGGACTGAAGTTTAGGACCCCTCCCCAGCCTGTTGCAGAATTCCAGGTGCTCATGGCTTGCCTAGTCCCCCCCCCCCCTTTGGGATGTGCAGGATTAAGTTCTTGCCTGTAGTTTAGCCAGATTTCTTTTTGCTGTTGCACAGGCAGACAGGAATGGAGTGCTGATTCTGGAGAGTGAGGGACACACCACTGGGCAGACTGGCAGGGGCAGCTGACTGTCTACTGTCTCTTGTTGCCCAGCGCCCAGCAGATGCCTGGGGAGCTCACTCCTCCCACAGCCTGTGAGGTCTGGGAGATTTGCAATAAGCACTGTGTGGGGTTTGCAGCCAGACACTCGGCAACTCTGTGCAGGCCGGAGAGCCCCTTGCATTTGCAGCACGGCTATAGCATAGGTGCTGCCACCTTCCCCTCCACAGTGGCTTCCATTAGAGGTTTCCCTCATGGGGAGCCAGCAGTCAGGCGGCTGGATTGAGGGAGGTGTATGTTGATGGCTTGTCTTCACCAGTGCCAAAGGAAGCTGCGGGAAGGAGGGAGAGCCATGGCTCCCACCGTCAGAGCACAAGCACAGACCGGCTACAGCCAGCCCCGGGAGGAAAGGGGAGAAGCCGGTGGGAGCTTGCCTCAGAACCCACTGGGCGTCAGTGGCCTCAGAGGGTGCACAGACCCTGCACCTACCTTGCTTTTCCTCTGCTCCTTTCCTTCCCCCTCTCTGTCCTTCCTGCAGGTTGCCAGGGGCTTCTGGAAAGCCCTGTGGAGCCCCTTTCTGGTCCTTTGGGTGACTGAAGCTGTCTGCCGCTGTGGACCTGGCCTTGACCTTGCAGCCAGGCTCAGTTCCACAAGCAGAGCACCTGGGTGTTCAGGCGTGTGGGCTAGGTCTGTCCTCCCACCTTCCCAGGGGTCCTTCATAGGAACCCCAACCTCTGCTGCCTTCCAAGGTGCTAGGGGAGGCTGGGAGGTCGTCGGTTCCCCCTCCCCTTGCGCTGCAGGGCCGGCGGGTCGTGGGGCTGCTCACTTCCCCCGTGTGTGGTTCGTGCGACGCCCCCTGCTTCTGTTCTGTGGCCGACCCTTTCTACTATGCATTTTCCTTTGATCAGGTGTAAAAAGTTAAATACTGTGTATTTATCACTTAAAAGTACATGAACTTAAACGTAAGCCTTTGGTGTTTTTCCACAGACGTTTCAGCTTCTCTGTAAACTTGAAATAAACAGATGGCAAAACTCTGCGAAGCCTCGGCCTCTGGGGTTTTTGTTGCTGGTGGCTGATCAGTTCTTGTCCTGCGGACTGACCACAGGGCCAGGTGTTCACATCTGTACTCTCTTCCTTGCAGCGCATCTTAGCACTTGGCAGCTCAGAGGGTGGTTCTCGGACCAGCCTGTGGGCAGCAGCCCCCAGGAGTGGGTGAGAAATGCAGTCCATGGCACCCATCAGGTGCACAGGATGTGTGCCTGTCTCCCCATATGCCTCCTACAGTGTAAGTGCCATGCGGATGGTTGTCACGCTGTGTTGTTGTAGCAGTGATGACCAGAAAAAGGGTCCCTACAGGCTTTTCTTATCAAGTGTTTTCAACCCACACTTGATGCGCGGGGTGGGGTGGAGTAGTGTCAGATGTCATTACAAGACGCTAGTGGACAGCTGAGTGGCACCTGAAGTGGCCAGGCCTGTCACAGGTCACATCAGCTGCAGGGTGGTGCTCATTTGCAGGTCATGGCACATGAACTGAGGCTCAGAAGAATTTTAAGTCGGCTGTCTGGGGCTTGGGCTCGTCTTCAAAGCCCCCGAACCTCAGTGGTGTTTTTGGGAAGTCTGCATCCGGGGCTTCTCCAAGGCCAGAGGCCAAGGGCTCCCTGCACTTCCAGGGTGACCACAGCAAGTTGCCTCGCTTGCTTGGCTGCAAAATTGATTCTTCCTGTTGCTGGCT
Source organism: Ochotona curzoniae (assembly GCF_017591425.1). Taxonomy (NCBI): domain Eukaryota; kingdom Metazoa; phylum Chordata; class Mammalia; order Lagomorpha; family Ochotonidae; genus Ochotona; species Ochotona curzoniae. The sequence continues at coordinate 5,662,399 of NW_024466340.1, read as the reverse complement.
AGGTGTGAAAGAGTCACACTCCACTGTAGTGCCAACGCACCCTGTTGGTAGTGGCTGTCAGCCATCGGGAGCTGAGAGTTCCTGTTGCAAGAGCTCACCAGAAACCTAATGAAAGCGGAAAGGGGTGCACACAGGGGCAGTCTTGTGCGGGCCTTTGGGGGTGCCTGAGTCTCCCTGAAGCCCACCTGTAGGTGTGAGATTGATGGGGACATAGCTGAAGGCAAGACAGCTCCCTCTGTCCCTGTGCCCCCCGCACCTGTCTGTCACCAGCCGGTCTTCAGGCACAAACTTGGGGAAGAAGGCCAGAGGCTGCTGTGCTCCAGTGGGGGCCGGCGACTTGCTCCTTAGCCTGCCAGGGGAGCACTGTAACAGCACCTTATGGCTCTGCTGCGTCCGTGACCAAAGTTTCGGGTACACTGTGTGCTTGGTGAGGATGCTCTCCATTCCAGGGTGACACCCGGACCTCGTATCCCCGACAACAAAACTGGGAAGCAGCTGGCCATGTCGTCATGGCCGCACATTCCAGCTGCACCTGACCCATATGTTCAGGTGAGCATTTGATTTTTCTTTTAGTGATTTGAAAGAAAGGCAGTTACAGAGAGAGAGAGAGGCCAACTTTCTATCCACCGACTAGGGCTCGGCCAAGTCAGCTGAAGCCAGGAGCTTGGAATTCCATAAGGTCTCCAGTGTGGGTGCAGGGGCCCAAGACATTGAGCCATCCTCTGTTACTCTCCCAGGATCATCGGCAGGGAGCTGGATTGGAAGTGGAGCGTCCAGGGGTGACTGGAGCCATTGTGGGGTGCTGACATTGCAGGCCATGGCTTACCCTGCTGTGTTAAACTACCGCTAGGTGGCCATTTGCCTGGCCATAAAAATCAGAGCTGAGGATTGATCTCCAGGCACCCTGTCTCAGAACCCAGATGTCTCCCTTCAACAAAGGTTTGCTTATTTGTTTATTTGAAAGGCAGAGTTAGGAAGGAGGAAAGACGATGGAATCTTCATCTACTGGTTCGCTCTGTAGATAGCTGCCCGTCGCCAGGGCTGGGCCAGTTTTAAGTCAGGAGTTTCTTCCAGGTCTCCCACATGGGTGCAGGAGTCCAATCTTCCACTGCTTTCCCAGGCCATTAGCTGGGAACAGCATCAGAAGTGGAGCAGCCGGGACTTGAACCAGTGCCCCTGACACCAACACTGCGAGTGATGACTTCAACCTGCCGCTCCACAGTGCCAACCCCGGAGCAGAACACTTTCTCCCAGGTACCTGGAAATGAATTCATGGTGGAGGTGAGGGGCAGGCTGCTTCCTTTTGTGGAATCCTGAACACTTCTCATAGAATTAAGTCAGTGTGAAGTTGCAGCCAGAAATAGCTCAGTTAACATTTCACATTGGCCTGCTTTTTGTTGAAGACTTTGGGGAGAGAGAAGATGAGCCATTCCATGGTACCTAAAGCTGTGTTATCTAGAGGGTAATATGTATGTCAAGAAAATATACTCCACAGGTGCATGACCTGATGAAAGTTACGATTCTTAGGCTTTTGAGAGATGAGGGGTGGGCAAAGAGCCTGGTGAGGTGTGGGGGGCTGCAGTCCAGACGTGTGAAGGGAGAAGATCACGCAAAAGGAAGCCATAGATTGATGGGCAGAACACTCATGTCTGCCAGTTCACCCTCCACACTCTTGCAGTGGCTGGGACTGGACCAGGCCAAAGCTGTGAACTGGATTAGCAGTGATGCCGAGACTCGAACCTGGGCACATGCCCCAGCTGCTGCCAGAAGGGCCTCCTAGAAGCCACCCCAGGCTGTGGTCAGGAATGGCAGGGGTGTGCCCCCCAGGAGGGACCTTAGGGGCAGGCCTGAGGGTGCGACAGGCCGTTGGCAGTTGGTATGGGGCAAACACGCACAAGGAGTCCTTCCTCCTCTGTGGCCTCGTGACTGATCTGCTAAGGTTTGGCCAAGGTGACTCCCATTCTGTTGAAATTGATTAGAAAGCTTGGGTTACAGAGACAAGAGAGCAAGCTCCCATCTACTAGGTTCACTCCCAAGATGGCTACGACAGCCTGAGCTGGGCCGGGCTGAAGCCAGAAACCTAAATTCCCTGTGTCTCCCAAGGGGGGTGTTAGGGACCCAGGTATTTGGGCCACCCTCCTCTCCGCTGCTTTCCCCGGGCAGATTAGCAGGGAGCTGGATTGGAGGTAGAACAGCAGGGACTTGAACTGGTACCCATATGGGATGTGGCATTGCAGGCAGCCGCTTAGCCTGCTATTATAGCACAATGAAGAGATTCTACTTTAAGTGGGAAGGACAGTTCTAGCACGTGTAATGAGATAACAGGGATTAAAAATATTTTTTAAAGATGTATTTATTGCTTTTTTAAATAGGAAAGTCAGATATACAGAGAGGAGGAAAGAGAGGAAGATATTCTGTCCACTGGTTCTCTCCCTTAGTGGCCGCGATGGCTGGAGCTGAGCCAATCTGAAGCCAGGAGCTTCTTTGAGTCTCCCACCTGGGTATAGGGTCCCAAGGCTTTGGGCCATCCTCAATTGCTTTCTCAGGCCACAAGCAGGGAGCTGGATGCGATGTGGAGGAACTGGGAAACGAACCAGCACCCATATGGGATTTAGATGCATGCAAGGCAAGGACTTGTGTTAGCCCCTGTGTTAGCCACTAGGCTATCATTCTGGGCCCCAAAAAATCATTTATGTTAATGTTTGGTCCTCAGCCATCTCAATCAAGCTCTTCTGCAGGGAGATATGATGACCCCGCCTCCTGAGGGTGAGAACCAAGTCCCAGGCCAGGGGAGGGGAATGGCTCAGGCAGGCTCAGGGCTAGTGCTCACATCCCAGGGAGTCTTCCCAGCAGTCACCGTGGCAGCTGCCTGTGCTGCCGTGGAGAGCTGGGTGTCTGGAAGGGGGCTAGAGACGGACCGAGGCGCTCTGATCTCAACCCTGCACACAGGAACAGCAGAGGGGATCCAGCCGAGGTCACAGCAGGGGCCCAACATGCCGGCGCATGCCCGAATCCTTCACACCCGTCGGGTCAGTGGGGCCCCTGTGAGCACACATGGAGCCTGCGGCAGGATCCGGAACTTGCCACGGGGCGATGCAGCCGTCTTTTTCCCTTTGTGCTTTGGTGGGGGCTGTGGGGTCAGCATCAGGGGTCCGTGTTGCCGTTCAGACCCTGTGTGGGATTCAGAGCAGAGGAAGTGCACTTAGCACCCGCTCCCGCCAGACAAGGCAGGGCACATTGCTGGAGGGACACCTGGACGGCTCCTCTGACTGACAGTCCCCAAGTGGCTGCTGGCGTGGGGTCAGCCAGCCTGGCACGCCACCCTCCCTGCCACATGGTGGATGCAGACTATGCCATGGCAGTCCTGCGACCTGGCTGGGGTCTGGAGATGCAGGGGTGGGGTGGCTGTGATAACTGTTGACAGGGACCCTCCCCAGGCGACAGGAGGTGACCTGCTGCCTGCTGGGAGTACGGGAGGTACACACCTGCTCGTAGTCCTCCACAAACTTGTACTTCTTCTCCCGGTAGTAGAATCTCTTCTTCATGCAGTAGAGTACAATGATGTCACACAGCACTGTGGCCTGCCGGGAAGGGGACGGTGAGCCCTGGGACCTGCCAGCCGCCACCCCATGTGTGTTTGCCTTCCTGTGAAGCCAGGAACCTCATGCCACTTGGGGCTTTTGGGAGCCCATGGGAGTGGAGGTGAAAGAGGGGGAAGCAGCCAAGCTCTCGCCCAGCCGAGCCGACCCTGCTAAGGGCAGCCCACGCCCCCGCCACTCACCACGCCGAGCAGCGCTACGCCGGAGCCGATGTTGATCATGGTAGGGATGATGTCAAACTTCCCAGCCTGCGAGCCACAGGGGAGAGGAAGACAGAGTGTGTCCGGGGGCAGGGGAAAGACAGGCAGAGACCCCACGTCCTGCAAGGGCTGGTCAGGGCTGCGAGGCTACCTTGCCGAACACAATGACGTCGAAGCGGATGCCGTAGGCCTTGATGAGCGTGCGGTACTCGCGGCCTTGGTCACTGTAGTATTTGGCAAACCTGGGGAGGGGGGGGAGGTGGCAGAGCTGAGAGGGCATGGGACACGGTGAGCCGGGCAGGGCCATGGGGTTGGCCTTGGCCAGTCTCAGCAAGGCTGGTGATGGCTGACTGCCACTGGACAGACCCACCTCAAGCCTCTCTCCTGACCAACAGGCCACACATCAGGGAGCTGCCAGGCCTCTGCCTGCCCCCTCTGGCATCACCAGGCTTTCCTGCCAGACGGGGGCAAGCCTCTTGCCCAGAATGTCCTCCTCATGCCAGCCAAGCCACCAGCTTCCTGAAGAAATCTTGCACACTGCAGGTGGTGTGTGGCACTGGCCCATGCAGTGGATGAACAGGCTCACTCACACCACTGCCTGGCCATAGACAGGCCATTGCATGGATGGGCCTTGAACTTGTAGTGCTAGCTGCTAACCAGGCACACAAGGACACAGTGTGCTGGATTCTACTTGTCACCACTAGAGGGAGACCAGGATAGCAGAAAGCGCAGCGGCTCCCTGGGTGTCCCTGGCAGAGCTGAGTAGCTGTGAGGGCCATGCAGCAGAGTGCCCGTAGAGACCCCCCTCCAGGACCTGCGAGCCCAGCCTCTCGTCACGTTACTGGGCTTCCATGGTGGCCCGCCTATGACTGTGGCCTTATTTGCAACTGGGGTCTTGGCAGATGTGTTTATTTTGGGGTAGGGAGAGGAGGAATGCTGGTATCCAGTTAGTTTAGGGTTGGGGTTGGTCCCAACCTAGTCTGACCTTAGTGTTTCAGGTGTGCTGGGGGACAGGGGAGCACACAGGACTGCTTGGGGAGCCACAAGAGGCAGGAGGCGGCAGGGCAGGGTCCTCCCCTCGGATGGGTGTCAGGCCTGTGGCCTTTACAACTGGCAGAATGAATTACTGCTGTGTAGCCATCTGTCACTCAGGAGACCCATCTCACAACAAGCAAGGTCTCTGCTGAGCCTGACCCTATACTCCAGCACCCTGGGGAGCTGGGACAGGCTGTACCTAGGCCAGGCTCGAGTGCACCCTCTCCTCCAAAGGGGCCAAGGCCAGGTGGAAGCTGGTCCTGGAGCTGCCCCCGGGTTGGGCAGCACAGCCCTGCCCATCACGGCACTCTGGTAAAGGACTGCCCCAGTGCTAGTCTCAGTGGGGTGGAGACATGGAGGAGCCGGCCAAACCTCTGCTGTGTCCCACCTGATGATGCCCAGCATGCCCCAGGCTTAGGCCCACCTGAAATTGTAGCCGGGAGACACATTGTGCTCGACATCCCGGGTGTCGAGGCGGCGGAAGGAGTAGCGGGGCAGGCAGAGCGCCGCGGCGCGGTCCAGGTTGCAGTCCCACTTGATCTGGATGCCCATGATACCTCCCTGCGGGGTGAGCAGCAGGGCCCCGGCCGCGTCTCAGGGCCCGTCCTGGTCTGCTCTGGCAGAGGCGCCCCCAGGATCGTGCCCCCCGAGTGGGGCCCACACCTACCTCCACGGCCATGTCCTGGAAGCTGTGGCCCGCATCCTCCACTATCTTGCCCAGACGGAATATGGGGCAGAAGGGGTCCGTGTGAGCGTTATATGTGCACGACTTGAGGTAGGCGGTGGTGGCGTTGGGAAGGATGTTCCTCCTGAGGGAGGGCGAGGGGATTCAGCCTCTGAGAGGAGCCAGGAGGGTCTTTAGGGCACAGGTGCCCCCAACCCTGGCACCACTCACTTGCTGAAGTTGAATTTGGGATACCAGATGTTGTTCTTCACCAAAAGGGTGAAGTTTTCTGCAGCCCCTAAGAAAGCAGGCCTGGGGGCAGACGGGATAATGTTAGCCAGAGCCCAAACACGTACACATTCACGTGCCTGTGTGATGTCCTACGTGACCCCTCTGATGTCCGTTTGTCGGAATGTGAACCCTAGCTGACGTCCTTTATTCCCTCCATGGGAACACTCGGTTGATGGGGAGTAGGCAGAGCCTGCCATGTCCTTCCTGGGCCCACGGGAGGGGGAGGGGGCGCTGAGCCCAAGCCCACTGTCCCCAGGCAGCGCCAGTCCCTAGGCAGTGTCCCCAGCAGGTCCTTGTCCCTACCCCGCCCCCACAGAGTTGTTCAAACTTGCCTCACTCTTGTCATTTCCTGCACCAGAGCCCTCCCATCTGTGTTTTGCATATGCTACCCTTTTAAGATCAGCTTGAAAAAAAAAAAAGGGTGAAAGTCACATTAAGATTAATCATTTCCAAATGAACCAATGCAATGACATTTAGAACTTTCATGGTGTGTGTGTCCAAACACTGTTATTGCCCCACACCTGGGGGGAGCAGTGGCTGGTCCCTCCTGTTCCCCAGCCCCTGGTGGGTCCCTCCTGGTGGGTCTGTCTGTGGGAGTCTGCCAGCTGGCCTGCCAGCTGCTCCCCCTCAGCAGGCACCTTGCAGGATGAGTCAGCACCTTGTTCCTTCTCCTTAAGGTGGACTCAGTCCACCTCGCCCACGGGTCACATGCACCGAGGGCCCATTTGTTTCCTTCCACCTTTAAGTTCACCTCACTTTTTAACGGCTATTCATTTTGACGAAAATGGTCCCTCTTGACCATAAAAGAACACTGTCACAAGCCAGGGGTCACCGTTTAAATATGTGAAGTAGAACCAAGGCCAGGTCACTAAAAGTTGTAGTTGATGTTATTGTATGTCCCAGGTACTCAACCTGGGACCTGTTCTTTTCTAGAAACAGGAATTGGCAGGTGAGAGAAAGGTATCAAAGATGTGCTAGGAAGTCTTCCTCCACTTAAAGTGGACAAAGGCAGATGGAAATAGACGTCATCCACCAAGGGATCAGGTCCGTAACGGCACTGTCCAGGGAGACGCAGCCACAAGGAGGAGGAAGCAAGTGAAACACACCCAGGGTATGCCAACAAGTTCTCCAAATACCACCCAGAGAAGTTCCTAGGGAGTTGATCTTGAAGGTGGAGACCACACTTAAGGGCAGCGAGTGACAGATGGCCACATCTGAAAATAGAACACCATCCCGGCACACCTTGCACCTGCGGGGTTTTATAAAACACCCTCTGGCAGACACACAGCATTTTTCTGTTTTCTTCTGCTAACTGAACTCCCATTTTCAGTGACTCTCATTCAGTCACTGTGTCCTGTGAGTTGTGGGCTCTAGAGGTGGGCAAGGACCCAGGCCCAAGGTGACACAGACTCCACCAGCCTAGCCCTGGCAGCTGTTGGAGGGACGAGGCCAGCGTGACACGAGGCTGCACAGGCCTAGAATCTCTACACACTGGGAAAGGAGACTTTGGGGGACAGAAGCCTTGAGTTGCGTTCTGGTGCTCTGATGGAGTCCTGTACAGAGGCTGGGAAGAAGATGAGGCAGAGGTCAGACCAGATGGAGACAGGGGCTGTCTCCTGGTCAGCCAAACCATGGCTGCCCCAAGCGTGTGCTGTGTGTGTGGTCACTGAACCACGGCCTGTGTACACGCGTGTATGCATGTGTATGGTCAACTGAACCAGGGCCTGCTCCCACTGTATTGTGTGTTGTGTGTGTGTACACATGGGCTGAAGTCACCTGCACCCTTATGGCAGTGCCAAACGCCATGGCTTGCCTGGTCACTGATGGCCACTGCTCTGTGGCTGAGAACCAGCATCCCAGTGCAGTCCTACTCCACATAAGCACAGAGTGTCTAGAAAGCCCCAGCACACAGGCCTGACTCTCCTCTCAAGGCCAGTGTTTGGGGCACTTGGCTCCCTGGGGCAGGACTCACCTTGGTACCTGCCGGTCGTCCTCCACTGGGCACCAGGCTGCCACCTCACACGTCTTCACAGATGCATTGAATGGCACACACCTGCCGGTGGAGACTCCTGCAGGGTCGGAGGGGAAGGGACTGGGTCCATGGAGGCAGTCCTGTTTTCTGCCTTAGCAAAGCGCCCCATGGAGCTAGCCTGCAACAAGTCTAGTTCTGGGACTAGAAGTGCCCAAAAACTGGATTTGGAGGTTGTGGTGGCCTAGGACCGACCATACCTCTGTTTACCAACTCAAGCCATGGAAGCGGAGACCATCAGGAGCCCTGTGGCAGAGATGGTCTCCACAGAGGCTGCCCTCCCCGAGCTAGGCACCTGCATCTGCAGCCAGGGCCACTTGCCCCTACCAGTGCTGTGGGTGTCTGTGGAGCCGGAAAAGCAGGTGGCATCTGAGAGGCACCGAGTAGTCTGGTCTGGGATCTGGAAAAGGAAGAATGGTGGGAGGGGAACCTGGTGTTCCACATGGCCAGCCCTGCCCTCAGCATGGGACCTACCTCGGGACAGGTGCCCTGGGTCTGGTTCACGGTGATGATCATGTTGGTCATGATGAAGAGAGAATTCTCCTCCTGCAGGGTAGACAAAGAGCAGAGCAGGGTCATGTCCCCCTCTGAAGAGTTGAGCAAAGAAAGGCATCCACTTAATAATTTTTTTCAAACAGTTTATTTATGCAGAAGATGGAGAGAGAGAGAGGAGGATCTATCCACTGATTCAGATGCCAAATGGCTGCAATGGCCGGGACTGGCTCAAGCCACAATCTGGAGCCCAGAACTTCATCCGGGATCTCCTTCCTGGATCTCCCTTGGACTGTCTGCTGCCTTCCCAGGTTTCTTAGCAGGGAGCTCGGCTGGAAGTGTAGCACCCGGGATTAGAACCTATCACAACCCAGTGTTGTGACAGGGAATGCTGGCATCACATGCAGCAGCTTAACCTTCTGTCTGTGCCATGACACCAGCCCCTAATATGACAAGTTTAAAACCTAGTCTACTGTCCTCTCAAAACCCTATCGCCTAATTGAAAGCAAGGACTCAAATGCGTGTGTACAAATGTCCACAGTGATTCTTGGCATGTCTGCCAAAAAGGGGACAGAGCCTGAGTGTCTGTGGACTGGTGGGGAGAAACAAAATAGGGACATGATTCAGCCACACGCCACCAGAGATGCACCTGGGTGCCATAGTGCTGGGGGACAGCCAGATGCCAGGGCTGCACTGTGAGTGGTTCCATTCAGAAGGAACGTCCAGACCAGCACATGCACAGAGAGGAGGGGAGCAGGAAGCAGCGGGCAGCGGTGCCACAGGGCGGAAGGTCCTGGGGCTACCTTGAGGCACCTGCAGGAGCCTGCCAATGTCCTCCTGTCCCAGGTGCCCATGCTCCCTGGCTCATGCTCCTTATCTGATGTTGACAGAAGGCAGCTGCTGGCACTTGGACTCGATGGGAACAGTCCCGCAGGTCTGTCTGCTTATTTTCTGCCTCTTATCTGTCCCCGGCTCAGGGGAATTTCCACCTGGACATGAGCCAGGGAGATGCTGGCTGCTGACCACACCCTCTCTGGAGAAGCATGAGGCCAGTGGATGGCTGCGACCCTGGCCCACAGGCTGTGGGAAGCAGCATTTCTGGGTGCTGCTTTCCAGTGAGGCTTCGGAGCAGGATTCCTCCCCTCTCTGATCCACATAGCACGACATGCCCAGAGTGTGCCATCATGAAGCCTGTGCCAGGAACCTGTGGTCTCCTGGTGGGGCAGATGCTTCCCTCCAGGACCAAACTGGAAAGCATCCCACCCTGGTAGCTGACCTTGATGGGTCATTAGTGCCAAACCTTCTCTGAGATGGTTGGGAGACAGGAACACAAAAAGATGGTCTCAGCTTTGGGCGGAGACTTGGCAGCTTATCTCTGATCATCCTGGGCATCTCAGCACATCAGCCTTTTGGAGGGGCATGTCAGGGTTGGCTGGGTGGTGCATGGCCGTTCCCATGGTTACAGATCAATGTTGATCTCAGAGGAGTCACGGACTACAGACGGGTGCTAGTTACTTCCTCTACGTTTGTCCCCAGTGGAATCTGCTGTTTCCTTCTGCGTGGGACAGGCAAGCAGACAGGACCTCCACAGACCTCTAAAGGCCAGGGCTGAGACCAGGAGCCGGGAAACTGGTCCAGGGCTCCCACGGGATGGGCAGGAGCCCAGTGACCTAGGCCATCTCCACTGCCTCCTAGGATGCACATGAGCAGGAAGCCGGGGCAAGAGCCAGAGCTGGGGTCAAGCGAGGGACTGTGGTGGGAGAGGCAGGTGTCCTTGCTACGGGGCTGAGGCATTCCCACATACACCCCGCTTGTGTGTTTGGGTTTTGGTTTCTAGCAGCTGCTGACACTCTGAGCTGTTTGTAAAGATTTACCTTGTGGGTGTCAGCCAGGGAAGCAAAGAGAAAATATGGCAAGGTGATATTTCTGTCTGAACTCTTCCCAGGGCTTGAGACAGACCAGCGTGTCCACAGCCAAAGTTTCCTGTGTCGAAGCCAGCCTGGGTCAGAGCTAAAGAAGCACATGTTGGGAATTTCTGGGACTTAGACAGTCACTCGGGGCACTGGAGGAGACAGACCACAGGCCATGCTGATCACAGATTGAGTGTACCAAGTCCGGACGAGAAAGAGAAGCAGAGCTTGCAGATGGGACAGACGTCACGGGGGAGGCCTACCTGAGCGGGGATCACATAGTCAGCCACGTCCCAGATCCGGAACCCCAGCTCAGAGGTGTTGGTCACAGCCACGCCCTTGGCCTTGGTGGTCACTGAGCTGACCACAGAGTCTGTTTCCTGGTAGCCCTTTTCCCACACAAACACCCACCTAAAAGACAACAAAGCAGGTGTCTGAGCTGCTGCCGGGAGTGTCTGCCAGTTAGGCGGCTTCACGGAGATGCTTCGCTGCTGGGGCTCCGTTTTTTCCACGAGTACGGAGTCGTGGCCGTAAGGTAGTTTGTGGGAGAAAAATGGAATGTGGAGGACCAGTTTGCACCCTGAGCAGCTCTTACACACACAATATGCCATCATTATTGTTAGATACCTGGGCGCTTTTAATGAGATAAGGAAAATTATGGTAATAGAGCACATCTGCATATTTTTAGGTTCCAGGCACTGATCTAACCTCTTAACAGGTTATTTAATCTGACCGCTTTGAGGGGTGGTTATTATCTCCATTTTACAAAGGACACACAGAGAGGTTAAGTCATTGGGCCACGGTCACACAGCTAGTGAGGGGCCGGTCAGGAATGGGACTTGAGCCTTAGGTTCCTGTTGCCCACCATGCTTGCCTCCTTTCAGAACAGGAACTCCTGCCTTTTGAGGAAAAGTCTGTAGTGGCTTCTTTCCCCAGAACAATTCAGGTCTCATGTATGCTCTGCTCCTCTGAAGTGGGGATGTCTGCCCCAGCTGAAATCCTCAGAAATCTAGACGTGTCAGCGCACAGAGGTGGGGACCCAGGAGCAACGGCTGGAGCACACGGCCGAGCTCCACCACCCATGCCCCTGCGACCCTCGCTGCTCGGTGGCCCGCCGCTCAGCCTGCCTGCGGCTGAGAGAACCAGAGCTCACGGTGGGTGGTGGGCAGTCAGGCTGGTGGCTGACACACGCTGTGTCCCGCAGTCTGAGCTTCAATTTTCAACGTCGGCTTCCTGGTACCATCCACCTCGAGCACAGCAGGTGATGTCCAGGTTACCGAGTTCCTGCCGTCCACAGGGCAGACCTGGGTGGCGTCCCACAGGTCCTTAGCTGTGGTGGGCAGCCGACACATGACCGAACAGAGCGAAGCTGTGTGTCCCTCCAGTTAAAAAAAGGATTGTTGTGAGGTTACACGAGTCAGTGTGCCAAAAAAAACCCCAACTAATGAAAAGTTACAAGAATATTCATTTTGGTTCCAAATGTTGCAGCCCATGCGTAGGAGCATGTCCGAAGCTTGCAGCAGTGTGCGCGTGACTACTGCACGCGTACTGACACCAGCAGAGCTGTTAATACCTACAAGAAGCTATTCTCATGTCTAAAATCCAGAAACTCTAGTTCTGTCTCCCTTACCACTAAGGAAAGGCCGAGCCTCGGGGACGCCCTGGTGTTAGTCTCCCGTTGCAGCGCTGATCTGATCTGAGCAGTGTGCAAGCTTGAGGCCCGTCCACAGATGGGCCTCCTGCTGCAGAGCTCTTCTAGGAAAGCAGCTGCGGCCCCAGAGCTGAGGGCAGGAAGGCCACTGCTCACCACCAAGGACTGCAAGTTGCTAAACCAGAGGCTGTCCCCATCATGTGATGGACTTCATCATCCTGTGACTGATAGCCGGAAGGCAGAGCTCAGGCGAGATGACAGGGACAGAGAAAGCCAAGCTCCACCTGCTGGTTTACGACCTGGATCAGCTGGGCCGGGCCAGGCCAAAGCTGAGAGCCCACAATGCGACCCAAGACTCAAAGTACACGAGCACCCCTGATGTCTCTCAGGTGTCCTTCAACAGGAAGCTGGGCTAAGGAGTGAAGCTGGGACTGGACCCCGGGCACTCCGGCATGGCGTACAGGTGCCCTGAGCTGTATCCTAACAACCACCCCAGGAAAAAACTGGTTTTAATGGCCCAATTTATGTACCTCAGCATAGCCAGGATATTTTAGGCATGTTTTGAATTCGAAAAAGCACTGATGTGTGTGTGTGTGTGTGTGTGTGTGTGTGTGTGTGCTTGGACTGTGTTTTTAGACCCCAGGTGTGACTTGCATCTCAGTTTGGGAAGGAAAGTTCAAGTAGGCATGCGTGAGTGGGGCTAACCTAAGGCATTACACACAGTTGACTCCCATTCCAGAATCTTCCAGGCACGCTAAGGTCAAAGATAATGGCAAAGACAATGGCAACAAGCTGTGCATACCAGCCTGACCCCCAGTGCTCCTGGCTTAGCTGAGTGGTTCTCAACAATGAAGACATGCCCAGCAAGAAGCCGCCTCCTTGCTGACCAAGGCTGGCGTCTGCCTGGACCTCCACCCTGCAGAGCTGTCTTTGGCATACTGTGGGTACCTGACGCTGGGCTGACAGGTACTGAGCCCTAAGCAACAGACACACAAATTCCCTGGAGGGGGGGCAGCATGAGGGGATTCCAAACTCCACCCCAAAGTGGGGGACCCCTCAACCAATTCCTCAGCTGATGCTTTCATTGTCAGGTCAGTGCGGGAAGCCCTGCTCCCAGAATCCCCTAGGGAGGAGACATACTCTGAAGCAAGGAATTGCAATCTCTGGCAGGGGACCCGGCGGCAGTTAGCATTTTCTGGATTCTGGGCCCTTTTCAGTGAGCGTGCAGCTTGGGGGCCAGCTGCGGGCCCAGCAGCTGCAGACACTAACTTAACATTAATCTCTGGAGTTGTGCCCAATTGCAAACAAGTGTGTTCCACTCAAATGAAGCATTTATGTGAGACTACGGAGAGCCAGCAGGGGCCTGGGGAACCATTAGATTAAGGCAGGCACCCCACCTCCGGCCCACCAAACAAAGGAAGTGAATTTCAAGTGCTTTCTGGAAGTTCGGCCTCTCTGTTATCTGTAGTTGTCACGCAGCTCAAAGGAAATGAGCGGAAGCCCGAGACCCGAGAGGAATGAAGTGCAAATCCCAAACCTTGGTGTCAGCAGGACGCAAGCATGGGAAGTGATGAGCCAAGATTGAGCCGCTCATGGACCAGCAGCCCCCCCGCAGCCACGGTGCCGGGGGAACGGGCAGAAGAAATGGCAGAAAAGGCGACGGTCCCTCAAAACACTGCATGGAAGCAGCTTCCTGCCCTAGGACATAGCCCGGCTCAGTGGTTACAGCCTGTGGATCGCAAGGACGCCTGTTAGCGGCCTGACCACGGCGAGTAGATGCATATAGCTCAGACCCCAAAGCGCAAGGAGCAGGGGGCGGCGTGCAGGTCGGTCTCAGGTCGCCACCTGGTGGACACACCTGGAGCGCGCCCAGTGGGCTCACGCGGCGTCCCAGGGCAGAGTGGGCAGGCGCGCGCCGCGGACCCGACGAGGAGCGACCCCTCGTCGCGCGTCGCCGCCTGACGGAAACGCTCCTGAGTTCAGCCCGGCAGCACCCGACCGAGGTGAGAGACGCCACGCTGCGGGGGCGCGCGTCGGGTCCCCCCGCCAGAGCCGAGCCGAGGCTGCTCCCCGGGGACCCCCGCGCGGGCCCGGGGCCACGCTCACCCGATGACGTAGGCCAGAATGAGCAGCTGCACGCCGCGGTTCATGAGCCCCACTTTACGGCTGCGAATGAGCACGATGCGCGGCGTGTCGTACTCGAACAGGAAGGCCGCCAGCGCGGCGCAGCAGCCCGCCATGGCCCGGGACCTGGCGCTCTGAGCCCGGCTGGCCGCGGCCGCCCCGCCTCGGCTCCGCCGCCGTCGCCGGGGAGGGCCCGGAAGCGGGCGGCGCGGGCCTCGGGGCGTGCGTCAGCTCCTCCGCAGGGAAGGGGCCGTCGGGCCGGCAGGACGCCGCCCGGGGCAGTGACCCCTTCCCGGGGAAGGCGGGCGTTCAGGCGGCCGGGTGGAGCTGAGGGGAAGCGGGCCGCGCCGGCTCCCGCCCCCTCAGGAGGTGCGGCGCTCCTCACGGGGCAGGGATACCTCAGCGCCAGGTGACCCAAGTCCCTTGGGCTGGAGCCGGGCTGCTTCCAGAAGCTTCCTTCGGGACAGGCCCCGGGAGGTGTGCCCGTGGTCCCACTGGCCCTTGCGGGGGAGAGGTGGGGACAGTTCCAAGTGTAAGGAAAACGGGACGCCCGTAGTGGCCCGTGGTAGTGTTTGATTCTCAGGGCAGGGGGCATATTTCATGAAACGCGCTGAGCTGCTGCGTGCATCCCGCGTGCCGGGCACTGTCCGGTGAGCGTGCCGGGCACTGTCCGGTGAGCGAGCCGGGCGGGCCTCTGGCTCCCTGAGGCGTCACGTGCAGCAGGCGCTGGTTCCCAGTGCAGTGATAGTCCGTGGTTGTGGTTTCCACTGCTTAATCTCCGTGTGCCTGCAGCTTTGTCGTAGTGGTCATCTTTTTTAAAGAATTATTTTTGAGGGTTTCTTTATTTTTATTGCAGAGAGGAGACAGAAATGTCTTCCGTCTGCTCTTTTACTCCCCAGGTGGCTGCATTGGCCAGAGCTGAGCTGATCCAGGAACCAGGAACCAGGAGCTTCTTCTGGGTCTCCCACATGGGAGCAGGGTCCCAAAGCTTTGGGCCGTCCTTGACTGCTTTCTCAGACCACAGGCGGGAAGCTGGGTGGAAATAGGAGCAGCTGGGATTAGAACCCGTATGGAATCCCAGTGCATGCAAGGCGAGGCCCACGGTGGTCCTGTTTATGGACTGTCTTGGAGTGTGCGGCTGATGGTCCTGACCGTGCCAGGCGCTTGGCTTCCTGCTCTGTGAGTGGTCTCCATCATCTTGGATGTGCCTTTTAGTTCATATCCTCCCCAACAGATTCCTGAGGTAGTCAACCTTTTTTTTTTCTAAGTAAATAAATAAGGTGAATAACAATCTGAAAAAAAAATTTGTGGGAAGTAGCATCAGCTTCTAGAAAAGGAGTTGAGGTGGAGGATCGGACAGTCTAAATTGGCCTCACGGATAGGTTAGGAGGACTTTCCCCCTTCATTTAGAGGATTTTTCCCGAGTGTGGACAAGTTCTTGATGGAATTCTCTGTGGAGGTGAACAGATGGCTGTAACAGCGGGGCCTAGTGCCGTTGGAAGTTTAACGTTCCATATTTAAAGCAAAAGCCTAATTCCTAAACTGTTGTCAGAAGGGGATTTAACGATGTATCTTTTTAAAAATGAAAGCACATTGGGCCTGGTATGGTAGCCTAGCAGCTAAAGTCCTCGCTGTGCATCTGCCAGAATCCCATATGGGTGCCAGGTCTAATCCTGGTGGCCTTTCTTCCCATCCAGCTCCCTGCTTGTGGCCTGGGAAAGCAGTGGAGGACGGCCTGCACCCATGTGGAGAGCTGGAAGAGGTTCCTGACTCCTGGCTACAGATTGGCTCAGCTCTGGCCATTGTGACCGCCTGGGGAGTTAATCAAAGGGCAGAAGATTTTCCTCTCTCCTCCTCTCCATATATCTGACTTTCCAATAAAAATCTTTAAAAATCTTAAATGAAAGCACATTTTAGAGCCTCGTTCATTCTGATGCCACACAGCAATGAGTTGATGCCTGCCTTCAGAATCCTGATTTCAGAACAAGGTCAGGACTGGCAATTTTCTTAATTATGAGTTGATAGCATACCATTACGCCAAGCAGAGAGGCTGATTCTGAAACAGGATTAGGAAAAGAACGTTCCTTCACTTACTCTCTTGCCTTTAGTGTCTCTTCTATGGAAAAACGGAGGTAGAATTGGCGTATAGTTAATGGCAAATCCTGAAAGTGCAGAGTTTGGTCACTGTGGCAGTTACACTCAAGCACCCAGAGCAGTCACAGATGAAGGGAACTGGGGAGGTGGTTGGATTCTCAGAGCATGCGTGTTAATCACATCCAGCCGTTTTTCTTTTGTAGTATGCCTGACAGTATGGTCAATTAACCAATAGCCGTGAGTATTCGGTTTTTAAAAGGAACAAGCTTCCAGTAAATGTTCCCATACAGTTCAATAAAGTTGGAATGGTTGGGTATCCACATTAAAAAGGCAAATATTGGACTCAAGATTTTGAATCGTGAAACTTAGCTCACATTGGATCAGAGACCTAAATTGCTGATCCGAAACGGAAAATGTATTCATGGCGAAGCATGGGGCCAGCACTTGTGACTTTGGATTCAGTATTCATCTTTCTGGGTCTGACATCTCGAGCATAAGCAGCAAAAGATTAGTTGTGCTTCTTGTGAAAATGTGAAACTTTTGTGTTTGAGATAAAAAGCCAACTCAGGAATGGGAAGATGTTTTTACAAATCATCATCTGATAAGGGTTCAGGGTCTTGAATGTCTTAACTACTGTTACAACTCATAAAATGACAATTTAAAAATTAAAATATTTGAGTTTTTAAAAAGATTTGTTTTTGTTGGAAAGGCAGGTCAGATTTGCAGAACAGAAAGATCCTGCATCTGCTGGCTCACTCCCCAAGTGGCTACAACAACCAGAGCTGAGCTGATCTGAAGCCAGGAGCTTCCTCTGGGTCTCCCACGCGGGTACAGGGTCCCAAGGCTTTGGGTTTTCCTCGACTGCTTTCCCAGGCCACAAGCAGGGAGCTGGAAGAGAAGTGAAGCTGCCAGGATACGAACTGACACTTGAAGGGGAGGATTAGTCATTTGAGCTCTTGAGTCAGGCCCCAAATGAGAATATTTGAATAAACATTTCTCCAAAGAGGAGACAAAAATGACTGATGAAGAAATAGAAAGATGGCCAATAGTACTCGTCTTCATGAAAAGAAAAAAACTACCATGAAATAACATTTCTTCTCCATTAGCATGATTGTAATAATAATAAAGGAAAGATGAGAGTGGCCATTCAGCTTCATGGTTAAGATGCTGTTGGAGTTGTTGGTGTCCTGGGTTGCATCATGGATCTGACTCCTGACTCTTGCTAGTTCAGACCCTGGGGTGTGACCAATAATGGTTCTGTTGTGCCTGCGCTCTGTCAGAGACCTGGACCTGAGTGCCTGGCTCCCAGCTTTAGCCCTGCTCAGCCCCCTGCCCAGCCCCTGCCCAGCCCCTGCCCAGCCCAGCCAGTATAGACATTTAGATAGTGAAATAGCAGCAGATGGGAACTCTCTCTCTTTCTCTGTCTCTCGCTCTCTGTCTCTCTGACTTCAGAGAATGGGCAACTGAAACGCTGGCAAATGGTGCAGAGAAACTGGAGTCCTGAATGGCATATCCTCTTTTGAAAACAGGCTCAAAATGTCAAACATTGAATTACCATGTGACCTAGCAATTCCATTTGTGTGTGTTCCAGAGAACACGGGGAAAGGTTGTAGCACGCTAGCCTCTGGAGTGGAAATGGCCTAGATGCCCACCTCTTAGCGAGTGGATAGCCCTGCAGTGCCGTGTTATTCGGCCACACACACCCAGAGAAAAGTACTGAAACATCATTACATCCTGAACCATGGGTGGGTCCTGAAAATGTTAGCTGAGTGAAGAAAGGCATGGGAGACCAGAAGGCGCATGATTCTGACATGGGGGAAAGCGAACCTTTTTTTCATAGTTTTGTGTGTTTCTCTGCATTATAGCTCTAGCCATTACATGTCAGTTTAGTATGCCCATTCTCCCATAATGCACCTGCTGCTTGCTGGGAAGGAAGAAACTCCGTCATGGCCACATGGAAGCTAAATCACGTGTGGAAGTGCCAGAAAGCTTGACACACACTAGCCCCACCCAGACTTTGTCCTGCCTGTATATTCCACCAGGGCATCACTTGCTACCTATAAAGGGAGCCGTTCCACAGGGAAACAGCCTTTTTGGCTTCTGGCTCCTGCTTTGGGGTCCTTCTCTGGTCCCCTCCCATGTTCGGTCCTCACGGGCAATTCTCCTGCCCGCTCACGGCAGTGTCTGTCTGTGTGGGGCTGGCCGTGTTCACACGGGAATGGGTGTTTCCTCCCTCACTTCTAAATCTGTCTTCCTCCTGCTTACGTGCTGTGTTTATGCCTCTGCTTTGAATTCTCTCTGTGGAGGCGAGAGCTTGGAATAAAAATTGAGCTGTGTTATCCACATGACGATTCCTCTTATAGGAAATTTCCAGAGTAGGCATATGTCTTGAAAATGAAAGTAGATTACTGGTTGCCAAGGACCGGGGGAAAGGACTGTTAATGAGTCTGCATGGGGTGCCCGTATGGGGTGGGGAGAATGTTCTGGAAGTGAACAGTAGTAGAAGCTATTCATTTGTGATTCAGTGTGTTTATGCTGAGAGTCCCTGAGTTGCACATTTTAAAAGGGCAGATTTCATAGCATGTGAATTGTACCTCAATAGTAATAATGATAATCCTGATAAACCAGGGGGTAAAAGCAGCTGAGATCTCAGAAAAACCGAAGTGCAGCCCACAGAACATCACGGCCAAACTTGTTTCTTCCTGGCGCAGGGCAGGCTGCCTCACAGAGCTGGTATTTGTTTTGGATGCACTTTGGATTCCTTGATCTGATTTCTCATCCTGTAGGCGCATAGTTCTCCCGGAAGTGGCCTAGCCGCCATTTTTCTCCTCTGTGATGTCCTTAGGAGAGGGTTAGGGTTACTGTGGAAACCTGCCCCCAACCCAGTCAACCAGAGAACCCTCTTTGTTCTTTGTCAGTGACCGGAACCAAGTCAGTGCGGCCATCAGGGAGAGGAGCAGGCGAGTGTGTGTGCTGAGGCCAAAGAAGGACCCAGAGCAGCACAGGGTCTCCTTCCAGAGGCTTTGCCTCCGCCCTTGAGATTTTCTTATAACCTTGAGAAATATGTGTATTTTGGTTTTGGCTGGTAACCTTCTGAAGCCTGGCATCAAAAAGACTGCACAGTGGCACTGGGAGCCAGCAAATAAAAAGGGACTGTGTCACCAGAGATGGAGGTGTGCCATGAAACGTATAAATGCACCAGTGGCAGGGACTGCCTGAGGCCACCCAGACAGAGTAGCAATAGAGGAGTGAATGGCCAGTGTTTATTAAGCACTGGGAGCTCCAGTTTGGGGCAGCAGAAGCAGACGCAAGTACCTTAGGGCAACCTTTGATGAGAATAGGTGAGGCTGATGTGTTTTTTTCCAGTGACCTTGAGCTGCAGGAGGCCAGTGGAATGGGGTCACAGACTTGGTTCAGGAATATTTGCAGTGGAAAAACAAAAGGTTCAGAACACATGTCCAGGCATTTAAAGAAGGAAGCTTCACTTACCTGGCAGGTGCACACTGTGAAATGCATCATTGCCCAACTTAGTGACAGACACATATGGTGCCAATGTGCAGCTATATATTCTTCTAGAACATCTAATTGAAGAACAGCTTGATAGCAAAGGCAAGGAATAGATGGCAGTTCTGTTATGGCTTTGCAGCCGAACTTGTTGTGGATGGTTTTGGGGTTGGGGTACTCTGATTCTTAAGAGATGGGCAAGGTGCTGGTCACATACTCTGCTTGGGTCAGGGGGTCTCAGCCCTGGCAGACCCAATGCCCATTAAGAATATTTTCTAGTATCGTCTGTTACCCTGATCCAAATTCACATGGGCTGTCATAGGTCTAGACATACGCATATATGTGAGTGTGTTTTTGTCATGGTTAGTGATATGAAAGCTGGTTGGCCATCTACCTCTTTGAGGAAATGTCTGTTTAGACCTTTCACATGTTTATCTTTTTTTTTTTAAAGTTGAAAGTATTCTCTGTTTTAGACACAAGTCCCTTATCAGATATATGACCTGTAAGTTTCCTCCCGTTTGATGTGTTTGTGGAGGTTGGGGAGACAGATTATAGGTTATGGATATGGCGGAAATGAGAGTTCCTTGCAGGTGAGTGGGACCTGTTCCCGCACCTGTGTCTTGAAAGCCCAGCACCTTTGCTTGGCAGGATGTAAAAAAGCCTTGGTGAGCATGTCCTTCAGGAGGTGGCGTGAGGCAGAGGGTGTGTAGGGGAGGAAGCTGTGAACGCAGGAGGCTCAGGAGGGCTGGGAGATAAGGTGTGGGAACCAGGGCTGATATGGCTCCAAACAGGAGGCAACCAGCAGCTAATAACACTGATGTATTTTTAAAAGCATTTCACTGTACTCAAATTTTAATGTATATCAGCAGCAATGATCTCTTTTGACTTAACTTGTTGAACATTGTGACCCCACAGTCAAGTGAATAAATTATTTTTAATTTACAGCATGTTTATATCTTAATTTACAGTCTTGTTTCTATTCTTGCCACCTCTCCATTCTGTTCTCTTCTTTTACCCAATGATTATCATTTTTATCAGTTTTGTCTCATGCTTCTAGAGTTTCTTCTTGCAAACACTATATAGCAATTGCATGTAAATAGGGTCTCCGTCCTTATAGAAAATAGCATACTATTGTCTTTTGTTCTACTTTGCTTTTACATGCTATGATTAAATCTAAAAAGCAATTTTTTAAAAGATTTGTTTATTTTTACTCAAAATGGAGGCTTCACAGAGGGAAGGAGAGACAGGGAAAGAAGGTCTTCCATCCACTTGTTCACTCCCCAGATGGCTGCATTGGCCAGAGCTGAGCTGATCTGAAGCCAGGAGCCAGGAAACTTTTCTGGGTCTCTCGCGCGTGTACAGGGACCCAAGGACTTGGACCATTTTCCATTTTCCATTACTTTCTCAGGCTGTAAGCAGGGAGCTGGATGGGAAGTGGAGCAGCCAGGACAAAAACCAACGGCCATCTGGGATCCCGGTGCTTTCAAGGTGAGGATTTAGCTTTGAGCCATTGTGTTGGGCCCCCATAAATGTTCTTAAGGGCTTAGGGTGTGTGTTTTGCAGTACGTGGGTTAAGCCTCCTCTTGGGACACCCACATTCTGTTTCGGAGTGCTTGGTGTGGAATCTTTCCTTCATTTCTGATCCTGGTGCCTGCTAATCCTCCAGGGAGGCAGCAGATGAGGGCCTGAGTGCTTGGGTTTCTGTCACTTAGGCAAGAGACCCAGTTAGAGCTCCTGGCTCCAGTCCCTGGCTTTTGCCTGGTCTAGTTTTGGCTATTGCAGCCATGTGGGGAGTGAACAGCATGTAGAAGACCTCTGTTTCTCTGTCACTCTGCTTCATAAACACACACATAAATACATCTTTAGGAAAATGCATCTGGGGGCTTGTGGCCTAATGGTTAGGAAGCCACATCTGTACCACATCTGTATCCTAACACTGGGTCCAGCACCTGACTCGCTTCCCGCCCATGCAGAAAGGCAACACTGATAGCTCAGACACGGAGGTGCCTGCCACCCCTGTGGGAGACCTGGGCTGTTTCCTGCTCCTGGCTTCAGCCTTGGCCCAGCCCTGGTGGTTGCAGACATTTACAGAGTAAACCAATATGCTTGGAGTGGCAAGATTGGCAGCGATTCGTAACTGTTGAAATATCAAAACCACTTGAGCAAGAACCTGAGAGCATACCCTACATCCGGGACCTGGGGTGGGTAGGAAATTGGGTGGACCTTCTCCCGTAATACCCCCCTTTAAACATGAAGGAAACAATATGGAAAAAATACTAGTCTTACCCACTTTCCTGTAGCCCTTGAACCTTTTTACCCTAATTATCTATGTAAAGATTGTCAAAATAAATTAAAAAAAAGAGTAAATCAATAGATGAGAGCTTTATCTCAAAGCAAAAACAGTATTTTTGAAAATTATTTATTTGAAGAGTGTTAGGAGAGACAAATGCCTGGCCGGACCCAGGCCCAAACACAGAGCCGCGAACCCCATCTCGGTCTCCCCCTCGAATGGTGGGGACAATGTGAGCTGTGGCCCAATGCATAGGTTAGTTAAAAGGAACACTAAATGTGCTATGTGTTTGTACTTAATATCTACAGGTTTAACTGGTAAAAATTTTCCTTTTTGATAAGTCAGGTATCACAGATTACATTACTGTCTATGCAGTGATTTTCTGAAGTCAGACACTGTTCTCTACCCAGTGTTTTTTCCAATTTAAGTCAATTTCCTAGATTCAGGATTTGAAGAAAACAAAGTATAGTTCTCCTTGGATAAAGGTGATAATTACAACCCTGAAGAATTTAGTGCATTTTCAAATTACTCAAACAAACCAAAAACCCTTCATGAGTAAAATAGTCGGGCTGTAGTCTGTCACAGTGACAGTAGCAAGTGTGTGGTGACAGCTGAGGGAATGCCTCTCGCGAGGTGAAGGCCTCCAGTTCCACCCAGAGAGAGCCAGCAGGGAGGTTTCTGTCCACCTGCTGGGCCTTACCTGCATTTGTATGAGCAAGTCTGAGACTCAGAACAAAAAAGTGACAGGACTATGCTCCCATCACCCAAAGTATGTCTCTCTTTTTAAAGATTTGAGTTACAGAGAGAACAAGCTTTCACCTGCTGGTTCTGCACTGGCTGGGCTGGACCAAGCTGAAGCCAGCAGCCTGGAACGTCATCGGGGTCTCCCATGTGGATGGCAGAGGCCCAAGGACTTGGGCTATCTTCCACAGCCTTTCCTAGGCACATTAGCAGGGACTCCAAAGTGGTACCCAAATGGGATGTCAACCTTACAAGGGGTGGCTTAACCTACCGTACCACACTGCCAACTCCATATATATTTATATGTTTTCTAAGTTTTGTTATACATAATACATATAAAGTTTTATTTATTTGAAAGAGAGCGAGAGAGATCGTGAGATTGACTAATTGCTTCTATCTGCTGGTTCACTCTACAAATACCTGCAATAACCAGGGCTGGTCCAGGCTGAAGCCAGGAGCCAGGAGCTCCATCTAGATGTCAATGACCTAAACACCTACTACTTCCTAGCATGCATTAGAGGGAGCTGGTTAGGACATGGAGTAGCTGGAACTTGAACCTGTACCTCAAATGGGATATTGGCATCCTAAGCCGTGGCTTAACTCCGCCCCCACGACACCAGTGTAATAGCCGCAAACTCTTCTGTCCATGCTCTTGTATCATAATGTATTTGAGCAGCCTCCTTAGTGTGTTGGACTGAAAGGAATTTTTATGAGTTCTTTCCTTTCTCTGTGACCTCCACCAGCTAAGTAGGCCCCCAGCGTCCCTCAGTATAAGACATGTGGGCATCTGAATGCTGACTGTTCTCCGGGATACCCCCTCCCACCTGATCCATGGACATGTTTCAATCTTTGCTTTGTTCTTGTCCCTGCTCAGCATGGGAACTAGTCCATCTTGACCTTGCATCTTAAGGTCAACTTTAAGGTTCCCCTAGATCACCGCCGGGAGGATCTTTATGAGTCTGGAGCCAGTCAGGTGTGGATGTCAGCAGGTGTCATGCTCATGGCTTCCTGGGCCTGGCTTGTGCTGCTACAGCTATGGGGGCCACTTCTTTTCATCCTACCCAGTGTGTCCTGTTCCTTTCTGTCTCAGGGATCCACTTACATCTTGGGGATGGTCTAAAGCCCCAAAGACTGTTCCTGGTGCTGTGGTTCTATGACTTGGGGCGACACACCGTGTGAGGCAGTAAGGCCCAGCCTGTGTCCCTCACCAGATGGGCCTAGAAGGCAGGTCCCAGTCGTGCTGGCTGCAGGGCCCCACGGCTGGAGCATAACCTCCCTCACTGAGTCCCTGCTGGCCCTCTCTCCTGGAGGCCCTTCCCCCAGCTCCTCACGGCCTACTCCTTGGCACTCGGATTCAAAGTGAATGCCATTTCCCTGACGGACGTTCCTGCCCCCTCTCAGAAATCACTCAGTTGCTTTGCTTTCATTTTTAATCAATATCTTTACTAACAGGAAGGGGAGACTCTCCAAATGCTTGTGATAGAGCCAGGAACTATATCTGATCCCCTACAAGGGTGGTGGACTTAGTGGGCCGTCTCCCCATGGTGCACCTTAGCAGGATGCTAGGATCAGTGGAGCCAGGACTCGGAGGCATGCCCGTATGGGATGTGGGTGTTCCAGCTGGTGATTGGACGGCTAGAACAAACACCTGTCTCCATTGCTGTTGCACCAGCCTTAGCCTGAAGCTGGGCAAGTGTTTTCATGCCTGCTGCCCCTTGGGACTGGGATATTCTCAAAACCAAAGAGTGCTGGGAAGTTCCTCCTTTTGTGACTTCCCACGAGGAACTGAGAGAGGAGAATCAGTCCACGTGGTGCATATTCTGAGCAGATGTTTCACCGAGTAGGGAAAGCCGGAAACGAAAACCACCTACAGCTACTCCTAGTGCACTTTGACACAGCAAGCAGAGGGATCTTTAGTTTTTGAAAGTACCTGTTTTTTTACATTTTTATGTCTTTGAAAGACAAAGGTCTTCCATCCACTGGCGTGCTCCTCAGATGCCCGTAACAGCCAGAGCTGAGCCAGGAGTTAAATTCTGGTCTCCCACATGGGTGGCAGGGACCCAACTACTTGAACCATCATCAAACCATCATCTTGTGCCTCCCGGGAAGCTGCAGGTGAAGTAGCTGGGCCTTGAACCAGGCACTCCGCTATGGAAGGCAGACACTCCATGCGGCGACTTAACCTACCACACCTAGAACATTCTTCCCTTCCCTGTCTACCCAGTTTACTGGGACTTACTGTGTGGATTGTGGCTGAAGTATTCCTTTGGGGGAACCTCTCTGAGCAACTCGAATGGATGACGTTCCTCTATCACAGGCTCCCAGGGTACCTGCTGCTGCCTTCTCCGGGCGCGCATCCTAAGTTGCGAGCTGACATTTGCTCAGATTACTTGATTTGTGTTCATCTCCTCAAACCCCACCCCCAGCCCCGAGAGCAGCTGCCTTGTTTCTCATTGGCCTCCAGGGAGTACGTGTTGAAAGAAAGTGCAGGGACTGAGTCAGTCATGATTTGGAGACCATCTGGAAAAAGGAAGTGATGGGAACAGGAAGGCAAGTTAGCCATCAGTTTTTTTTTTTTATTGTCCAAACAGCAGAGCTAAGCAAAAACACCCCTATTGCCAAGTGAGAAGTATAAAGGTTTTTTAAAAAAAACTAGTTTCTTTAAAGAGAGAAGTGCAAGTCCACGGCCAGAAAGCAAGGCCTCTTCTGAAACGGGGACAAAGCCACCAATCCTGGGCAGTTACTCTGGTAGGAAGTGACTCTAAGTCCAAGAAAACCACTCCTACACAGAGTACCTGTGACCGCCTCTGCCAGGGTCGCTGTTCCATGCAGTCAGTGTGAAAAACAAGGATGCAGACATGGTTGTTGAGGGAGTGTCTGACGTCACACAGGCAGCTGTCGCCAGGAACAGCCTGGGCAGGTG
This sequence comes from Ochotona curzoniae, assembly GCF_017591425.1. NCBI lineage: Eukaryota > Metazoa > Chordata > Mammalia > Lagomorpha > Ochotonidae > Ochotona > Ochotona curzoniae. Next base: position 5,636,852 of record NW_024466340.1, on the reverse strand, counting down.
CGGGAGGGAAGGGAGTAAGTGATTATTGTCATTCCTAAATTCTGATCTTGACTCTAAACCAGCCCTCACACGCGACAGAGGTGCCTGGCGTGCCAGTGTAGAGTCCTCAGCTGAAACGTGGAGAGCTTAGCATGTGCAGTTCTGAAAAGTCACACAGAACCGACTGCTCAGACGTTGTCTGTGAAAAGGTAACGGACATGGAAGTTGCATCTGGCACCATTAGCTTGCTTCCTGAGTTGAAGGCCAGATGGAACCTGGGGTCAAGAGAAGAAGGTTGTAAAATGTGTGAAGTGTGTGATTTTTATATTGTATTCATGACTGACATCAGTACAGGCCTAGAAAGCTGCTGGTGTCAAAGTTGGGCCATGTTGGAATGTATATATGAACTCACAGATCCTTTGGCAGTCACATAATTGAGCAGTGGGACCACCACGAGAAGGCACTCGGCAGCTGGACCCTCTGACCCGTGACTCGGCTTCCCAGCGGCCCGCGGGCACAGAGGAAGGAGGTCTGTGTGTGGGCTGCTGGTGACATCGCGTCCAGGCTGGCTGCAAAGGACAGGATGGGACTGGCACATCCTGGTTCAGAACAGCACCGTCACTTCCAGTCATGGCCTTGTGATGTGGGCTGGAATGCACTGTCCAGCCCTTCTAGAGTGTTCTGTAGAGACCTGGGCTCCTGAGGAACTCTGGGAATGCACGGGCTTCCTGAGAATCTCAGAACCAAAGAAGGGATGGTTTCCATTTCAGGCTTGCTCTGGGTGATGAGCAAGCCCCAAGCTCAGTGACAGAAGGCAGCCACTTGGTTCTCGGGGAGGTTTGTGCCTGGGTGACATGTGCAGTCTCAGTCCTGTGTTAGCAGGGTCTGCAGTCAGGCCCAAGGCTGCCTTTGTTCCGTGTTCAGCAATGGCCCAGATGGCTGTTGAAACTCCCGTGGCTGCCTTGGGACCTCCTTCCTGCTGGGATGTTTGGTAGACTTTGAGGTTTCCTGGCCAGAATTCTTCATCAAGGTCTTAAACTGGCAGCTAGACAGGAATACTGGGTCTTAAGCAGGTGTCGGGTCCCATAAGGAGATGCTTAGCGTGCTTGTCCGTGGGACCACACGTGGAGGCTGTGTTTGTTAGTCCTCACCCGTCTCTTTGAGGAGCCCAAGATTCCAGAACTAGGGTCACCCAGCATCCTGGGGAAAGCTTCGAGACAGAAATCTGGCCCCTGCAGAGAAATTCTGGCAGGCTGCTGGGTTTGACCAGGCTACTGTGCTGCCTGACACATGCATATTTTGGGGGTTGCCCCCTCAGGCATCGAAGTCTCTGTCTTAAAAACATGTGGTATCTGGGTATAATCTATGCACATCCTTCCCTGGGCTTTAAACTACTTGTAATACACAGTACAGGGCCTGAACGTGGTGTTCAGTGTACAGCAAGTTCAAATCTCGTTTTTGGGGAAACTTTCTGGAACCTTTTTTTCCCCCTGCCAAGTACTTTCAGTCTGTGGTTGATGACCCGGAGTGGGGGCTGCTTGGAGCTGTGGGAGAGAAAGGTCAGCCAGCCTGTGCGTAGTCAGTAGGGGCTCCTGAAGCCACCATATTGCGCCCCACTCTTGGGAAACGCCTTGCGGATCTGCCAGCGACAGCAGCTGGGCAGGATGGCGAAGTCTGCCAGATCCTGGGAGCCGAAGCGCCAGGCGATGTAACACCGGTAGGCGCAGCGTCGCAGGCGGCTGTTGGTGGCCTCCGGGTCCAGCGCCAGCAGGGGCTCCTGGTAGAGCAGGAGGAACTGCAGGGTGGGCTTGGAGAGCACCAGCTTCTCAAAGAGCTCGGAGGTGGTGATGCAGGCCCCCGGCTTCCGGCGGCAGCACAGCTCCTCCAGACAGCGGCGGTTCTCCGAGAGGCGGGAGGGCAGGCACCTCCCGCACTGGCACCAGCCTGGGCTCTCCTTGGGCCTGGCAGCCGCCTCTTTGAGAAATGGCTGCATTTCTGCCGCGTCTCCAGGACTAAATGGCTGCATTTCTGCCATGTCTCCAGGGCTCGGGAACGGGTCCAAGAATGACACAGGCAACCTGGACAAGTCTGTGAAGTCCAGTGGCGGTCTCTGCAAAAGTCCAATTTCCCAGCCCATCAGCAGGGTTGACCCTGGGACTCCCTAATCCACTACCGTGTTAGCTCACAGGATTACACTGAGTATGGGCCAACGTGGGTGACTTCCATTTGCTGAGCATACGTGCAAGACGCTTGCGACTCACAAGCACCGTCTCCTTTAAGCGTTCAGAAAAGCTCCTGCAATAGCTGTCCTTGTCTTTGTCTTAAGGATTTTGAAAATGACCTTTCAAAAAGTCCTGGCTCACCCAGCTGGCTGCTCCCCCACCTCTCCCAGGCAATTGTGTTAGCATGCCACAGCACTTTACATGCTGTGTGGAACTTGTCACCATCTGAAATGATCTTATGGATCTGCGTGTTTGCCTGGTGATGATTCTCCCTCCACACTCACACAGAGAACCTCTGTGTAGCACCAGGGCCCAACACGCAGGTGGCCGCACTGCTGCCTAGGTCCTGCCCTCTCCTGGCCTGCCGGGCTCCCTCTGCTGGCGGTTCTGCATGTGAACACTGAGCAGGCTCACAGTGTGAATGCCAGCGATAGTTCTCTGAGAAGGAACTTAGCACGAGCCTGTTGGGGAGCCTGTGGTGTGGTGTAGCACGTGAGGCAGCTACCTGTGATGCCGGCATCCCGTGTGGGCGCCAGTTCCAGTCCTGGCTGCCCCCTCTCCAGTCCAGCTCCCTGCTCATGTGGACCCTGGGAGGCAGTGGCTGTGGTTCAGATAATCGGGTCCCTGCCCCCACATGGGATACTTGGTGCCTTTCTTCAGCCCTGCCCAGCCCACATTGAGATGGGCATTTGAGGAGTAAATCAGAGAGTGTGATCTTTCTCTCTCCCTCTCTCTTTCCTACCCTTTAGTCTACACATTATTATTATTATTACTGATTTATTTGTGCTCAAAAGACAGATTTTATGGAGAGAGAAGGAGAGGGAGAAAGATCTCCCATCCTCTGGCTTACTCCTTGAGTGGCCAGAACTGCCAGAGCTGAGCTGATCAGGAGTCGGGAGCTCTTTCTGGATCTCCCAAATGCACGCAGGGACCCAAGCACCTGGGCCATCTTCCACTGCTTTCCTAGGGCATAAGCAGGAAGCTGGATCCAAAGTGGAGCAGTCGGGTCTTGAACCAGCATCCATATAGCATGCCAATGCTGCAGGCAGAGGATTAGCATGGTAGGCCACCACGCTGGTCCCAAATTAATTTTTTTTTAAGATTTTTTGCATTTATTTAAAAGGCAGAGGGACAAGAAGGGAAGGGAGGGAGATACAGAGTGCTTTCATCTGCAGGTTTACTCCCCTCAGGGCTGTAAGAGCAGGGGCTAGTTCAGACTTGTACTTTTCAGAACTGTGGTCAGTACTGATCTGTTTGGAAGCATCCAGTGAATAGGACGTGCAGCCCAAAGAAACGAATGGTAAAGATGGGCTGCGAAAGTGACCGGTACGTGGTGGAGTGCTGTCACTATGTACGGCTACTGAGTCAGCGGCACTTGTAGGCCATGGCCCAGCAGGCCGTGGCGCAGCAGGCTGCCCTGTGTTTCCTTCCGACATTTCTGGCTGTAGTTTGCAGCCAGAAACAACTCACTTGTCTCTCAGCTGTAGAGTGGGTGCATACATTGGACATGTACAAACTACTGCAAAGAGAATGAGCTCTTGCTGCCCACAATGTCGTGAGCAGCACACAGGAGTAACATGGACTGAAAGGACCCAGACACTCCGCAGAGTAAATGTGGAATGTCGCTCAGGGCTCTGTTGGCATGGAGTTCTAGAAGGAGTAAAATTGATGCTTGGGTACAGGATAGCAATGACTTGTTAAGACATTATATGGTGACTTACATCTGATTGCCAAGAACTGCGATGAGGCAAGACCCAGCCCAGCAAGGCTCACATGTCTGCATCCCTCACGGAAGCCTTTCAGTGGCCTGAACAAAAGCCCTGCCTCACTGGCTTTCTTCCAAACCTCCCCGTGTGGAGCAGGCTGGGAGCCTCAAGGGAGGGTACTGACTGGACAGAGTCATCAAGCGATATTCCAGTTTCTCCATCTGGCTTGAGAAGCATAACTCTGTGACTTTGCTCATATTCATCAATTAGAACTTGTACATATTTCTAGGTAAGTTTATATTTAACTATAACAAAGATTGTAACTCACTGGGATTTCTTGGCCCTTGGCATCCTGCAGGCTTTTCCCCAGCAGCTGCTTGTCCACCATCAGAATGTGGGGTTCATCCACAAAGGACACATACTTCAGTGTCTAGGAGAGGAAGGTTTAAAGGTTACCCATCTTTGCACAGAATGACCACGGATTGCATTTCTGCATCTCTCTAAAGATAACTGCATGCCCCCTGTCCAAACGACAAGCTGTGCACATATAACCAACAAGTTTGCTAGCCAAGAATGAGTGATTCCTGAGTGTTATGGCAAATCAGGAATGGACTCCAGTGCCTGACCTTGTAGAATCAGCCTGTGCACTGGTGGGCTGCCAGAAAGAGAGAGAGAGAGAGAGAGAGAGAGAGAGAGAGAGAGAGAGAGAGAGAAGTGGGGACAGAGAGATCTTCCAATTGATGATTCACTTTCCAAATGTCTGTAATAGCCCAGGCTGGGCCAATCCAATACCAGGAGCCAGGAGCTTCTTCCAGGTCTCGCATGTGGTTGCAGAAACCATTGGGCTTCTACCCACTTGGGCTATTCTGCTGCCCTTCCAGGCACTTTGGCAGGGGGCTGGGTTGTAAGTGGAACAGCAGGGACTCAAATTGGTGTCCTATGTGATTCTGGCACTTGCAGATGAGAGCTTAAGCCACTGTGCCACAGCACCAGCAACTGCCTGTTGGTTGTAGATCTCCCACGAGCTGTGCAAAATTCCTTAATCGGGTTCTCTCCATTTTAGTTACTCTGGGTTCTCCAGGAAGTCATGCAATTGCAATTTTAATTGTTTATATGTTTGCTAAATTTCATCCTGCCTTGGGTCCCGAAGTAGTGATTATGTCTAGTTGCAAAAATGAACTCGGATTTCATTCTGTGAATGTGTCGAACAGTGGACAGTGAAAGTGCCTTCAACTGCTGGGAAAGAAGGGCGATGTTCTTGGTGTGGGAAGGACTCTGTTCTTCAAGTGCCGAAGATTTCTCTTCGGCTGGGGAATAGTGCGGGCCGGAGTGTGGAAGACCTGCTGAGGCAAGTCCAACATACGGGATCAGAGCAACTCACCCTTCACGCCTCCCCGCTCCCCTGTCCTGGGCTCTTTTCCAGAAGCAGGCACAGTTAGCGCTTTTGTGGGTGCCCAGTACTTTCCAGGACACATACATGACTACACACTCATTTGTGTGTGTTTTGTCTTCTCGTATTGTAAGACAAACATGCAGGAAATACACAGACTTAGTTCATGCTTGTTGCTTTAACCTCTATCGTCCCACACTTCTTTTGCTATTCTTTGCTGTGTTTTAATCTCAACAAAATCTCTGGATCCAGGCCCTTGTCAGGACCTGTGCCCCCGTGGCTGTGAACGTGGCTGCTGAAGCTCCTCCAGGGCGGCTCTGCCACGTACTGGCCACCTTATTTCGGGCAAATTATTTCGCCTTCCTGTCCCTAGTTGACCTGTGTCTGGAAGGATGTGGCAGTGGCGTGTGTCAGCAGGACAGTTGTGACGGGTCCTTACGTTCACACACCCTTCCCTAGAAGCACTGTGTCAGTGTTTGACAGTAGCAGTTATTATCGCCTCCCTCCTTTCACACGGTGCTGGTGTTCCTACCCAGCTATCCGTCATGGACGTCTGGGTGGATGCTCTTTCTTCTCTATTCATCGTTTATTAATTTCACAAAGAGTGTGCCGGTGAGTGGCTGTGCATGTACACCACTTGGGTGTCCATGTGAGGGTTTCTCTTGGGACATGTCGGGGGACCAGCTGTCCAGTTGAATGTCATGAGCCACTGCCAACTTGTTCCTCACGGTCACTGTGCTCCTGGGGGGAAGGGGCTGTGCCAATTTAATAAATGACAACGTCGACACACCTCGAAAGAGAAGTGTTTCTCTTCCCCGTGTTTTACCTCTTCGTTTTTTGTTTTTCTTCTTTCCCGAGACCATAGGATTTATCTGAAAAGATTGGAGTCTATAAATGTATCACTAACCCTATTAAACCTATGATTTGGTCTAATTGTGCACATTTCCCTTTTATTTAAGGCAGGGGTGGGGAGCCTTTCTTCTGTCAAGGTTCATTTGGGTATTTCTAACACAATTCGTGAATTATCCACAATTATCAACTCACATTTTAGACTGCTAGTAGATTTGGTGGATTGCAAGTTCCACCTGTAGTTCCCTTGGCCGGGCCAGACTGAATGCTTTTGTGGGCTTCGTGTACAGCTCACGGGCTGGATAGCCCCCGCCCTGATGCAGGGGGAGCCACGGAGGGTCTGGCACCTGCGTGCTCAGCGCAGCTTACCCGTTTTGGCTCCACAACAGACTCGTACTTCTTCCTGTAGTAGTACTCATTGGGCTTGCAGTACTTGGAGCAGCGGGGATAGATGTGCAAGCGGCAGCAGTTGCTTGAGTAAGTGTTGATAAGAAAGTCGATGAAGACCGTGGCCTGCAGAGGAGGGGAGGGGAACCCGGACAAACACCAGGGGAGTGAAACTTCCTCTGGCAAACTCGGGCACTGAGGGCGTGGGCAAGAGCGTCTCTTACCAAGGCGAAGTAGGAGAGCGACGAGCCGATATACACAATCAGCTGGATCAAGTCAAATTTTCCTCCCTGAAAACAGAGTAGGAATTGTCCCTCCCCCTCTGGTGACATCTTGGGAAACACCTGCTGTGCTCTCGCCTGCAGCTGGTGGTCCTGGTGGGAGCTGGGGCCTCAGTCCATAGCTCTGACAGGTGCGCCAAGTGCTGGCAGCGGCACAGACTGAAACTGACTCGCCTGTCCTGTTGCTGCCACACCACGCTTGTCTGGCTCCGTGAATGTTGCCCAGAAGCCTCACTTTAAGAGGAGAGGGTTTGGGGCAAGCTCCTCTTGGCAGTGGTCTAGGATGAAGGAATTTCTGCATAGGCTCTCCACTGGGATGTCCTTGTGGCTTTTGCACTTGGTGGTTTTTGCGCTTTCTCAACTGCCTTTCATTCTACTCTATGGGCTTATCGACATGTGGCGTAAATCATGCCACCAGGGGCATGGGGGCTCTGGGAGCTTTGCCTGTCTGGCATTCTCCTTCCTTCAGAAGGCAGTGCCCCCATCTGCTCCTACAGAACCGCCTCTGTCAGTCCATGTAGTTTACAGAGGGTCAAGGGGAAGCCGGCCTTCTCCTCTGGCTCCTGGCTTGGGGTAGGACTGGTGTAACACCAGTCATGCAGGGGATAGCCAGGACTGGGACCCTGTGCATGAGTGCAGCAGTGGGCATGTGGCCCAGATTGGCCAATCTGAGCCAGTGGCCTCTGCCTCAGGCTGCTACTGAGACTTGGCAGGAGGCTCTTCTCTCTTCTCTGGGGTTGCTCGACTGGTAAGAGAGAAGGAACTGGCTGATACCCCCATGTAGACTTGGCACATCTGAGTGGGCCACCAAGACAGAGGAAAGCAGGTGTAGGATACAGAGGGAGGCCGATTCCTGATGGGCTTGGTGGAACGCTGTGTCTGGCTGTGCCTGAAGCTTGTAACGGCCTCTGGAGTTTTCAGTCACGTAAACCGAGTGAGCCCCCCAGTCCCCGCAGAAGGACGTTTCCCTTCAATCCCATTCAAGTTATATTCTGTTACCTCCAGCTATTTTGCAGAAGGACCTCGTCCTCTCTCATTTTTTAAGTATTGGAGGATTTTTCTAAATTGAATATATGAGAATTTGTCTTCCAGGTCCCACTCTTGTAATTGTTGGTTGCCTTCTGTATGGACAGGACCCCACGGACACTCTTCCCAGCTAATGGCAGTGGCTGGGCCCTTTCCCTCCGTGAAGGCACTCCATGGAGGCGCCCAGGACTGGGACTGGGGGAGACTTACGGTGCCAAACACCAGAATGTCGAAACGGATCCCAAAGGCTTTGATCAAAGTCCGTTTCTCCACATTGTTTTCTTTATAGTACTTGGCGTACCTGCAGGAGGAGAAGCGATCGTTATTTATCAAGAGCTCCTGGAAGTGCTGATATTTTATACAAAGAGCAGAAACAGTAGCCCAAGTGATCTTCCTCATTTGCTTTTTAGCTCAGCCACTGTTGGCAGGGAGAATGTAGTCTGAATATCCATCCGTGACTCTGTGGTCACCTGCCACCAGGACCTCCCCCACCTGAACCCCTCAACATTCATCATGGCAGGGTAATGGGCCATCAGCTTTCAGGTTCAAAGGAACCATTTGCGAGCAGTAAAGGGTTAGCAACAAACAGGGATTTAAAAACAAAGCAAACAACAAAAAACAAAGCTTCAAGTCTTCTGATGATTCCTTAAGGGAGAATAAGAGCTCTCCAGCCAAACAGGGAGGGAGAAGAACCATGGCTACAGAGGATTGGACTGGTGGCGGGGGCACCTCTGCAGTCTGTTTTAGTTGATCTTTCTACAGATTCTGGGTTTGTCAAGGCTAAACTAAAGATCAAAGTTGTTCTGTCTTTCCATAACGTACCTGCTGTGAGCTCGTGCAATCATATTGTACATACTGCAGTGAGTCCCACTTTTATACCAGCTACCTTCTACACACCCAGGACACCATTTCCCCTTAGGGCCCAGGAGGGACAGGGCCTGACAGCTAGAGACCGGCTCTGTGTCCCAGAACTAGGGACATTGTTCAAATCAGCCAACCCTAAGATGGCCCTGGCCTTGCCTTGCCTCCCTCATGGAAAACACCACAAGATTTCCAGGCTATGCTTTCCTTTATTTCTGCCTCCTGTGGAACTTGGTATGGCATGACACATCTTGTATCTGGGGAAATGTGTGCAGTGAATTCTGCTTTCGATGACATTGGCCTTTCGTGTCATCACTGGGGCACCTTCATAAATCAAGACGCAGGCATGAATCACCCCAAGTGTGCCACCCTCCCCACTGCTGAGTGAAGAAAAGTGGCCGGTTTTGTTTCTCAGGAATACTTATGATGGCTCAAACCTCTTCAAAAATCTTTCCTGCCCTCATCCCACCTTCGGGTGGTTGTTTCTGGAGGAGGGTCTGTATTGGTTTTTTAAAATTTCTGAGTCATTGCTTCACCCTCTACATGTGTGGGCAGAGAAGAACACCGGCAGTACTCACTCTGCCAAAATGGAGTAGGAGATCTGAAATACTCTAAAACCAAGCACCCAGCTCCCCGTGACTGTGGAAGTGGGCTGTACCAGGCGACTCAGGACCACTGGCTGCAGGTGGAAGTGGCAAGAAAGGGTCCTTCCCCGGAGCCTTCCCTGACACCTCCCTGGCGCCTGGTCCTGGAGCCAGCGGGATTTCAGGCTTCCTTCTTCCAGAGCCATAGAGTCTCATTGTTGGAGGTCGCCAGGTTTGCAGGGATCTGTTCAGCAGTCACAGGAGACAAATATACACACAGTTCCCCGGGCATGAGCAGTGTGCATTCTGCACAGTACTGCCCCGCCTCACCTGTGCTATCAGCAAACTCAGTCATGTTCACCCAGTAAGGACCTGACACCTGGCAGTAAGATCTTTTTTGCAAAAGGCGAAGTTCTGTGATGTGCTGGTCTCCTTCCTGTGTTTTAGCAGGTTATATTTTTCTTCTGTAACCCATCATCTTTCTCTCTTTGAGGCCTGTTGAAAATAACTGTTCACTTCACTGTCAGAACTCTACAATGTATTTTTGACCAAAGATTTCTTGTGGTGCACATCGCTAAATGCTCCAACACCTTGTTCTAAAACAACATCAGCATCACAACCCCGTGCAGTCTTCTGAACGCTCCGATCGCTCCAGGAGCTCATGGCGTCGCTGCAGCTCAGAGAGCCCCAGGGGTATGGCCAACACCTGACCAGCGTGTGGCCCGGTGTGCCTCCACTGACTACTAAAAAACCACTGGGAAGGGCAGTGAGGGGCAGGGAGTCCTTCCTCTCTTGTGGCTAATAATGGCCATGAGTCTTTTCAGCAGACGCCCAGGGGATGATCACACAAGTTACCCCAGTTAGCCGTTGGCTTCAGAGCTCAGGATGGAACCCCACTGACCCAGCCAAAGCAAAAAGTGTTAGCCAGGGCTGGTATGGTGGTGTAACAGGCTAGTCCTCCGTCTGTGGCGCCGGCATCCCATATGGGTGCTGGTTTGTGTCCTGGCTGCTCCATTTCCTATCCAGCACCCTAGTTCCCTGCACTCACGTGGGAGGACCGCAAAGATGCACTGACTCCTGGCTTTGGATCAGCTCAGCTCCAGTTGTTGCAGCCATTTGGAGGGTAAACCAGTGAATGGAAGGCCTCTCTTTCTCTCTCTGTAACTCTGTCCCTAAATAAAAGTAAGATAATTTTTTAAAAGGATCACCCAGCCTTTAAGCCACAGGTTTCCAATGCAAAAACCTACAGGGGCGATGAATAAGCCACATGCAGTGGTGGGACGATGACAAACACGCACAGACCCTTTGCAGAGGGGACCGTGGGTCCTCAGCGTCGCCCAGGGGCTGCCACGTGGGATTCGTTCCTGGGGTTGTCAAATGGCCTGTTTTTCTTCTTCTTCTTCTTCTTCTTTTTTTTTTTTTTTTTAATGGTGAAAAGCATATATTTAGAATTAGAAAGCTGGATCCCATTTAGATGATCCCAATTTTGGCAACATCCAGAATATCATAATCAGTAGCCAACTGCACTTAAGCCTACTTTTCTCCATCGGGCCTGATCCGGGTACTGACTTGGGCCACGTCAGTGTCGTAGAGCAGCATGATCTGCCCCCCAGGGTTGTTGAGGGATTGAGACAGAATGCTGCTGAGTAGCGGGTGGGGCAGTACCCGCACATGTGGGGCAGTGTGGTTGTGTGATGAATTCTGAGTGCTACATGAAGTCAATACAAATGGTGTGTGTGAGCCCATCTCAGGGGACCTTGTGAGAGAATGGGGTGAGTGAGGGGAGTCCTCCTGGAGGTCAGCATTCATCACTCTCCACTGTGCTTTTCTTTAGTTCCCAAGTTTGGCTTTTGTTTTACCGTGCTGTGGCATAGCGGGTTAAATTGTGGTCTGGATTTGAGTACCTACTGCTCCACTTCTGATCCAGCTCCCTACAGACGTGCTTGAGGAAGCAGTGGAAGATGGTCCAAGTCCTTGGGCCCCTGTACCACATGGGAGACCCTGATGAAGTTCCTGGCTTTGGCTTGGGCCAGCCCTTCCCCTTGCAGCCATTTGGAGAATGAACCAGCAGATAGAAGCTGTCTCTCCTTTCAGATTCAGAAACAAATCTTAAAAAGCAGTTTTCAAACATCTCATCACTGTCTAACTGTTAGAGGCAAGCCATAGCACTCATCATGTTGCCTTGGAAATCCAGACTTGGCTGACTTACTGCAAAGGATGCAATTCCAGGGCCCGGAGTCTGACCTGGGGTGGCACCATTACCTGAAATTGTAGCCAGGGTACAAGGACTCATTGACGTTCTTGTCATCCAGACGGCGGAAACTGTATCTGGGGCGGCAGTGATGAAACCACCCGTCCAGGTTGCAGTCCCAGTAGATCTCAATGCCCATGATCCCTCCCTGTAGGACACAGGACACAGGCCCTGGATCAGCTGGCTGTGCTTGCACGACCTCCTGGGATCTCCCACCTCGGCCCTCTTCGCTGAAGGGAGGGTTTTCCTTTTAGAAGAAAGGCTTCAAAACTTCAAGTGTGGCATTCATCCACTGGCTATATTATATAGCAATTACATGCATATCTCCCTACTCTTGCCTTGCCTCTGGAACTGAGATAATTAGGCCAGTTTCCCTCAAATATAACTCTCAGCAAGCCACTCCTGCCTGTGCATGTGCTCGAATTGAAGATGTGACCTGGGCAGATGATCCAGGTGAACCTTGCACACCCTCTCTGAAGGAAGCTTGGAGTGGACCATGGCCGCTGATGCAAGATGCTGCATGCAGGCCTTGGAGGTGGAGAGGGGCGCTGGGAGCTCAGCACTGCAGCGTGGGCAGGGGGGCATGTCCAGAGAGCAGACCCTTCCGAGGCCTTTGAGCGCCTGTGGCCCTGCAGACAGCTTGCCTCTGGCTCGAGGAAGCTCCTTTCAGACTTCTGCCTCCTGGAAGCAGAAGGAAGAAGCTAGTGACTTGATCCAGCAGCCCATGCTCAGCGCTGCTGTGGGATGAGGCGAAGCAAAGTGTTTGGCAGCACACATGGATTGGCTGTGTGCTTGGCAAACACGAGCTGGTTCAGTAAGACCTAGTGGGCAGTTGTCTCACATCCTGCATCCCTGATACACACACCCTGTACAGTGTTGCCAGAGACACCACCAACCTGGACCGCCACACTCCTCCATTCAGATACACATGTGTGGCACACACACACACACACACACCCTGCCATCCAAAGACACCACTAACCTGAACCGCAACATCTGAAAAATTATCTCCTGTTTGCCGAAAGATGTCTCCCAGCCGGAAGATGGGGCATTGTGGGTCCTGAGTCTTATGGAAAGTGCAGGAGATGTTTAAACCCGGTAAGATGTTTCTCCTGTGCAGACAATGACACAGCCCTCTATTGCAAAAATAGAGAGCTAGGGCCCTGGTGACTCCTACCTCTGGGCAGTGGCCTCTTACGCAGAGGCCGAGTTGGTCTGTGTGACCAATAGCATATGGCAGAAGCCATGGTGTGTCCCTTCCAAAGGCCGTGACTTCATCCCCCTACTCTCTCTTGCCTAGGGAGAGGCTAGACGCCTCTTCCTGGTGACATGTAGACAGTGCTAGGGAGCCAAGCCCCACAGCCCCAGTGGAGCCTAGAGACCCAGGAAGCTCTCATTCATGATCATTCACCTGCAACCCAGGGGGGACCCTCAGCCAGAAGCACTCAGCAAAGTCCTTCCCAGCCTCCTGTGCCACGAGGACAAGAAGTGTTGCTTGGGGCTTCTCAGTTTGGGGTCACGTGTTACCCGCCCGCTCCCACCAGGGCGCTCACGTGGTGTAGTTGTGGCCGGGGAAGTCGATGTTGTTCTTGATGAGCACAGTGAAGTTTTCAGCGCTGGCCAAGAGTGCAGGCCTGGGACAGAGGAATGCAAACGGGGTCTGTGACTATGGAGAATCTGGGGGGGCCCTGGGTGGACAGCACCAGAGGCTGCTGGCCTCATGCTTTGATCTTTGGGATCTAACAGAGAGAACTAGATATAACAATCTCATAGGGGAAGCAAATTCTCCATCAAGCTTCTAGAATTTCTGTTCTTGAGATCTCGTGGCGTTTACTGTGACAAGTCATGCACTCTGTGACCTGTGCAGTGGGATGCAGCTCCGGCGGGGACAGGCAATGCCCCTTTGAACATTTGCTGGTTGCCATGGTGCAGATGTTCCCTCTGTGGCTCACCTTGAAGCTGGGCAGGGATGAGCATAATTGTCCCCAGCACACCTGCTTGTAGATGTCCTCACAGGCCTGGAATTCCTGAGGGTTGGGATAGTGGCACCCTGGTCTGTAGCACAGGGTCACACACCTAGACTTGATTTATCAGCCATTCCGCTACAGCCCTGACGGCAATGAGTTAGAGGAGTCTGAATTCGGGGCCCGCAGGAAGACCTGCCCACCACCTATCCTTCAACGAGAGCCTGTGGGTGGACACTGCGGATATGGTGAGGGACAAGGAAGTCGTCATTGTCCTGGTCCACCTGACAGTCTCTCCGAGGTGGTAGACACTCTAGGAACGAAGACATAACCGGTACACTACGTAAGCGGGGACAGATGGGGATTCGGGACAGCTGCAGGAGAGGTGGGGGCACCCGGGTGGTCTGCCTTGTGTTCCAGAACCCAGGTTGGAACATTGCTGTCATGAACGCTTGCTTGGCTCCACCCTGGCGGCTCCACCCCAACGCGGAGGAGGCCAGTTGTCTTTCACTTTGTGTACAGAGGGCAGAGTGGGGCTGACTGCACCTGTCCTCCATCCCTCCTGCGTCCCTGAGCGGGCGGGGTGGGCACACAAGGAAGCCAGTGCTGGGTAAATAGTGTGACCCTTTCCTGCTGGTCACACTGTTTCTGAGTGGCCTCTGTGACTTAGGTGAGACAATAAGGACATTTCAGGGCTTTTATGGGCACACTTGTGAAAGAGAAACTCATTTTCAGAGGCATTATTAGGTAGAAAGGCTGGTGCCAACCTGGCCTTCCCCAGAGTGCAATATGAGGAAGTCAGAACAGGAAGAATGATGGAAGGGGGCCCTGCTGGAGGCAAGAGTCTGAAGGACGGTATTTGAAGTCTGGGTCCAGCCTCGGCTGAGGCTAGCCTCTTCAGCTGGATTGTGGAGCAGAATGCAAAACGCTAACCACAAAATAACCCTCCTCATTGTTGCGAACGTGGTTTAAGGTGGAGCCGTGTGTCACTTGCATCAAAAGAAATCTCATGTATGTCAAGGCCTGCCCCCATGCCAGGCCCAGTGTGTCTGTGTCATTCTGAACCACACACTTTCTGAAATGCAGAACCTCAGGATGCCGAAGCTTCAGGGATCCCTGCGCCTCCTCTGGACACTGTCCGCTTTCTGTCTTGAATTACAGCTCCGTGTGCGTGTGTCTCAGACCATAGGAATCTTGGGAACTGCTTGCATTTTTCATCAGATGTGGTGGTTCCTTTTGTGTCAATATGTGTCAGATAAACATCGTGTGCCCGCTGTGTGCTGAAGGAGGCACTGAAGGAATGGTTAATGCATGGGGTCTAGCGGGCAGCTGGCAGCCCAGCGCCAGCGTGTGGATGATGTGCTGTGTTTATGCAATAAGGAAGTTGGCAGTAGAGCGGCAGCTCAAAGCCACAGTCAGTCAAGGGGACCCTTGTCCCGAGCTAACGGCTGGTGTCCTGCCACAACGGAGGCAGTGCCTTTTGTGTCAGGCAAGCTTCCCTGCCTAGGAGCGATCTGAGTGGAGCCAGGAAATGATTGGAGGGCCAGAGTGAGTGATACTGGCTGCCCCCCTTCCCTGGTGAGAGGGAGATTTGCATGAACCCCCATTGGGGCCGCGTGGAACAATTTTCTCTTTGCCCAATGGCTACTGGGGGACTAGTCCTGAGTCACACAAATCTAGCTCTGCACTGCCACAGGGGTAGCCATGAGGCATGCTCGATGAAATTGGACCACAGGTTCCATGGTCAGCTGCTGCACTGCAAGGGTTTGATAGCCACAGGCAACCAGCAGCTGCCAGGTTGGACAGCAAAGGTGCAAAACATTCCTACCACTGTAGAGTGTCAGCGGAGGGTGCTGTTTGAAGGACTGCCACAGGTCTGGGGCAGAGAGAGAGAGAGAAAGAGAGAGAGAGAAAGCCAGGCATCAGGGTTACTTTACAGTCACTATAGGAGTCCCATCTCATCTCCTCCTTCCAATAGCCCGTGAGGTAGCTGCCACTGCTCTCATTTTACTGCTGAGCTGCATGTGGCTGAGAGAGGTTAAACCATTTGCCCAAAGTCCCACAGCCAAGAGGCATCCCAGGCAGCATCCAAATCTTGGCCTTTCTGTTTTCTGCTGAGATGCATCAGCCTTTTACATCCTGACCTTCTGTGTTGAAGGTAGGACTCTACACAGGGGACAACCCGCTCTGAGAAAACTGCCCTCCCCTCTCCCCCGCTTTGCTTCTCTTCCCCTCCCCCTATCCTCAATCACTTAATAAGGCCAATCAGGAAGACCAGCCTTGCCCTGGAAGGTACTGGAACCACTGGGGAAGTGGGGAATGACATTCCAGGATGGTGTCACTGGTCCTGAGTTATCTCTACATGTTCCTTTGCCAATGGGATCTTCCCAGAGACACCTGCTTGTGGCAAGCCGTGAGCCCAGCACGGCCATCCCCAAGTCCACCAAACACTGCAGAGGGAAAGCCTGGCCCTGGGCTCCCAGGTTCCCCCTCCCCTGCAGCTCACCGGGGCGCCTCTTCCACAGCCTCCGTGGGACACCAGGCAGACACCTCACAGGTCTTCTGGCTACCTTTGTACACGACACACCTTCCAGTCTGGATTCCTACGGGGCCGAGAGTGGCAGAACTGCACATGAGTTCATCTGTTACGAAGAGGAAACCCCTAGCTCCATCCAGCCACAGGTGGCTGCAAGGCCAGCAAAGGGACAGAGCATGGGGCGGCAAGTGCCTCAGAGGCAGGCCCCTTTGATGTCTCTCCAAGAAAAGGCTCCTAACAGGATGTTTGCCCTGGTGGAATGAATGACCTTGGCCTTTCGCAGGGGCTCTGGGATCCCTCAGGAGGAACCCGGCCTGTCCAGGGATGCGCAAAGCCACAAAGCAGCATGGCACCTTTTGCTGGAGAGTCTGGGAGGTTTCCAGGGGGGAATGTTGTAAGCAGGGTCAGAGTCACTTGTCCTAAATCCTAAATAAATGACCTTTCATCCTTGGGCACCATATGCATTTATGGCTATTGTGTTTAAACTAAAGCTTGGGTGAGGCCATTTCCTCCAGGTGCCCCAAGGGTACAAGTTGATGCTGCTCAAATGCTGGGGAATCCAGGGGATAGTTGAGGTAATGCCCTGAGCCTGCCTGGTTTTCAGCAGCTTCTCGCTGGGAAGTTGGAACCCCATCCCCAGCCAGTGGCAGGTGTGCTAGGAATGGAGTCAGACACGGGCAGACCGATGGTTGGCAACAGTGGAAGAAGACCACTCAGTACCAGAAGCTGAGGGCCTGAACCAGGTAGCACAGCTGTCTCCCCACCCTGCTGCCCCCACAGGTGCCAGACTAGCGACCCCCAGGGGTCCCGACAGGAAACGAATGGTACCTCTGCTCTGTGGATCCATCCATCCCTTCCTGCAGCCCTGGTCAGAGGAGCAGAGTGTCCTGCGGGTGGGATACTGAGGGAGAAGGACAGGAAGCAGGAGTGAGCCACGTGCATCACTCGAATGAGGAGCAGGTGCGTGCAAGTGGACATGAGCACACACACACACACACGCAGAGGCGCGATAGCACAGACAAGGGCCTGACTCATGTTCCCACAGGCCTGAACCTTGAAGTGTGATGCTAAGTGAGAAAATGTGGAAACATGGTCCTCCGGACAGGCCAGGTAGATCTGCAAGAGGAGGGAGAGAGCAGAGCAGAATGACTGCTAATGGGTGTAGGCTCTCCTTTCAGGACCCTGAGAATGTTCTGGAATCAGGTAATGGTGGTGGTTGCATGGACTACAGCCTGCTGAATCATATACTTAAAAGTGGTGGATTTTATGGTGAATTCTGCGTCAATGAAAAAATACAATTGACTAGCAGGTTCCAGGGCAGGGGGGGGTATGGCCCTGGAGGTGGCGAGCAGGTGGCCTGGTCTAGGGGGCCCTGAGTGACATGGACATGAGGGGCCTCGGGCAGCCCTCTCTCCTGGCCTGGGAGAATGGGGCCAGTTGCATCTCAGGGCGGAAGGACACAGAGAAGCAGAGGGCTGAAGTGACCTGGTTTGTATCTGATTTCTCCATTTCCTAGGGAGCGGGGTGAGCAGCTTAGTGGGGCAGAATATGAACCCAGTGTAGAGAGGGGCTTGCTCTCTGTCCCTTAGGTGGTCTCAGGGGTGGTCTTCACGGGGCTTGGGGGCAAGGACCCTGAGCTCCTGGGTTTCCCCAGCTGGGTAGTCACAGGCAAGGCATGTCCTTGCCACACAGTAGATCCTGATAAGCAATGGAGTGGACATGTGAGTACATTAAGGCCTAGAGAGGTGAATTCACCTGCCCTGGGACACACAACTGCTGAGTCAAGTTCTGAACCATGAGTTGTATCTGGCTTCTGAGCTTAGACTCCTCATCTCTGGGCCACCCTAACTCTCTTAGACGCCCTCCTACTCACAATATGTCTGTGTGTGTCCACAGGACTGGGTGGCCTAGCATGAGATGTAAGAGGGACATGGAGCTTGAGCTGGATTAGGGATGCAGCCCTGCCAGGGAGGCAGGTGGAAAAGTTCCAGTCGCTACCTCTGTGTAGTGGGGACATGAAGGGAGCATGAGGGCCAACTTAACAGGGAAAAGTTTCTTTTAGGGGCAGGTGGAAGAGCCGGGGAGCAGATGCATGCTGCTTGACCACGCTTGCCTGGTCCTGGGCATAGGCTGGAGAAGCTGTGAGCAAGGACTGGGCTTTTAACCCTAGACCTGCCTCCAACCAGCTTTGTGTCTTTGTGGAAAATGAGTCAGCCTCTCTGAGCCCAAAAATGGATCCGGAAAAGGTGGTTCTTGTCTTGCAATGACTGGTATGGAGGGCAGGTAGAGGCCAGGGGTCCTGGGTGGGGGGCAAGCGAGCCACAGAAACATCAGGTGTCTGGAGGTAGGACTCAGAAAGCTCAAGTGGTCTGGGAGACATTTCCCAACCTCATTTCCAGCCCCACCCCAGAGAGGCAGGTGCTTGGACCTGTGCCTGCCCCAAGCTCTCCTTCCCACCTGCATGGCACCACCCCAGGTCCCCTGTGTACCTCGGGACACAGCCCCTGCACTTGACCTTCCGTCTTGAGGAAGTTTGTCATCACGAAGAAGGAATTCCCCTGCGGAGGACAAAGAGAGTGCCTCTGAGAACAGAGCTGCCAAGTGCTGGGGGCGGCCCCGCCTCCCTCTGAGCTTGCAGGCACCAGGCCCTGTCCTGGGCTTAGCCTCAAAGCCGGATAAGCCACCCTCTGAGCCGGGGGAGAGCCCAAGAGCTCAAGCCATCACTTGCCAAAAGCCGCCCTCTCATTTTTTTTTTTTTTTTTTTGACACAGCCAAATCCCGTTAAATTGAGACCTGGGGGAGTGGAGGTGGGGTAGGCCGTCAGCAGCAGGATGAAGGGGCCATGGGGCCTTTCACCTGCCCGGCCATGGCTGCAGCTCACACAAGCTGGCAGCCTGGGCTCCAAGCATTTTTGTGAAGCTTCTGGCTCCCCGGGACTGCTGCCCCCTTCCCACCTGTGTCCTCAGCCCCATGTGGGACTCTCTGTAGCAACTCTGCTCTCCTTCCTCCAACTGCCACCAAGCCCCTCCATGCCCTGCCCTCCTTCCTTCTGGCGAAACCGAGCCTGGACTCCTGGAGATCCTGCGGTTCCTGGAACACCACACAGACAATCCCGAAGGCTTGTGCCCCACAGGGCAGTTCTTTGCCCTTTCGCATTCAGGCATGCGTCATGTGTGAGAAGCAAAAACCGTAGCTTGCTTCTCTCTTTCCCTTTCCCTTTTCCCCTCCCCCCTCTTTTTCTATGAGTTATTTGAAAGGCAGAGTTACACAGAGAAAGGGAGAGATACAGAGAGTTCCCACCTACTAGTTTACTCCCCAAATGGCTGCGAGAGCTCCAAGCCAAAATCAAGAGCCTGCTTCTAGAGCTGCTTCTAGATCTCCCATGTGGGTAGAGGGGCCAAAGCTCTTGGGCCATCTTCTGCTTCCTCAGGCACATTAGCAGAGAGCTAGATCAGAAAATGCAGCAGCTGCATCCGCCTGTGCCCATGTGGGATGTTGGCATTGTGGGCAGCAGTTTTATCCACTACACCACAATGCTGGCCCCCATGGTTTGCTTGGGAGACCAAGAAAGAGAGAACCTACCTGCTGATTCATTCTTCATATACTCTGAACGGCCAGGGCTAGGCCAGCAACCCAGATCTCCATGAGACCTTGAGCCACTTGACAATGCTTGCCAGGACTGGCCCTGCTGACAGTTCACAGTGGGCCCTGGTGGGAGACGCTGCAAGCAAGGACTCCAGGGTTCTAACCCTGGCTCTACATCCGGCAAGCTGTGTGTAGTTGGAGAAGTTGTTAGGCCTCTCTGATTGTGTGCTGATCTGTAGGAATCCAAACACTTCAGCTAGGGATCTGTGTTAGCAGGGGGTGGGGGCAGCTAGAGGCAGGAGCCAGCGCTGGACTCAAACACGGTCCTCCCATGTGGGGCACAGGCAGCTTAACTGTGAGGCGAAGCATCCGGCGCTCAGATTGTATTTTATAATGCACCAGGACACGCTGCTATTTTGAGAATCCCTGTAGGACTCGATACAGCAGAGAATAAGCTCTTTGGAGCGGTTGGATATGCCCCAGATTTGCAATTTTTAGGTTTTCTCAGTTGGGATTTTCACAGAGTTTTAAAATAGGGCCGATCTTATTCTGGAGTGAAGCATGAGATTGGGGCGGGTGGGGAAGAGGGGAGTGGAGTGACACCGTGGTGACCGTGACCCAGGGACCCCGTCCTGGGAGGCTGCAGATGGGGGCTCACCTGCAGGGGGAAGGTGTAATCCGCGGTGTCGAAGATGCTGCCCACCACTTTTCTCACACCGTTCTCCACGATCTCCTCCTTTACTTCTGCTACGCCCTTCACCTTGGTGTGCACAGAGCTGATGACCGGCTCTTTCCTCTGGTACAGCTTGTCAGTCACCAGGGCAAAGCTGAAGGGCACACACCGAGAAGCATCGGTGGGTTAGCTGAAGTAAGCACGGGTATTTGATGCAGTGGTTAAGTGGTTATGCGTGGGGTGCCCATAACCCACCCAGGGGTGCCTAGTTCGAGTCCCAGCTGCTCCACTTCTGATGCAGCTTCCTGTTAATATGCCAGGAAGGTAGCCCAGGGTTCTGGCCACCAACGTGGAAGACCTGGATGAAGTTTCTGGCTCCTGGCTTCAGCCTGGCCCAATCCTAGTTGTTGTAATGATTCAATGACTGAACCAAATGGTTAGAAGATCTCTTTATGTTTTTATCTTTCTGTCTTTCAACAACAGTGAAAAATGATATATGTGTGTAAACTCAGTAGAGTATGTGGTACCTGGTAAGCACTTGCACAGGAGAACTCCTGCCCCAACCCTATCCTTTCTTGTTACCTAACACTGACTCGGAGTTGCTGGAAGCTTCTAAGCAATAGTCCAGCTACAGGCCTGCCTACCAGCATGGCCCATCAGCACCTTCCTCTCGCAGGCTGTGTCTGGCAGTTGAGCCCCTTGTGCTGCTGAACACTTTGTGTGTGCCCAGGGCTCCCCAGGCATCACCTGCTTGCCCTCACACCGGCACGAGATGGTGAAGTTACTCTGGTCACTGTGCTTTTGTCGCCAAGGGAATGGGCTCAGAGAGGTGCAGGAGCTTGCTCTAGGTCACACAGCAGGCTGTCAGAGCTGAGGTCAGTGACTTGTCTGTTCAGAGCCCAGAGCCAGCCCTCTCTGCCAGGATGACTTGTGTGATATGGTTCCACTACTGGCTTCCTGACCTTTGGGGAGTTCATTCGCTAATAATGCCTTCTTTCAGATGTGTAAATCTAAATTATTAAGGCATCAGGGAAGGGTGGGGGAAATAGAATGAAAAGTTGGCCAGTAGCTGAGTGGGCAGACAAAATATGATCTGCTCAGAAATTAGAATATTCCCCAGGCCTGAAACAGCACCAAGTGCCATCATGGTGAACATGTTGATGAACCTTGGAAAGAAAGAGGCCGGTCACCAAAGGTCACAAACATTAGAGCATCCCACTTCTGTGAAATGTCCAGAGTGGGAACATCTACAGGGACACAGAGTTGGTTGGTGGCCTGCCAGGTGAGAGGGGGAGGACTGCGGCATGACTGCTGATGGGTAGGGCGTATCTTTGTGGGCAAGAACCTCCTAGAGATAGTGAGGGCGCTGCCCTAGGGCTGGCCTCCAGGCCACTGAATTGTTTGTCTTTCAAAGTAGGTTTATTTTTATTTTTTTTTTATTCTAAAGACAGAATTAGAGCAAAGAGTAGATGGAGAAAGAGAACAAGACCTCTGTTCCACTCCCCAGTGGCCTCCATTGCCGGAGCTAGGAGCCAGGAGCTTCATCTAGGTCTCCCCATCTAGGTGTCCTGCATCTGCTGCTTTTTCCTGCTTTCTGATGGCAGTCTTTTAAATAGCTACAGGATATTCTAGTATTTAGGTTGAAGATGTGAAACTTCTTATTTCATAAATGGTAATTGTAGAATATAGGCAATTCCACATAATTCAACTTTGGTGCTATGTTAGCTAGTAGTTCTTTTTTTTTTTTTTTAAAAAAAAGACTTTATTTTTATTGGAAAGGAAGATACATAGAGAGAAGGAAAGACAGAGAAAAAAAATATTCTATCCACTGGTTCACTCCCCAAGTGGTTGCAACAGCCAGAGCTGAGCCAATCCAAAGCTAAGAGCCAGGAGCTTTTCCAGGTCCCCCATGCAGGTGCAGGTCTCAAGGCCTTAGGCCATCCTGGACTGCTTTGTCAGGCCATAGTTGGGGAGCTGGATGGGAAGTGGAACAACATGACCTGGTGCTCATATGGGACCTCGGTGGATGCAAGGGCAAGGATTTAGCTACTAGGCTATTGTGGTGAGACCCAGTAGTCCTTTATATGGGTAAATATTTAATTGGAAATTTCGTTCAGTTTTCCCAATTATCAATATTTTGGAGTAACCTTGATTTAGCTCTTACCATGTGCCAATATCTCTTCTAGGTCTATTCTGTGCCAACATGTATGGGCGCTTCAAAATCTTGGGGTAAAGTGGAATGAAAAGATGTCCATTGTGTGAAAACAGTTTTCCGCACAAAGTACATTTCCTGTGCTCATGGATTTTGGTATTGTGCTACTGTCGTTGTCTGTGCACTTTGTGAAACACCCTCAAATATTTCCTCCCTGCCAACGAGCACAACAAAACCCTAGAAAGAAGCTATAGGCCGAGTGTCCCTAATTCAGAACTCTGACTGATGCTCAAAAACGTTGGGTCTGTTGACGGGGGCTGTTCAGCTGGTGAGGGCTACATAACTGTTTCCAAACCTGAGAACCTCCCAGATCTGACAATCTCATGCCCCTAATCCTCTCGGGTTGAGGGATGCTCAGCCTGGCCTCGTATGACCCCGGTGTCACAGCCGAGCAAGCTGTGGCATTGACAAAGAGAGGAACTCATCAAGGGTTATGTAGTACATGGCAGCCAAGTCTTGAACTCAGCCATCCACCCTCACAGCCCCAGTCCTTTTGGATGCTTTGGCAAACACAATGGTTTTTCTTATTTCCTTCTTGAACTTCACTGCCAGTGGAAATGCGGCTGGATTTTGTGAACCGATAAGGTGAGCTTGCGGCTTTGTTGGATGGTGTATGAACTCTGCTGGGTTGTATAAATCCCTGGGGGTTTGCTGTGGGCCTTGCATTATCTGTGTACTTCCTCCTTTCTACAATATTGATGCTTGGCAGTGACTCTAGGCATCCTTGTTGCATTCCTGACCTCAGGGAAAAGCTTCCTGTCCCTGGCCACTTAGTGCACCCCTGGCCAACGCACTCATTGTCTCTCCACTCAATTGCCGGCAATACCTACGCAAGGATATTCCCTGTCTAAAGTGTCCAGTCCTCAAGGTTCAACTTCTGGGTCAAAGGGTGTGCACATTTCACATCTCAGCTTGCTTTGCCCAAAGATTGAACCGTTCTGTGCCTCCACCAGCACAGCAGGAATGTGGGTTGTGTGCCACCTTTGAAGAGGGTCTTGACAAAAAGGGTCCATCCATAGGCTGGGTCTGGACATCAAGATTTCAAGCCTCTGGCCAGAGGGATGGAGCATATTTGAAACAAGACACAGCAGTGGCAGCCATTTGAAGAGCATCAAGTAGATGACAGAGCTCAGGGTAGGCCTCTCACTGAAGGTGAAAGTTATGGCCAGGAGCCTTCTGACTTGGTAGAAGCAACAACCATCTAGCTGTGACGGCCACCCTGAGACAGGACCTTGGTGTTGGTGGAAATGAGGATGCTAGCGATGAAAATTTCTGTTGATCCTTCTCCCATCTTCCCATCTCCTCTTCATTTGCATTTCAACATCATTCCTCATTTTATAAATAAGCCCTCCCTGCACTGCACATGCCCCTGCCAGCACTCTCTCTTTCTCTGTTGGTAGCCAAGTCTCCCGAAAGCGTGAGTCACCACATCCCATTTCCGCGTCTTCATTCAGCCCTCCACCCACCCCAGTCTGGCTCCCACCCCCGCCTCTCTTCTCCAGCCTCTCTTGCCAGGCAAACAACGTCACTGCCTCGAAATCCAGCAGGCACACCATGCACCTGACCTTCCCTGCGCTCTCAGCAGCAGCTGACGCCACCGAGCACATACCGGTCCCCTCTACTTCTCTCCTGAGCCTCAAGAATCCACAATCTCTTCAGTCTTTCCGTGGTTACAGCTTTTCAGAATCCACTGGAGACATTGGTACTGTTCACACCTCAGGGGTCAAGGCTATCCAGCCATCCATTCTAGACCTTCTGGCTCTCTCTCATCTATAGCTCTCCTTGGTGGTCAGTTGCCATGGCTTCCACAGATTGGTTACCATCTACACGCTAGTATCCTATACAGCTGTGTCTCCAGCTTTGGGTTCATACACTCAGCTTGGCATTCAACATCTACAGTTGTCCTTCCCGCAGACACCGCAGTTTCCATGCCTTCATACAAGTTTTCTACCCCAACTTCACCTTTCGCCCTGTACTTCTGAACCCCAGTTGAGTCGCCCAAGTAGGAGTTTGGTTCACTGCTAGGCTTATCCTCCCCCACCTCTCCCTCAGCCACTGCCCGGACAAGTCCTGCTCTCTTGTCTTCCTAACATCACTCAAGGCTGTCTGCTTTTCTCCTCTGCCTCTCTTACCTTCTTAGTCTAGGTCACCGCCCCCTCCCATCTGGACAGCCCAATAGTCCCCCTGGGTAGTCTGCCTCTAGTTTTAATACCACCCCCTCTACTTTCCACATCACTTTAACAGGAACACACATCCTAGAGTGAGATGCTTGGGTTTAGTTGTGGCTGTACCGCTTACTCAACTACATGACCTTGGGCAAGATTCTTAAACTTCCTGAGTTATTATTGTTTCTATAACAAGGAGATACTAGTATTACATTGGGCAGGATTTTAGAGCGGTACATCCCGAGTTTAAGAAGAAATGCTGGAGCTAGGTGTTTGATGCTGCAGTTAAGATGATGTTTGGGGTACCTACACCTGTACTGGAGTGCCAGGGTTGCAGCCTGGCTCTGCTTCCTGCTGATGTACCCCCTGGGAAGCAGCAGGTGAAGGCTCAAGTCCCTGGGTCTGTTCTACCAAATGAGAAACCCAGGTTGGTTTTCTGGCTCCTGGTTTCAGTCTGGCCCAGCCCATGCAGTTGTGGGCATTGGTGGGGTCGGGGGAGGGGAGCAAAAGCAGACAAGATCTCTCTCTCCAGCTCCCCATTTCTTCTTTCTTTCTCTCCCTTCCCATTTTTAAAATAAAATGAAAAATATTTTTATTATTATTTTAAAAAATTTTAAAGATTTATTTTTATTGGAAAGGCAGACATACAGAGAGAAGGAGGGACAGAATTATTTTCTGTCTGCTGGTTCACTCCACAAGTGGCCACAATGGCTGGCGCTAAGCCAATCTGAAACCAGGAGTCAGGAGTCTTGTCGGGGACTCCCACAAAGGCCTCAAAGCTTTGGGCTGTCCTCGACTGCTTTCCCAGGCCACAAGCAGGGAGCTGTATGGGAAACAGAGCAGCCAAGACACAAACCACTGCCCACATGGAATCCCAGCACATGCAAGGTCAGGATTTTAGCCACTAGGTTACTACACTCTTAAAACTATTTTTTTATATATATAAAGATTTACTAATTTTTTTTATTGCAAAGTTAGATATACATAAAGGAGGAGAGACAGAGAAGGAAGATCTTCCATCCAGTGTTTCACTCCTCAAGTGACCACAACAGCCGGTGCTGCACTGATCCAAAGCCAGGAGCCTGGAGCTTCTTCCAGGTCTCCCATGTGGGTGCAGGGTCCCAAGGCTTTGGGATGTGCTTGAATGCCTTCCCAGGCCGCAAGCAGGGGAGCTGGATGGGAAGTGGAACTACTGGGATTAGAACCGGCGCCCATATGGGATCCTGGCGCATTCAAAGTGAGGACTTTAGCTGCTAGGTCGCAGTGCCAGGCCCCAAACATTTTTTTTAAAGGTATTGGGGCAGATGCAGTGGCTCAACAGGCATCCCATAATGGGCATCAGTTTGTTACCAGCTGCTTCATATTAGATCCAGCTTCCTGCTTATGGCCCTGTGAAAGCAGTGGTGGATGTCCCAAAGCCTTGGGCCCAGCCAAGTGTGGGCAACCTGGAAGAAACTCCTGTCTCACAGCTTTGTATCAATTCAGACCTGGCCATTACAGCCATTTGGGGAGTGAACCAGCAGATGGAAGATCTCTCTCTCTCCTCACTGTAAAATCTGCCTTTCAAATAAAAATGAATAAATCTTTTAAAAAGTGATTATTTTTTTGAAAGAGTGATAGGGAGAGAGAAAGAGATGAGAGAGTGAGAGATCTTCCATCTGTTGGTCCACTCCCCAGGTAACCACAACGGCTGGTGCTGAGCTAAGCCATTCTGAAGCCAGGAGCCAGGAGTCTCCTCTGGGTCTCTCCACTGGTTCATGCCCCAAATGCCCACCTCTGGGCCTGGTCTAAATCAGGCAGCTGGATGGCAGAGCTTCAGGCACTTGTGCTGGCCTCTGCTGCTTTCCCAGGAGCGTTATCAGGAAAGTGGATTGCAGGTGGACTATCTCGGACTCAAAGCAGCACTCCCATATGGAACACAGATTATATCTCGATAAGCTGAGAGAACAAGCATGTATCCTCCTAACAGGACAGGACCTGAAAGTCATATTTGCAAGCCTGCTTCTCTCTCACTAAGTGCGATGGCTCCGATGCTAGCGCTTTTCCCAGATGTGTTCTGAAACCCTCAGTCCTCGGGGCTCAGGGTTTTGCCCTGCATTGCCTCACCTTTGGCAGACATGCCCTGCCCTGCTCTCCCTGGCAGGCCTGCCAGGCAGGTGGGTGAAGTCCAAAGGAATCTGCCTGGTCTCCTGCGGTTTTTCTCTGCCTGGTACTGCTTCCTCTCCTCCAGCCAGCCTGCACTTCTCAGATTAGAAACGCACGTGGCACTCAGCTGCCCCTTGCGGGCAGGAGAGGTCTTCTGTGCTGTCAGCCACTGCAAAGATTTGAGCTTCCCTGTCCCCTGGCCTCCACACCCCACTTACCTAACATAGGAAAAGACGATCACATGTAAGAACCACTTAAGGGTGCCATAATTCATGCTCTGGATCCGGGTGACTTTGTTTGTCTCATACTGGCAGACGTCATTCCAGCTGCAGCAGGCTGGCATGGTGGGCCGCTCCCTGCCTCCCAAGCTGGACTCTGCTGGACTCTGCTGGACTTAGCTCACCCAGGCCGCCCCACAGCGAGGCCCTTCCAGGAGCAGCAGAGTGAAACTGAGCTGATTCTTAGCAGGCGCCTTTAAGTTTGAGTTCCTCCAATGAATGCAGGGCGGGGGCGGGTCCTGGCTGTGGCCCCAGTTGTGGCAGAGACAAACAAGTAGAGTCTTCCTTGCCTACCCCAGGCTGGCAGGGGACCCCGCCCCAGCTGGCCTCCTCCAGCTGCCTGCACAAAGATGGTGTTCAGAAGCTGGGCATTTTTAGAATTCTTTCTTTCCCTGTATCCCCTTCACTTTTGGGGGACTCATTTCCACTGGGAGAAAAGGGGACAGGCATTCAAATGTCATGAGCCCCAGCAGTTCCGTTGTGCCTTGGCAAAGGGTCTAGATCTTTGCATTGCCCCCAGCCTCACTCAGAGACTATGAACCTTTTATTTAGCCCCAGATGTGGAGGGTAGGAGGTAGATGGAGGTCTTTTTCTTCCTCTCCTACACCCATTTCTTCAAAGGCTTTGGCCTGCAGATGGTAGGGGCCAGCATGGATTTTATATCTATGTCAGATCTGTTGGATTCTCCGGAATTTTCTCTTCACTTGCTCTATACCTGCAGAGGTCAACCCTGACTTAGTGCAGTAATTCTCAGCCTGCCAGGAACACAGTGAAATTCAGTAGTACTGGGCCTGCTGATCCATTCAGCGAGGGATGCCGACCAGGGAGGAGGAAAAGGTGGAACCCTGCCCCAGGTGGCCTTGAGACGAAATTGCCTCCGTACAAAACGTACAGACAAGGGCACCGGGCCCTGTTTCCTTGGAAGCAGTCAAAGCTAAAACACTGTCAGATGTTGTATCCAGGAACCTTCCATGTGCAGCCCGGCACCTGAGTCACGGTCTCCGTGTCCAGGTGACATGGCCCCTCCAGGGAAGCCGAGTATCGCCAGTGGCTCATTTTTCGCCCATGATTTTGGAGGACGGCATTGTGCAGGGAGTGAGCAAGCGACTGCCTCTCAAAGGTTGGTCAGGATGGGGTGGCTGTCACCATTCCACAGCTGCAGGCAAATGCTGTTGTCTCCAGAAGCTACTTTTCCATTCCTCTTCTTGCAGCTGTCGTGGAGCTGGGCAGGCTTTTTTTTTTTTTTTTTTTTTTTTACTTTTCCTGTGGGAACTGACTTATGCTTTTTTTTTCATCATGTCAGCCCTGCCTTCCACCCTGACTCCTGGGTTAGGTCACAGGAGCACAGTAGGTTGCATGTGAACCTCCAGTCCCTTCTAGCTTCCTGCTGGTGAGGCTTCAGGCTTGGAGGAGGGGTCACAGGGCTCTGTTGGCACTTCACTGTTGGCCGCCCCAGGCAGCTCATATCCAAAGGCGTTGTCTTAGCTCTGCCCGCACCTTTGCAAAGGGCCCCATCGTTAGATGCCACATCCCTGCCAGAACTGAGTGACAGTCACCTTCATCTGTGACAAGAAGAGAATCACTGGACTACAAGGGCAGGTGAGCCTGATGGTTAGAATACAAACGCTGGTTGCCCGGCTTCAATCTTGGCTTTACATCGTGACACCTGTGGGCAACTCTGTTTATGCCTGCCACTCATTCATTTGTTTCAAGATTACCAGAAACTAGCAGGTTAATCAGCGAACCTGCAGAGAAGTGTCCATCTGATGACAAAAGGCTCAACATAAAAATGGTATGTTCGTACAATGGAATATTATTCAGCTCCTGAAGGGAGTGCAGTGTTGATGCTTTCTGCTCCATGGATGAACTTTGGAATCGTGACACGAAGGGAAAGCAGCCAGTCACAGAGGAGACAGCCCTCAAGATTCCATTGTTGATTTCCTGAACAGGCAGATCACTTCCTTACTGCCCATGCTGCCACTCATCCATGCCCATTATCTTGCCTCTGATGAACTCCTTTTTTTTTTTTTAAGACTTATTTTTATTGGAAAATCAGATACGCAGAGAGGAGGACAGAGAAGAGGATCTTCTGCCCGCTGATTCACTCCCCAAGTGGCCACCATGGCTGGAGCTAAGCCAATCCAAAGCCAGGAGCCAGGAGCTTCTTCCAGGTCTCCCACGTGGTTGTAGGGTCCCAAGGCTTTGGGCTGTCCTTGACTGCTTTCCCAGGCCACAAGCAGGGAGCTGGATGGGAAGTGGGGCCGCCAGGATTAGAACCAGCGCCCATATGGGATCCTGGCCTGTGCAAGTTGAGGACTTTAGCCACTAGGCTGCCATGCCAGTTTAGCCATCATGCTGATTCCTTCTCCTTCAGAATTTTAAAAAACTTAAAAAAACTAACCCTAACGTGTGAAGAGTACTGTATAAATCAGTAGAGGCAAAGAAAAAAAAATAATAATCTGTAATGGGAACTACTGATTACAGGCCAAACCACAATGCCATGATTTTCAAACTATGGCGATTTTGTGATCCAGGCTACTTTCCATTTCAAAGGTCCCAGGAAACGATAATCAGCTTGCTTCCTTCTATTTCCTAAGGTTTAAGTTTCTGATCAGTGTGGCCTCCAGCCCCACCCTAATTTCAGAGGAATTTTCCAAACACACTGATTTTTCCCTTTCCCTCAACTGATTTAGCCTGTATTGTTACAATAGTATAGTTCTTCATAAACAGTCATATGTCCCTCATTGCAAGCATAGACAATGGCAGAGAGTCCAGCATCCTATTGTCAAGATATAGTTAACCTTTTCATTGGGAGTCCATCATTGATCTGGAAGTAGAAATGCATGCTGCATTGTATCCTCAAATCTGGATTTGATAGTCTTCATTACACAGTTACTATACATTCCCTTAAATGAGAAGCCTCAAAATAAAATTGACACCAGGAAGGACAACAGAAATTTACAACACCATGAAGTTAAATAACATGCTATTGAATGACTAACGTGTTGCTGAAGAAATGAAAAAGAAAATCAAGAACCTTTTTAAAGAAAATGATGCTTGTGTGACATATAAGTCAGTGAAGAATTTCATGTGAAAAAACTGTTTTGAAGAAATAAAAATACAAACAAAAAATCAAAATCCATGAAATATAGTATCCGTTGATGTTTGTTGGTGAGATATGTCTCCTGTAGGCAACAGATAGATTTTTTTTTAATTTAGTCTAGTAATCTGTGATGTTTGATTGATAAGTTAAAGCCATTTACATTCAAGGTTAATATGAATAGGTGGTAATTTGTTCCTGTGATTTTAGTAGTCGGTTGTTCATTATTTGATTTAATATTCTGTTGTTATTTTACTGGGATGTTCTTCACATTCGCCTTTGGTTTTGGTGGGTGCTATTACTTTTCTTTGTCAAGAGAACATCCTTAAGTATCATTTGTAGGACAGATCTGGAAGAGGCATATTCTTTGAGCCTTTCTTTATGGTGGAAGAATTTTATTTCATTTTCAAAGACAAAGGAAAGCTTTGCTGGGTAAATTATTCTGGGCCAACAATTTTTTGCTTTTAGAATCTGGAATATGTTGCTCCATTCTCTTATGGCCTGTAGTTTCCTGTGAGAGGTCAGCTGTGAGTCTGACTGACGTTCCTCTGTATGTCAATTTTTTTTTTCACAAGCACATTTAAGAATCTTTTCCTTATGTTTGACTGAAGAGAGCTTCATTATCATGTGTTGTGGTGACGATTGCTTTTGGTCAACCTTATTGGGAGTTCTGTGCCCCTCCTATATTCTGTTTCCCATTTCTTTTTGCAGTCACTCCCTCCAGTGAGTTCCAGGTCTGGGCTCTTATGTTAGACTTCCATCTTGGTCTCCATAGCCCCAACTCCTGGCATACTACTCTCCACCTCTTGTGATCTTTTGATGAAGTTGCACAATTATCTGTACAGTCTTTCTCTCACTTCCAATTTGAGCAGTTGCCAGGATTAGGGAAGCATCAGATTCCTAAATAACTAGGTTGTTGGTGGTGCTGATCTTGCTGGAACCTGCTAGTTGTTAGGTCTGAGGGCCACCTGGACCTATTTGGATCCATAGGATGCTGAAATCAGTATTATTTTCCCTGTGGGGACCAGTGCAGTCCACTGAGCTGGAAGTGAGTTCACTCCCATGCTCAGCTCACTGTTGTCCCTGTAGTCTTATAGCCTTTACCACACTGTAAAACATGGTGCTTGATGTGCCACTGGTGTAATTCTGTGAACATACAGGAACAAGTATTTGAGTTCCTGCTTCCAAGTCTTTTTTTTTTTTAATATTAGGTGTTTATTTATCTATCTGAGAGAGTGAGAGAGAACTGCCTGCAATGTCTAGGCTGAGCCAGGCGTTAGCTGGAATCTGAGAATTCAATCTGGGTCTCCCACATGGGTGACCCAAGTGCCTGAGCCATCAGCTGCTGCCTTCTAGGCTGCACAATAGCATGCATCTGGGTCAGAGGCAGAACTGAGAGTTGGAACACAGACAGGTACCCTAGGATTTGAGCATCTCAATCACTAAATTCACTGCCTTCCTGATTTATGTTTGTAACAGTAGACTTTGGATATTCACGCCAAGCAGGAGGATTGAGTCTGAATCCTAACCTTCACAGAATGATACTGAACAAATTTCTTTATTTTTCCCCCTAAAGATTTATTCATTTATTTGAAAGCCAGAGTTTGAGAGAGACAGAGGGGATTGGAGAGAGACTTATTTTATCCTTTGGTTCATTTCCAAGATGGCCAGTGCTGGGCTAGGTGGAAGCCAGGAGTCAGGAGCTTCATCTGGGTCTCACTGGGTGGCTGGGGCCCAAATACTTGGGACATCATCTACTGTTTTTTCCATTAGCTGGGAGCTGGATTGGAAGTGGAGCAGCTGGTACATGAACTGGTGTCTCTGTGGAATTCTGGCATTGCAGGTGATGGGTCTACCTGCTACGCCACAATGCCTGCCCCTGAGCAAACGTCTTGTCTTCTTTGGATTCAGCATTCTTGTCTATACATCAACATTTACAGAGTGAAGATCACATATGGGCGCTTCACTGGGAGAACAGTGGAGACACGGATATGCCTGTCACCAGCACATGGCAGCTGCTGAAAATATCTTCCTTTGCTGCTTCATCATGTGGCTGCCTAGGAAATGCCATTTGGACCATTCCAAGAAAGCAAAATTGCTTTCCATTCCATCATCAGTACAAGCGGCTGGGCTGTTTGGCCCTATTATTTTTCTTTTCTCCTGATGGCAGGTGGAGTGTGGGCTCTAGGGTCTCAAGCGAAAGTTAAGGTCACAGCTCCTCAGCCTGCTGACCTGGCCCTTGGACAAATGTCTTGCTTCTGTGAGTTTCCTGGCCTGGCTCACCAAGTAAGGCCCCCAGCTTGCTTCCACAAAGCACCAAGCATCTGACAGCAGCTTGGTCCTCGGGGACACAGGTGGTTACCCTGAAGTGAGGAAGGGAATGAGCAGCACCAGCGGTCTGGGTGCTGGAGGAAGAACAGGAGAGAAATGGCCCAGAAAAGGCCCCTCTTAGAGCTTGGCAAGGCTGAAACCGAAATGGATGTGCCCAGTTCTCGTTGCTCTGCCTCTAGGAAAAGCCAGGGATCAGGTGTTCCACCTTGCAGACTTTGCTATATTGAGGGCTGTGGCCTGAGACAACCTCTCCCCCAGTCCTCTAGAGATCTCCTAGGCCTGTTTCCCTCTGGAACCTTCCATGGCTCCTGACCAATAGAGGGCAGCAGTGCACCAACATTGCTGTTGTCCGGTCCCAGACAAGGGCACCCTTTTCAGAAAGCCTTGTTTTGTCCTTAGAGCTTAATAAGCACAAGGCCGTGCCACAGGACTGAGAGGAGGGAATGGAGCCTCAGCCAGGTAGCAAGGCCACGTGTCAACAACTGACTGTTGGCTTTTGGCATGCCACATCCTGAAGGTAGACTTCTCAAAGGGTATGAAGAAAGTATGCTGTGTGTCCCATTTCTGGCTCATGAAGCATGTTTTGTTCCTGAATTATAAAAATTCTCCTATGCTGTAACTACTACTCCCTACCATGATTTATAGGAAAGCAAAGTGAGGCTTCCAGAGGTTTTGTCATTTTTGCAATGAATTCCATCTTAAAGGCTGTGCAATGTACTCTGAGCTTAAAAATGACTGAAGGGACCCAGCGTGGTAGCCTGTTGTCTGAGCCCTTGCCTTGCATGCACTGGAATACCCTGTGGGCACCAGTTCATATCCTGGCTGCTCCACTCCCCTTCCACCTCTCTGCCTGTGCCCTGGGAAAGCAGTGGAGGGTGGCCCAAAGCCTTGGGAACCCCTGAACCCCTGAACCTGGAAAGGGCTCCTGGTTCCTGGTTTTGGATTGGCTCAGCTCTGGCCGTTGAGGCTACTTGGGGCATGAACCAGAAGATGAAGGATCTTCCTCTCTGTCTCTCCTTCTCTCTATAAATCTGATTTTCCAATAAAAATAAATAAGTAAGTTTTTTTGTTGTTGTTGTTAAAAATGACTGAAGGCACAGGCATTTGACACAACAGTTGAGCAGTCCCATGGGATGCCTGGGGCTCAGTCCCAGGTCTGCTTTCATTTTCAACTTTCTGCTCAGCTGTACCCTGGAAGGAAGCAGGGGATGGATCAGGTGGCTGGGCCCCAGCCAGGCAAAGTGAGTTGAGTTGGGCTCCTGGCTTGGGCCTGGCCTAACCTTAACTTGTTATAGGCATTCAGGGAGTGAACCAGTGGCTCTGAGTTTCTCATTGTCTGTGTGTGCCTGCCTTTCAAATAAATACACATGTTGAAAGAGGTGAATGAAGATGACAGAGGTCTCTGTGTTACAGTGTTTGGATGTGATAAGACATAATGGGTACCAGGGCAAAGGCTACTCCTTGTTTAGCACAAGTTAAGCTGATTTCTGTGTCTCAGGATTGTCTCCACTTGGGCCAGTTCTATGTAGGACTGACCTAACTTTACATCAACAGAAGTTCTTAACAGGGGTTAGCAAACAGGTCCTTCCCAACCCCAAAACTGGCATCCACACACCACCCACCCATCCGCTCATCCATCTCTGTGGCTGGTGGTCCTGGGATGTGATGTGAGTGGTGCCTTGGGCAGTCTCCTGGGCCAGCTACGACACTATAACACAAAAGCAGGATTCGGATCACCTCGTGCATGTGGCATTAAGGAACTTTTTGCTTCCTGCCACAAGAAATAAACTGCAAAGGTAGCTAATGTGGCCACATGGGCAAATTCTCTCCATTGTTTCCCCTTTCTCGTGATGCCTTCGCTCTGGGTGAGTTCCCCTTGGCGACGCAGGAAGGGGACGGCTCCCCAGACATCGCACCCAGCAGGGACACATCCTCAGGAATAAGAAGCACAGCCTCCGTTTGTGGCTCTTTATAAAAGGAACCACCCTCCCCGGCAGAGCGGCTTTCACATCTCATTGGCTGGATATGGGTCACATGGCCTTGCCTACACCCAATTAAAGCTGGATAAGTGTGACTGACACAGGAAGGCTTAGTCCTGAGAGCCTCAACCAGGGGTGGTTTTTGTCTCCTGGGGGAGTCATTTAGGACGGAGGCTTGAGGGGTGGTGCTGCTGCCTTCTAGTTGGTAGGCAACACCAGGGATGCTCTCAAACCACCTGAGAAAGTAGGACAGGGATCTGGTCTCAACTGTCGGATGTGCTCTGGGTGAGAGATCTTGGGGTGGACTGCTCAGGGTTCTGTGTCCAGGGCTGGGCCCAGGCCATAGTCTGTCCCTACAAAGTACACAGAACCAAAATCCGCAGAATTTGAAAGGGGAAAGGAAAACTGGGTTTGAGGAAAGGAACCTTTCCTCACCTGTTTAAAGCCCTGATGCTGCAAATTCAGCTTCTGGTAAGCTCTCCCTGGGCCCTGGCTGGGAGGCTGTGTAGGACCCCATCCTGGGAGTTAGGGATACGCCAGAAGCCACCCTTGAGTCTGCCCTCACACTGCTTCTAGTCTAGCTGCCCGAACCAGACCTGCATTGCTTCCTTTTTATTATTACTACCAGGGTTTTTCCTCATAGTAGAAAATACTGCACAGAATAAAGACGCAACATCAGAATCATGCTTAACCCATCCCTTAAAGCGCCCCCTCCCCCGACCGCTTTTGCCCATTTCCTTCCAATCCCAAACCAATGTCTAATTTCTGCAAACTGTACACATGATCTCCACACCCTTTCCTTCAGGCTACAGCTCTAGAATTGAGTGGTGGTGTGCATAGCATAGTGAACCTTTCGAGGGACTGGGATTTCGAGGGGAGAACAGCTTCACTGTAGCCCTGAGAGAGGCTAAATCCCCGGCCTTCACCTAGGTCTTGAACCTGATTCATGTGGAGAAGGGAAATAGAATGATGACCTCCCAAGGTAGGAAGGGTGTACTCCAGGAAGACTGTTGGTACAGCTGGTGTCCGCATCTTTCCGATAACAACCCAGCTTTTCTTCGCAGGAGTCTTTCCCTCCCACCAGGTAAACCTCAGCTCCTGTTTGGGTGTAACTAAACCTGGTACCATCCAGGCGGTCACACAACTTGAGTTTAACCTACCCCTGTCGTCAGTAAATTGGTCCTTGGATGGGCCCAGTGCCTGGATCAGGTCAGTTCAGACCAAGGAAGCTCTGTTTCCATTGGATTTGAAACTTAATGGAGCCTTGTGCTACTAGCAGCTGTTTTACTGTCATGAATAGAGAAACTGCTCAAAATAAAGCCAACACAGAGGACTGAGAGCTGGGGAGGAGCATCAAGGATCTGAGGACAAGCTTCCCCAGGACAAGCTCAGAGCACCTCTGGGCTTTCCATTGACATGACCCAATCAATTACCTTTTTGGCTTAAGTCGGTTTCAATTAACTTTCCGTCTTTTGCAACTCCAAGTTCTAACACCCTTTGTCACCTTGAGTAATGGAAAAAGCCCGTCGCGCTCTAAATCGGGAAGATTTTTGTCTTGCCACTAACTGGCTGTGTCCTTAGGTAAATCATTTTGTCTTTCCAGGCTCAACTCTCTAAAACAGAGGAAGTCTGACCTACCTCTTGGGTGTTTGGGAAAAATGAATGACCTTGTAGCTTTGTGAATGTGAAGGGAATTAAAAATGGAGGGATTTTAGAAAACCTTAAAGGGGTAGTGTGATGTTTTGGATGTTGATTTGAGCGCCTGCAAAGCTGCACAGTTGAAGTCTTGGTCTGCAGGGTGGTACCACTGGGAGGCAGTAGAGGCTCTAGGAAGTGAGGTTCCTGGATCGTTAGGTCTTTGAGGGCAACCCTACATGTAGTTCTCCTGCACCCCTGAGGTTCCCAGCAGAGCATCCTTACCAGCTGTGTTCCAGCCACCTCTTTCTGCTCCTGGTTGGAGATGTAATAGTTGGCTTACATTCTTCTGTGCTCCACCACTTGCCACTTACCACAAAGCTGAACTGAGGCAGGCACCACGTTCTTGAACTTCCAAAAAATATGCACTAACTGTACCTCCTTTTCTTCGTAAGTAGGTAGGTAGGTAGCTTGTAGTGATAAGAGAAATCTGAGTAATGGCAAATTAAAAGGTAAATTCAAGATCAGCAGAGTTGTACATCACACTAATCCTCTGACCTGTGTTTCCAGCATGCCATATGCCTGCCAGTTCATGTCCTGGTGACTGGGACCTGGTGACTGGACGTGGTGGGTTGGCAGTCACTGGGGCTGTCCTAGACAGCCTCACAGCTTTCACCTCTTCATCCCTCTGGACCCAGCAAGTTCACTGAGCTCACACTTGTCCATGCCAGTGACTGAACACGGGGATGTTGGTGCAGTTCCCCAGCTGCCCAGTCTGGGATTCCTCTTGCAGATAGCTTGGGCTCTGGTGGATGATAAGGCTCCCAGCACCCCCCTGCTGTCTGCAGCTCCGGCCACACGCCCCTTCCCCCTCTGCCCTCTTCCAGGTGTCAGTCCAACTTCTGACGTCTTCCTCCAGCTCCCTCCCCTTTGTCCTTCCCAATCTGGTGTGCTTGTGGCTTCCCAGACAATCCGCGTGACCCCAGATGACTTCTGTGCCAGGAGGTCAGGAATTCTGCAACCACTGAGCATCACAGTCAGCTGCTGCTGTGGCAGTGGGGCTGCCAGTGGTCCTCGGAGGGCCCGTGGCTGTGACTGTATCAGAGCGCAAGGCTTTGTCACAAGTAGTATGACCTGCCACGTGAGCCTCTGCTGAAGCTTACCTGCTCCATCAGCCATTTGTAACCAGGAACAGCATTCTCTCCAGGGGATGGTTATTTCCAATGACTCCTGGGTAGAGACTAGAGACTCTTACAATGCACAGGGCAGCCCCTCCATGACTCCCCGTCACCACAAATTCCTTAGTGCAGAGAGGCAAGAAGCATCCTGCGTTGACTGGAAGTGTTGGTGAAAGCTTAAGCCACCCTGTGAAGCTTTGTGCTCTGTGACTATCCTTTCTGCTTCCCCCACCCTCCTGGGAAACTCTGCAAGGAAAAGGGCCAGTCATGAATCCACATTCACGTGCGTTCAGGATTATCCGTACCTGGAGAATGGAAAGTGCAATGGAAGTGCTTGTTCACTGTGGAAGTATTTACCAACTAGTTTGGTTATAAAAATGTTTGCTGAATGCACATCAACACACGCCAACTCTCACAGCCATCACTACCATCTTTCTAACACCTGACTCGGTGCCTGGGGCGGAACAGTCAGCAGTGTTTTCAGAATTGTTAGATCAATCAGTGAGAAGTGAAAGATGATCTACTGACTAGCTGTTAAATGTACATGCCTTGGGGTGGACACTACAAATGTAGGAGACACGGGTGTGGTCTTTTCACATTGCAATGAGAAATTTTTTCATTCCAGAAATGACTGTGATGACTGGAGACCTGTGCCAGGGTGGGGTGTTGGGGTCCAGCTCAAAGGCATATAGAGTTTAAAATGCACATCTTGCTTGGCTTGTGTTTAAAAAAAAAAAAATGGAAAACGGGCCAGGCTTTGTGCAAACTTGCCGTGAAACAAGAGCTGTTTTCAGGGCCCGGGAACACGCTCTGTCCCATGTTTAATTTCTTCCATCTGTCTGGTATCTGACCTCTGCTGCCCTCTAAGCCATTGCCACATATTGTCTGCGCACGTTCCCATATAAGGTGATCTCTCCCTCTCTTCCCGCCCCTCTCCCTCTTTCTCTCTCTCTCTCTCCCTCTCTTCTCTGGGTTGGACAGCAGCAACACTGGCTTCCTCCACCCCATCATCCCTCTCCCTGCCTTCCCTGGCAGACTCTGCTGTCCGGATGGATGGCTGCAGAGCGGGAAGGGGCAGGGGGCTGCCAAGGAATGTGGCAGGTTTATTTTTGTCTGGTTGCAGGCCCCAGGCACTTGGGGAAGTCACATGCCGATAAGAGAGTGGGGGTGACTGAGATCGGTGGCTCAATTCTGCAACACCCCAGGTGTGAGCCGTCAGCACAGAGTGGGGGTGGGGGCAGTGCTGGGCTGGGGTGAGCAGGCACTCGGAGGTCATGGGACTGTTCGCTCTGCCCCAGGTCTGATTCTCAGAA
Organism: Ochotona curzoniae; assembly: GCF_017591425.1. NCBI lineage: Eukaryota > Metazoa > Chordata > Mammalia > Lagomorpha > Ochotonidae > Ochotona > Ochotona curzoniae. Next base: position 5,598,222 of record NW_024466340.1, on the reverse strand, counting down.
AGACATGTTTGATCCTTCAGTGAAGCGATGGCAGGAACTGAGATGTGTAATCACAAATGCCCGAACTCTGGACAGAGCTCAGCACGTCCGACAGGGCGTCAAGCAGAGGAGCTGCATGTCAGGGTGTCTGTCTCTTTCTCTCTCTTTTAATTTGAAAGGCAAAATTACACACATAGAGAGAATGAGCGAATGAGCAAACTTGCAGTGCTGGTTCACTCCCCAAAAGGTTGCAATGGCCAGAATGGGCCAAAGCTATCAACCAGGAGTTTCTTCAGGATTTCCCATTGGGGTTCAAGGGCCCAAGCATTGAGGCCATTTTTTACTGCTTTCCCAGGCCTGTTAGCAGGGAGCTGGGTGGGTAGTGGAGCAGCCAGGACTTGAACAAGGGCCCATGTGGGAAACTCTGGTTTGCACGAAGTCCCCTCATCCAGCCCCAGAGTGACTCTTCTGTATGACCTTGGGCAAATTGAGTGATCTTTCTGACTTTATTTCCTTCTGTGTTAGTGTAGTTTGGTGATTCTGGTCAGTTTAATGTGGTATCAAAGTGAACATAAACTCCAGGAGGGTGGCAGAGATTTTTGTGGGTTTTCTGTTCTGTTGCTCTGCCAAAGGTTTTGATGATGCTTGGAACATGGGAGGTCCTCAGATATGTATTGAACGAAGTAAAAGAAGTCATGCTTTCCAGCACTTGGCACCAAAGAAGGGACAGTTGGTTCAGCAGCAGCTGACTTCATATTCGTTGAGAATCCTGGAAGTAGGGTCTGGCACAGTGGCTCAACAGGCTAATCCTCTACCTGCGAGTGTCAGCATCCACTAGCACTTGCTTATGTCCCAGCTACTCTGCTTCCGCTCCAGCTCCCTGCTGATGACCTAGGAAAGCTGTAGAGGATGGTCCAAGTCCTTGGGACCCTGCACTCATGTAGGAGACCTGGGAGAGGCTCCTCCTGGCTTTGGATCAGCTCAGCTCCAGCCGTTGCAGCCACTTGGGAAGTGAGTCAGTGGACAGAATCTCTTTGTCTCTGTTCTCCTTCTCTTGTATATCTGCCTTTCCAATAAAAAAAAAATAAATCTTTAAAAAGCGTTTATGTGAAAGACCGAGTGACAGAGATGGGAGAGATCTTCCATCTTCTGGTTTATTCCTGGTTTATTCCTCAGCCAGGGCTGAGCCAGGCTGAAGCCAGGAGCAAGGAATTTCATCCAGGTCTTCCACATGGATGGCAGGGACCCAAAGTACTCAAACACTCATTTGCTGCCTCCCACAATGTGCTTTAGTGGGGAAGCTGGACTTCAAGTGGAGAATGTGAGCTTGAACCACACACTGCGATGTGGGATTTGGACACCCCAAGTATCCATGCAATTACCCACCGATAGAAGACTGGAAGGAAATTTGGCTCATGCCAGGTCATGTCAGCTACAGAGTGAAGAAAGAGTCTCCAGGACTGGTGGGCCTCCCAAGTTCTCGGGGCCCATGGTTCATTTTTCAATTCAGGTGAGACTCACATAGCATCAGCCACATTCGAGATGTTAAAAATATCATGCAGCTGCCACGTGGGTCTATTCACAGAGCATTTTCTTCACCCCAAAAGGACACTCTACATCCGCTGAGCACTTCCTCAGCCTTCCTCCTAACCCCTCAGCCCCTGGAAACCACCAGCCGGCCCTCTGTCTCCACGGATTTGCCTGCTCTAGATAATTCATATAAACATATTTGCACAGTACGTGTCATTTTGTGGTTGCCCTCTTGCCTTCAGCATCATATTTTGAGGTTCATCCAGGGTGGTTTGATGTGTATCAGGACCTCATGTCTTTTCATGTCTGAATCACATTTGGGATGTGATTCTCACAGTGTGTTATCCATCCATCCACTTGCCCATCACTCGGGTTCTGTAATTCCATCTAGGGCACTGTCATAGCCCCTGACTTGACGCCATCGACCCAGGAGGATGAGAAGGGCTTGGCAATGCAAAGGACAAAGCCAGCTTGTCCCCTGCTGTACTTGGCCTTTTCTTGTCCCCTCCAGGCAGCCTTTTTCTGCATGATTCTCAGCTCCCTGATGGTCCAAAAGGCAGCTCTACTGCCGCTTACCCTTAAATACTCCCTCTGAATTCTATAAATACACCAAACATCCAGCCGAGGTGGGGGGAAGCACTTGAAAGACATCTGAAATGAAAATACACTTTTTCCCCCCTCTCCATCATCAGCCAAATGTTTTCTCTGCTTTTTCCTCTTTAATCCTGGAATGAATAGTTGGATTTCAAAGCATGAGTCCCACCTGTGTGAGAGAAGCAACTCCTTGGCAGTGCCCTTGTAGGATAGAAAGCCAGGCAGGGTGTTAATCCTGGTCCTCCTGCACAATGAATCCCCTCTGCCTCTCCCTCAGCTCCCTGATTCATTCTGCTCTCTCTCAGCAGTCATTTTTTAAAAAAAGATTTATTTGTTTTTATTGGAAAGGCAGATTTACAGAGAAAAGGAGCGACTTCCATTTGCTGGTTTACTCTCCAAGTGGGGGAGTAAACAGCTAGAACTGAGCCAATCTGAAACCAGGAGCCTCTACTGGATCTTCAGTGTGGGTGCAGGATTCCAAGACTTTGAGCTATCTTCCACTGCTCTCCCAGACCACAGGCAGGGAACTTGATGGGAAGTGCCAACAGGACATGAACCAATGCCTATGAGATGCTGGTGCTTGCAGGCAGAGGTTTAACCTGTTAAGCCATTGCATCATAGAATCAAGTTTGAAACCTGGCTTGCCCTGTATATATGACCTTGGCCCCTCTGACAGCTTTCCAGGCTTTGATCTCCTTAATTGTAAAATGGAAAAGGTCCTAGCACCCTTGTTGTGGAAATTAGAGGAGATGATGTAGGTGCAAGCTATGTCCTGAAATGGAATTAGCCCTAACTGCATGAACTTTCTGGAACACCAGCTACAAAAGAGCCAGGACAATGTGGAAGACATGGCAGTGGATAGCTGACCTCAGAAGACCTCACCACTCATCACTTGGATGTTTTCATTTTTGTCAAGAGTCTATCCTGTTGGGTCCCCAGTCCATCTCCTCTTCCTTGTTCTTGATCCAGGCAGATGGAGCTCCCCTCCCCGTTGGCTCCCTGTTGAGTTTAGCCCATGGGAAGCCAGGGAAGAGATCCTAGTGTGGGAGGTGAGTGGGGTTGGGACTGGCTGCATCTGACCCTCTGCAAACAGTCATACATTAGGGGGTCTGTTGCCTTCCCTTCCTGTTTTCAGGTGTAGAGAACCAGGCATTGCTGGTTTCCTGTTGGTTCACACCCTGCCCACATCTTTATAAATAGTCCTGTATTAAGCTCTTCTCAGTTGCTGAGAGTCTGCCATCTTTATCCTGCCAAGATGTTGACTGATAGAGAGGTTATCAACTTTAGAGCATGACTCAGATTTACAAGAGAAAGGACATCATCTTATAATGACCTGAAATCCAATTCTGCTGGATTGGCAAGAAATCTAATCTCATTGTAGAGCATCTCACCCTTCACCCACATGCCAGGGAATGCCAAGTCCCCAGGCTCTTTGGCAGCCACAGAGCTTTGGGGCACCACCTGCTGTCTTCTGTCAATAGCCCACCCTTGTTACTGCTTGGTCACCCATCATCCCAGGCTGCAGGTCTTCTCAGGTCTTCTGGCATGGTTGCTTCCATGGGACAAGGCAAGAGCTGAACTGGAAACCACTGACCTCATAGTGGCTGGCTCATCTGCCCTTCTAGGGGCTGCTGTTTCTTCTCAGTATGTCTTTCCTCCATGCTATGGGAGGTCCTTCCCACGCCCTTGGAAGCCAACCTGCACAACAGCCCCCCCAAGACTTTAGGCCTTTTCAGGCTATAACCTGTGCAGGAAGTACAGAAGGACCACAGGAAATACAGGTTGAGAATCTCAACCCACTGAAGTCAAGGCAATGGGAGTTGTTTCAGAAGGAGGGCCAATAGGAACACCTACTCCTGAACCAATGCCTGATCAGCATTGGAACATGATCCTGACATCAGTAATCCCGATGGGTAAACACCAACATGGGCATTGCTTGAGCATGGTGAGAAAACTAGGCGCATCCTGTATTTGCATACATTCTTATAACTAATATGAATTGCATATTATTTTGGCGCTTTCATGTTGCCCATTCATCTCCTCAGTCATGCAGTCTGGCAGAAAGAGTTGAATTTAATAAGACCTCTGGAATCTCATTCACTTAGTTAACAGTTTCACATCTTATTTATCTGTTTACCCTTGAAGACAGCACATTCTGCTAGTAAACATCTGTAAGATTAAATTGCCGGAGCAAAGACAGTTTAGGAGGTCTGCGAACACTCAATTCAGGTTTCCATTTAGGTTTAATTTCTTTCAGCTCCAAGTAACCTAGATGGTGAAGGCATTAAATGACAATTAATGGAAAACAGAGTAACCCACTTCTGAATCTGTCCCTGTGCCTGGGTCATTTTTTCCCTAGTTTTGAAGGAATGCGATAAAGCAGGCAGTGTGCAGAGTAGCCCCAGATGGGCGAGCGTCTTGAAAACTGGCATTCGCTGAATACTCGTGCACAATCCAGAAATATCTCATGGTCAGGATGAAAGGTCTAAATTTAATACCAAAAACAGAACATGGGCTTGGCTTCCCTGGGCCCTGCACAGGAAAGTTCTTGTTTGGAAATTCTGGAAGGAACAAGGGGCTGGAGACAGGAGACCCAACAGTCTCCTTGATTTGTATGAAGATCTGGAGGGTCTGCTGGTACCCCAAGACCTCACTTGTCCCCTGATGGAAGCCCGCATTGAGGAAACAGTGGGAACAGAATCCAGAGAAGGTTCCCCATGATCCAGATGTTCTCCCTCAAGAAGTGCAGGCTCATTTTCTTCACCGTCTTCCCTTTCATACCCAGCTTTCGAGACTGAACCAATTTCCCCGAGCAGCCATGGTTCTGGTTAGCACAATCTTTCTACATCTGCGGAAGCCAGGCCTTCTTCATAGGGAGCCAGCCTTCATCCTGTCTCCCAGCCTGTTGTTGTAGACTAATTCAGGTCATAACAGTGAATTCAAGAATGGTCTTATGTACTTAAAACTGATTATGACAACTGGCTCTGGGAATCTGCTAAAACTAAGAAGGGAAAAGTAGTTTTGTTTTGATAGAGGTTCCTAGCCTGACAGAATATAAGGCTTACTGCTACTAGCAGCTCAGTCCAAGGGAAGGAGTGGAGACAGGGAGTTGGAGGGACAAAGACTATCAAGATGACATAGCTGAGATCCTGGATCAAGCCATACCTGAAGATTATAATATTTCTGGACTGCACAATTGTATGGTTTATCATAACCTCCTCCTCATTTTCTATCTCACACGAAACAGTCTTGAAAAACACACTTTGCCAGGAATGATCTTCCTTCCTTGAAACAGAGGAAAGGTTCACAACTGTGAATTATCCTTGCAGAGTCTACACAATCATGGCTAAATAGGAAGGTTGGAAGCGGAAGCTGCCAGCTTCCTTCTCACCTCCTCTACGCCTCTCCTCTCCTTGAAGACACACTCCTTCCACATAAGCAGTTGAGAAAGAGGATCAGGAATTTTAGTGTTTGGGATGAGTAGGTTTCACCAGCAGGTCTGTGTTCTTTCACCCAAAAACTTGTAAAGAATTCATAGATCGAGTCCCATGGTCTGCAACTGTGGGCATCCACAAGGCCAAAAATGAATAAGAATTGGAAGGTCACCAGCAATGACTGGCACCTCCCATGATGGACACACCTCCCTCCCTGACCAAGACAACAACATTTTGAAGGTGTGTACACAAATGGCCAGAGCGACATTATTCATTATAGCCACAAAGTGGACACAATGCAAATGCCCGTCTGCTGATAAATGAATTAATAAAGAGCGGCTTATCCGTACCATGACACATCAATTGGTCATAGTCAAAAAGAACAAAGTGCTGATGCATGCTACAACATGGATGAATGAATGTTGAGTGCGTGAAAGAAACCAGGCCCAGGGGGCCACATGTTTTAGGATTCCATTTATGGGAAATGTGCAGGAGAGACAAATCAGCACCATTGGGAAGCGGATACACCGCTGCCTGGGGGTGGGGGTGGGGGTGCTCCCTGCACACCAGTGGGTGATGCTGGAAGGGTGGAGAGTTTCTTTTGGGATAATGAAACATCCTGGCAGTAGATAGTACTGATTAGGGAGCAGCTTTGTGACTGACTAAAATCCACTGAATTGTGTACTTTCACTGGCTGAGTTGGGTGTATGTGCTACACCTCAATAAAGCCATTGAGAAAAGAGAAAATGGAAAGCTTTCAGGAAGGCTGTCATGGAGGGCTGGAATTCCCCTCCATCTAGTAAATATGTTAAATACAATTCAGCCAAAAGCCTTAGATAGGGGCTCACCTAGAGCCACCCCCCCACACACACACACATCTGAGGAAAAACTTGTTTTCCCATGAGCAAGTTGACTGCTGATGGGAAACCATTGCTGAAAATTTTCTTTGACCGCTCTCCATGAATCCACCCCAGGTTTCAGCTTCGTTAGGAAGCAGTAGCAAATGACCCTTTGGCCTGCGTCTGAGCCCGGCAGCTGCGGGCAGGTGTGGGATCAGCAGGTAGCTCCCCGGAAGCATGCTCACCGGGCTCACGCAAGACTGCATTCTCCACCGTGTTTATGTAACAGCCAGCAGGATGAGGAGGAACTAAAAATGACTCCTATCTTCTTATAGCCTATATCTGCAGATCCATTGGAACAAACTGAACCATCTCATTAGAGAGAAAGAGAGAGAGAGAGAGAGAAACAGATTTTCAGGGCTTCTGAAGTTGGCCTCCTACATGCCAGCAGTAGTTGGGCTGCCCTGCTTGGGCCTTGGCCCCGGGCTAATGTGCCTGGGAAAACAATGAAAGATGGCCCGTGTCCTTGCACCCCTGCCACCCTTGTGGGAAACCTGCTTAGAATTCCACATCCCTGGCTCTGGCCAGGTCCATTCCTGGCTGTTGCAGCCAGTTGGGGAGTGAACCAGCAATGGAAGATCTGTCTCCCCTTCTCTCAGCTTTTCAAATAAATAAAATAGATTTTAACAAAAGAGGGGAGGGTGACCACTCACTGAGGTCTTCTCTAAAACAGCTAGTGCATGCCTGGAGGTCTCCTCTGTGATCCAGCCAGACATCCCCAGCCTGTTGCACTGGGGGAAGCCGGTGGAGACCGCAGGGAGGACATGACTGAACCGAGCTTCTCTGAGGCCAAAGGAGCCTTGGGCCATGTAGTATATTAAACATTTCTTAAAAGACTGGATGCAGACAGTGAATTCCCAGCGGCGCAGGCCATGCCTGGAGGTGACACAGAGATCTCCATGATGTAGTTGTATCCTTTGATTCCTGTCAAGACCCTACAATCAAACCCGATTTGGAGAGATTTGTGTCAGAAACCTAGCTTTAAAGGTCGGCTAGAGCGCATTTTGCGTACAAGTAGGAACCCTCAGCCCTTAGGCCCTCGACTCTCCAGTAGGGCACAGCCCACGGGCAGCGCGCCTTTCCCCGTGGACTCCTCCATCATTAGTCCTTCCAAAGCCTCCGGAGGCCCCGTTCCAGGGTGCACCCGGCCTGCCGGAAGTGACGTCTCGCCTAGCAACCGTTACCAAGGAGTTCGTCTCTAGGAACCCACGAGAACCCGGGTGCCTCCTGGGGGAGGGTGGGGAAGTGGTTTCATGAGGAGAATTTGAGGTAACCTCGCCAACTCGCGGTGGGAAGCTTCCCCATCCCCCGAAATAGGAAAAAAAAATCCCCACCTCCTCCCCATCGCAGGGCAGCGGCCTTCAGCGGAAAGGTCGAAGCCTGGTCCCGAGCCCCTGTGAGGGGCCTTGTGGTGATCCAGGCCCGTGGTCGGCCGGGAAGCTCAGGCCAGCCCCCGGCGAGGGTCCTGCTCGGGCGGGGGTGGCGCCTCCTGTCCAACTCTCGGAGCTGGGTGGTCGGGGGACACGGTTTGGGGGACTCTTGGAGGCTAGGGGCCCGCCTGCGCGGCAGCGGGGCAGCGAGCTGTGCCAGATAGAAAGCTTGTCCTGGTTTTGATTGTTCCCTCCAGCCCCTCGGGCGCCTCTGGGTGAGTGCGTGTGCCTGCGCGTGGCCACCGAGCCCTGCGAGCGGGGCGATAATTGCTTTTGCTAATTTTAGAGCGCAGAGCCCGCTGGGCACCTGCGCGGCCCTGCGCGGGTGACCACTGGAAAGCTGGTGGGCGACAAGGGTGCTAAAAGCCAATGAGATTCTTTCCCTAACTGGGAACTTGTTCATTTATCCAGATTTTTAGGTCGGTTTTGTGTTTTTTTTTGAATGAGGAGTAAAAAAGACCTACAGAGAATTGATGTGTTATTTAAAATTAAATATATATATATGTGTGTGTGTGTGTATGAAGCTTAAAGTGTAAAGTTTAAAGTATTTTGACAGGGAAAATTGTGAGGTTTTTTTTAACTTATGTAAAGATTTTGACTTCATAGACAAAGCCTGTGTTCATAAAGCACACGGATTATTTTGTCTATCCTCTGACTTACTTTATAAACAGTACTTACTTGTAATTTTATTATCATAATGGAGTAAAGATAATAGACTTGTATTTTAATTTTTTTCCCCTCTAAATATCCAGATACAACCACCCAGTTTGAAAAACTAGTATTAAAACAACTTTCTGCCTCATTTAGGTCATGAATAAAATAGCATGTATTTTGTGACTTTTTTTCTTTTTTGCTACTAGGGAGCACTAAAGTGATTTTTTTTCCTTTTTTTTTTTTTTAGCAGCTCATTTTTAAAGTTGCTAATATTAGAACAGTTCAGTTTGATAAAGGTGTCTCAGCAATGAAGACATCGGTTTTTTTTTTTTTTAAAGCTTTGTTTCCCCGTCAGATTGATTGCCTTTAAGATTCAGGTTTGTGCTTTTTTCTGACTTTAGCCCTATGTACAAATCTGCTGTAGTGCCAGAAATCACTGTGGTGTGGATAGGGGTGTTCAAAAACCAACGGTTCAAAAACTATGCTGGTGGAGTTTCTAGCTGAGCAGAGGACAGAAAACATGTAATCAAGAACTAGTCACCTCAGAGAGAGAAGCGCTGACCAAGTGTGGTCAGCTTGGAGGGCAGGGGGAGCCTTGAAAGATGTTTCCTGGACAAACCTACTTATGTTGACAAAGCCTCAGAGAGGGAAAGGGCATCCCTGGAGGTGGGGAGGAACCAGGCATTCTAGGCCAAGAACATGGCACTGAGGGGAGAGAAGTGGAGGATGGAACTGTGACTGACCAGGGGGCTGCGGCTGAAAGGTAACGGTTGGGAGCGATGAAGGAGGGCTGCGTGGTGACTGCCCCATCAAGGAATTTGGGCTTTGTGTGTGATGAGAAGCTGCGTGTGATTTGGGAAGGGGACAGATGGAGGCCAGGACATGGAAACCAAGGCTGGAATTCCTCAGGGGTGGCAACAAGACCATCCCAGAAGCGGGTGGGTGAAGAGTGCGTGGTGGGCACCAGAATAAAACCCATGAGTGCCCCAGGTCAAAGTGTGGCCTTGTTTAGCTTGGTTGTAGCAAAGCGCAGACATAGGCCCAGTGTTGCCAGATTTAATGTAAAAATCTCCCGACATTTCAAGTGTGGACTGCTATTTTCTTTTTTAGTTGGAAACATGTTTATAGCTTAAATAATATTTAAGTCTTGTGCAGGAGTTGTATACCTGTGTGAGAGAGATGTTCGTGTAGGTAGGAGTTATCCATTTGTCCATGTCATTCAAAGGATTGCTGTTTAATGCGATGCCTGTATAAAAATACCTGATGTTAAATCTTAGCAGCAAATACTGCAGCTTTCCTTACAAAAGCCTTCAAACTCTTGATTTTTTATAACAAAATAGATTGGGATGCCATGTAGAACTACTCTTTTCATACCTACTTCCAATAAACTTAATTCTCATTTTTCCCAGAAATTTTGTTAGCAAGAAATTCTTTTTTTTTTTTCCTGTAGTTTAAGACCTAACCATGAGTGATCAGATCAAATTCATTGTGGACAATCTCAATAAGGAGCCTTTTCGGAAGAACTATAATTTAATCACATTTGATTCCCTGGAGCCAATGCAGCTACTACAAGTTCTTAATGACGTTTTGGCTGAGATTGACCCGAAGGTAAGCGTTTCCTCTTTGTGATGAAAAGGGTGGCTATTTTTGCCCCAAATAGCTGTGAGCAGGGCAAATAATTAACCTCTCTGAGCCTTATTTTTCATTGCTATAAAGTCATGATAATGGCCTAGAAGGTTTCTCTACTAGCTCAAAGATAAAATGATCTGCTTGAGCTTATTTAGACATTGTTTCCCTACTTCCCAACATAAATAGATTTCAGCCTGGAATAAAAATTCTTTCACAAAGGCTTTTATTGTATTACAAGTTAGTTCAAGTCAGTTCATGCCTGTTACTCACGGGTCTTTTTCCACTGGAGACTTTTTTTAAAGCTTAACATTTTTAATTTGAATCTTTTTTTTAAAGATTTATTTATTTTTATTGGAAAGGCAGATTTACAAAGAGAAGGAGAGACAGAAAAAGATCTGTCTGCTTGACAATGGCCAAGAGCTTAGCCAATCAGAAATCAGAAGCTTCTTCCGGGTCTCCCAGGCAGGTACAGGGTCCCAAGGCGTTGGGCCGTCCTCCACTGCTTTGCCAGACCCTAAGCAGGGAGCTGGATGGGAAGTGGAGCCGCCCATATGGGATCCTGGTGCATGCAAGGCAAGGATTTAGCCACAAGTGCCTCCTCACTTGGAATCCAGGAGCCTCCCTACTTGATTTGTTTTATGAAGAGACTGTTGTACCTTTTATGTGCCAGCAAAACAGTTTTCTCAGGGAGTTCAAATATTGTTCTTTGTTAGATACACAATAACATATTTTCGTATTTCTTTGTTTTTTAGCAAGTTGTTGATATCAGAGAGGAGATGCCGGAGCAAACAGCCAAACGGATGTTGAACCTTCTTGGTATCCTTAAATATAAACCTCCAGGAAATGCTACAGACATGTGAGAATCTGATCGTATCTTGCTTTGTGAAAACCAAACCTGTCTCTGAACATTTGGCCTTTTTAGGCAGTACTGGTCTTCCTAATTAGCATAATGAGAACTGATTTTCAAAATAATCTTAAACCTTCTAATATGCTATCATGTGGAAGTGGTAAGGGTTACATCTTTGACTTACCAGCAACAGCAAAAACAGGCATATTACTCCCATATTATCATTCATATGTTATGCTAAGTAAAGACAACTTAAACACTGTCCCGTTAGTGAAGAATTGAGGCTGACTCTAATTGATGTTTTCAACATGGCTTCCTTGGGTACTTCAATTTGAAGGCTTAATTGCCCTCCTTTTCTAATTAATGTAGAGATGGACATTAGAATAGCCTTGGATTTATTCTTTTAAATTCATTCGAGGAAGAGAATCAGGACATTGTAAATCAGATTTGGAACAAATACTGTTCACTGAAGATGTGCTGATGAGTGTGTGTCAGCATGTGCATGCATTGCGTGTCCCTTGCTTTTGCAGGAGTACCTTCCGTCAGGGTCTGGTGATTGGAAGTAAACCTGTGATTTACCCAGTGCTCCACTGGCTTCTGCAGAGGACTAATGAGCTAAAGAAAAGAGCGTATTTAGCACGGTTTTTAATCAGACTCGAGGTGCCAAGCGAGTTTCTTCAGGATGAAATTGTGGCCGACACCAATAAACAGGTATACAGCACACACATGGGTACACAGCACACACACACGATATACAGCACACACAGGTACACAACACACATGATATACAACATACATACCAGTATCCACACACATGATATACAGCGCAAAGGTATACAGCACACACACAGGTATACAACACACACACACGATGTTTTTGAATTTTCTGTTCTGGGTTTCAAGGTGCACATCATCTAGTTATGTTCTCTTGCTCTCTGATGTTCCAGGTAGCACCGGAAGGTAAAACAGAATCACTAATTCTACACAATGTTAGAATGACTTTTGCACAAGAATTCTGCTTTAGTGAAAGGAAGAATATGGGTAGGAAAAAAAAAAAACTGAACTCAAAAGTTTTAGAGTAATTTATACTTAGCAATTTAGCTAGATAGGATCCAGGCCTTGAGACTGCCTAACATTTGGCTTATTGGTAAAGTAAGTATTCAAATTGTCATCCAAATACAAAGAAATGGGCCACTGGAATCATTACTCTAGGGCTAATGAGATAAATCTAGAGTATCCAGACAAACTGGAGCATGCAAGCCCCTACAAGGCAGTGAACAGAGACCCGCCAGGCCCAAGGGGAACAGAGGTGTGGTAGTTGTGAAATCTCAGAGGCCCAGTACCTTAGAGCGCTTACTGTTGAGGACTAACTGGTCTGACTCTGGATCCTGGAGCCCCAAATCACATGGCTGCTCAGAGACTGTACAAGAGAAGACAGGCGTAGGTTTCAGAGAAGTTTGGTTAAAAAAACCAACAATTGCTTCTCTTTAGCCCCATTGGAGCTGAACAGACAGATTTGTGCAATGAGATATGCCTGCTGCAAGTGGTTGGCCGAACTGATTTTCCCAATAGAGTGCCAGGTCTGTGGAGACAAGAGTCGTGTTTTACCCATCTGAGTTTACTACCAGGATTCTATGTAATTGCTTCTGTGTGTCAGTTGTTCAATATTTGAATTGAATCAAAGCAACCAAATAAGTGTTTTTGTTTTCTATGTATTTTCTTGTTTTGGGTAGGTATGATGTTCATTCATAAAAAGTCAATATTGATCTCTTTGGATTATATATTATATATGCAAATTAGTACACCATGGTAGATGCCAAGGAGAAAAAGAGTGACTCCACCAGGTCCCTGCCTTTGAAGGTTTTACAGGATGTAGGAAATCCCGTAAAGGAGGGATATCTCCTCCTCCTACCCTCCTCCATCAATACCTTTTGTGAAAACTATATCCTCTATGGAATTTTATTAATATTTATTTCACTGTGTTTGGCTAGTTGATGACAAAATGGTCCTAAAGAAATGTTTGTCTTGAAGCATGTTATTTTTGTGTGTATATGACTTATACATTTAGCCAGTCATTTAGCAGAGACCTTCCTTTGAGAAATGCACATCAAACGGGCAGTATCTTGGTGCAGTGACTTCGGCTACTGCTTTTGGCAGTGCCAGCCCTCAGTGGAATGTTAGTTGAAGTCCTGGCAACTCTGGTTCCAGCTCCCTGCTAGGAAGGCAGTAGAGGGTGGCTGAAGTGGCTGTGCCTCTACCACCAAGCTTGGAGGACCAGGCATAGCTCCTGGCCTCTGGTTTCCACCTGGCTCAGATTTGGTTGTTGGTGACCTAGGGATCAAACCAGTGGGTGGAAGACCTTCCTTTCTGTCTTTCAAATTAAAAGAAAATTTTAAAAAAGGGATGTTACTTTTCTTTAGACTGTATAATTTGTAGGTATTTAGGATGTAAGTAGTCAAAAATATTTTTTTCTCTTTTCTACCAAAACAGAAAAATTATGAAGAGACTGTTGTGATTTTTTTCCATTCGTTTAGCTGTCTTGCTGATCATCTGTGTGGCCTGTGTACTGTGAGGGGCCAGGGATGCACGGTCTATCTCATGAGTCTTGCTCTCCTCCTTTGTGCTATCTAATGGACAGAGACAGACAAGTGACTTGTCAGTTATGATTCCATATCCTACCTGCTCTGATTGGGAAGAATCAGGCTGCTCTGAGAATACTGGGATCTGCGCTGAGACCTGCAGGATGGACAGGAGGTAGCTGGTTTAGGGCTGAGAGGGGCTGTACACTATTCTCACAGGAAACAGGGCATGTACGCGGGCGGTGGGTGCTTGGACTGATCAGTCTAGCTAAGCATAGAGCGTGAGACGGGAAAACAGCCAGAAATGGACCTAGAGAAGGCTTAGTGGCCAGACTGTACAGATCTAGTTTTTTTTGTCCCAGGCACACTTTGTGTGTGTTGAATGTTGTTCTTGCAGTGATTGAACTAATCATTATACGTTGACAGATAACCTAATGTGATGAGGAAAAACTCCAGGACCCAATCATTGCTTTATAATTTGTTGACTTGTTCTTCCAGTATGAAGAGTTGATGGAAGCCTTTAAAACTTTGCACAAAGAATGTGAGCAGCTCAAGACGTCTGGATTTTCTACTGCAGAGATAAGAAGGGTAAAAGAAAACCAATGCATGTTTGGAATGTGATGTTTTTGGATGGGAATGGTGCTGGATTTAGCATTTGAGTTCTTAGTTAATTTCACTGTGAGTTGCACTCACCATGAGAGACTAGCAACAGCCAATGGCAGGGCTTCTTTGGTCCCACCTGTGGTAGAGCTCTCCTGAGGAGTGAGGCTAGAGTCGATGTGTACTGAGCTCCGGGTGTTAGATAGACCACTGGTGTGGATTGTAGAAAATTAATATTCCGAATCTTTATCTAATTTGTGTGTGTGGAAAATACAGAAAAGAACAAAGAAAAAATTAGGTAATTGTTGCTGTGCTGGATATTTATATTTTGGATCATACTATGCTATACATAATTATTAGCATCTTGCTTTTGAAAACATGACATTGTCAATATATTTCCATTATTCACTTTCTGCAGTTTAATGGTTAATGACCAAGTTATATTCGATTGTGTGAGGTTAACCTTTCGATTAACCTTTAGTTTTTCTGTTTTCACTTTCTGTGATAGATAATGTTATGATTATCTTCAACATATCTGTTTTTAAATATCTATGATTGGTTCCTCAGAATAAATTTCTAGAAGTAAGATTGTGTAATAATTTTTAGGGCTTTTAATGCATGTTATTCAGTACTCCACATAACATTTTTTTTTACATTCTCGCTAGGCATTTAAATTCTTTAGGAGACTTGATGTGATACTAGCTTGCTTGGGTTTTGAATTCCTGACTTATCAATGCCATCTTTATCTCCTTACTCAGTAACTTTATAAGTTGCTTTCTATATCTAAAAAGAGAGAGAGAAATAAATTATGTCATCAGAGAAATTTTTCCTAATTTTCTGGGTAGATTAATTCCTCTGTTTTTTGTTTTGTAATCCTCATGGCACTTATAATTACTGTCTGTCTTTCTAAATACCATTAAGCCATTGACAGCAGTAACGATGGCTTGTCTACTTTATTCACCACAAAATCCCAGTTGTCTACCAGAGTGCCTGGTATGTGGCAAGATGCTCAGTAGGAGTTTGTTGAATATGAGCAGTGTAGGAGGACCTCAGATCTAATGGTCTAGAAAGACCCATAAGTAAGTACTGAAAGATTCTGTAGAAATCTCATAGAAATGTTCTAGAAAAAACAGTGGTAGATGTCCTGTTGCGGCTCCTCCAGGATGTCCCATGAGTAGAGCAAGATGACAAGAACCTGTGCATACGAAGACGTCTGGTTTTCTGTTTCAATACAATACTGCCAGTAGTGACAATACCCATTTCCCCAAGTTCTCTCACTGCTGAATATCATTTCTGTTTTTATGTTTAGTGTTACTAGAATAGTTAGGCTATTCGGGTTTGTAGGTTTAAGAAATATTTTTGTCTTCATTACATAATATTAAGAAATCAGTTAAAATGAAGATAGTTTGTTTCTGAAGTCATTATTGTCAGGGAAGGAGTTGGTTAATTGGCAAATTCATGTCTTGAAACACCAGGTTCACCGCCTCTCCCTTAACCTTAAAATTAACTTGATGAGAAATTGGCAGGCTGTGTGGTTGGGTATCTAACAGCAGATGGGATGTCAGCAGCTGTTGTTCATGTATTTAGACCTGCACATGTTCCCTTCTAGAAGGTCTTTGAAAAATCATGTGCCCATATTTGGAATCAGAGCACAGATGTGCTCGTTGGCAGCTTTACCTTGCTGCCTTAGAACCTGTTTTAGTTGCCTCTCTAGATGAATGCCAACTGCCAAAAAAATTATCCTGCATAAAGATCCTTGGGAAAAAATAGAAATGCCCTTTATTGGAAGGGAGATCTCTGTTCCTTAACGCTTTGGTTACAAAGGATGAAGCACTAGCAGCATAATTATCTAAGAACCTGCCTGAATCCTACAGACCAAGCGCACATTTCCTCACAGTGCTCTCTGCTTTGCAGGATATCAGCGCCATGGAGGAAGAGAAGGATCAGCTCATTAAAAGAGTCGAACGTTTGAAGAAAAGGGTAAGGGCAAGAATTAGCACTGTGAGACTGGCTCCAAGTCCCAAGGATGTGCAAAGACTTCGGAATGCAAATAAAGACCAAGCCAGGCACGGGTGTGCATCTGAAGATGGACTCAAATAAAACGGATGGGAAGGGAATCTCCCTAGGCAGCAGCCCAAAACGTGTAAGGGCCTGGTGCCTGCAGCTTCGCTGTCATCTCCAGGAAGCGCTGTTTACCAAAATGAAGTGAGAAGTGGAGATCTGAATCACGTGTTGTATTCATTCCTTTCTCAGACCTGACAGTAACATGTACTGCTTATCCCCTTTACTGTAGGTGGAGACAGTTCAGAATCATCAGCGGATGCTTAAAATAGCAAGGCAACTTCGAGTTGAGAAAGAGAGAGAAGAATTTCTTGCACAACAGAAACTGGAACAAAAGAACCAGGTATCCATGTAGAAATTTCCATCCTTGGGATGAAAGAAACAGTTCTTCATGAGGCAAATGAGAAGGGAATGAATGTAGAGCTGTAGAGCTGACATACTCCTTTGTTAATCTGATGAAGAGTACTCTGTGACATTAGCAACAATACCACCTTTTGGGTCTGAACTCTCTCATCTTTTTGGCCTATGCTTGCTTCCCATTGTTCCAGCGTTCTGGAAGATTCATCCTAATGTTAGTTGTTAGGATTAAGTGCTAATAAGACTTTTGAAATCTGTAAATAATGTGCTTATTTAGATTAGGAGCTGTAAGCACATCCTTTTTGTTCCATTGATCACAGTTCCCTGCTACACTTCAGTAAGATAAACAAATAATGAAAAGGCTCAAAATAACTCACACTTCATGTTCTGTTTTCTTTTTTTTTAAGATATATTTATTTTATTGGAAAATCAGATATACAGAGAGGAGGAGAGACAGAGAGGAAGATCTTCTGTCTGATGGTTCACTCTCCGAGTGGCTGCAATAGCTGGAGCTGAGCCTGTCTGAAGCCAGGAGCCAGGAACCAGGAGTTCCTCCAGGTCTCCCATGCGGGTGCAGAGTCCCAAAGCTTTGGGCTGTCCTCAACTGCTTTCCCAGGCCACAGGCAGGGAGCTGGATGGGGTAGCAGGGCCACCGGGATTAGAACTGGAACCCATATGGGATCCTGGGCATGCAAGACGAGGACTAGAGCCACTACACTATCGCACTATCGCACTGGGCCCCTGGTTTTTTTTTAAGAAAGATTTATTGGGACTGACGCAATAAGCTAGTGGCTAAATCCTTACCTTGCATGCCAGGATCCCATATGAGTGCGGTTTATATCCCAGCAGCTCCACTTCCCATCCAGCTCCCTGCTTGTGGCCTGGGAAAGCATTCGAGGATGGCCCAAAGCCTTGGGATCCTGCACCTGCGTCGAGACCCAGAAAAAGCTCTTGTATCTTGGCTTTGGATTGGCTTAGCTCCAGCTGTTGTGGCCACTTGGGGAGTGAATCCAACAGGTAGCAGATCTTTCTCTCTGTCTCTCCTTCTTTCTGTATATCTGCCTTTTCAGTAAAAATAAATAAGTAAATGTTTTAAAGCTCCAGACTTTTAAAGCTACAGACTTTTTAAAGGTACAGATTTACTTATTTATTTGAAAAGCCAAGCAACAGAGAGAACTTCTGTTGGTGAATCCACCCCCTACATGGCTAGAGTAGCTAAATCTGGGCCAGGCAGATCTCGTGGCCAACAGCCTCATCCTGGTTTCCCACCTGGGTAGCAGGAGCCCAGGGGCTAGGATCTGCTGCCGCTTTGCAGGGGTCTGAGCGGGAAACTGGGTCAGAGGCAGAGCAGCCGGAGCTCTGCCTTCTACAACGATGCCCCCCACACCCCACGTGTTGTTATTTTAAATATATATATTTATTTAGTGATTTGAAAGGCAGGACAACCTAGGGAGAGAGAGAGATTGTCTGTCAGCTGGCTCACTTATCTAATGGTGACAACACCCAGATTTGGGCCAGGTTGGAAGCCAAGAGCCAGAAATTACATCCTGGTCCTCCATAACCAGACACGGGCCTGAGTCTTGGGCCATCATCTGCATTCCTAGGCACATAAACAGGAAGCTGGATGAGAATTAGAGCAGCTCATGCCACTTGCAACTGGTGACTTAACCTGCTGCCCACAGTGCCAGCCCCACGCTCTGTGCTTTGAGTGCTGGTGGTCAGCTTAGTGTCCTTGAGCAGGGAGCCTGCAGCTTCTGATTCCACCTTCTGAAGCAGCACGAGGACGCGGGTCATGGGGTTCCGCTGCTGACGTAGGAGACCTGCAGCCGAGGAGTTGGGGAGTGGGGTGCTGTTGTGAGCATTGGGGAGTGAATCTGTCTTAGCCTTCCAGCTTGCCTCATAAAAAACTTTTTTTTTATTTTTAAATAAGCTGGTTAAGGGAAAATGATTTGGCTAGGAAGTATCACTCTTACTTACTGAAGGTCTGTTGTAAAATCTGAGTAGGCATCTGCATTAAAAATGTATTTCCGATCACTTCCTTTCTCGCTGACTTGGCAGTGGGGATACCTGGCTCTGCGGAGCGCGCCTTGGCTCCCGGCAGCTTCCCTGCCACAGCGCGCTGCAGAGGCCTGAGTGGCTGGTGTGCGTCGGTTTCTGATCCGGAGATGACATGGTGAGAATGTTAAGGGGATTAAGAACAAACCCTGTTGTAGCCTGGTGCATATATTTCCTTCACAAGTATTTTTCCTTCATCTCCAAGTCCAACAATCATCTAAAAAAAAGTCTGGAGCTGCAAAACATTTATAATAAAAAATGTTGAGAGAACCAGTTACATTTTGAGTTTAATATAGTAATTTGACTTTCTGTCATTATTTTTTTTCATATATGTAATCACAGTTACACGTGTTTTCCATTGCTTGAGTAGTAAGTGTCAATAAACTAAAGTAAGAAATCTGATTTTATTTTTAAAGCTGTTCCACGCAGTGCAGAGATTGCAAAGGGTACAGAATCAGCTGAAAAGCATGCGGCATGCTGCAGCAGATGCCAAGCCTGAAAGTAAGTAGATGATTGAGTAACATGGGGGATTAGAAAATATAAAAATGAGAGACAAAGAAAGATCTCCCATCCCCTGGTTCACCCCCAAGTGGCCACAATGATTAGAGCTGAGCTGAACTGAAGCCAGGGGATTCTTCTGGGTCTCTCACGCGGGTGCAGGTTCCCAAGGCTTTGAGTTGTCCTCCACTGCTTTCCCAGGCCACAAGCAGGGAGCTGGATGGGAAGTAGAGCAGCTGGGACATGAACCTGCACCCATGTGGAACCCTGGTGCTTGCAAGTTGAGGATTTATACATTGAGCCATTGCACTGGACCAGCAAGTGTACACTTTAAATATGTGAAATATAGATATACTTGTAAGTTTTGACAGTGGTCCACACTGTTGAAATCATCAGCCTTTTAAGATAACAAGCATATTGTCACCCCCAAGTGTTTGCAGGGTCTCTTTCCTGGTCCATTCTGTCTTTCCATCTGTTTCTGGGCAACTGCCCATCTGCTTTTTGTCCCTATAGATTGCCTCATATTTTCTAGAATTTGAAACTTTTCAAAATAGAAAAATATTAAGAATTTGCAATCTTGGAGCTGGCATTGTGACATAATGGGTAAAACCATTGGCTGTGATGCTGGCCTCCCATATGAATACCTGTTGGAGTATAGGCTGCCGCATTTCCAATCCAGCTCCCTGCTAATGACCTAGGGAAAGCAGTGGGAAGATTCCAGAGTCTTTGGCCTCCAGCCACCCCAGTGGGAGACCCATATGAAGCTCCTGGTTCATGGCTTCAAGCTGGCTCAGCCCTAACTACTGCACCCACCTAGGGAGTGAACCAGTGACAAGAGTCTCTCTTCTCTCCCTTTATCTTTTTCCTTCTCTCTCTCTCCTTTCTTTCACACCCTCTGTCTCCCTTTCTGTCTCTTTTTCTTTCCATCCCTCTCCTTTCCTCCCTCCCTCTCTGCCTCTCTGCTTCTTTTTCCCTCCCTAATAAACTGTGATTTTCAAATAAATCTTAAAAAAACAAAGCTGAGGCGATGAGTCAGTGTATCGCTGGGTAAATGAGTCATGTTCAGGCACCTGGAGATAATAACCCAAAGAGCCAAGATATGGATGTCGTCAGAAACCGCTTTGGAGTGACGGCCCGATTGTAGGGTGGCACTTTGTCCAATCTGCGAAAAGGAGGGAATTTGAAGGAATGGGTGAGAAGCTTGTGAATTTGACATTAATAAATTTTGACCTGCTTTATATGGTTAGTACAACAGTACTAAAAATAATTTTAGGGACCTTGGGCCAGATTTGTTATGCAATCTACATGCGTAGATTACTTAAACCGGAAACCCGGAGTTTTAAAAAGTCAAGCCAGAATTTGTAAATGTGTCATGGAAAGATCTGAAATAAACTTTATAAAGCTCTCTAGGCTGGGAATTTGTAACAAAACCTTTATTCACTGAACACTGTGTGTGTGTATAGTTGTGCATCTACCAAAATAAGAAAGCTATTAAGCTTAACAGTGTACTTTCTTGCTTTTTAATTATATTTTTTAAAAAAGAGAAAAAAAAACACTAAAGCATGGAAAACCTAAAACAATTTAAATGTAGATCATATATTTCCCTTTTTCAGATTTTAACTTGTACCATTGGTAATGTTTTGGTTGGTTTGAAGCTGACAAATTGTTATTATCAATGATTAAGAATTGGAATAGAAAAATAAATTTTATCAGCAGTATTGCAAAAGAAGAGGACTAAGTAACTACTTGTGAAGAGTATATCAGGGCTAGATTTTATATGAGTTTTGTCATTTGGTTTATGTTCTTAGAAAGCAAACTATGGAGGCATGGCACAGTTGCCTAGTGGCTGAGTCCTCGCCTTGCATGTGCTGGATCCCATATGGGCACTGGTTCTAATTCCAACAGCCCCACTTCCCATCCAGCTCCCTGCTTGTGGCCTGGGAAAGTAGTTGAGGACAGCCCAAAGCCTTGGGACCCTGCACCCGCGTGGGAGACCCAGCAGAGGCTTCTGGCTCCTGGCTCCTGACTTCAGATTGGCTTAGCTCCAGCCAGTGTGGCCATTTGGGGAGTGAATCAGCAGACTTCCTCTCTCTCTCCTCCTCTCTATATATCTGACTTTCCAATAAAAAAAAAAATCTTTAAAAAGAAAGAAAAGAAAGGAAACTATGACCCATAGTGTGTCTGGCCTTTTATTTTTTTATTTTTTTTGTTTGTTTTGTTTGCATATTATGGGATACTAAAGAATTAGGTTGTAATTTGGAAAGATCATATTATTGTTTTATAACTTTTTAAAATGAATCTGCTTTTTTAAAGATTTATTTTTATTATTTTTTTATTGGAAAGGTGGATATACAGAGAGGAGAGACAGAGAGGAAGATCTTCCATCCGATGATTCACTCCCCAAGTGAGCCCAACGGCCCATGCTATGCCGATCCAAAGCCAGGAGCCTCTTCCGGGTCTCCCATGCGGGTGCAGGGTCCCAAAGCTTTGGGCTGTCCTCGACTGCTTTCCCAGGCCACAGGCAGGGAGCTGGAAGGGAAGCGGGGCTGCCGGGGATAGAACGGGCGCCCATATGGGATCCCGGGCATGCAAGGCGAGGACCTTAACCACTTGCGCCACCGCGCTGGGCCCAAAATGAATCTGCTTTTTAAAGAGTTATTTCTTTTTGTTGGAAATGCAGATCAGATTTATGGAGGGGAGAAACAGGAAGAAAGATCTTCTATCTGCTGGTTCACTCCCCAGGCAGCCACAGTGGCTGAACCAGAGCTGATTTGAAGGCAGGAGATTCCTTCCAGGTCGCCCACGTGGTTGCAGGGTCATCCTCTGCTGCTTTGCTAGGTCACTGGCAGGGAACTGGGTGGGAAGTAGAGCACCCAGGATACGAACCAGTAGAGAATTAACCTGTTGAGCCATCACACCAGCTCCACTTGTTTGATAATTGCTTACATTTTCTTTCTTTTTTTTAAGATTTATTTATTTTTATTGCAAAGTCAAATATATATAGAGAGAGAAGGAGAGATAGAGAGGAAGATCTTCTCTCCGATGATTCACTCCTCAGGTGACGCCAAGCCCTACATTTTCTTGTACGGCAAGTTGTGTTTCTTCACTGTCACTTCAGTGAACATCAAATCGCTTCAGAGGCCGATTTTTATTGTATTGTACTGTGTATTATAGAAAATACTTTTGAGAGATATGCCCTGCTGTCCACGTCTTACATTTCACAGAGTGAGCATAGTATTGTTCTACCTGTTCTTACTTGGTGAATATCCATTTATTTTGTTTTTGAAGGTTTAATGAAGAGGCTGGAGGAGGAAATAAACTTTAATTCATATATGGTAACTGAAAAGTTTCCTAAAGAACTAGAGAACAAGAAAAAGGAACTGCACTTTTTACAAAAAGTGGTTTCAGAACCAGCCATGGGCCACTCTGACCTTCTTGAACTTGAATCTAAAGTAAGTGGCAGTGATCATGTTATAGTTTTCAACTGTATTTAATCTGTGGTTCTACAAGGCTGTTGTTGGGTGCTCCCTGGCGTGTCTCACTGCTGGCCTGTACGCAGATGAGCAGCAGGAAAGGCTGGGCTGTCCCAGTGCCAGCACTCCCATCGGGCCCCCCAGGGACTCTTTGTCTGGATTTACTTCATCCATGTGGTGACTCTAAAATCACAGCATTGGAAAACCGCCTCTTTGATAACAATACATAAATATTTCATAGAAAGCATTTTAGATAATTTAGATTGGGAACATTACATTGACATGTTCAAATTGCATAAATATGCATGGTGCAAACATAAGTTGTTTCTAAAAGTAGTCATACATGCTGCAACTATTGCATCAAGTCATCACTGGTGGTGAAAAAGCATAAATCCAAACTTGGGTTAGGCCAGATGTCATTTATTTTGTATTCATTATAGGGAGAATTTTAACATTTTTCATTTTCGTGCTGTTTCAGATAAATGAAGTGAATACACAGATCAATCAGCTGATTGAGAAGAAAATGATGAGTAATGAACCGATCGAAGGCAGACTGTCCCTCTACAGGCAGCAGGTGAGGGCATGCTTTTGACCCAGATATTTCGGCCTGTAAGCTTACTGATCAATACCTTTTGAAAGCTACTAGCTGTTACCTGTAGGGCTGAAGTGAGAAGCAGATAAAGAATAAATGTTCTGGGTCTGGCGCGATAGTGTAGTGGTTGAAGTCCTCGCCTTGCATGCGCCGGAATCCCATATGGGCACCGATTCTAATCCTGGCAGCCCCGCTTCCCATCCAGTTCCCTGCCTGTGACCTAAGAAAACAGTAGAGGATGGCCCATGGCCTTGAGAACCTGCACCCGCATGGGAGACCCAGAGGAGCTCCTGGCTCCTGACTCCTGGCTTCAGATTGGCTCAGCTCCAGCCGTTGCGGCCACTTGGGGAGTGAACCACTGGACTGAAGATCTTCCCTGTCTCTCCTCCTCTCTGTATGTCTGACTTTCCAATAAGAATAAATAAATCTTTTTAAAAAAAGAATGAATGTTCTTCTGTCTCAGCTAATATCCAACTTATTACACAGAATTAGTGGAGTAGCAATAGACGAGGCATGTTCAAGTTCACAGTGCAGTGCACCTGACCATGTTTTGTATTCTTAGTGTCTACCAACTGTGACACTAAAACTATTGGTGTTCTGATCTGTGGGTGTAGAACTTAGTTCTCTAAATGAAAAAGCTTCGCTTAGGAGGTCTAAATCAGAATAGTTATCTTTAATGAGTTTAAAGCAGAATAGTTTTAGGACTTATAGCTTGCAAGTGTAGAATATACTAAACTTTAGTACTAGAACACTTGTATTATTTTTATTTTTTTTTCTATTGTTTTTTGATACAGTTTAGTTGGCGCTGGGCTCTCCTTTCCTCCCTCTCAAGATCCCTTCCTTCCCCTCTGTCCTCCCCTCCAGGTCCACAGTGTGTGTCTTTGTGAATTTTCCCAAGTCCATCATGCTGCCACTGGAGTGTCTCCCAACCATGTAGGAGACTGTCAATCATTTCGTTGTGTGTAGAACACTTATAATTTTATGTACAACTGTTGAATTGTGAGAGTCTACATCTTTTTATGTATTTCCAGACAGAAGATTCAGCTGAATGCCATGATTTACTTGAAAAGGAGATTGGTGTGAAGAACATTCTATAATCTTAATAAATACTCAAATACTGCATGATCTCAGTAAATAGTCTTTTATCATCTATTTTCATTTTTTTAAAGATTTATTTATTTTTATTGAGAAGGCATATTTATAGAGAGACTGAGAGAAAGATCTTCTGTCCACTGGTGCACTGTCTGAGTGGCTGCTGTGGCTGGAGCTGAGCAGATCTGAGGCCAGGAGTTCAGAGCTTCTGCTGGGTCTCCCATGCAAGTGCAGGGTCCCAAGGCTGTGGGCTGTCCTCAACTGCTTTTCCAGGCCACAAGCAGGGAGCTGGATGGGAAATAGAGCAGCTGGAATATGAATTGGTGTCCATATGGGATCTCTGGTGCATGCAAGGCAAGGACTTTAGCCACTAGACTACCACGCCAGGCCCATGTCTTCATTTTTTTTTTAACCAGAAAGGACAATAGAATTTTTAAAAATGTTTGTGCCAGATTATCCATCTCTTATCAAATTGGCCCTATTTCACTTATGAGGACAGTTTGTCTAATGTTTTTCTTAAACCAGTGCAGTTATTGTTCAGTTAAGGAAATTCCCCAAGAATTGCTGACTAATATAGAATAGTACAGTCATGACCACGGGTAGTCTTTTGGATTGTGTAAACATTTGCATAATGTTGGTGAGTCAGTTTGGTTTTAAACTTGAATTTTATTGATTAGAGTGCTCCAAATATAACAGGGTATTTTAACTTTTCATTGTAAAACTATGCATACTGAATTTACTAGGACCTGTGTTGTTAGTTTTGCAAATTGAGCATTTTTGTTTCCTTCCAGTGAAAGGAGAGCTAGCATGCAGAAAAACACAAAGTTGACTTAGTGTTAACTTTCTGTTCACTTATCTAGCATGCATTTTCTTTAGCATTTGAGTATTATGTGAGAAAACTTAAAAAAAATTATTGTTGGTACATTTTTTTTTTCTCTATTGCTATATCCTGTTTTTTTTTTTTTTCTAGTCTTTTGTCTCTCAAAAGATTTTTAGGCTGCTGTTTAAGATACCAATACTGTATTTCATTGTGGTTGGTGGGTAGCAGGGCAAGGGCTGCTGGTCAGGGGAAGCGATGCTGATGCTGAAAATTCAGCTCGGTCAAGTCTGAGAAGTGATTTCCCAAGATATTGTAAAGTTGATTGTGTGTCTCATTTCATGTTCAACCAGGCATCCATCATTTCCCGTAAAAAAGAAGCCAAAGCTGAGGAACTTCAGGAGGCCAAGGAGAAGTTGGCCAGCCTGGAGAGAGAGGCGTCAGTGAAGGCAGGTCAGACCCGTGAGCTTGATGGCACCGACGTCCTGAAAGGAGACGAGGTGGGTTGAGATGTCTTGGAGGACACAGGGAGTCAGTTTTGTTTTGTTTGAAGCCATGAGTTAAACCTTCTTAGTGTGGGTGTTGACGGAAAATTCATCCGATTTTGTAAAGTGTATATTTAAGTCGTGATAGTCTTTTTTGTAGAGATGAAATCTTAATATTAAATAGCAGAGGTTGTTATAATGCTTTATGAGATAATATTGTAAAGTGTCATTTAAGAGAATTTATATCGTATTTAAAGCACTACATTTTAAAAAACAAAATTAGTAAGAACTTAGCAGATAAAAGAATTCATTTTTGTTGATAGATATAATTCCATTTATTTCCATCTTCATGATATGAAAACATCATAATTTACTTTGTCAATAATGTATTTGGTCTGTAGGGCTGACACGTTTAAAATTATGTTATCACAGATGCTTACTAGTTTAAAATTATAATTATGTCTTAAATTACTCTTTCTATTTTTGTTTTAAGATTTATTGGTTTATTTGAAAGTCAGGGGGAGGGGAGAAGGAGAAAGAGCGAGAGAGATCTTCATCTGCTGGCTCACTCCCCACATGGCTGCCACAGGCTGGGCCTTTCCAGGCCCAGGAGCCGCTTCTGGGTCTCCCATGTGGGTGCAGTGTCCCAAGGCTTTGGGTTTTCCTCCACTGCTTTCCCAGGCCACAAGCAGGGAGCTGATGAATCTCCTCTAGGTTGAGTTGGCTTTGGCTCCAATCTAAGTCTTTTTCACACAGGGAAATTATGCTACCAGAAAAGCTTCGTGGGTTCTCTCCTCAGCTTAATATAGAAATAAAAAATCTGGAACCGGTTGCACAGAGAGAATTTTCATTTGCAAAGTGCCCAGGTGAACGCAGAAGGCAGATGGAAGGGGAAAGCACCTCCCTGAGAGCTGGGATGTGGGGACTCTGCAGACCAGAGCAAGAGGCATCCCTGCTTCTGCTTCTTTGACCAGGGAGCAGCACAGGCAACAGTTTACCCACCACTCAGTAATGCTGGTGCGTACTGTCCTTTAAAGTTTTACATTTGTCTTTGAAGAATCAGACAGAGACCCAGAGGGCTAGTACTCCAGATGCCCACAATAGCCGGGACTGGATTTGGGAACCTGGAATTCAGCCTGGTTCTCTCACATGGGTGGCAGGAAGCCAGCTACTGGAGCCGTCACCACCACCGCATGGGGTCGGCAGGATCGCGAGCCAACTGTTGATCCCTCGTGATTTGTTACTGATTGCTTAACCAGTGTCATGTTAACTTAATGCTCATTTAAACGCTCACCCTTTTAAATTTAAATTTTGATCTCATTGCTTAAATAGCTCTTGTTGCATATATTCTTTTGTCAGACTAAGAAGATTAGTAAGAAAAATAATATTATTGTTTATAGATGGCTAAGCTTAAGCACCAGCAGTACAATTCCATATATCCTTTTCATAAAATTAGTGCAGATGAAGGTGAGTGAATAAGGCCAGGTTTCTTGTCTTAGCTCACCGTGTTTCTAATAAATGAAGCGATAGGTTTTATTTTATTCTAAAACATTGCCTGTGTACAAGGTTGTTTGTTTTGTGGTCCTTTTTCTGACTGAGTTCCAAGGATGCCCTTTAGCCGCCTGGGAGGAGAGGATGCAGAAGGGCAACGCTCTGGTGGAATGTCCTTTGGCTTTTAACATCCACTTCCTGGTTGCTCAAACAGAGGAGAGGATTTTACATGCGCTTTGTGACATCCTAGCTGTCTAGGTTGAAGAAAATGATGAACTGTTGTAGCAGTTTTGCTTTACAGGAGACCATGCTACTGCCTGGTGATTCCATGCTTTCTTCAAAATACACTGCCCAGTTGACAGGAACATTCCTTGTTCCAGCCACATTTGACATGATCGTGCTTACAGTTCCGGATTAGATGTTCCTTCTGTGCAAATGTGGGGAAATCACCCGGTGCTGAGTTATTAGCCTTTTTAAGAAGATCTGTATTTTTTTACTTGAAAAAAAAATGAGAGCGAGAGAGAGAGGAGAGAAATCACCTGCCTGCTGGTTAACTCCCCAAATGGTGGGACTGACTTCCAAGTATCATTTAAAGTAAATGTTAAAGGGGCCAGCACGATAGCGTAGCAGTATTGGTCACTCAATACCATGTCAATTAACTTCGTAATGTTGTAAATTGTCGTTAATGTCATGTTATGGCTTTTCATTGGATGGGATGATATTCTACCAGCTCTGCTTTCAGACCAGAGATGGTCTCCCCAAGAAACTGTTGAATTTATCTGGACAATAAGATGCTGAACTCTATGTATGGTACATGCTTGCAATGAAAGAAGCATGACTGGATTTGAACTGTAATACTGCAACAATTTGGAGGAATCCAGCATGGGGGGTGGGCACGGAGAGGTTGGGGGAATCCCAGAGCCTATGAAATTGTGTCACAAAATGAAATATATATATATTTTTAAAAAGTCCTTGCCTTGAATGCACCAGGGTCCCACATGGGTGCTGGTTCTAATCTTGGTGGCTCCACTTATGGGCTGGGAAAGCAGTCAAGGATGGTCCAAAGCAATGGGACTCTGCGCCCTCATGGGAGACCCAGAGGAAGCTCCTGGCTTTGGATTGGCTCAGTTCCAGCCACAGCGGACGCTTGGGGAGTGAACCATTGGACCGAAGATCTTCCTCTCTGTATATCTGACTTTCCAATAAAAAAAAAATAAATCTTAAAAAAATAATAATAAAGTGGATGTTAAAAGCTAAGGGCTGGACCACAGAATTCCATCTGGATGTCCCATGTGGATGACAGAGACCCAAGTAATTGATTCACCATCACCTGCTCCTTTCCCAGGCACATTAGCAGAGAGCTGAATTGAAAGTGGTGTAAGCACAACCTGACCCAGTGCTCTTGATATAGGAAGCCAGTGTTGCAGGCCGTGGCTTAATGGGCTGTAGCACAATGCCAGAACCTGACCTTTATTTATTTTTCTTCTAGGACAATGTTTTATTTTTTAAAAGATTTATTTACTAGGGAGGCAGTTACAAAGAGAGAGTGAAAGATCTTCATCTGATGGTTCACTCCCCAAAGGATCACATGGCCTTGGTTGGTCAAGAACTCTCTTTGGGTCTCCCACATGGGTGACAAGGGCCCAAGAATTTGGGCCCCTCAGCTGCCTTTTCAGGTGCATCCACAGGGAGCTGGATTGGACGTGGAGCAGCCGGGACCCCAGCCTATGTTCGGGTGTCAGCATTTCTGGCAGCAGCTTAACCCATGGTGCCACAGTGCCGACACCCCTAGCCTTTATTTTTGATAATTCACAGTGAGTAGCAGAAGTATCTGATGCCAATAAAGAGCATACTTTAAAAATTTTAATTGAGAAGAAGAAAGAGACCAAGCTCTCATCCACTGGTTCATGTCCCAAATGCCCAAAATATTCAGTGCTGGGACCCTGCCAAAGCTGGGGACAGGAATTGCCCCAGGTCTGCCAGGTGGATGACAGGAACTCACTTGTTGAGCTGTTGCCTTCCCGGGTTTGCGTTAGCGGAAAGTGAGGCAGGAGGCAGAGCCAGCGTTGACCTCGGGCTGCGTGTGCCAGCCTGCATCTATAGACTGCCAAGTCAAAGGCTCTTCGGAAAAGAACTTTGCGAGTAATAAGGTCAACTTAATTTTTGAACAATATCTGGTCAGAAAGTAGAACAAATCAATAAATAATTTGGCAGTTACCTAAAAGAACAGAAGGTATTGGGGGAACATTAAGCATAATTTTACAAGGAACAAATCTTGGTAAACCAATTTTATTTTCAACTTTGATAATGTGATAGACCATATGGATGAAAGGGAGGAAATTTGTTATACTTAAAATTATATAATATAGCTGGACTTCACTGAGATTTGTGATAATCACCCCCCCCCCAAAAAAAATCCCTGTCTTTTGCCACCACCCATCTGTTAACACAGCTGCTGAGAGGGCTCTGAGAAACAGTGGCGCGGGCTTGCAGGAGAAGCGTGCTAGCAGCCACAGAATGTGGAAGGGCGGGGCTGGCATTTACCGAGCTTCTTTTATACAGAGTTCTTGATTCTCACAAGAGATATGACTTTGATTTATAGTTGCATAAAGCTCAAGGAGATATGGGCTAATGTAACTGTTATGTGGCTAACCTGAGATCCAGATCTCTCCCACAGGTTTCCGTTGACCCTGAGCAAATAACTTAGTGTTTCTCCATCTATAAAAAGGGAGTGGTGGTTCTTCCTTGTCTTTAGGAAAAGCACATAATGAACCTCGGAGTTCCTGGGAAACGGAAAGGCTTAGTCAGCATACGATGTCTGGCCGCCAGGGGTGCTCAGCTGCTGTGGGGTGTGTGTTACGTGTGCACGAGGTAGGGTGGCGCAGGGCTGAGAAACGGAGATTCCACAACTCAGTTATTTGAGTGCAAACCCTGAGCTTTTTACTTATAGCTGACTAACCTTGGGAAGGTTTCTGAGCCCCCTTGTACTTGACTATAAAATTTGAATGTTACATGTAGGGACCACCCAGAATTCTTGTACCTGAAAAGTGTTAGAACAGCATGAGGCATCTAGTAAATGTGCAGTTTGGTTATATATATATGTATATAAATATATAAATATATACTTTTTTTTTAATTCGAGAGGCTGAGAGACAGAGAAGGCTCTTATCTGCTGCTTCACTCCTTAAATGCAACATGCAGACCGGGGCTGGGAGCTGAGCTGAGCCTGCATCTCCTGCCTGGGCGCAGGAGCTCTGTTAACTGAGCCATCACAGCTAGCTGCCTCCTGCGGTCTCCATTAGCAGGAAGCCCGAGTCAGGAGCTGCAGAATGGTTTTGAGTTGGGCATTCCGAGACAGAGTGTAGGTGTCTTAATTGCTAGGCCAAATGTCTACCCACCTCTTGCTCCTAATATATTTTTTTCAGTCACTTGAATAAAGAATATGCAAGCTAGAAATATGTTTCATAGCTTAAAAATTGAAATCTTGTTTCCCTGAAATAAACATGGAGCGGTTTCTGTTGGGGATGAGTAACGTACAGAGACTCGAGACGGGGTCGGGTAATCCTGAGAACAGTCCTCTGAGCTACCACTCACTGGGTATAGCACTCACTTGGCATAGTCTTGAGCATTTCAGAACCGTCTCCTGGGGAGCAGGCTCTTAGCCCAGCACAGCAGGGTGCCTGGTGCTGGTTCCCAGCTATCACTCCTGACTCCCGCTTCCCACCAACGCAGACCCTAGGAGGCAGCAGTGACGCTAGCATGGGAGAACTACATTGCAGGCCAGCTCTGCCATCATGAGCATGTGGGCAGTGGACCTGTGGATCAGAGCTCTGGGTCTCAAGTAATTTTTTAAATATATAAACAATTAAGTATACATATATAACCTTGGTATGGCTGCGCAGTATGAGTGTACTTAATACCAGAGAACTGTACGCTCAACAATGACTGAAGTGGCAAATGTAGTATTGTGTACCACACATGATATCCTAATCTCTCAAAAAGCCTGTGAAATAAATATCACCAGCATTTTAAAATGAAGAAGCAGACGTCCTCAGAGAAGTTCAGATTAGCTGCCCAGTGTCACCCGGCTAGTGTGCTACCCAGCAAGGGCTTGAACCTGGCTCTGGATGTTTCTGCAGCTGTGCCCCAAGAGGGTGTTGTGCTGTTCTGACAACGCCCGCGGACCCCTAGACTCTGCTGTGGACAGTCGGGAAATAACTAGCCCTTTGAAACTGTGCGACAGCTGTTTAGATGTCAGACTCCATTACTTGTTTGTCCTTATGCAGTTGTGTTTTCCTGGAAACATGTAGGAGCATGTTTGGATTAAAAAGGGTAAATATACAAGTCCTAGAAATATATAGTGATTTATATTCCCATGTCATTTTCCTTTTTGACATCAATTAGTAGGTTTTTCTTTTTTCTTAACTTTGGTAATAAAGGACGTATTTCAGTGCTTACTACTGGGCTTAAAATGAATATTCCAGCTATTTCATTTAGTCTGTAAGCATCTTGTTCTTCACTAGACTTTTTCATTAGCATTTTCTTCATTTTCCTCATGAATAAAAGGTGAGCTGTCTGCAGACACTTTTCCCCGTTGTACTTTGGTTGTCACGTGAAGGTTTCCTTGCGTTGCATTGCCGTACCCGTGGCAGCGTGCAGGAATAAGCTCTGGGATGTTTGTCTCCTGCCCTGCCAGAGCTCTGACACTGGAATTTCTCAAACCGTTGAAATTATCTTCTTAGTGACAGAAACGCATTTTCTTGCCAGTATAGTTGCTCTTGATTTCCTTCTTGAACATCAGTATTTAGTAGGTGATAAAAACACTAAGTTTAAAGAGTGCATGCTTTTAATGTAACTGAAAATTGGTAACAAGAAATATTTAATTTTTCTTTTACACCTGCCGCTATATCATTCTTACCAGTAATTTTACTTAGTAATAATCATTAGTGTTTATTTTATAATTACTAAATGCCAGACCCCATATGAGACTTCTTACCTACATTATCTCATTTATTTCATTGCACAACTCTGTGAGACATGCACAGGTATCGTTCACCTTTTTGCCCAAGATGGCATTGCTGGTAAGTGGTAGACTGGGACCTGGCTTAAGCTATGTAATTTGAGGTTGAAGGAAGAGTCAACCTGGATAGATGATAGATTTTTTTAAAAATTAGAATTTATTTGTTTATTTAAAAACAGAGTTACAAAGGAATGGGAGGAATGATCTTCCATTTGATGGTTCACCCGCCAAATGACTGCAATGGCTGGGGCTGGGCCAGGCTGAAGCCGTGAGCTTGGAACTTTAGCCATGTCTCCCAGTGGGTGGTAGGTAACCATGCAGTTTGGCCATCTTCCCAGGCAGATTAGCAGGGAGCTGGATCAGAAGTGGAGGAGCCAGGACTCCAGCTGGGCCCTGTGTGGACTGCCGGCCTCACAGGCTTAGCATTCTCTGCTACAGTGCCGGCCCCAAGATGATGGATTCTAATGTGGTGTCATCTTGGTAAAGAGGGGTACCGTGTCTAGACCATGCAATTAAAAATGCCATTACTGCACTTACGTGTGTAAGGGGGTAGAATTTGAGGTTTGTCTGCCAGCTTGGCATGTCACCCATGAGTAATGCAACTTTAAAAAACAAAGTATTTATTCTCCATAAATAAAAACATGATATTCTCTTGATGGTCAAATGATGTTCATAATTTTACATTTTGGGCTTCATGTTTTAAAAGCGATGTAGTCATGACAGAGTCCCAAATGAGGATGACAATGACTGATTGGGGAAGAGTTCAGAAACTGATAGAATTACATGTTAACTGAGAATCGAAGAGTAAAAAGAGAGAATAGGAATTGATTATATAGTTATAGAAATTGATTATATGAAAATTCCTGATGAACATGTGGTCCTCTCAGTCTTGTAAATTTTTTTTGCCATCCTAACCATGTTTTAATTTTCGTTTTGATTGGTTACTGGTGAGATTGAGGACATATATCTGGCAGTTTATATTCTATTGTTTTGGGTTTTTTCTTCATTTTCTTATAAAGGGTCAAATGTTTTCTTATTCTATTTTTGCATTTGTTCTGGGTATTAACTGGGCATCCATTTCCTTTAGTCTGTCATTGGTCTGCATATGGTACCTTTTGTCACACAGAATTTTTTCTCTTTTTTTTCAGTCATCTTGGTGAGAAAGTTAGCACGCCGTAACTGTGTGTATTTAATGAGTACACCTTGATAAATGTAGCTGCGCAGTCATCACCATAGTCAAGCGAACATGTTTTGTTTGAGATTTATCTTACTGTGTATATCAGTAGTTCCTTCTTCTTTATTACTGATATTCCATCCTGTAGCTACAGCACAGTTTGTTCATATTCCTGCTGATTCTTTCCATTACAAATAAATCCATGAGTGTTGAGTACAAGTCTTTGCAGGACTCTATGTTGTCTTTTTTCTTGGATACAGAGTGGAGTGGCTCTATCATAGGCTAGGTGGATTTCTGTTTGTGGTGTGTGGCAAAATATGCATAATGAAACTCACTGTGTAAACCATTTAAAAATGTATAAATTCAGTACATCT
The DNA here is from genome assembly GCF_017591425.1 of Ochotona curzoniae. Classification (NCBI taxonomy): domain Eukaryota; kingdom Metazoa; phylum Chordata; class Mammalia; order Lagomorpha; family Ochotonidae; genus Ochotona; species Ochotona curzoniae. The sequence goes on along the minus strand of NW_024466340.1, from coordinate 5,564,558 downwards.
GATATATTCACAATTTTGTGTTACAAAGAAACCCTAGGGGCCAGGGCTCTGGTGTAGTAGGCTAATCTTCCCCCTGTGGTGTTGGCATCCCACGTGAGCACTGGCTTGTGTCTCAGCTGCTTCACTTCCGGTTCTGGGCATGTGGCCCAGGAAAACAGCACAGGATAGCTCAAGTCCTTGTGTGTGTGCTTGTGCACGGGAGACCTGCAAGCTCCTGTCTCCTGGCCTCAAATTGGCCCAGCTCTGGATTTCCTTCCCTCTGTAATTCCACCTTTCAAATAAAAATAGAGAGAAAATCTTTTTAAGAAAAATGAAGTTCCATACGTGGGAAGCAGTAATTCCCATCTCATAGTTTTCCCTGCTATGGTAACTTTTTCTGTTTTCTCTCTCTGTGGATTTATGCAATCCAAATAACTCATATAAGTGAGATAATGTTTGTCGTTTTGTGTCTGGACTGTTTTCCTTGGCATGTGTTCAAGGTTCACCTGTGTGTCAGAATGCATGCCCTTTTATGATTGACAAGTATTCCGCTGTGTGTGGGCAGGGTCTTCAGAAGGGTCGTGGCTCGGGCACTGAAGCCACCTCCCTGATGAGGGTGCGTGGGTTGAAGCGTGGGTCCTTTTCTAGCTGCAGCTTCCTGCTGATGTGCACACTGGCAGACAGCAGGTGCTGGTCCCACCCATGGGACCACCATCCACGGGGGAGACCAAGATTGGGTTTGGGGCTCCCGGCCTCAGCCTGATGTGGATTTAGAAGGGATGAAACGGTGCATGGAAGATCTCTCCATCTCCCCCACTCTGCCTTTAAGAAAAATATTCATGGAAAATGTGCTGATTAAAGACTATGTATGCATTTCTTTTTTTTTTTTTTTTTTAATTGGAAAGGCGGACATACAGAGAGGAAGATCTTCCGTCCAATGATTCACTCCCCAAGTGAGCGCAGCAGCCCATGCTATGCCGATCTGAAGCCAGGAGCCTCTTCTGAGTCTCCCCCACGGGTGCAGGGTCCCAAAGCTTTGGGCCGTCCTCCACTGCCTTCCCGGGCCACAGGCAGGGAGCTGGAAGGGAAGCGGGGCTGCCAGGATTAGAACCGGTGCCCATATGGGAATCCCGGGCGTGCAAGGCGATGACCTTAATCACTTGCGCCACCGCTCCGGGCCCTAACCCCACTTTTTATGAACGTTGTAAAGCTCCTGCATGTTTAGCACATTTTCTTTACCTCTCTGTTCATGGACCCTTAGGTTGTCCCCCCCCCCCTTTTTCTGTTATCAATAATGTTGCCATGAACACTGGGTGCTGTTTGAGTCTTCATGTCAGTTACTTTGGATCTATGTCAACGAGAAGCATCGTCGTGTACTTCTATGTTCAACTTCTTAAAGAAGTGCAGCGTTTTCCTGTGGTAGCTGCACCATTTTATGTCCTCACCAGTAGCACACAGGAGTGTTAAGCTCTCCACATCCTTGCTGGAACTTGCTTTTCGTTTTGTTGTTGTTATCGTTGCAGCCGTGTCAGTGGATGTGAAGTGATATCGTGGTGGTTTTGGTTGGTATTTTCCCAGTGACCGATGGTGCGCTGCATATTTTCATGTGCTTGTTGGTCACGGTATATCCTTTGAGAAGATGCCTCCCTAAGCCCTCGACCCATTTTTAATTGGATTGTCTTGTTATTGAGCAATCTTAATGTTTCCCTTGATTTTTCATCTCATTGTCCTTTTGCATTCCATTAAGGGCAAATTCATTGGCATAATCCCCCGATTTCCTTAGTTGTTTTATCGTGAATCATTTTATTTCAATGGTAACAATTTTAATTTCAAAGTGTAGTTTACACAGTTTCTGGATATAGTGTTCCTTCTAAAAACTGTTACTCAGTGTGTATAAATCCTAATTTAGTTTGTTCTGGTAATGGAGACAGTTATAATTGTTCTTTGAATTTGAGATTCTCTAATGGGATTGGTTTTCCAAGTGTTTGGTGATCTGGAGTTGTGTGTACATTTTGTTTTCCAAAGGCTGTTGTGAGTTTGTAAGTAGTGGAAGTTTCTAGGTCTGCGTTCATTTTTCCAGCATGCTCTGTATCCTGTTGATAGTTTCTGCCCCGGGCCAGGAGCGCGAGAGCTTGCAGCCAGTGCCTTGGTCGGCTGTTGGGGAGTGTTGTAGTTTCCTCTTCTGACATTCATCTTGGAGTTCCAAGAAAGAATTTATTTTAAAACAGATTTCCACTGATGGAAACAATGTTTGAAAGTCAGTGAACCAGATGGTAAATATAGAGTACCTTCCAGCACTAATATTCATGATTTCTTTATAATTAAATGGGAATTATATCCTAAGGATGTGTAAGTGATTGAATCTCTTTAATTTTCTGTGTTTTATTGCCTGTAAGTGAAATGAACAATATTGTGATATAACATGGAAAGTGACCACCTGCAAAGCTGGAATCCCATCTGGGCACTAATTTGTATTCCACGTTTCCAGCTACTTCACTTCCAATCTAACTCCCTGCTAATAGTCTGGGAAAGCAGCATAAAATGTCCCAAATGGATCTGGCGCGATGGCCTAGCTGCTAAAGTCCTCGCCTTGTACACACCATGATCCCATATGGGCACCGGTTCTAATCCGGGCAGCTTCAATTTCCATCCAGCTCCTTGCTTGTGGCCTGGGAAAGCAGTTGAAAATGGCCCAAAGCCTTGGGACCCTGCACCCACATGGGAGACCCAGAGGAAGTTCCTGGCTTCTGGCTTCGAATTGGCTCAGCACTGTCCATTGCAGTCACTTGGGGAGTGACTCATTGGACAGAGATCTTCCTCTCTGTCTCTGCTCCTCTCTGTATATCTGACTTTGCAATAAAAATAAAGAAATCTTTTAAAAAATGTCCCAAATGCTTGGGCCTCTGACACTCGCTGGCTTTGGTCTAGCCCAGTCCCAGGCCATTTGAGGGGTGAACCAACATGTTCCGTTTTTCTCATTCTGTGTAACTTTCAGATAAATACATCTTACAAATAGAGAAAAAGAAAACCAAATTTTAATCTGTAAGTTAATCTGGCACTATATTCTAATTAGAATCCTCATATAGTTATTTCCTAGAACTGATATTCCAAGTTAGGATAACTTCAGTTTAATTAAGTGAAAATGAAGTGATGTTGATTTTCTGTGTGAAAGGAGATAGAGGAACAGTATCACTGCATAGCATGTGCAGCGTGAACGCTGTAACTGCAGCCCTGGTGGGGAAGCAAAGGCTGCTGTGCTCAGAACGCTTCTCTTGGTTCTTCTCTGTGTTCATTAGGTATCTCTCATGCCTCTGATTGACTCCACAGTAGGCAGACCCAAGCCAAGGCTTAAAAATCTACCCAGGGCTCCCACAAAGGTGGCAAGGACCCAAGTACTTGACCTATCGTCTGCTTCTCAGAATCTGTGTTAACAGGAAGTTGGATCCTCAGGAGCTCCAACATGGGCTGCTGGTGTCGAAGTGACTGTCATCCACTGTGTCACCACGACCGCTCTGCCTTTTTTTTTTCTTTAAGATTTATTTTATTTTTATTGGAAAGTCAGATTTACAGAGACGGAGGAGAGACAGAGAGAAAGATCTGCTGGTTCATTCTCCAAGTTGCCCCAGAGGCTGAAGCTGAGCCAAGCCGAAGGCAGAAGCTTCCGGGTCTCCCATCCAGGTGCAGGGTCCCAAGGCTTTAGGCCATCCTGACTGCTTTCCCAGGCCACAGGCAGGGAGCTGGAAGGGAAGTGGAAGCAGCCAGGACATGAACTGGTGCCCATATATGATCCCAGAGCATGCAAGATAAGGATTTAACCAGTTGAGCCATTACACCAGGCCTCTTTGTCTTTTTTTTAAAAGATAATAGAAAGAATGTGTGAATGGCTCCAATGGCCAGAGTTCAGCCAGGAGCTTCTTGTGGTGTCTCATGTGAGTGCAGAGACCCAAGGCCTTGGGCCATCCTCGACTACTTTCCCAGGCCATAAGTGGGATGCTGGTACTTGAAGGTGGAGGATTAGCTAGTTGAGCCAACACACTGGCCCCTGGAATGCGTCCTCGTGGCATTCTTTTGTGTGTTGTAGCGTGTAACACTGTTAAGAGCACTCAGTCAGTTTCTGTCATCCTAAAAAACAAGAGCCATGGTGGCAAGGTGTATCTCTTGTTTATCAGTATTTATTTAGCTCAGGCACTGGTTGAAGTGTAGAAACCAGAATGAAAGTGTATAAATGAATCAACATATATATTGCTTTAATTTGAAAAGTAATAATACTAAAAATCTCGTATCAGTTCTTTTGTAGGCTTTAGTTGATAAGAAAAATTAATTTATATGTTAATTCTTCATCCTAACCATAGCTAATTATTTCAGAGAATAGATGAAGTTATTTTTAAACACCTGACCCCAGACTTAAATTTACCACTCAATCTGTAGCCTCCAGCCATATCTTTTGGTATGATTTTTGCTGTGTCACAGTCAGTATCCTAAGCCTGAAGATTTTCTGTCTCGTTTAATGAAAGAGCAAAGAGCAGAGTCCATGCCTCCTGCAGTAGTGGTGCGCAGCTACAGATCCAGTCATAGCCTTAGTCATCTTGATGTTTCTGAATGTCTGCTTTCATAATTTGAGAAATAAAGCGAACAAAATTAGTCCCTCTCCCCTGTGATACAGTGTTGTGCCCTTCCCAAGCTGTCAGGCTGAGGTTGAAAGGTGGTCCCTGGGGTGTAGTGTGGGGGTGTGTCGTCCTTTATGTTTTCTCCCCCGCTGTCACAGGAAGCTTCAGCTGTTTGGAAGTTGTAGCTACTCTTAAAATGCGCTTTGTCAAATAATATATACAAACGGTTTTAGAAACAGCCAGGCAGAGTACTCCGCAGCGGCTGGCGGGAATCCTGGAGCTGAGCTGCAGGGATTGTGAGACCTTCCTTAAATACCTCAGAGAGCAGCACAGTGGGGTCAGGGTTCAAAGGGCAGCACGGTGGGGTGAAGGTTCAAAGGGCAGCACGGTGGGGTAAGGGAACCCTGACAAGACCCGCAGCCACCAGGTCCCAGAGAATCAGGAGTCAAATTCTGACACTTGTAATTGAATCATCCACCCCTCGAGGCAGGCAAACCATGATGTTTTTAGATCCTTCCAAATCACTTTGTACTCTTTAGAGTTCAAAGCAGGACCTGACACCGCTACAATTTCCCAAGGGATAGAGCAAAACAGAAGCAAATAAATCTGACTCAGTTCACTGTAATAGAAGTAATATAGTCTAGGACATGCCACAGTTTTGACCTAAAATACAGATATTTTTTTTTTCTGAAAAGTTAACTGCTTGGACAGCAATTGAAATACCCATCAGAGATAGTAACAGCTGGGTGGTGGTGATTTGATTTATAGTAAAAGTACAGAGACCTCAGCGTGATTAACTGTGTCTCACAGATGGATATCCCTGTGCCACAGGTTTGATTTAAGACAGATTTCCAGCCGCATCATGCATCACATGGCTTATTTTAGACTCTCAGAAGAAGGAGCAGTTAACTAGCCTCTGCCAGGTGTGATGGTTACGTTGTTTATGCTAGGGGGGTAAAATGTTCTAGTTTAAAGTGGGAAACCTAATACTAACATGTTGGAAAATGGTGGTGTTTGTGTGTATGTTTATCTGGTACCAGTTACGATGGGTGTGTGTTTATATGCATGTTTATAAGGTACTGGTTGCGATGGATGTTTTGAAAAGACTTGTCATTTTAGCAGGAAACCAAGATTGCTTTGAAACATTTTTTCTTTCAGTCACTCTTGAGGATTCCAGGTGACCTATTGTAGTGTAATGTGAAAAGATGGCATTTTCAGGTTTTTTGCAAGTCTAAATTCAGGTGGGACATGAGACATTAGCAAATGGGCCACAACAGCATTGCCCTTGGTTAGACCTGGCTGCTGTTTGGCAGTGTTGAGGGTTCACCTGCTGACTGCCTCACTGCCTTGGCCCCTGCCCTCTTGGACCTGTTCTTATCATTTTCTGTGTTCATGAATTAGTTGATCAAATAATTGAAAAATATATATGGTTTAAGTAAGAAGTGGAAAATTGCACAGATGTTGAGCTAATAGGAAGTGAAGACACAAAGCTGATTCTAGCCCAATTTTCCTATCTTGCTGAATTTGGATGAGTTGGATTGATTTCTGTAGGTTTCCTAGTGCCTTTTAAAACATTTTTTTGGTGGTCCTGGGGAAATATAAAGTACTTTTGTGGATTGTCTTGTAAAGTCCTCACAGCTAATTGCTGTGAAAATCATTTCCAACGCAGATGCTGAGGTGGAAACATTTGTAGCGACAGCAGACGTTCTCCCGTTTCTCAGAAATGTTCCAGAAGGATGTGTGGAATCTCATAATTGAGTTCCACACAAGCTTGAAAGGCATTTGTAAATGGTTACATCCTTGGGATGCTAAATCTCCTCATCTACTTAAAAAATTAGCTTAGATTTCTGTGTTCCTGTTGGAAGTTCTGATGCATATTAAGTAGATAAAAGAAAGAACGTCTGTCAAATTTCATCTGATCACAAAGGAACTGAATTTGTTGTGTCAGTCCTGAGGCCAGAAGCCAGCACTGTGAGGCATTATCCATTACCCAAACCCAGTGCACATAGAGCTAAAGATGAGAGCGTCTGCATGGATGAACAGTCTCTCAGCATCTCCTGCCAGAAACCTTGCAATCCCGATCGTACTGACCTCGTCATCTGGGGTGACGGCTGCTCTCTTATACAGAACACATGGAGGTCGCATATGTGCATGGCCACGGCAGAATACTCGTCACTGTCATACTGTACTGGCCTGCCTAGGGGCAAGCGTCATAATTCACTCCAGTGCGAAATATGCTTGACTCATTACAATACGCCATAGGAAGCTTTGTCGCTTATCCTTCTTTGCATTTAAAAATAATTTCTTTTAAAGTATTGCTTTTAAAGCCACTCCTTTAAATATTCCAACCTGATTTTCCTTAAAAAATTTTTTTAGAATTGAAATACTTTTAAAATTAAATTTAGTTCATTTAAACTTTACTTTTAAAATATTGTTCTAAAATAATTTTTAAATCTCTTAAAAATATTTTAAATGTTACATAAAAATAATTTTTTCTTCAATGACTTTAAAATATTGTTGATTTGTTTCATTGTTATAATAGAGAATATTCCTGAAAAGGAGCATTTTGAGGATATGTTTTTGAGAATATTGCATATTTGAATCTATCTTTATTAAACCTATGCATCCTCATCAGTGATTGGAATGAGTCCTGAATTTTTGTTGAGAATCTTTTTCCTTGAGAGTTTCTTCAGCTGTTCATTGTTGTGGGAGGATGTTATGGTTGCCAGTCTCATGGATGTCGTTTGTGTGTGTGTGTGTGTGTGTGTGTGGTGTGGTGTGGTGTGTGAACAGGAGTTTCTCCAGGTCAGTATTTCATAACTTCTGTGGACAATGCAGCTGGGAAAGAACAGAATAGTTGTTTAGCATGCTAGCATAATGAAAGGGCGAGGCTGCCTGCGGCTGAGGGTCCTGCTCAGGAGTTCCGCTCTCTGTGGCTGTGACCGAGCGAGGCTCGGCGTGCTCGTGTCCTTGGCGGCACGTGAATGTGCAGGAGCACACCCCATTTAGGAGGCGTGGCTCTGCATCCGTTCTGTTCAAGGATCAGTTCTGGCACACGCACTGTTGGCTGTTCATCTGCAACCATAGACACATACAGGTAGCATTCATAGTCACTGAAGAGTCCCTCAGTGTTTTTATGATTTTTAGAAAGTATCTAACGCAGGGGCCAGCACGTGCCATACTGTGTAAAGCTGCCATCTGCAGTGTCGTCTTCCCCTAAGGGCACCGGTTGCAGTCCTGGCTACTCCACCACTCCCAGTGCAGCTCCTTTCTAACGAGCCTGGGAACACAAGGGCTTGGGCCCTGCATCCATGTGGAAGACCAGGAAGCAGCTCCTCTGGCTCCTGGCTTTGGACCAGCGCAGCTCTACACCCAGCTGAGGGCGTTTGGGGAGTAAACCAGTGGAGGAAGATCCCTCTCCCATCCCAACTCTGCCTTACAAATAAATAGATATATCTTTTTTTTTTTAAGATTTATTTATTTATTGGAAAGTCAGATATACAGAGAGGAGGACAGAGAGGAAGATCTTCCATCCGATGATTCACTCCCCAAGTGGGCGCAGCAGCCGATGCTATGCCGATCCAAAGCCAGGATCCAGGAACTTCTTCCTGGTATCCCACACGGGTGCAGGGTCCCAAAGCCTTGGGCTGTCCTCAACTGCTTTCCCAGGCCACAAGCAGGGAGCTGGATGGAAAGTGGAGCTGGCCGGGATTAGAACCGGTGCCCATATGGGATCATGGTGTGTACAAGGCGAGGACTTTAGCTGCTAGGCCACGCTGCCGGGCCCAATAGCTATATCTTTAAAAAAAAGTATCCAGGGCCCGGCGCGGTGGCGCAAGTGGTCAAGGTCCTTGCCTTGCACGCCCGGGATCCCATATGGGCGCCAGTTCTAATCCCAGCAGCCCCGCTTCCCTTCCAGCTCCCTGCCTGTGGCCTGGGAAAGCAGTCGAGGACGGCCCAAGGCTTTGGGAACCTGAACCCGCGTGGGAGACCCGGAAGAGGCTCCTGGCTTCGGATCGGCATAGCATCGGCAGTTGCGCTCACTTGGGGAGTGAATCATCGGATGGAAGATCTTCCTCTCTGTCTCTCCTCTCTGTATATCCGCCTTTCCAATGAAAAAATAATAAAAATAAATCTTAAAAAAAAAAAAAGTATCCAGTGCCTACTCCAGTTCCTAACAAATAGGAAGTTTTTAAAAAACTCATTCTTCAGCACAGATATTTGCGGGGTCCTGGTGTTTGTATGACTAAAATGGGCGGGATGGAAAGGGTATACAGTTATCACTTCAGCAGTTATACAAAGTGGTTTTCCTTGTGTGTGTGTTTCTCTTTACAAAATGGTTTTCTAAGCTGTTGCTCTCTACACACACCCACACACACGTAAAATATATCAGTGGTATATTTGATTCTGTTTCCCCCACATCTTCAACTTTTTATTTTCTCCAATTGGGTGGGTTTGAAAGATATATTTTATTGTGGTTTGAATTTTTGTTATTTGAGTACTAATGGGGTTGAGCGTTATTTAGTATTTATTAATTTGCTGTATTTTTAAGGCACCTGTTTTGAAATGTTATCCAGTTTTCTTTTTGACTGTTTTTTTTTTTTTTTTGCACTGATTTGTAGTTAGAAAGACTTTTGTGTGTGTGTGCTTCTTTGAAAGAGCTACCTTCCCAAATGACTGTAACAGCCACATCTCCTCCAGGCCAAAGCCAGGAGCCAGGAGCACCGTCTGGCCCATCCTGTAAGTAGCAGGGCCCAGCACTTGTACCTCCTTCCGCTGTCTTTCTTTTTCTTTTAAAGATTTATTTTTATTATTTTTTCATTGGAAAGGCGGATATACAGAGAGGAGAGACAGAGAGGAAGATCTTCCATCCGATGATTCACTCCCCAAGTGAGCGCAACGGGCCGATACTATGCCGATCCAAAGCCAGGAGCCTCTTCCGGGTCTCCCACGCGGGTGCAGGGTCCCAAAGCTTTTGGGCCGTCCTCGACTGCTTTCCCAGGCCACAGGCAGGGAGCCGGAAGAGAAGCGGGGCTGCCGGGATTAGAACCGGCGCCCATATGGGATCCCGGGCGTGCAAGGCGAGGACTTAACCACTTGCGCCACCGCGCCGGGCCCGTTCCGCTGTCTTTCACAGGCTGTGTACAGGGAGCTGGATCAGGAGTGGAGAGCAGGCCCAGGGCAATGGCTTGATTGGATAATCCTCCACCTTACAAGCACCAGGATCCCATGTGGGTGCCTGTTCGTGTCCCAACTGTTCCACTTCCCATCCAGCTCACTGTTTGTGGACTGGGAAAGCAGTCATGGACGGCCCAAGGCCTTGGGACCCTGCCAGGCACATGGGAGACCCAGAGGAAGCTCCTGGATCCTGGCTTCAGCTTGACTCAGCTCAGCTCCAGCCTTTATGGCCATTTGGAGAGGGAATCATAGAAGAAAGATCTTCCTCTCTGTATTTTCTTCTCTCTATAAATCTACCTTTCCATTAAAAATAAATGAAAAAAAACAAAGTGGAGCGGCCAGGATAACAACTGGTGCCTGTATGAAATGTTGGTGTGCTGCAGTGCAGCCCCTGATTCGTAATTTTAATTTATATAATTTGGATATAAGCTTTTTATTAATATAATGTCTTTCAAATATATCCTCTTAATTTGTGACATTTGTAGCGTTTTAATGTGTATTTTTACAGACAAAAGGTCTCAATTTTAGCAGCCCAGTTTATCAGTATCCTATTTTCAAATTTGTACTTTTATGTGTCCTAAGAAATTCTTTCCTGTCCCTAAAATCATGACACTGTCCCAAATTCTAACAAATTTTAGTTTTGTCATACCATTTAAACCTTTAATCCTGTTGGAACTGATTGTTACGTGGTGAAGTAAGGTTCCACTAATTGAGAAGTCCATTCTCTTTCCCTAAATTTGCAATGGCAAGTCTACCAAATAAATTCAAATTTTCTTTGTGTGTAGCTCATATTTGCTATTTTGTTCAGCCTCTCAGTTTATCAGTGTGACAGTGCCATAAGCTCCTGGTCTCTCTTTAAGATTTATATTTTTATTTGAAAGTCAGAGTTAGAGAGAGGCAGAGACCGAAAGAGAGAAGGTTTTGCATTTGCTGTTTCACCATGCAGACTGCCATGACAGCCAGTGCTGGGTCAGGTGGAAGCCAGGAGTGGCTGCTCAGTGTTGCAGTTGGCAGCTCTGTCTGCTGTGGCACAGTACAGCCTAGCTCCTCCCTCCTGATGTCTGTAGGTTTTTAGTTGATTGCGGAATCTGCTAGGTGCCACCTGCCCTGTTCCTTATTTTGTTCTTCTTGAAGGAGTACCTTGACTATGTCTGTCTTTACGCTTACATATAAATTTTAGAATCACTTTAACAAGTGTTCTCAAAAGCCTGCTATGATTTTTAGCAGAGTTGCACTGGGGGGCAGGTGTTGTGGTGCACTGCCTTTTTGATGCCCACCTCCCTTGGTAGAGTGCCACTGGTTCGAGTCCTGGCTCCTCTGCTTCTCATCCAGCTCCCCACTGATGTGCTGGGAAAGCAGTTGGTGGTGGCTCACATACTCTGTCTGCCCTTTGAAGAAAAGAACAACAAATACAAACTTTTAAGTAAAGTTATGTCAGTTGTAATTTCTAAGATGGTGAACATTGATGCAACCTACATAAATAAAATCTTAGAGCGTTCCAATATTTTAATCATATGTAAAGCGTTTCTGTGGAGAAGGAGTTTGAGCATCACTGTTGCAGGTGCATAGGGTAAAAAACAAACATCCCAATATTGAAAATGTCCACAAATGCATACCAGACATGCTGAAGAATTTTGAAAAAAAAGCATAAATGAAAAGGTGAGACACTATTTTATTGCTTTTATAAAGATATTATAAATATCCTCTAGAAGGCTAGTTTGGCAGAATGCCATATATTCTTTTTGACCATTTCTGGAAATATGTCTCAGAAGTTTCTAAGAAGCTGACTACTTATGTTCACCATTTCTTTTCTGTTAAAAAAAAATCAGAAATAATCTAAAATCCAAATAATAGAAGAAAACCTCCAGTGGAAGGAAAGCATTGGTAATGTGCTTCGTTTCTTCTGATTGATTGTAGGTAGTCGAGCCACTTCTTGGCTCATCATGCGGGGCAGTGGTTGACGTCCTGACCGCACCCCATGGCGCGTGCGTACAATGAATGTCAAATGGTAACCAATCAGAAGAGCGCACATTAAAGCTCCGTGAGGTTGTTCTTTCAGCAAACACATTTACAGCTTTAGCTTTCAAAAGTAGCTGAGGAGCACAGCAAGGCAGAAAAGGGGGGAAATTGGCCTAGATATTACAGAGGATAGCAGATGAACAGGGTTGATTTCATTCCGGGCACTTTGCCCAGGACACTTTTAATAGAACATATGGTTACTCCAGGGATTCCGAGTCTGTGGTTGTGTCAGCCTTACACATTTATTCTTTAAAAGGAAAATTAGCAAGTTATTAGACTGAGTGCACTGGTACGATTTAAATATTCAAAACAGTTTCTGTAATCCAGCCATTGAAAATGTGCTCTATATGGGCTGGGATTCCTAAATATTGGATCAACTTAATCATAGATAAAAAAAAAAAAAAATACGTGTACTTTAAAGTTCCTTTATGTAAAATGCAAAGTTTAAGTTAAGATTAAGAAGATGCCCAAGTTCCTGGCATGGTAGCCTAGTGGCTAAAGTCATCAACTTGCATGTGCTGGGTTCCCATATGGGTACCAGTTTGGGTGTCTGCAGCTCCACTTCTCATCTGGCTTATTTCCCTCTTTCCCTGCTTGTTGCCTGGGAAAGCAGTCGAGGATGGCCCAAAGCCTTGGGACCCTGCACTCACATGAGACATGGAAGGGGCTCTTGGTTCCTGGCTTCGGATCAGCTCAGCTCCAGCTGTTGTGGCCACTTGGGGAGTGAATCAACAGATAGAAGATCTTCCTCTCCGTCTCTCTTCCTCTCTGTGTCTGACTTTCTAATAAAAATAAAATACATTTTTTGAAAAAATTGGGAGGAAATAGAACTTGTATCAACATGGTGACTTTGAGTCAGTTTTTTGGTCTTCATTATTTTTATTACGTATAAATTTGTTTATTACCTCTCCCACAAACCAGCATTAAGAGGCATGTGTATTAAAAAGCTAAGATTCCCAAAGAATTATCTCATACTAGGTAATGTAGAAGCTTTTTTTTTAAAGGTAAATGTGATAAAGCCATGTTTTTGACTATAACAATTTTTTTCTATTTCGCATTTTCATAGTTTTTTAAAAATTCATAATGACAGAGGGGAAGGTCTGCCATTTGCCATTTCATACCCTGAATGGCTGAAGTGGACAAGGCTGGTGGTGTCCAAAGCCAGGGACTTGATCACAGACTCCCCTTGGGGTGATGGCCCAAGTGCTCGGACCAGCTCCACTGCTTTCCCACGCAAGCACATGAGCAGGCAACTGAATCTAAAGCAGACCAGCCCAGGTTGAGCTGGTGTTCAGTTGGGATTCCTGCGTCCTAAGCAGTGCCTGAGCCTATTGTGTCACAACATTAACCTTCTCTTTTTATAATTTATTTGTCTATTGGAAAGACAAAGGCCTCCCTTCCACCGGTCACCAGCAGCAGCTAAGACTAGACCAGGCTGAGGCTAAGAGCTGGGGATTCCCACAGGTGCCTGTTGCTTCCCAAGATCCATATTAGCAGGACGCAGGAATGGAAAGCAGAGCTGGGGCTCAAGCCCAGGCACTCTGGTAAGAGATGCAGCATCCCAGTTTTCATTTTAACCACTGCGCCAAACCAGACGCTCACCCCCAGGATCTCTTGGAGGATGGTTAAGAGCAGCTGTCATGGTATAGTAAGTGAAGCTGCCGTTTGCGATGCCCACATCCTGCATTGAGTGCCAGTCTGAGTCCTGTCTGCTCAACTTCCTGTCCAGCTTCTGCTCATGCTCCTGGAAGGCAGCAGGTGGTGGCTCAGATGCCCGGCCTCTGCCCTGCACATGGGAGACCTGCGCTGTGTCTGAGTTCTTGGCTGCAGCTTGAACCGAGTCCCTGCTGCTGTAGGCGTTTAGGGGATGAACTAGCACTTGGAAGACTTTTCTCTTTCTGACTCTGTCACTCTGCCTTCCAAGTAGATAAAAATAAATCTACAAAGTTGTTATTTTTAAACAAAAGGATAATTTAAGCAAAAAAAAAAAATTGTAAAAATTAAAGTTCTTGGGTTTGGCACAGTAGCCTAGTGGCTAACGACTTTGCCTTGCATGAGCCAGGATCCCATATGGGTGCCAGTTTGTGTGCTGGTTGCTCCACTTCCCATCCAGTTCCCTACTTGTGATCTGGGAGGGCAGTCAGGGACAGCCCAAGGCCCTGAGACTCTGTACCCACATGGGAGACCCAGAAGAAGCTCCTGACTTTGGATCGCCTTGGCTCTGGCCGTTCCAGCTACTTGGAAAGTGAACCAGGAGATGGGAGCTCTTTGTCTCTCCTTCTCTCTGTAAATCTGCCTTTCCAATAAAAAAATGAATAAATCATTAAAAAAGAAGAAAATATTTCGGATACATTGAGTTTATATATGATATTTAACTGTTTTTTCTTTGTTAGATTACATGTTGTTGCTGTTATTTTTACAGTTCAAAAGATATGTCAGTAAGCTTCGAAGCAAAAGTACAGTTTTCAAAAAGAAGCATCAGATAATTGCTGAATTTAAAGCCGAATTTGGTCTCTTGCAAAGGACAGAAGAACTTCTTAAGCAACGTCATGAAAATATTCAACACCAGCTGGTAAAATGGCATTATCTTGGACTGCATAAATACAAATGCCAGGGGGTTATGGGTTACAGTTTATATTGAGATCATTGTTTGTACTAGAAAACCCTTAAAATGATTAAGTTCCTTTGATTAATTACAGAGATGTCATAGAGGGTGATTCATTCATCTTTAATGTGGCACTAAGCACTGACTTTCTATGCATGTGCTAACTTGAGGCACTAATAATAGAAGTGAAATTCTAAGTAGGGTATTCTTTTACTTAGCTATTTAGTGTGAGTAAAATTACCATTTCAAGAGGTTGGCTGTAAAATATTGATTTATCATGACATGCTGGGCAGAAATTCCTAAAGAGCTTCCAGGAGCCTGGGAAGGAAGATCCAGTGAAGGTGCTGTGAGGAAGCGTTGCCTGGAGGCCTGTTCGTGTGTTTGACAGAACAGGGCTAAACCCAGAGCAGTCCAACAGCAAAGCTGTTGCTCTACATGCCAGTTCTGAGTCTTCTTTGTTTGGAGTTGGCTTTATTCTGATCCCATAAGGAGCTTTGGAACAAGCTGCAGCACCGAGTTGATACCCTGTTAAAGCAAGGGGGCTGGCTTCTGTACCCCCGGTCCCTCAGTTAGCTGTTGACTTTGTTGGGGCATTGCCTCTCAGCTAACACAGCTTCATTTGGCTGTGGGCATTCTCTGGCAAAGGAGGTGAGTCCAGATCTTCAGTGGTCAGCACTGACAACAGCTTGCAATGATGTGAAGACTGAGGGGTTGTTCATAGAATCCACTGCAGTTCACCCGGGCCCTGCTGGAATCTACTCTTTCTCAAATCAGATGGACCTCCTACCCTAGGAATAGGTGCAACAGGCTTCTGGCCAGTCACAGTTTTCTGGAACATTTTACAGGAAGGTCCGGGTCAGTGATACTAACTGAAAGTCTTACTGCTCCATTTGATTCCAAGAACCCAGCTGGCACTCAGCATTTCCTCCCTCTGCTGTCTTCATTTCTACCCATTCTAGGTTTCCCTCCACTTTAGCTGGTACTGTCTCTGCTCTAGGTCACTTATTTGATGGGGGGATCCAGACTCTCATCCATGTGAGTTCTTCATGTAATTTCTTCATAATATACATTTCCTCTGCATTTTTGAAGACCCTTGCACAGTTATAGTTGGGTACAAGAGTACCAGCTATTACCAATTATACATATATATCTGCATTCATTCCCATGCCTGCTTCCTAGAGCTCCTTGTCCTCAGACTTCCAGTCTTGCTGCCGTTACCTCTTCTAGGCTCCTGACCAACAAGTTAGGCTACTTTCCACTGCCCAACTGATACAGAATAATTTGGGATTTCAAGTTTCACAAGTAGATGTGCGCCACTTGTTCAGATATAACCCTCGCTCTCTATCAGGTGTCTGACTTTGGCATAGAACACTTACCTAGATCAGGAGCTCAGCCTTGCTGAAGATTGCCTACTTCTCCGTTAAGTCCTATACCTACTTTTTTGTTTGTTTCTTGTTTGGGGTTTTCTTTTTCTGTCCTTCAGCCATGGGAAATATGATTTATTTAAAGCTCCAAAGAAGTTCTCTATCACTTTGCATGAAGTTACTAATTCAGACATTTGAACCTGTCATTTTATTTCTGCAACGAACATGTAATAGCTGGTGCAGTATCCATAGTCCTTTTCCTGCCTGGCCTATTAGCAATATTAGACATAGTTAATCTACCCCTCCTACTGTAGAATCCCCCCCCCCCCTGCTTCTTAGGACGTGACACTTTCTTGCTTTTTCTCCCAAACACTCCTGTCCCCACTCATGACCGATTTCTTGTTATTTCAAGTCTAAATGTGTGTTCTGCACACTGGGTCTCTTTTCTCCTTTCATTTCCCTACCTGTGTTGTTATACTTTCTGATGACTTTAAAAACCTTCTCTGTTGCCAAAAAGTCACAAATTTCTCTCTCTGTTCTAGATTTGTCTGTCATTCATAACCTGTGCTTGTAACAGTTTGATCTCTTCAATTAGAGATTCAGTAGACATTTCACATATTTAACATACCCAACGCTAAACTGCTCTTCACCTTCTCCTGTCTTCCATCTCATTCTGACAAATGGCGTCTTCCTCCTCACTGCCTCCTCCGACCTTGAGCTCATTCCTGAGCCTCTCCCTTGTACCTGCACAGCTCACTGTCATGATATTCTGGCAGATCTTTCCATAAGTGTGCACAGAACCACTTGTCGTTGCCTGTCACTAGCATCACCCAGACTCCACGGCTCTTCTCTAGGCTCTTGCAGTGCCTTCTGCCTAACTTTCCTGCACGGATGTTAAAATTGAGCATTTGAAAGTGCCTCTGTGCTGAACTCTCCAACACCTTCCCGTCTCATTTGAAATAAGTCAGAGCTCTTTCAGTGGCCTAAAAATAATGATGTAATTTATCACCTAAACTGGGACACTTGAGAGCTCAGGGGAAAATAGATATAAACTGAAACTGTCCCAGGTAGCCACCTAAGGCCTGGATGATCGCCGTCTGCCCTCACTGTGCGTCCAGCCTCACCAGCTTCATCGCTGTGGGGCAGGCTGGCATCTGTTCCTGCCTCGTGACTTCTTGGCTCGCAGACCCCAGTGGCATCTGTGTGGTTGAACACCCTCACTTCCTTCAAGGAAGGCCTTCTGTGACTATCTTGTATATAATTCCCCCTCTCCGTTCTCGCCTTTATGAATTGCATTTGTTTACATATTGCTTTCACTCCCGTTGGAAGCAAGCTCTGTAAGTGAAGGATGTCTTTTTCCTGTCTTGTTTGCTGCTGTGTCTCTGCTGCCTGGAACTATGCTCGGCGCAGAATGAGAAAATAAATGAAAAACAACATGTCACTGGAGAATTCATTTATTCACTAAATATTTACGAAGCACATCCCGTGTTTTAGTTCTGTGTTACGTATGTGGCATTATCTTAAAGTCTAAAATTAGAAATCCTTCCTGTGCAACTACAAATACTATAGTAAAATTTAGTGTAGATTTACCCCACGTAAAGGCCTCCTTTAGAATGCTCAGCCAACCTGTTGAGTTGAAATGTGGATACTACTTATGGAAACAGCCAGATTTTGGTAAACCCACTGTTTGGCATTTTTATTCTATAGAAAGCTATCGAGGAGAAAAAGGGGATATCTGGCTACACGTACACGCAGGAGGAGCTGGAAAGGGTGTCTGCGCTCAAGAGTGAGGTGGACGAACTGAAAGGACGGACCCTCGACGACATGTCTGAGATGGTGACCGCGCTTCTGCTCGTGTTGTTTTTGTCTTTCTGTTGTGTAGCCAGAAGGCGGGTGCTGCTGTTCATGAAATGCTCGCTTGTCCTTTCTGCACACAGTTTATATTCTTTAATTTGTCTATCAATCTCCTTTGTATTGTTCCATTGTAATAAGGTTGTCTAACTTCTAGTAATTTATTCATCCTGTGGGTTTCTTAAATGTACAAAAGTCATAAAACTTAAAAAGTTTTCCCGAATCATATAATCATATCTAAGGCATGGTTTGTTAATGCTCATAGTGTTTCTCAATATCCTGAGCTTCACCCTGAAAGCATTTGTACATTTTTACCAAGTTTCCTTCTTTTTTTTTTAATGTTTATTTATTTTTTTGGAAAGGCAGATTTATGGAGAGAAGGACTGAGAGAGAAAGAGAGATCTTCTGGCCACTGGTTCACTTCCCAAACAGCCACAATGTTTAGAGCTGAGCTGATCTAAAGCCAAGAGCCAGGAGCCTCTTCTGGGTCTCCCATTCAGGTGCAGGGTCCTAAGGCTTTGGGTCCTTCTCCACTGCTTTCCCAGGCCACAAGCAGGGAGCTGGATGAGAAGTGGAACAACTGGAACACAAACCAGTACCCATATGGGATGTCAGCGCTTAGAGGTGGAGGGTTAGCCAATTAAGCCACTGCATCAGGCCCATCAGTGTTAAACTGTTGAACTTTTCCTGCTTGGGTGATAACTGTTGCTCCCGATTCTCAAGAATTATTTTTCTTGATTTCTGTGTCCACACTGGCCATTCCCAGGAACCCACTGGGTCTCTTTATGATCTAAATCCCATTTTAAAACATGTATTCCTTATCTGAAGGGCAGAGTTGAGTCTACTGCCTGTGGTGTCAGCATCCCATAAGGGCATCAGTTTGAGTCTCATGTGCTCCACTCCCTGCCAGTGCACCTGGGAAAGCAGCAGAGGATGGCTGAAGTGCTTGGGCTGCTTAACCCACATGGGAGACCTGGAAGCTCCTGGGTCCTGGCTTCAGACCACCCCAACTCTGGTAGTTGCAGTCGGTTGGAGAGTGAATCAGTGGATCAAAGATTGTTTCTCTTTCACTATGTCTCTGTAATCCTGTGTTTAAATTAAATTAAATTAAAAAAAATCTGTTTTAAAAAAAAAAAAGAACACGTGCCTAATATGATAGCCCAGTAGCTAAATCCTTACCTTGCACTCTCTGGCATCCCAAATGGGCACCGGTTTGTATCCCAGCTGATGCATTTCCCTTCCAGCTCCCTGCTTGTGGCCTGGGAAAGCAGTAGAGGATACCCCAAAGCCTTGGGACCCTGCACCCATGTAGGAAGCCAGGAAGGAATCTCCTGGCTTCGGATCGGCTCAGGTCTGGCTGTTGTGGCCACTTGGGGAGTGAAGCAGCAGATGGAGGTTCTTTCTCTTTTTCTCTCCTTCTCTCTGTAAATCTGCCTTTCCAATAAAAATAAATAAACCTTAAAAAAGAAAGAAGACAGACTTACAGAGAGAAAGAGATCCACTCGCCAAGTGGCCACAGTGGCCTGGGCTGTATCAGGCTGAAACCAGGAATCAGGAATTTCTAGGACTTCCACTTGGGTATAGAGACCCTAGTATTTGGACCATCTTCCATTGCTTTAATCAGCACCCAAATGGGATGCTGGTGTCACAGGCAACAGCTTAACTTGCTATGCCACAAAGCCAACCCTACAGTTTCCTAAAATACTCAGTATTTAGCACAAAAAAGGCCTTTAAGACTTTATTCATCTCTGTGACTGGGGTTTTTCTGATTGATGATTATTTATTGCCATTCAGATTATTAAGTGTTGTTGGTATAACCCCTTTCCAGTCACACACACACACACACACACACACACACACACACACACACACACACGTAATAAGATTTATTTATTTGAAGGGCAGAGTTAAACAGAGGGCCAGGCAGAGAGAGAGAACTCTTGTATTCATTCACTCTCCAACTGGCTGCTGCTATAGGAGTTGGAGTGGTCTGAAGCCAGGAACCAGGAGCTTCTTCTAGGTCTCCCACAGGGATGTAGGCGCCCAAGGACTTTGGGCCATTTGCCACTGCTCTTCCAGGCACATTAGCAGAGAGCTGGATTGGGAGTGGAACATTCAGGACTTGAACTGGCTCTCGGGATATCAGCACTGTAAGTGGTGGCTTTATCTTCTGTGCCATATTTTATATAAATTACAGAATTACGTAACTTAGAAAATACAACAGTAGTATAGTTATATATACTCTACTTCATTAGGTAAATGGATTATAAATAATTTCTTATTAATGGTCTATGGATTTGACCTTTTAAGTGGCTGAAGGATTCCTTTGTAAAGAATCAAAGTTTACTCCCATCACATTCCAATCATTTGGTATTAAAATAAGGTGTAACTATTTTAGCTCTTAACACTGTAATATCGTCATGCACATAATATTTTTCTTTAGAATTTCTTAGCTGTGTTTTTTGTTGCTGTTTAAACAAAAGGTGAAAAGACTGAACTCACTGGTGTCTGAGAAGAAGTCGGCTCTAGCCCCTGTCATTAAAGAACTGCGGCAGTTGCGTCAGAAATGTCAAGTAAGTGATGGTGATTCTGTCATGCTGTCCGTGTTCTCTCTTGGTCAGATGTACTAATGAGCATCCTGAATGTGTTATGTGGTTAAGTACAGAAAATAAATTGTGATTATCATAAATATGAATCTGCAAAAGAGAATAATAATGTTATCTGCTCAACTTATTTGTTTCACTTGTGCTATGTATTTTGTCATTTGGAGAAGAAATGAGAAACTGCAATCCGCAGGTGCCTCCAAATGTGTTTCTGTCTTCATTTCTGTGCACGTCACCCTGCATCCGCGTGGGAGACCCAGAAGAAGCTCTTGGCTCCTGGCATCGGACTGGCTCAGCTATGGCCTTTGTGGCTGCCTGGGGAGTGATTCAACAGATAGAAGATCTTCCTCTCTGTATCTCTGTATCTAAAAAATTATTTATTTGTTTTGAAAGGCAGAGTGACAGAAATTCCATCTGCTATTCTCTCCCCAAATGCCCACAATAGCTTGGACTGGAGCAAGCCAAAGCTCAGAGCCAAGAATTCTGTCTCAGTCTCCCTTGAGGATGATAGAAAGCTAAGTGCTTGAGTCATTATCTGCTGCCTCCCAGGAACATTAGCAAGGATCTGGATCAGAAGCAAAGGAGTTAGGACCAGAACAGGACTCCAGTGTGTACTTGTGTACTGCAAGCATCCCACAGTGCCTGCCCCTCACAGTCTGCTTAAAGTATGCTTGGAGGACACAGAGCTGAGGGCCTTGGCCAAGTTCATAGTCCTTTGTGCAAACACTATACCACTAACATGATTTGATGACCCTCTTGTTCAGCTTATCTCTTTCTGCCAGCAGCTCTGTTTTTTGCCACCATTTCTTTTGTCGTGCAGTTTCTCTTTATTCCTAAGATCCCCATCCTTACAGTCCCAGCTTGCTCAGGACTCCTCATTATCTGTACTTCACAGTCTGGCCTTTCTCTGCATGTACTGTGTGTTGAGGTTTTTACTACTAACTGCCTTGTTGTCTAATTCACATTCCTACAAACTAGTGCAGCCCTCTGCTTTGCAGGGCAATTTTTCATGCCAGGCTGTTTCATAGGCTATTGGTCACTTCTAGTAAGAGCAGTCCAACCAGCTGTGGCTGGGGCTACATGGGTAGAAGAGGGCTGTGGGTGAGGTGGTACCAAGTATGGCTTCCAAAGGTTGCTGGGATCTTGCCCATACTATGGGTACCAGATGCTTTCCTCAGTCTGCTGACTACACTACACATCCTAGTCACTAACAGCTCAACAATGTTCATCGCTGCATTCTGTTTTTAGTCTATAGTGTTTTTTTACATGGTTGAAATTGAGTTGTGTTTATTTGCATTAGGATTCTGTTCACATAATATATGCCATTTGCTTTGTTTGCAGCATAATTATACTCCTCAGTTAAAAACTAGCATCGAATGCCTAAAGCCAGTCTAGGCTGGAGGTAGTAAGGAGAGTCAAAACTAATGTGTTGGTAGTCGGTAGGAATTCAGAGCCCCCTTTTCTTTCCACCAAGCTCTTCTATGTCTATACATGTCCATTCTTTCGAAATTTATTACTAACTTAGTAGTTCAGTGAAAGAAATCTTTACGGTCCACAAGATGGTGGAATAGAGTAAGGACACGTTTAAACAGATGGAGAAACATTAGCCAGTGTGAAGCAGAGAGGGCACATTCCAGGAAACAGGAGAGAACAGAAAGACAGCAGAGGAGCTCCTAGAGACTGACACGGGAAAGCAGTAGACACAACGGTGTGGTGTTGCAGTGACCGATTCCCCAGTGGCATTCAGCGAGCAGTGATATGAACTATACCAGCAGCTGGAACTCCACCAGCAACAAGATTCCTCTCGAGATAGGTCCGGGTAGCCCTCAGACCTGATGACCAGCAGATCAAAAGCTCTAGTAGTGGCACGTCAAGCACCATTTTGTACAGTGTGGCAAAGGCTTTAAGACTGTAGGGGTGGGTCTCAGGACGGGGCGTCTCATGCCTGGATCCCGGACAGCCGCCATGTGCTGAGCTGTCCCCGGGCCTGCTGGTTCCGGGGGCCGCTTCCTTCGGGGTGAGTAGACCGAGGGGGAGGCCTCCGGGACTGGGCAGGCCCGGGACCCACCCGCCGCCCTCATGGGGCGGTGAATGGGATTTGGGAGGGGCGCGACCTTGGGCCTGGGTTATTTAAACCTCCAGCAGCCTCCTGGCAGCTGGTGGGTCTCAGGACGGGGCGTCTCATGCCTGGATCCCGGACAGCCGCCATGTGCTGAGCTGTTCCCGGGCTGGGGAGCTCTGGGGATTTGGTTCTTTGAGTTGCTGCTTAATTCGCTCCAGGTTGAACCCATTGTGCTTCTTGGACCTGAAACAGGCAGTAACTCTTCCTTAGCAAAACTTTCAGTCACTAATAATTCTGAGCACCAAATAGCAGTCATGCAGAAGCTAGGGCTTGGGGCCTGTCCTGCAAAAGTAGCTCCAACAGTTGGCCAATGTGTCAACTGGTAATGGAACAGAGTAGATTAGGCACGACTGAACAAACCTTAGCCCACAAGTAAAACTAGAAACCAGGAGGGAGCAGAGGTCTTGCCGAGCTAGGTTCTTGTACCTGCTGGTCTGTTGGAGCCAGGGACGCTAAGCCACAGTGTCTAAGGCAGAGGTCGGGACAGGTGAGGAGCTGTGCCAAGCTGAGTCAGAGCATCCATTGGCAGGCAAGTGATCTATGGCTGGGAACAGACCCAGTTGGGGAGCAAAGGGGACAACCCTAGCTGGGCTGAGGTTCCCACCAAGAGGCACATGGCCTGGAAGGGGAGCTGCGTTCTGATCTGAAAACAGTTGTAGTCTCCCTTGGCACAAGTGTGGACTGGGATTGGATGCACCGAACCGGGCCGGACCCCGACTCCCCCTGGTGTTCTGGAGGACCAGGGCAGATGTGGGATGGACTAGGCAGGGTCTAAAACCCCTACTGATCCATGTGTGAGCCATATGTGGGTATAGACAAACCATGGCTGGGCTGGAACATCCAACAGCAAGAACCAGATTGGGTGGAAGGCCAGTCAGGAAAAGCCACAGTTCCTGTTATTACAGGAGGTGGACTGAGTAAGGTTGGCTCATGGACCCACTGGTAAGCGTGAAACCTGGCATTGGGAGAGGTTCTGATGGAGGAGCCTGGGCAACTCCTCTGGCAGGACACAGACCCGGCAGGTAAACGCAAGAAACATGATAGGAAACAGCCCAGAAAAGGCCATGGAAAGCTACCCACTGGCATACAATTGGCTGACGTGGGGGCAAGACCAGGCTGAATCTGTCCACATCATCCACTGGCAAATCCAGGCACCAGTGTGGGTCGACCTAGGGTTGGTCGCAACAAAGACTAGTGCACATTATGGAATGCCGAGGTGAGGTGGCCTGTACCGGAAGGGACCGCAGCGCCCTACCAGCCTGAGAACAAGAAAGGAAGTGGGCAGAGCCGGCAGGGGAATAAGGGAGGGTTCCTTTGCAGGACAGCTACTTCCGCAGGAGAGCATGGGCTGGGATGGGGGCAGACCAGACTAGGCAGAGCTACCACACCTGTGGGCTTCGTGCGGACCAGATCAGGGAAAAGCCGGGCTGGGTGGATTATTCCTACTGGTGCAAACAAAATTAAAGTGGGCGAGGGTTGTTTGGGCTTAGACGCAGCATCAACTGGAATCTGGGAGTGGGAGAGGCCTGGGAGGGAAATAGTGGGCTCATCCCTCTTGGGTTACCACTTCCACAGGACATAAAACTAAGATAACTAAGATAGCGGCTGGGGTGGAATGGGGTGTGGGACAGACTGGATTACTGCTACACTTACTGGCAAACCAGGGTAGGGGGTGGGCCTGGTGGGGGTTATTGTGGGTCGCTCCAACCTAGGCTGCAGCTCCCGCTGGTTTATGTGAGGGCCAAGTATGTGCTGGGCAGAACTAGGCTGGACTGCAACACCCATTGGTTCCAGTGGAAGTCGGGAGTGAAAACAGAACCAACCCAGCAACTGAAACCACCAGCTGATTGGAGCGATGGACGGTGCCAGGCCCTGTACTTGTTAGCACATACAAGAAGTTTCTTTGGAGATCTTCCTAATCTAAATGCTGGACTCAAAACCCTAACGAAGAAAAGAGAGAAGACAGAACGGGTCAACCAACCATCTCCGCTATGATGGACTATGTCAATCAGTGGATTTTTCAAAGACCTCATAGTGCTTGGAGTGGCAAGATTGACAACGATTCATAACTGTTGCAATATCAAAACCACTTGAGCAAGAACCTCAGCGCATGCCCTACATCCGGGATCTGGGGAGGGTGGGAAAATGGGTGGGCCTTCTCCCTTAAATAACCCCCTTTAAACATGAAGGTAACAATATGGAAAACATACTAGTATTATCCACTTTCATGTAGCCCTTGAACCTTCTTACCCTAATTAACTATGTAAAGAATGTCAAAATAAAATTTTATAAAAATTAAAAAAAAAAAAAAAAGACTGTAGGGATAGCAGTGAGCTGTGCATACACTGAGCTGGGAGTGAACTTTTTTCTTCCCTGCTCTCTATTTTACCAGTCTTTTTTTTTTTTTTTTTTGTCCTTCTTCTTTTTATTTGAGAGGAAAAGAGACAGCAGCTACATTCCCATGTGCATATAAATCTCTACTTCTCTATTGAGCAGAGCCAAAGAACTTGGAGTGCAATTTAGGAGTGCCAGGTGGGTGGCAGGAATCCAGTTGTTGGAAGACTCACTTTGTCTGCAGGGTCTGTGCTAGCAGAGCTGGGATCTGGACCCATAGACAAGTATTGAACCCAAGCCCTGCATCTTAACCAGTGCTTTAACTACTAGGCTAGATACCCACCCTGTATTTTCTCTTTTCCCCTTTTATTTCCTTTTCTGTCCTCTGCTTCTGTTTTGATATGATTTATGATATTATATGATAATATATTCTTGACATTTTGCCAATAGTGCAGGAGTTTAGGTGCTTTTAACACGCGCTCATGCCTCGTATGTATGGTGGTGTCCTCAGGCGTTTTCTTTCCTTCTGGTTTCTGCATCCCTAACAGTGGTTTTCATGGTTGTTACTATTACAGGCACTACGGTATGTAATCGTTTCCTGTTCATATTTACCCACATATTTAGCATTGTTGCCTATATTTTACTCTCTCCTTCTGGATCTAGTTTCTTTGTTTCTGAAATAAAGCTTCTTTCCTTTATTTTCTTTCAGCAGTTGTCACAGTAAAGAATCATTACGATGAAGAAACCATCTTTTTTCTTCTTTTTCTTGGTTAGGAAAAGAGTTTTTTCATATTTTGTAGAAAGGTCTGCTATCACTTTAGTTATCATTTCTTTTTAAATTCTATCTTCTCTGTAATTGGCTTTAATATTTTTCTCTTTAGCTTTGATGTCCAGATTTTGTTGCCATCCTCTAAGTATAGATTTAATTTAGTTTGCTAAAATTTGTGAAATTTTTAAAAATAATTATTTATTTGAGAGAGTTACACAGAGAGAGGAAAAGAGAGTGCAAAATCTTCCATCCCATGGATCACTCAGTTAGTCACAGTGGCCAGGGTTGGGCTAGACTGAAACTGGGAGCCAGGAGCTTTTTCCAGGTCTCCTGTGTGGGAGTAGGGGCCCAAGGACTTAGGCTGTCTTCTGCTGCGTTCCTAGGCACGTTAGCAAGGAACTGGACTGAAAGTGGAGTACTCATATGATGCCAGAGTTGTAGGCGGCAGCTTAACCCATTACACTGCAATGCCGGTCCACAGTTTTTTTAAGGATTTGGTTTTTGGCGCCAGAATGATGCTGTAGCAAGTAAAGCTGCTACCTGCAGTGCTGGCATCCTATATGAGTACCAGTTTATGTCCTGGCTTCACTTTCAGTCCAGCTCCCGCCCAATAACGTAGGAAAAGCAATGGAAGGTGGCTCAAGTACTTGGGCTCCTGCCCCCATGTGAGAGACTCAGGAGAAGCTCTGGTTCCTGGCTCTGACCTGGCCCAGCACTGGCCATTATGGCCATCTCTAATATGTAGTTATATAAATATAGATGCCCTTTCTCTGTAACTCTCAAGTAAATAAATATATTTCTACTTCAAATACTTAAGTAAATCTTATTTATTTGAACGTCAGTGTTACACAGAGAGAAGGAGAAACAGAGTAAGTGAGATCTTCCATCTTGGGATTCATTTCCCAGATGTCTGCAATGGCAGTGCTGGGCCAGACCACAGCCAGGAGCCTGAGTGGCAGGGCTCAAACATTTCGACTGTCTGCTTTCCTAGGCCGTTAGCAGGGAACTGGAATGGACATGGAGCCTCTGGAACATGAATCAGCATCATCAGTAGGGGATGCCAGTATTACAGGTGTTGTGCCACAATGTCAGCCCTAATTTGTGAATTTTTTGTGTCCTTCATTAGTTCTGGAAAACTGGTACCTAATACCTTTAGATAGTCTGTCTCTTGTTCTTTTTCTCCCCCGTTTTCCAGATATTCCTATTAAATGTATGTCAGGCCTAATTACTCTGTGTACTTTCATATTTTCATCTTTTTGTCTCTGTGTTAAGGTTAAGTTTTGGATAATTTCTTAAGCTGTATTTTTAGTTTTCTTTAGTTATTTGAGAGGGTAGGAGAGAAAGAAAGACAGCTCTTTTATCTGCTAGTTTACTTCTGAAATACAACAGTTGAGGCTGAGCTGGGGAAGGAAGCCAAGAATCAGTAGCTCCATCCAGGCCTCCCACATTGTGGCAGCTCTCCAGCTAATTACTTGGGCTGTAACTGCTACTTCCCAGAGTCTGAGTGAGCAAGAAGCTGGGATTAGGAGAGGTAGCCAGGTGTCCAACTCACATGTCCCACTATCCTAACTGCCAGGCCAAATGCCTGCCCCTTCAATTCTGTTGTCTAGTTCATTCTTTTAATACTTCAGTGGTGTCTGACTTACTTCACCTGCTTAGCTTGTTTGATTTTTTTTTTTAAATTTAATTTATTTATTTGAGAGAGAACCAGAGAGAGTGAACGCTCATTACTGGTTCACTCTCCAAATTCAGTAGCTGGAACTGGATGAGCACTGGGCTAAGACTGACGTCAGGAACAGAAACTCAGCCAAGATCTCCCAGGAGCTGACAGGAGCCCATTTCCTTCCTTGCGCTGTCATTGCTGCCTGCTGGGGTCGGGAAGCTGGACTGAGGAGCCCACACCTGGTGTGAAACCCAGGCTCTTTGAAATGTTTAACCACTAGGCTGGACAGCTGCTCCTCCCTTTTTTTTTTTTTTAAATTTCAGTATCTGTCTTTTTTATTTTTTGTCTTCCTGTCTCTGCCTAATCTTTTGTTTTCCTTTGTAGTTTTTGTTGTATTAAACCTACTTAGCTTATTTCTGGTATCTAAAGTTCCTTAAGGTAGGGCTCAGCTCTTGCTTATATCTTCTGATTCTCATTCCTGATACACTAATTATTTCCTTGTGTTTTATGCCTTGGGACTAGGAGCTTACCTTTAAACGGGCTTTGTCTCTGGAATCCTGGGAGGGAGGGTGTGTCCTGCCGTAGTGGTTGGGTGGTTGCTCTGCCGGGTACTTCAGCAATTTCATGAGCTTGGAGTTCATTATGAGCTAATGTCTCAGTGTGCCACTTCTACACCATGTGGGTAGGGTCAATTCAAACTCACACCTGTCTGAGGATAGGCCATTATGTTCTACCTACAACTGCTACAACATCACTGTGTAATGGCCCAGCTGGCCCTCAGAGTCACAGATCACAGGGGGGCTTAGTGAATGCCAGCGTATTCACCCCTTGAGAGGCCTCACACTCCTAGAGTGAACCTTGGCTGCCCCTTCTCCCAGTTAAAGTATGTGTGCCTGTCACCCTTGAGAGCTGTAGATATCTGAGGTCACTTTGATTATGAATACCTCAGCCTCTCTCTTCTAGCAGTCTTTTGCATTATACTAGTCTCCATAGTCCCGATGCAGTCCCAGACAACAAAGGCAGCACACAGCACATCACTCATTTATGTTAGCTCTCTGGTTTCCAGGGAAACTGCTGTGTGAAATGAAGGTCATTCTCAGTGCAGTATAACCCTCCTCTCATGAGAAGTTGAGCACCTGGTTTCCCATGGAGTCCTCAGCCCTAACTTCTGGCCTAAGTATGTTAGTGTCTACCTCAACATTGAAATCACACTGTTACCAAGACTGACCATCCAAGCTTCTTGTCTGTTCACAGTGTCATCCTGTTTCCAACCCTCGTAGTTCCCCAGACTTCCTTGAGGGTCCTATTTTGCAGTAGGCATTAAAAGAAGTTTGTTTGGCCTTACAAAGCATGTGCAGATGCCTTTGTATGCCTAGATATTTATAGCAGGTTTTCAGAATATTTTATTTATTTATTTTTCTTTTTAATTTATTATTTTTATTTTTATTTTTACTGGAGAGTCATATTTACAAAGAGACGGAGAGACAGAAAGATCTTCCATCTGCTGATTCACTCCCCAAGTGGCTGCATCAGCCAGAGCTGAGCTGATCCAAAGCCAGGAGCCCCCCCACCTCGGGTCTCCCACATGGATGCAGGTTCCCGAGGCTTTGGGCCATCCTCTACTCCTTTCCCAGGCCACAAGCTGGGAACTGGATGGGAAGTGGAGCAGCCAGGATTAGAACCGGTACCCATATGGGATGCATACAGTGCATGCAAGGTGAGGACTCCAGCCATTAGGATACCACACTGGGTCCCAGATTGTTTTATATAAAGTACTATGTTGGAAAGATGTCTAAAACCACTGAAACAGCCTGAACTCAAACTCTGATTCCACTCCTTTCCAGTAGTATAGCCATTGGCAAGGAACTTGGTCTCTGAACCTACTCTAAGTTTTAGATGGGGTCTTAATGCCTCCTTCATAAGATCATAAGATCTAGTTATTGTCCAAGGAAACCTAAGATGCAGTCTCTCTTGGGGGACCACTGCCTAAGTTTTCAACTTCCTCTTTTGCTATTCCCAGCCACTCTTGAGCATAATAAACCTCTTATAAGTACCTTCATTGATCTTATTCTCTTCAGCTTCCATCCCTTCATACGGAGTGTTCCTTTTATTTAAAAAGCACTCTCATCTGCCTTCTAAACAAAAATAAATAAACCTTAAAAAAAAAAGCACTCCCTTCCCTTCCCCCAGCATTCCTTTACTCACCCTGCACGCTTAGCTTAGTCCACACTGATCCCCAAGCCTATAGGTTAGCTCCATGAGAGGGCTATCTTGCACTTGCTGGCCGAAGCTCTCAGCAGCCTGTTTACTTGTCCGAATGTTACTTGAGGGAAGGATTTTTGGCTGTTTTCATCATTGCTATAGTCCCAGCTCTTAATAAAGGACCTGGCACAGAGCTCAATACATGGTAGATATTATTCTTATCAGCACCTTCATCTGTCGTAATTCTCAAATATCTGATTGTTGTATAAATAACTCTTAAGTATGCCAAGAAGCTTAGAGTTATGTTACCAGACCGACAAGGGCATGCATTGTTTCAGAGCCACATTTCATGCCTTTATTTTTCACGTATTCAGTCATTTGCTCTTTTCATTCTAGGAACTAACCCAAGAGTGCGATGAAAAGAAATCCCAGTATGATAGCTGTGCAGCAGGCCTTGAAAGCAATCGGTCTAAATTAGAACAGGTAAGAAGCTTTTTTCTTCTAACAGTTTAGTTAAAACTGCCTGTGTATGTGCATTTTCACTATCCATTGTCAAAAGGATCCCGACTCTTTGTCGTCATCTCCTGGGTCTGTCTGAACTTCCAGAGGTCTTTATTACTTTCAACTTTCTTTGTGCATCCTGGATTTTCCACAGTTCAAGGCACCTCAACTCTTGCCGAATGTCCCACGGTGACCTTCTTGGTCACTTCCACTGTAACCCTCTTGCAGTTGACTCTTCGTAGAGCAACCAAAGAAGCTTTGCACTTGGAATCTGACCTCCACAGTGTGATTTGCCAGGTTCCACCCGTGCTGTGCCCACTGCAGAGCTCCCGCTGTACAGGCTGGCTGCCTTCCTGCACGACAAGCCCACCAGGCGTGCTTTCCCCACGGGGCTTTCGCTGTGCTTTTGCTTACACCTGAGCTGTTCTGCAGCCAGCTCTCTGCCTTGATCTTTGCTTCCCATCACTCAGATCTTAGCTAGGTGTCACCTCCTCCTCAAATTCTTCTCTGATCACTCTATGTGGGATTTTCTCCTTTCCTCTCCAACCTGTTCCACCTTGTCTTTCTCTCTAACGTCAGGCTGATCTTCATGACATTTATCCCATCTGTAATAACATTCAGAATGTTTCTGTTTGGATGAGAGTGCTGACCAGTCTGCCTTGGTCACCACTGCGTCCTCAGCACTTAGGGGACAGTGCTGGACATTGTGGGTGCTTAACAAAGGAGTAACCGAAGCTTTCGATTTTAAAGTGATATGCTTCATCTCTAGAAAAGATTATAATCTATTCTGTTGGAGTCAACCATATAAAATTGCCAATAGGGGATGAGTTGTTCTTTCTGCACGTATCCTCTCAATGACATTGCTCACTTGAAATTGTATATTGTAGGAAGTTAGAGGACTCCGTGAGGAATGTCTTCAAGAAGAAAGTAGATACCATTACACAAACTGTATGATTAAGGTAAGACAAAAGAAAGTGGCTGGGAGTGTCTTCTGAAGGCTTCGTCCATCTCACATGTCCTTGACACGCTTTTCCCACCAGAACCTGGAAGTTGAGCTTCGCCGGGCCACAGACGAGATGAAGGCATACGTCTCTTCGGATCAACAGGAAAAAAGGAAGGCGATTAGGCAAGTCGGGGGGGTGGTTGCTTTTACATAGTTACCGAATGTTTTCACTTGTTGAAGTTTTACAAATGAGGTACAATTCTACTAATAGATTATTTTAACAAGCAGTTACTAAGATATCTTTAAGATTATTAAGTATCTTATAGATGTCTCGTTATCTAAATAAAAATACAATTTTATTCTTTTGATACTTATCTATTTGAAAGGCAGAGTAATGAAGAAAGAGGCACATTTTTCCATCCACTGGAAAATCCACAAGTACCACTTCCCAAATTTCCACCATCATCAGGGCTTAGCTAGTCCAATGCAAGGAACCTAGGGCTCAGTTTGGGTCTCCTATGTTAGCAGCAGGAGCCCCAGTACTTGAGCCATCATCTGCTCTCCCAGCCGCATTTACCAGGGAACTAGATCAGAGGCAGAGTAAATGGGACTCAAGCTGGCACTCTGAAATGGAATGTTGGTGTGGCTTAACTTGTTGCATAGCAGTACTTGTCTCGGAGCCACACTCTATTTCTTATGTATTATCTTTGTTGTAGTACAATATATATAAAACATAAAATTTGCCACCTTAGGGACAGATGTTATGGTCCATAAGATTAAGTCGCTGTCTGCATTATTCCTTTGAATGCGTGCAGTGTGATTTACTGAAAGAGTTTGCGGGTTTTTCATCGCTGTAGGAGTTGATGGAGTAGCCAGTCCTTGTCATGTTCACTAGGTTCAGAGAGCTGACTTCTGAAGAGTGAGGGCTAGATGCAATTTAATGTTTATTTAAAATTTGTATCCTTCCTTTCCTGGAACTTCTGCAAAAACAAAGTATATTCAAGCCTCAGTTTCAAATTGTAAAGATCCTTATTTTCATAAATTGTTTACTAGAAGAGCTGACTAAACATGAGGAAAGACAAAATGTTTGATAATAGGTTTCCTTCTGACTATATAGTCCAGGGTTTGGGGTTTAGATAGGCATGTTAATTGATTATTAGTTGTCTATTCAAATCAGCCAAGGTACATTTCAACTAAATCATTCTGTTATCTCTTTAGGGAACAGTACACCAAAAATATTGCTGAACAAGAAAACCTTGGAAAGGTAAGAATTATTATTTATTTCTTAGATATGCCTGATTAAGACATTCAGTATATGATTATGGCATAGTAATTCTGTTAAGATTACAGTACACATTTTGAGGAGAGATTGATAGTGTCTTTTACAACTGAAGATGTTTCTTTTGGAATCTGATTTTATAAATGTCAAAGCACAAAGGATTTCATTTTTTTTTACGATTTATTTTTATTTGTATCGGCAAGTCAGATATACAGAGAGGAGGAGAGACAAAAGAGGAAGACTCCGTTCGATGATTCAGTACCAAAGTGGCCAGAATTGAGCCAACCCGAGGCCAGGAGGCTCTTCCGGGTCTCCCACACGGGTGCAGGGGCCCAAGGCTTTGGGCTGTCTTCCTCCTCCTGGGAAAGGCCATAAGCAGGGAGCTGGATGGGAAGCGGGGCTGCCGGCATTAGAACTGGCCTTCATCTGGGATTCCAGGTGTTCAAGCTGAGAACTTTAACCACTAGATACTGTGCCAGGCCCTTAGGGTTGTTTTTTTTTTTTTTTTTTAAGAAAAAAGATCTTTTAGTTATAAGAAGTAAAGAATTCATAACAACATTTTACACTACAATTTTCAAATGATTCTTAGATAACTTAGCTTATGTGTTTGAACTGATAAATTTTATACAACACAGATCTCATTGTTATTCAGATACTGATCTAAGCCCTTGACAAATATTGAATCATTGGTTCAAACACGTGAAAGGCATTGGTTGAGATACCTAGCCCTCCCTGTCTGCCAGAGTGCCAGGAAAGCTGAGATTGAATCTTGCTTCCTGAGACCTCAGAGCCCGTGCCAGGGGAAGGAGTGCCATGCCCGTGGGAGAAAGGTTTGACCACCAGGCCTTAAGCACATTGTGGCAGTCACTGAGAGGAACCAGCTTTGCTGTTTCTTGAGAAAAATGAAGACACATATCAGCCGTTGAGGGGAGGAGGCCAGTTGGCAGCTGACCTGGCCTGTGGTTCTGGACAAGCTTCTTCACTCTGATTACACAAAGGTGGACGAGGAATCTGCAGGGGAGGACCTGGATCTGTTCCGCCATCATCTTCATGGATTTTACGCTTGTGTTGTGTAATGAGACTGCACATCAGTGTTTCTAGGTTTTAGTTTCAGTCTCAAAAATTTGAGTTTTGTTGTTAGGTTTCCCAATGCAAATGTTAAGTTTGAAGCATCATAGGTGTTAGGGATTGTTTAGCTGTAATTTTTCTTTGAATTTACTCCATATGGGTATGTAGGTTCATTGCACAAATATACTTAAAAAAAAAAGTTGGAGGGCTCGGCACAATGGCTCAGTTGGCTAATCCTCCCTCTTCAAGTGCCAGGATTCCATATGGGCGCCGGCTCCTGTCCCAGCTGCTCCACTTGCAGCTCATCTCCCTCCCTATGGCCTAAGAAAGCAGCAGAAAATGGTCCAACGCCTTGGGATCCTGCGCCCACATGGGAGACCCTGAAGAAGCTCCTGGATCCTGACTTCAGATCAGCTCAGCTCCAGCTGTTGCAGCCATTTGGGGAGTGAATCAGTGGATGAAAAATCTTTCTTTCTGTAAATGTGGTCTACCTTTCCATTAAAAAATAAGTAAATCTTTTTTTTTTTTAAGTTCATTTATTTATTTACTGGAAAGACAGAGTGACATACAGGGAGAGATAGAGATCTTCCATCTGCTGGTTCACTCCCCAGTCAGCGGCAGCAGCTAGTGCTGGTCCAGGCTGAAGCTAGGAGCCTGAAAACTCCCTGCTGAATCTCCCATAGAGACAACAGGGACTTGGGCATCCTCCCTGGCTTTCCCAGGGGACTCAGCAGGAAGCTGGACTAGCAGCAAAGCACCCAGAGCTGTCACCGGCACCTCACGAGCTGTGGCCTAACCCACTGTGCCACAGCAAGGCCTAAAGAAGAAGTCCAGGAAGAGCAGCTAATCCTTATCAACGGTTACTTACCCGAAGATAGAGTCCAAATTTCTTCTTGATTCACCTGTTGACTAGTTTTGATCAGTTGGCTGTTATCCTTAAGTATCTTTACGTCCCCTAGATGGAGTATCAGTGGTATACTTGCATCTGTTGTCTGTATTTGTATCAGGGGCACAAATTGTTCTCTCATCACCTAATTAATTTTGAGACCATCCTACTACATTTTTTTTTTCTTTAAGATTTATTTATTTGGAAGACAGTTACAGAAGGAGGGAGAGAGCAGAGACAGAGGGAGAGACCTTCCGTCTGCTGATGCGTTCCCCAGATGGCCTGAGTAGCTCCCGGGCCAAGACCAGCACCAGGAGCCTGGAATTACTTGGAGTCTCCCAAATGGTCGCAGGGTTCCAAGCACTTGGGCCATGTTTCACTGTCTTTTTTATAGTCCTTTATTATTAGCCGTAACTGGCAATTGAGAAAGCTGAAATCCAGAGAAGTTAAATGTCTTGCTCGCAGTTAGTGGCAGGGCCATGCTGAACAGGTTAATCCTTTGACTGGCATCACTGGCATACTGGATTGGCTCTGGTTCGTGTCCCTATTGCTCCACTTCCCACCCAGCTCCCTGCTAGTAGCCTTGCAAAGCAGTGGAGGACAGTCCAACCCACCTACACAAAAGACTTGGAAGAAGCTCCTGACTTTGGATCGGCTCAGCTCCGGCTGTTGTGGCCACTCGGGGAGTGAACCATGGATTAAAGTTCTTTCTTTGTCTCTCCTCCTGTAAATCTTTAAAAAAAAAAATACAGTTAGTTACAAAGCAGAGGATAAAATTCAAGTCTTTTAACTTCTAAGATCTGCTTTTTTTTTTTTTAGAGTTTTTTTAAAGATTTTTTTAAATTAGAAAATCAGATATACAGAGAGAAGGAGAGACAGAGAGAAAGATGTTCTGTCTGATGATTCACTCCCAAGTGACTGCAATCATCTGACAGAAGATTTTCCTCTGTCTCTTTTCCTCTCTGTATATCTGACTTCGCAATAAAAATAAATAAATCTTAAAAAAAAAAAATTTTAAAGGCAGAATTACACAGAGAGAAAAATCTTCTATCTACTGAATGGCCACAACGACCAGAGCTGAGTTAGCCCTAAGCCGGGAGCCAGGAGCTTCTAGGTCTCCATGTCAGGACATTGGCTCTCTGCTGTTTTCCCAGTAGCAGGGAGCTGGATCAGAAGTGGAGCAGCGCATGTGGAATGCAAGTGTCGTAGGCGGCAGCTTTACCCACTTTGCCACAATATCATCGCCTACATTCATTTTTTTTCCACACCAAAGGCCTCTCCACTTTCTTAACTCTCTTTAGTTTTTCCCCTCTTTCTTCTCACATTTTTTTTACGTTCCTTTAAACTCTCCGTTGTCTTACATCTAACCCTAGTTTTTTTGTTTTGTTTTGTTTTTTTTAGGCAGCAGGATCAGGTCACTTTTATTAGGGACACTCTAACCTAGATGGAGTCGATGTCAGAGTGGCCTGAAGCTTGGGATACTGAATGTAACAACTGCACTCGACCCCCAGGCCCCCAGTTTTCCTATACCCCTCACTGGGTAACACTGTGGGAGCTGGGGAGATGACTGCCAGAGTGAGCTTCCTGAGGAGGTGGGTGGGGACCAGCCTAGAGGCCCTAATAGCTGTCGGGACTAACCCTAGTTTTGAGGTTAGGTCAGAGAAACTGGTTTAAGCTGTTGTTTGCCAAATGTATGAAACCTACCATACTTTGCTGGCTGTAGCACTGGAAGTAAGTCTCCGTGACTCCTGTTTAATATCCTTGATTTCTTTATGCTAGAAACTCCGAGAAAAACAAAAAGCCGTACGAGAAAGTCATGGTCCGAATATGAAGCAAGCCAAAATGTGGCGTGATTTTGAACTGCTGATGGAATGCAAGCAGCAGTGCTTTCTGAAGCAGCAGAGCCAGGGCGCCATCGGCCAGGTAATCCAGGAGGGCGGAGAGGACCGGCTGGTTCTCTGAGCCGGGCGTCACCCGGGCCACCGACACTCCCAGCCCAATCCCACGCTGTTTTCTTAAAAGTGATTTGTGCACCATTTTGCTTTCAGATTAGCCATTTATTAAGCTTCCTGGAAGATAAGGTAGACTTTAGTTTCAAGATATTTTTTAATATGAAATAAAGGCTTTTATTATTTTACTTAGTTTAGAAACCAGTGGTGTCTTCTGAGTTTTACGAGACAGGAAACTAAGTTTGCTATCTGTTACCATAAACATACGTCCATTAAGAAACGTGCAGTTTTAAAAAATGTAGTAACACATTGCCTTAATGTTTTTCTTAATCTTTTTTTTAAATTTAGAGGAAACTTTTAGAAACTAATAGCTCTTGTTTTGAAGAAACATTTATCTGAAGTTCAGCATATCCTACAGTTTCACTTCAATTTCTTTTTCTTCTGTAAAATCCAAGGAACTTTAATATTTTGAATAACATTTGTTATATTTGTTTAAATTAAATAAAAATAAAACATGGCACTTGTATCATAGTATTTAAAAATTGTGTGGTTGTGTGAAAACTCATCCTTTTTAATTAAATATTCACATTCTAATATTAAAGAATAATTATGTTTTTTTTACTACAATGCTATGATATATTTAGTAAGAATAATTGATAGAGTGGTTTTTTAAGCACAAAAAATTATCATAGAATGTAAATACATCTAAAATCACAGAATTCCAAGTGGAATTCAGTAGTTTTATGTGCTTAATTTCTACAAGGTTGATGATTTCTCTAGTTTTCCTTAAAGAAAGGTACAGAGATGTAAAGAAAGTTTATAATCTAAGTTTTACTACTTCATTTAATTTCTGTGTGTTTTTCAAAATACCTTGCCTTTATTTTGGAAACTCAAATCTCAAATATCCACTTAAGCTAGTTCTTTTTAGCTAACCCCAAAAAATGAAGAAAAAAAATGTAGTGAAGAAGGTTGTTTCCGTCCTGTGCAAAACTTACAAACATGGATCACTTTCTTCCCAGATAGTCTCTTAAATTTTTGCTTGAAAGCTTGTCTATTGGCAATCGAAGGACCTCACTAGTAAAAAAGGTTGTTGGGAGTTCTAGAAGCTAAAGCAAGAATGGGGTCCCTCAGACCAACAGAGAACTGGACTTGCCAGAAAAGAATGGAAAGTGACCTCTTTAACATTCAAGGAAGAAAAGCCACTTGGGCGTGAGTGGTTTGAATGTGCTCGTCCTCTCTTCTGGGCAAATGTGAAGCAGCAGCATCCTTGTTTGTGCCGTTAAGTCAACCAACGGATCAACCCGATATGAAAAGAGGAAAAGACTGTTTCAAAGTGTAGAAACGGATCCTGCTAACCCAGTTGTGGTGCCTTGGACATGAAGGTAAATCTGTCTGCAGTGTTTGTGGGCTTGTTCTCTTCCAGCCTGTAGTGACTGATGCTCCTCTCGCTGGAATAGGAATTTCTTCACAAATACATGAAAACGCCTGGATATCCCCCATGGAAACCGCATTCTGTTCCCCCAAAGGAAAGTTAACTCACAAGATCATTAAGCCTGGTAATTTTTTTAGCCCTCTATTATCTGATGATCTTGTTAATTTTAAAAAATTGTTCATGATGTGTACTTTAAGGAATGCCTATAATTCCACTGATGGGATTATTTCTTGGTGTCTTGATTCCATAAAGAAAGGATATTGGATTAAGCACCAGGCATCTCAAAAATTACTCATTAACTAAGCAGAATATCATTATTACTTAAAAAAACAACAACAACAACAAATTGAAAAACCCCTCTGATGTGCAGAGTTCTTTTTGGTTTTGTGTGACCTTGGACTTGAGAACCGCAGCTCAGTGGGCTTTGTGCAGTGACTCCCCATTCCTCCTGTGACCCGACTGGCACGTTAGGCAACACTGACAGGCTCTGACAGCCCTTGGCACCTTGGCACCGATGGGAGAAGGGATTGTTACATTTTTCCTTGTGGGTTGATGCGTTAAGTTGGGTAATTGATGAGAGGACTTAATCGTTTTGAAAAATAATTTGTCTTTCATGTGACCGTCCAAATATAGGAGAAGAATGCGGCCCGTGCAAGCTGTTTCTGTGGGCACTTGGTTTCTGTCGGTTGCCCGGGACGGGCTATACAGACCGTAAACTAGGAGAGACCACTGCTGACCTTGCCCTCGGTCTTGGTTCAAAAAAACAGCTGACTCTGAAGGCTGCCCTTTGGAAGACTCTTGGACTAGAAAAATGTCTTTTCTGTTAAAAAAAAAAAAAAAAAAAAAAAAACACCTGTTCTGAATTCCCAATTTTGGGTTCACCAGGTCCGCAGAGTTCCAGAAGAGACTCAGAATGGAGTTTCACAACCATATGGGACTCAACCAGGAACTGCAGAATCCTAGCTTTTCTGTAGATTAATGCTTTCTAAAATTAGGTTCTTTTTCTTTTTAACAAAATACTTTCAAAATTATTTTGTGATATTTTGACTTTTATTTTAACAGTCACCAGTGCTGAAAGAAGCCATTTCATTAACCTGTCAAATAAATGTAAAGACATTATTCCACCTAATTATTAGGATATATAGCATTTGATACAATTTTTGAAAAATTGTAAGGCCTATACATTTTCCAAATTTTTCTTTAAAGATGAAATGATAAAGAACAATTATTGGTAAGTTGAGTATACTAAGAGGTTCACTATGTTGCTAAAACAAAATCTGCAGGTCTAGGGTTCTGTATTGATGTGAAGGCATGCGCAGGGTGCCTTGTCCAAGCCATCTGCAGAACGGCCAGCGTCCAAGCCTGCGTGAACCATGGCTTTGTGTTGCCGTGACTGAGTGTGCACTGCAGGCCTCGCCCGATGCTCGTGGCTCCTGAGTGTGCACAGGAGGCTTGTGCTACCCAGGGTTCTGGCCGCGCACTTCACTCCTCTTGCCCGGCACAAAGCAGTGCTTAGCACAGGGCGTGGGTAAACCAGCACGGGACAGTTTTCCTTTCCTGTAATTGAACACTCCATTGTTGAAGTGAGCGGAGGCCTGGATCATACACAGTTAGTTCTTTATGGTAGGAGAGAAATAAAGCTGGACCCTATTAAACATGAAATTATTTCTGCACTCCTCCTGGCTTAGCTCCTCCTCCCTTCCCTTTCAATAGTGAGAGCACTTTACCTAGAGCTGTTTGCTGTGTGGCAGCTAGACACAAGGTGAGTGTTTTGTCTTGGGAGGATAGAAAAGGATCATTAGAAGTTAAGGCTTAAGGCCCAGCGCGATGGCTCAATGGTTAAATCCTCACCTAGCGTGCGCCAGTAAGCCAATCAATGCCAGTTCA
Source organism: Ochotona curzoniae (assembly GCF_017591425.1). Classification (NCBI taxonomy): domain Eukaryota; kingdom Metazoa; phylum Chordata; class Mammalia; order Lagomorpha; family Ochotonidae; genus Ochotona; species Ochotona curzoniae. Next base: position 5,525,317 of record NW_024466340.1, on the reverse strand, counting down.
TGTCCCAGCTGCCCTATTTCCCATCCAGCTCCCTGCCTGTGGCCTGGGAAAACAGTAGAGGACGGTCAAAAGCCTTGGGACCCTGCACCTGCATGGTAAACCCAGAAGAAACTCCTGCCTTGAGATCAGCTTAGCTCTAGCTGTTGCAGCCACTTGGGGAGTGAACCAACAGATGAAAGATCTTGCCTTCTGTCTCTCCTTCTCTCTGTAAATCTGATCTGCCTTTCCAATAAAAATAAATACAATCTTTTTTTAAAAAAAATTATCTGCTTGTTTTTTATCTTTGACTATCCTGTCTTAATCTTTAAAGATTTATTATTTTTTTGTTGTTGTTGTTGGCAAGGCAGATTTACAGAGAGGAGAGACATAGAGAAGGCGCCTCCATCTGCTGATTCACTACCAAGATGGCTGCAATGACTGAGCTGAGCCCATCTGAAGCCGGGGATCAGGAGCCTCCTTGTGGCCTCCCACTCAGGTACAGGGTCCCATAGCTTTGGACCATCCTCTCCTGTCTTCCCAGGCCACAAACAGGGAGCTAGATGGGAAATGGAGCAGCCAGGATACAAACCAGTGCCTATGATGGCATCCTTGTGCTTACAAATAGATTAGTCAATTGAGTCCTCGCACCAGGACCTTCACACAATCTTTGAAGAGACAGTTAGATGTAATTGTAGACTAGCTCATTGTGTGTGTGTGTGTGTGTGTGTGTGTGAAGCCAATTTAAGCATTTGGCTCAGTGGTTAAGACATCACGTCAGATATCCACGTCCCAGTGAAAGTTCCTCGGTTCAAGTGCTGCTTCCACTTGTAATTCTGGTTTCCTTCTAAGTGTGTCCCCGGGGAGGCAGTAGGTGATTCCTGAGTGTCACATCCCTGCCGGACCAGAGGAAGCTCCAGGTTCCTGACCTCAGCCCGGCCCAGACCTGGCTAGACAGGCATTTGTGAAATGAACCAGTGGGTACAAACGCCGTCTCTCTCTGTCTCTCTTCCTCTCCCTTAAATCTTTCTGCCTCTCCTCCTCTATCTCTCTCTACTCTTGTCTTTCTGGTCCTCTCCCTCTCTCTCTCTGTCCCCCTTGCCTTTAAAATAAATAAATAAATCGGTACTTTTGTATAAAGCATACAATTCAAGTTTGTTTTTTTTTTTTTTTTTTTTGCTGGACTGGTTTTCTGCTCTCAGGCTCCCTCTTTCGGCAGCTAGAAGTACTTTCTTGGCAAACAGATCATTTCACAATTTCCTTTCTAGAACTGCTAAGAGGCTTGACTCGCCAAGTTTGGTTTACTGCTATGGAAATTTGCTGTTCAGAGCACAGGGAGAAATCAGAGTTTTGTCTTGCTGAGAAAGTGGGAATTTGTGCTCGGTCAGAAGTGTGACTGCAGGACCCTGCCAGGCCACTTCACACCGCACGTGATGGCCTGGTCTCGAAGGAGCCTTTTCCAGGCTCTGCAGTGCAGAGTTGTGTAACACTTGTGGCAAATCACCTTCCAGCCCGAGCAGAGTAACCGCCAACACTTCTCCTCACAAGGGAGCTTGTCCCATTGCCGGAGAAAACAGCCCCCTTGGTTCTGAAAGCAAAGCAAACTCTGCAGGAAAAAAAAAAGTTACACAAAGCAAGATGTAACAGTGGTATTCCCTAGAGCTCTGTGATGAGGATGGAGCTGATCTGGCGCTAGGCACTGTCCTAGGGGCTGTGTGTGAGCCAGGTGAGCTTGCCCAGTCACCTGCAGGAGGTAAGTACTGTTCCCCTCAAGTGAAAGGTTGAGGAAGCTGAAGCACAGAGAGGTGACCGCACTGTGACACAGCAGCGTCAGGGCCAACACCTGTGCTTTTCAAGAGCCGCCGTGCCCTGCTGCCGTGGGCCCGCCGCGTGCCCCGGGTACCTCTGCGTGCTGTTTGGTGCTCGTTTATAAACCATGACATGCATCAAGTCATTTGTAGTGTTTATTATATAAAAATGGCTTCTTACTGTGCTGAGAAGAAAGGAATTGATTTGGATTTTTTTTTTTCAGATTTATTTTTATTGGAAATGTAGATTTACAGAGAAGAGAAAGATATTCCATCCGCTGATTCATCCCCCAAGTAGCCGCAATGGCCAGAGCTAAGCCAATCCGAAGCCAGGAGCTATAAACCTCTTCCAGGTCTCCCACACGGGTGCAGGGTCCCAAGGCTTTGGGCCATCCTTCACTGCCTTCCCAGGACACAGCAGGGAGCTGGATGGGAAGTAGAGCAGTTGGGTTACGAACCAGCACCCATTTAGGATCCCAGCGCATGCAAGGTAAGGATTTAGCCACTGAACCATTACACCTGAACGAAGGAATTATTGAATATGAGTGGCAAGTAAGTGAATGAAAGAAGGAACTAATTGCTTTAAAATCAGAGTAAGGTGCAGCTTTACAGGTTATACTCTAAATATGTCTGTGAAACTTCCTTGGAAATTTTTTATGTATGTATTTTGAAATGTGGAAGAGAGAGAGAGATCAGAGCCCCAAAGTCACTGTGGTCTCATGTCGGTGACCAAGCAGCCAGGCCAAACGAGAAGCTGAGAAGCCAGGGCTGAACACGGCCCTGCCCTGTGGGATGTGGGCATCTGAAGAAGGGTCTCTGCCATGCCACCACCACGCTGTAGGTAGTGTTTTCCTTTATTACTTCTAGCATGGAGAGGCTCTGTAGCCTTTCTGGGTATTAGAATCTCTAACATTTTAGTTCAGCTTTCTTTTAAAATACACATATTGGGCCCACTGCAATAGTGTAGTGGTTAAGGTCCTCGCCTTGCATGCGCCAGGATCCCATATGGGCGTCGGTTCTAATCCCGGCGACCCTGTTTCTCATCCAGCTCCCTGCTTGTGGCCTGGGAAGGCAATCGAGGACAGCCCAAAGCCTTGGGACCCTGCACCCGCGTAAGAGACCCGAAAGAGCTCCTGACTCCTAGCTTTGGATCAGTGCATCACCGAGCATTTGGTCACTTTAGGAGTGAACCATCGGATGAAAGATCTTCCTCTCTGTCTCTCCTCTCTGTAATCCGCCTTTCCAATAAAAATAAATAAATCTTAAAAAAAATAAAATACACATATTTATTTTATTTGGAAGGACAGAGTTACAGAGAAAAGAGAATGATCTTTCATCCACTGGGTCACTCTCCAAATGGCCACAAGGGCTAGAGCTGGGCCAGGCCAAAGCCAGAAACCAGGAATTTCGTCTGGGTCTCTGATGTGGGTGCAGGGGTCCAGGTACTTGGGCCATCTTCCACTGCTTTCCCAGGTGCGTTGGCAGAGAGGTGGACTGAGAGTAGGACAGCTGAGACGTGAACATGCGGGCTGCCAGGGCTGCAGGCAGTAGCTTCGCCTAGCATGCCACAGCAATGGCCCTTTCATTAAGCTTTCTACACTGGGTTAAGGGCCAGATTCATGGTAGAGTTCATAGTCCTTATTGGGACTCAAAGAGGGGAAAAAACATATTAGGCTAAAGGAAGAGATGTTCACAACAAAATCTCTGGAACCCTGCGTAGAATGTGACTGAGGGAACAAGAGCTCCCCGGGGCGGAGGCCTGGAGAAGGGACTGCCCAGAGGTAGGAGCCCCCGACACTGCAGGAAGCTGGAGGTGGAGCTGGGCAGGGGGTGGGGAACCAGATTGCTGGAGGGCTTGAGTCGGTAGGGTGATCATTGGCTGAAGGTGCTCTAGTCAGAGCAGGTTCTAATCCCTGCCTCCTCCTGGACCATTGGTGAAGTGAGAGATTCACCCAGGAATGGCAGGTGAGCGTTCCCAAAGCAGCACTGCCTGGGGGACTGAGTCGGATGCACTGCGTGCTGACAGGAGAGCAGTGCAAGCAGGGAGCCAGTTGTTGGGAGGATCGTTGTAAGGTTAATGTGACATTCAGCATTTTTCTCTTCCATTCAGTGTAGCACTGTCCTTCCTCTACACCATCACTTTCGTATTACTGGTAACACCCTCACATTCGTAAAACAGCTCCACAATTCCCAGAAACTTAGCTGGAAAAATCGAATATCTGAAAGTTATGTTTTTGCTTCAAGACATTTTTATAGATTTGTATGATTTCCTTTATCTTAAAACAAGTGAGACAAAATTTGAAACTGGCATTTGTTTCACAGCCTGGGAGTAGATGGGAGAGCTTTCACCCGGGCGCCTCGGCCCGGGAGGAGACCCACTTGCTGGGGACGTGGCTGTGTCAAACAAATGTTCAGCTCTTACGCTGACACTGCCTGAAGAATTTGATTGAAACTATATATGTCCAGATAACACTCAGCAAAGTGCCCTTCTTGCATTTGTTTCAAGATATATTTGGAAACAAGAGAGATGACCTTGGACTCAGCTGCTTTTCCAATTTAGGACTTCTCTCTCCGGGTCTACTGAATAATAATATTCCCCAACATTGAAACTTCAGTGACTGGGAAAATGTCTTCATTCCTGCGTGCCGTTGCGTCCTGGGATGGGGGACGTTTTCCCTCAACAGTGTGTTCTGCCTCTAAAAGAAATGATATATTTAGCCCCGAACACTATATTAACTCTCTAACCATCTAGTTAAAAAAATACATTTAGGAACACATTTGTTTTTCATCAGGAGTGCCTTTTTTCTAATCTAAATTGAGCTGTCTTTGCTCTGTAGAATATTTTAGCTTTTAAGAAAAAAAAAAAACTCAACCAGCAGTTAACTCTTTGTCTTTGCTTTCTGGCAACCAAAATATGATTTGAAGCCAGAGTTGATTGTCACTTGATGTAAGATCTAAAAGAAGACTCTGGAGGCCCTGCCACCCCTTCTGAGGTTATTGCCACCTGTCCGGAGGACAATAGAAGTCCCTCTGCCTGACCTCGAGCCCGCATGCCAGGGAGCTTCCAGTTTTATATCCGTGGAGCCCATGGACATGGTTGGTTTTAGCTGTCATTAAAGTGACAGCCTTCCAGTCACCATTTTACGTATTTTGGGGCTTTAAGGAGTTTCCATTTTAAATTTGTTGTCATGGTCACAGAACAAGATTTAGTAATCTTTTTAATAAGACAGTTTTACTTCTAAGGAAAGAAAGATTGTAGTCTGCTTATTCCCCCGCGTAGTATGTAACCAGGGATGGTATTATTTTCTCCTTGCATGTCGTCTCTCAAGATACAGTAGGCAATCACAGCTCTTAGGCGGGGATGACTGTGTTGTTAGCACAGTGAATATAGTGACTGTATGTCTGCTAGAATGTGGTGTCCGTGCGTGCACCTACAGGCAGCTTGTTCTCAGGAATTCCCTGTTGTTGAATTCGGAATCAGTTACGTGCCAGTGGTTAGCCACAGGTGAATGAGTTTGAGTCGATAGCAAATAGATTTTAAAACTAGTACCACTTAAGACAGTTTTAAAAGATGACCTATCCTATCCGATGCTGGGCTGTTCTGTCTTTTATTCTTGTCAATGACTGTATTACTTTGCAATTTCCTCACTCAAAAACTGGTGACTTTTGTTTCCAAGACTCTGACATTTAACTCTTTATAAAAACAGGTTTGACATGGGTGTGGCTGTCCTGTGTACATTTCCATTATTTTATTGATGTTGAACTAGAATAATTGTTAAAGTCACCACACTGGCCAGATGAAGTAAGAGCTCGTAGTACCCACGCTAAATGATTTTACAGGATAGATAGTAAAGATGGGAGAAAGGAAAATAGGGAGATTTTCTAAAGACTGTTCCTTAAGTCTGCACTTAAGGAAAAATTTAATAAGGAAAAGTCTCAGAGAACTGGCAATTTTTTCTATATATATTACTGGGGCCAGTGCTGTGGCGTATTAGGCTAAGCCTCCACCTGCAGTGCTAGCATCTCATCTGGATGCTACTTCCTGTCCTGGATTCTCCACTGCTGATCCAGCTTCCTGGTTATGACCTGAGGATACAGCAAACACTGGCCCGAGTGGGAGACCTGGAAGTAGCTCCTGGTCCTGGCTTCAGAGCAGCTCAGCTTCAGCCAGTGCAACCAGTTTGGGGAGAGAACCAGCAGATGGAAGATGTTTTGTTTTCTGTCTCTCCTGCTCTAAATAACTCTGCCTTTCAAATGAAAATAAAAAGAATTCTTTGCCCCCCCCAAAATGTAATTAATTTGGAAGGCAGAATGACAGAGAGATCGTCCATCTGCTTCACTCCCTAAATGCCAGCATCAGTTTGAGTTGGGCAGGGCCACATCCAGGAGCCAGGGACACTGGTACTGAGGCATCAGCTGCTGCTGCCCAGGAACGTGCCCAGGGAGCTGATCAGAATCGGAGGCCAGTGAGGAGGATGATTGGCACCAGGAAGGGCAGAACAAATTGGACAGCAAATATATGTAGAATCTGGTTTGTGCAAAAATTTGGGGCCCCATCACATCAGGAGTGTCTGTTTTCTCTCACCATGCCTAGATGCCTTTCCTTGATCTTTTGGCTAGCAGATCCAGATGATTCTATGTAACGGAGCCAGATCTAATGTGTTCCCAGTTAAAACTCATGCTACGGTCTTTGTTGGGACAGCGAAGGTGCTGCCCCAGGTGTACATGTGCCGTATCAGGATGTGTGGGTTTGGAGTTCTGCCTCTGCTTCCAGTCACAGCTTCCTGCCGAGGCAGCAGGTGATGACTCAGACAGTTGGGCCACTGCTACCCCTGTAGGAACCCTGGATTGATTTCCTGGTTCCTGGCTTTGGGTTGGCCCAGCCCTGAGCCAGGGCAGCATTTGGGGATCAAACTGGAAGATTAGAGTCTCTGTTATTCTCTCTCCCTCTCCAAGAAGTGATTTTTTCTCTTCTTTTAACAAGATTGATTTGTTTGTTTGAAAGGTAGAGTCACAGAGACAGATCTTCCATCCGCCAGTTTAGTTTATTCCACAAATAGCTGCAGAGACCAAGCCTGGACCAGGCCAAAGCCAGAAGCCTGAACAACTCCATGTGGCTCTTCCATATGGATAAGAGGGTCCCAAGTTCTTGGGCCATCTTCTGCTGCTTTCCCAGGCACACTAGCAGGGACCTGGATGAGAAATGGAGCAGCCGGGGCTCCCGAGAATGGATGCTGACCCTGCAGGTATGATTTAACCCTCTGTATCACAGCTCAAGCCCTCCCATTTTTCCTGTTTCTTATCTCTGACTCATTTTTTTAATAACCCATGTTTTCTTTTCTCCCTGTTTTTGTTGTCATTCTCTTACTACTCAGTCATCTAATCCTCTCTCACATATGTTTTTTTTTGTTCTGGCAATAGTCAGTTCATTTTCATGAAGATTTTATTTATGTATGCATTTAAGACAAATACAAACACAGAGGGAAGACCTTACATCTGCTGATTTACTCTGTCATGTGAAGCCAGGGGCTAGGAGCTCCACCCAGGTCTCACTGTGATTGACAGGAGTTCTCGGACCATCTTCTGCTTCCTTCCCAGGCACCTTAGCAGGGCACTGGGTCAGAGGGGGAGCCTCAACCCTACTGCGTGCCAGCCCTTAGAGCATCTTTCAAATGTGGTTTTCATTTTAAAAACACATGCTGTGTTGATGATTAAACTGAATACAGAAAACACCATGTGAATACACTGGAAACTGCTTTTTTAAATAGTTGAATTATATGGTATAGGAATTATGTTCCAAGAAAACTGAAAAATAGATATATATGCTCATTGTAAATCAAATTTAAGTAATATTCTACCCAACTTGTAACTTCTGAGGTTAATACCACAGTTCAGATTTGGAATATTCTTCCAGAAGCTGTAATTACATACATATGCCTCTACATCTTATTGAATTTTTGAGTTAAACAGTAAGTTGCAGTTGTGTGCACATGTGGAGCTGTCTGAGTTGCAGAGTAAGCCACCCTGAGTGTGGTACAATTTGCTTAACAAGTTCCTTACTCAACACTCCTTTGTGTATATCTTAGCACTCTTATGCAAAGATCAGTATAAGGGACCTGCATCCCATATGGACGCCAGTTTGAAACCAAGCTGCTCCACTTCCTTTCTATCTCCCTGCTGTAGCCTGGGAAAGTAGCAGAGGATGACCCAAGTCTTTGGGTCCCTGCACCCACGTGGGAGACCCGAAAGAAACGCCTGGCTCGTGGCTTTGGGCCAGCCCAGCCGTGCTTATTGCAGTCATTTGAGGAGTAAACCAGCAAATGGAAGACCTCTCTTTCTCTGTCTCTATCTTTTTCTCTTTCTCTCTCTTAACTCTGCCTTTCAAGTAAAAAAAAAAAAAAATTTTTTTAAGATAGCTGTAAGAAAAAAAACTTAGAATTTTCAGGTCCAGAAGTATGTGTGTGTAGGATTTTAACGACTCTTGCCAGATGGCCCTCCAAATAGCTGGTGGTGGTGTGTGTGTCCATCAGCTGGCTGTGGGAGTGTGTGACATGCTCCCCTCTGTAACAGCCATGTCAGCTACACAGGTTTAAGTCATTATTTTAACGTTTTGTTGTGGAAAGCAATGTGGTTTCATAGCTCATTTCTAATTTCTTAAGTGACATTTTTAATAGAGCAAATCAAGTCATCTGAAGTCTTACCGAGAGGTCGGTACTGTCTATACCTGCGCCAACTTTTAGTGTGCTTTTTATGACATTTACCTTGTGATTGTTTTCAACCAATAATGAAGGTAAGTACATGAACTTTTTAAAAATTATTATTTAAGATTCCTGGTTTTTTTTTTAAGATTTATTTATTTTTATTGCAAGGTCAGATATACAGAGAGGAGGAGAGACAGAGAGAAAGATCTTCCGTCCAATCATTCACTCCCCAAGTGAGCACAATAGCCAGTACTGCGCCGATCCGAAGCCAGGAGCAAGGAACTTCCCTCAGGTCTCCCATGCGGGTGCAGGGTCCCAAGGCTTTGGGCCGTCCTCAACTACTTTCCCAGGCCACAAGCAGGGAGCTGGTTGGGAAGTGGAGCTGCCGGGATTAGAACCGGTGCCCATATGGGATCCTGGCATGTTCAAGGCAAGGACTTCAGGTGCTAGGCCCCCACGCCAGGTCCCTAAGATTCCTGGTTTTAAAAAAAGGGTTTTAAAATTCAGCTACTTAGAATACTGTTTTGAGTTCTTTTACTCAAGGTGCTGTGTAAGTATTCAGTGACCTGAGCTCTCTTCTGCCAAGCTTTGGGATCAGCCAGTGGAAAAATCATTAACATTCTTCCCTTGACATTGTGTGTAACTACCAGGTCTCAAGCTCTAGGGGCCAATAGGTCTCTGTGTGGAGGGGTGACGCCTCGATGACGTGAAAGACAGAGCCTGAGCCTTGAAAGGGAAGGCATGCATGTACTCACACGTGTATTCCATGTATTTATGCTAAACATGTAGATAGCACATACACATTCAAAACAGGGCAGAATTGTACAGAAGGTGTGGAACAATAAAACGGTTAGACAAAGGGTCAGTCTTTCAAAGACACACAGAGCCCTGTAGCTTCCCACATTTCCTTATCTGATTTCCCTTTGGAATAAAAGCGAGAGTGCAGGATTGTTTTCCCGTTCCAAGTCGTATTCCCTGAGCCTCCCTAGGTGAGAAGGTACCTTTTGTCAGTAAATCCTAGTTACATGAAGAATGAATGAACGAAAGTGAAAGAACTGTCCTTGGGTAAATGCCTTAATTGCTCTGAAATGACAGCTTATTGAAAGGATCAAATCAGGTCGTCAAGGAATGTGCCAGGCAGGCCTGGCAGCCTCCCCAAGCTGCCCGGTTACAGAGCCGAGGCGATTGCCCACGTGGGGCCTGAGTGAGGCAATCCTCTAGATGGCATTTTATTGGCTTTTCAGAGAGAGAACGTAATAAACAGAAAGCTCTGCCGTTCCTCGTATTCTACACCGAAGCACGTGTTTTGTCGTTTCATCCAGAGGGAGGCTGTGGTGATGAGAACCGTTGAGGGATCCCGATTTTGTAGTGTGGAGAGTTGGGGTGAACAGTATGTCCTGGGGATTGTGACACCTCAGCCACTGCTTCTTGCTCAGTACCCACGGTCCCAAGGGACTTGAAAAAAGTTCCTGGAAAATGGCATTAAAAGGTGTTCATTTTAGAACAAATACGTTGTTTTGAAATCCATGCATATGAGGAGTCTCCAAAAAGTCCTTAAAAATGCATATTATGAAAAAACTGGATGGATTTCAAAGTTTTTGCAGCAAAGTAGATTTGGTTTTTAATTTGACCTTTCCACAAATGAAAAAAAGAAAGAGAAAGTATTAGAGTGGCCACAACTTTTCATCTTCTGGTTTACTCCCTCAAATACCCACAGCAGCGAGAGCTGAGAACCAGAAGTTGCTCAGAGCCTCCCACGCGGATTCTTCGCCCTATAACACTTGAACTTCGTCATGAAGTTACCACTGCCTTCATCAGGCGTTGCTGAGCAAGAAGCCAGGCTGCCACGTTGGGGCTTGGACGCAGCGTTCCATGTGGCATGTTCCATATGGCATGTTCGTAGCTGGAGTCCGGCCCCTGTGCTGTGACTTGCCACTACACTGTTTTGAAAAGATGGGCCGAAAGCGTCTCTGTGAGTGGTGGTTCCGTGCAGGCTTCGGATAAAGTTCACAGAGGTCCTGTTTCATGAAGACGCTTCAGAGTCTGTGTATGTGACTCTCACGTCACTTGGTACATGTATGCAGTAGTGGCTATTCTCAGCTGTCTTTATACACAATCATAATGAACATGTTGATATACCTTCTCGTCAGATTGTCAGACGTTTGGAAGCAAGGGTTGTATAAAATCTATGAAAGATTCTGTGTATTACTCAGGATCAATTCTGTGAAAGTTTGTTGAAAGAGGAAGCTAGTATATTGTAAACCAGTTTAGCTAGGGCTGTGTCTGAAATATAAAATAACATCAGCTCACAGACCTTAGCCCAGTTGTCCAATTCAAATTTACATAAAATAGCTTTAACAATGGTGTAAGTAGAAATGTTCTTTTCAGACCTCTTTAAGATAATACCATGAAAGTGGTAGACTGGCACATAAATTTCGCATTTTTCCATTTGTAACTCAGCAGTTGCATAATCAGACAGGAACTGGGAAGTAGAAATAATTGCAAAATTAAATGGCCTTTTTTTCATTACTCCATTAGGAGTAGGACATAAACGCAACTAAAAAACTTTTATGAAATTTGAAAATTCTTTCCACGTCAGGGATGGAATTTTAACAATAAAAATGAAAATTTTATTGGGACTTTCAATACAATACTGTCTTTTTCACTTAATAAAATTCTTATTTCAGTGTCCAATTTTGAGTAGCAAACCAGCAGATGGAAGATCAGTCTCTGTCTGCCTCTCTATCACTTTTTCAAATAGATAAATCTTTTTTTTAAAAATGTTTTGCTGGAGCAGCATTGTGGCACTGTGGATTCAGCTGCTGCCTATAGTGTTGGTATTCCATATGGATGATGGTGTGAGTCTTGGCTGCTCCCGTTCTGATCCAGCTGCCCCCAGCTGTGTCTGAGAAAGCAGCAGAAGATGACCCAAAGCCTTGACCCTGTCACGGGAGTGGGAAGCCCAGGTGAAGTTCCTGGTTCCAGCCCGGCCTCACTTGGCGGCCGTCTGGGAAGTGAACCCATCAATGGATGATCTTTTTCTTTGTCTATCCCTCTCTGCAACTCTGCATTTCAGATTAAATAAATAAGTCTTCAGGAAAAAGAGATGTTTAACCCGTTATGGTTTTTTTTTAACTATCTTGTAATATATCTCTGCTGTGGGGTGCTTTTCTCCTGCCTGCCTCTTGCATTGAATTAGCTGCTTCGTTTCTGAATAATACTCCTCTCCTAGTCTGTTAGAGCAGCAGCGTCACGTCTTGCAGTTCATTGAGAACCCCAGAAAGGGAAAGGCAGATATACAGAGAGGAGGAGGAGGAGAGAGAGAGAGAAGGATCTTCCGTCCATTGATTCACTCCCCAAGCGGCTGCAACGGTTGCAGCTGAGCCAATTCAAAGCCAAGAGCCAGGAGCTCTTCTGGGTCTCCCACATGGGTGCAGGATTCCAAGGCTTTCAGCCGTCCTCAACTGCTTTCCCAGGCTGCAAGCAGAGAGCTGGATGGGCAGCAGGGCTGCCGGAATTAGAAACAGCGACCATATGGGATCCCAGCGCATTCAAGGTGAGGACTTTAACCACTACGCTATTGTACCGGGCCCTAATAGTCAGTTTTTAAAAGAATGCAAAATTCACTCATTTTCAGTACCTACTATAATTTTAAAAACAGATCCATTGAGAGGCAGTTAATAATCATTACAATTCAGTCATTTAAAGTATGCAGTTCAGATGTGGGCATTTGGCTCAGCTGACCATATTGGAGTTGAAGTCCCAGTTGCACTTCTAATCCAGTTTCCTGCTGACGTACCTCTGGGAGGCAAGCAGGGAGAGTCCAAGTACTGGGGCTCCAGGCTCCTGGCTCTCTACCAGCCTAACTCTGGCTATTGCAAGCAATTGGGTAATGAACCTATAGATAGAAGACCTCTGTCTCTTTCTCTCTTTCAAACAAATATTTTAAAAAACAATTCAATGTTTTTTTAATGCATTCTTAGTGTTGTACAACCATCTCTCTGTTCACTTCTAGAACATTTCACCATCCTCAAAGGCAACTCCTTTCTCGTTCTTTCCCCCACAACCCTTAGCTGTAGGCAGCCATTAACTAACTCACTTTCTGCCTCTATGGATGTCTGTCCTGAAATTTCACATAAACGGAAGCATAAAATAGGAATCATTTTAAAAAGTGTATTTATTGGGCCTGGCACGATATAGCCTACTGGCTAAATCCTTGCCTTATATCCACTGGGACACCATATGGGTACTGGTTCGTATCCCAGCTGCTCCACTTCCCATCCAGCTCCCTGTTTGTGGCCTGGGAAAGCAGTTGAGGATGGCCCAAAGCCTTGGGACCCTATACCCGTGTGAGAGATCCAGAAGGAATTCCTGGCTCCTGGCTTCAGACTGACGCAGTGGCAGCCATTGTAGCCACTTGGAAAGTGAACCAGCAGACAGGAGAATTTTCTCTCTGCCTCTCCTTCTCTCTGTATATCTGCCTTCCATTCAATAAAATAAAATAATATTTTAGTGTGAATTTATTCTTTTATATTTTTAAAGAGTGACAAAGAAAGACATTTTCAGACTGCTGGTTCACTCCCTCAAATGCCCACAGTAGCCAGGGCTGAGCTCGGCCAAATCCTGGAGCTAGGCTCTCAACCTGGATCTCCCACATGGGTGGCAGCACTCAAATACCGAAGGGAGAAGATTTAGACATTGAGTCATCGCACCAGGTCCTTGTCTTCCATCTCAAAAATCATGTCTTATGTTTCATTATTTATTTATTTGAAAGGCAGAGTGAGAGAGAAGCAGGAAGGGAGGAAAGGAAAGAGAAAGAGACTTCTTCCGTCTGATGGTTCACTCCCCAAGAGGCTACATCAGCCAGCACTGGGCCAGGCTGAAGCCAGGTGCCAGGTCCCCCACATGGGTGGCAGACCCAAGCATTTGGGCCATCTGCAGTTTTCCAGGCAGGCAGATTAGCAGGAAGCTAGATTAGAAGCAGAGCAGCCAGGCCCTGAATCCCAGGCAGAGGCTCAGCCTGCTACCTCACAGCGCCAGCCCTTGCTGTTTCAGCTTTCTGATTTGAGCACTTACTACATGCCAGATGCTGTCTTAAGGCACTGAGGATCCTAGGTGGGAAAAAACAAACCCTGAGGTGCTTACAGAGAGACTGAAAAGGAAGGCAGGAAGAAAAGCATCATGCAGTAGTAAGTTTACCTCTTGGCTACTTCAAGTGAGAATCAATGAGAAAAAGAAATGTAACTTAAGCCAAACTCTGCTGAGAAGGAGTCAGCCACAGTGGGTCATGTGGGATGAGCATGGCTTTGGCTTTCCAGAAGACAATGGGAGACTGTGGTTACATTCCTGGCTCCTGGCTTCAGCCCGGCCTCTCCCTGGCCATGCAGGCAACTGGGGAGTGAGGCAGTGCTTACTCGCTCTCCCCTTGATCTCCTTGCTTTTCACATTGAAAAACTAAGAATAACAAAGTCGTTTTTAAGAAAAGGATTTATAAATCTAGAAACTGAATCATAGAACTTGAAATATTTCTGTCTGTCTGGCCCCATGCTGCTACTTTTTCTCCTTTTTTTAAAAAAAAAATGTATTATTGATTTTTTTTAAGATTTATTTATTTTTATTGGGAAGGCAGACTTATGAAGAGACAGAAAGATCTTACATTTGCTAATTCAGTCCCCAAAAACCTGCAATGGTCAGACCTAAGCCAGTCTGAAGCCAGGAGCTTCCTCCAGGTCTCCCACATGGGTGCAGGGTCCCAAGGCTTTGGGCTGTCCTTTGCTGCTTTCCCAGGCTACAAGCTGGGAACTGGAAGGGAAGTAGAGCAGCTGGGACATGAATTGGCACCCATATGGGATCTCGGCACATGTAAGGTGAGGACTTAGCCACTAAGCCATCGCTCCAGGCCTTCCCTTTTATTCCACAAGGACCCTGGGACGGAGCTACAGATTCAAATGGGTTCTTAGCTCCTGTGCGTGTCTACTCAGTTCTGTCAGGGCTAGAAAACTGACCCAAGAAAACCGCACCTGTCCATATGTGCATAGGGGTCTCCTTTTGTCCATGCCTCAGAGGCCTCTCCGCTTGTTGATGTGCAGCCTTTGGGGGGCTGCTTGTGGGATGTGCAGTTTCAGGGTCACACTGGACCTGGGGCACAAGAGCACCTGTCGACAAGGACGTGAGGACCTAAAGGATGGTTGGCAGGTGGCCCTGGAAGGAGCTCAGAGTCACTGCGGCTGCACGTCTTTTGTGTGTCTGCCTTTAAGGTGACAGACTTTGCTCGTTTTTGGATTCTTAGCAGTTTTCTCCTTGGAATTTAACCTTATGAAGAGGTTGTGGGCACCCTTCCATCCGACTCTCTGCCCTGGGTCACAGTCTGCCTTCCTCACTTCGAGAAGCACCCGTTTCCCTCCCTGGCCTGTCGGGCCTGTGTTTGCATGCCCAGCACTGGGGATGTGATCCCTCTGAGTCACACTGGGTGGGTGGGCCGCAGGTTAGGGAGGAGACCAGCACCCCAGCTGCCCCATCTGCCTACTCAGCAACAGGTTGACCGGACTGCCCTGCCAGTGGGCAAAGCCGGGCCTTTTTGCGTGTTTGTGTTTGGCTGTTCCTTGAAGGCCATGTTCTGTGATAGGGTCTCGGCCCTGCTGACTGGAGTGGTCATGGCCCAGGAGCTAACTAGGTCCTGGCCCGAACAACAGTTCCTCCAGTTCTCCTGTTGACTGCCCTGTCAGTCTCCTGGTGCTGCTGTCACAGTAAGCACTGGTGCAGAAAATGCAGAGACGTGCAGTTCAGAGTGGACCTCAGGAGGCTGGCGTGCAGGTGTCAGCTTGCCTTCGGGGAGAAGCCATCTGCTCATCCTTGCAGCTTCCCAGGCCACCTGCCGGCTCTGGCCCCATCCTGGGATGCCGCTGACTTGCTGACCCTCCTGCCTTTTCCCTGTATAGACTTCGTGGGCCTCAGTGGCCCAGCCTGCTCGCTCTTGGGTTTCCGAGGACTTTTCAGAAACAGGTCAGTGCAGGAAGACATGACATGGGAGCTGCCCTCAGGACTGGAGACAGCCCAGTGCCACACGCCCTTCAAGCCCTCACCCGAAAGGGGTTGGTGAGCCCCTGAAAAGACTAGAGTGTGGGAATGAAGAGAGGAGGGACTGGGAAGGCATGAGTGTGAGGAACGTAGCGGGTGAGGCTGAGGCAGCCACAGGCCCGGCTGGCGACTGGCTCCTTGGCCCGACTTCCCCAAAGCCGTCCATGCTCCCCACCCCCTGGATGCCTTTATTTTTAGTTTGGGGTATTTTCTATTGTTTGAACGTTGCCTTGCAACCCGTCTGCCCGGAGGGTTTAAACAACTTTGAGTCTCTTTGCCGGGCAGCAACCGCAGCCAAGAGAGACCGAGCATAAACTCCCAGATCTATTTTCTTAGAGCTGGTCCATCAGGGGCCCCCCGGCTTTAAACCGGGGCGCTCACGCCCCCGCCGCCCTCTCCCTGAGGGAAGGGGAGCCAGGCGGCCAGTGCAGGACATTTTGTGTTCTCTTATCTCCCATGCTGGCGGACAGGGATAAGCCCCAGAAGAGAAAAACAAAATATCTGGCTATTAATAAACCCTAAGTCCTCCAGCGCACGGGTTGGATTTGTTTATTTGTGAAAAGGGAAGGATGCTACTCTATGACCTTTGCCAGCGCTCCCGCCAGCTGGGAGGGAGCCGGCAGAGGTGGTGTGCCCTCCGTAAGGTGAAGGGGACAGGGTGCCAGCCTCCCAAGGAAGGGACAACTCCCTGGGAGTTTTCTCTAGAAAAAGTTGCTTTTCTGGCTGCACTTGCTTTAAGCCCTAGCAGCCTCATTCAGGAAAATAGAGAACCAAAGCAAGAGGATTGACCGTGAGAGAGCACCCCCACCCAGACAAGTGTCCCCGTGACCCTGCTTGTGCCCATCCTGGGAACCAGCCCCCTGCCAAAGAGGGTTCCCCAAAACAGTGCTTTGGTGGCTATGAGCAAGGTAGAGAGTGTAGCACCCACGCCCAGAGAACAGCGGCCGCAGCCCCATCGCTGGACTCCCTTGGTGGGCCCAGGGAATGGTGCTCTGAGTAGGTGACAGTCTCTGAGTGGCTGGTTAATGATAAGCCTTCTGCTGGGAAGGCTCCAGGAGGGAGGGATACCGTTGGATAGACAGGAGCTGCTCCCTGCCCCTAAGCCCCACAGCAGCCAGGTCACAGCAAAGGTCTCTGACCGCCTGAGGAGGTCTCTGCCTGTCACCTCCCGGGGTCCAGCGGTCTCAGCCCCCAGGAATACTCAAGCTGCTGGAGCCCTGGGCAGCAGCATGGAGAGAGAGAGAGAGAGAACCCGTGGCCAAGCCTGCCCTTCCAAGAGCAAACAGGGACAAAGGTCGGTGTACCCAGCCCCACCCGGCTGCCACACACCCTGGGTTGCTACGTTAGCAGGAGCCTGTCCTCTCCGGGCCTGCCAGCTCACCCGTTACCACACATCCCTACCTTTGGCAGGAAAGGCTTTGGCGTCCCGTGGCTCTGTGAGAACAGCCAGCATCGTGTCTTTACCTGTCCAGTCGGGAGCCAGACGTGTCGGTTCCGCACGTCATGACGCCATTGGGGAAGTATGTATGAGAGGAAGGAGTGTTGACGTCAGTTCCCTGCCCTGCTGAAAGCGGGGTGCCCTGCTGAAAGCGGGGTACTCTCTGTGTACACCGCCGCTCCTCAGGCCTTCTTGGGAGTCTCCTTTGTGATTCTTTCTTCTGCCATAGCTCACCACCACTGTGGCCTGTCTGAGTCTCTGTCTGCTCCAACAGGTCTCAGTTTGTGCCCACTGGGTTTCCCTGTTGGAATGCAGAGGCACTAGAGGCACAGAGTGTGCCAAGCATACTCGGGCCTGGCACCAATGAAGTCAGCAGAAAGAGGCCTCGCACATGGGTCGTTGCTGTGGCCTAGCCCCGCGGCCTCCTTGTTTGGGATTTGTTCTTCCCTGATTATACCTAGCCATGTCAAATCTGCCTTTTTAATAAATAAATAAGTAAATCTTAAATATGTATGTATATAAAGTTGACAGGAAAAGAGTTTTAAGATCCAAGTTTATCTTGGTGCACAAAAATTTTGAAATCCGTGTGTAGTTTGAACTTTTGGAAGGGGCCTGATGAGGTTGCCTAGTGGTTAAAGTCTTTTCCTTGCATGTCTGGGATCCCATATGGGCACCAGTTCATATCCTTCCTGGCTGCTGCACTTCCAGCTCCCTGCTTGTGGGAAAACAGCAAAGGATGGCCCAAAGCCTTGGGACACTGCACCCACATGGGATAACTAGAAGGGGCTCCTGGCGTCAGATCAGCGCAACTCTGGCCATTGTAGCCACTTAGGGAGTGAACCAGCAGATAAAAGAGCTTCCTCTCTGTCTCCTTCTCTCTGTAAATCTGACTTTCCAATATAAATAAATATATAAATAACTTTTAGAAGACCCCCGGTATGCATGGACTTCAGTTCTTGTTGGCATCAAAATAAACCTGTTTCCACAGTTTCACAGTGCCCTTCCCCCTCACTTGCAGGTGCATCCCGCTGGCCCTCCATCCTGCAAGGATGGGAGACGACTTTCTGTGACCTGTAGCTGTGTCAAGGTCTCTTGGAAGCGAGGGCCCTGTTGATTTATGTTGCACGGGGCCCTCTGAGGAAGTTGTTTAGCTTCAGCAGTGATAGATGAGCGCTGGATCGCTTGTGTTTGCAGAGCGTGGGTTGGAGGGCAAGTCAGGACATCTCTTCTCTGGTCGCCATGAGGGACTGCACGGGCCGACTTGGTGGGGCTGTGTTTATGTCATCATGTCTCAGACACCAGCACCAGCACCAGCACAGCAGCTCTAAGCTGCCTCTTCCTCTAGTCAAACACCATATGGAAAGAAGCCTAGTGGGAGAATTTCCCCAGCATCTTCCTTCGGTTCAGCCGGTACCGACTGGAAACGCCGCAGCCCAGCCCAAGCCTGGGTGACATCCATTTCTCTAGATACCCAGCCCGGTGTTGAACCATCATAGTGAGCCCCCTGGCCTGCTCTGCTTCCTTGCTTTGGCTCCAAGGGGTCAGCTGGCCAGAGGGGTCCAGCGATGCTTGTCCTGCATACTGGGGCTGTCGTTAGCCCCTTATACAGGAAGGCAAGAGGATGCCCAGGGTTGGAGTATTTTCCTGGTGACCTTTTCTGGAAAGTTCTTTTTGGAAAGGAGGGATGGTAGACAGTAGGTACTATAGAACAGAATGAGCTCACTCCTCTTGTTGCTCTCAGGGGAGTGTTGATCCACTGCCTTGTCCCAGCCCAGCTAGGAGACTGCTGACTATCTTCAGAGCCACTCCTGATATTGTCTACAGACATGGGGGCTGCCAGCAGACTACCCCCGGCATCTCCTCCAGGCCCCAGGCCCCTCCATCCAGTCCAATGCAGCTGGTACCCCAGCCCAGGCCAAGCCTACATGGCCACCTCTGTCGCCCAGGATGCACCCATCACTTTACCCGTGTCTGTTTCTGATTTCTTTTCCTGGCAACCAGCAGCAGCTCTGCCCTCCCAGTGTCCTGACAGCCTCAGGTTAATAAGCAGCTCACATAAAGACAAGAGGCAGAGAAAGGCCATGGCTCTCCGAACGCAGGCCAGGAAGCCCTGGGCCGGCCCAGGAACTCGCAGCTGTTTCTGTTTAGTGCCCCTTGGTAGCCTTTCTCAGAGCTTGTGGGAGGAAGACTGTCTGGACACTCGATGGCAGGGCACAGGAGACCATAAGGCAGGGTGGGGATGGGGGGCTTTTAAAGCAATGGGGGACTCTTGCCCAAGCCCGAGTCCCTCCCTGGAGGAGTTTGAGTCCCCTTTGAGAAGAAGCGCAGTTTCCATACTTTCAATCTCTTGGCTAGTCTGCTTCTAGAACAAGCAGAGCTCCTGTGAATCCCAGCCACAGCCCTAATGTTACTGCGCTGCCTACCCTCTCCACCCCCACCCCACTCCCCACCAGTATCCTGCACTGCGCATTAGCCGCCCCCCCCCCCAATTTGGGGGATGTTTTAGACGTCCCTGTTGGAGGAAACAGCCGTCACTCTGGTCTGAATCCAGCTCCACCGAGGGAAGTGGAGCTCTCCCGGGCCCCAGCCACGGTCAAGGTCCTGGTCACCTTTGAAGAAGCCCCATTGCCAAGGGAGCCTTTTCAGGGCATGACATTCTAGACTTGGAGATCCCCAGTCAAACCTGTCTCGCTTAATCCTCCCCAGGTTGGCCCCCAGCAGAGAAACGCACTCCTGGCCAAATCCACCAGCTCCAGCTGCCATTAGCTCTTGGGCCGACAAAACATCCCTCTTGTTCCAGGCAGTGTGCTGGGGGCAGGGAGTGCAGCATCAGCAAGGGGAGCTCCCTGACCTCAGTGAGCACCCAGACTGTGGGAAGAGACACCCGTCAAACACCTGGCGCCCCCAACCCCTCCTGGCCTTCTCTTGCCCCCCTCTGTCACAGGGCTTACTAGTTCACCCTGAGCCTCAGTGGTCTCCTCTGTCAGATGGGGCTGTTGGTGGTGAGCAGCACCAAGGGACCCTGTGAGCGTGCCCAGTGCTGTGGGGCATGTTGATAAGGCACACAGTAGGGCTGATCAGTGGTGGCTATGAGGTTAGTCACGTGAGGATGGCAGAACCGGAGATGGGAGAACTGGAAGGGAACTCAGTGTCCTCACATAGCCGCGGCTGTGTGCTTTGGAGCCCACTGCGGTGTCTCTATGCGCCTCAGCCTTTGGGGGTGAGGATAGTTTACTCTGCGAAAGTGCATTGCCGTGAGGGATGGTCCCTAACAGAGAGAGTGAAGTGTTTGCCGTCTGGAGCCTGTCCAGGCCCCTGGCTGTTAGGAAGGGAAAGGCAGCTCAGACAGACGCCAGCACTGCTCTAGCAAGTGGCCCCCCTGCCCCCAGCTAAGCCTCGAAGCATGACACCCCCACTTTGGTCCTCACAGTGTGGAAGAAGCATGTTCCGTGATAAGCTGTTCCCTCCCTCTCTCCTCCCTGCCCCCAGACCGAGTACCAGGAGGCCTGGCCCTGTCCACACTCAGGCATCACCGGCCGAGGGGCAGGCTCCACTCTGCCCTGCTAATCTCAGCCCACAGCCCTGCAGACCCCTCCCACCCCCTCTAGCCCTACTCACTCCTTAATCAAATTAAGGGAAAGAAGAGGATTGAGATAGAGTTACTAAATATACTGCCTTTCAGGGATGGAGAAAAGGAAGAGTGCTCGGGAGGAGGAGGAGGTGGTATGTGACATTCCTTAGGATCCCCCCGCCCCAGCCTCCTTACTCACTCGCGAGCCCAGGACCAGTTCCCTATCTGGACAGAGCTTTCTCCTAGGCAAAGTGCTCTCACGGACGTTATCTCATTGAGATACTGGCCAGGGTGGCAAGATGCCCACTCCCTGTTGAGGTCGGCCCAGGGCATCAGGCCTCATGTGCTGGCCTAACCCTGGTCTATATATTTCACAGGACACCCTGGCCTCAAAGGGGTGACTCGGCTTTCTGTGGCATGTGACACCAGCAGAGGGGCTGCACCCAGCCTCACTGGATATCCCAGTCTTCCCTGCACCCCTGAAGGACCGCTCTGTCCCAGCTCACCCCCTCCCACACTAGACGGGAGACCATTTTGAGATGATGACTTCTCAAAAAACTATGGCATGTTGTCGTAGATTCCTTTGACAATACAAAGCGTACAGGACAAAACAAAAGCCAGTTCGCAGCACCAATGGTGGCCTGGACTGCTTGCTTAGTTGTGTTGGAAGTACACACGTTGTAATCTGGGATTAATGCGCATATGTTATTTGTATCCTGGTTTATATGTCAGATGTCATTTTTGTGTTCAGTTCCTCTGGAATACTACTTTTGTGTTTTCGAGTGTTCACCATTTTAGGTCACATTTTTGTGATTTTTGAAAAATCTTACGTGTTCATTTTCGTGACTACATAGAGAAAAGACAGATATGTCACGTGGCCCATAGCACTTCCCAGTTGCCTCTGACAGCAGGGGCTGGCCGGGTCTCCGAGCGGGAAGCATGAACTCTGGTTGGAGTGTCCCACGTGGGTGGTGGAGCTCCCAGCACCCGTGTCTTCACTGCCACTGCGTCCCAGGGTGAGTGTCAAGGTGAAAGCCACATCAAGCACTTACTGCAGGGCCCTTGGGAAGCAGATGTGGGGGTAACTGTGCCGTGCCAATCTCCAACCCTGAAATGCTGTTTCTAGGCTGCATGGATTGAGCTGTCCTTCCCTTATTAAAAATTAACACTTGTCCGTTATGAAGCCATCATGGCTCATACACATCTTGTCTTATTGTCAGCCAAGAATTACTCGCCATTTGACCTGCACGTCAGTTTACGTCCCCCAGCAGCTCTGCCAGGTCCATGCTGATAAGCTCATTTGACAGATAAGGATCCTTGGGCCCTGGGCAGGTGAAAGAAGCTGTCCTCTGTCCCCTAAGGACTTGGAATGCCCACAGGGTTTCACAATGCAGATATGTCCACTTCCGGATCTTAAGGCTGGTGCGATGACCACTGTTAACTGTCCACTTTGTGCTCTCCAGCGTGGGCTCCTCACGGTGTGCTGTTTCTTTGGTGGACATTGAAATGGCTCCTCTTGCAGCTCATGTCACCTTTGCTTCAAATCACCTTGATTCAGCAACTCTTGTTATGCCTTAGAAGCTTTTCCTAGAAGTGAAGTGATTGAGTCATCCTTTTATCCTTTTTTTTTTTTTTAAAGTTTAACCCAGTGACTTTTCCGGAAAGCCAGAGTGAAAGAGAAGCCCTCTTTTAACAAACTCTTCTGCTTGAGCAAGTCTGTGTCTTTGATTGGCTTTACATTTCCTTGACTCCTGACCAGTGAAGCTGAACTTTTCTCTTGTGCCTGTCAGTCGCAGAACCCAGAATACTTTGTCTTTCCTGTTGTTTCTTTTTCTTTCTTCCCCCCTCCCCCACCTCTCTCAATGACTTTGAGTTTCAGACCAAGAGGAGCGTTGGTGATGGGAGAGTCTCAGCATCCATCAAATGTGGTGGGGTGTGGACTGTCAGCCCAGCGGCAGTGACTGCCCTCCCTCCCAGCCTCTCACCTCAAGCCGCACCACTCTTACTGAGTGGCCCCACCTCAGAGGAAAGGTCAGAGTTCCCAAGACTTTCCTTCAGCCAAACTCAGGTTCTCAATTGCACAGCCTCGGGCCATTCTGCTTTGTGGAGAGTATCGCCTTATTCAGGAAGTGAGCGAGCTGAAGCCAACAGGCTGGTGCCCTCTGCTTTCTCTTCCCAGGAAACTTAAATTCCTCTGGTTCTCAGGGGAGGTGAGGGAGGACCAGGGCCAGAGGAAGAACCAGGCTTTCTCATGAGCCCATGTGTGGTGTTGCCTGGGCCCTCCCTCCCACGCTCCTGCCAGGAGCCCCGTCGCTCAAGAACCGTGAGAGAAAGCAGTCATCATGGTCCCCTCGGCCACTCTGTGCTGTCCCTCTTCTGCCTGGGGCCTCCTAAGGGCCGAGGTGCAGCCTGGCTGCTCCCACCACCCCAGGGTCTGGTGGAGTTGACTGCGGAGTTTCTTTCTCCTGGCCCCAGCCTGCTTGAGCATCCCCTCCTGGGAGGACCTGGAGTCCCCTGCTGACTGCTCCAGAACCACCCAGCACCTCTTCCCCCAGTGTCCCTCCAGGCTACACCTCTCCCTGTTCTTTAGTGTCTGGGAACTCTGCCTTGTGTGCCCTCTGTCCCCAGCTGGCCTATCGATTTTAGCTGCCCTCTCCCTGTCTTGCTCCCACTTGATATCTTTCTCTCTCGTGGGTTCTGTGGTCCATCAGGGCTTTGCCTGCGTGGAAACAGGACTGGCCGTGCAGGTTGAGGAAGTGGAGGGGCCGTCCCTGTGACAGCAGCCAGAGTATTTCACATCAGAAGAGCATCTTCGGCTCCGTTCCCCATCTCAAGAGGCCCCTCGGGGGTTTCTCATGGGAAGAGGTGGGAAGAGCTGGGATGTTCCACACCATAACAGTGACCGTGCTTGTGAAGGGACAGGTGCGATGGCCCCTGTCAGACACGGGACTCGGCTCATGCAGTGGAGACAGCGGTGAGCTGCAAGTGCAGTGTTCTGACCCACCAAGGTGATGAGGAGGCCAAGGCTGACCAAGAGCCCAAGGCAGGAGTGACACCTGCAGCGCTGTGCTGAGGGCAGCCACTCACGGTGGACCTCGGTGGGGCAAGACTGGAACAGTAGCCTTGGGGAAGAGAGCAATGCCATAGGGGTTAAGGAGCAGGCCAAGCCACAGGGGCAGAGATGTCGCCAGTACACAGGGCACAGCAGGATGCGTATACTGGGTGCTGCCTCTGCCCCTGCCGAGCATGACCAGGAAGAGAGGCAGAGGCGTCCACAAGGGGCTGGCTTACGTGGCAGCGGAGCCAGCCAGGAAAATCCAACTAGAAGCTCGCAAGCAGAGATGGAAGCTGACACCCACAGGTGGAATTTCTTTGTGGAAACCTCAATCCTACTCTTAAAAAAAAAAAATCTCTCAACTGATTGGGTCAGGCTCCCAGATTATCTAGAATAAACTCATTTACTTAAGGTCAACTGATTGTGAGCGCTAATCGTCTCCAGATACCTACACGGCGGCCTCACTGAGACTGTTGGACTGGATAACAGGAGACAGGAGCCTAAGCAAGCGGACACTTCATGCTGGTATGCAGGTGCCAGTCAGAAGGGAGCATGGGGGACCCGCTGTGAGGATGCTACGTGGGACTGCTGCCCACCTTCTCTGAGTGCCTGTCTCCAGTGCCCACCATGCCCGGCCTGTCCTTCTGCCAGTGTGCACCCTTGGGGGACACGGGCAGTAGCTCAGGTTTGCTGCCATGTACCTCGGAGACCTGAATTGAGTTCCTGGCTCCTGTCTTTGGCCTAGCTCAGACTACTGTTTAAACTCTCCCAATCCTTCCCTGTTAACTTGGGGAGAAAGTTCCCATTTGCAGCTGTCACAATTTTTATCTTCTGCAGCGCTTGCTGATAGCCTTCTATTCATTTGTTCACTCATTGGCGAGTCAGAGCAAGAGAACTCCCATGCACTGCTTCGATCCCCGCCTGCCCACAAGGGCCAGGGCTGGGAGCCTGGAATTCCATCTTCTTCTTTTTTTTTTTTTTAAGGTTTATTTATGTGAAAGGCAGAGAGAAAAAGAGCGAGCAAGAACAAGCTCAACTTTTTTTTTTTTTAACAGATCGAGCAGACGCTGGTAGTCAACAGTATCTGACAGTATTTAATAACATTGTCGCTGTATTTATGCATTTATTTATTTTTGCTGCATTTGTTTTTACAATAGCATTCTATATATGGCAGATGGTCTTGATTTTCTTTTTATCATAGACAAATAATGGTTTCCTCTTAAAATATATTTGTTTATGTAACTTATAAAATAACTACTGATGGGAAGAAAACTCCTACAGCGTCATAGCAAGGTGGTGGCTAGATGCAGCAAGAATCACGAAGCTGGGGCAGAGGGAACCTGGAGAAGCCAGGGGCCTGGACTGAGAGAACCGAAGAACCATTTCCCGCTGACGAAGCCAGGAAGTGGGACCTGGCCTCCCGGTGGTATTTTTCTCTGCTTACCTTTGGGGATTTCTGAAATCAAAGTTACTCTCAGAAGTACGCTAGGCTGGTTGGACAGATGTAGGGTAAACCCAGATGGGGAACATTGTGGCCAGGAGGCCCAGTGGATTTGCTGCCTTCCTGCAGCATCCGCTCCCCTCGTCTTGCCCTGTTCCCAGATTTTTCCAACGTGATGTCTTCCGCAAAAACTTAGTCCCCAGAGGTGGCCTGGGTTTATCACACCCTCCCCTCCACTTCAGGATTACACCTCGTTCTTCCAAAGAGAATTCAAGATGCGGCCAATTGATGGACACAGGCTCCAACAGACACAGCGCCAGGAAGTGCTCACCCCAAGAATTCTTGGGCTGGGAAGATGTTTGCATGTTTGGGATTCATTTCCTTTCTCTTCAGCTCACTGATCAGTGCATCTAGAAGGTTCCAGAGTACAAGAACAGTGTTTGAAGGCTGTAGTGTCTGGTTACATCCCTGCCAGCCTGTCCCAACACCCCAGCCTGAAGTGTACCTCAGAACCCCAGCAGGGCAGATCTCCAGCTGACACAGAATTGTAAGGCACAGGTAGGGAACTGCAGGCTCTGCACTGGCCTGCTGGGCAGCTCAGTGCACAGTGAGCCTGTGTACCTGCCCACAGGCAGCCTATGCAGAAGTTGACCCTGGCCTCTCAGCCTGTGTTATTGCAGGGGAGATCTGACCAAACATCACGCTTCTTTACCTGAGGGCCGCAGGCACAGGACTCTGGGCTCTTTATTTTAAAAATAATCAAATAAATAAATAAAGAGGGGGATGGAAGTGCGCTAGTGGCGAAAGTCCTTGCCTTGCATTTGCCAGGATCCCATACTGGTCCTGATTCATGTCCCAGCTCCCCCATTTCCCGTCCAGCTCCCTGCTTGTGGCGTGGGAAAGCAGTCAAAGATGGCCCAAAGCCTTGGGATCCTGTAAGAGACCTGGAGGAGGATCTGGGCTCCTGGTTTCAGATCGGCACAGCTCCAGCCATTGCAGCCACTTAGAGAGTGAACCAGCAGATGAAAGATCTTTCTTTGTGTCTCTCCTCTCTGTAAATCTGCCTACCCAATAAAAATAAATATGTCTTAAAAAAAAAAAAAAAGGCCCGGCTTGGCAGCCTAGCAGCTAAAGTCCTCGCTTTGAATGCCCTGGGATCCCAAATGGGCACCGGTTCTAATCCCGGCAGCCCCACTTCCCATCCAGCTTCTTGCTTGCGGCCTGGGAAAGCAGTTGAGGACAGCCCAAAGCCTTGGGACCCTGTACCCACATGGGAGACCCAGAAGAACTCCTGGCTCCTGGTTTCGGGTCAGCTCAGCTCTGGTGATTGAGGCCACTTGAGTGAATCATCTGATGAAAGATCTTCCTCTGTCTCTCCTCCTCTCTCTATATATATATCTAACTTTTCAATAAAAATAAATCTTAAAAAAAAGAGAGAGAGAAAGAAACTGGACACAAGGAGGCAAATACTGCCTGATTGCTCTTGTGCGAAGTGTTAAAGGAGCCAACATTTTAGAAACAAAATGGAGTCGCTGCCAGAGAGTGGGTAGGGAGGAGGCAAGGAGACTTGTTCAACGAGTGTAATTGTAAGAGTTTCTTTTTTGCAAGATAAAAAAGTCTTACAGATTATTTGTACAACCTTGTGCTTGTATAGTTCACACCACTGTGCTACACACCCCAAAAATGGTTAAGATAGTATATATTTTTTAAAGATTTATTTTTGAGAGAGTTACAGAGGGTGAGACACACACACACACATACACACCCATGTGGGTGGCAGGGATGCCAGGCACTTGGACCATCTACTGCTGCTTTCCCAGGCACATGGGCAGGGAACTGGGTCAGAACCAGAGTAGCGGGGCATAAATCGGCAGCTGCAGGCAGTGGTTTTATCTAGTATGCCACAACGCCGCTCCCAAGATGGCGTACTTTTTGACCACAGTAAACAGAGAAGGAGGTGAATCATGTTTTGCTCAGTGGTGAGTCTTGGAACGGAGGCCCGTGTGCTGTGTAGGTGTCACCACCAGCAGGGCATGGCACGCCCGCTGCCAGACCTCACCAGGCCTAGCTTCACATCTTGATTGACCCCCATAATTTCCAATGCTGATCCTGCTCCTTTTTTGCAAATCAGTTAT
This sequence comes from Ochotona curzoniae, assembly GCF_017591425.1. Taxonomy (NCBI): domain Eukaryota; kingdom Metazoa; phylum Chordata; class Mammalia; order Lagomorpha; family Ochotonidae; genus Ochotona; species Ochotona curzoniae. Next base: position 5,498,115 of record NW_024466340.1, on the reverse strand, counting down.
AGATGTTACCTGGCCACTTAGAATAACAGTAGTAATAACTAGCATTCAACTTTGTTTTTATTTTATTTGAAAGAGAGAGAAAGAGATCTTTTATCTGGTAGCTCACTCCCCAAATGCACACAGCACCCAGGGCTGGGCCAGGCTGAAGCCAGGAGCCCTGAATTCAATCTATATCTCCAATGTGGGTGACAGGTTCTAAACAACTTGAACTGCTTCCTCAGTGTAAGGCTCAGGCCCTCGCCGACCTCTACGGGTCCACACCAGGGCAGACTGCGGGGTCTGAAAGAGGAGGGTGGGGGTTGATGGCCTGGCCAGGACCAGCCCTGCACAGCACAGACAGATGGGCTGGGTCTCTGCATCCGCACCTCCAAGAAGTCCCATCCGCTTGGGAAGTAGGGGAAGAAACATAAAAGGAAACCTCTGGCTTGATTCTGTTCTTTTCCTGGGAAGCCTAGCATTGCCAACTGCTTACAACATACCCAGCAAAGGGAAAGGATCAGTGAACATTTTCAGCCTTTTCTGTGTTACTTACCTTGTTATAAAGCAACGAAAGGGAAGTCACCAGAGCTACGTGTATGTGTGTGAATGAAGCTGAAGCATACACGTAGTGGCAGGCTTAGAAAGCCAGCTAGAGGGACAGACGCTGCTGGTGACCCTCCCTGTCTCCTCTGCCTCTGCTCCAGCGTCCTGCCAATGCAGAGCCTGGGAGGCAGCGGGTGATGGCTCAGCCACTCGAGTCTCTGCCATCTGCCCAAGAGGCACAAGTTAATGTCTGGACTTCTGGTTTCAGCCTGGCTCAGCCCCGACTACTGCATGCATTTTAGGAGTCAGCCAGCACCAGGAGAGCTCTCTCTGTGTCCATCTGAGTCTCTACCTTTCAAATAAAATGAAAAAAAAAAAATCATAGGCAGCATCAGTGAGGCTTACATAAAGTTAGAGAAATGTGAGAAAATGACAGTGTGTGTAATTGTTTAGATACGAAAGTCTGTGTGTGAGGGTACGTGTGTATGCCTGAGGCTGGCAAGCCCACCTTCAGGATAGAGCAGCCGCTGGGAGAGAACCAAAAAATACTCCAAGGAGACACCAGCAACACTGGTTGCACCAATAGTGCTTTATTCCTTAATTAGCGGGTATGTGGGTGTTTATTATTTCATTGTTCTTTTTTCTCCCTGCTATTTCTGAATATGGAGCCTTCCTATCCCCAGTAATGTTAATGAATGGCTTACGGTTGGCTTTTGTTTGCTTTAATTTGAGAGACAGAGAGACCGACAGAGTTCCTGCAGGCTGGTCATGCTCCGGATACCTGCAGCAGCCTGGACTTGTCGCGGCCAACGTAGGGAGCTGGAACTGCAATCCAGGTTTTTCAGTTGGGTGGACAGATCCCAAATTCCCATTGGGATGGCAGGAACCCAAGTACTTGAGCCATCACTGCTGCCTCCAAGGGCCTGCATTGTGGAGAAGCTAGAGTTGGGAGTCTGGGAAAGCAGCAGAGGATAGCCCAAGGCCTTGGGACCCTGTAGCCACATGGGAGACCTGGAAGAAGCTCTTGGCTCTTGAAGGAGCCCAGGGAAGTCAGGTCCTGCCCCTGTTCCATCATGGCAGGTGGGGAAGTGAGTGATCAAATTCCCTTTGGAAACCTCCATGAGACAGTCAGCGAGATGCCTGGAGATGAGGCGGTGGCCACAAAGGGAAAGGACTCCTGGTGGCTCACATTGTTTGGGGCTTGTTTGCGTTGCCGTGCAGTTGTAATGGAAAACGAATAAAAATAAAAATCCCTGGCCCTTTTTGGCCAGCGCTTGGGAAGTTAATCCCATGGTCCTGGCCGAAGTCCAGCTCAGGTCTCCGCATTCTGCTGGCGGGAGCCTCCCTGAGTGGCGTCCAGTGGCTGTCCCTTGGCCTGGCCTCCTTCTCCCGGCTCCACATGGCGCTGGGAATTGAACAGATGTCCCTCCCTCACCCTAGAGGAGTGGGCTGCCTTCCAGCCGGACCTAGAACTAACCTCTGTCCTCGGGTCACCGAGGGGAGAAGGGAGCCGAGACCAGAGAACTAAGCCGATGACTCATCGCCATTGAACCCTCCATGTGCGTGTCCTCCTCGGAGCGCTCTCTTTAAAACGGGGCTGACACGCAGCAATCGCGCAAGTCTGTCAGAGGGTACACCATGTGTAAGGGTCAGAGCAGGGTAACTGGCATTCCCATCCCTTCAGACATTTGTCATTTTTTGGTGTTGGGCACGTTCAAACATCCCTCTCTGTTGGTCCTTTTCAAGTCTCCCATCACAGCTGTCTACTGTGCTGTAGAATTTTAGAAATTAGTCTTCCTGTCCAACTGCATCCTTGTGCTGGGTAGCCAGCCCAAGTGCGTCTGTGCAGTCACAGCGTCAGACGCGTGGCATGATGAGCACGGGACCCGTCTCTCTTCTCCCAGCCTGTGTATATTCCTTCCATCTTACATGAATGTATAACCTGCCTGGCTCTGAAATATTCGCCACTCGATCTCCCACACCTGTCTACTTTTCTTTGCTCCTTTAAATTGCTTCCCCCGCCCCCGATTTTTTCCTCCTAAAGCTTCACTTTTTACTGTATGAAATGCATTGCATTTCATGGTATAAAGAATGGACCCAAGCCAAGTCTTTTCTCTATAAACAATCTTCTGTTCCCAACAATGTTTATCAAAAAGTGATTCCTAATTCTGTGGCTACCACAAATGACTTAATCTCTCTGAGAATCAGCTTGCAGTCTATGGAAAAACATGGGCCCTTCCCAGGCTGGCTTGTCCTGAGGCTGGAGTGAGACTAGGCAAGAGAATCGCCCAGCACGAGGGCATGTGTGGCAAGGACGTGTCCAGCTAGTCACCGTCTTGTCTCCCTCCCTCCCTTTGTGTCTGCATCAGCTTCTTTTCCTGTTAGACCCTCGTTCACATCCATGAAGTGAGGTCTGGCTGGGATGCTCCAAAGGGTGCCTGCCTGGCCCAGGTTTTCTACTCGAAAGCCACCAGGCACACAGGTTACGGAAAAGGAAGACTGGGAGAAACTGTTGTAGAAAGGACCCATACTGATGCCACCTGCACTCCTGGCTTATGTGTGCTCTGCTGTGATATAGCCTGTCTTCCTCCCTGGGACAAAGAACCAGTCCTCTTAAAGGTTGTTCTTCTGCTCCTAGGCCTCAAAGCCTCCCCTTCCCCGGCAGCCAGGTCCCAGCTTTGGGTGGGAAATCTGATTTTCGAGGGCAAAGCTCTCTTGTATGGGTTGTTTTATTTTGGGGGCAGGAGTTGGCCGTGGGGTTGTTGCATTCCAGGAAGAGGGAGGACTCTGCTCTCTTCTGATGAGTCACGGCAGAGCAACGTCTTGTGTTTGCAGAAAAGCTCCAGCCAGACCTTGGCTGTCTCATTCTCCACCTGCCAGCCCCCTGCACCTCAGGCACATAGAACCCCTAACCACGGGAAGATTCTAAAACAGGCCATGGTTGGTGACCATTTAGGATGGAGAGCAGCTAAGAGGAAGACGCAGTGGTTGTGCACCTGTAGACTCAGGCCAGGACATGTGAGGCAGGACTCAACCATGGTGGGGAGTGGGAAGTATTGACTCCAGTTCAGGACCTCATGTGGGTGCTGCAGGAAGATGGGATGTTGGAAGAAACAGACTTTTCCAGGGGGAGCTGAGGTCTGCAGAGGAAAGGCTCAGCCAACAGGAGCCAAAGGGGGGAAGGAGCCCAGGGACATCAGAGACCCGGCAAGGGCTGCCATGCAGAGAAGCTGGGATCTGCTACTCTCAAAGGAAGATGAAGGATGGAGGCCGAGAGGGACAACACAGGCGGGGAGTGCTGGGAGCTTCAGCCGGAGCACACTGTGGAAGCCAGATGGGGTGCAGGATGCATCCTCCCAAAGGGAGCCCATCAGGCATGTCAGACACACAGCTCTCCAGAGGCCCAGCATCTCCCCATCCTGTCGCCTCCCCCTCTCCCAGGTCAGGAGAGAATCACAAGGTGACTTGGGAGGGCAGCCAGTCTCCCTCCATCCCCCACCCCAGCAGCCGGGATCCCTTGTCAGCTATCAGGTAACGACATCAGGATCACAACAGCAGAGCCCAACACGCCTGCCCCACCACCCCCTCCTTACTTCTATTGTGGGACATCAGGGGAGCAAGCTGGTCAGCTCAGGAACAAAGCTCCTGTTCTAGGAATTTGTTGTCCATGCAACCCTATCTGCTGCATGTATGCACACTGTCCCTGGATTCCCACCAGACTGAAATCCTACCTGCTGGTGGCTGCCACCACGGGCCTGCTGGAGCAACACCCCGGCCCCCAGCAGGGAAGCAAGGACGGGCTCCTCAGGAATGATTAGTGCTACATCTTTCTAGTCACTCTTCCTCTTTCCCAGCAGGCTCTGGAGGCCCTGTTGTCTTTGCATGGTGAGCACTTCAAGAGTTTAAGATCTAAGCATCGTGTGTGTGTGTGTGTGTGTGTGTGTGTGTGTGTGTGTGTGTGTGTGTGTGTGTGTGTAAGGAGAACCATGGAGAAGAACTTTTGAAATCTTTCCACAAAAATCAAAGAACAAACCAACTGGAGGGGAAAAAATAGCTGCTATATTTAAACTACATTATCCCATCAGGGAGCTATGGTTTTGAAAACCATTCCACAGTACTTTGGCACTGCTACAGGATATGGGTTCTTTCTTTCTCCTCCTCCTCCTTCTTCCTTTTTTAAACATGGAAACTTTTTTTTTTTTTTTCAGAGCAGTACTTGCAAAGGAAGTAAAGGGCTCCGTTAATTAAGTTGGGAGACATTCACTGAACACAGCCAGGCCTTACAGTAGATTTCGGGGCCACCAAGCACGTAAGGCTGCACATGAGTGTCTGGAGTTTCCACAAATCAAAGCATTCACTTAGAAACTCTTATGGCTCACCTTCTAAGCACAATGGTCCCTTCTTTGAGGTTGTAATATGGCAGAAAGACAACACGTGCTTGGATGTGACCAGCACTAGGAAAGAAAGAACGAGTGTAACTGACTTAGGTGTCTGGCGCTCCTACTGCAGCCGTGCTCAGCTCCGGCTTTGCAGCTGGCTCCGTGTTATTCACAAAGCACTTCTCACAGGGATGTGGCCGCTCTGCTACCCCCACTCCTATCACTATTACTTTGGAGTCCATGACCCGGCCAAGTGGCAATGTCAGGTCCACAGCTGGTTGTGTGAGTCCACCCCTGCACGTGTGTGTATGTTGCTGGTATTCAGGTGAGGCTAGCAGTGAGCCGAAGAAAATACTGCCAATAGGCAAGAATGCTGAGTCCTGAGTCCTGGGACAGCCTACATTTGAAGATACGTACAAGTGGAGGAAGCACACAATCAGAAGGTTGAAAAGGCTTAGCCAGAGAAGAAAGAAGTAAAACCCGGGTTACCACACTAGGATTGGGTAGTGCCTCAAGTGCTGTGCAAGCCGCTAATTCCCGAGGCACGAGCATGCGAGAGATGGGGATGTCCACCCTTAGTGGGCACATCCAAAATGAAGGGGAGTGAGAAGGCCTCACTTTCCACACATTCACAGCAGCCTGGGTCAGGCCAGGAGCCAGAAATTCAACCCAGGTTTCCCATGTGGGCAGTAGCAATCACTGTTGTCTGCTGACACTGAAGTCAGGAGCCTGAACCAGGAACCAAAGCCAGGGACCCCATTATGGGACACAGGTGCCTTGGGTACTGCTTGGTCACACATCTTCCCCTGGCCTCTGATTGTGTAGGGTGGTAGGGGCTCACTGGGCAGATCCCGGTAGGAGGAACTGTGTGGGCAGAGGTACAGGTGAACAGCCCCTAGCTTGGTGGGGAAGGAGCTCAGAGGACGAGCGGTATTCTACATGGATAGAGACAGACAAGACAGAAGCTACAAGGGCCGAGGACATCCCCCAGCAAAGTTTCTGGAGTTCCATTCTGGTTACTTCTACTTCCTCCCACTCACTTAGATCTATGGCTGTATGATGTGATGCTTGGGCCCACTCCCGACTCACTGGATGCCAATGCCAGGGCTAGGGCCCTGCAGGCAGTGCTGAGGCTGACCAAGGTGTGCAAACCACTCCCCTAAGGAACTGCTGCTTCCCCACTCCGGGTCACACAATGCAGATGGGCCCTGACCGCAGGCTGTGTGTCCAGACGAAGGCACAAGACCCAGGGAAAATTCTTAGATGGTTCTCTCCACTGAAATCACTGAGCCGGTGGAACCATTGACCAGGGACCCAAGGGGGCACGCCTACCACTGCCTGGGGTGCAGCTGCCCAGCTACCAACAGCAGCGGAAAGCAGCAGAGCCAAGAGACAGACAGGGATGTGCAGTTTCTCTGCCAGAGCCCCTAGACCTAGGGGATTCCAAATTCAGCACCTGTTCCCAAGGAGTCCCTTTCTACCAAACATAAACAAAGTGAGTTGAGTTCTTGACACCCAGCCATCAAAACAAACGCTTAAAAAAATACAGGAGGAGAAAGAGGCAAATTCTGTAAGAGACATTTGGTCAAGTTTGGCAAATTCTCACAAGTTACACTTGGGGTTGGCGGACCTCAGGCACCCACGGTGCCGCTCAGTGGTACAAGCCGGGTCACGATGAACACGTTCTATGGAGCTGGAGAACAGCAGAGGACTGGCTGTGGAGCTGAGCCCTCGTGCTGAATTCTTAGGTCGAAAATTGTGGAGCTTGTAATGGAGCAGCCGACTAGAGTCTGCATGGTCACCTGAGGTGACTTTCCATGCAGGAAAGTCAACTGTGCAGCTTTGCCTGTGGCTCCTCAGCAAACACATGTCCTAGGGTAGGGAAGAAAAGGTGGGTGGGACTTGGTGAGACAGCCCTGGCACCCCCGGCCTCTCAGTTCCCTGAGCCAGTTCAGATGCTAGCACAGAAATCACTATTTTGCATATATTCATGGCCCTTGGGTAGCAGCTAAGACCCTGCATTCCACAATGGAGTGTGTGGCTTGAGCCCCAGCTCCTTCTGATTCCGGCTTCCTTCTAATGTACACCCTGGGAGGCAGCAGGTGACAGATCAGCACCCAGGTACTGTCACCCATGTGGGAGACATGAATGGAATTCTTAGCTTCTGGTTTCAGCTTGGTCCCTGTCTATTGAGAATATCAGATAGACGATCTCTCACGCAAATAAAATAAATTGCAGTTTTAAAATAATAAACATGACCTTGTTGGTCACACTGAGAACCATCTGTCCCAAGACTGTATACACATTAGAGGTAATACGGAGACAGATGATGACCTCGTTGGCTTTGGAACTTTGACGTCAAGTTAATTTATACCAGTCAAACTATTAAGTTCAGTGGATTTGGTTATTTTTAATCTGGAACGAATGTCTAGAAATTCCAGGGGATGCAGACATAAAGTCACCCTTATCAAATCTGAGTGCAGCGCACAGCTGGAACATGTAACTGGAACGTCACTCAGCGATGAGGACTCCAAGGACCCAGGGCAGTGTCTCAAGACGGACCAAGATGAGCCTGAGAACATTCACTGACGGTCCAGCATCCCGGTTGAAAGGACACAAGAAGATGTCACACGACTGCAGTGTGTGTGGAGAGGACTCTGCTCATTGACACTGATGCACTGCACCGAGGGGGCCGAGGGACTGAACTCCAGCAAAGGCAGACTGCAGCGATGAGTGCCCAGCCAGGCCAAGTCCAGACACTGTGTTTCTCTACAACTGGGTGACCAAGACACTGAGATTACAGATTGATGCCCTGGGAAGCAACAGCCTAAGCACCAAGCTGTTGTTCCCCACTCAGAGGTGAGATCTTGAAATGCTGGGGGAGGGGCACGCAGCGGAGGGATTACAGCAGCTGAGGTGGCCCCAGGGTGCTGAACAGGACCCGGTGTGAGGAGGTTAGCTAACAGAAGGTGGATGCAGCCCAGAATGAGACTGCCTCTGTGACCAGAGCTATCCAAATATGGAGCAGGCTGCCTTCCGCAGTCCCCACAGCCCAGGCCTTGGGAGTTGGCTGGGCCTGTTTTGCAAATCGCTCTTTTCTGCTGGCCTATTCTGCCTGATGAGCTTTCCCAGCCAGCTTTCGCTTACCCTGGCTGACCTCTTTCACTGATGCCTTTGGAGTCGCTTGATTGCATCGTCTGTCTTTCTGAATCTGTTCCTCTCTTCGTCCCCAACTGAAAATGCCTGTAGAGCCGGGCAAAATGGTTCAATTGACTAATCCTCTCCCCCTTCCAGCACCGGGATCCCATATGGGCACCAGTTCATGTGCCAGCTGCTCTACTTCCCACCCAGCACCCTGCTTGTGGTCTAGGAAAGTGAGTAAATCTTTAAGATGATTTTTTTATTGTAAGGCAAATTTACAGAGAGGAGAGATACAAAAATATTTCATCCATTGGTTCACTCCTCAAGTGGCCACGACAAGCCAGAGCTGAGCTGATCAGAAGCCAGGAACCAGGAGCTTCTTCTGGGTCTCCCACAAAGTTGCAGGGTCCCAAGGCTTTGGGCTATCCTCTACTGTTTTCCCAGGTCACAGGCAGGGAGCTGGATGGGAAGTAGAGCAGCCAGGGCATGAACTGGTGCCCACATAGGATTCCAGTGTGTGCAAGGTGAGGATTTTAGTCACTGAGCCATCAAGCCAGGCTCAATAAGTAAATTTTAAACAAACAAAAAACTAGTTTTTATGCAAAATGGAGTTTCTACAATTTATTCTTTAAAAGAAAAAAAAAATCTGGTGTCCTGTGAGGTGTTATGGTAGGCTAATATTGCATCTGCAGCATCAGCATCCATGTGGGTAATGGTTTGTGTCCCAGAAGCTTCACTTCCAATCTAGCAGAGGGGATGGCTCAAGTCCTCGAGACCCTGCACTCACATGGAAGACCCAGAAGAAGCTCCTGGCTCCTGCCTTCAAATTGGCTCAGCTCTGGCTGTTACAAACATTTGGGGAGTGAACTAACTGATGGAATCTCTCTCCTTCCCTCTCTCTCTGTAAATCTGCCTTTCAAGTAAAAATAAATCTCTTTTATTAAAAAAAAAAAAAATCTCACCAGGGCCCAGAGCAGTCGCCTAGTGGCAAAAGTCCTTGCCTTGCATGCACCAGGATCCAATATGGGTGCCGGTTCTAGTCCCGGCAGCCCCACTTCCCATCCAGCTCCCTGCTTGTGGCCTGGGAAAGCAGTCGAGGATAGCCCAAAGCCTTGGGACCCTGTACCTGCATGGGAGTCCCGGAGGAGGTTCCTGGCTCCTGGCTTCAGATTGGCGCAGCACCAGCTGTTGCAGTCACTTGGGGAGTGAATCATTAGACAGAAGATCTTCCTCTCTGTTTCTCCTCCTCTCTGTATATCTGACTTTGCAATAAAAATAAAATCTAAAAGATCTCACTAGCAAGAAGTGTAACTCAATGCATAAGATAAATTGAGCCCAATCTTATCTCTATCCTGGGAAAAAAATTCTACCTTTGGAATACTGTGTTTATGTTGGGACCTGTAAGCAAGCTGCAGAAGCACCAAGGGCACTGAGGAGCCAGGGGCACAGGAGCCAACAATGGGCTGAGGCCTACACTGTGGCAGTGTGGGGGAGAATTTCCCGCCTCCAGTCAATAGGAGGCCTGCAGAGAACAGAGTGGGCACACAGAGGCACCAGCGGGCACCTACAGCAGGCATGTCTCAGCTCATCATGCTGTCCAGCTTTGTTTCCGTCTGTTTCAAGCCTGACTGGCAGCCATTCTCCTGAGGGAGCTCGTCGCCCGGAGGTCCTTCCATCGCCCTCAGAAATAGGAAATGAGGGTGCTGAGGCCCTTCAATGGGCCTTTCAGGTCAGCTCCTGGTGGGCTGGGGACGGGCTGGGGACGGTGGCACTCTATCACTCGCTCATATACCAGCTGTTCCTGGAAACGATGCACCCGGGATTGCTGTTTTTTGAATGTTTATTTTAGAGTGGCACATTGGTTCATTTCCCAAATGCCTGAGCTGGCAGGGGCCTCCCTGGGAAGATCAGCAGTGGAGAAGCTGGGACTTGGACCAGACAGCCACATCTGGGCTCAAGGGGCCAGTTACCCTGTGCCCAGAAAGCCAAGCTTTTGCCACCTGAATCCTGAGCACCAGCGCTGCCCGAGTCACCAGCAGCAAGCTCACAGGACACTGCTGGGCAATACCCGAGTCTCAGAGATTGAGGGCAGCGAAGGAATGGTAAGAGAGGACGAGCTGGGAGGTGAGTGGAGGCACCAGAGATGTGACAACACTGAGGAGGGGCCCTGGGAGCTGCAATCTGAATGTGATGCCTGAGGGAAGAACATTCCAGACAAGGGTGGGGTCAGGAACCCCTCCAGACCCTCAAGATGGCAGCAGAGGTGTTCCAACCCCAAGCCCCGGCCCACTGGGGGTGGAAAAGAAGCGCCAGTGCTTGCTTCCCCAGAAAGAGAGGGGCTGAGGCAGAAGGGCCCCCCACTACCACAGCCGCGGACAGCCACTGACAAGGCTAACCAGTCTCCATCTTTTCTTGAGAATGGCCCACACTGCAGTGTGTTTGTTTCCTGTAGGGTTCTGCTGGTCTTTGGCCAGGTAGCAATGCAACCTGCACCCCAGCCAGCTTCCACTCTTTGGAAATAATTAAATGAGGTGACATGCCTGAGGAGGTTTTTTTTTTTTTTTTTTTTTTTCCCAACCGTGATTTGCATCCTTGGTCCTGAGGCTGAGCCTATCGGGAAGGCTAAGGCTTTTTTTTCTCTGCGTGGGTTCCCGTGGCCAACATACAAGTGGACCAAAAGCTCCCCTCTATAACCCACCCCTTGAAGAAGGCAACTCCTTCGGAAGCGAGTGCGTGCGTGGTCTCCACGCAAACTCCCTTCCCCTGCTAAGTCGTGCGACACATCGCGGTTGGCGACATTGCCTTCACTCGGCCCGTGGCCTGAGCTCCGTGCACACCTCACGCGCGCTGCGCCTGAAGAATGGGGTGCAAAGTCTCCCCGCCTTTTTTGTCCTCCAGGTGGGAGCAGGGCGAGGAGGAGTAGGAGTCTGCAAAATCAAACCTCCCCTTCCTGTCCGAGAGGGATTCCCTCAGCCCAGGGCTGCGAACCCGCCGCGGAGGAGGGCCGGGTCGGCGTGCGTGGGTGTGCGGTGCGGAGCTCCCGAGCTGACACACGAGGGCCTGCGGCTGCGTGGGCAAGGGGACTGCGGAATTCCCGCCCTCGGCTCCTGAGGGGCGCTCCGAAGGAGACTGAGGCGGTCACGGACCATCGAGGACACGCGCCAAGGACACAGGGGGCCCGGGGAGGGGGTGGGCGTCACGCAGTGCCGGAAGGCAGCAGCCGGGCGGGGGAGGGTGGGGAACCTCGGGGGCCACGAGCGCCAGGAGCCCACCGTGAGCCCCCGACCACGAGCGGGGAGGACGCGGGCCGAAGCGGGCCGCAGCGCGCGTGGCCGGGGCGCGGCACGGCGTGCGCGGCCTCGATCCGGGTCCCTGGGGGCGGCGCGCGCGAGGGGGCGGGGCCTGCGCGGCGGCGTGGGCGCGGGGCGCGCGCGAGGGAGGGCGCCGCGGGGAGGGGGCGGGGCCGCGCCGCCCGCGCCGCGCTGGGCGCTCTCGGCCAATGAGCGGCGTCCACATGCCGCGGCCGCGGCGAGAGGGGAGGCAGCGGCCGATAAATGCTATTAGAGCAGCCGCCGCCGCGCCGTCCCCGACGCCACCACCTCCTCACGCTCCGCCGCAGTTTCCTCCGCCGCTGCCGGGGCTGCGGAGCTGAGGGAGCGCTCCCCACCCCGCCGGCTCTCGCCTCCGGGGCTCCCTTCCGCCCTCGGTGGTCTGCCGGGCGTCTCCTCGTCCCGTTCCTCGGGCCCGGTCGGGGCCGCGAGCCGCCTCAGGACAGCGGGGACGGGGCTCGGGGGCCGCGGCCTGCGCTCCCTGCGGGCGGTTGAGGGCCGAGGAGGCCCTCCCTTCTGACGAGGGAAGGGAGGGTCGGGAGCCCCCGCCCTGCGGAGCCTGGGGCGGGCGCCGGCGAGGGCCGGGGCGGCCGGAGGGGCGGTTGTCTGGGGGAGGGGGTGCGGGGTGATTCAGCGCCCGGCGAGGCGGAAGCGGCCGGGGCAGCAGCAGCAGCAGCAGGAGGAAGGCGAGAGGCCAGTCCGCGCCTGGGCGCCCGGGGTGGCACGAGCCCGCGGCCCGAGTGCGAGGCGGAGGCGCGGAGGAGGCCGCGGGGACGGGAGGCGAAGCCGGCCGGGCCCCCGTAGCCATGGAGAACGCGCACACAAAGACGGTGGAGGAGGTGCTGGGCCACTTCGGAGTGAACGAGAGCACGGGGCTGAGCCTGGAGCAGGTCAAGAAGCTCAAGGAGAGATGGGGCTCCAACGGTAAGGTGGCCGGGGGCTGCAGGGGGGACCCCCACCACCTCCGGCGCGGCGCGCCGCGGGCCCGGGGAGCCAGGGAAGATGGCTGACCCGGGCTCCACCTCGTGGGTCTCGGCTCGGCGCCCGCCGACGGCTGCAGCGGCAAGGGGCCCCGGGCTGGCCGCGGTGGGTCCCTCCGCGAGGGAGGCAGAGAGGGCAGCGGGGGACGGGGGGTTGCTGGCGGGGACCGCCGGCTGGAGAGGGGGTTGGGGTGTGGGTGCGGGGGTCCGCGACCTCCCCACGCGCCTCGAGCCCGTGACCTTCCCGGCGCTGCGGCGAGCCCCGCGAGACGCCTCGTTGTCCCCAGCGGTGTCGGAGGCGGTGCAGGGAGCCACCCCGGAGTGGCACATCTGGCGGGGCTGATGACATCGCCGAGGCCACGCCGGCTCCTCCTCCCGGCTGCCCTGAAGGAGCTGGTGCCTAGGGTCAGATCCCAGGCGGCCTGGCTTTCTTCCCACACGCAAGAAAAATTTAAAATAAATAAATAAAGGAGGTTCTGTAGCTAGGTTTGCCTTTCCGAGACGCCAATGCTTACAGTCAGCAGGTTGTTTTAGAAAGATGGCACTAAAATGTTCCTTTTTTTTTTTCTCTCCCCTAATTTCCTTGTTAACGTTGCCTGGTGAATTTTTGCGATATCCAGAGTTACCGGCTGAAGAAGGTAAGCCATTTGAATGGATCCTGTCGTTGGTGTGCGTGTGTGTGTGTGTGTGCATGCATGCGTGCGTGCCAGCCCCTGCTCAGATGACACTTGACGACAAATACGTTTGTATTTCTAACAGGAAAAACCTTGCTGGAACTTGTGATTGAACAGTTCGAAGATCTGCTAGTTAGAATTTTACTGTTGGCTGCCTGTATATCTTTCGTAAGTATAGAAAAATTTCTTTTCTCCCCCCACCCCCAAAAAGCTGGAAATACCCCATAGATGAACCAAAAAGCAGATGATTTGCAGAGATTTCAAGTTGAGTCCCTGTGTTTGGTTTCCAAAAAACTGATGAAGCAAGCGGGTATTGCCACTTGTGAACAGATTGCTCGAGTTGATTCGTGTCGGGAAGATCGCCGGCTGGCATTCCCAGGGCGGTCGAGGCGTCCAAAAGTCCTTCCTTGGGAAGCCTTCTCCATTTCACGTTCTTCTCTTGGTGCTCCTGTTGTAAGGTCTGTTGTCCTCTGTAAATAGAACTTACAAAAGGAATATTCCAGTTGTTCTCCCTGGCTGCTAATGGCAAGGTGACAGTTGTGCCCAACGGTGACAAGAATGATGACGGCAGTGGTGGCACCACTGTTGACCAAATTTGGTCACTGACCCTCCAGAGTGGGGTCCTTGTCTAAGTGGACCCCTGTCTTGAGTGAGCCTAGGCTGGTAAAGGCAAGAGGCAGGGTGGCTTGTGCTAAATCTTGAAGAGAAGCAGCAGTGGTCTGGGTGTTTTTTCCCTGTTCCTGTGTGTGCTCATTCGTCTAGTGTGGTTGCTAAGAACAACAGCAGAAACAAGGTGAGGCGAGTGACAGTAATATGCCTCGGTTACTAACATTTTTCTGCCTAGTGTTTTTTATTGCATTTTTTTGTAGTCAGTAGAACTCTGGGCCATTTTCCTAAAAAATGACTGAATGAGACACAGATGTTCTTAAGCCTAACAGCATGAGGTGCCTTTTGATCTTAAATTACAGTATTTTATTCTGAAATCCATGATGGCAAGTGCAGCGCAAGTCCTCCTTTCAAATTGTGCAAATGGCACAGTTTCAGGGTTACATTTTTAAGCATTTTGTGGGGGTATGCAAGTCTTAGGGGGGGGTCCTGCCTCAGTTTCTATGGCCGCTGTGCTCGAAGGGGACAATTCTGAGAACTAAGTAAACCAAGCGGTGGGCGTTGAATGCAAGTGAGAGAAGGAGAAACGCTGTGCGTTCTCCCCGGGGGGAGCAGCCCCACGAGGCGAACCTCTGCTGTAGTAGATCGTGATTAATAATGCAGTCCTTAGGAATCTTTTTTTGTGGTTTTCATTGAGTAAAGAAGATTGCCGTAGCAACCACTGAATCACTGAACTGCTCCAGGATCGCTTAGGTGTGTCTTTCTGTGATTAATTCTGCAAAAAAAAAAAAAATATCCCCCCAGTGAATGGCTGCTGCTTGACCAGTTAAGATAAATGAGTAGTGCTGTGTGATTAACTGTAGTTTCAAGAAAGCGCAGGGGAGCAGTACCATGCATGCTGTACTTGAGGATAGTGTCAGGGTTAAATTGAAGCTGGCTACATGGCTAACTCTGGCAGTTGGACACAGGGACCCAAGGTCATCATCAGTGACCTTAGCTAGCGCATACAACCCGGAGGTGAAACTGGAATGTATGTGCAAGCCAGAAATGAAACAAGTTCCGGTTAATTCTGATTAAATTATTTGGTATGTGGTAACTTGAAGCGATGTTGGAAATGTCTGGGTGGAATAGGGTCGAGGGTCTCTTTCAGTGGTTAGTTTGACAGGGACTTTTTACAAACGTGAAATTAATCTTTGATGTGAGTTAATAGTTTCTTGATATATTCAAGTGGGTTTTAAGATAAATCCTTTGGTTTTTGTTTTCAGGCAAGACCTTGCCTTGGAGTGGAAATTTTAGTTCCTTTTTGATACCTTACTTGGTTTTGTTCAAGAGATGAACTACATTAAATTTTTATGTTGTGGGTGACAAAATAGCAAAAGAATAAGCTTTGGGAAGTACTTTTACTATACATTCGCTTCATTTGCTTTGGTTTGTTTGATGAAGAAATAGTGGATATAAAACCAGTTCTGTTGATGGACTTCCTGTGCGGCTGGCACTTGGCTGCGTTCTGCTTGACCTTTTCATTCCTCATTCTTTAGCTTTCAAAGAAGAAAGAGCAGAGTCCTTTTTTTTTTTTTGTCATAGTTTATTCCTATTTGCTTAATAGAAAAAGAAGGTTGAATATACACATTCCCTTGGAGAATGAACTAGGCAGTTCTGTGTACAGAATACATCATCCAGTATGGCGCAAGTTTAGTGATTTACTTCAAATATCAATCCAAGCTGTAAACTGTTAACCGTAGTTAATATTTTGCTGTGACAGGAGAGTTGCATTAATGTTTTACACTTTAGACCCATAGGGATAAAGTATAATGAATTTGCAATATTCATTAGTTTTTTTCTGTAAGGTCACTTGGGTTGGAAGAAGTAAGCATATGGACATGCTAGATGCCTTGCTTTGGCGTTCTAGGCACGCCGTCCTTTCCCTGTCTCCCGTCCTCTCCTTGGTCAGCACCCTCACCCTAGCCTGACCTGTGCCCTGAGTTAATCAACATGCCTGCCCAGCTGCTGTGTCTCCTGCCCCGCTTCCCATAGGTACTGGCTGAGTTCCAGTAACAGACACTGGGGATAAAGCATTGAGGAACACGCAGCTTGCAGGATAATGCTGTTGAGAAAAATAAAGCAGGGGAGCCGAATTGATGGTGTCGGCAATAATTTTGCTTTTCAAATAGGCTGATCAGGAATGTCCCCTGATTGGTGACATTGGTTAGAGAGAGCTGTGTTGCTCTGGCTTGGCTCTCTTATTCATGCAGCTGCCTTTGCTAACTTGCACTACCCTTCCCACTGTGGCTACCTAGATCGGACCTGGAGTGCTGCTCGGACTCTGCCGGGTTCCCCTCAGCCTTCCGGTGCCGCTGTAGTCTTGGCGAGCACCCTCTTCCTCCAGCGGGGCCCCTTAGCAGGCTTCGGGATTCCTCCTAGATGGTGTTAGTGCTTTTGATGCCACACATGTCCATGTGAGCTTGTTTGGAGTGTTATAAAAATACTTGGAACCTATTTACTTTTGTTTTCCTCTAAGTCATATGTGTAGGAAACATTTGAGATTGTATTAAGTAGTGATTAAAATTTTTTTCCCATTTTAATTTTTAAAATGCGATAAGATGGGCTTTAGTTTGTGTAGAGCCCTTTTTTTCTGCCTTTTAGAAAATACTGGTTTATTTCTATTGAAAAGGCAGTTAGAGAAAGAGATATAAAGATCTTCCATCCACTGGTTCACTCTCCAAGTGGCTGCAGAGGCGAGCTGGGCTGATCCAGTCTGGAGCCAGGAGCCTCCCGGTCTCCCAAGTGGATGCAGGGTCTCAAGGCTTTGAGCCATCCACTGCTTGCAGGGAGGATGGCCTAAGCAGGGAGCTGGGCAGGAAGTGGAGCAGCTGGAATATGAACTGGCACCCACATGGGATCCCAGGCATACAAGGCGAGGATTTAGCCTCTAGGCTATCATGCTGGGCCCTTAAAGCCTTTCTTAAAATACAGTCTGGAGGATGAACTTTTTGTGTATGCTTGTGGTGTACTTTCTTAGATGATTACATTCTCGGCTTTCAAACATTGAAGAGTGTTTTGCATGAGCTTTGTATCGTAGGAAGAATGAATTCTAAATGGTCTGTTTATGTTTTTTTTTAAGTGACTTTGTTTACCATCCCAGAAAATAACTACACCACTTACTGGTGCTTCTTTATATCATTTTTGCAAGATGTTTAACTTCCATTTCCTTGTTTTAAAAATATTTCAGTCTGTGTATGTTCACTAGTGGAGCAGGTGTTAGGGTGCCGAGGGAGCCCCGCCAGTTCCTGGGGACACGGAGGGTCTTCCCCAGGGAAAGACCTGCGTTCTTGAGCCGTATCCCATGACACATGTGGGAATCTAGCTGCAGGTGGAGGAACCGGTGCTCACTAAAGGATGTAGGCAGCCCAGGTGGCAGCTCAGCGTGCTGTGCCACAGTGCCCACTCCAAACACTCTTGGTTTCCCAAGTTCCTGGCGCTGGGCTGGTGGCAGGGACCCAGTTAACTTGCCTTCACTGCCCCATCCTCAGGTCCACATTAGTAGGAAGCTAATTAGGAGCCAGAACTTGGAATTGAACCCAGGCACTCATGTGGGTTGCCAAGATGTTAACCTCTAGGCTAAACCCCTGCTCCTCAAGGAGTTTGTTTGAAAAGGATTTGGAACTTTGAACTTGTGTGATAATGTAAGCTTTAGCAGGAGATAGGTCGGCTGGTGTGTGCACAAAGTTCAAAGGAAAGCAGCAGCGCCGTTTGTGCCTCCTGTTACACTTGAGGAACCTTTTCTTGCACCTGCCTGGGATTGCCAGGTTGGTTGCTTCATTGTTGCCTTGCGTTGTCAGTTGTGCACGCCGGCTTAGTGTTGTACTGCAGAGGGCGATGGCTGGTTCCAGACTTCCAGGGAATGAGAGGCAGTCCACTTTGTCTCTTAGGAGGTTTAGAAACCTCTGCCCTTCCTTGTGGAGCTTCCAAGTGGAGCTTGTTTGTCACCACCTGGGGGTAATTGACTCACCTGATTTTTCTCCCCTTTCCACTCTACTTTTTCCCATCTTAGTGGAGTTATCTTCCCACTTATATCACCTGAGAGGTTTTCTTACTAGGGGAAAAAGAAGTAAGGAAGGTGCAACATGATGTAAATGCAGTTTGTTGGCTTGGTTCTCCCCAGTTAGCTTAAATGTAGTTGATCTTCATTCTGGACTTCAGCACTTCTCCAGGTTTTTTGTGGACGTGGACTAGACCTGTTTGTTTGAAGTATTCAGGAGGTAGGTGGCTGTCGGTTTTATGCAGGCTTGGGTGCTGTGCTGAGGTTGGCATGCTGCTTAGTGTGTCTGCAGAGCGTGAAGTGCACTGTGTGAATGCCCGTGTCTCCTGTGTGGATGTGGCAGGCGCTCACGGCTGGTAAATGGCAGCCGCACGTTTCCTGGGCATTTCCTCTGAGGGTTCTGTCCAGGCCACTCTTCCTTCACTGCAGCTCTAAGTGTGTCCCAGGTTTGCCTGCCAAGGGAGGAATTCATAGCAGCTGTAACAAGGTGTGAAGCTTATCTTACACTTGCTAATGCCTCCCTGACCTTTTGAAAAGGCGCTCCTTACTTTTCAAGTTGGGCAATGTATCTCCCCTAAGAGCTAATTAAGTTTCTTATTTCTGATATGCTCTCCTTGGCAAGAGTTGAAAAGGTTAGTATTAGAGCAGCTGTGATCCTGCGTCCATCAAAATTTATAACTTCCTAGAAAAGTTTTCTTTTCTGGCGTTGGGCCTTGCCCTGTTGAAAGCTGCAGCAGCATTTCCCACCTCCTTTGGGGCTTGCTGCGCCTTAGCAGCGTCTTCAGGACTAGGTTGTGCGGCTGCTTTTTACCCTCGACTCAAATGGGAATTTCTTGATCATGTGCTGTTACTACCTGGACTTGCAAACCTCATGTCGGCACTTCGTCTGTTTGTTTGTTTTTAAGATTTATTTATTTTTTATCGGAAAGTCAGATATACAGAGCAGGAGAGACAGAGAAGATCTTCCGACCACTGATTTATTCCCCAAGCAGTCACAGTGGCCGGAGCTGAGCTGATCTGAAGCCAGGAGCCAGGAGCCTCCCCTGGGTCTCCCACAAGGGTGCAGGATCCCAAGGCTTTGAGCCATCCTCAGCTGCTTTTCCAGGCTACAAGCAGGGAGTTGGATGGGAAGTAGGGCCGCCAGGATTAGAACCGGTGACCATATGGGATCCCAGTGCGTGCAAGGCGAGGATTAACTTTAAAGATTCATTTATTTGTATTGGAAAGACATTTACAGAGAGAAGGAGAGACAGAGAAGATGTTACATCCACTGATTCACCGCAGATACCTGCAATGGCTAAAACTGAGCCAGTCTGGAGCCAGGAGCCAAGAGCTTCCGGGTCTCCCACATGGGTGTAGGGTCCCAAGGCTTTCGACCATTCTTGACTTCCTTCCCATGCCACAGGCAGGGAGCTGGATGGGAAATGGAGCATCTAGGACATGAACAGGTTCCCATGTGGGATCCTGGCACTTGTAAGGCAGAGGATTAGCCAGTTGAACCATCAAGGCAGACCCAATAATTAGATCTTTTAAAGTAAAGATATGATCAAATAACGGACTGATTTAATGACTTATGACTGCTTATGACGGACTTAACATCAGGCATAGGGTACGAATTTGGGGAGGGGGTAGGGAAATCCCAGACCCTATGAAATTTGCACCATAAAATTCAAAAATTAAAAAAGTTACCGTAAATTAAGCATTTTCAACAACAACAAAGACCAGGAACAAGTCCCACCTCCCAGATTGAATCATTAGATGTGGCTGGCAGAGTCCACAAGAGTCCCCGGGGCGGTTGACATCTCTCAGGGCTCTCGGTGCTGGTTAAATAGTAGTCATTTAGGGTATGCTTTTCCATGTTCTTTGAGATTTGTTGTGTTGTGGGCCCAATGTGATGACTCAGTGCCTGAAATCTTCACGTTGTATATTCCGGGATCCCAGAAGGGTGCTGCTTCGTGTTCTGGCTGCTTCACTTCCCATCCAGCTCCCTGCCTGTGGCCTGGGAAAGCAGTGGAGGCTGGCCCAAAGCCTTGGGACCCTGCACCTGTGGAAGACTTGAAAGAAGCTCCTGGCTTTGGTTCGTCTCAGCTCTAGCCATTACAGCCATTTGGGGAGTGAACCAGTAGATGGAAGATACCTCTTTCTCATCTCTCTTCTCTGTAAATCTGCTTTCCAATAAAAATAAATAAATCTATGTTTTTTAAGATTGGTTGTGTTCTGTTTTTCCACCTTTATTATTACTATTGCAGTTAGGCTTTTACAAGTTTTCAGTCCTAATGTTGTGGTTGTATGAGCTAAAAGTAGTTACCTGCTTGAGTCAGTCTTATGTATCTGGTTATAAAATTATTGGTCGTTTCTGAAGTGCTCTGTAGCTGCTAGTGTCATGGGCCTAACCTCCAAAATATTCGCTTGAGGTTTATTTTACTTGAAAGACATGGAGAAGAACGGGGAACAGGGAGAGAGACTCTGTCTGCTGGAAACTCCCAACATGGTTGCAGTGGCCAGAACTGAGCGGTCCCAAGCTGGGAACCTGGAGTGTCTTCAGGTCTCCCCACACAGGGAGAGGTGCTAAGGCTCTGGGCCGTCCTGCTGCCTTCCTGGGACAGTAACAGGGAGCAGAATCACAAGTGGAGCAGCTGGGGCTCACGCTGATGACGCCTGTTTGAGATGCTGTTATCACAGGCACCACTGTGACCCCCAATGTGCATTCTTGATTTCAGGACCCCTTAGGGTGACTGAGGTCCCCTTCAGGATTGCTGCTGAAGGTCTGAGGAGGTGGAGCGCCCCCTGCCTGTGCAGGCCCTGGGGCGCGCTGTCCTCCCCCCTCCGCTCAGTTCTGAGTCCTGGAAGCGTCTCCAGACTCCAGGCTGGCCAAGCCCAAGACAGTGAGTCAGGGCTGGGAGTGCTAAAAAGTCGGTGATTATGAATATTCTGTGTATGATCATTGTTTGGTGTGAGTGCTTGCCAGATCAACGTGGCTATTGATGACTGCCCTTTGCTTTAGTAAAACCAGGAAATTAAAGGTTGTTTTTTTTTTTTTTTAACTAAATATGTACCTTTTAAATGAACAGGCTTTATTTTATCTCCCTCCACAAAAGATATTTTATTTAGCTTCAAAAATGTAACTATGGTCCTGGCATGGTAGCCTGGTGGGTGAAGTTCTTACCTTGCTTATGCTGGGATCCCATGTGGCCGCTGGTTCATGTCCTGGCTGCTCTACTTCCTGTCCAGCTCCCTGCTTGTGGCCTGGGAAAGCAGCTGAGGACGGCCCAAAGCCTTGAAACCCTGCATCTGCATGGGAGACCCGGAAGAGGCTCCAGGCTCCTGGCTTCGGATTGGCTGAACTCCGGCCGCCGTTGTGGGCTCATGGGGAGTGAACCAGCAGATGGAAGATCTTTCTTTCTGTCTCTCCTCCTCTCTGTATATCTGCCTTTCCAATAAAAATAAATAAATCTTTCTTTAAAAAGTGCAATTATAAGTTAAGTTTGAGGGAATTATAATTAAGATATATAGTTTGGATGCTGTGAATGGGACATAAACTGATTGTTGGCCTCATTCCATTCCGCTTCCCATCAGAGACGGTAAGAAAGGGGATGTTACTTCACACAGTTGATCTGTGCTTACCTGGTGGCACTCGCCCAACCGCACACTCACAGCTCTGTGCTGCTTCTCTTGCAGGTGTTGGCATGGTTTGAAGAAGGTGAAGAAACGATCACGGCCTTTGTAGAGCCCTTTGTCATTCTGCTGATTTTAGTGGCCAATGCCATCGTGGGCGTGTGGCAGGTGAGAGAGCCCCGTGAGGGGTGGACAGTGCTGACCGTGTCCTTTGACCTGTGTGGCCTGGTTTCTGGAACCCCGGTCTATGCAGATTTTTTTCTTTTGTCCATTTTATGGCAGAATTTTAAATCTCTTGCAGGAACATTTTGCTGTGTTGATTAGTTGCTCCTCATTCATGGTAGAAATGAGAGAGAAAGTAGTTGAGGAAATCAGAAGATGGGAGAAACGGTCCGTCTCGTGCTCCCAGCTCCTGCAGCAACCCTCCCAGCTCAGCGTCATCTCTTCTGGGGTTTTTTGGGGGGTGGCAAGAGGGGTTATCCAAAGTCATTTTTCCTGCAGAGGTTGCTCCTGGTTGCTTTTCTTAAAGAATGTGAGCTTGCTTTATTACAGAAACAATGGCTCCCTCACCTTGCTCGGCAGGGATCTCGGTTTTGCTGCCGTTTTTTTCCCCTTTTTTTTAAACATTCATTTTCAGTTTTGCTTTAATTTTTGCTCTTCTAGGTTTATGGTATTTGTTGTCATTCCTTTGCAGTTAAATAGTGTGCCCGTCATTCTTAATGTAGACACGTTATAAAATTACCTAGGCCTGTAGCAGTTCTAAGCTGGTATCTCTGTGGTGAGCACCCGGATCTTCATGTGCTGGGCTCAGGGAAACATGGCCTGCCTCGGGGAGAGGCTTACCTCCTCTCTTCCCCTTTTTCTAAAAAAAAAATGCATTCATACTTTCATGTAAATTATCCTCTTGTGAGTAAATGAGTCAAAAGAAACTACCACAGGATTAGATTTGTCCTTGCTTTTTAAGCTAATTATGGTTTTATTACATGGAGTATTTAAATTACTGTGGAAGCTACTTAATACACATACCCATGTATTTCATTTTTATATTCATTTTTTAAAAGATTTACTTATTTTTATTGAAAATAAAAACAGAGAGAAGGAGAGATGGGGAGAAAGATCTGTCCCCTGGTTCACTTCCCAAGTGGCCGTAATGGAGCTGAGCTGATCCAAAGCCAAGAGCTTCTTCCGTGTCTCCCACATGTGTGTGGGGTCCCAAAACTTTGGGCCAACCTCTGCTTCATTCCTGGGCCACAAGCAGGGAGCTGGACAGGAAATGGAGCAGCCAGGACACGAACCCATATGGGATCCCAGCACTTGCAAGTCGAGGACTTAAGCCACTTGGCTACTGTGCTGGGCCCTGTAGTGATCTTGTAAGGCAGATATTCCCATCTGACCAACATGACATTGAGGTTCAGATTTAGTGTTTATCAAAGGCCTTAAGATAGTACATAACATTATTAGGGAATAGAACTTGGGCCAATGATGATCTGAACTCCAAAATAAAATTTATAACAAATTCAGAGGATTTTTAAATTTGTTTTCAGTTTTAAAAAGAATAACCTTCCTTTCAGTTCTGTGCTGAATTGCCCTCCTGGTCTCAGACTTGGCTGGCATGCTTGTTGCTTTAAGAAAAGTGTGGTCCTCGCCTTGCATGTGCTGGGATCCCATATGGGTGCTGGTTCTAATCCCAGCAGCTCCACTTCCCATCCAATTCCCTGCTCATGGCCTGGGAAGGCAGCTAAGTTCGGCCCAAAGCCTTGGGACCCTGCACCTGCATGGGAAAACTGAAATTGGCTCCTGGCTTGAGGTGGCACAGCTCTGGCCGTTGCAGCCACTTGGGGAGTGAATCAATGGACGAAAGATCTTCCTGTCTGTCTCTCTGTATATCTGAGTTTCCAATTAGAAAAAAAAAAAGGATCACGCCCTTCCGGTCTTGGTCCTGTTTCAACAGCACCTTGAGTGGTGGGGGCAGTGCTGGAGAGTCCCTGCCCTCTGGAAGTGGGGAGAGTCACGGCGTTGGCTGGTTTGAAGGATGGTGCCGTTTCCTCCCAGTGTCGGCAAGGAAGGCTTTTTGGAAGTGGTAACGTCTGTGACGCTGGAGGGCTGGAGAGATCGTTCCAGAGAGGGAGGAATGAATGGAACCATCCAGCTGTGTTTGAGGAATGACAAATTAGTCTAATTAGGGCAGGAGAGTATAGCTGAGCAGGGCAGCGGTGAAGGTGAGATTAGCAGATTTTGGAAACTGAGGAACGTCTTAGACATCTCTGTTTGCAGAAAGTTGTAATAAATATATTTGTGATAAGTTGGATATATTCTTGTTTCCCCAAGATGACCTACTTTTGGCATATCCTGTTTTAATGTGGTTGATTCCTTTTCTGGCTCTATATTTTAATATTCCTTTGGTAGTTTACCTTAAATAACAATTCTAATTGTCCTCTTGTCCTCAGGGTATGAGATCATATTTTTAAGCGTATGCTTCTAATTTAAATATACCCTTATTAATCGTGTTTATCGTACTCATAGAGTACAGTGTTTTGGGCACATCCCCTAAACTTTAAGAAGTCTGGTTAACTCTGACCTGACCTGACATGACCTGAAAATTGAGAAAACAAAACCCATTAATTATGAATTTTGAGGGACAAATTCTTATGAGGGGGGAAAAAGGTTGCTTTAAATTTCCTGTAGTTGGGCCCGGCGCTGTGGCGCAAGTGGTTAAGGTCCTCATCTTGCATGCCTGCGATCCCATATGGGCGCCGGTTCTAATCCCGGCAGCTCTACTTCCCATCCAGCTCCCTGCCTGTGGCCTGGGAAAGCAGTCAAGGACGGCCCAAAGCTTTGGGACCCTGCACCGCGTGGAGACCCAGAAGAGGCTCCTGGCTTCGGATCGGCATAGCATTGGCCGTTGCGCTCACTTGGGGAGTGAATCATCGGACAGAAGATCTTCCTCTCTGTCTCTCCTCTCTGTATATCCGCCTTTCCAATAAAAAAATAATAAAAATAAATCTTTTTAAAAAATTTCCTGTAGTTGAATGGAACTGATGCTCAAGATTTATTTTGTCCAAATGCTAGCAGGTGTTTAAAGGACTTTTATCATAATAGCATTGTTATGATTATATATGCTCATGTTTCTGGTGTGATGCACACAGGTCACTTTATTTTTTTAAAAGATTCATTTATTTTTATCGGAAAGTCAGATTTACATAGGAAGGAGAGACAGAGAGGAAGATCTTACATCCATTAGTTCACTCCCCAAATGACCACAGTAGAACAACAGGAGCTGAGCTGATCTGAAGCCAGGAACCAGCAGCCTCTTCAGGGTCTCCCACGTGGGTGCAGGGTCCTAAGGCTTTGGGCCGTCCTCGACTGCTTTCCCAGGCCACGAGCAGGGAGCTGGAAGGGAAATGAAGTTACTGGGATATGAACCAGTGTCCATATGGGATCCCAGCTCATGCAAGGCAAGGACTTTGGCTACTAGATTACCACGTCAGGCCCATAAACTCACTTTAAAAATGTGTCTTAAAAGGCATTGGAATGAATTTTAGTGTGAATTTTCCAAATCTGAGCAACCCTCTGCTCTGTCGGGGACACGTGTCAAGTGTGAGATGCACGTTCATGTCTCCGAGTTGGGGTGGCTTAGTTTTCTGTAGGCGTGTTTAACGTGCTCCAGTCATATCAAGCCTTGATGTGTTCATGTGTGATATTATGAGAATGTATGTGCTTGAAAGTGCTGTGACGAGAGTCAGGCCATGTTTGTCTATAATTGTTCATATTTATCAAAAAATACTCAATTTTTGACGCATACTTGAATTTCTTAGTTCTTTACTCATAACATTTACTTTGTGCCAAAACAGGGTCTTAAGCGTGTGACTTCTTGTCCTCACAGACGTTGGTGTGTAGATGCTGTTAATGTCGTGTTGCAGTAGTGACCCTGGGGGCTCCGTCCGTCACTGACCCTCTGTCGGACGCAGGGACACCCCGAGACTGGAGTTAGGCTGCTGCCTTTCTCAGACAGGATCGAGTTCAGGATCAAGTTCAGTGGTTTGGGCTTGTGTGCAGCTGGAGGGACAGCTGTGTTTTAGAGTGTGCTCTCTGACGCCAGATTCCATAGCTGCTTTTCCTCATTCCTTACTCTTCTTGGCGTCTTTGAAAATATTTTTAATACATAATCCTAAGCGTCATTATAAAATACTGCCTTGAAATGAAAACCGCTTAAAGGAAATGGGCTCTGGCTTAAGATGAGAGCTTCAGGATTTCATCTCATTGCATCAGTGATATGCAGCCTGTGTAGTCAACAGCAGTTGGTGGTGGAGACCTGTGGTTTGGGTAGCTGAGGGCAGTGTCCGTGACGGAGGCCAAGGCAGGAGCGGGCAGGTCTGGGTTCCAAGTAAAAGCCACATATTCGTGCTTGCTCTGGTATGACGCTTGTGTGTCCTGAGTCGCCAGGAACAGCCGGAGTCTGCCTCATCATTGTTTTAGATAAGAGTTACGGGGGGCCATGTTGGCACAGCTGAGGGAGCCCCACTGTGACGTCAGCATCCCGAGAGTGCCGAGCCCAGTCCCGGCTGACCGGTGTGCAGCTTCTTGGAGTGCTCTGAGTTCTGACTCCGGGCTTCAGCATGCTCCAGTTGCTGTGACCATCTGGGGAGTGAGCCAGTTAATGAAAGATGAGTCTTTTCTTCCCTTTCCCTTACCTCTATCGGCTCTGCCTTTTAAATGAATCTTTTAAGAAAAAAAAGTTAAAAATGTAAAGTATTTGATTACATGCGATTTAAGTTGAAAAAAAAACTGTGATGTTACACTGCCAATACTTGGAGTAACAGGCCGGTGTTGACTGGTCTGCTTTTTCCCTCAGGAAAGGAATGCTGAAAATGCCATCGAAGCCCTGAAGGAGTATGAGCCCGAGAT
Source organism: Ochotona curzoniae (assembly GCF_017591425.1). NCBI lineage: Eukaryota > Metazoa > Chordata > Mammalia > Lagomorpha > Ochotonidae > Ochotona > Ochotona curzoniae. Next base: position 5,471,925 of record NW_024466340.1, on the reverse strand, counting down.
GGGCAAGGTGTACCGGCAGGACCGGAAGAGCGTGCAGCGGATCAAAGCCAAAGACATCGTCCCTGGCGACATCGTGGAGATCGCAGGCACGTGAGCTTATGATTTTCCCTTTATTCTAGACTATTTCTGAATGCAGTCCTTATCTTACGGCTTCCAGTTGTATTTATAGACCACTTGGTTAACCCATTTTAGTACTATCCAAACAAATCTGATTTCCTTTACTATGATTTTTTTGGCATCTCTTGTTGATTACGTTTTGTTTGTAAAGAAGGTATTTTGAATGATTATACTTAGTAATTGATATGAACGAACTCCGATGCTAGAGGTGAAAGTTGGTGTCTGGCAGTTGTATTGAGCAGTTTGTTACACACTGGTTAATGGCTGTTCAGGCTTTTGTCTTGGTTCTTCACACAAATAGGAAGCTTCATTTGTAACTGGAATGGATGGCTCGGTAAATCCGTGGCTGTACTTACAAATGCTTGGACAGGACCCTGAGCCAGAGCTTCCCCGACTGAGCTCATGGGTCGGTTTCCTAGGACTTGCATTGAGGTGTAGCTGCTGCTCACCCACTAGCATCTCATGTGGGCACCAGTTCGAGTCCCTGCTGCTCCATTTTTGAGCCAACTCCCGGTGGCTGGAGAAAAGCAGTGGGAGATGATCCAGGTATTTATGCCCCTCACCCATGTGGGAGGTCTGAATGAGGCTCCTGGCTTTGGCCTGGCCCGGTCCCACTTCTGGCAGGAACCACTGGGTAGGTTTCTGTCTCTTGTTCTCTGTGCAACTCTGACTTTAAATAAATCTTTGGAAAACAACAGACCAGAAAGTTAGTGTATGCCCTGCATATGCAGCACTCTGCATGGATCCAAGGGGATGTGTGTCCTTGGGGCTCTCAGAGCCATGTTCAAACAGCCCTTGAAACTGACTGGAACAGCCTCTTATTTCCCCCAAGATGGTAGGGCTTATTTTGGAGAATCATTGCATAGGAATATGCTTTTTTTTTTTTGAGGCTTATTTAGGGCCATGGTGTAGTAGGCTAGGCTTCCATTGCAGCACTGGCATTGGCACTTCATATGTGCACCGATTTGTGTCCCCGCTGCTGCACTTCCAGACCAGCTCCCTGCTCATTGCCTGGGAAAGCAGTGGACCCAGGTGGGAGATCGGGAGGAAGCTCGGCTCTGGATCTGCTCAGCTCCAGCTGTTGGGGCCACTTGGGGAGTGATCCAGCAAGTGGAAGATCTGGTTCTCCTCTCTGTAAATAATAAATCTTCCAAAAAAACAGGAAAGGAAAAGAAGTTGACTTGGTACCAAAAGTTTTTTTTTAAAAGACCTATTTTATTTGAAAGCCAAAATTAAGGTGGGGGAGAGAGGAAGGGACATAGAGAAAGCAAGATGTTCCATCTGCTGGTTCACTCTACAGCACCCAGAACTGAGCCAGTCCAAAGCTGGAACCCAGGGAGCTGGATGGGAAGCGGGCCTGCTGGAATTAGAACCGTATGGGATCCTGGCACGTTCAAGGCGAGGATTTTAGCTGCTAGGCTATCGCGCCAGGCCCAGCTCACAATTTTTTAAACAGCTTTGAGGTGTAATTCATATGCTGTCAAGTTTGCCCTTTCCAGGGACAGCACTGTGGATCGTGGATAAAGCACTTCCTACAGCACCATCACCCATGCGTGGGTGCTAGTTCACATCTCGGCACTCCACTGTTACTGCTTCTTGGAGGGCAGTGACTGGGCCCCTGTACCATGGGGGGACCGGAGCAAGCTCCCAGCGTTTGTCTGCAGCCTGGCCCAGTGCTAGCTGGCACACATCTGGGAGGTAGATTCTCTGTATTTCTGCCTTTCAAAATAAAGTAAGTCTTTTACTTGTAGACAAAAAAAAAATGCAGTCACAATTTGAGAATGTTTTCGCCTCGGAGAACCTTGCCTCTGGTTAGCAGTTAGTCTCAGCCCTGGCGGCTGGGCTCTGTGTGTCCAGTATTCAGGGTAGGAAACCGTGTGGCTGTGTGTGATAGATTCCTTCAGCTTAGCGTTTAAGTATCTGATAAGTTTACGGAACATGTATTCGTTCCTTTCCATGGCTCAATAATATTCCGTTGCTCGGAGATGCGGCCTTTTATTTATCCATTTTGATGAATGTTCATGTAGGATATTGAGAATGTTTCTAGTTTGGTGTTCTTATGAGTAATGTTGCTGTGAATACTTGTTACAGGTTAGGTGAATGTAACTTTTGGTTTCTGTTATGCCTCAGGCCTGCGGGTAGCAGGCTGTGTGCTAACATTGAGTATTTTCAGCAACTGCCACACTGTTTTAAGTGGTGGTGTTGTGGTTTCTGATGCCTCTGTATTCTCCAAAGCAGTGGTTGCTGTCCATCTTTTTATGTTGGCCATGATTTTCTTCTCTGGGAATTACTGCTTTGTTCTGTTTTTTTAAACACTTCCAGGTATGTTCTCTTTGTAATTTTGATTTGCAGCTCCCTGATTGTCAGTTGTTGGCATCCTCTCAGGTGCGTGTCGTTTATTAAGGTAGCTTTTGTTTTCTGGAGAAATGTTCGGATCCTTTCCCCATTTTGTTTTTCTACATATGCCGGCTTATCCAATACAGCTAGCAGGAATGTTTTTCATTCTGTGGGAGGTGCTTCTTGACATCTCCTGTGGCGTCAGTGGTTCAGGCTGCTGGTCAGTCCTGCTGCTTTCCCCAGCTCCAGAACAAGGAGTTGGATCCAAAGCGGGGCAGCCAGGAACTGGACGAGAGCCTGATGCCAGATGCTGGCGTTGCAGGCAGCACTTTAACTCACTGACCACAGTGCTAGGCCAGATTTCTTAAGCTTCTTTCATTTAATGTGCAGGTTTTATACTTCTTTATTCCTAAGTATGGAATTGATTGTTGTTGATTTGGTATCTTGCAATCTTAGTGATCTCTGAAGGGTTTGTTAAGATGCCTTGGATACAGCACTGTGTATCTGCAAGGATTGGTAGCTCTTTGCAGCCTGGCCGCCTTTTGCTTCTAACCTGAGTCCCTGGCTGGAGCCTTGTTCAGTGGGGAACTGACGTGGCAAGGGCAAGCATCCTTGTCTTGCTCCTGTTAAAGGAGAGCGGACAGTCCTTCAGGAAGTGGAGTTTGGCTGTGGGTGACGGTGCTGTGGACATGTGGTTGTGATTCTAATGAAGTTTTCAGTGTGCTTTGGTCCACATGAGACTGTTGGTACTGTTCCTACATTTATATCCAGATTTAAAATATAACTTCCATGGATTAATGGGACCAGTGGGCCATTGAATTGGGTCACGGTGTAATTCTAGAGGATGAATTATCTGGAACGTTGGGAAAAGCATCTTGTGGCTCTGTAGATGAGTGGGTGTTTATGGAGAATTCTCAGACTATACTTGTTGGCCTTTAAACTTGTTTTGATTAGAACTGATACCCTGATTGGCCCTGCAGTTGGCATTTAGCCTTATAATTAATTCAGTTGTATAAAAGCTAGAGAAGTGGACTTCAGTTCTCCAAGTTTTTCCTTGTCCGAATTCTTTTGCTTGTCAGTCTTATTTGCCACACAGCCTGAAACAGTACAGCCTGAAACAGATGGCCGCTCTGCGCTTTAATTTATATTACGAAACTGGGCGTGAAGAAATCTTTCCGATGTGTTGGAAAAGTGAAGATGGAAACGAGGGCTGATGAGTGATTTTGATACTTGGAGAAAGTCACTGTTAATAGTGCAGGGGGTCACCTCTTGTGATTAAATTATTCCATCTTGTTTTGGGGTGCGGGTTTGTAGGGTGGTTCTGTTGAACATCTTGAAGGCTGCATTGGGGCAGATGGTTTCTGGAAGAGGAGGTGGAGTTAGGGAAGTTGAGTTTAGTTGTTGTCATACCAGCTAATAGTCACTCCATTGAGAAGTTGTGAAAGCACGCATAGGAGATGATTATGCAAACCTTAGAAGTCTCTAGAACACAGAAGCCAAGCAGAAGTACGGAGATACCTACTACTTGCTCATCTTCTGAACCCACGGTTGTGCGTTTGTCTTCATGCCAGGAAAATATTTCTTGGATGAATGGAAAATAAAACTTAAGACAAACATGTGGTAGGGACATAAATGTTCACACTTTTAAGCTCTCTGCATGATCTGATAATGTTCTAGAAATCTGCTGTCAGAGTCATGAATGTCCTCATTTTAGGGTTTGGGGGCATTTACTGACTTCCCAGGGCGCTACTTTTAGGATTGTTTAAAACAAACCTCATGTCTCTTGGTAACCCAGGGCTGACGAATAACACAAGGACATTAATATCCTCAGATGGCTTCTGTCTTGTAGTATACTCTGGAATGAATCATATTTTAAGATTATGTAAGTGATGGAAATGACACAATTTTAAAATAAAATTTGCTTTAGATTTTCTGTAAGGAATTGATTTGTGTTCTTTAGAGTGCAGACCAAATGCTCAGCAATAATTCTGGCAATTTCAGGGTTTATTCAAGGATATGAGGAACTACAAAATACAATGGATTTTTTTTTTAATTTATGTATGTTTGTATGTATTTGAAAGGTGGCATTTAGAGAGAGCGCTTCCATCTGCTCATTTACTCCACAAACGGCTGTAACGGCCAGACCTGAGCCAGTCAGAAGCCGGGAGCTACTTCTCGGTGTCCCATGTAGGTGCCAGGGGCCTAAGGCTTTGGGCCGTCTTCCCCTGCTTTTAGCAGGAAATGGAATAAAAAGTGGGTCAGCCAGGACTTGAACCAGCACCCTGTGGGATGCTGGTGTCCCAAGTGACAGCTTCACTTGCTGCACATAGTGTTTATCCCAAAGTGATAACTATCGAAATTTGATTTTTGATAATCAGCTTGCAGTGATGAAATTTAGTAGCATGTATAAAGTAACTTTTTTCAGACAGTTTTAATAAAATATGACTTGATATAAGGAACTCTTTGGTGTTCTAATCCTGCATAACAGTGAATAAAGTACATTCTATTTAGTGTAATTGGATAATCTGAGCAGATTCTTCTTCAGGAGCTTTCCAGGTCTAACAGGTGTCTGATTCCAGGCCGATGTGTGCTGCAGCTTAGCCACCTGCAGCACCAGCATACCATGTATGTCTGTGCAACTTCTGACTGCTCTACTTTTTTTTTTAATTGCAAAGGCAGATTTACGTAGAGAAAGAGAGACAAAGAAAGATCTTTCATCCACTGGTTCTCTACCCAGATGCCCACATGGCCAGAGCTGAGCTAGTCCAAAGTCAGCAGTTTCTTCCAGGTCTCCCATGAGGCTTTGGGTCATCCTCCGCTCAGACCACAAGCAGGGAGCTGGATGGGAAATGGAGCAGTCAGTACACAAACCAGCATCCACATGAGGTGCTGACATGGTCAGGTGGAAGATTAGCTTGAGGTGCCACCACAGCAACCCTTTGCCCTGCTCTTCCAATGGGACCAAAGAGGGATTGACCATGCTTGTCCTCTTGTCCCTTTTCTCGCATGAAGGTGGAGATGGGACTGGGGGTGCAGGTCTGAGACCTCTGCACCCAGGCTATAGTGGAGATTGTTATTTTAGTTCCTATAAATTCTGGGAGTTGCGCCTTGTAAAATAAATGTGGCTTCTTAATCCACTTGTGTATAAATACAAAAATGAAATCTGAAAGAGATTAGCATAGCTATATCAGAAGCAGAGAGCTTTGAGACTTAGGGCCCCTCGACACTGTAAGGAGCATCCTGAGAAATAAGGAGCCCTGGACAGTCCCCACAGCCGTCAGTCCATGCTGATCTGGAAGCCTGGCCCGGTTATCACGGAGCCGGCATTTCCCAATTTCCTCTAATCACCTCCTCTTCATTGCCCATGACTCATGACAGTCAGAGTGCCAGTAAGCGTCAACTTTTCCATTCTGGCACTGAGATGAAGATACCGCAAACAGTGTTGAGTGTTTCCACAGGTATGGAGGTCATGTTTTCTGGGTCTTGTGTAAAGTCACTGGAATCGGTGAATTTGGCTATGTAGAAATCTAAAACCACTTGTTGTTTTGTTGTTTAAATAAATTGCACATTGCCGACTCCAAGACAATTTCCAGATTCACAGCCTGGGGAAAGAGTAGGGCTATAAACTAAGAGTGGGGCATGGTTAGCTGTAGACTGTGCTTCTGTGGAAGTAGTGTGACTTTCAAAGACAGACCTTGAACAAGCTCCTCCTCTGTGTGCACTGAGAGAGAGTGCTGGCACCTCTGTGTGCACTGAGAGTGCTGGCACCTTCTGAGTGCACTGAGAGAGAGTGCTGGCACCTTCTGTGTGCACTGAGAGAGAGTGCTGGCACCTTCTGTGTGCACTGAGAGAGAGTGCTGGCACCTTCTGTGTGCACTGAGAGAGAGTGCTGGCACCTTCTGTGTGCACTGAGAGAGAGTGCTGGCACCTTCTGTGTGCACTGAGAGAGAGTGCTGGCACCTTCTGTGTGCACTGAGAGAGAGTGCTGGCACCTTCTGTGTGCACTGAGAGAGAGTGCTGGCACCTTCTGTGTGCACTGAGGGAGAGTGCTGGCACCTTCTGTGTGCACTGAGGGAGAGTGCTGGCACCTTCTGTGTGCACTGAGGGAGAGTGCTGGCACCTTCTGTGTGCACTGAGGGAGAGTGCTGGCACCTTCTGTGTGCACTGAGGGAGAGTGCTGGCACCTTCTGTGTGCACTGAGGGAGAGTGCTGGCACCTTCTGTGTGCACTGAGAGAGTGCTGGCACCTTCTGTGTGCACTGAGAGAGTGCTGGCACCTTCTGTGTGCACTGAGAGAGTGCTGGCACCTTCTGTGTGCACTGAGGGAGAGTGCTGGCACCTTCTGTGTGCACTGAGAGAGTGCTGGCACCTTCTGTGTGCACTGAGGGAGAGTGCTGGCACCTTCTGTGTGCACTGAGGGAGAGTGCTGGCACCTTCTGTGTGCACTGAGAGAGTGCTGGCACCTTCTGTGTCGGGTGTTGTGATATTGAGCTGTGCCTGAATAGAAGATGTCTCAAGACTTCTTTTCATGTAGCCAGTTTTAAAAATCAGTCTCCATAGTACATAGAAGAAAACCTGTTTGGGTATTTCTTAAAGTTTTGAAAGTGATTGGGAAGGAGGAAGACATCTCCCATTCACTGATCTAAGATTGGGCTGGGGTGACACTAGCAGCAGGAACCTTGAAAGCGTCCCATATGCCCTAGGTGGGAGTGAGCATCTATGGGCGTAGGAGAGTGCCTTCCTGCAGCTCGTGGCCTGGGAGAATAGAGTGTCAGGAAAGAAGAGAGCACTCTGCAGGTGCATTGTAAGGTCTGCTGACGACACGATCAAGGAATTGGAGTCTTGCTGTTGTGGGGAGAGGAGGGTGTGTACCTAGAAGCCCAGAAAACCCTTTGGGGACCTGAAGCTCACTGATGAGCAGCCTGAGATGGCGCGGTAAAGTGTGGTTGGGAAGTGGATAGGAAGAAGCTATTCAGAGTTCCTTAGTGAGGAACAGTGCCACCTTTGCCTGACGCCCTCCCCAACAACAGACCCCTGTGGCGCTTTAGGTGCTTCTCCCCTGCTCGCTCTGAGACCTGGAGATAGTTTTAAGTAGGCAAGGGGGACTTTCCATGTGAGCGGTTTAATTCATTCTACTTGACTACAAAATTTATGACTCAGGTTGGAAGCATAGTGAATGTGTTGGAATCATGTTTGAGTATTTAAGTAATTTAAGGTAATTAGTTCTATTGTGGTTTCCTTTTCCTAGGGGCTGCATTTAATTCAAAACTCATAGTGGTATATGAGACACAGTTTCTGATATTATGCAGTTTACTCTTAGAAATTATTTAGCTATTCCAGGTAGAATTTGTCTCAATTAATTATTAGATTCTTAAATTTATACTTAGAGCTAATAAAAAGGGATTTTTCTGAGTAACATTGATTAACCCAATATTTACAATCACTGCGGGTTTGTTTATTTGAAAGCGTGAATAGAGGACGTCTCTGATGTACCTCCCCAAATGCCTACAGCAATCAGGGCTGGAAGCAGCTGGAACCAGCTGGAGGCAGGGTCCGGAATCCATCCCAGTGTTGCATGGAGACATCAGGGACCCCTGTGTTGGGGCCATCACCCACCACCACCCAGGACATTCATAAGAACCAGGTTTAAAAGCTTGAGTCAGTGCTCTGATGAGTGTGTGTGTATTCTAAACTGGGCTTTAACCTAGCTGGCCCACCCAGCATCCCTGAGGGTTAGAGAAAGCTGCAGTCGCTTTTTGTTTTGTTTCTAAGATTATCTATTTGAAAGGCAGAGCAAGAGAAAGACTTTCTATCTATTGATTCAATCTGCAAATGGCTGGAACAGTCCAGCTGGTGCCAGGAACCAGGAGCTCCACCTAAATACTCCCACATTGGCAGGGAACAGGAGCCGAAGCGGAGTGCCTGATAAAGGATGCTGGTGGTGCTTGGCTGTGCTGCTCTGCAATGCTGGCCTCTCCTTCAGTCATAAAATGTGGCAAAAATAATAATTTCCCTTATCTGACTCCTGTTTGCACTCTTGGAACCTAACTGGGCTTAGAGGGTTCTGTTCAGAGTGGGTATCTACTATGGTAGCAAGATAAGAGTTACAGTCTTGGAGAGCTGAGAGCTAAATGTGAATGGTGTCAGATGTTATTCAAATGGAGGTATTTTATGACAGAGATTATTCTTTTATTATACCTGCTTCAAACCAAAGAGGAAAAAAAATTGGAGGAAAAATGGCAGAGCATTCTCTTGGCAAGAGTCAGAATTTTCCACTACTACTTCCCCTAAGGGCATTGACATGCCCAATCAGGGAGATGTTTCTGGATGTGATCATTGAGACAGCACTACTTGCTCCTTATGCTGGAGCTCACAGAAGCTGCACACAAAGGGAAATTGTGTGCTTGTATAAATTGTGGGGTTTTTTTAAATTGGAAAATCAGATTTACAGAGAGGAGAGATAGAAAGATCTTCCACGCGCTGGTTCACGCCCCAAGTGGCCGCAGTGGCTAGAGCTGTGCTGATCCGGAGCAAGGAGCTTCCTCCAAGTCTCCCATACAAGTGCGGATCCCAAGGCCTTGGGCCATGCTCGACTGCTTTCCCAGGCCACAAGCAGGAAGTCGGAAGGGAAGTGGAGCAGCCAGGATATGAAATGGAGCCCTGCACATACGAGGCGGAGACTTTAGCCACCTAGGCTGTCGCGCTGAACCCTCGTTTAAAATGTGTTGAACATCTTCATTTTTTTTGGTTTTTTTGTTGTTGTTGTTTTTTAAGATTCACTTACTTGAAAGAAGTACAGAAAAAAGGAGAGCCGGAGGCCTTCCGTTTGCTAGTTCACTCCCCAAATGGTCAAGATGGCCAGAGCTGGGCTAGTCCACAGTCAGGAGCCTGGAGCTTATTCTGGGTCTTCACCTGCATGCACGAGCCCAAGCACTTGGGTCATCCTGTGCTGCGTCTGCAGGCTATTAACTGGAGCTGGATTGAAAGTGGAGCAGCCAAGACTCAAACACGTGCTCACATAGGGTATATATATCTGACTATATACCAGATTTATATATCTGACTATGTATATCTCTGTATATATATCTGACTTTGTAATTTAAAAAAAAATGAATCTTTAAAAAAAAAGTAAGGATTTAGGATACCGACATGGTAGCATAGTGGGTAACTCCTCACCTTGGATGTATCAAGATCACATAAGGGCACAGGTTCTAATCCTGGCTGCTCCACTTCCCATCCAGCTCCCTGCTTGTGGCCTTGGAGAGCAGCTGAGGACGGCCCAGGGCCTTGGGACCCTGCACCCGCATGGGAGCCCCAGAGGAAGCTCCGAGCTCCTGGCTTCGGATCGGCTAAGTTCTGGCCGTGGTGGCCACTTGGAGAGTGAACCAGCAGATAGAAGATCCTTCTCTCTGTAAATCTGCCTTTCCAATAAAATAGATAAATCTTTTTAAAAGGAAACAAAAAATAAAATTAGGGACTTCTGGACTGCTTCAAATACATTTATCTAGAAAATAAAATCCTGAGAATCTCATTTATCACAGGTTTTTGAGTTGGAATTCTTTTTAATTACAAAATAATTGCTTCACAGTCGCTTTTTTTTTTTTTTAAAGAAATATTTATTGGCGAAGCGTTGTGACAGGTTATCTTCGATCCATTTTTTTACTCCCAAATGATCACAATTGGTAGAAGCTCGGAGACCACCTTCCACATCTCCCATGGGACTGACAGCCTTGGCGTCTGGTTGGCTGCTTTTCCAGGCCAGGAAGCTGGATGGCACGCTGCTGGCTTATCTGTCACTGTGCCACAACAGTGGCTTTAGAAAGGCAGATTAGGTTTACAGAGAGGAGACAAAGATCTTCCATCTGCTGGTTCACTCCCCAAGTAGCCACGATGGCTGGAGCTAAGCTGATCTTGAGCCAGGAGCCAGGAGCTCCCACGTGGGTGCAGGGTCCCAAGACTTTGGGCCGTCCTCGACTGCATTTCCAGGCCACAAGCAGGGAGCTGGAAGGGAAGGGGACACGAACCAGTGACCCTATGGGATCCTGGCCCTTGGAGCTGAAGGATCAGCCTGTTGAGTTATGGCCTCAGCCCTTAAGTATTTTTCTTAATTTAGTTTAAAATTTCATATTGTGAGTTCATTTTAGCTCTTGATAGAGCACTGGAGTTGAAAATACTACTTTATTGTGTTCAGTGCAGTGATTCAGTGGCTAAATCCTCACTTTGTGCACTCTGTCCGCTGTGTGAATATACCTTTTCAATAATAGTACTTGATTATCTGAGGTGCAGTATGCGCAGAATTTTATTAAAATGAGAGGTACTTGTATTTTCAGTATGGATGTTGCATTTCATTGCATAAGCATTTCCAGCAGGAATTAAATCTTAACCTGCATGTCATTTCACTAAAGTGCCGGGGTGACCTCCGCCTCTTGAGATTAAATGTTGAGAAACTCCGTGCCACCTGGCAGCCCTGCTCCTGCTGCAGTTTGTCTGTTGTACTGGCGTGACAAAAGGAAACCACGTTCTTGAAAAACTTTGAAATGCAGAAAATTTGGAAGTAAATTGTGTCCAGGGTTTATTTCACGGACAGGATGACTTTTACCATGTTATATATAACCAGTGACAACTATAACCTAGTATGTGTCAAATAGTATAAAAAAATGGAAAATTTTTCTTCAGTAGGTTTACCATTCTAGTGATAATCTACTTTGAGTTTTAGTGGTCCTTTCCTAAAGTCAGAGGCGGATGGACACTCGGCAGCAGGCTGGCACTGCTTCTGTCCTTTTCTTGCCGGGGTGGCCTTGTGGCATCGTGTGTTACACATGTCAAGGAAAGGACCTATTACCCGGACACGCCACCTCTAGGTGCTGCAGGAGGTTTGTTCAGGGCACGCAGGGTTTAAAATACTCAGTCTTCCTCTGCGTGTCCCTCTACCCAGTGGGACCAGTTTGGTACTCTTCCCAGAAGTGTTGCCCTTTGAGCACCTGTAAATAAGTTCCTTGTACTGAAATTTAAGCCATAAATAGTAGGCCTTGTAGTTGGCCAGTTTACCTAGCAAAGTTTAGGTTGATATTCATTCTACAAATACAGGGTGGCCACAAAGTTTGAAAGTGTAATCAACTAAAAATCCTAAGTGGGCTGTTAATGTGACTGACAGTTTTTCTTAACCTGAGTGGTGTTGCTAAGGTTGGCCTCACAGGTGAGCTGCTGGGTGGCCCTCAGGTCCCTCTGGAAGCCCCGAGGGATCCCTCACTTTGCTCTCCTGCTAATGTGAACGCTGGGCAGCAGCCCTACTGGCTCAGGTGACTGGGCTCCTGCTGCCCACAAGGAGAGCTGGAGTGAGTGCTAGGCTGTGGGTCCTGGCCATGGCCTGGCGGGGCATTGTGGGGAGTGAACCACTGGGTGCAAACTTAACTATGTCAGGCTTTCATTTTAAACAAATGTGCAGTTTTGTTTTTGCTTCTGTCTATGTATGAAGTTGAGTTTTTAAGAGAGCTGGCTTTCGGTTCATAGTAATGTCTTTTATTATTTATTTTTATATTGTTTACATGGTGGGCATCTGATTAGGGTGGGAAGGGTGGAGGTATGAAGGAAGGTGGGTGAGACAAAGAACAACTTGCTATTTAGAACTTTTTAGAGGTTTCCCAAACATGATTCTTTCCTTATGTAATTCACACTTTTTTTATTCAAAAGGCAGAGTTATAGAGAGATCTTCTATCTGGTTTTGTTTGTTTTTTAAGATTTATTTATTTTTATTGGAAAGTCAAATATATAGAGGGGAAGATCTGTCTGCTGAGTCACTCCCCAAGTGGCTGCGATGGCTGGAGCTGAGATGATCTGGAGCTAGGAGCCTCTTCCAGGTCTCCCACATGGATGCAGGGTCTCAAGGTTTTGGGCCATCCTTGACTGCTTTCCCAGGCCACAAGCAGGGAGCTGGATGGGAAGCGGAGCTATCAGGATTAGAAGTGATACCCATATGGGATCCTGGCACGCAGAAGGTGAGGACCCTAGCCACTAGGCTGCAGTGCCGGGCCCTTTGATCTGTGTTTTTACTCCCCAGATGGCCACAGTGACTGGATCTGGGCTGGTCTGAAGCCATCAGCTTCCTCACAGTCTCCCATGTGGGTACAGGGGTTCAGGCACATTAGCAAGGAGCTGGATGGGAAGTAAAGCAGCCAGGACTCAAACTGTCATCCATGAGGGCTGCTGGTGCCACAGGTGGGGGCTTAGCCAGCTACACCACAGCAGCAGCCCCATAATTCACAAATTGGACCCCAAGGTCGGTTGATCATTTTTGTGCATATACAGGCTGTTCATTTTCTTTTAAAAACTGTGTTTGATTTAGAGAACATTCTAGTTTAAAATTGATTGTGAAAGTTTCTCATTCTAGCTGCCTTTTTTCTCCCAATTAGTTGGTGACAAAGTTCCTGCCGACATAAGGTTAACTTCTATCAAGTCTACCACGCTCAGAGTTGACCAGTCGATCCTCACAGGTGTGTATTATGTGCCGGGAGGGTGTGGGACGTGTGGTGCTTGTCGTTCATGTCCCGAGCTTACCCATATGCGCTCAAGGTATCTGCTTCTTAGCGCTTTACCAATATTGTAAGAAAAGTCAGTTTTTTCTTTTCACATTTTAGAGAAGGTTGTGAATCTCTCACCAGCAGAGATAACCATGCAGTTGAAGTGTCGGCTCCCAATCCAGGAGCTTTTGTCCATCCAGGAAAAGTAGTCTGCATTGCTGGCATTTTTTTTCATTGGAGGACTGCCAGTCTGTGTGTAACAAACTATAAAAATCAGATGTTCTTTTAACAAAAGTTAGCTCCCCAAGAGATTGGTGAGTGCCCTTGGATTTACTTGGTCTGTCTTGGGGTGTGGGTGTGTGTGTGTGTAACAGACAGTCTAGGGTGGAGAGTCCAGAACAGCTGGAAACAAGGCGGTCAGAAGGTTAACCTAGCAACAGTGCTAATCTTGGCTTAATAATGAATAGATATGGAATATAAAGGCTCTGCAGATTGCTCTGATTATCAGTTTTGAAAAGCAGTTAATGTCATAATGGTAGGATCTGAGCCCTCTATTTTTCATTGTTTCTTTATGAATAGCTTTCCCATTAAAATTCCATTAGGCAGCAACAAGCTAGAAGCCAATTATGCCATGGGACTGGAGGGAAATGAGTGGCTTACAAGTGCACGGTTTTCAGTGTGTCTGTAGAAATATTTGTCGTAACTCTTCATAGAGGTTCTTGAATGTTATCTCTTATTGACTAATCAATATGTAAATGTAGTTTTAGGTTGCAATGAGGAGCTCATTTATTTTGTTAAAAAGAAATGACAGTAAAAAGTTTGATTTTAAAGAGTTAGAAGGAGAGACAAAGAAAGTCAGAGCTTCTGTCTGCTGGTCCAGTCTCCAGGTGGATATTGGGGTCAGGGCTTGGGCCAGTCTGAAGCCAGGAGCTTCATTTGGGCTCACACTGGGTAGCAGAGAGACTGGCAGTAGTAGAGTGGGTACCATGTGAATCCGGTGTCTTGTTAGGCAGCACTACCTTTTTTTTCTTTCTTTCTTTCTTTTTTTAAAAGATTTATTTATTTTTATTGGAAAGGCAGATTTACAGAGAGGAGGAGAGACAGAGGAAAATCTTCCGTCTATTGGTTCACTCCCCAAGTGCCCGGGACGGCCAGAGCTGAGCCAGTCTGGAGCCAGGAGCTCTTCTGAATCTCCCACGTGGGTGCAGGGTTCCAAGACTTGGGGCTGCCAGGATTAGAACTGGCACCCATATGGGATCCAGATGCATTCAAGGCGAGAACTTTAACCACTATGCCACTGTGCCGGGCCCCTGATGTGTTTTTTAAAAAATTTCTTCCTTTGGAGCCTGTAGTGATTGCTCAGCTGACTGATCTGTGTGCAAGCACTGGCATCCCATAAACACCTTTCATGTCCCAGCTGCTCCACTTCCCATCCAGCTCCCTGCCTGTGGCCTGGGAAAGTAGTGGGGACGGCCCAAAGCCTTGGGACCCTGCACCCGCGTGGGAGACCTGGAAGAGGCTCCTGACTTCAAATCAGCTCAGCTTTGGCCATTGTGCCATTTTGGGGAGTGAGCCAGTTAGGTGGAAGATCTTTCTGGGTGTTTCACCTTCTCTGAAATCTGCCCTTCCGAATAGAAATTTCAAAATGTTGAAAACAAAAGCAAAAAGAAAAAACCCAAACAATTTTGCTTTTATTGAAACATGGTTGGTTAGTACATACAGATATTTTCGAAAGTGTTTTCATTTTTTCTTAGTTTGGGATTATTGAACAAAACACAGGCTTAGTGGATTAGCTTCGTTGTTATATATATTAAGTGTATATATTAAGCATATAAAATGATAAGCTGAAAATAAAGATTTTTATGTAAAAATGAAAATTCTAATTAAGAAATAAGTCTATTTTGAAATACCATTGGTTGTAACCCTACCGTTTTCCCAGTTTTATTTTTAAATTGAAATGAGCCGAAAGTCCCTTTTTCCGTACTTGACAACGTCCTAAGAATGGTGAAATCACTGTCCCTTCTGTCGCTCGCCCGCCTAGGTGAATCTGTGTCCGTCATCAAGCACACGGACCCTGTCCCCGACCCCCGGGCTGTCAACCAGGACAAGAAGAACATGCTTTTCTCTGTGAGTACCTGGCGGGCGGACGGGCACCCGAGTGGGGCACAGCCTGTCACTGTGCTCGGGCTGTCGTGTGGAGAGGCTCCCGTGGGCCTTGCTCACACCTGTAACCCACAGTGGTGGGGTGTGTGGCTTCAGAGGTCTTGGTTTAATTGGCAGGTTTTGGGGGATCCATCAGCACCTACTCCCCCCTCCCCCAAAGTCAGGTCAAGCACGTTTTAAACTCTATATGAAAGCATAGTTGAAAAGTTGGGTGTTTTTTCTTTTGTTTGTTTTTTGGAAAGCCATCGCCCATGAAGGGGTATTGATGTGGGTGATTCAGCTGTTTCTGTGCGGCTCACAAAGCGTGTTGAGAGGGAGGAAGCAGTGAGTCTTCGAATATGTGGGTGTTCGTGATACTATTTCACTTTTTCTGTTGATGTGAATTTTTCTTAGTAATTAGAAAATGTGGGATTTGATTGTGTGGAATCTAGAAAGTTTCAAGTGGTGGGCTTTGTGGCTCAGTGTGAGCCAGTGCGTGCTGTGGAGTCATGGTGAGCGTGGCCGAGTCAAATCATCCAGTACTGGCATAAGTGGGGCTGGGAGGAAGTGCTCCGACTTGATTTTATGGATTTTGAATGCTGGCGCCTGCAGGGGTCTTGGGATAGGTTCGTGGGGAACTTCTTGGGACAGAGCCCAGCGCAGGGGAGACTAAGCTGCAGCAGCCAGAGTTGGAGCCACTTGGGTTAAGGCGGCTGTGTGTTGCTTGAGCCCACAGCTGGTGTGGGTGGTGAGCTGCTAGAGATAAGTGAACGCTGTGTGGAATCCAAATCGGGAGATCCCGGGTGGTATGCAGGTGGCACGCTTGTTGTCACTGTTGGCTGGTTGGTGGCCTGAGGGCTAGCCAGTGGATGGCCCAGTAGAAGATGTCCTAGTCCAGGCCCCGTGCAGGCTTATGGGGAAGTGGGGCTGCTCGTATGACCAGTTCTTTGTCTTTCCTAGGGCACCAACATTGCCGCTGGGAAAGCCATGGGAGTCGTGGTGGCAACTGGCGTTAACACTGAGATTGGCAAGATTCGGGATGAGATGGTGGCCACAGAGCAGGAGAGGACGCCT
The DNA here is from genome assembly GCF_017591425.1 of Ochotona curzoniae. Taxonomy (NCBI): domain Eukaryota; kingdom Metazoa; phylum Chordata; class Mammalia; order Lagomorpha; family Ochotonidae; genus Ochotona; species Ochotona curzoniae. The sequence continues at coordinate 5,455,739 of NW_024466340.1, read as the reverse complement.
CTGCAGCAGAAGCTCGATGAATTTGGGGAGCAGCTTTCCAAAGTCATCTCCCTCATTTGCATTGCAGTCTGGATCATAAACATCGGGCACTTCAACGACCCGGTGCATGGAGGCTCCTGGATCAGAGGTGCCATCTACTACTTTAAAATCGCAGTAGCCCTGGCCGTGGCAGCTATTCCCGAAGGTCTGCCTGCTGTCATCACCACCTGCCTGGCGCTCGGAACACGCAGAATGGCCAAGAAGAACGCCATCGTCCGGAGCCTGCCCTCCGTGGAGACCCTGGGTTGTACCTCTGTGATCTGCTCTGACAAGACGGGCACGCTCACCACGAACCAGATGTCCGTCTGCAGGGTGAGACACTCCTGGGCTCCCTGTTCACCCTGACTGTCTGTTCTCGGCTCTTAAAGTCTTTGAGTCAAGTCAAAATGTGATTTTTTTTTTCTTAAGATTTATTTTCAAGATTAATTTTTTTTTTTAATTGGAAAGGCATATTTACAGAGACGGAGACAAGTGGCTGCGACAGCTGAGCTGCTCTGGAGCTAGAAGCTTCTTCCGGGTCTCCCATGCGGGTGTAGGGATCCCAGGCTTGGGCCCTTCTCAAGCGCTTTCCCAGGCCACAAGCCGGGAGCCAAAGGGAAGTGGAGGACATGAACCTGCGCCCATATGGGATCCTGGCACATATAAGGCAAGGATTTTAGCTACTAGGCTACCATGCCAGGCCCTGCAGAAAACCTTTTGAAGAGTCCTTCTGTTGCATGTGAGAAGTTCACCTCGGCTGGCTCCATGTTACCCTTCTGACCATCATTTGGAGTAAAATAAGAATCCATTTCAGCCTATCCTTAGAAAAATAAGAACCGAAGAGAGGAAGTTATTGTATAATTCCATTTCACTAGTTTTTACTTAACTGTGAGTAGAAGTTTTAGGAAAGATGCACGTAACCCATAGACGTGTAGGATGAAGTATGCTGGTGTTCATTTTTCAAGTGCTCAGTATTACAGTAAATGGAACTGCTGGGTTAACAGTCTAGTGGGGCCTGTAGAAAAAAACAAACAAAAGCACAAGTTATCGAGTAAGACACATTATATCTTAACATGATATGAACACTTTTTTTTTTAATTGGGAATTCAGATACAAGGTGGAAGAAGACAGAGAGAAAGGTCTTTCCGTCTGCTGATTCAATCCCCAAATGGCCATGTTGACTGGAGCTGAGCTGATCCAAAGCCAGGAGCCAGGGGCTTCCTCCGGTCTCCCATGCTGGTACAGGGTTCCAAGGCTTTGGGCCGTCCTCAGCTGCTTTCCCAGGCCACAAGTAGGGAGCTGGATGGGAAGTGGGGCCATTGGGACACAAACCGACACCCATATGGATGGGATCCTGGGCGTGCAAGGCAGGGACTTTACCCACTAGGGTACTGTGCCAGGCTGTACTTTTTCTTTAAAAAAAGTGTTTATTTGAAAGGCTGAGCCACAGAGAATGAGATCTTGCCTCCACTGATTCACTTTCCACATGCCCAAGCCAGGCGCCAGGCACTCTGTCTGGCTCTCCCTCTTGCGGAGCAGGAACCCAGCTCTTGGGCCATCATCTGCCGGACACAGGGACATGAGTGGAAACCGGCTGGGACTTCCCCAGGCACTCCAGGCTCTCGGGTAAGGGATGCTGACTCCCCGAAGCAGCAGCTCTGCCCGCTATGCCTCAGTGCCCGCCTTAGATCTTTTTAGAAAGATTGATTTTTATTGAAATGACAGAGTTACGCAGAGAGGGGGAGAGAAGTAAAAAGAGAGGTTCTCCACCCCCTGGGTCACTCCCCCACCCACCCACACTCGTGTTTGTTTTAGAATTGGGATTTTGTTGGGACAGCTGAGATTTTTTGTGTGCGTTTATTTGCTTCTTTGCGGTTGCACAGTTTACAGCATTGAAAATGCAAGTCTAGGGCTTGGCATAGTAGCTCTGTGGCTAGCATCATTGTCTAGTATGCACTGGGATACCATATGGGGGTGCGAGTTCATGTCCTGGCTGCTCCACTTCCCATCCAGCTCCCTGCCTGTGTCCTGGGAAAGCAGTTGAAAACGGCCCAAAACCTTGGGACCCTGCACCTGCATTGGAGACCCAGAAGAGCTCCTGGCTCCTGCCTTCAGATCGGCGCAGCTCTGGCCGTATTGGCCAGAATCGGCAGATTTTTCTGTCTTTCCTCTCAGATCTGACTTCCTAATAAAAATCTATTAAGATCTTTATTTTAAAAAAAGGCAGGGGGTAGAAGAAAGAAAATGCAAGTCTAAATCTTTCCAAATAGGGCTGCTGGGAGTTTTGAAGACTGAAGAGAAAAGCCCGGTTTAAGATAGTGACTGGTGTGAGGGACTCCATGCACACGGCGTCTGCTCTGCAGGCTGCCTGCTTCCATGGGCAGTAAGCCAGCTTCTCAGAACGAGCAGCCATGTGCCTTACCTAGCGATGTTTATGCAGTTGTGAAATGGGAGTTCGTTCTTCCCAAGCTTTCATACTTAGCTCCAAGACAGGACAGTGCGCCTTCCCAGCCATTTGAACCTTGGGATTCTGAGCATTGCAAAGTAACCTTTCACTGACGCCGAGTCCTCCCGTCTTGGGGCTGTGTGAGTCATCTTCCCCGACGTGGGCCGCGGCTTCTGCCCGATTTCAGCATCTAGGTGGTGCCTGAGGGGAGGGTGGCGGAGGCGGTCTACTACAACAGAAGTCCGGGCAAGGGTTAGGACTTTTTGGGCTTTTTTTTAATTATAAGATTTGTTTATTTGAAAGGCAGTGTGACAGGAGGACAGAAATGATGCGTTCATTGGTTCACTCCCCACGTGACTACAGCATCCATGGCGGGGCCGGGCCAGAGCCAAGTTTTCATAAATGAGAAAGGAGCGAGTGCAGTGGTGTGATGGGATATTCATCTCTGACACCCACGCGTCTAGGTCTGAGTCTCGCTTATGCTTCCTGCTGTCACGTACCCTGTGAGGTAGCAGCTCGCAGCTCAGGGACGTGGGTTCCTGCTACTCCACAGGTGGCGCGAGTGAGGCAGTGTGTGCTGTGGGAGTTCTCTCTCATACCATTACGCTCTTTTCTCCTTTGCAGATGTTCATCCTGGACAAAGTAGATGGTGACACTTGTTCCCTTAATGAGTTTACCATCACTGGATCCACGTATGCGCCTGTCGGAGAAGTGTGAGTGTCTCTCCTTGTCATTTGCAGAATTCAGGTAACGGGAGGTGGAGTGTGTGGACAGATTTACAGGGCCGCCTTCTCAGCCTGACTGGCCGCAGTAGAGGCCAGCACGCCGTGCTCTAATACTGTCCTCTGTTCTGACAGGCATAAAGATGATAAACCAGTGAAGTGCCATCAGTATGATGGCCTCGTGGAACTGGCTACCATCTGTGCTCTGTGTAATGACTCTGCCTTGGATTACAATGAGGTAAGTCTGCAAAGCTTAGCCCTGTTCAGATGGAGGTGGGGTAAAACTGAATGAAACTCAGGATGGAAAATATTTTTCTGAAGGCACCAAATCTTTTTAAAGCTTAATTTATTTTTATTGGAAAGGCAGATTTACAGAGAGACAAAGATCTTCCATCCACTGCTTTATTCCCCAGGTGGGCCATAAGGGTGAGACCTGGGCTGACCCAAAGCCAGAGGCTTGTTCAGGGTTTGCCGCGTGGATGCAGGGTCCCAAGGCTTTAGGCTGTCCTCGACGGCTTTCCCAGGCCACAGGCAGGGAGCTGGATGGGAAGCGGAGCTGCTGGGACACGAACTAGAGCCTATATGGGATTCCAATGTCTGCAAGTGAAGGAAATAGTCACCGAGATATTGTACCGGGCCCCTATTTATTTATTTTTATTGGAAAGGCAGAGTTGGAGAGGAGAGACAGAGATCTTCCATCTACTGGGTCACTCACCAAGTGGCCACAACAGCTGGAGTTAAGCGGGGCTGGTCCAAAGTCAGAAGCCAGTATCTTCCTCTAGGTCTCCCAGGTGGGTGCAGGGGGCCACAGACTCAAGCCTTCCTCCACTGCTCTCAGACCATAAGCAGGCAGCTTGATTGGAAATGGAACAGCTGGTTAACTAGTGCCCATATGGCATGCTGGCACTGTAGGTGGAGGCTTAGCTTGCTACCCTGCTGCGCCAGCCCCCTTGTCTTGCTTTTTGAGATGAGACAGCAATTAAACCCTTGAGGACAATTGAGGCTAGTTGTTAGGGATATAATCGTGCTCGCTTTGGCAGCACATGTACTAAAATGATGATATAACGGTCAAAAAGCCTTTTTCTTCTTTTTAACAGTGAAACGAATCCTCTAAAATATAGCTTTTCAGAATCAAACAGTACCATGACAAGCACCACTGGAAAGCTCAGAGAGCTGTGACTAGTGGTGCCATAGATTGTAAGAAGCGCAAAGTGCTTGCGGCCCTCTGCCCAGGAGTGGAGCGAGAGCCACCGGTGGGGCAGCGGGCAGGCGGGGAGACATTGACCTGCTTTGTGTTCTGCGTTTCTGTTTTGTGCACTTTCACCCGACACAGGCCAAAGGCGTCTACGAGAAAGTTGGAGAAGCCACCGAGACCGCCCTCACCTGCCTGGTGGAGAAGATGAACGTGTTTGACACCGAGCTGAAGGGTCTTTCCAAGATCGAGCGCGCGAACGCCTGCAACTCGGTGAGTGGGGGCGGGGCACGGCTGTCCTTCCCCGCCTGCGGCTCGTGCACCTGAGCCTGCTGTGTGCGACGCAGTCGGCAGAGGTTTCACCCAGCACCGCTGCCCCGCCCCGTTCTCGGCAGGACTGCGTCTCAGTCAGCTCCAGAAATAGTGGCATGTTTTTTGTTGTGTTTTAAGTTCACTCTGTTTTTTAAGATTTCTATTTTTTTTTCTGTGAAAGGCAGAGAAAGGGTCAGAGATCTTCCATCTACTGGGTCACTCCCCCAGCTTCTCCCGAAAGTCAAAACCTTTTTCTGTTTCTGGGTCTCCCATGCGGGTGCAGGGGCCCAAGGATTTGAGCCATTCTCCACTGCTTTCCCGAGACATAAGCAGGGAGCTGGATGGGAAGTGGGGCAGCCAGGACAGGAATTGGCGCCCACGTGGGATGCCAGTGCTGTAGACTGAAGGTGAGCCAACTGTGCCACTGCTCTGGCCCCCAAGGACAAGTGTTGTAAGAGCAAAAGCTTGTCTGTGTCCCGGTGTCTGTGGTTAGAGAACATAAACACTGTGAGATGTCATCCCTTCATTCCTGTTTGTTCTGCACAGGTCATTAAGCAGCTGATGAAAAAGGAATTTACACTAGAATTTTCACGTGATAGAAAATCCATGTCTGTTTACTGCACACCAAACAAACCAAGCCGAACAACCATGAGCAAGATGTTTGTAAAGGCAAGTATAGAACATGACAGGGGAAGTGCTCGGAGGGCTCGGATCCCTCGAGTCGGTGATGAGCTGTCCTCTCCCCTCCCCAGGGCGCTCCTGAGGGTGTCATCGACAGGTGCACCCACATTCGGGTTGGAAGTACCAAGGTCCCTATGACACCTGGAGTCAAGCAGAAGATCATGTCTGTCATTCGGGAATGGGGAAGTGGCAGTGACACCCTGCGGTGCCTGGCCCTGGCCACTCACGACAACCCCCTGAAGAGAGAGGAGATGCACCTCGAAGACTCTGCCAACTTCATTAAATACGAGGTCAGCTCCGCAAGTTCCCCATCCACGCCCTGCATGCATTTGTTCACGTAAAGGTCAGGGAGTCTGCCTGTTGCCAGGAAAGGAGTGGCTGCTTGTGTTTCTGCAGGCCCAGTGAGTCACCCTCCTGATTTAGGGTGCTGCTTTAGATGTAACTTTAAAACTGCTTTTCAAAAATGAGAGCTTGCAAAGCTTAGAGAACCTAATTTGCAGCACACATAGATTGTAGAGACTAGTAACAAAATATTCTGATGCTTTAATCCATTGCTTCCCATTTGCAGAACTTGTAAAAAGTGGGTCATAAGAAGGCACAGGGCTGTGCGCTGCTCCTCTGTTTAGTATTGGCTGGACAGTTTTCAGACCCGGGGAAAGTGGCATTTCCTCTTTTAATGTCAAGTGGCTGTCTTGCTGTAGACCAACCTGACCTTCGTCGGCTGCGTGGGCATGCTGGACCCTCCGCGGATCGAGGTGGCCTCCTCCGTGAAGCTGTGCCGGCAAGCGGGCATCCGGGTCATCATGATCACGGGGGACAACAAGGGCACGGCCGTAGCCATCTGCCGCCGCATTGGCATCTTTGGGCAGGACGAGGACGTGACGTCCAAGGCGTTCACAGGCCGGGAGTTCGATGAGCTGAGCCCCTCGGCCCAGCGAGACGCTTGCCTGAACGCCCGCTGCTTTGCTCGGGTGGAGCCTTCCCACAAGTCCAAGATCGTGGAGTTTCTTCAGTCCTTTGATGAGATCACAGCCATGGTGAGTGGGCAGGGGTGGCACTTCTTCCACTGACCATGGGATGGTTAGAGGCCCAGGAAGACTTTGCAGAGAAGTCACAGAGCAACTGGTACTGCCTGGATTGAAATAAGCATGTGTATCGTATCTTTATGTAGTCAGTGAGACATAATCGGTCATGAGGTGGGTGCCATGCTGTTCCTGTATTCTCCCCAGCACCCCTGATTCTGCGCAGTGGGTGCTTACTTTCTGGTTAGCAGTTTTGGAGGGAGTCAGTGGTCAAGTTGCTGCGTGGGGTGGAAGGCCTGAGTGCAGTGGCGCTCTGCGTCCACGCCAGCCGGTGGTGCTTGAGACCAGACAGTACAGACGTACTCCCCTGCCTCCCTTCAGTTCCCCATTGCCCTCCCCATGGAGGTGGCCACAGTCTGAACCACAGACGGAAGTTCTTCCTCTGTATATCTATCTGCCTTTTCAATAAATTTTTTTTTAATTTTTAGGAAGACTACAGAGAGAAGGAGCAACAGAGAAAGATCTTGCGTTACTAGGTCTATGCCCAAAAGGCAGGGAGGATCAGAGCAGGGCTGATCTGAAGCCAGAATCTTCCCCTGGGCCTCCCACGCAGTTGCCAGGTCCTGAGGCCTTGGACCATCCTCCACTGCTGTCCTAGCCTATTAGAGGGCTGGACTTGGAAATTGAGCAGCTAGGCCTTGAACCTGGTGCCCGTATGGGATACTGACGCCACAGGTGGAGGCAGATGCTACATCATGACACTAGCCCTAAGATGTGTTTTATGATGCTGGCTTAAAAGACAAACACTTTGCCCAGAGCAGGTGGCTCTTTTTATTTTTTGGATCACAGGTTTTTGTGTCTGGGATATGAGTGTCTTGTGGCAGATATCTGAGCCACCTGTCTGTCCCTTTCAGACTGGCGATGGTGTGAATGATGCCCCTGCTCTGAAGAAAGCCGAGATTGGCATCGCCATGGGCTCCGGCACTGCAGTGGCGAAGACCGCGTCCGAGATGGTTCTGGCTGACGACAACTTCTCCACCATCGTGGCCGCCGTGGAGGAGGGCCGGGCCATCTACAACAACATGAAGCAGTTCATCCGCTACCTCATCTCGTCCAACGTGGGCGAGGTTGTCTGGTGGGTCCTTAGTGTCTTTCCTTTGCATTATGGGTTGTGGGGACCAACTTTCCCAGGTCCCAGTCTTGGTTCCCCATGAACAGAAATCCTCCCTGAAGGGAGTGGAGCTTGCAGCTGGCCCAGTGTAGAGTCCTGGGTAGGGTCAAGCTGGAGTTTATCAGATGAAATCAAGTTAAGTTCTTGACCCTCTTGAATTGAGAATATGAATTCTAGAAGTGTTGCCCTTGATGGGATTTGCTGGGAGAACCCTTGGTAGTGTTATTAGGGCTGCAGTTGTAATCGCCCTCTAAATACAAAGAATGGGGCGATTCATTTTATTTTGGTGAATAGACAGCTGAAATATACATGCAAGGTGTTTTTTCATGGTACTTATCTCCCATGATCTGTAAGACCCCCTTGTATGCAGGGCTTTTCCTATTTATTTTTGCATGAAGCAGTTTCCATCTCTTCCACATCCCGTTTGAAGAGCCTGCACCTTATAATGGTCAAAACTCACTTTGTCCTCTCTCCTCTCCTCGGGTGCAAACAGCATTTTCCTGACCGCGGCCCTTGGCTTTCCGGAGGCGTTAATTCCCGTTCAGCTGCTTTGGGTGAACCTGGTGACAGACGGGCTGCCGGCCACCGCCTTGGGCTTCAACCCCCCAGATCTGGACATCATGAACAAACCACCACGGAGCCCCAAGGAGCCGCTCATCAGTGGCTGGCTCTTCTTCCGTTACCTGGCTATTGGCTGTGAGTACTTCTATATATTGCAGGTATTTTAAAAATTTATTTTACTGGGCCTGGTCTGACAGCTCAGTGGCTAAATCCTTATCTTGAACACACTGGGATCCCATATGGTCGCCGGTTCAAATCCCAGATGCTCTGCTTCCCATCCAGCTCCCTGCTTGTGGCCTCAGAAAACAGCGGACGATGGGACAAAGCCTTGGGACCCTGCACCCTTGTGGGAGACCCAGCAAAAGCTCCTGGCTTCAGATTGGCTCCAGCTGTTGTAGCTATTTAGGGAGTGAATCTGCAAATGGAAGATCTTGATTTCTGTCTTCAATTTTCTCTATAAATGAGCCTTTTAAATAAAAATAAATCTTAAAAATAGCTCAGTGGCTAAATCCTTGCCCATGTGGGCTCTGGTTTTAAGTTTAAAATTTTTGTTAACTTTGAAGAACTGTAGAGACCCACCTTCCGTCGGCTGGTTCCCTTCCCAGTTGGCCATTAGGGCCAGAGCTGAGCTGAAGCTAGGAGCCAGGACGTTATTCTGGGTCTCCCACATGGCTGCGGTGGCTCAGTCATTTGAACCATCATCTACTTGCTTCCCGTGCCGTTCGCAGGAGCCTGATAGGAAATGGAGTAGCTGAGACTTAAACCAGCACCTGCACGGGATGCTGATGCCACAGGCAGAGAATTAGCCTGTTGAGCTACCCCACCGGGCCCATATATTACACATTTTTAAACCAAGTATTGGTTTGTCTCCTCTTGGGTACATCTTTCCTCTATCTGATATTAAGGCACTAGACAGCTACTCCTTGGCAGGTTTGGGGCTGTGCACCTCCTGCAGCTGCAAGGTCCTGCCCTCCCTGGTCATGGCTAAGCATGGAGCATATTCCAACGCAGGTTGTTGTGGGGGCACCAACCTGGGTGGTTTTATGTGGACTGTGAAGAGGAGCATCACCCCCCCACCCCAAGCTGACACAGCTCTCATGGCGGCAGTGGACACACACTGCTGCCCCAGTGGGGGATGGAGTGCCAGCCCCTGGCCTCACCACGGACTCCCACAGGCCTGAGCCGGCCAAGGGATAAACATCTCTAATCGTTAATTACCATCCGTGGTGCGATTTTATGACTTCCCAGATAAATGCTCTCTCAGGGAGTGTCAGCATTACGGACTTCCAGTTTAATGATCTGGGGTAATGATTTAGGGGGTGGGATCCCAGGTGGCTGGAGGGGGATGGGCGCAGAAGCTACGGGGAGGGCAGTAGGACCCCACAGCCCGAGGCTCAAGGTTCCTGTCTGGGCAGGCCTGATGGAGCCGGCTTATTCCTTCTTGCTTCTCTCCCAAGCTTGTATAACCAGAAATACACTGCCTGCCTGCTGCTGGCTGCTCCCCATGGCCTTGGTAGCACTGCTGTGCAAGGGGCTGCAGAACCGGCCCTCGAGGAGCTCGCAGGGGAGAGTGGAGCAGGTCCTCACCTCCAGGAAAAAGCGGCTCCTGCTTTGCTTGACTGCCTGTCTCTTCAGGCCTCCTCTTCCTGCCCCACGTGGCTGGGGGGGCCAGGAGAGGCAAAATCCAAGTCTAGGTTGCACAGGAAGGCACTCCGTTGTAAGCTGGTGCAGGGAGGGGCAGCGCCCATGTCCATCTCCACTTCAACTGCCGTCTGGGCACCGCGACTTTGTCCTGAGGAGGCGCCATCCGCCTGCAGTAGAACAAGAGTGTCCCGACTATTATACTACCACCACCTGTAGAACTGGCATCCCACATGGGTGCTGCTTCGCTTCTGTCCCAGCCCCCTGCTGTGTGCCTTGGACAGCGGCAGAAAACAACACAAGGCCTGGCCCCTGCATCAAATGGGACGCCTGAAAAAATTCCTACCTTTGACCTAGCCAGTCCTAACCATTGCAGCCATTTGAGGAGTGATCCAGTAGATGGAAGATCTGACTTCCTGCCTTTTTAATGAATAAGTAATTTAAAGAAAGCTTGTGGCCCGCTCACCCAGTGCTTAGTGGCCTGCGGTGGCAGCTGTGTAGGCCCGTATGTGCAAGCTGTCAGAAGCCGAGAGAGCAGGTTCCATCTACCGGTTCACTGCCAAATGGCAGCAGCAGCCAGGGCTGCACCAGGCCACAACCAGAGGTTCTCCTGCTGCCTCTGGTTCTCCCACGTGGCTGCAGGGGCCCATGTGCTTGGGCCATCTTCCATTGCTTTCCCAGCCACATCAGCAGGATGCTGGCTTGACCTGCTGCACCGCAGCACCAGCCCAGGGCTGCCCCGTGTCCTTGCAAATCCTGGTCCCGCTGCAGTGAGGGCTGCGCACGGCCAGTTGTCCTCCCCTCCCCGGCTCACCTGTGCGCTCCAGGCCTGCATCCTGGCACTGGGTCAGCACCGCTCTCTCTTCCAGGTTATGTTGGCGCTGCGACCGTGGGTGCTGCTGCCTGGTGGTTCATCGCTGCTGACGGCGGTCCGAGAGTGTCCTTCTATCAGCTGGTACTTGGCACCTTGCTTTCTGTCCCTGAGATGTCAAGGACTGAGCACTCCCTGAAAGCCATCCTGTTTTCTGGGGCTGGTCAGCTTATGGCTGCATCATGTAGTACTGCCCGAGATGACCTTGACAGAATGGGGCCTCCTTGAGTGGGGGTGGGCATGCCCACGCACGCTCTGCACTCTCCTGTGCCCTGCCACGGGTGTGGTCTGTGCTGGGGCCTTGGTGACTTAGAGCCCGATTCCTTTGCTTGCAGAGTCACTTTCTGCAGTGTAAAGAGGACAACCCAGACTTTGAGGGCGTGGATTGTGCCATCTTTGAATCCCCGTACCCCATGACCATGGCGCTGTCTGTTCTAGTGACCATAGAGATGTGCAATGCCCTGAACAGGTGAGTGTACGCGGCGGGCTGGGCCACAGGCAGGTGCGGCATGGCTAAAGGGGGTCACATGGCGCCCTTGCCTCTTGGCCAGTGGAAGGGCTTCCTTACAAGCAGCAAATGAGCTAGAAATAGGGACGCCAGCTCTGTGTGCACCAAGCCCCCACGGGGAGATGGGTTGCTCTTGTCCTGTGGCATTGGGAACAGATGGATCAGCCATTAAGCCCCGATGCAGACACCTGCACAGCATTGAGTATCCGAGGCAGTCGAGGGCAGCTCTGGGCTTGCCAGGCCAAGCCTAATGGGAGAGGGGCACTTTGTCCTACACCGGAACTTGCTCCTTACCTTTGCTGCTGTGGAGACCGCAGTCCTGCGAATCAGGGCATCCGTGGGTCGGGCTGGCCCTGCCTGACTGCGCCGCGGCCGCCTTCTCACTTCCACAGCTTGTCGGAAAACCAGTCCTTGCTGAGGATGCCCCCCTGGGAGAACATCTGGCTCGTGGGCTCCATCTGCCTGTCCATGTCGCTCCACTTCCTCATCCTCTACGTGGAGCCCTTGCCTGTAAGTATGGGGGGCCCTGGCTCGACCAGCTGCTCGCTCTGGCAGTCCCAGAGTGGAGGGGCTCACGGGGTCCCGGGCGCTTCAGCTCATCTTCCAGATCACACCGCTGAACGTGACGCAGTGGCTGATGGTGCTCAAGATCTCCTTACCTGTGATCCTCATGGACGAGACTCTCAAGTTCGTGGCCCGCAACTACCTGGAGCCCGGTAAAGAGTGTGTGCGGCCCGCCCCCCCGCCCTGCACGCTCTGGGCGTGCACCGAGGGCGTCTCGTGGCCCTTCGTGCTGCTCATAACGCCCCTGGTCATCTGGGTCTACAGCACCGACACTAACTTCAGTGAGCTGCTCTGGTCTTGACTGACAGCTGCCCTAAAGACGACGTGTAACTTAATCCATTAATTTTTTTTTATTGTTTAAAGCAACTGTCTGTTTCTGCTGAATTTTCACATGAACATACTGGCTGGTGAAAGAGGGTTCCTACTCTAGATTTTGTTTTGCTTTTTCCGACTCCAGTGGGGCAAAATTTGCTTTTTTTATACACATAATTAAAGTGTCCATTGACATGTACAGAGAACTAACACTATTTTATGCAAATATTTTTTTGTAGATGAAAAGCATGTACAGTGTTCTGTTTAATACTCATCCTTGTACAAAAAATGAAAAATAGTTGAGCCAGCAGACATTGTCAGCAAATTAATTGGCAGCAGATTTTAGGAAACGAATGTGTGCGGTTTTTTTCTAAAACTCAATAGCATGTATTGTGTCTTTTGCATGATTATCTGGATTTAATTTGATATCACAGTCTAATTTTTATTCATAAGCCAATTTTTCTGCACTGAGCAGAGTCCTGCTACCTCAGTCAGTGTTTCTTGGTTTGCCACCCCTCCCCTGCCCTCCCCGCTCCCCGCCCGCTCAGCTCCGCCCGCAGGGTTGGGGGCGCTGTTGGCATCCGCGTCACGAGAGGTAGGCCTGTGCTCGCCTGTGCAGAAAACATTGTTCCAGGCTCAATCGACTGGGTTCTGTCCCTTCGCATAGTTTTTAAGGTTATTTATTGAAACGTCTAATGTATTTTATTGTAACAGACATTGTTTTGCCAACATTGCCTATTTCAGTGGCATTTCACAATCTAGTTTAAAAAGAAAAATAAAACGTTTTAAATGGACAGAGAAAAATAGCTGCCTTGTGTTGAACTCTTCAGTGGCTTACCTTGAGCTGTCCGCTAGGATGGACAGTTGCACTTCTGCCGCCCCTAGCTCAGGCGGGGGACCCCGTCCTGCACAGGAAGCCGCGGGAACTGGTGCTCCCATGGGAGGTTCCCCTTGTGCAGCAGCGCTGGCTGCCCTAGCCTAGTGTAGGGACCTAGAGGAAGAGCGTGTGTGTATGTGTGTGTTTGTGTGTTGTACAGTCTGTAAATAGCACATGGCCAGATGGACATACTCTATAGAATTATTTTTATTTGAATGTGGTACTAACCACCTCATTGTTATGTCAACGTTTGCGCATGTTCGAGCTCGGCTCAGCACCCGCGTGTGAGTCATTAACAGTCCTAACCGCGGTGTTTTTCTCCAATGCCTTCCAACACCCGTCAGCTAACGTGAGTATCCCCTGCAAGTGGGTGCGTTAGCCTAAAGGTGACTGCCCCATAGGAGAAAACCCTGGTCAGGAGCAGCAAGGGGGCAGTGTGGCACCCGTGCCCACCCAGGGGCAGCAGACAGCGGCTCCACATCGTGCAGCCGAAGGGAGAGACAGAGCTTGCTTAGGCCATTTCATTTAGGCTTGTTTCAGCTGACAGGCTGAAAGGGCCATGCCCCCTCCAATGCCACCCTAGCTGCTGAGCCAACTAACTGACCCTGTGACCTGGGGCACCAATAGACTCGCCTGGAACAGGCCATTTTGGCTTTCCAGGGCACAGGGGCAGAGAGGTGCAGCCTGTTCACACCCAGCCCTGTCCTCACCAGTTGATGTGGAGCTTCCCCCAGTCTCATCGCAGTTGCTCCTGACGTGCCAGCCACAGTCTGGTTGCCACAGTCCCTGACACAGCTGCTGCACACAAGGCCAGGGCAGCACCCACTAGGCACCTCGGGCCAGTAAGCTGAGGTCCTGGGTGCCCTGTGACCTTCACCAAGAGAACCCTGTCCAAATGGCCCTGCAGTCAGTGATAAGCCTGGGCTTCCCCGTGCCCAAAGGGAAGGGCAGTTGGCAGCTGAGTGGGCAAGGCTGGGCAGGGCCCCACAGCGCAAAGACTGCCCTGCCCAGGGAAGGAAGGGGAGGGAGCCGGAAGGCTGCACTGAGGCCACGCTACTCACTCCTGGCCCAACCTCCCTGTGCACGGCTAACCGCAGGCTGCCCCACACTGCCTCACCACCCACACCAAACAGGGCGAGTGTCTGCCCCCACGGGACCAGGGGGTCTTTGCTGTGTAGCCAGAAGACAGGAGGGCTCCGAGCAGGCGGCGCCTCGGGGACAGCCAGGGACGCTGGTACTAAAGCCCTGCAAGACAGGAGCGAGGGTTCCCTTGGGCCTGTCGCTGTTGGGCTCAGTCTTGGGTTTTTATTCTGACATTTCCTGCCCATGTTCCGTGAAGCTGATTTGCTCTCTCTTTCCTTTTCAGCAATACTGGAGTAACCGCTTCCTAAGCCCTTGTGCAGACATGTAAAGGTGTGGGGGGCGCATGGGCGTGTGTAGCCACACACCCCCCGGGGCTGCATGACTGCTGCTGAGGGGAAGGGCGGTAGGGAAGCCCCCCAGCTCCTTGTGTGTTGTGTGGAGGAAATGTGTGTGACCTGTGCAGGGTGCAGTGTGTAAATCAAAACGGTTTCCACTGTACGACCTGGTGTAAGGCACCCCAGAGCCTCTCCTGGGGTCTGGCCTCCCACACCCCTGGCCCCGTGCAGCACGTCACTGCCCCCGTCCGTGTGCCCTCCCGCAGTGCAGTGCATGCCTCCAGCTATAAGCAGCCACGTTCCTCTACAGTGACTTGGCAAGAACCTGCTACTTTTTCATTGGCCCTGTGCAGTTTGCTTCTGTATAAATCCATGACTGCACCACAGGTGTTCAACGATGACAGAGGCCTCCAGTTTGTAACTGCAGTTACTCTCTGCAGACAGCTATTCTGCACTGTATTAAATGTAATTTATTTAATGAAGTCAGAAGCAGTAGACAGATGTTGGTGCAATACAAATCTTGTGATGCATTTATCTTAATAAAAATGCTGACCGTGACCATCACAGCGGCGCCTGTTTGACTTAGCGTATGCATAGTGACGGCTCGCTCGCTTGTGCTGGTAACAAGCAACAACAGACGCGTCCTCCCAAGTCCCCCGTGCCGTGCTGCTACTGGGTAAGTCGGGGAGAGGCCAGTACTGAGGGTGAGCTGCCCCCCCATCACCCCCCAAGTGGCGGCGCTGAGCCATGCTTGGACCGGAAACACCCCATGCTCACGTGCCCAACAGCTGAGGGTCAGACTGCTCCATGGACAGCATGGGAACCGAGCACAGGACCACCACCCGGCAGGCTGCGGGCTGCGCACCACAGGGCACTGGTGTGGGCCTGGCAGAGGGCGGAGGGCACACAGCCGTGGGTGGGATCGTTCCCAAGCGGTTCTGGCCCCACAGCCCCTAAAGACGGACGAACCCCAAGGTTCCCAAACAAACCCCAAACATGCCCAAGGTGTGCTTGATGGACAGAGAGATGAGTGTCTGCTGGACCAAGCCTGCCCACGGCAGCAAGCCCTGCCGTCCAGACAGCCCGGGCTCGGGCACCCAACATACACCGCCCCCCCACCCGCGGTGTGTTCACACGCAGGACAGGATGCTGAAGACAGGTGACACGTGAGCCAAGGGAGGCGGCCGTGTGTTGGTTGGCCAAGCATACCCATTGGAGGTGGTCCCCACACGGCCGCAGTACTGTGAGCCAGGCCAGGAGCCGGTGGCTGCATCCCAGTCTCCCACATGAACGGCAGGAAGCCGAGCCATTGCCCCCCCGGTTTCCAGGCCGGTGGGCAAGCTGCTGGGCTGAAGCGCAAGTCCAACTCTCCCTGTCCCCCACCAGTTGGGCTGGTCACGACCAGGAAGAACACTGCTGGGTTATAGGTGGAAGGAGCCCCTTTTCTCAAAGTTGGGAGATAGAGGAAGCCGTGAAAGAAGTAAAGTTGCACCAAACTGTTGGGAAAGGGAGGGACTTGGGTTTACACTGATGCGTTAGGATGGCAGGGGGATTCAAGGACACGGCAGTTGATGCCACTTAGGGGCACCCACAGCACGTGGGGCTTACCAGCCCAGCTCCCTGCACACGCATCTGGAAGGCAGCAGTTGGTGACCCAGATGAAGTTCCAAGATCTTGCACAGCCCAGCCAAAGCACTGGCTACAGCCAGCACGAACATCAATGTGCAGGCACACAGGCCTGCGAGCACCAGGCCGCCGTGGACAGAAACACGGACTCCAGGAAGGCGGCACTGCCGTGTGCTTGAGTGGTGACACCATCCTGGAGGAATCGGTCCAGGCTGACAGAGGGTGTGGGAGAGCTGCAGGCGACACGGGCCTGTGCCCAGTGAGCCCTGCAGGGGAGGTGTGGAACGAACACTCGGGAGGCAGATGCGGCCTAGCCAGGCCTCCTGACGGCACGTGCAGAAGGGTGGCGGGGAGACACATGTCAACAACTGCAAAACAAGACAGCCCCGGGGTGACGCACAGGGAGAAGCAGAAGACACCACAACGGAGTGACAGGTGGTCCTCGTCCAGCTCGGCGTGAGCCAGAGGCAGTGGCGACATGAAGGCTGCATGGTTGGAGCAGGGCCAGCAGTGCCCATGGAGCCAGGCCCACACCCAGGGGTGCAGCACTTGGGGAATCTGAGGGCCCCTCATCCAACAGGGCTGCACGCACTGCGAAAGCAAACCAACTTAGACTGACAAGGCACTAAGAACACAGATGGGGCACATCACGGTAGCCTAGTGGCTAAGGTCCTCGTCTTGCACACAACAGAATCCCATACATATACCAGTTCTAAACTGGGCAGCTCCACTTCCCATCCAGCTCCCTGCTTGTGGCCTGGGAAAGCAGTCAAAGACGGCCCATAGCCTTGGGACCCTGCACCCATGTGGGAGACCTGGAAGAAGCTCCTGGCTCCTGGCTTTGGATCAGCTCGGCTCTGGCTGTTGCAGCCATTTGGGGAGTGAACCAGCAGATGCAAGATCTCTGTCTCTCCTTCTCTCTGCATATATTCCTTTGTGAACTAAATGTTTAAAAAAAAAGTTAGCAACAGTAGTTGTTTCCGAGGACAGAATTGGGAGAAAAGCAACCTGGATGCTTTTTGAAAGTTGCTCAGAGTAAATTATGTCTGAATCTTTAAAAATCTACCCAGAGCAGCCGATGCCAACGAGTAGAGGAGACCACAATGCCCCACGAACGGCCAAGGCACTGCCAGGGCAAGGCCGGGCTTGTCCTAGACCCCGGCAGCTGGGGGACTGCAGGCCTGCCCTGTCCGCCCGGGCCCACCCGGCTGCCCCGTGGCGTGGGAGAGCCCCCTGCAGGGGGACTGCGATGGAAGAGGAAAGGCAGCACCCCTGGGCCCGAACCTCACAGCGCATCCAGCAAAGTCATTTCCAGGAAAAGCTCCAGGAATCACAGAGCACAGGTTCAAATCATGTCATGTCAAGACGCGGTTCCTAAAGGCAGTAGGAAGACGATGAAAAGGAAGCCACAGCTGAGAGGAGGGCAACTCGGGGGCTCTAGCTAGAAATACGGGGAGCCCTCATGAATTAACACAAGAAAAGGTAAACAACTTGACCGAAATAGAAGTGTGAGGCGGGGAAGGAATTTCACAGCAGAGGAAGTCGTCATGTAAAGTCACTGCTGATCGTACGCACTGACTGCCACCCGACCCCTGGTGTCCTCTCCAGGGCTGGCGGGACCCCCGCGCCCCCTGCCACCATGTCACAATGTCCTTGGGACGCAGTGGGAACACATTCAGTCTCTGGGCAAGCTAGCTGGGAACAGTCACACCTATCGTCAAGCATAAGTGCCCACGTGGGCGAACACGGGCTGAGGCCGCTCGGAACGCTTCTCTGGATGGGAAGAGGACTTGGCATACTTTGTTGGAATGAGGGGGTCACAGGTGCAGTTGGTGTAGCAGCTGGGACCCCAGGTTCTGGGTTCAGTCCCTGGCTCCAATTCCTGCTAATACAGTCCCTAGCGGACAGCCTGGCCTGCAGGGGGCGAACCAAGGAATGGCATGGGAGGCACCCCATCTCCGAAAAAAAATGGGGCCCAGCATAGTAGCCTAGTGGCAAAAATCCTCGCCTTGCATGTGCCAGGATCCCACTTCCCATCAAGCTCCCACATGGGAGTCCCAGAAGAGGCTCCTGCTCCAGGCTTTGGATTAGCTCAGCTCCAGCTGTTGCAGGCACTTAGGAAGTGAACCAGCAGATGGAAGATCTTCCTCTCTGTCTCTTATCCTCTCTTCATAGATGACTTTGCAATAAAAATAAATTTTTTTAAAGGGGGGAGCAACACCAAGGTGCAGTAGGCTAAGCCTCTGCTTATGGCACAGCATCCCATGTGAGCGCTGGTTCATGTCCCAGCAGCTGCACTTTCAATCTAGCTTCCTCCTCATGGGCTGGAAAAGAAGATGGCCTGAGTGTTGGAACCCTCCACCTGCGTGGAAGACAAAGCAGCAGCTCCTGGCTTCAGCGTGGCCGAGCCCTGGGAAGCAGGCAAGCAGATGGAAGATCTCTATCTCCTTGTCTAATTATTTCAAGCAAAATAATCTTTTTAAAAATATTAAAATGTTATTTTAAAAAAGAGATGCATTACTTAGAACGGGAAAGGGAGAGACAGAGTGAGCAAGCAGTCTTCCTCCCTGTGGTCACTCTGCAGCCAACACGGCTGGGGGTTGGGCTAGGCCGAAGCCAGGAACCTAACCTCCATCGGGGTCGCCCACACACTTGGGCAATCCTCCACTGCTTCCCCAGGGGTACCAGCAGGGAGTAGCCAGGACTAGAACCAGTGCCTGTGTGGGATGCTGACACTGCAGGGGCAGGCTTAACGTGCCACACCACAGTGCTTACCCAGGATTAGTTTAGTTTTGTAGAAACAAAATTAGAAACCTATGCATACTCTTCTAACATGTTTATTCACTATAAACTTCATGATGACAATTCATACGTTTCAAAATTCATGCACTCACATGTCTTTCAAATTGTTTTATCTGATGAGCAGTGCCTCAGTATGGCACTGAGAAATGATCTTAAAAAAATTTCCTCCGGGGGGTTCGTCCCACGGCCGCCATGCGGTGGCTGGGGTCCCCAGGCCCGGCCGCTTCTAACCCGGTAAGCAACTAAGCAGTCCCCACGCTTGGTTCTCTGAGTGCTGCTCAGACAGCTCCATGCCGAAACTGCAGTGTTTTGAGGACATCAAGCACCCTAAAGATTTCCAATGACTGTAAATCTTCCTCAGACAAACCTGCAGCTAATACGGTCTCACCCCACATGTTTTCAATGATTGTAATTCCCAATATACTGCCAATTCCTTGTGATACACAGTAACTGGGTGGGATCACAGAGAAATCTCTCATCTCCTTTGAAAAAGCTAGGAAACCGCGTAGTGTAACCTACAGGAACTGGATAGGTATCTTTTTTTTTTTTTTTAAATAATCTTAGTTTACTAGGGTACAAAGGGTCACAGGCTACAGGGTGAAAGTGGGTAATATCATTGTTTCCACACTAATATAATCATTTTGCCCTGTATCTGGGGTTAGGGGAGTAACAAAGGGAAAAGCCCCACCCTACCTCCCACCCATCCCCGATCCCCAGCATGAGGCGCGCTCCAAGGGTGGATAAGTATCTTAAAGTCGATAGATCCAGATCAGCATTAGACAATCGCAAAAACTACAATGACACACAGGGGGAATTAGGAACGACCCAAACAATCTATTAACAGGTGGTCATATGCATGGAATAGGGGAGAACCCCAGAGCGGAACAGCGGGACAGGAGGAGGCTTATCCCCCACCCATAAGGACTCCTGGACTCCCACCAAGGTCTATCAGAACGGACACCAAGAACGACACCACAACTGCCAAAGAGAACACGGGGAGCTGGAATGCCTCCGGATGCCGAGAACCCAGAGGACAGACATCCCCCCTCTTTGGACCAACTACACGAGATGGAAGAAGCCCGAGTCCTTCCACATAGGAACCAACGACATCAGAACAACAGCCAGGAACCATGATCGATCATCAGAACCAGAAGATCAATAAACTTCCTGCGGGACCATGGGAGAGGAACCTTCTCCAGTCCTTACCTAGCTCCAGCTCTGGGCCTCCACCCTCTATAATGACCAACAAGGTTCCTCCTAAACCCCCTCCACCCCTACAAACACACACACACACACACACACACACACACACACACACACACACTCATATACACACACTAATAGGATGAGATAAGCAGAGAACAATAAAGATAGGCCATCAAGGACTCACACATGTCCTATTAGACGGAACACAAAGAACAAGTACCCATTGGCAAGGTATGAGAGATTTCTCTGCAACAACCCCCAAACTCATTGTGCACCTCAATTGATGAGGTGTCATTGAAATAGGCGCAGGAGGTTGTCAAGAACTTACATGTAATTTTAACATATTGTTTACTCAATACTATGTCAATTAACTCCATAATGAAATATACCGTTGCTGCTGGGGCTCTTAATTGAGCGGGATCTTGCTCTCTGGGCCATACCTTCAGACCAGGGAAAAACTCCCCAAGAAGAGGATGAACTTATCTGGACAATAAGATGCTGGACTCTGAGCCTGGTATATGCTTGTGGTGAAGGTGTCTCAACTGATTTTGAACAGAGGTCTCACAACAGGGTGGAGGAATCCACCATGGGGGGAGGGGTGGGAGGGAGTCCCAGTACCTATGGAACTGTACCTCATAAGACAATGTAACCACCAAGTTAAAAATAAATTAAAAAAAAATTTCCTGCCCAGTCCTCAAAATCGTCAAGACCTTCAGAAACAAGGAAAGCCTGAAATGGCATCACAGCCTAAGGAACACAAAGACCTCAGGACGCAGCCCAGGGGCTCCAGTCCTCGCCCTCAACCACCGGGTACCACATGGGTCCGTTTGTGTCCCTGCTGCTCCACTTCCCTTCCAGCTCCCTGCTTGTGGCCTGGGAAAGCAGTCGAGGACGGCCTAAAGCCGTGGGACCCTGCACCCGCATGGGAGACCGGAAGAGCTCCAAGCTCCTGGCTCCTGGCTTCGGATCAGCGCTGCTCCAGCTGTTACAGCCACAGGGGGAGTGAACCATTGGATGATGATCTTTGTCTCTCCTCCTGTCTGTATATATGATTTTCCAATAAAAATAAATAAATAAAATCTTAAAAAGAAAAAAGAGATCATTTTTTACTCAGAGTTTGTTGGACTTCCAGGGCCAGAAAAAAGAATTAGATCAGAGATTCAGCGCAGTGACCCCCTCTGGCTGGGTCCCTGAGCACACAGAAAGCGCCGGCTGCAGCAGGATCTGACAGCAGCCCTGCCTGGGGGTCCCCGTACTTTACCCTTTCCTAGTTCACAAATTCTGTATTTTTATTGGGAAGTGGAGCTGCCAGGATTAGAACCGGCGCCCATATGGGATCCCGGCGGATTCAAGGTGAGGACTTCAGCCACTAGGCCACCAAGCCAGGCCCCCTGTATTTTTATTAAAAGGAAGAAGGGAACTCCGCTCAGCCCCAGGCAGCCTCCGGGCTGGCACGGAGCAGAGTTCCTCAGAGTCAGAGCCGAACCTGGGATGTGCTGGGGGTCCCCAGCGCCCTGTGCGTCAAGGTCACCTCCGGCCCTGCCCAGCTCAGTTAGGCCCAGCAGAGAATCACATTGGGCCCAAGGCTGCCAAGAGCCAGGCCTGCATGTGGCCCTCGAGACTGGGGCAGGGAGGGGTACCAGGGCAAGGCTGTGCCCACAGGGCACCAGGCCCAGCAAGGACAAGGGCTGGCCCTGGGCAGCTGCTCCCCAACACTCACACCTCACGGCCCTTCTGTTGTCGCTAGAGAGAGGGTCAGGGACCTCAAATGAAGGAAGCTAGAGACACAGGGAGCTGCCCACACAGCCAGGTGTCCACACAGCCACGGCCAGCCCAGCCCTCCAGAAACACCACCAAACAGCCAGCACCAGCCCCTGCGCACCACACACCCACAGACACACAGACACAACCTTCGCAGGCACCTATAACACAATCACACCAAACACACCTACACACCACACCACACATACCTTCACACACACCAAATACACACCTATACACAGATACACCTACACATAAACCCACAGGAAGCTGCACTGGCGAGGGTAGTCCGGGAAAGGCACCACGTCACTGGGATCCTACAGGGATCTCTCCACAGGAGGGACAGCCAAGCGCCGGGTAAAGCCCCAGCTCCTCCACAGTCTGGAAGCATGCAGACCACCAGCCCTGGCCCGAGGGCTCCCACACACCACAGCAGCTCCACACCACGGGAGCTCCACGCACAGGCCAGGGGCCCAGCTCTCCAACACTGCATGTGGGCAGCTTGGCCTGACAAGTACTTCCGCCACACCTGACACTGGCAAAGGCCAGAACAGCGTAATGGGCAATGGCACACGAGCAGGCAGGGCTGTGGCAAGCAGGCCCCGCCACCTCCTTCTGGGGGACATGGAGAGGGGAGGCTGGGTGCACCTAGAACCGTGAAATCAGAGGGGACTGGGCCACAAGGATTTTGAGCTGTGCAAACCCTTGCCACAGGATGCCCATGTGCCCATTTCAGATACCCATCCATTTTTCCCTCATGAGCTTTTTAAAAAAATTTATTTAAGTGCAAAGTCAGATTTATAGAGATAAGAGGCAAGAGAGGAAGATCTGTCTGATGGTTCACTCCCATGTGACCCAATGGCTGGAGCTGAGCCAATCCGAAACCAGGAGCCAGGATCCTCCTCCAGGTCTCCCACACAGGTGCAGGTTCCCAAGGCTTTGGGCCGTCCACCACTGCTTTCCCAGGCCACAAGCAGGGAGCTGGATGGGAAGCTGGGCCACTGAGATTTAGAACTGGCACCCATATGAGATCCTGGTGCGCAAGGCGAGGACTTTAGCTGGTTAGGGTGCCATGCTGGACCCTCTCGTGCATTTTCTGAGTGTAGCTGCCATGGCACCCTCGGGCCCAGAGCCTGGCTCTCATTCTCTGTAATGGCTTCTTCCCTCTCGCTCACCCTGCATGCTGCAGCGTGCGTCACACCCTTCCTTAAACAGTCTTACCTGCCACCGGCATCTCACACGAGCACCAACTGCTCCACTTCCGATCCAGCCCCCTGCTCACACGGGAGCCGGGGCTGGAAGCAGGCCAGACTAAAGCCAGCCCCTGCCAGCGCACCCCTGCGACACAGCAGGATGGAACAGCCGCCACTGGACAAGATTCCGGTTCCGAAAGAAACGAGGTACAAAGAGCTCCCCAAGATGGCCCCGCCCTCACAGTGGCCAACATGTCACCACCATGCTGGCTCCCTGGAGACAACAGACCAAAACACCTCAAGACCCCGGGCGGTAAGACCCCAGCGGCTTGCTCTTCCACCAGCCCCTCTGCTCTGAGCGTCTCTCTTACGTGAACCAAACTTCCCTTCTCTCACCACGGTGTCCGGCCTTGTATGTCGTGGCGGACACCAGGACCCAGACCCGTTCTCTAACCCTGCTGCCCCAGGAGGAAAGTGAAGGATGGCCAAACGCCTGGGCCCCTGCCCCTCACGCAATGCCCGGAAGACGATCTCCTGCCTTCTGCCTTTGGGGAAGCGAACCAGCAGGTGGAAGCACTCTACCTCCCTGAGCGGCAGCACCGTTACCACCTGTGCGACGCGCGGTTCCGCACTCGGGCGGCTCAGGGCTGGTGTCCACGGCCCTACATTCTACTAAGCATCCACCCAGCGCACCTCGCCGACGTGCCTACACCTCTGAGGTGCTGGCCCTGTCCCAGGGTGCCCATCCTGTTCACCCGCCACCCAGGGCACTCTGCCTTAGCAGGCTCAGTTCCTGCTTACAGCTGCATGGAGACCCACACTGGGCTCTGGCTCGGCAAAGCGGGGGCACTCTAGTCGCGGCTGGTCAGCAACATCTTCCACAGCAACCTGGGAACCCCACACCCCAACGCCCCAAAGCCTGGTCCGGCAGGTGTGGCTGCGGCAGGCTGGTAGGCTTTTCCAGGCCCGAGGTGGCCGGTAACACAAGTCAGGAGGGGCGGCGGCCTGGGGAAGTGGAAAACTTGAGCAAGGTACTTACCTCCGCAGGTCCTCCCAGTGTCGGAGACGCTGGCAACTGGCGACGAAGGCTGCAGCCACACCAGGTGTCCAGGCTGTCCTCACGCCGCCCTGCAGCGGGTGGCACTGAGACCAGGCTCCGCGGAGGTGAAGAGCACTCCAGGGAGGCGAAGGCTCCGCAGTGCACTCTGGGAGCTGACTGCACGGGGGCCCAGCCTGCCCCAGGTGAGCCAGGAGGTCACAGGTGAGGCCCATGGAAGGGCAGGGCCTCCCACCCACAGGTGGCTGTTGAGTGGACCCACGGGCCCTCTGAGGTCAGACCTGAGACTTCCTGCTTTCCCGCCTGCCGGTGCAGAGAGCAGGAAGTCGGCGGCGGGGGCGGGGTAAATGAACAGATTCACACTCTGACACACAGGGACGGGGTCCTGCACCCTTCCCGCACAGGTTTCTGCTGACGTCACGTAGCAAGCGGGTGTGCTCAGGTGCTGTGAGCTTTTGAGCACAGCGAAGCTTTCCATCTTCCAAGTAAAAAACTTAATCAGAATTTAGGCTTGGGGCCAGGTGCGACAGCCTAACGGTTAAAGTCCTTGCCTTACATGTGCCATGATCCCATCTGACCACCAGTTCTAGTCCCGGCAGCCCCGCTTCCCATCCAGCTCCCTGCTTATGACCTGAGAAAGCAGTCGAGGACTGACCGAAGCCTTGGGACCCTGCATCCGTGTGGGAGACCCTGAAGCTCCTGGCTTCGGGTCAGCTCAGCTCGAGCCGTTGTGGCCATTAGTGGAGTGCATCATCAGACGGAAGATCTTCCACTCTGTACATCTGATTTTGCAATAAAAATAAATGTTAAAACACACACAAAAAACACAGGGGCCCAGTGTGGTGGCCTAGTGGCTAAAGTCCTTGCCTTGAATATGCCAAGATCCTATATGGGCGCAGGTTCTAATCCTGGCAGCCCCGCTTCCCATCCAGCTCCCTGCCTGTGGCCTGGGAAGGCAGAGACGGCCCAAAGCTTTGGGACCCTGCACCAGCGTGGGAGACCTGGAGGAAAGTTCCTGACTCCTCGCTTCGGATCCGTGCAGCATAAGCCGTTGCAGTCACTTGGGGAGTGAATCATCGGACGAGGATCTTCCTCTCTCTTTCCTCCTCTCTGTATAACTGACTTTGCAATAAAAATGAATAAATCCTTAAAAAACAGAAGTAAATCTCTAAAAAAAGAAAAATAAACACAGAATTCAGGCTTGCCACTCGGTCTGGGAACCTGTCTCACAGGGAGTCACACTCAGGTGTGAGGCTTACAGATGCAGGCCACAGCTGACCTCACCACATTCAGCCCAAGCGGGCTGGCCCGAGGAAGGGCTGCCCATGCCAGGTCCCTGGCAGCCCCCTCCCCAGGGTTCCCGGGTGGTGGGAGAATGGCAGGAGGCCAGCAGCACCCTCCGGACACACACCACCCCCACCAGCTTGGCAGCAGCACCTCCCAACCCCTGACCACAGCAGGGAACTTCTGAATACTTTTGTAAAATTTCCCATGGGGCATCAGGCGAGCCCCCGTCCACAGCCCCTCCCCCTGAGCAGGCCAGCAAGGGGGCAGGACTTGGTCACAACACTCAATTCTGGCTATGTGGCATCCGGACACTGGGGGTGGCAGGTGGGCTGCAAGGGCCAGCCAGAGCTGTGGGATCTGACCGTGTTCCTGGGGTCCCACAAGGGGGGCATCAGCTGAGTCAGTGGTAAGGTCAGCAAGCTCCTCAGGGCCTCTGGCTCTGGCCCCTTCCACCCCTGGTGTGGATCTACCAAGGGAGTTGCAGCCGCGACGCCTGAGCTGGTCCTCACTCTGAGGCTGCGGGCGGGGAGGAACCAGGGATTAACACAGGGTGATGCCACGATGCAAGAACACAGGACAGACACGTCACTCCTGGCGTCCATGCCAGGAGGGGAGTCCAAGGAGGGCGCCGAGAGAAGGCTAGGGGAAACATGCTCTGCAAAGTACCCCGCCTGGGCAGCAGCAGAATGGGGTCGTGTGGCGAACTCCATGCAGGCACAAGCCAGAGGGCAGCCAGCCCGACTCCCATGGACTGAACTGGTGAGGGGGCTGAGGCAGCAGGCAAGGCTGCAGCCAGAGCACTGGGGCCTCTAGGTGTCACCTCCTGGCCACACAACCCCAGTGGGGCTTTGGACCCTTGCTGCGCTCCAACCAAGGGAGGCTGCCCAGGCCCAGTATGGCTGGCACAGACCCTCGCCCACTAGTAAACTGCAGTAATCGGCCATCTGGCTGAACGCTGCACAGGTAATTCTGTATTCTTCAGCAAACAGCTTTCCATTCACATCACTCTGCAGCACCGTGGACAGCAGCTGCGCAGACCTGCCCTCTCTTCCCCCCTAACTGCAGACTCGAGGAACCCTCAGCGTGCTGGGTCCATCCACGCCAAGCCAGGCCTTCCTGAACCCTTGGGATTTGAGTCTGCACGATGACCCAGGCCAGAGGATACGATATCTTAGCACCAGGGAAGGGCAGAGTCTTTTTAGGAACTTTCTGCGGCTGAATCAATGCTTTGAGACTAAGAAGGAAGTAGCCTGCTAAGGGCTTCTGCTCACACCACCCTGGCACACAACTGTACAAAGCACTTTTATTAGTTAACTGCCAAGGCGCACCCCTGCCATGTTCTCACCACACCCATGTTGCCCATTGGCCCAGGCACAGCCAGGGACCAGCTGCGCACCTAGGAAAGCTGTCCTGCACCTAGCAGCTGGCAGCTTAAGGCATCACTAACTTGCAGAAGGAAGCGAATTACAAGGGAAGGTCTGCTCGGCCCAGGAGTGCAGGGCCAGCTGCGCGGCCTTCCAGGGCAATGACCCTGGACTTGGGAGGTGGGTCACTCCTGCAAGGCCACTCGCGTCCCAGACGAAGTGGTCTCCTCCAGGAGCCTCATCAGAACACCCTGCCCGCAGCTGCACGTGTGGGTCCCAGCGCTCCGTGGTCCTCCCTGCTGTGGGAAGGCACGTCCTGCAGGCTGGCCAGGCCAGGAGCTCGGTGCTGGGCTCCCACGCTTGCCACGCACGGTATTTCTGTCCTCTCAGGGCAGCTCCCACGGCGTGCAGGGTCCGGGGATCGCTCGGCGCAGGCGGCACGTCGAGCTGCCCTCACTGCATGCCGAACCACTGCTCCTGGTCGGCCCACTGGGCCGCCTCACTGTCGCTGCCCTCCAGGTCCCCTTCTTCCCCACTCCCTTCCATGTCGTCCACATCCTCCTCCTGAGTGGCATCCGTGGGGCTCTCCTCCTTCTCCATCTTCTGCATCCCCTCTAGAGACTTCTGGTCATTGGGGTCCAAACTAGGGGACAACAAAACAAAGGAGAGGCCTGAGTTCCCGTCTTGCTTCTTGCTGGTGACACGTCCTGTCCCGGCCCTCGGCAACACTGCTCCAAGGCTGAATCGGAAAGTCTGCCACCACAGGGCAAAGAGCATTCTCTTCCTCTAATTCTTACAGCCCAAACTGAGTATTTTTCTCCACAAATTTCTTAAGCCTTCTAACACCTATTACTACTAGCACTCAGTTAGAGGCAGCTATCAGATCATACTAATGCAAAAGTGGCACACAAACATCAGGAGAAAATTCCAATGTCCTTTCTTAAAGAATGATTTAGGTTTTGAGCTAGGAGGTTACAAATAGTCACTTTCTTGTGAAATGGTTCCATAGTCTCATGACACAATTACGGCAGCATTTTGTGGCCAATGGAACATGCGATAGCTCGAGACACACTGAGCACACCTGGGTTTGCCCCAGGATCGGTCTCAGCCTACCTGGGCATTCCCACTCAGGGGCTGAGTCACCCCCTGGGCTCCTCCTTCAGAGGTCAGGACTGCGCACTCAGGTCCTGGACTCAGAAAAGCTCCCCTCGCCTGAAGGACAATCACCCAGCCAACACGTGTCCATCACCAGCAAAGCCTCCAATGCAAGTCCGGAACTGTACTTGTTTTCACTTGACTCTGAGCTTCCAAAAAGGCAGCCAAAATCCAGGCTGGAATCCCCTTCCCACCGACATCAACACGCTGACACCTGCCCCTTGGCCTCAGCTGCACCCAGGCTCCGCCCTGACGCCCACCTGGCCTCCCACAACTGCTATGAAAGCAGGCGGCGCTCCGCTCAAAGACAGTCCTCAGCATGACCTCGCAGACACACAACCCTCAAAGAAACCACTTCTGCTTTCAACAGTAAGAATCCACTATTTATTTAGTATTCACTATGTACCAGGCACAGCGCTAAGAGCTTTACATGGAATGACCAGTGAATCCTCAGTCACTTAACACCTAACAAGGTAGAAAGATATAGACAAGGGAATGTGTTAGTAAGTTCCAGGATGACAGAGAAGGTGTCAGAAGCCATGTTTTCAACAGTAGATAGAAACATGGGCAGGTACTTACAGTACTGTGACTTGAAAAGCAGAATAAAAAAATATGCACTAGGTGTAACGCTATGGAAACGTGTGTGTGGGCGAGGACAGGAAGATGACCCACAGATGAGCGTGGGTGGAACGTGGTGTGGGCTGCTTAGAACTGTGAGACAACTTTTTAATGTCAATCTACTTGATGAGGAGATTTTGGAAAGTCATGAATTCCAAGTAACCCAGCACTCCGCTGTTTGTGCTGCTTTTGCCCGTGAGCACGAGCGTGTCCCCAGACTCCCGCCTCCTGGGCCCTCCTCACCGAGCTGCCCCAGGAGGCGCAGTGCCTACCTTAGTGCTATACTGTACTGGTCCATCGCCTCCTGGTACTCATTGACAGCTACCAGGAAATCCCCCAGGATGCGGTGCAAAACACAGTCACTCTGATTGGCCAGTGCGCTCCTGAGCAAGGCAATTCCATCTTCATATTTCTGTTCTCTGCCTGCAAATAAAAAGACTCTCACTGTCCTACTTTAACATTATTTTGAGAATAAGTTTTCCCAGCTCAACTCACATACACAAAGCCACGTAACTATGACTAGCTGGCCCTCACTGATGGTGGTGTGACACAAAGCGACAGCAAATGCAGCAGCTGCTGCTGCCAGGAACCTGCAGCGTGAGTTCTGACTTTCTAAACGTGCTCCTAACTTTAAGTTAAATAAAAACCCCATGGAATTTGATTTCCCAAACGAGCCCAAAATCAGGATCTCATCATAAACTAGGATGGGAAACCCAAGGGTAACAGGGAAGTCACAGGACAATTCAGAAATCGGCTAAAATCAAACACTTAACTTCAATGTACAGAAGTTCAGGACAAGCAAATACACACACACAATGAACCGAACAGGTACCAACCGACTACAGCTGGCATGAGCTAGTCTCAGCAAGCCCAGGCCAGCCCCACTTGGTGACACTGAGTGGTCTCTGACTTGCTACAAACACACACCCTTGTCTGGTCATCTGTGAGTCCAACCAAGATCAGATTTTGTAAAACAAACAAATAGATAAATAAATAAAAACGATGATGATGGACACAGTAAACAGAGTATACTTACTAAGCAGCTCTGCTTTTTTCACCACAGCCTTGATGTAATCTGGCCGCTGGGTGAGGGCTTTGTCCAATAAGCTTTTGGCTTTCTCCTGCGT
Source organism: Ochotona curzoniae (assembly GCF_017591425.1). NCBI lineage: Eukaryota > Metazoa > Chordata > Mammalia > Lagomorpha > Ochotonidae > Ochotona > Ochotona curzoniae. Next base: position 5,426,227 of record NW_024466340.1, on the reverse strand, counting down.
CACTGGGTCTTCGAGACAGACAGTGGCTAAGAGGGTAAGGGTCTGCGCACTGGCCCCCAGCGTCTTGTACACGTTGTTGGCCATGACCATCGCCTCACGGACACTGCTGGAGGCCAAGTAACACTCGACAAGACCTGAGGAAACAACATGCGCAGTTCAGTGCCGCTCCTGCTCCTGACCACGCACCCTCAGGCAGCACTCAGTGTCGCACACAGCGCAGGCCAGGGGGAGACTCGGCAGCGAGAGGAGACTGCAGGGCCTGTGGCAGGAGCAGCCGGGGCTGCCTCTTCCTCAGGGCCTCTGATGGACATGAAAACAGCCAGCCGTGCCAAGGGACCTTCAGCAAGGAGCCACACACGTGAGCACACAGCAGCACTGACGGCCATCTTCCACATGGCTGGGACTCAAGCAGCCGGATGAAGGTGGGCAGCTGCACCTCAGCCTAAGAGGCGAGGCTCCCACTGCTCCCCAAGTGACTGGACACTGCTGCAAACCGAACGGCTGGCTGTCCAATAACCCAGAGAGCGCGGCCCGTCAGATGGAGCGAACACACCCAGGCCTCCTGTAACACTCAGAGATGGGCAGTGACGCCAAGAAGTTGAAACGAACAGAGAGAACTTCTGGCATGAAGCACTGAAGACTCGTCACAACAGAAAACCAGCTCAAACCCCACGCCCACACGATCCCTGCCGGGTTTCCCCGCAGACTCCTCCACCCTAGTCAGCAGCACTTATAACATCTGTGCACTGTTCTACACACCATTGGTGACAGAACCGGAAATTACCTAAAGTTAATTAAGGACAACACGTCAAGTTGAAATTGTGGCAGTTTCCAATCACATATTAAGTAGTTTTACTTCAGAAGTGGAAAAGAATGTTCTTCACTAACCAGCAAAGGAAGGCACCTCACTGGGGTTACCAGAGAGCATAGCCAGGGTTCCCCGGATCCACATCTTCAAAGGAGGTTTGGCAAAAGCCTGGGAAGCCAAGTGGGAACACCACCATTAAAGCACATCGAAAAGGGGGACACGTACCCCCAGCTTGGGGACACAGGTAAACCGAAGGTTCAAACTAATGAGACAGAACACCTGGCAGGGTAAGGACAGTTACAGCTTTACGATGAAGAATGCAAGCTGAAAGCAAAGGGTTAGCTGGCTGGAGCTTGCACCCCCCACCTCCACCAGGCACAGCCTCCAGTTACCTAAGCAGGCCTGTCCTTCCCCAGCTTCCAAATTTACTTCTCAGATTTGAACTCATCTTCCTGCTGAGAGCAAAACCACTGAGACTCCGAGACTTATTTTTAAATTCTTACAATAAAAATGTTTTGGAGGAACTACATCTTGTAAGATCTATTTTAAATGTCTCTGAGTCACCAAATGTTGCTGAAGTTGGCACAGCTCCTTTCAACTCCAAGGGTCAGTTCACATGAACTCAAACAAGAACACAAAGCTGAACCCCAAACCCCAATCTGCAAGTCCCAATGAAGATAGATATTGGCCCCCAGCCAGCACTGTCCCCTCCGCATGGACACTCAGCTGGCCAAGGTAGGCCAAGCTGGAAAGGGGAATAGAACCTAGTGATTTAGCACAGTGCTAGGCACGGAGAGCGACATGCAAACCAACAAAACTCTGGGGAACAGCACAGTGGTACAGCAGCAGGGCAAGTCACTGCCCAGGAAGCTAGAATCCCAGGGAGAGTCAGGCCGCAGGCCGGCTGTCCCACTGCCCGTCTGGCTCCCTGCCCATACACCTGCAGCGCAGAAGATGGCCCAAGTCCTTGAGCCTTGTCATCCACATGGGTAACCCACAAGAAATTCCTGGTTCTTGGCCTTGACCTGGCCCGACCCTGGCTGTTGCAGCTTTTGGAGAGCAAATTACCAGATGAAGAGCTCTCTCCTCTCTGTAACTCTGTCTTTCCAATAAATAAATGAGAGAGGAAACAATCCTATGCAAATACCCCTCACAAAAAATGAGAATAAGGGGCCCGGCACAACAATGTAATGGTTAAAGTCCTTGCTTGAACATCCTGGGATCCCGTGTGGGCACCAGTTCTAATCCCGGCAGCTCCACTTCCCATCCAGCTCCCTGCTTGTGGCCTGGGAAAGTAGTGGAAGACGGCCCAAAGCCTTGGGACCCTGCACCCGCGTGGGAGACCTGGAAAGAAGTTCCTGGCTCCTGGCTTTGGATTGGCCCAGCACCGGCCATTGCGGCCACTTGGGGAGTAAATCACTGGACGGAAGATCTTCCTCTCTGTCTCTCCTCCTCTCTGTACATCTGCCTTTTCAATAAAATAAATAAATCTTTAAAAAGAGAGAGAGAGAGTAGGGCCTAATGCGGTGGCTGAGTGGCTAAAATCCTCACCCTCCACACCACAGATCCCATATGGGCGCCAGTTAATATCCCAGTTTTTACACTTCCCTTCCAGCTCCCTCTCTGTGGCCTGGGAAAGCAGTGGAACATGACCCAAAGCCTGTGTGGGAGACATGGAAGAAGCTCCTGGCTTCTGGCTTTGGATCAACTCAGCTTCGGCCACTGTGGCCACTTGGGGAGTGAATCAGCAGACAGATCTTTCTCTCTATAAATCTACCTTTCAAATACAAATAAATAAATCTTAAAATAAAATAAAGGCCTGGCACAGTAGCCTAGTGGCCAAAATCCTTGCCTTCCAATCGTAAGCATCCCATATGGGCATAGGTTCATGTCCTGGCTGCCCTACTTGCCGCTGAGCTCCCTGCTTCTGACTTGGGAAAGCAGTGGAGGATGGTCCAAAGCCTGTGTGGGAGACATGGAAGAAGCTCCTGGCTCCTGGCTTTGTACTGACTCAGCTCCAGCTGTTACGGCCACTGGGGTTAACCAGTGGGTAAAAGGTGTTTCTATCTCCTCTCTCTGTAAACCTGTCTTTCCAATCAAAATAATTAAATCCTAAAACAAAACCCAGAAAAACTCATACAACTGAACAAGAATGAGAAAAACGAACTCTCAAAGAAGTGAAAAAAATCCAGTCAAAGCCTTAAATATACACGGTCTAATCTGCTCACACACGGAGATCACCTGCATACTGCCAACACTTACTCCCATTGAGCCTCACAGACAGCGGCGGGGAAAGCGGCAGCGCTGACGAGCCTGCCAGGCTGAGTGCTGCTGCCAGCCCTGGAGATCCACCCCACCAACTGTCATGTGCCACCTTACCTTCATAACAATCTAAGCGACAAGGTGCCAGCCGGATGGCCTCTCGGAAATGGATGATAGCTTCCTGGACTCGGCCCATGTTCCTCAGGGCTGCCCCCTTCAGAAGCAGTGCCTGGACACTGCTGCTGTTGAGCTGGATGGCCTTGGCTCCCAAGTACAGGGCCCGGGAGTAGCGCTTGCTGTAGAAACTGTGACACCTGGGAGAAACCGCCAGAGCTTAGCTGGGAGGAAACACTGACCCGCGTCATCATAAACAACAAGATGGCCCAATGCCTGGTCCTTACTCCACACCACGGGAGGTCGCTTTTTGGTTTTGTTTTAATAGATTTATTTATTTGCAAGGCAAATTCTACAGAGAGGAGAGAGATCCTCCACTTGCTGGTTCATTCCTCAAATGAACACTAGCCAGAGTTGAGATGATCTGAAGCCAGGAGCCAGGAGCTTTCCCTGGGCCTCCCATGTGGGTACAGGGTCCCAAGGCTTTGGGCCGTCCTCCTCTGCTTCCAGGTTATAAGCAGGGAGCTGGATGGGAAATGAACCAGCTGGGAAGTGAACAGGTGCCCAACCAGGAAGCTGGTACCACAGTTGGGGGATTACTTTGTAGAGCCACAGCACCTGATCCACCACAGTGAGTTTTAACCTGAGCAGGGCACATCTGTACAAATAATGTCACTGAAACTCCCACTTCTCTTGTCAGAGTGCTCGACTCAAGCATGAGTTCCGGTCCCAGTGACGCATGCCCTAGAACAGGCCTCCACCACCCGTGTGACCGCTCTCATCTAATTCCCAGCCACAGGCATGTGAGCAGCAAGCTGGACAAGGGTTCTCTCCTTTCTCTGCTTCCCACATCAGTGAAAGGCAGGCAACGTGTAACAGCAGACGCTAACAGAGCTCCGACTCCCGCCAACAGTCAGCCGTCAGCCAGGGTACAGCCCAAGACGGGCACACTCGCTCATTCAGCACACGCCTCTCCCGGGGGCCTGAACCATTTCCCCAGGGAAGAAATCTTCCTGAGGCAGTGTGTCCAGACTCACAGAAAGGTCACACTCTGAAAGCAGCTCTGCGGCCTTCTTAAACCTCTGCTTTCAACCTGGATCTTGAGAATCACTGTCTCAAACAATCTAGAAACAGAAAGCAAAATGTAAAAATGTACCCGGAGACCACCCAGGGTTCTGCGTGCTGATCAGAAATATTGAAGAGGCGGCAGCCGAGGTTCTCCACGTCCTCCAGCCGTCCTTCCCGGGCCAGCAGGTAGCCATAGACGTCCATCCCTAGAAGAGAAGGCCGCCGTGACAAGCCCTTCACACCCAGCACACGGAGACAGAATTCCACAACCAGCTTGGGGCCCTCGTGCTGCAGGCTGAGCCCCTCCCAGCACGGTGAGCTTGCCCACCAGCACTTCCAGTGTGTCATCAAGTGACTACTGGGAAGCAAAACCCTTCCAAAACCAGTAACTCAATGAGCAAAGGAGCACAAGGGCCTCTGTCCATCACACAGCCTATTACTTCCAGGAACTGGTTGTCCTCATATCCAGCGGTGTGACACAGCTTTTCTCATTCAACCAGAAGGGCCCAAAAAGGCATCAGGAAAGCTCTCATTACCAAGAGCTCCAGGCAGTCAGACACATACTTATGCTGGAAAAGCCAGTTCGCCTTAGAGAGAGTTGACCTCTCCCAAAGAGTTGACCTTCCTTCTGGAATGAAGTTCATTCAAGATCACTGCCTTTGCTGCTCCAACATCCACCCAGCTTCCCTGCTCACCTCTGCAAAGGGACCATGTTTTATCAGCATCTCCTCCTCTGAGGAGCACCCCTGGTAAGAACACGTCTTGAGCCAGTTGCGCTAATGCTCCTGCTGGCCTCAGCCTGAGCTCCAACGGCACAGAGAACGGGCACTGGGCAGGAGGGGACCTCATACTCATACAACCAGTGTATCTCTCCAGATGTGCTTGCTTGTCAAGCCAAGCTCCCTCCCTGCTCTATCACTGAACCTCTAAGATAAGAGTGGATGTTGGCTGTACTTAGCTGCCATGGCTTGAGACATCTGCATCCCTTATCAAAGTGCTGGTTCGAGACCTAGTTACTCCACTTCCAATCCAACTTCCTGCTACCCAAGGGCCGGGGCCCCTGCAACTGACAGCAGAGACCCAGAGCGAGTGTTGGGTTCCCTGTGGGAATTTGGGAAGTAAACCAGCATACCTCTCCTTCTCCCCTCCTCCTCTGCTCTAGAAGTAGATGAAAATAAAAATAACCTTAAAACACAAGAACTTACAGGACTGTTCCCTGCTACCGCCATGGGCCCCCAGTCCTGAGCACTCACACCTTCCACCCGCGGCCAGTCACCCAGCAGTAACCTCTGGACATCCCTGGACCCTGGCCTCAGCTGTGACCTTCCAGATCAATGGTTTTTCTGTTCTTCATTCCTAGGTACTGCCTTTCACATTATCCCTTTGTCCACATCTGTTCATGTACTCATTTTTAATTATACTAAGAACACAGTAAAACCAAATGCCCTAAAAGGACAGTATGCCTCTGGGGATGCCAGCCAAATTCTTAGTCAGGCACATCATAACTCCACAAATCCTAAGGACAACCGTGATCTCCTGCGACCCCCTTCAAATCAAACAAACTCAAATAATGATCTGTGGGGAGATGATGCGTGAATTCCAGCAAGCACAACTGCTCAAAATGGAATCCTGAACAAAGTGAAAGGCTGCTCTAACCAACCTTCCAAGAAGCATCCCGGAAACAGGGATCCAGGCTTCCCAGGACGTCCTGCCCAGCCCCTGCAGGCACCGAGCCTTGCCTGGAGAGACTTACCTTTTATCAGGTAAGGATCCAACATCTGCGCCTGCTCAAACTTCAGGACAGAGTTTTTATTGTCTCCAGCTCTGAAGTAGAGATCGGCTAAGCTTCCCAGGAGGTCCACATTATCTCGCAGTAAGGATTTCTTCTCCAGCGAACTTTAAAACATTAAACAGTGAATTGTACAGTCTACAAGAAATGTATTTAGTTGTAGAATCTGAAGGTTAAACATATAAATACTAATTACTTTTGGCTATGAATAAAATCCGATAAAAAACCTTTGTAAATTAACTGCATACACTGTATTTTCTTATTCTGAGCTTATGATAACAGCAAATCCACAGAATACAACAGCGCTCTCTTACTGCCTACCAAGGACTTTCTGGCTGCAGGTTTCATAGGAACAAACACTACATGATGCTCAGTGTAAAGCCACAAACTGGAAGCTAACACAAAGGTCAGCCTCTTGTCCTCATCTGGACAAAGGGAAAGGTCCAGCCCCGTGTCAAAGGCTGGCTCATCATGTTCGGAGGAACTCAAGACGACCCCAGCCAGCCTGCTTCAAGGGGTGGCTTCTTCACAGGAACAGAGCAGAGCTAGGGCCGACAGCTCACCTTGCCCAACCCATGTGGCACTACTCTACACGAGAAGAGAAGACACAGCCCAGGGACAACCTGCTGCAATGACACACCAAGAGGTGAACATCTCACGCTCCTGCTCTCCCGATTTACACACACTGCACCTCCCGACAAGGGGCCTCAAGTCTCACCAAATGGTGTTGATTGCTCTCGAGTTGTCACCAGTATGCACAAACGCATAGGCTTTGATCCACACGGAGAGCCAGTCCAAGTTAGGCACAGTCTGGATCACATTCATTGTCATGGAGGCCACCTCTGCACCTTTCACAGAAAGAGACAGCAAACCTAGTGCAACACAAAGCAGGAGACAAGGCAGTGAGCGCTGTACCCACTTCTGTCCTAAAGGACGTAACGGACACACCTTCCCTAAGGTACCAAGCACTCTTCCCATCCTAAGCAACACTAGACCCTAATTTAACATTCCTTGAACAGAAATGTGACAGCAGGAATCCCATTCAGTCAATCGTGAAGAGGAAGCGAGAGCTGGCATAGGGGTAACAAGCTGCTTGGTGAGTTTGGCATGATGGTTCAGTGGCTAACGCCTCGCCTTGCACACACACGGATCCCAACTGCTCCACTTCCCATCCAGCTCCCTGCTTGTGGCCTGGGAAAGCAGCTGAGGACGGCCCAAAGCCTTGGGACCCTGCACCCACATGGGAGATCCAGAGGAGGCTCCTGGCTCCTGGCTTCAGATCAGCTCAGCTCTGGCCGTTGTGGCCATCTGGGGGGGAAGGGGGAACCAGCAGACAGATCTTTCTGTTGGCCTCTTCTCTCTGTAAATCTGCCTTTCCAATAAAAATAAATCTTAAAAAACAAACCAAACTAAAAAAACCCAGCCGCTGCTGGACATGCCTGCATCTAAGTCTCTCCCATTCTGATTCCTGCTCTTTGCTTATGTACAACTGGGAGACAGTAGCTGATGGCTCAAGCAGTTGGGTTCCAGCTCTCACAGGAAGCACCTGGACCAGGTTCCTGGCTCATACACACTCAGGTAGCAAACCAGTGGATCAGAGTTCTGTCTCTCAAATAAATTAGGCAAAATTATAAGAAACAAATTTCTAAAAATCAAAGCTAGCTTTCCGCAGAGGCAGTATCATAGCCAGTGAGGTTTATCCGAGGCACGATTACTGATAATTAAAAATCAAAGCTACATTACGATCTAGCCAAGAGCGAGGACTACTCTGGTGGACAGAAAGCCAGCCGTGACAACAGCCGAGAACTGAGCCATACCCAGAATGGCATCGAGGGCCAAGGGGCACTGCCGCAGCACCTCCTTGTAGCTTGTGACGGAAGGCCGCTCCTGACCTGCCTTCTTGTACAGACTGGCCAGCATCATGTTTATCTGTATGAAAAATAAAGGACAGCATATCACACGTGAACCGCCATGAAAGCATCTCATCATGAAAAGGTCTTGTCGCTTCTCACTGGCCCCTGCACTGCTGCTTCCAGGATAATCTAGTCATGACCTAAACAACAAGCCCACTCTGCAAAACTAAGAAGGAACCCCGACCCTTCCTTATCCTAGGTAGACCCATTCCTCAAAGCCACAGTGCCCCTTCAGCCACCCAAGAGGCCTGGGGAACACCTAGGCCAGAGACACTGCCTCTGGAAACACAAACAACACTTAGTAGAGAATGTCCCAGAAGCCTTAGAAATGCCTAAAAATGCCCTAGAATGCTTGATTTTTTTTTTTTTACATTAAGATGAACTTACCCCAAGCTGCTCAAGTATGTACATTTTAAACCGAATATTAAGGGAAGGAATTAAGGACTCTAGCACAGCTCTAATGAAGAATCAGTTGGGGGCAGCACCACCAACCATGAGTGAAGCCACTACTGTGGAACCAGAATCATCCCATATGGTGCCAGTTTGTGTCCCGGCTGTAGGAGGACATTATGAGCCTGGAAGGTCAGCAAGCACAGGTTTGCAGTTCATTGGACAGTATTTGCATGACAACAACCAAATGACTACCTTTGGTATAAACAGCATGTAAATGAGAACACCTGGTGTAATATACAAAACAAAAGGAATTCCAATCAAGAGAGGGAAACAGTAGGGACTCTCAGTGTATAAAGTCTGATGCCCCTAATAAACTTCGGCTTTGACCATCAGTCAGGGTCCACGCCGTATTATTATGCTCCGTGCACCAAGTCCGTCACTGCGGGACAGAGACAAGTGGCGCCTGAACAGGGACTTGAAAGAAGAGAAAGTGCAGCGGAGACCCCCACAGGAAGTGGTGAGTGGGACAATGGGCCAGAACCAGTGTAAGGCACAGTCGTTTATCTCCCTTGTGCAGAATTTTTTAGTGAAAAGTGGAACAAAGGTAACTAGGCAGCAATTGCGTTCTTATTTGGAGCTTATTGGTGAATATAATCGTTGGTCTCCAGATGAATGGACACTAGAAACTGGACTTAAGAATTTTACTCAGAAAAATGCTGAAAAAGCCGGAAGGATAGAAGATATTCAAGTTAGTTTTTGGACTATATCAGCTTTAATTAGAGCTGTTATTATAATTTTAGAAGGGGAATGTGCAAGAAACTCCCTTTAAGAGGAGACACCCCCAAAGGGTAGCCAAAAAAGAAGTGTTTCATAATATGGACAAGGAAGAAAGAGAAAGAGGACTCTTAAGAGGTCCACCTAACAGGAAAGGCTACTGTAATATTTTTAAAAAAGAAACGTCTCATAGTACAGATGAGGAGGATGGCAAAGAGCAGCCTGTGAGAGATTTCCCTAACGGGAGACACCACCGTAATGTGGCTAGGAAAGAAATGGCTTATACTACAGATGAAGATGAAAAAGAATGTGTTAGAGACCCTCCTGTGAGGACATGCCACTGTAATGCAGCTAAAAGAGAAAGGCCTTATGCTGCAGATGTGGAAATTAGGAAAAGAAAACTCAGGAGAGATTCTCCTAATGGAAGATGTTACCATAATGTGACTGAAAATGAAATGAGAACTAAGAAAAAGAAGAAAATTTGTAGTGTTAAACCACAGGATTTCTCTAGTGAGGTAAACAAGGATGGGATAATGGAAGGGTTAAATACCAGCCCATGCCATCTCACTCTTAAATCTGATCAAAGACGTTTCCAAATGTCTGATGTTCCCCAGAGACCTCATGAACTCCAACTGCTTTTTCCAATCATACTTAGTCAAGAAAACCATCAACCTATCTATGAAAGCCCAGATGTTAATGCCATCACAGCTTTTAAAAAGGCTTGCGTGTCCTACGGACCTACTTCTTCGTATGTATGGGAATATTTAAATGGCTGGAGCCAGGGAGCAAACTGGATTCCTTATGATTTTGAAGTAATAGCAAAAATAGGACTTTCTCCTTCTCAATATTTACAATGGAAAATGTGGAGAAGCGATATGGCTAAGGAAAAATTGCGATAGTTGGGAGCATCAGGTCGCCAACTCCCTGGAGGGGGGCAATTGACTTATGATATGTTAGTCGGAGATGGACAATGGGTTACTACAGAGCAGCAGATACTGCTACCTCAAGCTGCGCTCATTCATATACGAGACGTAGCATTGTGGGCATGGGAGAAAATTGAAGCTGGGTCTGAATTTGCAGGCAGTTATACAAAAGTCTTTCAAGGAGCCAGAGAATCTTATGCTGATTTTGTAAGGCGTTTGACAGACTCCATAGAAAAACAAGTTAGAGGAGAAGGCACTAGAAAATTGTTATTAAAGCAACTGGCTTTTGAGAATGCAAATGAGGACTGCCTGACTGTTATTCTTCCTATAAAAGAAAAGGAAGATCTTTTGGGTTACCTCAAAGCCTGTCGCAACATAGGCACATTTAAACACCATGCTCGCCTAGCAGCACTTGAAACTTTTGCCATTCAAAAGCAAATTAATGCTAAATGTTTTAACTGTGGCAAGCCAGGACACCTGAGAAAATTGCCGGATGCTTCCTACAACTCAAAGATACCACGCTGATACTTCTAACAGTCACTGCCCAGGAATATGTCCCAAGTGCCAAAGAGGCCGGCACTGCAAAAAGGAATGTAAATCTAAAGTTGATCATGGTGGCAGACGCCTGTGGCCAGAAGACTCCTGGAGAAGCCATTCCCAGGTCCCAAACATTCAGGAGTTTACAAAACAGGAACTTTTTATTCAATTTGTGCCTGCAGAGAAGCTTCAAACTTAAAATAGCCAGCAAGTAAATCCTGGAGGCTGAAATTCCAATCAATTGTGGTGAATGCATGTTATTCATATAGCACTTTTTCTATACAGCATTGCTTAATCATGTATGCCAATTTTTAAGTACAAATTTTTACATTAAGTTATGTTCTCTGTCTCATTAAGTTCTTATTGTTTAAAATTAACAAAGTGATGTTCTTGCTTTAAGGAGTATTTGGGCATCATATCGTTATAAGGTGAAAGTTTGCTGTTTTTGTGTTAATGTACCCAGGTTGTAACTGCATGTCTTTTGGAATATTTTATAATGCTGAGGACACTGGAATACAAGAAAACTGGGATACAGGCCTTCAGTTTAACTGCTAGATTTCACAATATTGACCAATTTCAATGTCTTTTGTTGTGATAAATGTTTAGCTAACTGATTTCATCTGCATATCCATTGCAACTTTTGGGAACTTGGAATTCAAAGAAAAGACTGGGCTTTTGTAAATCTTGAAGGTTTTTTGGGGAGACATTTTTAAAAAAGGAGTGAAATTTTATCGTAATTTTGGTATAGAATTGAACTGTAACACACTGTTAGATTATTTCAAGCTATAAGTTAAATTAATGTGATATTGTCTACAAAGTGTTTGCATGTATTGATGTAATTCCCCTTTTTTTTCGCTAGTTATCAAATGTCTCACTGCCTTTAATGTGTCAAGGTTTTGTATTTGTTTTAAAGATATTTGAGTGACGTTCTCACATCAATAACCAATTGTAATGTATAATGTGTCATGCTAACTTCAACAACAAATCTTTCAGATATTTCCAGCTACCTTTAAAAAAGCATTTAAGTATTCAAAGGTTTCAAATCCTAGGGCTTCCCTTGGTATTCTTACGAGGCCTCAAGAATGCCAACGGATCTATCTCCTGTTTTGTGGAGACAGTTGACCAGGCTATTGAATTATATTAAGATTACTGCCAAATGCAAAATGGAGTAAAATTTTATTGTGTCAAAATGTTGTATGCTTCCATGGAATTGTGAAGGTTTAAATTTTAGTTTACATGCTTTTAATGATTTAGCTCTAAAGTTGTATCTGGTTGTTTACTAGACATTCTTAGGATGCCTATATTACTGGGAAGACTGAAATTTGCATTTTTAGATTGATAGAGGGATTTCATAGCGGCGATCAATGTTTTTCACCGAGTTTCTTGGTTCAAGATTATTGATGTAATATCATTTCACTTACAGATTTCTGGTGAACACTACTACTAAGCTTGGTTGAGAATAATATTTTAAGTCTCCAAAAGTGTGTGTGTGTCTGTGTGTGTGCACGCATACATGTGTGTCTTAACATTTTGTCTTTTGTAAAAGTTGTTTAAAATTGTTATCATGTGTTGCTGTTTGTTTAGCAACAAGAGCAGGTGGCCTTGGGATTGAGAGAGGAGTTAGAGTGGGTAGGGTAGTAGGCAGTTAGGGTATTCTGGGTCCCCAAGCAAAAGAGAATTTCCCCACCATGTCTTGGACTCACCAGAGCACTCTTTCAAGGGACAGGGGTGCTATTAGCATATCAATTCCCAACCTGAAGTATTGGCCATCCCCTCTGGTCATTGTGGGAGGGCCTCAGGCTGATCTCTTTATCATTGAAAGGAGAGCAGGAAGAAGTAATACACATCGCCTAAGGCCTGGAATGTCCTATGTCTGGTATCTCTGTGACCTTTTGTCCCAAGGCCAGGTACCTTGGAAACCAGGAATTTTCTTTGTTTATGGAGAAACATCTTTGAGGGAAACCTTTAAAAGGTGCATTCCCCACCATTGATCCGGGTTCTTCTTCTCTTCCTGCCACTATGGCAGAGGGTTCTTGTCTTCCTGCCACTATGGCAGAACACTGGGGTCCTTTTCCTCCTGCCACTATGGCAGGGGGTGAGGGCCCTTTCTATCTCAAAACCCCCTCCCGTCACTAGGACGGGAGTCTTCTCTTCTCAGCTTTTCTAATAAATCTTGCGTTAAAACTAAACTGTGTCCGCATGAAAATTCTTCTTTCCTGCGAGACAAGAATTTGAGGTTGCTGCCATACTTGGAGTCAAAAATCCTGCAACAGGATTATGACAACCTACAGCCACTCCCCAGAGCTTTCTTATAGAATTATAAAAGTATCTACATGATTTTAAACTGTTACTAAATCTAATTTACTTTGTCCAACAATATATGTTTTAAAATCAGAGGGGGGAATATGCTACCCCTGTGCGTGCATTAATTTGGTCTTATTCACCTTAAATTTTCTTCAGATTTTGCCTTATAGTGAGCAGCAGCTCTGTGTTACTGGAGGCAGTTTGCAGGCCCAACGCAGATGTCTTTGGTTTGATGGAGGGACCTAGCCACTCACAAGTGTAGAGGTCCTGACTCCTTGCTAACTGTGGGAAGAGGATATGCTTATTTTCCCAGGAACTGAGCTGCAGCCTGTGTAGATGCCTACTCGTAATGTAAAGTCTTGGACTCCATTCACTGGAGGAAGCGCCTGCAGTAAGACAGCTTCACGACCTCATCCTGAAAGATCCATCACCATCAAGGAAATATTGGAGGAGGAGGACAGACCACTCCCAATACCAGGTGACATGGGAGGTTCTAAGAGATTGGTGCATCAAGCACAACTGTCCCTGACATGATGTACTTGATAATACAACTGAATGATTGATACTGTGGAACACTAATAATCTATGGGAAAGGTTATGCTCTTATCCCTAGAATTTCCTGATAGATCCTCAAAACTGTGGTTCCCCTATGGCTCATCTGACCTTGGAAGTGCAGCTACTCCCTTCAACGCAGCGCTGCCCCTGGAGAAGATGGAACCCCCAGTGGAACTGCCTCTAAGAACTGAAAACTAAATTGGTTTAATATTCCTCTTGTTCCACTACAGGTCAGGAGTGCAGAGAAATTCTCCACCTTCTTAGGATGTTTGAGGAAGACTTTAAGTGTAAATTATTATTCATAGATAATAAATTCTTAACTGCCTTAGACATTAGAAAAGCCATATTAGTGGTGGGATCCAAGGACGACTCTGACACCCTCTTAAAGGAGGTTGTGTGTACAGAGCAGGAAGGGATCTCAGGGCGGAGCAGGAGGATAAGAGGAGCTCTCTATCCTAGTCCCAGAGACCCCCGGAGGTCTCCCATGTGCTTTCACTACAGAAGCAGTGGATGCCTGCCTCATCAAGGAGGACCATATCCCGACTGCCAAGGGGATTACAAGGAAGGTGAGTGCCCTTGGAGGCCAAGAACTCTGTGAATTTCCCACACGGGATTGAAGCAGCCCAGTTCCCTCGTGATAGGGTCTGATGACATTGGAACTTCAGCCAGGAGCCCCGGGTGGCACTCAGAGACAAGTGGACTCGGAGGAGGAGCTTGCTCTAATTCTTACCTAGCTCCAGCCGTGGTTCCTAGCCCTCTCTTACACCGACCATCAGGGTTGCTTGTGAGCCCCAAAATTATTTTAGATACTAGAGACTAATAAAGGTCAGCTAACTGATAATCACCCAACTTGTACCTAACTGATCAGGCTACAGAGAGACATGGATATAGAGTATTTGGAACAGTCAGAACAAAGGCCATTAACTTAAAATCGCTCAGCCTGTACTTACTGGTCAGGCTCCCTATTTGCTTTTCATGGACTTTACTAGGTTAGGATATAGTTAAATTCTTCCTCATTCACTAGGTTGTTAGAGATTTCCCTGCTCACCTGCCTAACACTTTTCTATGATTTGGTAGAATTATAAGACTGTTTTGATTATCCTAAATGCATAGAAATCTGTAAAAATCACACTTCAATTATATAAATGGCAAGGCTTAAATTGTAAGTTGAGATTCTCCCCAAAACTTTCATCAACTGTTAATACTAACTGTATAGAAACTATGATGTTAAGTTTATACTCAGCTGTTACATATGATGGATGTTAACTGTTCAGTGTTCCTGTGCAACTATGATTTAGGTTAAATTCAAAAACATGTTAGCTTGGAAGACATTATAGCTATTATTTTTATAGTATATATAACATTGTTTCTCCCCATTCTTCTGCTCTTCCAAGAGCATGTTCCCCCAGCTACAAGTTTCAGGCCTAATTTTATAAAACACAGAAGGGGGATCTGTAGGCGTACATTGTGAGCCTGGAAGGTCAGCAAGCACAGGTTTGCAGTTCATTGGACAGTATTTGCATGACAACAACCAAATGACTACCTTTGGTATAAACAGCATGTAAATGAGAACACCTGGTGTAATATACAAAACAAAAGGAATTCCAATCAAGAGAGGGAAACAGTAGGGACTCTCATGCTCCGTGCACCAAGTCTGTCACTGCGGGACAGCGACAAGTGGCTGCCCCACTTTCCATCCAGCTCCCTGCCTGTGGCCTGGGAAAGCAGCTGAGGACGGCCCCAACCCTTGGGATCCTGCACCCATGTGTGGGAGACTCAGAGAAATGCGCTTTGGATCAGCTTAGCTCAGACCGTTGTGGTCATTTGGGGAGTGAATCAACAGACGGAAGATCTTCCTCTCTGTCTCTCCTCCTCTCTGAATATCTGACTTTGCAATAAAAATAAATAAATTAAAAAAAAAAAGTAACAAAACCACTAGAGCTTTTGATTTTAATTAAAGGTATTCTTATCACCATAATACACTGCCAAACAAATGCACATGCACGCTCCACACATAAAAAACACTAAGGAACTGTACAGTCTCGATTTTGAAGATAAAAGGATTAACAAGCAATTCCTATGATGTGACACATTCATGAATGTGAAAAATGGAAACTAAAGTGAAATGTGTGCACCCCTTGAAGTCTTTTCTCACTCACTCCCCCCTACTAGCAAACACCGTAAGCTTGAGTACCTTTTGGCACTCTCCAGCTATCATTTCCATAAGATAATCATTTCTCTGTCCAAACCTGCACTTCATTAATAGGGAATAAAGGTGAGGCTTAGAGGCCAAATCATGTGCTTAAATGCATATCCTGATGTACCAACAAACAGTGCCAGCTGGGAGAACTGCAAAGCAAAAAAACACAGAATTAACACTGCAGTCAACTTACTTTGGGAGTTCTTTGTCTGGAAGGGATCCCATCAAGTATAGCAATGGCATCTTTATCTTGCTTTAGCATTGTGTAACATTCAGCCATTTTGTATTTCACTTCAATTTCAGATGGAAGACACTAAGAGACAGCAAAAACACATCTTCAAAATATGATTTCAAAATGCTTAAGACAGACATCTCATATGACCAGGCAATTTTGCTCCCAGGCATATAGAGCTAAAAGAGCTCAAAATGCCAGGGTCAGTAGCATAGTGGCTAAAGTCCGTGCCAGGATCCCATATGGGTGCCAGTTTTAATCCCGGCAGCCCTCTTCCATTTCAGCTCCCTGCCTGTGACCTGGGAAAACAGCTGAAGGCAGCCCAAGGCCTTAGGACCCTACACCCGCATGGGAGACCCGGCAGTTTCCGGGCTCCTGCCTTCGGATCGGCTCAGCTCCAGCCGTCGCAGCTGCTTGAGGAGTGAATCAACGGATGGAAGATCTTCCTCTGTGTCTCTCCCCCATTGCTTATCTGACTTCCAAATAAAAATAAAATAGACCTTTAAAAAAATGTATTTAGCAGTAATACTCATGGACAGAAGGTGAACAAGCTGCCCGGAATTACGGAGCAGGTCGACGCTCCATCTGAGATGCCTCGTCCCTATCAGAGTCACTGACAAGCTGTGCTCCAACTCCCAGTCCAGCTTCCTACTCCTCCACCTGGAAGGCAGCAGGCCACGACTCCAGTGTGCCAGCTTCTGCTGCCAGTGCTGGGAGACGCTGATGGGATTCCTGGATCCTCATTTTCTTAGCTACAGGCATCTGGGAAGTAAATGGATGATGGAACATTTCTGTCTTTCCACATCATTCTATCATTTAGCATAAACAAAACTTTCTCAAAAGAGTAGTTAAAAAAAAAACGATTTGATTTGAAAGCAGATTATCAGAGAGGACAAAGAGAAACGACTCTGTTCATGGTTTCACTTCTCAGCTGGCTGAAATGGCCAGAGCTGAGCTGAACTGATGCTGGGAGCCAGAGCTTCCGCTTGGCCTCCCAGGTGGGTCATCCTTGGCCAAGACCTTGGGCCATCCTTCGCTGCTCTCCCAGGCCATAAGCAGGGAGCTGGAACACAAGTGGAGCAGCCAGCTGGGGCATGAACTGCACCCATATAGAATGCCAGTGCTACAGGACCAAAGATTAGCCTCTTATATCACCATGCCAGCATCTGCAAGGCAGAGCAACAGACAGAGGGGCAGACTATCTGCTTTTACAGGTTCATTCCCCAAATGGCTATGAACATGGCAAAGGTTGGACGAGGCAAGCCAAGAGCTGCGTTACGGTCTCGCAGTAGGTGACAGCAGCTGCGGGTACTGGGAGCATCTTCCCATGCTCACAGGTGCCTCAGCAGGAAGTTAGATCAGAAGCAAAGTAACAAGAGAATCAAGCTGGTCCTCCAACTAGGATACTGGTGTTATAGACGGCAGCTCAACCCACTGCACCAAAAATACCAACTCCAATGAAGCTTCTTTATTTATATATTTAACCAAATGGCAGACTTGGAGGGAGAGCATCAGAAAGAAGGGTCTTCCATCCAGGGACTAAGTCCCTAAAATGGCCACAACAGCCATGCGTGAAACAGGCTAGCCACCAGGAACTTCATTCAGTCTTCCCACGTGGGTGGCAGGAATACAAGCACTGGGCCGTTTCCTGTTGTTTTAGTAGGCTCATTAGCAGTGAGCTAGACTGGAAGTAGAACAGACAGGATTCAAACCAGAGCCTGTGAAGGATGTCAGTACCACAGGCAGCAGCTTAACCCACTGAGCCAAAACACTGGGACCTAAAAATTTTTAAAAAGGTGAAAACCTTGTAAATGCCCATCAACGAGCGAACAGGTAAACCAGATGTAGTACATCCAAACAATGCAATAGTTGGCAACAAAAAGAACCAGGCCCAGTGCTGTGGCCTGGTAGCTAAAGTCCTCACCTTGAATGCACCAAGATCCCATATGGGCATTGGTTCGAATCCCGGCAGCCCTGCTTCCCATCCAGCTATTTGCTTGTGGCCTGGAAAAGCAGTTTAGTTCGGCCCAAAGCCTTTGCGACCCTGCACCCATGTGGGATCCCAGAAGAAGCTCCTGACTCCTGGCTTCGGATCGCGGCAGCTCCTGGCCATTGTGGCTGCTTAGGGAGTGAATCATCGGATGGATGATCTTCTTTTCTCCTGTCTCTTTATATATGTGACTTTCCAATAAAAATAAATCTTTAAAAAAATGTATAAAAACTGGGGCAGTCGTGGTAGTGTAGGTTAATCCACTGCTTGGGACACCACATCCCACACTGGGGTCCTGGTTCTGGTTCTAATTCCTCTCTTTCAATCCAGCTTCCTGTGAACACACATGGAGAGGCGGCGGACGATGGCTCAAGTGCTTGAATCTCTGCCACTCACGTGGGAAAGCTGGGCAGTGCTCAGGTCTGCGACAGGCCCAGGAACCGTGAGCATGTGGAATACCTATCAGTCCTTCTGCCTCTCGAGAAGAAGTAACAGATCCACATAGCGCACGGTTTGTACAACAGGGAAGGACAGCCCGAGCTGCTCAGAGTCCCACCAGAGAATCCATCACGGTTCTAACTTCCACATCGCTTGTTCACGTTTCTCCAGTCAGCTCCCCTTTAAAATTCTTTCCTATTTGACTACCTTCTACATCCAGTTAGCCATCTACTAAGTTCCTCTGGTTTCTCTCTCAAAAGACCACAACCAAAATCAAACAATTCCGTCTCCAATTACCTGACTCTGTGGAGTAGCTGCCGAATTTCCAGTTGCAGGTCTCACTTTTGAAGTTTTACTAAGGGCTTTCTTTTGCTGTAAAGCCATGGTATACTTACTCACGGCATTCCGGTATTCCTTATCGTGAAACAGGGAGTCGGCATGATAGACCAGGAGCTGGTACTTCTGAGACGGGGAGAACAACTCCCTGTAACAGAGAGACAGGACGGCCGGCACAGTTACTCTGACCTGCCCAGAACGTCTCCGTGTCCACAGCAAGTCTAACACAGAGTCTCATACAGCGACAGTCTAAATACAGTACACACACTGCTAAGTGCTCGTCCCTAATCTGAAGAGTGGAAGGCTGGCTGACTTCCCAAATGGCAGCAATGGTCTGGGCTGTGCCAGGCAAAAGCCACGAGCTTCACTGGGTCTCCCAGGTGGGTGTCAGGGGCTCAAATAGTTCAGCCAGCTTCCACAGCTCTCCCGGGTGCATGAACGAGCAACAGGATTCTGAGTCCAGGAGCATTTATGTGGGAGCCCATTATAACAGGTAGCAGCTTAACCCACCACACCACAGCACTGGCCCGCAGGTTGCTCTTTTTTCTATAAATCAAATAGGCATACAGAAAATGTAGAGCCTTCTCCATCTTCACTCCAAGCACCCTCCGTGTAACAGATACCCAGGTGCACCTCCATCTGTACTACGTTAATGCTGACTCAACCAGCACTACCAAAGAAAGGCAAAGACCTGAAAAGAAGCAGTCTCACCTCTTTGCCTGTTTAGGAAGGAGCGGAACAGAGTCTGACACAGAGGAACTGAAAGCTCTAGATACCAAAGGCCACCTCCACCACTCCAAGGCCACCTGCTCTTGGAGATCTGACCGCTCAACTTCTGATGCGCTGCCGGTGCAGGTGGGAGGGCAGACAGAGGGGCCAGGGTATCTAGGCTCCACTACCCATATGGGAGACCCAGGCCAGATGCCAGCTTCTGGAGCCTGGAACTCCACTCAGGTCTCCCGCATGGGTGGCAGGATGGCAAACATGTGCACCAACATCCACTGCCCTCTTGGATGCACCAGCAGGCAGCTGGACAGAAAGCAGAGCAGTCAGGACTGGACCCAGCACTCTAAATGGGATGGTAAACATCTTCACGTGATAGCTTAACCCACTGCACCATGTCACCGGTCTAATATTGTGAAAAATGTACTTACTATTCAGTAAGACATTTTAAAATATCAATGATACAGGTCAGAACTTAACATCCACCCAAGGTAGGAAAATGTTGGACAAACCCAAAATGAAAACACACAGGCTAACCAAACACTGTGACGAGCTTCAGTTCCCCCTACAGCCCTGTAAGGCCTTGAGGACCAAGGGCAGCGACTAAGCCATGCATTCATTACCAATGTTACAAACTGTTCTGATTGACCAATGGAAAGTTCCAGAATAAACACAGAAGGCTGACAGACAGCAGACCTCCACACTGGGGACACCAGGTGGATGATGGCAAACAGTGGGTCTCTGGCAAGATTCAAAGTCCACTAGCACATCCGAGGGGGGCTGCCCTGCAGGCAGCTGAGGGGGTCTTCCCTTTCAAGATCCCAACAGCAAGCAGGTGGACCCCGAGTGGAGGTGGACACTTGGGGGTGGGGTGTCAGGCAGCGGAGCCCCTCAGCTCAGAGAACCAAGGCCCAGATTCCTGGCACAGACCAGCGCAACCCAGACGTGCCTGGTTACAGGGAGCAGTGGACAAGACATGCCATTCTGGACAAAGTATTTTGCACTTCCTTAGATCAGTTCACAAAGGCTCGTCTTGCAAAGAGAGGCTGTGCCGAGTTCAGTAGGCAATGAAGTAGAAAACGAGGCAGGGTTCCCCCCAACCACCACCCTGCATGAGACGGTTCAACTGGCTATTCCTCCACCTTCAAGAGCTTTATTTAGCATCCCATATGGCCACTAATTCTTATCCAGGCTGCTCCACTCCCATCCAGCTCCCTGCTTGTGACCTGGGAAAACAGTCGAGGACAGCCCAAAGCCTTGGGACCCTGCACCCGTGTGGGAGAGTTCCTGGCTCCTGGTCAGCTCAGCCGTTGCAGCCATCTCTGTTTCTCCTCTCTGTAAAACTGCATCTCCAGTGAAAATACACAAACTTTAAAAAAGAAAAATTCAGTCAGGGTCTTGAGGAGCCAGTTACAGGTCCCGGTTCAACTCGGGCTCCTGACGCCAGCTTGCTGTTTCCACAGAGCCTGGGAGCAGCGGTAAGGGACCCACCCTGGCCGTGGGAGCATCTAGATGGGCGAGCGGGCTCGCTCCCCAAGTCTAAGGAGAAGCGACAACACTAAACACCACCAAGTGGAGGACACAGGACCGCCCTGCGGGAGGGACACCTGCAGGGTCAGGCACAGCAGCGCCCAGGTGAAGGGCCCAGCGCCCTGAGGGTGGGCTCCGCCCCGGGTCTCCACACACACAGCCCGTGGCCGGCGGGGGCCCCTTTGGACACCCAGGAGGACCCCGCGGCCGGCGGGGCTGCGCGGGAAGGAGCCTCGGGGCACGACCGGCCCGGCGGCGGAGGCCTCTGCCGCGCCCCTCGCCGTCCACTCCGCCGCTTCCCGCCCCCTCGGCCGCTCCCCGCCGCCACTCACGGGTTGTTATTACTCATTGTAAGCAACAGGCTGCTGAGCAGCCGCACGTTGGAGTGCAGCCCCGCGGCGGCCATGTCCCGCACGTGGTCTATCACGTTCATCCTGCCCGGCAGAACCGAGGACGCCAGCGGCGGCGCGGAGGGCCGGGAAGCGACGCTCGGGGCCGGCTCCAAGATGGCGGCTGCGCCGGGGTCCTTCGGCTCCGCGCGCGGCCCCGCCCCCTGGCGTAGGTAGCTACCCGAGTGCCTGAGTCCACGGGAAACTCCTCTGGGAGGCAGTGACGTCAAGATGCTGGTTTTGCGTGTGCTTACGTCAGCACCCTACATAGCCGAAGGGGCTCCCAGGCCCCAAAACCCTTCCGGGTGGAATCTGTGCTCGTCTGAAATAAGGTGAGCCTGACAGGAATCCGGGCCTGTCCGAAAGCTAATGAAATGTCTGGACATTTTTCACCAAATAGACGTAGTGGAGAAGACCCTCGGACGGCGGGGATTCAACGTTTTCATCAGGCGCCCCGAGGCAGACCTAGCGGCCCTTCCCACTGCGCAGGCGCACTGGGATGACGCGTCAAGTCCCTCCTCTCGGGACGCGGGTTCCCTCGGCCGTCCCTCCGCGTCCTCGGGGGTCCCTCCGCGTCCTCGGGGGTCCCAGTCGCCTCAGGCAGCCGGCCTGGTGTCCTTGTTCAATCAGTGTGGACGAAGGCCAGATGTGAGGACGAACTGACCCCCCGTAGCAGTCAGCCTCTGGCGCACTTAGCGCATCCCGGGACGCTGACCAACAGGCCCCCCTGAAGTGGACATAGCTTCCTACCCCCGTAGGAGCGTCTGCCACTGAACCCGTCTGTGACACGGGAAAGTGTCTCGGACTTTCTGATTCTTCATAAATCTAGGTTTTTAAAGCTTCAAATAGCCCAGTTTTTAAACCTTGGGCAAAAAAAAAAAAAAAAAAAAAAGTAACAAGAGCCAATACGTGATAGTAATTTGTGCTGAGCCAGCCAACGGAGCATGTGGACACTGGTTCTAGTCCTGGCTGCCTTACTTCCCATCCAGCTCCCTGTTGGTGCACCTGAGAATGCACTAGAGGACGGCCCAAAGCCCTGGCACCCAGCTCCCGTGTGGGATAGCCCAAAGCCTTGGCACCCAGCTCCCGTGTGGGACAGCGGGAAGACTCCTGGCTCCTGGCATCAGGTCGGCTCAGCTTTGGCCATTGCGGCCACTTGGGGAGGGAACCACCAAGATCCTTATGTATCTCCTCTCTGTAAATCTGTCTTTCAAATAAAAAATAAACAAATATTTAAAAAATCATATCTAATAGTATACACAAAATAGAAAATATATGTTTGATGAAGAAATAAAATGTGGCAGATCTGTAACTGTTCAGGGAAAACAAGAGACACATGGTACATGGCTCAGTCTCTAAAATATCAAGCTAAAAATAAAATTATGGAGGTGAAAGAAGCCAGATGGAAAAGTCTGCATAATTTCTGACTCTATTTATATGAAATAGCAAAAAAAAAAAAAATTCCTCAAACTGATACAGAATGTACAAAAGAGCTTCGAAAAGTTCAAGAAAAATGTGAATTATTTAAAAGCTACGCATGGATGTCAAACAATTTCTGCCTCAAAATAAGCATGTCTATTAGCTCCACTTCCTCATGAACTTTCTGAAATTTCTTCAGGATGAGTATCAACTGGCTCTCTAGTCCGGGACTGCCTTCAGCACAGTACTGCCCTCGTAAGAGACCCACAAGAGGGGCGAGCTTTTGTTGCAATGGGTTAAGCCCCCCAGTGGAATTCCCACAGCTCCCACGTGCCTGGGTTTGAGTTCCGCCTCTGCTCCCAACCCAGCTTCCTGTCACCGTGCAGCTGGGAGGCAGCAGCAATGCCTGACTTAGATCCCTGCCACTCACACAGGAGTCTCAGATGGAACCCCTGGCTCCTGTCTTCAATTTGCTCCAGCTTTGGTGAACCAGTGTATAGAAGATAGTGCATGCACTCTCTCTCTCTCCATCTCTCTGTGTAACTCTGCCTTTCAAATAAATGCAAACTTTTAAAAACTGTTTATTGAAAGGGCAGATTTACAATGAGAAGGAGATACAGAAAGATCTTCCATCCGATGGTTCACTCCCCAAGTAGCTGCAGTGGCCAGAGCTGCTCTGATCAGGCGCCAGGAATGTCTCCTCTGGGTCTCCCACACAGGTGCGGGGTCCCAAGGCTTTGGGCCATCCACCGCTTTCCCAGGGCACAAGCACGGAGCTGGATGGGAAGTGCAGCCAGAGTACAAACTGGTACCCACGTGGGATCGTGGCATGTGCAAAGCGAGGATTCAGCCACTGAGCCATTGCACAGGCCCTATAAAATATTTTTTAAATGTTGCCTTTTATTAAGAATTATGCAGCATCTACCGATGTAGATGCTCTCCACTGAACAGAGCAGATGAAGTGGGTTTTAGGGTTTTGGCTTTGTTTTCCAGTTCAGTTCGGGGTGATTTCGTGGCACCGAGTCTGACAGACTCCATTCTGGGTTGGTCTGGTCCACCGGGCCTCCTGCCAGAGATCCTAACAATAGCTTCTTAACAAACGTCATGGAACAGTCTGGAGAATGGGGTGGGCGGGGCAGGGCTTGCCCCGGGCATCTGGCAGTGAAACCCAAGGCTGCTCCTGGTGACTTCCTGTCACTCACAGGATAGCCCCTTCCCCCAGCCAGGCGGGGTGGAGCATGACACACGGAGACAAGCACAACGGCTCCACGGGGCACACTTGTCCAGAGGGAGAAGTCCCACTGCCGGGGCAGGAGAGATGGGTGTAGCAGACAAATCCATGGATTTTATGTGTTTATTTTTAAAGATTATTTTTGTTGGAAAGGCAGATATACAGAGAGGAGGAGAGACAAAGAGGAAGATCTTCCATCTGATGATTCACTCAACAGAAAGAGATCATATCACTAGCTACATGGTGGAAAAAGAAGAGTTGAGAATAACTCCTAAAAAGAAATTGTTCTGCAATAAACCCCCACAAACAAAGTAGGAAACACAGTATTGACAGGGGGCCCTGCAGCAGCCAAGGGGAGCCCACCTGCTCTGGAATGCTTTTCAGATGGGTTCTGGAGCTGAGTCCCATCAAGCTTAGGAACTCACACAAAGGTGAATGGTATTCAATGGGCTAACCTGCCACACATGCGTGGGATAGATCTGTGTAAGGAACAGCGTTAAAGCATAGACACAAGCATATAAAAATAATATAGAAATAAGTGTATTAGAGAAAAGGTATGTGCTGGGAAGAAGGCACAGCAAAGCAGGAGCCAGTCAGTGAGAATCAGGCTATGTCTAAAATTGCACACTGTGCCAGAAATCTGATATAAAAAGTCACCCCTGGGCCCGGTGCAGTAGCATAGCAGCCGAAGTCCTATCCAGCTCCCTGCTTGTATTCTGGGAAAGCAGTTGAGGGCAACCCAAAGGTTTGGGACCCTGCACCCACGTGGGAGACCTGGAGGAGGCTCCTGGCTTCAGATCAGCTCAGCTTTGCCCATTGTAGCTACATGTGGGAGTGAATCATCAGATGGAATATCTTCCTCTGTGTCTCTCCTCCTGTATATCTGACTTTTCAATATAAATAAATAAATAACTAAATCTTAAAAAAAGAAACAGCCCCTTGGAGCTACGATTGCTCTCTTATTTGTAGGAACACCAGCCAAGGCGGTGATCCTGGTTGCGGGATCGCCAGCTTCGGCTCCCTCGGGCTCAGCACAGCGTGCCCTCACTTTGCCACTGCCCAGTAACGCGTACAGCCTGAGGGTTCGTTCCCTTTGGGGCCCAGAGGCTCAGGAGGCATTGGGTGTGTGGACTGTTATATTTCTGTTTGGTTTGCTATGTACAAAATTAAGTCTGGGGTTAAAGGGGCAAGGTGGAAAGGCATCTGTGTTACCTACCCAAGGCGCTGGACCACGCAGCCACCCCTAGAGGGCGACACTGAGGAGCTGGAGGGTAGCTGGCCGTGAACTTTCAGGCTGGCCAGCCCTGGTGATGAGCGTCTTGACTTAAGAACCTGAGTGCCCTCCCCGCTCAGGCTCACCTCAAGGCACCCTGCACCTTCCTGTGGAGAAAAATCTCTCCAGATGCATTAGCTATTTTTCTCAGATCTGTCTTTTGTATGGGGCGGGGGAACACAACACTTGTGAATTGCTCTAAGAGAAACATTACTTAACATCCCTTAAGTGTCTCCTGGCAGAGATGGGCTTCCTTTCCACGGAAAAGTAACTTCAGGACACAAAGTTTGTCTTCACAGCTGGAGGGAATAAACACTGCCATCTTCCCCACTGGTTTTCCTTAGCCCTTC
Source organism: Ochotona curzoniae (assembly GCF_017591425.1). Taxonomy (NCBI): domain Eukaryota; kingdom Metazoa; phylum Chordata; class Mammalia; order Lagomorpha; family Ochotonidae; genus Ochotona; species Ochotona curzoniae. The sequence continues at coordinate 5,400,676 of NW_024466340.1, read as the reverse complement.
CCAAGAAAGGGGGGCAGAAGGGCAACACACTCTGGCCTGCCCTCTGGTGGGGGGCGTCAGCCAAGGAGGGGCAGAGCTGACTCTTCCAGCTGCAGAACCAGGTAGGTCTCCCTAGTACAGGAAGACTTCTGGAGCTGGGGCCCAGGCCACAAGCACGAAGCTGGATGGGAAGTGAAGCCGCCAGGACTAGAACCAGCACCCATATGGGATCCTGGTGCATTCAAGGCGAGGACTTTAGCTGCTAGGCCACTGTGCCGGGCCCATAAAATGAATCTTAAAAAAAAAAAAAAAAGCCCATAAACAATCTAATAAAAAGCAGTTGAAGTTCCAGTCCAACCATGGTTCTCAAAAACAGGAGCACTGCCCCCTGCTGGAGCATCTTCCCCATCATCTATTTTACCCCACTATTTCCCAAATGCCACACTTGACCAAGCCTGTTTGGAACTCAGGAACCACCCTCCCTAAGTCTTCTCCAGCCAGCATCAGCAATCACGGCCTCGTGCTCCAGGCTTCCTCAGGGAGGCTGGGCTGCATGGCAGCACCAGGCAGGCCTGTACATTTGGGGCATTTCTTCCTTTCACCTCGCTACATGCCCTCATCAGACCGCTACGGTCCTGGAGTGCGTTGCCCACCTATACGCTGTGCAGCCTTCAGTAACTACACGGCACCACAGACTCACCCTCCCTCTCAGTCTGCATGCATCCCTGACCAGCACAGCGACCAGAGGGTCACTTGGTAAGGGGGCAGCTCTGGATGCAAACAGATTTTGTTTTCACACTGCTACTTCTGCCGACTCCCACATGAATGGGTTTGGGCAAATTCTTCCCTTTCTGTAGGTCCCAGCGTCTTTACCTAGAGAAGGGGTGAATCGAGCACATAAGGATCGTTCAAGGGTTCAACGGGGCGCAAAAACATTTAGTGTTTAGTTCCCAGCCAGATCACCTGCAAGCTGGAGTTGTGGAGCTAAAGCAAAGTGGAAAATCATGACGGATGATTTATCTTAACATTAAACACAAAGCAGATGTGCCTCTAAAATTACACCGTCCTGATGGAATGGTCTTCCGAGCATGCATAAACATAACAAAATAAACAAAAGCCAAAGTCCAAATGGCTTTTGGTGTAATAGTAGTGCATCCCTCTCTGGATACAGCTCCAAGATTTTTATGGTCTTTGGTAGTAATAATTTTGGGAAGAAGGAAAATGTGAAATATAACACAATTCACATCAAGTTTGGGTATCTCTGTGTCCTGCATACAGGATGGCAGCGATGAGTGCTGTACTAAAATGAATGCAAACAGCATGCCTAAGAGTCCTCAGACTTTTCTGACCTTGTTTTTTCAGAAATATTAGTTTCTAATGTTAATTCCCCCCACCCAAGTTAGCCTTCACCCACTTGGTTATGAGGACAACACCTACCTTACTGAATTGTAGACAGGTCACACCCAGAACACACAAGTCCTTATAGAAGAGCCAAGGTGGGCTGTGTGCTCCCAGTGTGTCCCAGGGTACCAGAGCGGATCCTACGATCGTGTCGTCCCGCACCTTGCACTCTGTGATGTATCCCAAGACATCGCCCCACGCCAGGACAGACAGAGCCCACGGCCACTTCTCAAGGCTATTTCATGCCAAGCCTCGTGGATATGCCATGGCTCAGCCAACGCCCTAGGGAGACTGGGCTGCATGACAGCACACAAATGTGTGTGTTTGCTCTGCATTTGCCCATGATTGCATTTGAGTTGCTCTACCAAGAAAAATAAAAGTAAAAATCTGCTACCTCCGTGGTGTGAGGTACCCATACGGCGGGCAGGCAGGTCCAGCCTGGTCTGGCCTGACCCTATACCTGCCCTTGTGGGGATTTGGGGTGTAGGCTTGTAGGGGGTCTGGGAGATCTTGCCAGCAGTGGTGTGGGGAGACTTAAGTCCTTGTTTCCAGGCAGGCAGAACAAGCCTGGGTATTTTCCCATGTGCGGGCTCTGTGGATTGATCAGGGAAGGGGATAAGGAGATACATGGAAGGAAAACTGCTGGGGAATATGTTGCAGGCGGGGAATGACTTCCAAGGAATACTCATAGACAAGGCCATTGTACTTGTAGGTAAGTGAGGGGGCTGAAACTGAGTGGCTTGGAGTGTGGAAGTTGCAGGACTTTTATGTGTCAGAGAGATGCACCAGTCCATCCTGGAGATCTCAGCTGGGCTAGTTAGCATGGGTCACGGCTGACCACCACTCACCAGTGCACATCAAAACTAAGACTGGGGTTAGACCATGACACTAAGCAGCATGCAAGAGAACCAGGTCCAGGGGTAGATTCTTGGGGGATATGTGGGCCAACTCCTGATGCTGAGGAGAGGTGTACTATGCCAGACTGGGCCACACCACCCACAAATGCACATGCGACTGGGATGGAGGGTGGCATGTGAGCCTGGTAGGGGGGCCTATGGGGCTTTCCTGCTAGGTCACAGCACCCACTGGTGAGTTTGAGTACTAAACTGGCGGCAGACCAGGTTGGGTAGGGCCACAACACCTGTTTGACCTGCATTTGAGCTGGGTTAGGGGGAGAGCCAAGCTAGGATGACTGTATTCGCTAGGGCAGGCATGAGCCAGAGTAAATGCAGGCTGGCAAGTACTGGGACTGGGGGCAAGTCATGTTAAGCAAGAATACAGAGCCACCTGACTAGTACAAGATCTAGGCTAGGAGTGGGCCCAGTAGGGAAACTAAGGGCACTTCACTGATGGCTGCAGCTCCCACTGGGCCTGGCCGGATGGGTAGCGGTACCCACTGGCATGAGTGTGGGCTGCATAGTGGGGTTGGGTGGGTTGAGCTGTTTCAACACTCAGTGATGTATATGAGTTAAATGGGATGTGGGACAGACTGGATCAGTCTGCTGCACATACTGGCAAGCCCAGGACCCAGGGCTGGGGGTGGGCTTGGTGGGAGCTATTGGGACTGCAGGATCCACTGGTGAACGTGAGGGCTGAGTATGTGATGAGCAGGGTTGGGCTGGGCCTCAGCATCCACTGGTTTACCTAAGAGATGAGGTTGGAGACAGAACTGACCCTTAATTACAACTACCACTGTGTGTGTGTAGGCCAACAAGACAGACAGACTGACCGGACCCTATACTGGCAACACACAAGAATCAGGTCTGGGATAGCCTCAGACAAGGTTCCTGTGGGGATCCCCTCCAACTGAACTACTGGACTCCAACCATAGGGAGACCATGTGGTCTGCCATGGAGTGCATGTTTCAGAACTAGACTCCTTAGTGGCTAAGAAAAGCAGACAGCATGCCCAGAAGCACATGGAGGACATGGCAGCCCATTGGAGCCTGCCGAGAACATCTGGTAAAATAGCAGAGCAAGGAGAGCAGAACAAACTGCTCAACTGCTGCAGCCAAGTGTTGACAGCAAACATCAGGGCAAATGGAGATGCTGGGGTGGACTGTCAACAGATGGACCTTGGAAGGATTTCCTCATCCTTGGATCGGTGAGATCGATGGAATTTCAGCGGGCTCCTCGGAGCAAGCCCCACATTGGGAACCCTGGGATGGCACTGGGTGGCTGCTCCCCATTCCTGGGTACTGGATGGGGAGGGGAGGTTGGGTGTGGCTTCTCCCCTAATTTCCCCTCTTCCCCAGATGCAGGAGGAAGAGGGGGAAGATTTGGAAACAAAGGTCTCATCCTGGACAGCTATGTAAACATCTTCAAAAATTAAAAATTAAGGAATCCTCACCTGCTACCTCGTGCATTGCTGACAAGCTGGAAGTGGGAGTGGAGCAGGACTCCCACCTAGGCACACCAACGTGGGTGAGATGTGCAGGCCTGAGCAACATCCCAACTGCTCGGCGGGCCGATCTCTTCTTCCTGACTGTTGTTATTTTTTCATGACTATAATGAAGTATTTAGGACAAGTTACTGGTAAGGAAAAGAGATTTTATTCAGATGAGTTTTGGAGTTTCAAAGAGCAAGCTACCTGGCACATGGCTCTGTCACCTGGTGAGTGGGAAGGAGGGGAAGGGGCAGAGAGAGTATGCCAGCCAGTGCACAGGCGCAGCTTCAGGCTTTTGTAACACCCTTCAAGGGAACTAGGAAGTTTTCACCCAAGGGTCTGCCTCCAGCAACCTAAAGATTCCCACCAGGGAGCACCTCTTTGGCACTCTGTCACATGGAAACATTTAATACTCAACCTAAGCCACAGGCAACACATGCTGATTAAAGTATTCTAAAAATCAGGGCCTGGTGCGATGGGTCAGTGGCTAAATCCTTGCCTTGCATGTGTAGGGATCCCATAAGGGCAATGGTTCATATCCCGGTTGTTTTACTTCCCATCCAGCTCCCTGCCTGTGGCCTGGGAAAGCAGTGGAAGACGGCCCAAAGCCTCAGGACTCTACACCCATGTGGGAGATCTGGAGGAGGCTCCTGGCTCCTGGTTCCGGATTGGATCAGCCCTGGGCGTTCCCTAAGTCTATGGAGTAAGCTCAGACATGGCCCTGCTCTGGGCTGTGTGGAAAATGGGGCTTACCCAGCTCATAACTCAGATCGCCAGCTAAAGAACAAGAAACTGGTCAACTAAAACATTTTTACATATAAAACCAAAATGGGAATGCTGCAGCCTCAAGTTCTATCTCAACTGTCCAGTTTCAACCAAAATTCAAACTTATTCCTGTTCCTAGTCTTCCCTTTGTCTTTAGCAATAGCACAATCAAGTTAACAACATTCCCCATTAAAACGCTTCCCTTCCTGAACTTCTTTGACTAGAGGCCAAGGAGACACAAGGGCAAGTCTCCACACAGGACTTCAGGTGACCTGTCTCCCTGGATCCTACTTCCTGTCTGGTTTATAGACACAGGAGCTAAGAAGATGCAATGAGGGTTGTGTGCAAAAAAGAGGGGAACAGGAACAGAGCAGGAGCTGAGGCTCTGACCGTGCACCTAACCGGCCCCCTCCAGGACTATTTCCAGATTCAAAAGAGACAATAGCTGCAAGGCACTTTAGACTGGGGCTTCTGCATGTGTGGCCAAAGATAACTCCAACACAGACGCTACAACCACAGACTCTCACAGTAGAAGCCAAACACAGGTGCAGCAGATGCCAAGGCCATGCAAGCTCCACGTACTAAGGACTCAAGACACCTTCAGAGCTACACGTTAAAAAAAAAAAAAAAAAGTTTTATTTATTTGAAAGGCAGAGTGACATAGATCTTTGACTTGGTTCACTCTCCAAATGTCCTCCACAGCCAGGGCTGGGCCAGGCTGAAGCCAGGAGCTAAGAGCTCCACTGAGGAATCTCACATGGCTGGCAGGGGTCCAGGCACTTGGGCCATCTTCTAAGACCTTCCTGAGGAATTAACAGGAAACTGGGTTATAAGGAGAGGTGGTACTTAATTCCAAGGCCTCTGATATGGGAGCAGCTCAACTTACTGCATGAAAGTGCTTGTGTCCTGAAATATCTAATGGGTAACCAGAAAATACATAGTCCCATTAAGGTGTTACTTACTGCTGTCAGCCAAGCAATGAAAACCTTTGTAAGTGATTCAGAACTAGCCCAGGATAAAAGTGAATGGCACATTAAGTACATTACAGTCCAGAGATAAACCCATATGCTGGATTTTTTTTTTTTTCATTCAACTGAGCTCTGATGGGCAGCTGCTGCAGTTTAGACATCAGCTGGATACCCCTCCGACAGCCCTGATGTTGGTCCCCAGTCTTGTGTTAGTGGCTAACGGGTGATCTGATCACGGTATCGGGAAGTCATGAGGTCACCGGGGTGTGGCCATGGCTGGATGCTCTCGCCAGCCTGCTTCCTGACTCACCGCGTAATCCCTCCACCATTCTCACCCTTTGGCCTCACCACAGGGGCAACTGTTGGGCTTGGTTAATCCTGGCCTGAAAATCTCCAAGCCCACAAGTCCAAATGAACCTGTTTTTATAAACAGCTTCTCTCAGGTATTTGTTAAAGTGATGACAAGCTGCCTAAGGGAGAAACCAAGACAATTAAATGGGGGAAAGGACAGTGTTTACGACAAACAGTGCCAGGATACTGGATAGCCACATTCACATGCCTGAAGCCAGCTCTCTACCTCACTTCAAATCCCAGAATCAGGTCATATGGCTCAAAGACCCGACTGCGTAAGCTGAAAGCACGGGACACTTAGGAGCAAGAACAAGGCAGAAACGAGCATTTCTGATCATCCAGGAGCTTACTGACTTTCATTTACTTGAAGACTTCTACCTTTCAGAGAGCGAGAGAGAATCTTCCACCTGCTGCTTTGTTCCCCAGATGCCTGCAACAGACAGGGCTGGGCCAGGCTGAAGTCAGCAGTCTAGAACTTAAACCACATCTCTACGTGGGTGAGGAGGCCCAAGCCATGAAGTCACAGTCTGCTGCTTAGGATACATCAGCAGGAACCTGGAACTGGGAGCAGAGCTGGGAGACAAGCAGGGGTGTTCCTAACCAATGCATCATTCATCATCTGTAAAGTTTGCATTTTAAAAGGGTATCATGATATGTTTTATCTAAAAAAGAAGTAAATAAATTAATTAATTAAAAAGAAATTGAGTGTCAGAGGTAAGTAATAAACTTCCTGGCATAGAATGTTAGAAATGTCTTTATTATTTATTCGTATTAAGCACCAGCTTAATACTGCAGAAGATTCCAAATGACCCTTTGACAATTCCCGCCCCAAGCCCTTCTTGATCAAGCATTTCTCAAGTAAAGACATGCTCTCTGCTGTTTTCTGCATAAAACATAACGTGGTCAAGGCCAAGGACTGCGTACATCTCGCTGTACAATGTGGCCCGCAGCTCTGTAGACGGCGGCTGCCCAGGCTTCCGTCACTGCCCAGGTCCTGAGAGACTCTTGTTCATGAACTGTCTCTTCACAAAGCAAGTCCACCACTACCAAGAGGGGACAGGAGAGTCAGATGACGATGCAACGGCAGGGCAAAGTTCATCTCACAATCAAATTTACTACTAGTCTGGCATTTCTTACGTTATAAACTCCTCCTTCAAGAGATGTATAAACAGTTCTTCTAGACTCACAGATCACTCAAATTCTGACCAAGTACAAATCCAAGTGATTGAAACTATTTGGGGAAACAACCCGTGCCTGACTGAACATGCAGACTTTTTAAACTGTCACTATTCCTAGAATCACGTCACAACTACCTAGACAGCATTCACCTTGCACTAGGTAATGCAAGTGATTGAGTGTATGGCAGGATGTATGTGAGTGACAGAAACACCACGCCACTTTATACAAGGGCCTTGAGCTAGGCAGACCTGGGTACCACAGGCACTCCTGGGACCAATCGGATAGACATCTACACAGGAAGGATACCTCACACAAAATATTTCTTCTATGGGGTCATGATGCCCTGACATGAGAATATACAGTGACAATGTTCTTATCATGTGCAATTCACCACCCAGCGGGTCGCAGTGAGCTACGGGTCACCAGGCAGATACTCAAAAGGCCAGCCACACTGCAATGCAGTTACCAAGGATTCTTGCTATGGGAGACCTGACATCTGACTCACCAACTGGAAGAGTCTTACCTTGCTGGGCTTATCATTCTGAGGGTCAAACACCTTCTCACAAAGTCGCAGCCCAGTCTCCTGCCTCAGCTGCTGCAAGTAGGCTCGCATCACCTCTGCAAGAGAGCAAGTGCAAAGCTGCCCAGGCAGCACAGCCCCAGCCCAAGCCTGCATGCTGACCTCGGTGCACGCATCTGAATAGGGAGGACAAAACCACAAGAGTCCGCAGGGTTCTAGAACTACATTCGATTTAGCTCAGGAGATTGTCTGCAGAACACACTTGCTGCCCAGAGTCGTTAGTGAACATGCCTAGCCCAGTAACGCATTTCCCACTGAGTCCACCCTCACAGCCAGAAAGAGCAAGGGGACAGGGAGCCACAGGGGAGCACCGGCTGGGACTGTGGGGAGGGCAAACACCCTCTTCTTACCATCTTCCTGCTTGTTCGCAGGTTTGGCATAAATTGCATTCAGTGGAAATCCTGGCTCTCCAGGAATGGGAAAATTTGTGATTCCCAGTGTATACATTTCTTTTTCGCCTTGGCTTTTAGAATTGCACTGAAATTAAAAAAAAAACAAGACATATATTTTACAGGGAAAGGGGCAGTAACATTCACACTGCTGCTCCAAGTCACAGCATGTTCTCCGTGTGCTTTACCAGCCTGGCAGACCGCATGTGCCTTCTCAGAAAAAAGTTCCAAACACAACCGAGAGAATGACAAGAGACCAGTTACAGTAACACACAAGAAACAGAATTTTAAAGTCAAATTTAGGACATGGTCTCAAATGTGTTTTTGTTAAACTGCAAACTAAATTTTGAAGTAGTGAGGAGTGTAAACAAAAATTTTAAATGCCTTTAATATGAAAACAGCAGGGGTTAGGTAGGAGACAAAGTCTCAGGTTTCCAGGTACCATTGTGGGCTGCTGCTGACACAACGGAAGGAAATGCTACATTCAGTTAAGGTTAATGGAAAGAAAAATAGCAATTTTTTCCCATTCAAGTTTATGGATTTCTGAAATCTATCCTGTGACCCCCAGATTAAGAAAACCCGAGAAAGGGTCTTAATCGGAATTTGTCAAGATTTATGCCTTCAAAGAACATACGTGGAAAGTTTTAATACACCACTACCCTTATCTTCATGTCAGTTCATTACACCATGAAATCAGAGAACCAGATTCGGATATGCCTCTAACATTCATGCTCCAAGTCTGAGGAGATATTTTCTCCTTGTCCTTGGAGTTCTAACACATAAGAGTGGCTGGAAGGGTAATGTTGGTGGTTTGTTTCCCTGTAAGTCACGCACGCTTCATTACCTTTTGGAGTTTCTTCAGACACTCAGAGATGTAGAGAGTTATATATATCAGGGTCCTATCAGCTTCATTCTAAGAGAGAAAAAGAAAACAGTGTTCATGAGGCAGAACAATTCTGTGCAGGGAAGGAAGCCAAGCTTTGTCCTCTGACTGGAGCAAGCACAGTGCACACAAGCCCCTTGCAGGACAGCTTCTCCCGGTTCTGCAACTCCGGGTGAGCGTGTGTGTGTGGAGGGGTACCAGGTCCACCCTGAGCTACACAGAGGCTCTTGTTATTCTCAGCTCCCCCATCACAGGTTCCAGCCCCTCACCCTTGCGTGGGAAGGAGAATTAACAAAGCTGTCTGGAAAACTTGAAGCGTACCATATGGCTGCCAATTTCTAAAAACCCTCTCATTTCAGGATCTCCGCCAAGAATAGAAACATTCATTACTCTGAAAGAGGAAGCAATTACTTGGCGGGTGACATGTTCTTGAAGGACGCCCTAAGCCCCGGGTCTTGACCTGAGCCAGAGGAGAATGTGGAGAAGGCCAACGGATGTTGATCAAATGTGGCGCAAGCATGAGATCACATTTCACACTTATTTATAGCTGAAAAACCAGAGATGAACCCACAGGTCTCCCTGCTTTTCGGACCAGGCAATCAAGTGCGCTAGCATCACACTTACACCCACTACCAACACAATACCGAGGCCACGCACTCAACAGAGAAAGCATTCTGCCATAGCACAGTTCGCTGGGATTACCACTCAGAGACCAAGAGTCCACAGAGATCTTACATCCTGTTTGATGCCGAAAGCTCACACGCTGGCAAGGAGATGGTGAAGTTCATCCCATGTTTTCGAATCTTACCAGGAATGCTCCCCTGGTAACTTGGTCAGACAGGAGCTCAGAAAACCTGCCTCGTGTCCGCTCTCCTCTCTCTCGCCCTCCCTCCTGCCTTCCTAGTCACCGCCCTTGCGGGATCACAGGACTATAGGAGGCAGGGAAGGGAGGGACCAGGATCAGTTTTAAAAATTTCTCCAGCTCAGGTGCAGCACGTAGAAGTCAACTAACAAAATGTCAGCAGGCAGGATTTTCTGGGTCTGAACTAGTGCTACCCACCACCACGGCTGGCACACGGAAGGTGCTGAGTTATCACAAAGATAAATAATGATAGACCTAAACCAGGATTGCCCAATTTGCCCTATAATGGGCCAGAGACTGAATATTGTAGGTTTTGTGGGCCAGGCTGGATTTTAATAAAATTTAATTTACAGAAAGAGATCATGGGCCAGATGTGGTTGTCAGGTTCCAGCATGCCAGCCCCTGGTATAAATGGTGGAGGAAAAAGAGAGAAACCAGCATCTTCGAGTCCAACGCCAGGGACTCTTCTAGAATAGGAATGGCAATTGCATTTTATGTTTTCCTTCACAGCAACTCTCAACAGAAAACTTAAGCTCAAATATTAAAAACTCCGTTATTTACCTTAATTTCATAGTTTTTGAAGAAGACATTGGCTTTGAAGTAATAGATCGCTTCATCCACAATATCTGTATCTTTTGCTAAGCAGAACACAAGGAAAGAAAAGTTAGTCAGATGTAAACCATAAAATCCAGAAAAACCATAAACACAACAAAACTTAGGGGCTGCCAAGTTGAACGCCTTGAACGCGCTGGGATCCCATATGGGTGCCGGTGCTAATCCCAGTAGCTCCACTTCCCATCCAGCTCCCTGCCTGTGGCCTGGGAAAGCAGTCGAGGACGGCCCAAAGCCTTGGGACTCTGCACTCGTGTGGGAGACCCGGAAGAAGTTCCTGGATCCTGGCTTCGGACTGGCATAGCATGGGCCGTTGCGCTCACTTAGGGAGTGAATCATTGGATGGAAGATCTTCCTCTCTGTCTCTCCTCTCTGTGTATCTGACTTTCCAATAAAAATAAATAAATCTTTAAAAGAAAATTATTTCATTTATCTGAAAGGTAGAGATAAGGAAAGATAGAGGATGAGACAGTAAGAGAGATCCACCAACTGCTGGACAGGGCTGGCCTGAAGCCAGGAGCCTGGAACTTCTTTGTCTCCCGTATGGATGCAGGAGTCAAAGCACTTGGGCCACTTCCGCTGCTTCCTCAGGCTTGTAAACACAGAGCTGGGGCAGAAGTGGAACAGCCAGGACTCAAACCAGTGTTGCAAACTGTGGCTTAACCTGCTATGCAACACCAGGCCCAGGCAAAACACTTTAAAAATATCCAGTGTGATTGGTTTCAGTTTATATTCTGTTACTTCAAGGAAAAACTCTCCTTTCTTCCTGTTCTGGGTGGCTAGAACCCAAGAAAAGCCAGAAATACCGCTGTGACAAGGACAACTCTTGTTACACAACCTCCTTGGCAGTTTATTTTCCCAGGTCAAAGCATCGGGTCCTTGATGTCCGGCAGCTGGCTGCAGCACATCTGTGGCAGGGATTGACCCTCCTGGCCCTGCCTGTGACCGCCAAGCCTCACCTGACAGCAAGCCATGGCCGCTCATACGTTCATCCTCAGGTAGCTCCTGGCTCTTGCCCAGGGCTCTCAGCGGGATCCCAACTAGAGTGCCCTGCAATCTAGCACCTTCTCTGGGAGAAGGAATCCTCTTCCCAAGGATTCCCCAGGGTTTATAAACCCAGTTAGTTTTTTTAATGCAGTGAGATGCTGGACGTGGAACCCCGAAGAGGCCTGCCAGGGGCACCATCTACTGACTCTAAATGCATCAATCCTTGGGAAAGCAGCTGAGGGCTGCTCCTCAGCTACAGAATCCGCAAGGAGCCGGCTGCTGAGGGTCTTATCCTCCTTCAGGGACCAAGAATGGCATCAGGACTACTTTGCCCACAGGGAAGGTATGTGGGACGCCTGCGTCACATAGGCAACTGCCTCATTCAAATCCTGGCTAGGCTCTCCATACACTTCCTGCGGAAGTGCATGCTGCTGCAGGCATGCAGGGAGGGTCCAGTGGCTGGGAGCTGTCCCTCTGTCCTTCAAACACAGGAAGTTATTAACAAACGCTTTCACAACCAGACTGCTTCCACCCTTGGTTGGGGATTCTGACCTGTTAGATGGTATAACCATCTCAAAGGGTGTCTACCCTCGCAGTCTGGGCTAACCCTGGTTATTAGCAGGCTTTCTTCGCACTACAATCCTTTCACGATACATCTGCTTTTCCATGCCTTGTCTGTTTCCATTTGTTCCTTTTTCTCAGAATCAACTGAAGACTGCACTTATTCACCAGATTTATTAAGTTCACGGAGCTTTAAACTGGCGCTGCAAGCAAGATTAAATTAGGAAGAGGACAAGCCAAAAGGTCTGGCAGAAAGACCAAGAGGAGGATTAGTTCAAAAGTCCGTCATTGTAACCGTGGCCTTGGAAACCATGAGCAGAACTCGGCTCAGCCCCTTGCTGCTGCAGAAGAACCATGTTCCATGTCAAACAAATCCCAGCGCTGGCAGGACAGCCCAGAATGTGTCAGGATGCGGCTTTCTGAACAGGGAGAAATGTTTCAAGAGGCGAGTTACAGGAAACAAAATTCAGGACAGAGAAAGCATGAGTCTCGTTACACAGTACTCTCCCCACTGAGGCACTGCCAGAAATGAAGCAAGATGCTGAGGAATGGAGGAAGCGGAAGAGATTAAGTTTTTTGGTTTTTTTGTGGGTTGCTTTCTCCAACTTGATGAGAAGGAAAGCAGGTGGCTATGACATCCTCCGAAGGCAGCAGCATTACGGGAATCTGAAAGCACTGACAGTGTTACAGGGCCGGTGCTGCTGTGCTGCACACTAACCCTCCACCTGAGGCACTGGCACCTCATTACGGGAGCCGGTTCATGTCCTGCTTGCTGCACTGCTGACCCAGCTCCTTGCTTGTGGCCTGGGAAAACAGTAGAAGATGGCCCAAGTCCCTGGAACCTTGTACTCGTGTCGGAAGCCTGAGAGAACTGCCTGGCTCTTGGCTTTGGATCGGCTCAGCTCCAGCCATTACGGCCATTTGAGGAGTGAACCAGCGGATGGAAGAGCTTTCTCTCTGTAACTCTGCCATTCAAATAAAAAATTTTAAAAATCTTAAAAGAAAAAAGAACTGAGTGCTAATTAGGGACCACGTTCTGAACTGAGCTGGAGAAGGTAGAGGCAAATGATTCGGTTTCTTCCTAAATGCAGCACACAATCACAATCTTTATTTCTAATGTTATTTTTTTCCAGAAGTTAGCCTTCACCCACTTGGTTATGAGGACAACACCTACCTTACTGAATTGTAGACAGGTCACACCCAGAACACACAAGTCCTTATAGAAGAGCCAAGGTGGGCTGTGTGCTCCCAGTGTGTCCCAGGGTTCCAGAGCG